>NC_091001.1:56237464-57487464 GCF_041146395.1 Eulemur rufifrons
CCTTGGCAGCCTGCCCCACACTCTAGCTTGCTATCCTGAAGATGCCTGAACTCTTAGATCAGCTTGAAAAAGAGGACCATGTTTTGAGCACAGAACTCAAAGTGCTGTGAGGAAAGACAGGGACTTCTACATTAACTCCACCTTCCTTGATTAGAACAAGATTTGCCCTGTAAATCACAACGTATCCCACAACCAAAGTTTCAGATGAGCAAGATTTTGGCTCTTCTGCCCACCCGAACAGTAGACTTCAAACCATTAAGGAAAAGGAAAAGGGAGGAGAGACAAGGATAATTGTGACTGGTAGTGGTAAATATTTTACTGTATTAACTACATCCAGAACACTTGGCCTTCACTCTCGCTAGTATTAGTCCTATGGGTAGGGGCAGAGAAATAAAAGACAGACCTTCACAGGAGGAGGGCAGGACTTATTAAACATTTCCAAGCCATCCCTGCTGCATCTACCTCCTTCTAAAGATGAAGGAATGGTTTTGTAGAGATTTTAAAAACTGGAAGAAAGAGCCTAAAGAATCTTATTTAATTTTCTCCCATATTCCTGCTCATCCAGCATCCATCAGGTCATTCTGACCTTAATGTGAAGAACAAGCTGGGGTTTTACTTATTCCATCAAACACCTTAGCAGAGCAAAATCAAAGAACACAGAGCTGGCTCAACCATTTTATGAGCTGATTATAAGAATAGAACTTTAATTATATACTTCTGTATTTTACACCCATAGAAAGGAGAGCATGAACATCATTACATGGTGTTCAGCCAAGTGAAGAAAGTGTCCCAGGCAAACTCTCTGCTTCAGGTTATTGTGACATCAGGATTCTTCTCTGTTTTGCTCGCTATTATTAATACATCCTCTATGTCTAGTAGAGTATCTGGCACCCAATAAATATTTCCAACTAAAATTAGGAAGATCACTCTGATTACACTTTAGAAAATGAGTGGGAAGCAGGAAACTATTGGAATAATCCAAAAGAGAGATGTTGCTGATCTGGAGGAAAAAAATGGTTTTTCTTAAAGTAAAGTTCCTTGACCAGCAACATCAGCCCCACCAGGGAATATGTTAAAAATACAAATTCTAAGGTCCCACCCCCAGATGTATTCAATCAGAAACTCTGAGGATGGAGCCTGGAAATCTGTGCTTTAACAACCCCTCCAGGTGATTCTGATAATCATTCCAGTTTGAGAACAACTGAGATGAGGCAACAGAGAGAGAAAAAGGTGGCTAAGTGATCTATCTGTGACGTAGAGTCAGCTAGAACAAAGCTCTGAAACATACTAGCTGTGAAACTTTCAGAGAGGTTCTTCCCTGTGCCTTAGTTTCTTTATTGGTAATAGAATATAATTATACCTACCTCACTGGGTTGTTATAAGGGTTAAATTGAGATTATGCATAAATAGAGTTTTTGGACAGATGTGTGGATCATTATAAATTCTTTCTCCCAACTTTACCGAGATGTGATTGGAAATTAAAAATTATATGTATTTAAGGTGTACAATATGATGATTTGATACATGTATATATTGTGAAATAATTACTACAGTTGAGCTAACATATCCATAACCTCATTTTTTAAAAAAACCCTTCTTTTGTGGCCAGGTGCAATGGCTCACATCTGTAGTCCCAGATTCTTGGGAGGCTAAAGTGGGAGGATTGCTTGAGACCAGGAAGTTGGGTTCCAATGAGTATGATCGGGTCACTGCACTCCAGCCTGACAGAGTGAGACCCCTGTCTTTAAATAAATAAATACATTTTAAAAAGGAAACTATAATCTTGTTCATGTATTAATACATCAAAGAAACAGTCTCCCATTCCAAAGAGGTGTTGGCCATCATGGTAGTCTAGAAAAACCGGAGTTACAACATGAAAAGTTGGTCAGTGACCCAGCAGAAAAGGAAGAAGCCTTAGCCAAATATAATAATTTGGGGAATTTCCAGGCCCACTGATGAGTCCTTCCAGGGGAAGAGATAGACACAGTGACTTGCCAACAGTTGTCAAGTTGTCTGATTTCTCTGATGAAATTATCCCGAATGTGAGCCTTAGCCTGCTGCCAATAAACACTTGAAACCTGTATTAAACTGCCTTTGTTCTGTGTTTATCAAGCAACCCCCTCATTACTTAACATTAAATTTTGTTCAGAGACAGAAAGTACTGAACACAGAGATGTAAATGTTGTAATATTCTGGTCAGCATGCTTTTTTTGTTTAATTATAAATTAATAACTAGCATTTGTTTTTGTTATAAATTATAACTAGCATTTGATTTTATAAATCCAGTTCACATGAGTCTTCCCTAAAAGAGGAATCTATTTCATACAGTGTTGATAAATCAGGTTCCAAGCTTCCAAAGCCAAAGGGTAGACCCAGGGCCATGACAAATTTTCCAAAGTAAAAAATATTACATGTGAGGCCTTGAGGTACATATTCTGCTTGGATAAAAGATCTTGATATTGCCTCATAAGTACCCACACACACACACACACACAAAAAAAAAAAAACATACACACCTTTATTAGCTATATTTTGCTTTTTAGTAAATTGCTCCTAAATTTAGTAGCTTAAAAAATAAACATTTATTTTTGTGTGGTTCTGTGAGTCAGAAATTCAAAAGTGGCTTAGCTGAGTGATTCTGATTCCAGGTCTTTCACAACACTGCAATCAAGATGTTGGCTGGGGCTGTATTCATCTCAAGGCTCAACTGAGAGAAAATCTGCTTCCCAGCTCATTAATTCATTCGTGTGGCTAGAGGTGGCCCTAAGGTCCTTGATGGCCGTTGGCTGGTAACATTGGTTCCTTGCCACGTGCACCTTTCCTTGCTATGTTGCCCAGGTTGGACTTGAACTCCTGTTCAAGCAATACTCCTGCGTCAGCCTTCAGAGTAGCTGAGACCACAAGCATGTGCCACCGCATGCAGATCCCAGCTGTCTTATTCCAGGTTCTCTCCTGCAAACTTCACCTGTATCTTGAGCCTCCTCCCACTTGCCTTTCACCACAACCTCCACTGTTCTTGATGGCACTTTTAGGCTTAAACATCTTTCTCTCTTTCTCTCTCTCTCTGTTGAAAATGAAGTCAGTTCCTTTGGGAAGAGATGAAGAACTATCTGGTTTATGGCCTATTTCTCTACCCAGGCAAAATCCTAGTCAGACAAGGCTCTGGAGCTGGGTGAGGACAGCAGTGTGCTTCTTTCTGAGTGAAAACCTGTTCTAGAAGCTGAGCATTTGGTGAAGGAAAGGCAGTAGGCTCAGGTCTTCTTGGCTTGCTTCTCCTGGTGTGGAACCATCACCCCATCAGCCAGGGCAAGAGTGATTAGGGCCCCAGTATCTTATTTTTCACTGCATACCTTTTTAAACTTCTTTAGCTTTTAATTAAGTACATATATATTTCCTAAAAATAAAGAAACAAGGAAAAAATTATATTATTGACACAGGAAGAACAAATAAAGAACAAAAGTAACAAAAACAAATAAATAAAGCAGCAGAGTCCAAAATAGTTACATATCCATATGAGAATTTATGATATGAGAAAGCTGGCATTTAAAATCAATACAGAAAGGATGGGCTACTGAATAATTAACGTTCAGACAATTGCACATTCAGTGTAAAAATTATAATTGATCCATACCTCACAATTTTGGAAAATCGCTGTCTTATATTTCTATTTACTTGATGTGCATAATGGACTTCTGGAAGAATACCAAAAAAAAAAAAAAAAAAAGAAAAGAAAAGAAAGAATGAAAAACTTACTGTTCATAAAATGGAAAAGGCTTAGGAAAAGAAGGAACAAGGTTGGAGCTAGAGCTTTCACTGTATACAGTTTTATACTGTTTGACTATAAATCTTGTAAATATAATTACCTATTCTACAAATTGAAATTTAAAAAATGAAAAATTTTGGATAGAATAAAGAAATATATGAAAAAATACAATGCATTATAAGATAATATAAATTGTAATGGCTTCTTAAATAGAATTGAAAAAAACCCCAAACCATGAAGAAAGACTTTGATAAATTTGACCCAATTACCACTGAAAGCTTCTAGATAAAAAACAGGTACTGTAAACAAATTTAAAACACTAACGATTGACTTGGAAAAATTACTTTCAAATTGTAGGAGACAAATGATTAATATTTAGAAATTACACTATTGACTGGGAAAAATATTGAAAGATTTACAATGTCAAGTGGAGGAAACACATATTAAACATTTTAAACTAGCTTCTCTACATCTTATCCACACTAAGGATAAACTCATCTGAGAGCTCTAGAATGTTCTGGTAGGATGACAGTCATCCCAAAGGTGTTCATTCAATTTGTTCAATAAAATCTTGTTAAAACTCAATATTCATTATAATAGAAATGACTAATCAGATTCTGACAATTCCATAATACAGAAAACTATGAAAGAATTAACAATTAATTAGATCAATATCTCATTTTTACTATAATTAAGAAAATATAAATTATGATAAAATCAGGCTGGGCACAGTGGCTCATGCCTATAATCCCAGCACTTTGGGAGGCAGAGGCAGGAGGATCACTTGAGGCCAGGAGCTCGAGACCAGCTTGGGCAACATAGCGAGACCCTCTCTCTACAAAAAAGTTTTTAAAAAGTCACAAATACCATATGTTCTTGATTACATCTAAGTATAAACAACTAAGAACAAAAATCATCCATTTCTGGAAATGATTAAGCACCTATGCAAGACATTCACTAATGCTTAAACTATAAATATTTTCATTGAAATGCATTTAGAATGTAATTTTTACAATAGGAAGGCACTCCCTTATGGGTATTGCCAAGGTATTGCCCACCAAACAGAGTCCCACAGCTTCTGTCTCTACAGAGAAAAGGCCTGGGTAATAGCATTAATTTTGGCTTAGATGGAGTTTTTACACTTCATCACTTTGTGATTTATTTATCACAAAGTTCTATTCCCTTCATAACTTTTATTTGCACATCATTTACTATGCACTTCTCTGGGGAAATATTAATTATATTTGTTGATAGATAATCACTTGTGATTGGCTGTTGGGTTATACTATAACCAGCAACCCCACTGAATAAATTTCAATGACTGCCTATATAATCCTCCCTGTGAACTAACTACTTGACCTTTTGAGTTATTCCCCAGAAAGCGTGGATTTTCTGCAAGAGAAAGGAGCTGAGCTTCTGAAGGCCCAGGGGCAGACTCGAAGACATGATTCACCATCCCCTAATGCACACAGACACCACAACCCGCCCAAGACACCTGGGTCCTGCTTTAAAAGCCCATGATCTCCATTTGTGGGAGAGACAGGTTTGAGGCAGCTTCCCCCATTCTCCCAACAAGATGTCTGTTGTATTAAAAAATTCCTTTCTTCCTTGGGAATCCTCGTTATCTCAATAATTAGATCTTCATGTAGCAAGCAACTGGACCTAGACTAAAAGCTCCTTGTGGTTTCAACAACAATACTAGGCTAACTAGAAATTGGGAAACCAAAGATTTCTTCATAAAATTGTACTTAACAGAGTTTATAGTCCTTTTTAGAAACTTCTCATTGTTTTAAGGAGTTTTCTAGAAGGGTTTATTGCAGTATTTTTTTCCCCAAATAGTCAGTGAGACTACAAGTTCACCCTTAGTGAAATGTGCATTTTTTAAAATGCCAACCTGAGGAGCACTCAAGCCAACTAAGACTATACTTTCAGGGATTATTTTTATAGTGAATTGCCATAGAAGTGTTTCTCAATTTGTAGGGGACTACTGGAAACCGTGCTGGTGAGTTGTAGTGCTCCTGAGCATAAGCCTGGCTTCTGGTGTTCTCTGGTGGCAACTGACACTTCCTTGTGACTGTTCTCCTTTTTCTTTGGGGAAAGTGAGAAGGAAAGAACATGACTTCCTTCTTCAGGGCTATCTATTAAGAAAAAGGCAGTCTCTAGTTTTGTACTTTTTAACCTATAACAAATCTAAAGTTTATACTTTAGCTTTTGTATTTTATTTACTTCCTCTTTTGGAAATAGTTTTAAAGGCATTTTTGCTATAAAAAAATCAGTATTTTAAGTGACTTATCATCATTTGAGCAGTGTTTTTCTCCACCTTTGCATCTCATATCTGTCTAATTGTACCACAGTGTACAAACTTTCTCAGAAATGTCTACAGAGTAGTATTAACAGTTGCAAGCAGCCAGCTTGTAATTGGCTGCTGAGCAATAATATGTTCATGAGAAATGTCCAATCCTTAAAGGCCAAGAACTAATTCTCAACAGCATTCAGAATACCTTATTGATCTTTTCTATTTGAAGGGGGTGTTTTGTAGAGCTTTTCTTTCCTTCAATGAGTCAATGGGACGAAAAACATCTCTGCATAAGGAAAATGCAAATGGGTTTCCTTTGTCAACTGTAGAATGACAAGATTCATAAATGTGGAAAGGAGAGCTTTATTTCTTGTAAAGTGTTGCAGCCTGCAGGCAGCCATTTTGCAGGCAGGAAAGCATAGTCTCAGGCAGAAACTAAGACAAGCACTTAGAGGGAGGGGTAAAGGAACAGGAATTTATGCTGAGTAGAGTGGCCAAATATACATATATAATAAGTTATAAGAGGAGTCATGAATATTTATGAAAGGAGAAACATGTGCATACACAATTGAGCTTCACGCTGCTTCATAGGGCCCATGTTTGAAAAATGGTGGCATTAGCGTGATCTGAGGGTGGAGTTTTCCACTCTCTGATGTCAAAAGGTGAAGCAGAGGACATGAAAACCCTCCGAGTGCAGCCTCCATAGTCTGGTCAGAACCACTGCATGGTCAGTTGTCTCTTATCAGGAGGGAATGCTGGTTAGTTGTGTTGAAACCACAAAATGGGAGGAGTAGCTTTAGACAGTTGCTTGAAATCAGCAGTGGAGCAGGTCTTTCCCAAGGACTGGCTCTGTTTAACCCTTAGGGAAGAAAGCCTAATGGTGGTTAACAAGGGAGTATGACCATCATGGCCGGGATTTCTGTTTTTAAGGTTTCTCTGGGGTCCCCTTGGCCAAGAGAGGGTAAAATCAGTTGATTAGTGACTGAGAATTTTATTTTTATTTCTCGCCTTCAACTAAAAGTATGCATTTTATTGTATGACAATATATTTGTTGATATGTTTCTAGTATGTTACTAGCATTAAAAGATAATTATTTAAAAAAATAAAATCATGACTCTCATGCAAATATAAAATGAACACATGTGAAAGGTTTTCTTTAGCTCACTCATGAATAAGGAAAGCAGTGAGATGTTACAAACCGGTGCCAAGGAGATTCGAAGTTTCCCCCATTTATAATCAAGTAAGGAGTGCTGAATGAATTCACAAGTAGATACCACAGGGCAATCACTGCATTCCACCAAACACTGTTTTCTATGGACAGCAATTAGTTATATTCCTGTCAGTTTCCTACAACTTACAGAATTGTAAAACAGTGCAAAGACCGTGAAGGGTGGAGATTGTACCAGTGGGTGAGCCTATTTCAGTCTCCAGTTTCCCTGTCCATGGAAGGATACTTGAAGCTGTTGTGCACTGGTTTGCGTGCTGGGAGATTTCACTTTCCCCTGAGTATGAGGCTTCCTTTCTGGCAGCTGATACTTGTCATGAATGATTTTCTTCTCTTGAAATAAATAAGAGGGACAGAACGGGACCTGACTGGTTACCACCTATATGTGGTCATACATATAGAAAGAGTTGAGTTCCTTTCTTATTTCGTTTGTAGATTTTCCAATAAAGGCGTTCTGTGCACAACATGAGTACTCCCCTGCCACTCTGCTGGTGTCCTTCTGCACCTAGAAAAAATCCTCCATCTACAAGGCTGTCTGTGACCAGGGCTCTCTCCACCCCTGTAGCTCATCTCTCGCTTTTTACCTGGCTCGCCGCATTCCAACCACACTGGCTTGTGGTGTGTTGTGGTTTGTACCTTGTTCTGCCTGCAACACTCTTCCTTCTCTTCTATTGCTGCTCTCTGGGTCTCAGTGTAAAGTCACCTTGGCCTTCTTCAGCACCCTGAATTGAAGTCACCCCCTGTTCTCCTTTCTCATGGCTTCCTGGGCTTTTCCTTTGTGTTCTTTGTCATAATGTGGTGATAATTTGTAATTCTTTTTCTTTCAGGAGGTTTTAAGATTGTGGAGGGCAGAAACTGACATTTTTTCCCTTCATCACTGTGTCCCAGACACCCAGCACAAAGAAGCTGCCCAGCAAACTCCTGTAGACCGAATGAATGAGATGCAGATGACTTGGGGCCCCTGAGCAGCCTCCAGGCAGGGTAGATAGTAGTCTCTGTGCCATATGACCGCATGACCTCAGGGCCCATGTGAACCCTGAAATAACAACAAATCATTCCAATTTGGGAGCATAAAAGGAGAAGACTTAGGAAACAGTCTTTGCTTGCTCCCAGCAGAGAATTCTCGCTGCATTCAGGGAGACTGAAGGCATCCGACCCTTCAGTGACGGGCCTGGGCATGAGTATGGGAAGGAAGCTGACTCAGGACCCTGCAGTGAGTTTCCTAATCCCACATCAGTGCAAAGGGGCCCAGAATAAGCGGAGCTTCAACACTCTCTCGCTTGGAAAGTCTCATAAACACTCCCTAAACATCAGCTGTTGATTTTGCTGATATTCACTGTTATCGCGATGTCTCCAGGCACCTATAACGAGTAACCAGTTAAGCACAGACTGGTGGGTGAGACTAAGAGGATCTCCTGCCTTATCCATCTTTCTGTCTACATTTTCTGTAATAAGCATGTTTGGGTTTTACGATGGAAAAGTAATACACCATTTTAAAAACATGAATTGCACACACTATGCCAGTTCCTAGTTCCTTTATACAGTTTTCTCTGCAAATGACTTAAAAGCCTAGTGTCTGACTTATAATTTATAGTCTAGTATAGTATATGAAAAAAGTAGCTATTCAAATCAGTTCAGAAAGGTAAACTATTCAACAAATAGTGTCTACATATATGGAAAAATTGAGATAGATCCTTGAACCATTTATAGAAACCATATTCCATACAGTTAAAGAAATAAATATAAAAATTATAAAATCGTAGAAGAACATATAAAAGGATTGCGAAGACCTCTTAAAACATAAATGAAAAAAACCACAAAAGAGTTTGATAAACCTGATTATATCAATGTTGGTAACTTCTGAATGACACAAGATACCACAAGCAAAATTAAAGACTAGACCAGTCCAACCAAGGATTAATATCCAGAATATACAAAGAACTTCTGCATATGAAAAAGAAAAAGATGAACAATTTAATATTGAACTGTAAATATATATATGAAAGCCATCTTCAGAAGATATAATACGAATGACCATAAAATATAAAAATAATTTCAACCTATTTAGTAATCAGGGGAATTAAATTAGAGCAGTAATAAAATATCATTTCTTCTCTTTAGACTGAAAGAGAAAGTGAGAGCGAGAGTGAGAGTGAGAGCAAGAGAAAGAGAGAGGCAGAGGGAATAGGAACAGCGTCAAGGTATTTACTCCACTGGCCAGGTGTAGTAGCTCACCTGTAATCCTAGCACTTGGGGAGGCTGGGGTGGAAGGATTGCTTGAGACCAGCTTGAGCAAGAGCAAGACCCCCATCAACACAAAAATAGAAAAATTAGCCAGGCGTGGTGGCGCACACGTGTAGTCCCAGCTACTGAGGAGGCTGAGGCAGGAGGATCATTTGAGCCCAGGAGTTTGAGGCTGCAGTGAGCTATGATGATGCCACTGCACTCTAGTTAGGGTGACAGAGTGAGACACTGTCTATAAAACAAAAAATAAAACCAAAGAAAAAGGTTATTAACTCCACACACTGTTGATAAGGTATAAAATTTCAGTGCTGAATTGAAAGGAAATTTGGTAGTAACTTAGAATTTGAAGTGTACATTCTCTTTGACTCAGTAATTCCACATTTTATTTACTTCCAAGGAAAACTCATACGTGTGCACAAGGACACCCAATAATGTTCATTGCAAGCACTGCTTGTTATAGCAAAGAATTGAAAGACCTGATGGTTAAATATATTATGTCCCATCACTGGATAAATATACTATGGTTTATTTAAATCTTAAGATACTTCATGGCAGATAAAAAAATTAGATACGCATGTAACCAATGTGGATGTTCAGTGAGAAGATACAGGCTCAAAAATGAAACAGTATCATACATTGTTATATTAAAAATAAACAAAGAAAAGAAGAACTAACTGCTTTACCTGAAAAAGAAAGATTTTGATAAAGGATGGGTAAGCCAAAAAGGAGTTAAACCTTTGTCTTTTTGAGAATTTTGTTACCAAATGCATTTTTAATACTGCCATAAGAAAATTGAAGTGAAGGAAGATATTAGGCATTACCCTTTCCTTTTACAGAAAAATGAAAACCCAAGAGTGAAGAACAAACTATTATACAAGCAATCAGATCAGAAAGGAACCCCTTAGCTTATCCTTTAGGAAGAATAAGAGTGTTCTCTTTCCCTTATCCTTCCTAAAGGAGGAAAAGAATGCTCACCAACAGCAAGCAGTAGGTACCACCAGGTGGCGCCACCTGCCAGCGTCACATTCAGGAGAGCGCTCCACAGCTCATGGCTGGGATTTTTGATACCCTACACTGCTCAGAAACACTTCTCCAGAAACATAGTATAGAAATGATCCCCAAAAGTATATTTATCTGCCATTTGCCTCTATTGGGACTAGGAAATATATTCTATTTTGTTGATGAAGACATTTCTCTTACCCCAATACGTACAGCCATTAAAAAATATATATATATATAATAATCACATTCCACAGATTTAACAAGCACTTTGGACTCTATTAAATATTATTTCTTAAGGAATGTTTATGTCACAAAGTTCCTAATTAGCATAGTACTCCCCAGTTACCAATCAGAAACCGTTATCTTCCACCTGCTAACACTCTCCTGACCCTGTCAGAGAGTTACTCCCTATGCTGGGTCTCTCAGCACAGGTGACCCAGGTTCACAGGTGCTGCAGGACTTTTCTCTGCAGTGAGGAGATACTAGAAAGATGATGTCACCTCTACAGGTAACACCTGTGGCTTGTTCAGGTGTAGGTTTGAAGTTATTTCTAATTCTCCTTTGTGTCAGGCATTCAGTGTCAATGGAAAATTTTAATGCTCAAAACAGCAAAAACTGTGTCCTATCGTGTTTCTTGAATATCCAAGTGGAGATGGTGAGTTGTCAGCTGATGTAAGAGTCTAGGGTACAACACAGTGATCTGGACCAGAGATGTAGGGCCCTTGTCTGAGAAAATACAAGTAAACACAACAATTAGATAATATTTTGAGATATTAATTGATGTTTTTCTCCTTGCATATTTCCTTTCTTAGAAATAAATTTCTCAACTTTTCCTCCAACCACATGTATTCAAAAAGACGGGTCAGTTTAATCAATTGCCTCAGAGAGTGAGCACAATAGAGGGAGTGCCTTTGAGTCTAAAATGATAACTAAGAGTTCCCTTAGGTGGGATGGGGCTGGGCGGATGTCCGGTGTTGGAGTCTGAAGGGTTGGGAAGAACCCAGAAGGGAAGGGCCATAGCCTCCTAGTGGCCCCTAAAGCATTGGGTGGGTCCTGAAAAGAAGGGCCATGCATCGTGCTACCTGGGCAGAGTTCTTCGGGGTGTGGGGCAAAGCAAAGGGCCAGAGAGGTCTTATGGGACCTGAGACCAGCGAGCAGGCAGCAATATCTCTGTGGGGAAATTGATATTGATAGTTTATTTATTTATTTATTTTTTGAGACAGAGTCTTGCTCTGTTGCCCAGGCTAGAGTGCCATGACATCAGCCTAGCTCACAGCAACCTCAAACTCCTGGGCTCGAGCAATCCTCCTGCCTCAGTCTCCTGAGTAGCTGAGACTACAGGTGCACACCACCATGCCCCGCTAACTTTTTCTATTTGTAGCTACCCAGCTAATTTCTTTCTATTTTTAGTAGAGACAGGGTCTCGCTCTTGCTCAGGCTGGTCTCAAACTCCGGACCTCAGGTGATCCTCCCGCCTCGGCCTCCCAGAGTGCTAGGATTACAGGTGTGAGCCACCATGTCCGGCCAGGAAATTGATTGTTAATTCTCAACAAAGGCATAGAGGATATCAACAGCTGCTGCCTCACCTGAAAGAACTAAGGTGGCAGCCTCTGTGGGGTGGGGTGGGGGGTAAACCTGAATATATTGAAATTAAATTTCCATTCTCCTCATGGAAATGTGGCAATGGAGCTCCACATAGAAATCAAGTTGAGTTAAATCTAAATGAAGCTATATTCCTTTAACATGAATCTAAGGACCGAGATTCCTCCTTGAAACAAAGACAGGTCTTGTTTTCCTATCAATGCTGAAAAATAATGATAATTTATGGGAACCTCCTGAAACATCTATGCTTATTTCATCAGAGATGGCTACATGGCTCCCCAGTTTCCTGAATAAGGTCTGGAAAAAAATTACAGATGTGGAAGGAGAATAAGTACTCAATTTAAATCTGTGAGCAAAAGGAGGCATTGAGTATTGGAGGTTGCTTGCAAGTAAAGAATGAACCCTTCAATTAAATGATCACAAATACACTCATACTTTCTGCTTTGGTATCTTTTAGAGAATCCTCCGGGGCTTCCACTCAAACCTTCTTACCTTCTTAGGTAACACATTCCACTTAGCTGAGATCCTATTCTTATCTGTGGCTTCAACTAACACCTCTTTGCCTATGGCTTCTTGATCTACTTCTTCCCAAACACCTCAGCCAAGCTTCAGATACAGATCTGCAACTGCCTGCTGGCCTCAGCCCAGGACGCATCCCATGGGCACGAGAATTCAGTACATCCAAACCATAACTCATTGCTTTAATTTTTCTTTTGTCAAAGAATAAAATAAAAACCACCAGAGTATTGGGAAATACAAAGTTTATCAAATTTCCGGACAAGGAGTATACATTGATGAAGACATTCACTGAGAACTTTGCAGAAGAGGAAAAAGTTAGTGGGGGTTATGTACTAGGAAAGAAGGAATTCACACTGGCATGCTAATTATGAATTGAATGAGTCTGTCTGTCTCTTCCATTGTTCACTGGTCAAAAAAGATCTCCTAGTAGGCCTGTTAGGTTCCAGGGTCATTCAAGTTCATGGTCTTTTATCAACCAGTGAGGATGAAATACCTTATTTTATGTTGTTGTCTCCTGGGCAAATGTAAGTGAAAAATTTCCCTTTGACACGTTTTCTTTTTCTTTCTTTCTTTCTTTCTTTCTTTCCACTAAAATCAGTGGTGATTTTGCATATAAATACTGCCTATTTTGTGTCTGTAGAATAGAGCCTCAAAATGAGATTCTCAGGCCAAAAAGTATGTGGATTTGTGACTTTATTAGAAATTGTCAGAATAGCTTTCAAATTGTTATAGCATTTCCCTTACCATCAACAATCTGTAGGCATTTCTGTTTCCTTTTCCATTGCTAGTTCTGCATGTTAGCTCTTTCAAGTTTTTTATTAAAGTTATTTTTTAAATTGCCAAATTGGGATGTGTAAAAATGATATTTCATTCTTATATCAATTTACATTTTCCTACTAGTGAGATTGAGTTTTTCCCCACAGATTTATTGGTTATTTGCATTTCTTCCTTTTATCAATTGCCTGTTCACATCCTTTGCCCATTTTCCTACTGATCTGTTTTGAAATGTTTGTGGGCACTCTTTGTATATTAGATACAATAACCTGTCTGGCACATGTGCTTAAAAGTATTTTGTCCACTCTACTGTTTTTGTTTTATTTTCTTTGTGGTAACTTTTATCAGGCACATCAAAAAAAAAAATAATAATAACAGTCCAGTATATCAATCTTTTCCTTTATGGCTTCTGGGTTTTGTGTCTTCTTAAGGAGGACTCCTCATCCCCCAAATTTTACAACTGTTCTAATATCTAAATAAAATGCCCTCATTATATGTGATTTTCATCTTATAGTATTCTTGTCTATCTTGGTCGGGTACCTAAAGAAGGGGTTTTTTTTCCCTCCTGCAGTCTGGTACCTCTCTGATTCTCGGGGACTCTGCATTTGACTCTCTGCAGTTCATTGGAGCAGGGCATTTGGTGATGTGATATGCCAAACAGGTGCCAAAGCTACTATGCCCAGGCTCTAGTGAATGGGCATATGAGTGGGAAGGCAGAGAAGAGAGGCATAGATGTGTGGATGTGGCCAAAAACTGCGTGGAACTCAACATCCAACAATGCGATTGGAGTGGAATAAGGTGAGTGCTGAGGGCCCACTTCTGGAAGGACTCAGGTGCCCACTGTATGTTGGGTCAGAGTGGCTGATGTGTCTGTGTCTTTGATAAACCTCATGGAAGGTAAGGAAGTACTGGAGAGTTCTACCTCCAGATCTGGGAGAACAACTCCTTTCTTTGTTAGTGCCCACAGCATGGGTATTTAGATGTTTTCTGCACTTACAGGTACATGTGATAGAAGAGACTGCATTCCCTTGTTGCTGTTTCCTCCTATACCAGCAACACCACTGGCTACTCTCCCAGGTGTTGAGCTTGGGCCCTGCAGTCTGCCCCTGTCCACAGTGCTGATATGCTCTTTAGACACTCATCTCTGGGTAGACCCTGGGCCATTAGGTGGCTTGTGGATCACACTATGGTTGAGCAGGCCAAACTCTTCACTTCACCCTAGCTAGCCACATGTAAGATGCGGCATTTCCAATGAGCAGCTCTCATTTGAGGGATGCACAAAGTACCCATGCCAAGCTAAGCCTAGAGGAGGAGCCCATAGGCTGCTTTGGTTGGTCAACTACTCTTGATGCTTCTCCTGGATCCTTTGCCTCTCTAGCCTGGAAACCCACCACCATCTCTATTGTCTGAAGGAGTCAAACCTGCTGCTGTGCTCTGGAATGATATAATTCTGCCAGAGAATGTTTCACTATATCTTTTTGTCTCATTCTTGAAATCCTACATGTCAATCTTATATGGGATGTTTCTACAAGAGACCTCAGGATAGCTGCTTTCATTCATATCCCAAATGACCTGTCTTGCCTTCCACTTACTCCATCTTCTCTTGATCACTTCAAATCCACATTTTGGACACATTTCTCTTGCTGGGCCTTGGAACACTCTCTAGAATATGCATTTCTATTTTTTCTCTGGCTCCATTTGCATGGCAACGTTTGGGCAAGGGTTGCTTGTGTAAGTGTCTCCTTAAGATCAAGTAATCGTGCCTCCTTCCTGCCTAGTTCAGGGAAGAGGTTTATCACAGGGCAGGGAGAACTTTGCAAGGAGACCAGGGCCGTGTAGGTAGAGGCAAAGGAGAAAAACCAGGAAAGAGTGGTAGCATAGATGCCAAGGGAGCACAGAATTTCAAGAAGGAGAACGTTTCCTATGCTTGGAAAAAGAAATCTCCCTAGCAGAGAGGATGAGAAAATGGACATTTCAAGGTGTCTGCATGTTTTGTGTTCCTGAATGGAGCAGTGCCTATCAAAGTGGGGCAGAGTGGGGTGGGCAAGAGTAACAGTGGGAGTGGCCCCAGTGGGGAGCAGTATTTTTTTACTGACACTATTTAGAATTGCTGATACATAGTGACAACAGAGAGAAGACCCACTTTTAGTTGATTTTATTATTGTTTTTAAAGTCTTTACTTTAAAGTAAGGCACTCCCCTATTGCACCCAAGGTGGACCACTCCCATCCTCCATTCCCCCACCCCCACTTAGTACACCACTGAAATGGAGAAATCCTCATTTGGCCCAGTATGGAGGAGTTTGGGACAGGCAGAGAGGTCCAGAACTAGAAGGGAGGGGAACTCTAAAATTATCTGCATAAGAAAGCCAGTTATTGATTTTTAAGCTATGTCTGAAAGGAGAGGCATGCTTGATCTAGAAAACAGAAAACAAGTAATATTTAGGAAGAGGAGAATACCTAGAAATATATTGATGTAAAGTTTCTCCATTGCCCCAAACTTTTGGGAAAAGCCTTGTGGATTGACTTGGGGTTGGGGTGAATGGCAAATCATGGAAATAGGACAGATGAGAGAGAACAGCCCATTATAGGAAGTAAACACAGTGACATCAGGAGTTTCATGGAGAGCCAGGACTCACAGCCAAAGAGGCCAGGAAGAACCTGCAGGCTCTTGGAGCGGGCACTGGCCTTCACACAACATTGCATAGGGGCAGAGCTTTCTGGGTGTGGGTTTAAGAAGGCAGAAATTCATTTGTTCCCTCTTGGCTTCTGTGTAATAAGAGGGAGAGGCAGGTGGGCCCTGGGTGAGTGCAGGGAAAGGAGGCATAGAGCAGGCAGCCCTGGTCTGGCCTCTTAGGCCTTAAGCTCACATACTGGGGGTCCTTGAGGCTGGAAAATGGAAGACGAGACAAGGAAATTCAAGTTGGAAGACAAATAGCAGTGCAGGATGGATTTGACTGCTGGGTCCCTTCTGATAAATTTCTTAAGAACCAAACATGGCAGATAGAGCAGTAGAAACCAATTTCCTAGAGTCAACCCCAAATAACAGCCTCCAGTGTTTTATTGATTTTTAAAAAATGATCTTCAGTAAGAATATTTTACATTGTGACTCAGGATTTGGGATCTCGGTTTCAAATATTATTCACAATATGCCCTCAACAAATATTAGTTGCACAAATTTTAAAAAATGACCCTGATAGAACTGAAAGTGGTAAAAAAGAAAAAAAAATAGAACATAAGAACTCAAATTCGCATATTTAGAAGGTGATAGAGTTGGGCCCAGATAGATCCTGGGGAAACTATTGCATGGCTCCATCACAAACCATAATTGAGCACCTACTGTGTGCGAAACATCATACCAGGAACTAGAAATAAAAAATTGAGTAAGCCCTTGTCCTTTGCCTATGGAGCTTCTGTTACAGAGCATGTCATTCTGACATGGGGTGAATCATGCCCTTTTCTTGCTTTTTTTATCAGGATTTTCTGACCATCTTTCAAGACTCAGTTCAAATCTTACTTTCTTGATGAAACTACCTAATAACTCCAAGAAAAAAATAGCTTTTTCCTCTTTTCTTCTAGAGCATTCTTTTAAAGTTGTATTATATCATTTGTGTTTTATTGCTGTTATCTATATCCATACTTGTCTTCCTCAGTAGACTGTGTAGAAGAAACAGTTTGTGTTGTTTAGATTAGACCCTATTAGATTCATGATGTTTATTAATACATGCACATTGACCCATGAGTGAGTTGTGAAATTGGTAAATTTTGACCAGTACATTTTAAAAATGGAATAGAAGGAACAGAAACCATCAAAATGATCCACATGTCATAAAGATGAATAATGTTTCATGAAATTTGTTTCTATTACTTAGGTGGGTGTCCTGAGTCACAATATAAAATATTCTTCTTACTGAGGATCAATTATTGGGGGGTAGATTCTACAAGAAAGCTAGACCTAGA
This sequence comes from Eulemur rufifrons, assembly GCF_041146395.1. Taxonomy (NCBI): domain Eukaryota; kingdom Metazoa; phylum Chordata; class Mammalia; order Primates; family Lemuridae; genus Eulemur; species Eulemur rufifrons. Next base: position 56,254,848 of record NC_091001.1, read on the forward strand.
GATTCTGCAACTTGGAAACTATAAACAGCTCTTTACCATACATAGAGAATAATGGGTCACATAAGTTTATAGCTTAAACAGGCAAATAAAATAGCAAGCAAGTTCCATAAATTAAGGCAGGAGTCAGTAGATTACTTCTGTAAAGACAGTAAATATTTTAGATTTCACAGGCTATTAATATAATGTCTCTGTCACAACCATGAAACTCTACCACTGTAGAGGCAGCCAAATGTGTTATGTATGGGATGAGTGTGGCTGGGTTACAACAAAATTTGAACTTTGTATAATTTTCATGTGTCATGAAATAGTATTCTTCTTTTGATACTTTTAACCATTTAAGAATGTAAAAGCCATTCTTAGCACACGATATTTTAAAATACAGTGTATTAATAGAACATTTAAGGTCTAGTAAGGTCAACAGATCAGGAGACGATTGCCATCAAAAAGACAGTTTGTTCCTCCCGGAGGAGAAGCCATGCCACACTTTAGGGGGCCACCCGGGAAACACTGGGTTGGTCGGAGGCAGAAGGAGGGGGGAATTGTGGGCTAGAGACTTTATTGTGGTTTCTGTGGGAGGGGACGGGCAAGGCAGGATAAGAAGGTTTAGGATTGACTAGTTTGAATAATTCCAGGGAGCTCTGGGGATGGGAGCTATGCTTAGTTGACTGATACCTTGCCCTGGGCTGCTTAGGAAAGAAGGATAATGGCCTGGAGTATGACAGCCCAGTAACGGAGGTGTTGGAGTTGTGGGCTCTGGAATATAAATATTCCCTAACCTGCTCTTTCCTTATCTTCACGGAGAGGGTAATAGCCAGAACAGAACATGGAATTCTCAGAGTAGTGAGTGTCAACAAGATTACATCTTCCCAAGTCCTCCAGTAAAATATTAGGGTCATTTCTGTGTTCTTATTTTTTTACCCAAGGTTAAGCTAACATTTTTGGAGCTTCTAATCTAATTATGCCATTGTGAATTCCTTGAGGGCAAGGATGGCGTTTTGTTTCTCGTGCCGCTCCCTCGCTCAAATCCTTTCACTGGCTGCTCACTGCAGTTAGGGGCCGGTCCCAAGTGTGTCCACACCAGCCCTTTGCCTTCCCAGATCTGGCTCCTGCACCTGCCAGACGCATCTCTTGGCAAGTTCCCCACTTATCAATAGCCATGTTGTTGGCCTCTTGACAGACAAATGTGTCAGGCCTTGTTTTTGGCTGTTTCTTCAGTCTGGAATCACTTTTACTCTTTCCCAGTCTCATTCCTCATTCTCGAGGTCTTACCCTTCTCATCTACATTGGGTCCCCTCTCAGCTGTCTGTGCGCTTTCTTCACAGCACAGCTTGTGTCTGTCCAGTGATCCATGTCACCACCTTTTAATATTAGTCGTCTCTTCCATTAGGCCTCAGACCCTGAAGGGCTGAGGGCCTGGTGCACAGTAGCTACTCAATAAACACTGAATGAATGAATGAATGAGCAAAAGCAAATGCATGGCCTCTTGAGGAGCAGGGAGGAGTCTGGAGTACAGGGTAGGAGTGACCACTGTGCTGTGTCCATTGGCCCTCAATATTCCTAGTAGTCTCATAAATCCTCATTTACATTTGAGGGCATTTTGAAGCAGCAGCAGCCCAGCAGAAAATGCTTCATGCAGACTCAGTGAAAGAATTCTCAGCATGTCCAGGGAGAGACAGACTCTGAAAGGGCTTTAGAACATTGTAAGGATGATTGCAGGTGTGTATGTGGGGTGGGGCAGGACCCCTCAGTGATGTCCCTGGAGGATGAAGAGGGAAGGAAGGTGAGGCACACAATCCTTATTTAGTGTGGTTTGGCCAAAATATATTTTTAAAATTTTTTATTTTATTCAATTCTATTTAATTAAAAAATATTGGTTGTAACCTATTGAATTATGGTTCACAAATGGACATGACCCACAATTTGAAAAGCACTAGTCCAAATATAACCTAAATGCTAAGATCTCACTTTTTAAATGTTTCACAAAAATACATGAGCTAGAGGAGGAAATATATGGAAAATAAAAATTATTGAATATTTGTATTTTTACTATGCATACATATTTGTGTGTGTGTGTTTTTACATGAATTTCACAGCAAAAGAAACTAGTCTTGTGTTTTTTCTATTTTATTTTCAATATGTTCTATGATATATAGAAATGCTCATTTGATAGTGGAAACTTCATTTTTAAGAAATGAATGCACAGTCCACACCTCACTCCTCTCTCCATCATGTACTCTTCTTTGCACAGCTCTGAGACTGGACGGCTGAAGTTCAGTGTTGAGTATGTGGCTCCAGAGCCATGGTGCTAGGGTTTACAGGTTGTGCTTTGTGACCTTGGCACCTTGCTTAACCTCTCTGGGCCTCAATTTCCTCATCCTATAAATGTTATGAAGATTTAATGAGCAAATGTATGTATAATATTCAGAACGGCAGCTGCAACATACTAAGGCTAAACTAAATGTTAGCTATTATTATTATTTGTATATGAAGTTAATATCCAAAAAGATAAAACATAGCCTAACTTGACATGAAATTGTTATAAAACCCTATTTACATTGCTGTGTTGATTTACAGTGCAGTTTAGAAATCTTTACATTAAGAATAATCAAAATTTCCTGGGCATGGTGGCTCACTCCTGTAATCCTAGCAGTTTGGGAGGCTGAGGCAGGAGGATCGCTTGAGGTTAGGAGTTCAAGAAAAGTGTGAGCAACATAGACAGACCCCATCTCTACAAAAAATAGAAAAATTAGCTGGGTGTGGTGGCATGTGCCTATAGTCCCAGCTACGCAGGAGACTGAGGCAGGAGGATCGCTTGAGCCCAGAAGTTTGAGGTTGCAGTGAGCTATGATCATGCCACTGCCTTCATGTCTGGGCAACAAAGTGAGACCCTGTCTCCAATAAATAAATAAATAAAACCATTTTGTTGTTCACAACAGCTCCCTGCAGCAACAGATAGAACCCAGGTCTCTAGACCACATAGGTACTGGGGAAGACCAAGACTTGGCGACTTGACTTAGGCTGCCTCCTGGTGGGATCTCTTAGGAGAACTGGGGGCTTGAGAATGACCATAATCTCATTTAACACAACAAATAAGAACACAGACACACAAGTGCTCTTTACTGCCTGTACAGTCATTTTAAAAATGAACTTTCTGTCTCATTAGCAAACAACCCGGAGCATGAGCTGGAAGAAGAAACCTGTGGCATGGACTCTGGGTTTGAGTGTCACACATGCCCTTCCTGTGAGTTCCACTACATCTCCATAGTGCTCTTCAGTGCACAAAACGTTTGTTTAATCTGTACAGCTGTTCCAGGGATGTGCATATTTATCCCCATTTTAATGATGAAGGCACTGAGGTTGGTAGGAGGACGATGACATGTTCAATATCACACATCAAAGTGTTGGGTCATTCATTTATTCAATGTGTCAAGTAGACCCAGGCACAAGGAGCTAAATAACTCTGTTTTTTTAAATTTCAAAATATTAAGGGGGTTTAAATGTTTTTGTTACATGGATAGCTTTTCTAAAGCTTGAGTCAGGGGTATTGCTGTGCCCATTCCCTTAATAGTGTTCATTGTACCTGTTAGGTAGGTTTTTACCCCTGCCTGCCTCTCCTCTGCTCCCTTCTTGATTTCCAAGGACTTTTACTTCCCTCTGTGCCCATGTGTGCCCATCAATTAGTTCCAACTTATTAGAGAGCACATGTGGTGTTTGTTTTTCCATTCCTGAGATACATCACTTAGGATAATGGCTTTCAGTCCCATCCACATTGCTGCAAAGGACATTAATTCATTTCTTTTTATGGTTGGGTAGTACTCCGTGTGTGTGTGTGTGTGTGTGTGTGTGTGTGTATGCCACATTTTGTTAAGCCACTCATGAATTGATGGGCACTTAGATTGCTTGCACATCTTTGTGATGGTGAATTGTGCTGCAATAAACATTTGAGTGCAGGTGTCCTTTTGACAAAATGACTTATTTTCCTTTGGGTAGATACCCAGTAGTGGGATTGCCGGGTTGCAAGGTAATGGATAACTCTCTCTAAAGGGCTCAGAGTGTGCTGCAAAAAACCCCATTATAATATTGTATGGTGGTTGCTGGTATAGGGAGTCTAAGTGGGCTAGGGGAATGGTCAGGAACGGCACTTTACCCAGACTTGGGCAGGAAGAGCCCCCAGAAATGCAGCAACTGGGCTAAGTCTTGAAACAGGAGTGGCACTTTGCCAGGTGACAGAAGTGAGGAATCTAGACCTCCTGACTCAAATTGTAATATACGTAAGGGTGACCCATGATTAACTAAAAACACATATTTAACCTTTTGTATTTTGATTAAGTTTAAATTTTTAAGTTTACTACTTTTTCACAATTTAAGTTTATTACTAAACATTTTGAAAATTACAGAATAAAGAAAAACAAACATTTTGGTTTATATATTTTAGATCCTTTCTTCTGCTTAAAAGGCCCTGTATATATCAACTTATGAAGATATCACATTCTCCTGTGTCAGTAAACATGCACCTTCAACATCACATTCAATGTTTGCCGAGTGTTGTGTCATGTGGTTGCACCACACCTCATTTGGCCGAGGCCCTGCTGCTGGACACTGAGGCCGGTGGGTAAACTCTGAGGCTGTGCCAAGACGAGCTGGAGAGTGTGGCCAACGTACAGGCAGCTGGGGACAAAGCAGGTAATAATTACTCAGTGACTCGCCTTCGCCTTTCTTGTAAGTTATTTGCTGCAGTTTTGAAAGCTAATCTGGGTGTTTTGCAAGAAAAACAAATAAGCTGAAGGATCTTCTGGAGCTTGGCAAAGTAGAAATGGGTGGTGTGCAGAGAAATCTCAGAGCTAGCTGGAGTGGCCTGTAGGAGCAGATGGAGATGGGCGAACACTAGACTTTTCATCTTCCTGAGGATGAGTTCATCGTGGGGTAGATTCTAAAATGCACTACAACCTTGAAAACAGAAACACAGAATGTTGGCTTTGAAAATGAAATTTATATTCACAAAAGTGTGGTGTGCTTATATCCTAATGCAAACGTCACAAGTTCTCTGAGTTCCAGCACAAATACGAGTGCTTTCAAGAGTACCAGCGGTGTGACCTCAAAATCAACAAACCTTGGCTATTTCTTCCCTCTCTTTCTGTTTTCTCCACCCTCTCCCAGTTTTCTGAGTGCCTACTTTGTGCCAGGGTCTTTGCAAGCACTAAGGACACGTAACATATGCAGAAGTGCCCTGTGGGGACCTTATCCACGGTTCCTTGGAGGCAGTCAGCTGCAGAAACAAATCCACAAATGCACAGGATTTAAAGGCAACGCACATAAGTCCTAGAGGAGCATAGCTGCATCTACGAAGGTCAGAGAAATTCACAGAGCAGGTGACATTTGAAAAGAATCTTGCCAGGGAACAGCGGGAAAGGTTTATGCAAAGGCACCAAGCGGGAAATCAAAAGCCCTATCTGTATGCACAGGAAGAAGTACAAAGCAGCTGAAGTCTCAGGTGGCTTTCTGGAGAAAGGGCTGGGAATGGAGAGAGCAGGGCCTTGCACTACCTGGAGAGGGACCTAGATTTCCTCCCATACACAAGGAGAAGCCACCAAAGGATTTCTGTGGAGAAGGCATGATTTTTTTAATTTTTTTTGGAGACAAAGTCTTGCTTTGTTGCCCTGGCTAGAGTGCTATGGCATCAGCCTAGCTCACAGCAACCTCAAACTCCTGGGCTCAAGCTATCCCCTGTCTCAGCCTCCTGAGTAGCTGGGACTACAGGCGCCTGCCACCAGGCTCAGCTAATTTTTTTCTATTTTTAGTTGCCTGGCTAATTTTTTTTTTTTTTCTGTTTATTAGTGGAGATGGGATCTTGCTCTTGTTCAGGCTGGTCTCGAACCCCTGACCTCAAGTGATCCTCCCGCCTCAGCCTCCCAGAATGCTAGGATTACAGGTGTGAGCCACCATCTGGCTGAGAAATCACGATCTATCCGTTCCTTGCCTTCAAGCGTGCTCTACCCTGAAACGGTATTCCCAACTCCACCTTCCTTCTCATCCGGTTAACTCTGATTCATTCTTCAAGTTTCAGCTCTTACATTACCTCCAGGAGTCTTTACTTACCTGGCCTTGGGCAGGCTGACTTGGATGCCCTTCCCAGCACCTGCTAGACCACGCGGACCCCTCCATCACTTAGCACACTGCACTGTAACTATCTGTGTATCTATGGCTACCTTGTGGGCTGTGATTGTCTAGTTAGATTTTTCTACCCCCACTTCCCAGCACAGAGCTCATCCTGGAAAAATGCATGTTTGCTTTCTGATTTCCTCAGCTTTTCTGCTCTGCATCACAGAGGCTGACCCTTGCAAACTACATTGCCTAGGTTGACTTGCCAGTTGGCTTCCTGCTGGGTTTGGCCACTGGGAGGTGCTGGTGGGAGGAAGGGAAAGCCCAGGGTATTTTTACTCCCTTTCTCTCTGCTTTGAGCAGCAGGGACTGATAATATCAGCATCTCCTCCAACGGCCCAGCTGCTATTGGACAACCCCCGTCTTCAAGGTTCAAGTTCCTTCCAAGTGGCCACTGCTTCTGGCTCTGATACCACCATCTCTTCCTTTTGTCCCTCTAGCTTCGGGGATGTTAACAGCCTCCTGCTCTTGCTAATTTCTTGTTGCTTCATTGTTCCCTGCTGGCTTTTCAGGCTCTTCCTGCACCACTGTAATCTGTTCTCTGTATGCGGCTCCCTCTGCGGAACTCCCTGGCACGGCCCCTGCATCTCAGTCGGACGTGATGCATACAGTGCCTGACAGACAGGGGTGCTTGATAATATTGCATTTGCTTAAGTGGTCACGTCTGAGCTGAGGCAGAAGCAGCAGAAATGAAGAGGAAAGGGGAGAATCCCGAGACATGAATGAGAGAGAATGGAAGCTTAGGGACCAATTCGGATGTGAGGGGTGAGAAAGAAGGAGATAGCAGCTATGGCGGCTCCCATGGTGCTGACTTGGGCCCCTGGGTGTAGGAGTGCAGGCCGTTCACAAGGATGTGGAACGGTGGTAGCACCTTGGCAGGTCTGGGAGAGCTTGGGAAAGGCACTTGATTCTCTCCCCTTCTCTGTGGCCTCGTCTCTAAACTGGGGGTGAAGCTCAGCTGTGCACTGTGGGACCCCAGCCCGGCCTGCAGAGAGGAGTTAGACTGCCCCAGGCCAGAGGTGATAACTGAAGGGATGTGAACAGTTGAGAAGTACAACAGTTGAGGGGGAAAGTTAGGCCTGGAGGAGATTTAAGAAAGAAATGTGCTTTATTTCTCTAGGTGAACAGATCCTGAGCCAGACACACCCCCTCTAGTTCTGATGCCCCTTCTGCTGTACCCACAAGTCACTGCCTCCCTCATCAGTAAAGTGAGGATAATGGCAGGGTCCCACCTCTAGGCAGGGCAGCATGACAGGAGGGAGGGAAGAGGGACATCAGATGGTGGTTGCTGCTGACAGATCTGTCCCCAGCAGCAGCAGGGAGATGAGGGAGCCAGGTCAGGATGCAGATAGAAATGGATGCTGGAGAGGGGCACGCAGGCGCAGGGGTGGGACGTGAGGCGATGGGGAGGAATTGGTGCCACGGAGATGGTTGGAGGATGGTGGTGGAGCAGGGAGAGCAGAGAAAAGCTGTGACCTGGGGGAATCAGAGTGGTGCAGGCCCCAGACTCCACGTCAGCCCTCTCCCCAGGCCCTGGACTGCATTACTGGGCTTCGGGCAGCCCTGGGACGGTGGTTCCTCCCAGAGCTGAGCAGAGGCCACATGAGCAAACTCTCGCTACGGAGTTCTCAGTGGAGAGAGCAAGGGGTGTCTGGCTGCAAATATGACCTCTGAACTCAAAGGCACCCAGTCTGCAGTGACGCTCAGGCCCTGGACTCCTGCCTGTCCCCGAGTAGAGTGGGGGAACTAACTAGGCTTCTCTCTCCAAGGTGACTGGCAGGCCCTTGAGGGTGGGGCTCTGTCTCCTCCTCCTCCTCCTCTTCTGCCTTCCAGAGTCTCTGCACAGAGAAGATACTGGGTAAAGACTCACTGCATATACAGCAACCTGTATGTTGAACAAATGCAAGTGGGTCCTAAGACACATCTTTAGTTTTTGTCTCCCACTATCGTTTTAAAATTTATTTGCCCTGGACCCTTGACTTCTCCTGTCACTAAGGTAATAACAGCCTTGCAGTCACTTAGCTGCAAATAGTCTCACTTGAGTAATTGCAAAGCCTAGTTTGTGGAATAATAAAAACTCGGAACCTAAATTGGCATTCACTCTTGTCCCCTCCTCCTAGCTGGAGAGAAGGCAGGTGAAACCCTGCTTTCTGAGAAGGCCCCGGGGCCCGCTTCTCGCTTTCTCTGCTCCTGTCCACCCCACTTGCTAAGGAAGGTTGGTGACTGGGCTGGGGGCGAGGTTATTGGGGAGCTTTCTCACAAGGCCGCTGTCTGAAGCTGACTCTTTCAGTTGTGGCACATTGCTGGGCTTTTCAGAGACCTCTGCTGACCACAGGCCCTGTGATGTGGACCTTGCGTTCTGTCCCTTTGCATGTCTCCTCCGTCTGCCCTGAGCCTCTGGTTCAGCGATGGCCCTCTGGCTGTTGGGGGCCCCTCAGACCCCAGGCCCTGCTGTCAGGCAGGACTTAAAACTGCACCCTCTGGCTTTTCTGCCTCTTCGTGGTCTGGGAAACACACATCCCTGCTCTGCGGAATTCTGGGAGCGCAGCCCAATTGCAGGGCAGCCCCTTCCATCCTGCTGCACAGGCTGCCTTGGTCATCTCAGTGTGAGTCAGGCACGAGGTTTTGTGCCCCCAGGAAGTGGGAACACGGTTTGATTAAGTGAGATTGCTCACTGCTCCCACGGAAGCCCCTTTGCTAGCCGAGTGAAGGAGGCGGCCCCTCCACACCCTCCAGAGGGAGGTGGGGACTTGGCAGCAGTGCCCTCCAAAGGAACCTTCCACAACTCCCCTCCCTTTCCTCCTCTCTAGGTGTGTTCGAGGATCACAGAAGCAGTTCTCAGAAATTCCCTTTGTGAATTCCGCACATTGTGGGCTGTCTAACTCTCAACCATACCTGTGCCACAGTTGAGACTGAGGCCAGGAAATTCCCATGGAACAGTGCTGGTAGACTGCAGGTAAAAACCCCAGCAAGGTGGGATGTCAAATTCAGAAATTCTCAATTTACTCTCTTATTTCCTCGCTCATGCATGCACACAACACCTGTTCTTTGAGTCAGGAACCTGGAAACAGCCCAGGAACTAGACATCCATAATGCTTAATCAGTCTTTACTTCATTCAATTGGAATTGTCTTTAGTCATCAATTTTTAGGTGGGGCTATTGGCTGGGACCAAATTCAGCCGAATATGGAAATGGTGAAGGTTGCTCCACACACTTGGAGCGCAAAGATGGGCATATCGCTCTCGTTTTTTCCAATTGCATGGCAAGTAGTCTCCATCCATTGTTATCAGAAAACCAGCATCTCCGTAAGTCTCTCTTCTCACCTGCAGAGAATTTCCAGGGTGCGGGGCTGGAGAACGCTCTGTCCGCCGCTGCGCCGTGCTGCCACACGGTGGCGCCGTTGCACGGTCCCTCGGCCTTCCACAAAGCGGCTTTTGTCCGTGTTGCCCGCACAGCCGCGGAGGTTCTCCAGGGAGGATGACCCCGTTCCCTCAGCGGTAACCTCAGCCAGGGGTGACCCCCACGGGAGCTCACGAGGTTGCAGCTCAGCTGAGTTCTGCCTCCAGTTTCCTTTCACAGCCGCCTTCCAGGTGCCAGCTGGTCCCAGGAGCCCCAGGGCAGCGCAGGCTCCCACGAATCCCAGCCATCCTTTGTTCTCAACTCAAAATACAAAGGGTCCTGTTACCAGCCCCCACTCCCTTCCTGGACAACGGGGCTACTTGCCACCCATCCAGACTTCTGAGAAAAGTACCCCCAGCGACTCCCAAAGGATTCAGGGGTGCCCGACCTATTCCCCTCCCCTTCCAGGTTAGCAACCCGCCCTGAGGCCAAGTTGGTTTTCTGTCCAGGTCTACAAGACGAAGAAGTTGGCACTTTTCTCACCAGAGAAGGGGACTACAGACTTAATTTTTAAAAATCTTTTGCAGCACCCCTCTTGTAAGTCACCTGCCTCAAAGAGACTAAAAATGTGTGTAACATGCTTTAAGATCTAGAACAATCTGTGGCCCTGACCTTCAGAGCAGACCTCTGGGAGTGCATTTGAAAACCGTGTAGCAGTCTGACCCTTCTGACTGTTAAGGAAGTGACTCTGGATTCCAAGGGCATGTTCATGCGTGACAATTCGTTTTTTTAAAGCTTCCAAGAGCAAAGGGTAGACTTCATGAAGATGCAGAGTGGGGAGCCTAGTGTTTTTGTTGCAAAAGTGGAATTGACAAAGAGTCCTGGATTTCACACCAGGAACTAAGCCACATCCCACCTTCACTGAGTAGGACAAGCATGGATGGAAGCAGAGGTCTTCCGAGGGGGGCAGTCCAGCTCACAATGTGAGATAATATTAGCTGCCATCCTTGAACGTGAGCTATACGCAAACATTTGGGGGGGGGCACGTTGTATATATTATTTCGACTCTTCATGACCACTCTATTTGGTTGGTATTATTACCTCCATTTCACAGATGAGAAAAGTGTGGCTCAGAGAGGTTAAGTAACCAGTCCAGTGTCACACAGTTAGTTATTAGCCAAGTTGAGATTCAAGATCTTGGGACTCTAAAACTCATTCTTCTCCTGTAATTATATATTGCCTTTTGAGAATGGTGTCCATGTTAGAAGGGGGTGGCTGAGAGAAGGTAGCTGGGGATGGATCTTGCCATATTGTAGAGGATCTTATAAGGTTTCAAGTTTAGATAAATGATAACTTTGCCTATAAGGCAGTCGTGAACATGGTTCTGACATACTGTCCCCAGGGGAAAGAGAATCAGTGAGTGGAAGCAAAGGGCACAGAAATAAACTTGACCACGTCTTTCCCTTGGCAGTGGGCGGTTTCTTGTTAATCTGGCTGTCCTCATCTTCTTCATGTCTCTGGGCCTCTGCCCCACTGTTCCTCTGCCTGGAGTCACCTTCACCAGCCCCGCCCCCAGCAGGGGAAAGTCTGATGAGTCACCTCCTCAACGTCTTTCCTTCCCTGATGGCTGTCTGCAAACACACAGGTGGGGTTAGGCACCCTCCTCTGCGTTCCCATTGTTCCTGCTCATGCATCAGTGCCACAAGCATTCATCTAGGTACAGTCATTGTTTGTGTAGGCCTGGAGCTACACAGAGAGTGGTGGGAGGGGAGTTCTCTTTTCCTCAAGACAAAAGCAGATGTCAGGAATGATCAGAGCCCCAAGTATTCAAGAATAAGGAGATCTGAAGGAAGTCTGCAGAACCCCAAAACCAAAGAGGGACATGGTCGGGGGTGAAGCTGGGGCCAGGAGCAGGAACCTGGACAGGCTGATGGGAGCAATGCTAGTAAGTCAGGGCAGCATCTAGCATGGGGCCAGCACATAAGCCCCTGATGAATGAGGGAGGAGGATGGAGAATGATGAACAGCCTTTATTAAGCCAAACCTGAGGCTGTATTTGTCACAGGCAGTTACCGCAGTCTGGGTTGAAGTCATAATTCTCTTAAGAACTCGTCATGCTCCTGGAACTTCCCACTATATTTCCCAACTGATTTCCCCATGAGTTTGACCAAAGACTTGGACTTGTTGAATTGGTAAGCCACACAACCATCCTGGTCGGTCGCACAGAGCGGCAGCGGACCCCTATCGAGGCGCCTGTTTGCAGAGCTGGAACCAGTCCAGCCCCTTGTGGTGGTACAGGATGACTCAGCCCCCTTGTTTGGGGGCCAACCCCTTCCCTGGATATGAATCTTATTGTGCCAAACACCTCCTTGTTTTTCTAAGTGGGTGTTGGGAATTTCCTTGGTTAACGCTCTCGGTCATCCCTCCTTCCGGATTTAATGAGCTCATTTATTTTTCTTTTTCACTTAGCAGGGTTTAGGGCCAGTTAATGAGTGGTGGGTTTCTCTTTAAGAGCCAAATTGGACTGGAGCTTGGGGCACTTTTCTTGCCATTTCCAGCTCTCAAGTCCCCAGTGTCTCTGGAAGTCTCTCTCCAACTCTGGCAACTGCCGTCCTCACTGCAATTCCTATATGTAGAAGTTTCTGGAACATAATGTCAGGGAAGCCTCAAGGTTTTTTTATTTGTTTGTTTCTTTGTTTTTCCTTCACGTGCTTTCCCTGGGATGGTTGTTTCAAGATGAGCTTGTGCTTTCTAAAAAGAAAACTGTTGAAGCATCAGGGAAAGAGATTCTTTTTTAAATGCAGGGTTTCCCCTTGAGTTCTGTCTGAGGCCTTTGGTAGATTTGGGGGTGGGAGAAGCCAGTTGTGAATTCCAGGGAGACTTGCCAGAGGCTGTTTCAACCTCCATTGTGTGAAGCTGGCTGCAGAGAGCTGCCAGGAGAGAGCACTAATGGAAGAGAACTTGAACGCCAAGGGTCAGCCCAGAGAGAATGAGAAAGAAAGCAGGGTCCATATGGCCAGAACGGGAATCCGCAGCGACTCAATGGCAGCCTCAGCTCCTAGAAGCTCCTCTAGGTGATGCGCTCAGAGCTGCATTGTTGAATCAGGTACTGGCCCAAAGAGTCTCCTGTGCATATGTCTGTCCATACACCCAGCAAACAAAGACTGAGCATTTACTGCGAGGCAGACACTGAGCTAGGTGCTGGGACATCAGGAGGGATAACCGGACAGTCCTAAGGAATGCCCACAGGTCATCTCTGCACGTTTCAGAACAATGAGGATTCCTGTGCTGTGGGGACGGCAGACAGTGGGGGAGGCACTAAAGGATAAGTCCTAAACCTCAGCATGTCCGGCTGAGTTTGCAGAGCAGGTGCTAACCGCTTGCTTCCTGCTGAACCACTGAGGCTTGGGCACAACGCTCCCCACTGGGAAGGCAGAGCCCTCTGCCTGCTTCTGCATGGGGACCGGGCTGTGGGTGGCAATGGGGAGCCTGCGTTGCTCTGCTAAACCTCCATACCAGGCGACAGCCACGGTTCTTGAGGTCAGTGTTATTGCAGGCACAGACGCACTTGGAAGTTTGTTGTGATCTGACTCCCTAGCCAGCAAAGGTCAGCGAGAAGAACTCAGGTGGGAGAAGGCCGCCCGCCTTCATCTGTGTTGGGTTGCTATGCATCTTAGTTTCCTAGGGCTGCCCTAACAAAGTACCACAGATGACATGGCTAAAACAACAGAAATGTATTGCCTCCCAGTCCTGGAGGCTAGAAGTTCCAGGTAAAGGTTATCAGGGTTGATTCCTTCCAAGCGCTGTGGGAGGGAATCCGTTCCCTGCCTCTCCCTGAGCTTCTGGTGGTTTGCAGGGTACTGTTTGGTGCTCCTTGGCTTTTAAAAGCACCACCCCAATCTCCGCCTTCATCTTCACATGGCATTCTCCTGTGTGCATGTCTGTGTCCAAAGTTCCGATTTTTATACAGACACTAATTGTATTGGATGAAGGCCTTTCCGAATAAAGCCATATTCTGAAGTACTGGGGGTTAGATTTCCACCTATGGATTTTAGGGGGACACGATTCAATCCATGGCACCCTGTTTCTGACTTTACCCCCTCCTCCTGCTATCAGCAGTGCCTACGAGGAGGAGGCCAGAGCTGATTCCACCCCAGGGAGGGTCAGGAATAGAGTCCCAGGAAGAAACACAGGGTGGCCTAGAAGCAAGGAAACATCTTCTGGAAGGAGAGTGTGTGCTGGAGAGCAGCCTGGCACATGGATGTCCCATGAGCAGCTGCAGAAATGTGGGAGGGCAGTTACCAGGGTGCAGAGATTTGGTCCTCTACCCCACTGTGCTCAGGGCTAGCAGGACCCTGAAGGGGAGGAAAGCTCCAAGTGGGCAGCCACTTAGCCTGGGGGTTGTCGGCAGAAGACAGGTGGCCCCTGGCCTCTGACTGAGGCAGCCCTGGGACTCACTCAGGGAAAGGAGAGTGTAGCCATCAGGGGCCAGAGTTCTGGGGGCTTTCGAGTCAGTCGGTGGGCAGGAATCAGAGTGTGAGCCTGGGAGTGAGGGTGTCTGGGTGACTCTGGCTGCATGAATGACGGGGTGTTCATTCACATTCATCCAGGATTAGCTATGACTCTTAACCACCTCCTCTTCGGAACACAAGAGCAATTTAATTAAAAACATAATTATAGTGGAGTGTTGTAATATAGTCTTGTAGACTTTGACAGATAATTCTAGAAAAGGAAATAGGGGACATTTGCCTCACCAAATATCGAAATTTAAGATAAAGTGATGGTCATTAAAAGAAAATGTTTTGGCACATGAATAAGCGGTCCACTGGAACAGGCTAAAATTAGGGAGTAAGCACCATATGTTTGCATAATTAGTATTTGATAAAGATGAGATTTCAGTTCAGTGGGAAAGTTATGATTGATTCAAGAAATGATGTCAACCTGATGGGCTCTCCACCTGGGGGATAAAAGTAAGGTGGACCACCATTTCATACTGTGTGCAAAAATAAATCCCAGATGGGTTTGTGTTAAAGATGTAAGTGTAAAGAAATAAATAAACAAAAAATATTTGAAGAAAGTCTAGTGGAAAATTTCTATAGCTTTGGAGTAGAGGAGATATGTTTAATGCTGGTGAGAATCCCAAAATCCATGAAGGGGAAAACAAATGACACCTATTCCCTCATTTTGTTTTTCAGATTATAAGAAAAAAACTAAATAAACAAAGTCAAAAGACAAACTGTAGACTCAGACAAACATTTGCAGCACATACAAAAGGATGTTCTCCTTAATTCATCCAAAGCTCATAAAAATTAGCAATAAAGTGGGCAAAAGCAATAAGAGTATAGGAAACAATATAAACAAGCAATTCACAAAAGAGGAAATGAAGATTTAGGTGGGATAGACACACCAGAAAAAGTAGAATTTAATTATTCATTCATCATATGGGCAAAAATGAAAAAGACCAGTAACATCTGTGCACGAGCACGTTTATATCTTGCTGGTGGGAATGTGAACTGCTCAGACCTCTAGGGAAAAGCAATCTGGCAATGTCTATTGGAGTTCAGAATGCACACCCGCTAACTCAGCAACCCCATCTTGGGCAGTCATTCCAGTAGGTATAAAAGCATCAGTCCCTAAGAATATATTGACAAGGGTGTTTACAGAAACAATGTTCCCCGTGGCAAAGTACTGAGCATTGGACAATTATTTGTCAACAATAAAATGGCCAAATAAACATGCAGCTATAACAAAGAAGGATAAATGAGTTAGAGCCAACTATCAATATGTTCACATGAAGAAATATGATACTATCATATACACTACGTGCAAAAAGCAAGTGGTGGGAAAATGTCTATACTATGATCTCATTTTTGTAAAAATGTGAACAAACAGAAAAAACCCAGCCCACATGCCTGCTCTGCATGTGTATATGTTATACCAATTTGAAGAAGTGCAGTGTAACGGTGTAAGTTGCCTCAGGGCCAAAGAACAAGAGGGAATGATATTTAGCTTGTTTCTCTGTCTTTGGCTGTTTTGCTCATTACAAGAATCTTCTTTTTTAATTAAAAGCAATTGAGTAAAGGCAATTTTAAAGGGGAAAAAAAGGGACAAAGTGCTTAAAACACTCCTATGACTCACTGGGCCCTCAGGTTAAGTCTGCTCTCTTTAACCCACCACATGGCCCCTGGGATCTGGTCTCTGCACACAGCACCAGCCTTTCTCTTCACGCTGCTGTTTCCCTCTGCTCTCCAGCTGTGCAGGACTGGGAGCACTCTTGACACCAGGCTGGACTCCCCATACACCTTGACCTCACTTCCCGTGGGACTGTCTGAGGCTGGGCAAGGTACTCCCTACCTATTCCTATAGCACCTGTACCTGTGTCCCTGGTGGCATTCTTGCCCTCCCTGTGATCACCTATTTAGTTTTATCCCCTACTAGACTCCAAGTTCCAAGAGGGCAGGAGTAGTCTCATGGTGTTCCCTGTGCCTTCTCTAGCTTGTTGTAGGAGATAAATACAATAAACGTTTGTTGAATGAATAGAGAAAAGAAGAAAGAAATGAATGAATAAGTAAATGCCAAACATTAAAGGTGCAAAGAAAACACAGTTTGTGCCCTCAAAATGTGTGGTAGAAAAACAGGCATTCAAACAGTCTAGTTATAATATAAGAAGATGATTATCATCACAGGAGAGAGGGAACATAAGCTACCCAAAATTGGTTGGGGAAAGTCTTTCACAGTGAGAAAACACTTAATCTAAGACTTGAAGGATGAATAGACATTTACCAGGAATATAAGAGGCTGGAGTGATGTTTCTGGCACAAGGGTCAGCTCCTGCAAGGGCACAGAGGCATGAAAGAGCATGACTTATTCTGAAAACCTCAAGAGAAATTTAGCATTGCTTAAGCATAAAGTTCAAGGATGAGGAAAGGAGTATATGTCGTACTGAAACCAAATCATTCAGGCAGGGCTCTGCACGTGATGCCTGTGGGTTTAGAGTTTGTAATGAAGGTAGACACAGGGGACTAATGAGGAAGGTTTAAGCAGGGGCGTGACATGAAGGGCTTTGGAGCACACTGGCAGGATAAGGGTGGTTTAGCATGGGGACAGGAGATGATGTCAGATAAAGGGAAGTTGGCCAAAAGCACAACAGAAAGGAGGTAGTTATCAACAGAGGAAGGATTGGTGACGTACAAAGGAGGTCAAGTTGACGTGACTTGTGCTTGAAGGCTGTGGCATGGGGAGGGAGGCAAAATGGCCCTCAGATTTCTGATTTGGCAACTTGTTTCAGATATTGCAAGAAATACTAGTAGAGAGGGTAGCAGAAAAGTAGAAAACAATGAACTTGTTTTGGGCTGTGCTGAGTATATTTGTTTCCTAGGGCTGCCGTAACAAAGTTATACAAACTGGATGGCTTAAAATAACTTAAATCTATTCTTTTGTAGTTCTGGAGGCTGAAAGTTCAAAGTAAAACTGTCAGCAAGGCCATGATCCCTCTGAAACCTGTGGGAGGGAATCCTTCCTTCCTTGCCTCCTCCTGTCTTCAGGCATGGCCGACAATCCTTGGTGTTCCTTGGCTTATGGCTGCATCACTCCAGTCTCTGCCTCTGTCATCACCTGGCCTTCTCCCTGTGTGTCTCTGTCTTCATATGGCGCTTTTCTTTGCGTATAAGGACACTAGTCATGTTGGATTAGAGCCCACCCTAATGACTTCTTGATTACATCTGCAAAGACTATTTTCCAGTAAGGCCACATTTACTGGTACTGCCAGTTAGGACTTCAACACATCTTCTGGGAGAGGACAGGATTCAACCCCTAACAGTTCGAAGTTTGTGTCTGAAGGGACGTAGGACTTTCAGGTGACGATGTCCAGGAGGCCTCTGGATAGGTAGAGTTGAGGGGCCAAGAGAGAGGCCTGGGCTCTGTATCTTTATTTAGGATCTACCAGCAAAAAGACACAGCATAGCGCACTCAGAGCAAGGAAGTGAGTGGCCTGAGAATAGAAACCTTGGGAAAGGTCACAGTGAAGGCCAGAGTGCGTATGTCTGCAAGGGACCCTATGCACATGGCTGTGACTAAGCTGGCCTGTGTCCTTCCTTTCCTAGGAGCTGACCTTCGTCCACTAGAGTGCCAGACTCTGTGTTTTCTGTCGCCTGCTTCTTTTATGTCTGAATTCCGCCCCCGCCTCCAGCCCTGCCTCATATTCAACACTGCTTTTCTTCCTTGTGCAGGAAGCCTTGGAGCCCTGCAGCCATCTTGCGAAAGAGTCAGGCTATTACAAGAAATTGTTGTGGCAGCCGCCTCCCTAGAGTCAGCACCACAGTACAGCATTGGTAAAGCAAACAATGCCAGCTTGTTTGTATTTTGTATTTCTTCAGAAATGAGCTGGCACTTTTGTAATAACACTGAGGAATTACACTCCAGTGCACCGTCAGAACATTCCTGCGTGGCCATACAAGTGTTGCCCCCACTGTATACAGTCTTTCCCCTCCCATCTCCCACCCCATGCCCAAGAAAGTCTGCAGAGCCAGCTTTCAGGTGTCAGAGAAAGCTGCAGATTCCAGAATGAGACTGGAGGTCAGGGCAGACGGGAACAAGTCAGCTAAGGGCCTTTATACCTGTGCCTCTAGGAGGTGTGCCTTTCAGGTAGGGTGGAACAGTGAAATGTGCTCTCCAAGAGGGCAGGGTGCTTGGCTGGCTGGTTCACTGCTGTAGTCTCAGCACCCAGTAGGCTCATGATAGATACCCAACAAGTGTCTCCAAGCTGTGGGTAGCCTAGGATGTGAGCCATTTGTCCACACTGGAATCAGGAAATGACTGACTAGAGGTGTCCAGCTAATGCAGGATTCTCACTCTGATGCTGGGTGGGCAAAAGATGCTAACTCTGTCATCTTTTCTCTTATCCTGGGGGGAGGCCAGTGGTCAGTGGCCAGGCCTACTGCAATATGGCAGCTCTGAACCTCACACTACTTGCTCCAGCAAGATCCACCCTCTCTGCCCCTGGGAAACGAAGAACAAACAACAGCCAGAGTGACTATTGCATTATGACTTAATAAAAACATTGGCTAATATTTATAAAGTGCCTATAATAGAGCAGGCTCTGTGCTAAGTGCTTTATATACACTATCTCAGGTAGGTAACACTTTTAACGACTTTATGAGGTAGATGTTATTCCTATCACCATTTTAAAAATGGAAAAATGAAATTTAAAATGATGAAGTTACTCTGTACAAGGTCTCACAGCTAAAATGTAGTGCTAGTGGTTTTTGAACCCAGACTGTCTGGCTCTGGAGCCCACTCACTGAACCCCTTCACTGCACTTGTGAGCATTGTTGATCTCTTGTTGAAGTTTCTTCTACACTTGTTGCATATTTAGCTTATGAATTATTGCCCAAGAGAGAGGGCAGGAATGATGTTGATGGTTAGGAAGGCTTTGGGGCAGCAGTCGTCAGGTTTCAGGAATTAGAATAGGACTTTGGCTTAGTGGAGAAAAGCAGCAGTGTGTTTAGAGGGAAATGCAGAGGAGCCTGGGTGCCCAGGTCCTTGCTGCCCGCGAGCTCTGTGTGTCTGTCTGAGCTGAGCTGAGCTGTCGCCATATGCAGGCCTACAAAGGACATGGACTCACAGAATGGGCTTCTTTGTCAATCAGCAAATTATACTAGAGAATGAGATTCAAAGCCTTCGCAGATTGGAAGGAACCTCAAAGATAATCCAGTTAGACGCTTTGATTTCACAGGTGCGAACCCTGAAGCCCACAGGTCAGAGTAGGGATTGTGGTAGGTTAAAGGTGACGATGAATTCCTTGACACTTCTCCCATTGAAAGTTGGGAACTATATCCCTCTCCCTGAATCTGGGCAGGCTCCTTAACTGCTTGGCCTGCCTAAGTGACACTGTGCCAGTTTCTGGCCTCAGGGCTTGTGAGACCAGAAACTTCCATTTCCTTCTGTGGGAACTTGGACTTTTGGAACCCAGATGCCATACTGTGAGGAAGCCTGAGTGGCCCCATAGAGACACACATGGGAAGGAGTTGAGGTCCCTGTTCAACAGCCTCTGTTGACTGTCAGCATTTTGGAGC
Source organism: Eulemur rufifrons (assembly GCF_041146395.1). Taxonomy (NCBI): domain Eukaryota; kingdom Metazoa; phylum Chordata; class Mammalia; order Primates; family Lemuridae; genus Eulemur; species Eulemur rufifrons. The sequence goes on from NC_091001.1 coordinate 56,274,418, forward strand.
CAGCCTGGATGTAGATCCTCTAGCTCCATTCATGCCATCCCTGTTGGAAATGCATGGAACAAAAATAGCCATCTCTGCAGAGCCCTGCCCCAAATGCAGATTTATGAACAAATTAACTGCTTGTTGCTATGTTTAGCCACTAAGTTTTGGGATGGTTTGCTATGTAGCAATAGATAACCAGAGCTAGGACCAAGTAGTGGGCGTTATGACTCTCAGCCAGTGTTTCTTTCACTCTATTTTGTTGGTGTTCAATGGCTCTTTTGGGGCCACTCAACAGTCTCAGTGGTCAGTGAAGCTGGAAAGGCTGGTGCGTTAACCTGCATGAGCACGGCTGGATGATTAAACATCTTCAGCAAAAGTCACCATACCTAACGATCATGAGAATCCTTGGAATGTGAGGGTGAGGGGTTTTGTCCTTCACTCGAACAATTCTCTGATTTTCCAACACCAACCAGGCATCCTACAATTCAATTCTATTCTCACAGTAACTACCCAGAGTTACCATCTGACTCCACAGGATTAATACATTGACTGCCGTGAGTTGTATTTAACTCAGGCTAGTTTTGAGCCCAGGGCCCTATGAAACAAAACCTTGCAGTTGGTTCTTGAAAATCTTTCTTGTTGATGTTCTTATTGTTACAATTAATATTGATAATTTAATTCTAAAAACGTGGATTGTGTTGCATGTAACTCATGCATAGAAAACAATAAAAAATAACAAATTAGAAAGGATTGTTTTGTTTTAATAAAACACTGTTGCCCCAGGGAAATTTTTTTTTTTTCTAGTGCAGCAGTCAGTGTTTTAAAAGGTTAAATGCCACAGGATTGCTCTCACTTCAGGTGTCAGTTGCAAGTACCAGGTCCCCAGGTCACCTGCACTTGTTTCCAACTTGGCCACAAAGTCAGGGGTTCCCACAACCCTTCCCCTGCCCAAGGTATGGTAATTTGCTAGGACAACTCACAGAACTCCAGAAAATGCTATATTTACTATTAAAGTTTATTGTAAAGGATTCAAAAGTATAGCTAGATGAAGAAGTACATAGTTCAAGGTTTGGAAATGTCCTAAGCACAGGAGTCTTTGTCCCCACGGAGTTGGGGTGCACCACCCTCCCAGAATAGGGATGTGTTTGTGAGCTTTCAAGCTCTCTGAAGCTCCTCATTTAGAGATTTTTATGGAAGTTCTGTTACATAGACATGATTGATAAGTCATTGGCCATTGGTGATTGAACTCAATTTCCAGCCCCTCTCCCCTCCCTGGAAGTTCAAGAGTGGAGCTAAGTTTCAACCGTCTACTCACATGGTTCTTCCTCTGGAACCAGCCTCCACCTGAAGCTATCTGGGGCCCACCCTGAGTCACCTCATTAGGATAAACTCAGGTATGTTTGAAAGAGGCTTGTTATGAATAACAGAAGACATTCCTATCACTCCTACCACTCAGGAAATTCCAAGATTATTAGAAGCTCTTGCCAGGAACTGGGGACAAGGACCAAATATGTGTTCTTAACTGCACTACAGAGGTTAAGTATATAGATTCCTGGGACCTGTCCCAGCAGTACACTGAGTTCGAATTCTTAGGAATAAGACTCAGGCATTTCTATTTTTTAAAGCTTTCCAGGTGACTCTGATGATCAGGCAGCTTTGAAAACCACCGATCATGCATCATTTGTGAACAGTTGGAAGAAACGTCCCAACAACACCTACATGCACAGATTAGCCTAAACTAGACATTACTGGGATTTTTCCATTTACTTTAAGATTCCTGGGCAGGACGAGTTGTTTCTACTTCTTGGTTAAGCCAACGTGGGGCTTCCAAGTTCTCACCAGACTTGCCCTTCATTTAACTTGGTGTTGGCCTGGGATCCCCAGTGTATATGTCATTGATGACTCTGGACAAGGCTAATGTGAGTTATTAGTATTTGCCAAATATTTGTGGCTCTCCCTTCTTCTTGGCACATGATACAATTGCACTTTCTGGCACCCTATGATTAAACGGGACAATATATCTAGCTCTGGCCAATGATCAGAAGTGATATGTGTCCCTTTTTGGCCAGAGCATTTTATTACACGTGCAAGATCCTCTAGAATTCTTTTTCTTTCCATCTGTTTCATGAGTGGCAATGCTCCGGATGGCAGCTGCTCTGTAAGCCTGGGTTCATGAGTGACTGTGATGTATAGGGCTTCCTTGCTGACCTACAATGTACTGTTAGCAATCAAGGGATTTTTATTGCTTGAAGCCACTAAGATTTGGGGGATGTTTGTCATGGTAGCATAGTCTTGACAAGCCTGATTGATCTAGCCAAAGATTGTAGACATCACTTGGAAGCCGCCTCTCTCTTTTGTGTCTTCTGAGTTAGGAGCATGCTGCATAACCAATTTTTTTTTTCCTACTTCGAAGACTCATTAATCACAAAGTCCTATCCCCATTCTTGCATGAATAGACACTTTCCCTCCCAGTAAACTTGTCACAAACCTGTCAGTATTCTCAGAACAACCAGTAAATGTTGAGAACATGATGTTATCAGTTCAAAGATAATGGCTTTGTTTGCTTATCACAGGGGACTCATAATTATGAGTGCTGGGGCATAAACTAACAAAGAAAATTCTACTTAACAATGTTTAATAAAATACTTTGTGGAATATTGTCCTTAAAAGGCTGTCTTACAGGGCATGTTTCACAATTTTTCTGAAAAGCCAGTGGTGTGAGATGATCTCTCTGTGAGATAAGTGTGGTTTTCCTACTTTCCAAAAAGGTGTGATATATATTAAAATTATTTTCAATGATAATTTTTCTCTCATATTTTAGTAGAGAAGTTAAGAGCCCTGCTAGTCAAAGAGAGGAAGCACTACGCTACCTCCTGTGCTCACACGTGGGTCTGCATCTATGCAGCTGTGACTTGTCATTGATTGTCATTCTTTTCCTTGGGAGAAGAACATAAATGTTTTTTATGGCTACTTTCTTTCACCTTTTTTTTTTTTTTTTTTTTGCAAAAATAGCCACCAATGGTACCTTGGGTGCTGGATTTTCTTTATTCATTTAACAGATAATTATCTCCCTACTTGATCAATAGTTTAATTTTATTTCTGAATTTAAAAGTTACCTTTTGTGCAAGTAATATGTGTATATATTCTGTTTATAAACCATTAAAATATTGCAAATAATGCTAAAATCCATATTTGCCGCCTCCCATTCCCCATTCTCCTCCTCAGGGTGAATCATATATGTATATCCTTTCAAAATTTTATATATGTATTTACATGGGTATAGGTACCTGTAAAATTATATCATACTTTTATGTTTTAATTTTTTACACATGTGGAATTTATTGTACATATTGTTCTGACAATTGCTTTCTTCATATTATAACATAGCTTAGAGAGTTTTCCATATTATTATAAATGAAGAAAACTAATTTTTTCTGTTTGTTTTGTATAATATGGCTGTGCCATAGTATTTAATAATTACCTTATTCACAGACATTAAGGTTATTTTCAAGGTTTTGTTATTACAAATAATGTGGCCACAAATATCTTTGTCTATGTGACTGTGCTCATACGTGAATGTTTCTCCAGAACTGCTACAGAGAATGGAATGGCTATGTCAAAGGATCTGAAACTTTAATTTTATCAGTTATTTCCCAATCTCGCTCCAAAGTAGCAGCATTACATGAGAGCACCCATTTCCCCTTATTTTTTCATCATTTTATATTAAGAAACTTTTATCTCAAAGGTAAAAATATATTTTAATTTGCATTTCTCCAATTAATAGAGATTAAACTATTTATATTTTTATTTCTATGAGTGACTTTTAAAGAAACTTTTCCTATTTTCCTATTGCATTGTTTTCTTCTTCTTCTTCTTTTTCTTCTTGAATTAAACAATACTTTTATTTCCCAAAATTCTGGAGGCTGGGAAGTTGGAGATTAGGGTGCCCACATGGTTGGGTTCTAATGAGGGCTCTCCATCTGGCTTAGATGGCTGTCTTCTCACTGTATTCGGTGGAGAGAGGTTTTTCTTTCTGATTTATTGAGGTTCTTTATATATCCTGCATACTATTCCTTTGTCATGTTCATTACCAATATTTTCTCCGAGTATGTCTCTTTTAACATTGTTTTGTGGTTGTTTTTTTCTGCTTACCTTATTACCTCTGTTTTCCATTAGCCAGGTTCATCTATTCTTTGAGTTTAAAAGTGCCTCTTTTTAGTGGTGTTAGCTTTGTTTAAATGTTTAATGCTTTGTGATTATGAGTGATCCTTTGTATTTATTTTTCCCCTGTGAGCTGCTATGCATTCGTTATCTGCTTGCATGCGTGCATAGGATAGGGTAAGAGGCAAGTGAGAGAGGCATTCTGTGCTGCTGTGTTTGTACCACACACGTGTACTTAGCCTAAGGAGGGGCCAATTGCTGCCAGCTAGGTTACTTTGACAGTTAGACTCTTAGGCATGAGAACTACTCATACTTGCAGGGGGTTGTCAGTTGCCCAAGGCAACTAAACTGCTTCTCTGTCCATTTGCACACACTCATTGTTCATCTCTGAGTGCAGTCAGCTCTGTTGCTTGCTGTCTGATACAAGTGGTGTGGGTAGGAGGAAGGGTGAGAAGATGGGAAAGTGGAAGAAGAGGAGGATTCCACACACCTGGTGGCTCTTCGTGTGGGACCTTATGGTGGGATTTGCCTCACCTTTTGTAGTTGCCCTCTACTTTGTGCATTTTGGTTGTGGTTTTCTTCTTTAATCTAATCCTGTCTATATGCCATGTTTTGGTGACTTTTTCTGATTTCTGACCCACTGAGGTTCCATCTTGTTTTCCAGAGTGAATTATTCTAAGAATTTGGGGAGAAGGAAGAGGTTGCCATGTGTGATCAGTCAGCCATCTTGAATGGGAAGATCAGAAGTCATCTTCTCTGACTTATATTGCATAACTCAGTCTGATACTTCTAAAATATTAAATGCTTCCCTCGAGAAAGAGAGAATAGAGGAAGAGTTGGTCTCATTAAGGTAAAGACTGTTGTCTAGGCATAGTTATGATGGATTGATTATTTACTTAAGCTAAAGAGGATAAATAAAAGGAAGGAACCCAGATTAGGTAAAAAGAAAAACCATCATCAAATTTATCCTTGACTGTATTGTCTACCAGAATTTCCCTAAAGGCCCCATCCTGACTTATGAGTTGCATTTATCGATCGTGTTTGAATATACTTTACACATTCATATCTGAGTCAATTTTCAAGTTGCAACACTTCCACAGCTGTCACTCACTGATGAGTCCTCTGAGAACAAAGCTTGTCCTCTAACAAACCTGGCTGGGTTAAGGGGAAATTGGCCACAAATCACACAGAGCAGGCGTGGCTTGTGGCTTGTGGCTTGTGGCTCAGGGGCAATATTTTTGTAAGTCGCTCAAGCCCATGACAAGTATGTGCCCTTGCAACTTCTCTTAGGCCTTGCTTCAGGTGGACCTGGGGAAATCCTGCTCATGGACCGTGAGTCTTGGCGAGCAGCCCTTGATTTCTTCTTTCTCTCTTACTCACTATAAGGGCCCCAGGCTCTCTATTTTCTGATCCTACCTGTAAGAATGGGAAAGGATCAAAAAGATCAACTCTACATCTGAGTCAATGTGTCGTTTGATATTGGAGTGATACCTACTGGGTTTGGCCCCCCTCCTTACTAATATATATACACAATACCTTAAAGAAACTCAGCTCACATGCCACAGATGAGCCACTACAATTAAAAGTAGAACTAGCTCCCACATTTATGTCAACAGAAAAGATGGATGATCCCAGCTTGCAGTAATCTTCTATCCAAGACATTTTCTCCTGTAAATGTTTATAGCTGTTTTCTTAAGATGATTAGACAGAGAAAGTGAGCAAGGCTGAACTTTTTTCAGGACTATACCTTCATCGTTGCCAGTTTGATACTTCAATGACTTGCAGTAGAAACTAGGACTTTATATTTTATTTAATGTATTCAGAAGAGGCTTACTGAACTTTGTTCATAGATCAAGGATTTTGGGAAATGAATATACCCCAAGAGACCTCATTTGTCAAGCTCCTCCAGTTCAGAGAATTTTATGTCTTTAAGGATGTGACAAGACATTTGAACACATTAATCTTGAAACTATTAGGGGGAAAAGTCGTGAAGACTTGTAATTTATTGAAGGAAGTTAAGTATTCAGATTCAAACTGGTTGTATTTTTCTTTATCAAATTGTGTTGAATTCACTGGAAATACAGATATGTGGAAATTTGTAGCTGTTTCATGGACATGAAGTCACAGTATCAGAAGAGAGTCTCAGATTTTTTTTAATGCATATGAATCATTATTTAAGTTTCTATAGCTGCTTTTGGAAGGAAATCTCAGGATATGTAGAATTGCCAAACATTAGCTCTAACATTGTGTACGTTTGGGTTACAAATGCATTGTGTCCACTAGGAAGAAGTCATATTCCTCAAGTTTGGGGACAAAGATAAACATACTAGACCAAACTGTGAATATATTCCACAGTTTTTTTTTTAATTTTATATTCCATAGTTTTGATAACAACTTAGCTTGTTGATACCATTCTATAATTAACAAGACCAAAGTTGAACTAAGACTAGTACCAGGCCTATAAATGTTTTATAGAAACAACATTTATTAAAATTTGTTTTGATCTGCTTTGGTCTTGGAGCTAAAAAAAAATCCATATTTCTGGCCAACAAACAGACTCTCAGTAAAACTTATAAACAGTCCACACACCTGTGTGGTCCATCGTTGGAAAAATGAAATGTCCAACTGGATAGGGTGCCTTTGGAAGATTTCTGACTCATGGATGGTCTCTGCAACAGTATCGAGATTCCTGAATACCCAGGACTGTTGTGTAAGATGGGCTCAGGTGCTGGTATCATTTGGCCAGGCCACCTTTACTTTGTCTAAATGGGATGATGTTCTTTCATCTTTGTGCATGAGGTTGTTTTCATCAGAATTCTGTAAGGAACTCTCATGGGGAGGGAATGACTGGCTTATTCAAGTAAAAGCTCTTGGTGATACAATGTGATCCCTGTATACTTTGTGTTCTGTGTTTTGCCTGTAGCATTACAGCTCTCTGATTTGAATTTTCTCTACTCTGCATTTGATGGTTGCATGAAGCATTTTTGATAATGAGACTTAAATCTCTGTTTTGGATAAATGCCATGCTTAACTATATACTTTTCAGCTTGGATTATTGCCATACTTATTTTATGAACATTTGTCGGCACTAAAACATAATTTTGGTTTATTGTCCAAGGTCTGGGACACATTCTAATCCCACCCGTTTTGGTTTTGTTTTCTATCTCTGTGTATGGTACACTTATGTCCAAATGAGATATCTTTGGCACGTTCCTCTAAATATCTTGCTGGCCCTCTTGCCTCTAAGCCATTGGTAACTGCTTGGAAGAATGGAGACGGTTTCTTTCAACTCTAATGGATTTAGCCACAGTCCATGCTCTTAAATAATCCTTATGAGTTATTTTATGGTGTGCAATCTTATGATTTTCATTTGCAGACTTTACATCCTATAGTTAATCAAAGCCTGGGGGGAGAGGGGAGAGATTTTGACCTTTAAACTGTTTACATAAGGAAACTAGCCTAAATATTTTTATGGATTTCTTTTTCATCAGCAAAGTAATATATGCTTATTAGAGAACACTAGAAAATAGAGAAAAAGAAAAGAGAAAAACAAAACCTAGAGAAAAATGTATGTTATTTTTGAGTATCTTATTTTTCTAATCTTTTTTTTCCCTATTTGCTTAAGTAGCATAGCAATTTGGGCTACAACTCAGATTTGTATCCAGCTTTTAAATTCCATCTTATATCATAAGCATTTCCTCATGTTAATATCATGTAATACCATTACATCTATAATGCCTTTAAGGCGCTTAATCATAGAGATGTATCATGATTTAAGAACTCCTATGTTGTTGAACATTTTGTTTCCAAATTTTTCACTAGTATACATAATGACGTAGTGAGCATCTGTGCATATGGCTTCTGAAAATGGATTTAAAATTCTTTTCCTAAGTTGGTGGTTTGCTGCCTAGAACTAGACTCAAAACTTCATAAGTCTCAACATAAAGTTTGAATATTTAAAGGAGAAAAACAGAGGAATCTCAATAAATATCTTACATAACCATGGCACATTTATCAACACTAAGACATTGACAGTGGTATCCTACACTGGCTAAAGCATAGGCTTTTTTGAGATTTCCCTAGTTTTTTACTGATATCCTTTTTCTGTTCTAAGATGCAATCCAGAATCCTAATGCACTTAGGATTCAACTTTCAGAACGTGGTGACAAGTAGTTTATTCAGAAGGGTAGCTGAGTTATATGTTTTCTGAGTTTTGCATAGCTAACAATGTCTTTCTCTTACCTCAACTCATAAATGGCAGCCTTGTTGTGGGTAGATTCTTGAGTCGCAATTTTTCCCCTGTTTTTCTCCTTTAAATATTTTAATGTAATTATCATGTTCCTTATGCATTTCTAATTATTCTGAGTCCCTTGACTTTTTTCTTTATGATTCAGTTCCTCATATAATCTGGCTCCTTGTGTAATATTTGGCACGCCTTCACAACTCTGATTGCTTGCAGCCTAGCAGAACTTCGCTGGTGGTTTGTTGCTTAGAGTAGATTCAACACTCCAGAAGTCTCACCAACAGAAAGTACATTAAAATTTCCACCACCTCTTTGATACTTGGTCTTACCTTCAACATTTGCCTTTTTGACACAGCCCATGACTATAATACCTCCTTTAGCAGCCGTATCTCTCTGTTAACTCACACTGAATGTCTATTCATGTAAAATTATCTGATGTATCCTATCTTAACTCATGCATTCACCATGGAAGGGATTAGTGAAAAAAATCTTAGACATTTTAATGGTTTGTGGCTCTCCAAAGCTCAGCCTTATCCAACAGAATCTTATTTCTTAATATTTAATTTTTCTCAGGGAGAGATTAAATCAAATTAAAATTTTCTCCTTAGGGGAAGTGATAATAAAAGTTATACAATTATTATGTTCCACAGAATACAGATTGTCTTAATCTGAAAAGATAAGTTTAATTTCATGGAGGCCTAAATGAGTAAATGTCTTTACTATGACTCCATCTAAACCATTAATAAACAATAAACATATTAAACAGGGCAGTATCTTTGCTATAAATACCTTGGCCACCCTCAAGATTGACATAGACTTAGTGGCTTGGTATGATCATTCACAGACTTAAAGATTCCTCCTCATAAACAATATAATATCATTTTGAGTATAAAAATGTGATATAATGAAAGAACTGCTAAATGCTTTAATAAAATGAAGACAGATTAATTAGGGCTAATGGTATTTCCTTGATTTATTAATTTATTTAACTTTAGAAGCAAATAAAATAATAAATGAGATTAGTTGGAATAAGTATTAATAAATCTTCGCCAGTGTCTAATGATTACTGACTTCTCTTTCAATGGTTATAAATCACCACCATCATCATGATTGCCTTTTATTGAGCAACTGGTACATATAGGTTCAATGCTAAATGCCTTACATTCATTACCACTTTTAATCTTTACCAAAAAATCCTATGAAGTAGATATTAATGTCCTTATTTCACAGAAATAGAAACTGAGCTTTTGAGAAGGTAAGTAAATTTGCAAGGCCATATTTCTCTTAAAGGGTAGAGCTGTCCTTCAAGGCCTGCCTAATTAAAAGTCCATACACGTAACCACTATGAATATTACCTTCCATTCATACTTCTGTTTCCATATTCACTTATATGCCCTGGACTCCATCTTATGGACATGCAGTTACAGGGACCCTCTTTTTCCCCTGTTTGAAACATTATTATTTTTTCAATCCCTGATTTTTCTTGGGAATTACTGACTAATTCCTTGATCATATTCTATACGTTCCTTTAGCAAACTGGTATGGTATAGATTTGGGACTGGACAATTAATTTCACTTAATTGATATCAGCTTATCACTGCTAGCACAATTAGGGTTAGAATTTGGTATAGAAAGAGTTTGGGAACCATTCGGATTAGGTAATAAAATCCCTGAGCATTTGGTGGAGATAAAACCCCCTCCTTATTGATGCTGACTCTAAGGGAGTTCAGACAGGTGCACGCATTTTTCTAGTTTTGGAGTTAGTATAGCTGCACATTTTATGAACCACTTGGCCCCCTCCTATATGCAGCCCTGGTCAGGTTTCTTAAGTTTTGCCCGTGGGTTGACCTGGCCATGATGGGCACGTGAGCTAGGGAGGCTCTAGAGGCAAGACGACTCCTTTAAGATGGCTGAAGAGGGCAGGTTGGCAGCATTCAGCATTGCTCCTGCAGGGTATGGGGTCCTCTGACTGACTTGGGACCACCAACTTCATCATGGCTGTTTCCTCTTAGACCTCTGGAGCTTCTGAGTGAGCCCAGCCTCAGTGTTTGGTGTTATTCTGTTTGACTCTTAGCATATCCTAAGACATGAGAAAATGTTAAAACTTTTTCATAGTTTCACATACTCTGATAAAAAGGGTAATAACTCTTTTTTGGGGGGGAGGATGGGGTCTCACTATGTTGCCCAGGGTGGAGTGCAGTGACCATTCACAGGCGTGATCATAGCACACTGCAGCCTCAAACTCCTGGCCTCGATGCAGTTCTCCCATCTCAGCCTCCTGAGTAGTTGGGACTACAAAGCACATGCCACGGCACACTCCTTTGATTTTTTCACTGGGGAAAAATCACAAAAGGACTACAGAAACTATTGATTTACCCAATTGTCTAAGTTCATGTAGGCTGCTATAACAAAATAGCATAGACCAGGTGGCTTATAAAAAACAGAAACTTACTTCTCGTAGTTCTGGAGACTGGAATTCCAAGACTTAGGTGCCAGCAGATTCGGTGTCTATTGAGTCCCCACTCACTTCCTAGTTCTCACTGTGTCCCCTCATCACAGAAGGGACAAGGGAGCTCTCTGGGGTCTCTCCCTCTCTCTTTATTTTTTGCTTTTATTATTATTTTTAATTAACATATAATAGTTGTATTAATACATATTTATGGAGTACAGTGTGACATTTCAATATGCATATATAATGTGTAATGATCAAATCATGGTAATTAGCATATTTATCACCTCAAATGTTTATCATTTATTTGTGCTGAGAACATTCAAAATCCTCTCTTCTAGCTGTTTAAAAATATGCAATAAATTATTGTTAATTATAGTCAATTATAATCGTTGTTAATTATAGTGCTGTAGAACACTAGAACTTATTCTTTCTATCTAGCAGTATTTTTGTTTGTTAGCTAACCTTTGACTATTCTGGGGTCTCTTTTACAAGGGCACTAATCCCACTCACGAGGACTCTGCCCTCATGACCTAATCACCTCCCGAGGGCCTCCCCTCCAAATACCCACACACTGGGGATTAGGTTTCAACATATGGATTTTAGGGGGACACAAACATTAGCCTATAATACCAACCTCAAAAATAAATAAATGCCAACATTTTATTCTATTTTCTTTAGTTTTTGAAAAAGAAATAAAATATTACAATAAAGTTGAATTCTTCTTTGCTCACCTCCTCAATTTCATTCACCTTCTTCTCTCCCCAGTAGCAAGTACTATCATGAATTTGTCATATAGAAGTATGAATAAATATATATCTGCAAACAATATCAAATTGTGTTTTTCATAAAATATACATAAATAGTATCATATGGTACATAATGTTACGCAATGTTTTTTACTCAACATTATGTTGTTGAAATTTATTTTTGTTGATATGTAAAAAATATAGTTCAGTCATTTTGATTGTATTTTGGTATTCTATTGTACATATTCACCAATACTTACTTATCTGCTTTCCTTACGATGGACATTTAGGATGTTTCCAATATTCTGATTACAAACAGAGCTAAAGTGAATATTCCTCTCTCTTACAGAGCACGTGTATAGGACTTTATCCGAGGTATTAACCTAGACTTGGAATTACTGGATTGTCAACTTCTGGGTTCCAGTTATTATGAAACAGTTCTCCAAGGTGGTTGAACCGAATCGTACTTCTATTTGCAGTGTTTGACAATTCCTGTTGTCCTTCATCCTGGCCAACAGGAATATGTTAGACTTTTGCCCTGTTGAGAAATGTTAAGTGGAACCTTGGTGCTGCTTTACATTTCATTTTCCTGCTGCTAGTATTTTCATATGCTAATCATCCTTTTATGTTTTTCTGTGAACATAAGGAAGGAACACTTGTCCCTCCCTTTTTTATTGTGTTGTTTGTCTTTTTCTTATTTTGTAGAAGTCAGTCTTTTCTGGATAAAAAAATAAAGCTTACTCAACTTTATTAATTACATATGTTGAAAATGTGTTCTATTGTGTCCCTGGTCTCCTTTTAAAAACACAAACTTTTTTTATGTGGCCTTAATTGTACTGAAGTTTTAGTGTTGATATAGCCAAAGTAATTAAGCCTTTATGATTTCTGTTTTTTTGTATCTTGCTTAGGAGTTCTTTCCCTTTTCAAGGTCATTTAAATATGATTATTTTTGTAATGGTGTGAGGTGGAGATCTAGTGGTATTTTCCAGCAACAGAAATTTCCATATAGAAATCAAGTTGTTCCAATTCTATTTATTAAGTACTCTGTCTTCCTCCCGGTGATTTTACACTACCTCATCTCCTTTATACCAAGGACTCTTATACTTGGGTCTGTTTCTGGTCTCTTTATTCTACTCCATTGACCCATTTGCCCGTCTCTGGACTGGCACTATCTTACTTGCTTACTATCTTACTATTTTAGCTTATAGTAAGCCTATATCATTTGTAGGTCAAGTTCTTTGTTTCTGTTCCTCTTTTTCAGAATTATCTTGGCTACATCTTGGCCCTTTGTTCTTCCATATGCAATTTAGAATCAATTTGCCTATTTCAATGAAAATGCCTATTGAAATTTTGATTCAAATTGCACAGGTTAATTTGACAAGAATATTGTGCCAAATATTTTTCATTTTCCCTTTTAGATCTACCTTTCTCTATCTTAATCTCTTTTCCAGAAGACTGACTTTTACTCAACTATCTTTCTCCACCTCAGTTTCCTCATCTGTAATATGGAGATAATAAGAGTACCCCTATAGAATTGTTATAGGGAATTAATGTGCCTAGCACATATGAACGCAATATCTGAAGGGTTAAAGGACAGAATAATATTCATAAAAAAGTACAAGGAATTGTGAAGCAAAAACAATTAAAATATGAATCTTGAACATGAAAAATACTGACATAGAAAAAAAAGAATCATAAATCTTGGAAATGTCAATATATTCTCTGAAATTTAAAACACAGATCAATACATGGGATTTATTCTAGACTGGGAACTCTTTAGAGATAGTTGATAAATTGGGATAGAGTATGGTAGGAATCACACAAAAAGCACTAAAGAGATAAAAAATATGAATGAGATGACAATGGAAGGCGAGCAAAAAGGTTCCAACATAAATTAAATAGGGAATTAAAAAGCATAAAATGAAGGAAATGGCACATGGTAGGAAATTGATATTATAGGCAATCATAACAGCATGTCAGAACTAAAGAGAAACATGAGTTTTATGACTGTGAGAGCACACAGGGTGCCGAGCAGGATGAAGTAAACTCACAACCAGACATATTCATGGGACCTGTAGAACATAAAAGATAAAGAGAAATTCTTTTTTTTTTCTTTTTTTGAGACAGTCTTGCTCTGTTGCCCAGGCTAGAGGACAGTGGCGTCATCAGAGCTCACTGCAACCTCAAACTCCTGCGCTCAAGCCATCCTCCTGCCTCAGCCTCTCAAGTAGCTGGGGCTACAGGCACCACCACGCCCTGCTAATTTTTCTATTTTTTGTAGAGAGGGGGGTCTCACTATTCCTCAGGGTGGTCTTGAATTCAGCCTCAAGCAGTCTTCCTGCCTTGGCCTCCCAGAGTGCTAGGTTTACAGATGTGAGCCACCGTGACCAGCCAGAAATTCTTAAATGTTAATAGAGAGAAAAGAAAGAACAATCCCACTGGCAAAAGACATTTCATTAGTACCAATAGAGGCCAGAATATATAGAATAATATCTTCAAAGTTATGAAGTAATATTACTGTCAACCTAGAATTCTATGTCCAAACTATTTTACAGGAGGGAAAAAATAAAGATATTTTCAAAAATATAAAAAGTATGAGCTTTTATCTTTTATACCTTTTATAAACCATTGAAGAAAGTTACTAAAGCATGTACTTTAGCAAGAAGCGGTATAAATTCACAGGGAAGAAATGGGGTGTAAGAAAAAAAGAGCAAAAATATCAGTAAAATATATTGATAAGTCTAATAAAATAATCTGGGGAGGAATTTAAAAGACGCTAATATGAAGAAGTGGTGGATTTCAGTGAGGCGATAACACATGCAAGGCCTTTCTCTTCTTCATGCTGGGGATGGGTGGCAATCACTCGGAATAGAGTCATAGGTGTACCACTTTTCCAAGCCATAGGCTTGGCTGGTGGTCTCAGCTTTGAGCAACCTTCTTTCAAGGAGTGAGCCCAGCTCCCCGGTCTCTTGCCAGCACAAGGTGCTTTTGAGTCCTGTCACCCTTCAGAACTTGAACTATCTAAAGGGGTAGAATTCCGACTCCACCTGCCCATTTCTGGATCTATAGCTTCATGGCTTTAGCCCCTGTTCATTACTGTCTCATCCATGGAATCATTTATTTTGTTTGTGAGCATGCTGTATCTTACTTGTGTGTGTGTGTGTGTGTGTGTGTGTGTGTGTGAGACAGTTTACAATTATTTTGGAGCAGAGGGAGAATTTCAAGTCAAAATGCATAGCACCACGCATGCTACATTGGCTCAAAACTCCCCCAAGTCTGGGCCAGATGACATGTGTTCAGCTCACCACCACCACCACCTGCTTCCACGAACTCCCTGCCTTGCCAAGGTGAGAGGCCAGGATGACATTTCCCAGAATTCCCTTCTCTCTGTGATCCTAGGTTAGTGTCAGTCCATAAGAAGCATTTGCCTGAGACGGGAAATCAGAGGAGAGGGAGAGGCTACACTCGCAGGAAGTACTTGCAGGCAGAGGCAGAAGGCAGATACAAGGCTTTTAGCAGCTCCATTGTACTCTCTAGTGAATAACCCTCTTTAGTACTGTAGGCAGCTGAGACAGCCAGTGTTGGCCTATAAAGACTCTCTCACTTCAGAGACGCTGGCTGAGATACATGGTAGGAGTTTCCTGATTTTCGAAATAACTTCCACACGAGTATTTCAGAACTTCTTATGTCAGTGACGCAGGCTAGGATGATCACAAATGGCTTCTCTTTAGCCCTATAGACACATATAAAAACCCCAAATGTCCTATAGTACTTGGAGTAGATGGTGGAGTGTGTGAGCCAGCCCCAACATGGCCCCCAGTGATTGCTTTCTCCTGGTGTTCATGACTTGTGGAGTCCCCTCCCACACTGAATCAGGGATGGCCCTGTGCATCCACAAAATAAGGTGGAAGAGTTGGTGTGTGGCTGCTGAGGCTGCTACATCCTAAAAGCTACTGTGGCTTCTGCCTTTTGGAAGCCTTGCTCTAGGGGAAGCCAGTTGTCCAGCCATGGGGACACTCACACAGCCTTCTGCGGGGGGGCCCACCTGCTGAAGAACTGATGCTTCCCACCAACCAGCAGCACCAACGTGCTAGTCACGGATGTGAACTGCCTTGGCGTGGACCCTCAGTTCCAGGCAAGTCATCAGATGACTTACATCCCAGCCAGCATCTGACTACACCCTCCTGAGAGACCCCAAGCTAGAACTTCCCAGGTGAGCCACTCTAAAATTCCTGGCCCCTAGAAACCATGAGAGGTAATAAATGGTCGTTGTTGTTTTACACCACTAAGTTTTTCTTTGGAAGGGGTGATTATACAGAAATAGATAACTAATACAAGTGGCTTCTATTTTCCTGAATAAACTTTTCATTCTTGTTTGTCTCAAATTGTCTTATGTAGCTATACAGTCACTAAACAATAAGAGTTAAACACCCTGCCGTTTTCTTGCCTGGAATGATTTGATAAGCCCAGGAAGCTTATGGTTTTTCAAACTGGTTGCCAATTTCCAGCTGGAAGAGTTCTTTGTAAGTCTCTAGATTATCAGTATGTCCATTGCTTATTTTACTTGCAGAAAGATGGCAGGTTTCTGAGAGTGGTCAGAATGTAACTGGTTTGAATCCCATCTCTACTATTTTCTGGCTGTATAACTTTGAACAAATTTCAAAACCTTCCTAAATTTTAGTTTTTTTGACTATTAAATATGAGTAATAGTACCAACCTCACAGGTTTATAAGTAGGTTAAATTTTTTTTTTTTTTTTTTTTTTTGAGACAGAGTCTCACTCTGTTGCCCGGGCTAGAGTGAGTGCCGTGGCGTCAGCCTAGCTCACAGCAACCTCAAACTCCTGGGCTCAAGCGATCCTCCTGTCTCAGCCTCCCGAGTAGCTGGGACTACAGGCATGCACCACCATGCCCGGCTAATTTTTTTTTTCTATATATATATTTTAGCTGTCCATATAATTCTTTCTATTTTTAGTAGAGATGGGGTCTCGCTCTTGCTCAGGCTGGTCTCGAACTCCTGAGCTCAAACGATCCGCCCACCTCGGCCTCCCAGAGAGCTAGGATTACAGGCGTGAGCCACCGCGCCCGGCCTAAATTTTTAACCTATATAAAAACTTACAGTGTCTGGCCCATAGTTATCATTTACTAATGGTTTCTATGATGATAATGATGATGAATATAGATTTTGGTGTTTGATGTTCAATGCCTTCTCTAAGACTTCCTGTTTCAATTATCTATTGTTGTGTAGATAATTTGTAACTAATAGCAAGTGCCAATCTCTCAAGCTTCTATGGGTTGCCTGGGATCAGTTGGGTGGTTCTTCTTCTCCATGTGGTATCAACTAGGGCTTCAGTCATCTGTGGGCTTGATTGGGTTGGAATATACAAGATGATTCATTCACATGACTGGTTTTTATTACTGTCTGTGGGCCGTGAGCTCAGTCGGGGCTTTTGATTGAAGAGCCACACATGACTTTTCTATTTGGCTTGGATGTTTCACAGCACGATGGCTAGATTCTAAGAGACAGTGTCTGAAGTGCAAAAGTGCCAGGAAGCAGGAAGCAAAAGCTATTGGTTCTCGTAAGGGCCAGGGGTGAAGCGTCATTTCTGCTACATCTTAGTGTGAAGCAGTCACTGAACCAGCCCAGATTCAATAAGAGACATAAACTCTACTTCTCAATGGGGAGACTGACAAAGAATTTGTCACCACCATGTTTAACCTACCACATTTCCCAATTTCCTTTCCAGATATCTCCCAAAAGTCCCTTAGGATGTTCCTACTTAAGTCAGATACACGTATATTAGCTTTTCCAAAATATGCCCAGTTGTTCCTTGCCTCTCTGTGCAGAGCAAGCCCATAACACTTTTCCTTAGAAACCTCTACCCTCAGGGGCATCCCTAGGACTGACCGTCAGGGCTGGCCGTTAATCAGTGCCTCGTGTGCAGTGTTATGACATCACCTGTGCCTGTTACTCGACACTTTCCAGGCTTGGATCCTCACTGTGAATATCGTTTCTAATTGAATGGGTTTTATACTCTTGGCTTCCTGCACAAGCTGGTATAAGTCTTTCCATTCATCAGTGCTTAGTAAGTATTTTCTGATTTGAATGCTATGCCATGGGGGGCGGGGAGGCAGCTGTGGAAGGGAATTGACATTTATTGAACATTTGGAGTCAAGCGTGATGTGAAGTGTTTGCATCCATCACCTCATATAGTCTTCATGACCATCCCATAAGATAAGTATTGTTATTCCCATCTGCCAGACAAGGATGCCGAGTACTTAGCTTGTCTTAGCACAACTAGTAAGTGAAAGAACCAGAACTGAATGCAGTCTCTCTGATGCCAAGACTTTCATCTTTCATGGTCACTTCTCCCAGATAGCTTCGTTTCATCTCCTTCTGGGAGAAGGGGGGAAACCACGTGAGTAACTAAGGACCGTGGTTTCTAGAGCACTTGAGCCGTAAACTCCCCAGGGTGAGGGCATGCTCTTGTCGGCCGTGGTGTGTGCAGGCATTCACTCTGCCTGGGACCAAAGCTAAACATTAACCCACTAGAGCTTTGCCTTTTCTTTCCCATTTTCAAACTCCCAGTGGCTTTGGTCAAATAGACCCTCTCCAGGATTATTGCCTTTGAAACTGCTTCTGGCATTGTGACAGCATGTTTGGAAACACCGTGACATATCTGTGGTGATTAAGCCTCACTCCAACGTCAGGATCCCTGGCTGCCACAGCCTCGTGCGTGGCTCCAGCATCGCCCGGGAGCCCCCGCATTTGCCTTCATTGGAGGAATCTCAAGCGAGTGCTTGTGGCTCCTTCTGCCCAGCCTCAGCGGGGAGAAAAATTGCTGGCCAGGCATTTCCAGAGGGTTTCAAGGGGATCAAAGAGAGAAAAGCAAACACTGAGGGAAAATGTGCTATTTATTCTTGGAACAAAGTTACATTGGCAGCTTTCTCCTCTCCAGTAATACTTGTTTTCCTGAAAGGATTACACTCGCGGTCGCTTCCTCCCACAGGATTTAGCTGCTACTCAGCTCATGACCTGTAACTTCTATCTCCCGCCCCCTCCCAACCATGCTTTCAGTTTTCTCACAGGCTGGGCAAAAATTAAAGAGATTAAAATCATCCATGAGAGAAAGTGGGTTAGTGCAGCTGCGGCAAATGCCCTGCGTCAGCAGCCCCAGTCAGCAGCTCCAATAAACTCAGCCATGTGAGCTGTGTTCCTGGGCCACAGATGGAGGACCCCCGCCATTTTAGGGCTCCCTCCTCGGGGAAGGCACGGGGAGGAGGACTAGGCTGAGAGAAGAGGGCTGCCAGGTGGAGGTGTCTATCTTTGGGAGAGCGATTCCATTTGTGTCTTTCATGGACATTTCTGCTTTTAATGAATTAAACAAATTCCTGGAGGGTTGTATGGCAGAATAGTTTATGCAGCTATTCATCTGTGTCTTGTTCTTTTGGCTGTGGGGACTCTTCTCAGCCTCAAGAAGGTAGCGAGACCCTGTCATGCTCTTGTCTTCCAGATCTATTTAGTTACTGGGCTGAAAACAGACTTTCTAGAAGACATCCCTATTTCTTTGTTTCCGCTGCCTGTGCTCCCGGAGGGGAATCCTGCTGCTCCGTGTGTGTGAGGGTGCATAGCTGACTGGGGCCTGAGGGAGTCCCTGAAAGTGAGAGAAAGAACAGATCATTGGGGTGTCCATGAGGTATGGTCGTCTGGACCCTGCTTTACAACAGCACCCACGATGGGGGCAGCTGAGGAGGCTGGTTGGGGAGAGGGGGGTTAGAAATGACTAAACATTAAGGGCTGTGTCCTTGAGAATCCCCGTGAAAAATCCCCAGTCCCAAGCCTCAGAAGAACCTCCCTCGTGGCTCCATGCAGGTCTGGATAATAGATTTGGATGTGGTGACTGTGCAGACAGAGTCTGGGGCGCCCTCTTTGCATGTTCCATGTCCTGCAAGTCACCAGGACCCTCCACCTGACCCTGGGGAACGGAGATGTCCCAGTAGTAATAACTGAGATTAAATTTTTCTATGGAGCGAATAGGGAGTACAGGTCAAATGAAATTCAACTCAGAGAAATAAAAGAAGTGTGACATTTCTTGCACCCTAATCGTGTAGCAGGTGCTGCGGTAAACTCTGGATCACGGGACTCGGATCTGGGTGAGGCCACAGGGTGCAGAGCTCTACAATGAAGACGTGTCACAGTTGCTGGGGACCCAGGTGGGATGGCTGCCTCTATTTGGGGGCAGACAAGGCCTCCCAGAGTGGCTCACCTTTGTTCTGAGTCTTAAAAGATGAGCTGGAATTTCTCAGGGGAGGACGGGGGTGGAGTTGAGAACATTCTGTACAAAGGTACAGAAGCGTGAAATAGCATGACATGTTTGGGGAAGTGTAAAAAGGTTGGCATGGCTGAAGCCTAAGACGGGCTGTTCCTGGGTGGGTGGGAGAGGCAGGTAGGGGCCGCCCCTGAAGGGCTTTGCAGCCCATGCTAAGGAGTCCCGATTTTATCGTGTAAGAGGTGAGCATTTTGGTGCACAAACAGATGTGTCTGTTATGAAGCAAAGCCAGTTAAAGAAGGTGATAGAGGGGGCGTGATCACAAAGGCAGGAGGGGATCTAGGAAATGGGGACGTGCAGAGGTGAAGGGAGGACGGAGTGCAAAGAAGGAAGGGCCATAGCAGCAAAACCTGCAGAGAGCTCTCGAACACAGCAGGAGGCAGCCACTGGTGACTTTAACGAGGGCAGTTTCAGTGGAGCGTCAGGGACAAAAACCAGACTCCAGTGAGTGGAGGACTGAATAGGGTTAAGAAAGTGAGGATACTGAATACATGTATTTGTTTGAGCAGTTTGGTCATTAAAACAATTAAAGATAAAGAAAAACATCTAGAAATGGGTCCCAAATCTGACAGATTTATTTAATAACAATTTATTAACATGTTTTCAATACCGGGGGAGGATCAGGCATGTTCAAGGCTGAGAGAAAGGAGGCAGCGGGAAGATTAAAGACAAGGAAAGAGGAAATAAAGCTGAGGGGGAAAGGACTGGCAAGCAGGGGCCTACAGCACGGAGGAGACTCCCTGTCCAAACCTCCCGCGTGCCCAGGGGCTTGAAGTCACACAGCTGTGTGGAAGCTCTGTTCCTCTGCGCTGCTCTGCACTAGTAAACCCTCTGCTTCTAGAAGGATAGCAAGCCGCTTAAAATAAATCAAGTGTATCACAGTATGAATATATTATCAAACCTGTTTATTTAAATGACACCTAGTGTGGACCCTTTGGTGAAGCAAATGAATCAGCCTTTCATTTATTAGCTCTTCTGCTGCTAGGATCGAAATCTTAGATTCCTTGTTCACATCTGCAGTAGATCCCAAATTCCACCGCATGTGTCCAGGCACAGAGGCTGACTGGTTGCTGGTCGCAGACACAAGTTGAGGAATGGAAATCACTCTGATCTGGGCACAGGGGCCATAAGCACATTGCCATCTAGTTTGTTGATGACGTCTAGCATACCTGTGCGTAGGGCGCCGTGTTACAGAGCTTGTTACCACGAAATCTATGAATTAAAGAACTGATTAAATGTGTGCACTGCGGGGTTTTTCAGATGTTTGGGGTCCCCTCAACCCTCGGTTCTGGTTAGTGTACACTCTTCAAGGGAATTAAGAATTTGGTATGATTTGTCATCTGTCCTGTGTTTTGCCCACTTATTTTTCAGACCAAATCACCCTATTAATTTCTCAGGCTCACACCTTTCACAGAGTTACAGGTAATAAGTCCTTGAGGAATTTGGGAGAGTTGCAGGCAGTCTTGTAATAGAAGGCTAAAACACAGCTCAGCATTCAGTTCAGTTATGCTGTTAGGTCGAGCTACTTTAATTCAAATTTTATACTTTATTTGAACCCTATTGTTTCCTTTTTCTCTAAAAATGCATCGTTTTCTACATATGAAGGTGGTTTTTTAACAGGTCCTGGGACTAAAATGCAGTGGGTTGTCTCAATTTTATAATACCAATGGTATTTTCAATATAAAAATAGATTGATATTGATCTTATTTTTTAAAATATTTATCTTACTGACAACTTTTTGGGATCATGTACATTGTGGCAAGGGATCTAACTTGCATTTTCTTAAAGAACAACTATTAGCAATTTCTCCAGGCATGTTTCGTAGTTGCAGTGTCTCATTTTTTATAATTGAAACCTCTCATTTTTACAGTGGCTGCCTGTTGGTTAGAAAGAGAGGGCTTTTTATGGGTGATTTATTTGAGTTCTGTTTATGCTTATTTAACCTTGTTAGCCAAGATGAAAAAAGTAAAGGAGGTGTCAGCCTGGGCATGAGAATTTCCCTTTAGAAAATAGGGAGAAAAAGAAGCAAAATTTATATTAAGCTATGTTT
This sequence comes from Eulemur rufifrons, assembly GCF_041146395.1. Lineage (NCBI taxonomy): Eukaryota > Metazoa > Chordata > Mammalia > Primates > Lemuridae > Eulemur > Eulemur rufifrons. The sequence goes on from NC_091001.1 coordinate 56,296,380, forward strand.
ATGGTTTAACTGGTGAATATGTTTTGATTAAAAACCTATCATTAATCAGAAGTAATGTTGTATTGGGCAGCAGCAACTGGCTAGAGAAATATTTTGATTTCTACTTATGACTCCAAGCTGAGTATTTAGATCTCTACTCTTCTGACTGGGGCCAGTGAGGAAATGATTCAATGAGGTAAGCCTCTTCCGCTCCACAATATAACAGATAAAGATGAAAGTTACTTGATGCTTTTTACTCATTATTTCATCCTTTTGGGGCACATTAGGTTTTAAGAAAAGTGGGGGAAGTGATTAGAACACTGTGGAGACTTAGCTGTGTGACTTATATTCCCCGGAGTTTTTAGTTCTACTAAAAATTCTTTGAAACAACTGAACGGTACTCTCATCATCCTCTCGCATTCCTCTGTACAGGTAAAACTTCGCTTTCTGAAAAACAGAGACAAGGTCTGGAGAACTTGTCCAGGTTATCTACATCTGGAAACTAGAACTTCAGAGGGGGTATAACTGTCAACATTGATTTATTTGGAGATTAAAGGCATCCAGTAGGTCTTATAAAAAGTTGGCGAAAGGTTGGACTATAAATAAGTGGTACTGCCTTCTCCAACCTTTGGTGTCTATTAGTAGTTGGTACTACCAAATGACTAGTTTCATTTCAGCAGGCTGTCACGGAATGAATGAATTTGAATGTCATTTGGTTAATGACTATCCCTGGGCCTTAACAGAAATCCCACTACTTTGCCAGGGAATGTAATGGCAAAAGTGAGACAGTGAGAGACAGAAAGGGAGGGAGGGAGGGAGGGAGGAAGGAAGGAAGAAAGGAAGGGAGGAAGGAAGGGAGGGAAGGAGGGAGGGAGGGAGAAAGATTGTCCTGCTTTCCCCAAACTAACATTTTAAACAAGTATATATTTTCTTTTCAAGTTCACTTTTGCTGAGATGAATAAATACGAAACGACCGTAGGGCAAAACATTAAAAAATTTTTTTTCTGCCTCCTGATCTTCCTAAAGTGACATCATTAATGGTGACACATTGGTGTCTCTGTCTGCACATCCATTAGCTTCTCATCAGGCCATGAGGCAATTTCCTTTGTCTTTCATTATTCGGTTTCCCTGCCTGCCTTGCTCTAACGCTCCTGGAGATCATTTACTACTTCTGGAATTAATAAGAGCTGGAAGTTTGAAGGCTTCTTGTAAATTGCTGTGCCGTAGTGGAAGCAGGCAAGGATTCTGGTTTCAATCATTTATACTTTCTTGGGACAGAACCAGATTTCCTACCTTGTGTGGTAGGAAAATCCCCACATCCTACCATGTGGGGATGATTTCACTCATTCAAGGCAGAGGTAAGTCCAGGGAGTTTTTGTCCCTTTGGCATCGTCTTAATATGCCTCAGACAGGAGCAATTTTGATGTTTTCCTTTTCCTGATGACTTTCAGAGATGATCCATTACTAGATCGAGCTCCTTACTGTTTTGTAAACTTCTCATCTGTGAGGACTTGGATTTTGTCTCAGCATTTCCTAAAGAAGTGGCTTTCAATCCTAATTGCACATTTTAATTACCTGCAATGGTTTTAAAAAAAAGAAGCCCTACCCCTAGAGATTCTGATTCAATTGGTCAGGTCTGGAGTACAGCCGGCATTTTCAGAGCACTGCCCAGGTGAGGGCTGAGTGTGACGTGTGGCAAGATTGCCTATGATGTCTAGATAGTTTCCCGGGAAGGGCAGGAAGTCTCCAGCAAATGACAGTTAAGCTGAACTGCACTGATAGACAAATGGGTTGCACAGTGCCAGATGATTTCAGGTAAGAACATACTTGGACATTCCTCACTGCAGGCATCTTGTGCTGCCTTCAGCAGCTCTTCATTTTGGGGTAAACCATAGGGGTCTAAAGGTCTCAACTTGGTTCAGCTGGTAGCTCAGCTTGGTTTTGTTGTCTGCCCTTGGGTTTTGTACCTTAGTTTGCTCATCAGTAAAATGGGAGTAGTCAAATATGAGGTTGTATTTTTGTTTGAGGCAAAAACTAGTACAAATTTGCCACAGTGAACTTTGTGTAAAATCATCAAATTGCGGTCATGCAAAGAGGGATGGAGTTTTGGAAGTGGACGCAGCAGGAATGTGGCTGGAGTCTTGCCAAACAGTAGCTCATCAATGGGGCTCAGCGATGACCTGGACGTAGCAATCCTCCTATCAAATCTTGTTATCACGACATTTGTGCCACTGAGAGAATGTCACAGTCTCCACTCACTGAAGGTTAAAACTACCACGTCTTCTTTGTAATAACTGGAGGGCTTCTGGCATCCAGACTTTTTCCATGAGCTGTTTGAACTGTTGGTCAGGACATCAGTGTGAGGGATGGTGGTTCCCTGCTCTGACCACCAGCACCTCGGAGGCCCTGTGCACTCTGCAGGGGGGCTCAGGCCTGCTGGCGTTATCTGTCCACAGCTGCAAGGCTTCCCACACTGACAGCCCCAGCTCACAGCCCTGGGGTCTGGACCCAGTCATGGAGTGGTTACTTCAGATCTTGAGCTGCAGATCCTGGCTTCCTGGGATGAATCCTTTTCCTTGTCTAATTCCCTACCTCTGTTTAGAACTAGAGCTGCACGCTATGCCTGTGCACATAGACTCCCTCCTTTTGCCCCGTCTGTCTCATTTTGTGCACCCCAAGCCCTGCTTGAGTTCCTCGACCACTTCCACCCTTAAGGCTAGTCCAGCAGACCCTGTAGGGCCAGGCTGAGCAGCTTCATGGGGTAGCCACTGAGCATCTGCCCAGGTCTAACACAGGGGCTTAACGCCTCTTCCTCGCATCTGACCTAAAGTCTTAATATTTAATGCTGCTCTGTACATATATCTCCCTAGAGATGGGAAATAGATGGTTCCCTCTTTTATGACATTTATGCTATTAGTGAAGTACTGGGCCCTCTCATCTTGGGGTAAATTACCCCACTGTTTTCAGTTGCTCTTAACAGTGTGTGGGTTATCTCTCCTCATCTCCTCTTAGGCTATAGAGCGTCAGACCACACACACAGTACCTTAAGAAAAGAGCAATAGAGGACAATTTATTTTTGCAGGTAGGAAAATGAGGCACAGAGAGTTTTGATGACTTGTAACCATAACAAGTGAATGGGACTTGAAATGAGGATTCTCCCCCTCCAGAGAAGGAGGTGAGCAGGGGTGGTGGACCTGGAGAGTGCTGCAGGAGAGTGTGCTACTTAGGACACTTGAGCTTCAGGGACAGACAGATATTCACTTCATGTTGTCTCAGTTTTCTTATTTATAAAATAAGAGAATAAGAATACTTAACCAATAAGGATGCTGCGATGATTGAAAGAAATATATGTCACATGGTATATGTATACAACGGAATACTACTCAATTATAAAAAACGACAGTAATCTAGCACCTCTTATGTTTTCCTGGATAGATCTTGAGCCCATCCTCTGAAGTGAGGTATCACAAGAATGGAAGAATAGGCACCACATGTACTCGCCATCAAACTGGCACTAACTGATCAACACTAAGGTGCTCACACGTAGTAATATTCTTTGGGGGCAGGGGGTTTGGGGCTGGGTAAACACACAATTAATGGACGTGGTGAGTGTTGTGCGGGGGCAAGGGCATGTCTCAAATCATGGTTGGGATGTGGCAAAGTCATAACATATAACCAAAATGTTTGTACTCCCATAATTTCCGGAAATAAAAAAAAAAATGCAAAAGGAAAAAAAAAGAAATATATGTGGAAAGGACTGGCATAGGGTTTGGCACCTAAGAGGCTCTCATTACAGGCAGTGCAGGCACATACACTGAACACCCATGCGGCCACGAAGTTGGTTGCTCTGAGGTGTCCCTTTCCAAAGCTCAGCCATAACCCACAGGTCCCCCGCCATAGCTCCTGGGAGAATCTCCCCCTGCAGGACCCTGGAACAGTTACTTCTCTCGAGGTTCATCTCCGTGCAAGGATGCATGTTCTGGAGAATGACTTGCAGGGACCTCAAGGGGGCTGTCTGACCAGCAATGGATGCAGCTAGCTGTGCCCTGCTGCACAACCAGAGGCAGGGCTAACCTAGACAGCAGCACTAGTCCCTCCATAACCGTGATTCCTGAAACCTGTTGAAGAACACAGTTTCAACAGTATCTGCTTCATTTTAATAAAATGAGGCGATGTCTATAAGTGGAACACTTAGCTTAATGATGGGTATGTACCAAGTATTCAACAGATATTAACAGTTCTTAGTAGTGGTGGTGTTTTAAATCCAAGGCTAGATTGGGTCAGAGGGCTTTCAATTGTCCTTTTTCCAGCCTGGGGCAAATGAACAGGCTCTGGATTAGGGGCAGTCTGTAGAAAGTCTATGCTCACCTATTGGCATCTGTTCCCTATTTACTTATTTATTTGTTCATTCATTCATTCATTCAACACATTTACTGAACACTAGATTTGTGTGTGCCCCTGTGCTCAGCACACAAACCTCTAGTCTTTGGTATTTGTGCCTGGCTGCATTCTGGACTGGCACACCTAGTATCATATCAGAAAACCCTGCTTCTCAACGCCGTCTTTCCATCTGCCTTCTAAGAAAGCTGGAGAGTTAGGGGGAGCTCTGATGATGGCCCGTTGCATGCCAGGGTGTGGAATTTGGAATCAGGCAGGTATGTGTTTTTTTTTTTTTTCCCCACAGATAAGGAAGCAGAGGTCTGAGGGAGGAGTACTTGCCTAAGTTCTTACAGGAATTTAGTGGCTGTCTGAGGCTAGAACCTGGTTTCCTGATCAGCGTAGGAAACAAGGGTCCTTTCTACTTGACCAGTTACCTCTGTAGGAGAGTGGAATAACTTGTCTTTATGTTTTCCTCTGCACATGGGTAATTTTTTCCTTTCTGATGAGCTGCATTTCAAGGTTAAATGAAGAAGCTCTTGAATACTTCTAGAACAGTGGTTCTCAACTCTGGCTACATTAGATCATCTGGAGAGTATTTCAAAAATACTGATGTAGGAGCCCCACCCCAGACCAATTAAAAAAGTATTTGTGGGGGTGGAGCTGGGGCCTCCTGTTGGCTTTTAAATTTCCCCAGGTGTTTTTAATATACAGTCAAGGCTCCACAGTCTAGTACACAGTGAGTCTAATATACAGTCAGTATATTCCAAATTCTAATACACATTGGAATCATCTGGGGATCTTGTTAAAATGCAGTCTCCATTTCTAAGAAGCTTCCATGTGGTGTTAATACTGCCTGTCTGTGGACCACACTTGGAGTAGCAGCTCAGAAGGTTCTCTGGGATTTTGGTCATCCACCTGGTCACTGGTTACTCTAGTCAGGGGCCTGGGAGTTACTTCTCTCCTTCATCCTCTCTTCTTCTTCACCCCATCAGGCCCTTGGTCATCAGATCTGGTCAATTCCATCCCAGGGCGCCCTGCCGCTCCTGTGCTTTCTTGGTGGACTAGAGCAACATTCGCCATCCGGTTCCCGCCATCACTCATTACTCTGGCTGTGTTCTTGCTAGACTGCCTCCTGACAGGGCTTTCTCATTCTTCCTTGCCTCTGCCCATGCTGCTTTTATTTCATAGAAAGCTCTTCCACTCCTTGACCCATCTCTTAAGAGACCACTGCACCCCTGGACCTCCTCTCTCCCTGCACTAATCACCTATGACTATTGGTGACAGGGTCCCCTTCTGGTTTGTTTCTGCATTTCCAGCACCCAGCTCAGCGCCTATCAGACTCTCAATAAATACTTGTTGATTTTAACAAACAAAACCCCAACCCTCAATGAACAAGGCCAAACAAAGGCCTCAGCTGCTTTCCTTCCGATAAAAATGAACATTCCTTCGAGATTATGCATCAGGCTTTAATTCCCCTTTCGGAAAAAAAAAAAAAGTTGACCAAATTTAACAAAGTAAGTGGTTATTTCCTGTCTGGGTTAGGTTGTTTAATACAGGCTCAACGCAGGCTACGGGACGGGAATGAGAAGGATGGATGCTGGCAGGAGCTTGGAGGTCTGCTTGCAAATCTGGGCTCGTCCCAGCGCAGGGAAAGGCTGGAAGTCCGGGATAGGGTGGAGGCGGACGATGGGAACCTCCCCGGCCGGAGACAGCGAGAAGCGCACGCAGGCAGGCAGGCGGGAGTTGGGAGCGTGAACTAACTTGGCGCGGAGGGAGGCGTCGCACGCCGCAGCCGTTCAGGTTTCGCGTCTTGCGAGCGCCCACATGGGCGGCTGGCTTGGGGAAGGGGGCGGGGGAGAGGGAGGGCAGGTCCCGAGCCGAGGGGGTGGAGGAGGGGGGAGACCGAAGGAAATGAGACAGCCTTTTCCTCCCACTGACTCGGGCTTCTCCAGCGGCTGCGGGGCTCGGCGCGGCCGCCCGTGAGCGCCCAGGCCCGGACCCCGTGGGCGCCCAGGCCGGGACCCCGCGTCTCCACCCCAGCCCCGGCCCCGGCGGCCGGTCCGCCGGGATTTCTCTCCGAGGCGCCGGTGCCGGCCCAAGCCCCGGGCGGCGCTTTGTCACGTCCTCCCCTCGGTGACCGGCTCCCGGTGCCCGGGCTCGGCCCCGCGCACCCCGAGCGCAGCCCCCGGAAGTACGCGCCGGCGGCCCCGGCGAAGGTAAGCGGCGCCCGAGAGCGCGCCCTGGGCGCAGGGGTGCCCGGCATCCCCGGCGGGACGCGGCTTCCCCAGAGCGCCCCCTCTGCGGAAACACCCAGAGCACTTCTGACTTGAAGCCGCTGCTTTGTTCCCGAGCTCCTGCCCAGGTGTTGTGGGCTGGGTCCTTCAGGGAACTCTGCTTCCCAGCGCTTTCTTTTTTGCCCCCTCTTCCTCCCACTTTCCTGTTGCTTCCCCTGCTCCCCGTTTCTTTTTCTTGCTCAAACGACTCTGGGCTCCCAGCCTCTGCACCCAGCTCCCAGCCTCTACATCCAGCTCCCTGCCTCTACACCCAGCGAGTCCTTTCCAAATCTGGCGCCTCTCTCCTTGTCCGTCTCAGGGAGCGGGACTGAGCGAGCTGGCCCACGGCAGCGACTGGCTTTGATCCTGGGCCTGCCCCAGGCGGACCTGCCTGAAATTTACGTGGTGCGCCTTCGTGGTGCGCCTTGGACTATTTACCTGGCTCGTTTCGGAGACACTCAGTTAGCCGCGCGCATTTGGCAACCCCCAGGACCCTTAAGTCATTATTGACTGGGGAGTGAAAAGGCCGTTGGCGCCCCCTAAAGCCTGAGGGGGATGCTCTGCTGGTGGACAGGGGCGCAGTCAGCCCATGCCGCTCCACCTGGGGGTCCCAACGGTGGGGGCGAGGGGCACTAGGTATGGGACGTGGAGGTAATTAGATGGTTTGGAAGGACAGGAGGGCCAACCCCGTCAAGCCAGCTTGCCATTTTGCTCTTAATAAATAAACTGCCTTTCTCACACCAAGGCTGTGAGTGGAGACTCCTTTCCCTTTTTTACAAACGGGCAAAATGAGATGGGGAGAAGTGACATAAGACTTCCTGGGCCACACAGCTAGGAAGAGGCCCAGCCAGGATTTGGGTCCCAGCTGGTCTATACCGTCCAGCCCTATAAAGGTTCGTCTGTTCAGTCTGAGCAAGAAACCACCACCTTCTGCTTGCCCCATAGCTCAGGGGACCAGTCTTTTTCCTTGCTGAGCAAATGCATCTTGATTCTATACAAACCCAAACTATTTATTTAGTACCTACTATCCTCAGAGTTCAGTGGCGAGTACTGAGGTTTCACCTTTGAACCTCACTCTTTCATGCCCTTCCTGTCATCCAGTCTGTTACTAAATCTATAATTTTGCTGCAGGAGGATGGCTTGAATCTCTCTGCCAAGAAAGGCAGTTAAGCACTGTGGCTAAGAGCCCAGGCCCTGGAGCCAGACCACCAGCTTGAATCCTGACTGAGGCCTTTCTGTACCTGGATTTCCTCATCCATAAAGTAAGGATAGTAGGGTTTGCAGCAATGGTTCTCAACCAGCGATTTTCCCCCCACGTGGCATCTGGCAATGTCTGGAGACACTTTTGGCCACCATAGTGTAAGCAGGGGAGAATGTTATTCATCTGGTGGGTAGAGGCCAGGGAAGCTGCTAAATATCCTACATTGCACAGGATGGCACCCCACAATGGAGGATTATCTGGCCCCAAATATTAATAGTGCTGAGGTTGAGAAACCCTGATTTAATGTATCAGTTCATGGAGAGTGCCATTATTTCCAGCTCTCATCCTTTTATCTGCTCCAGTTTGGCTGATTATACCAACCTCTGTCCCCATCTCTCCCCTCATTCCAGTGCCAGAATTCTGTTGCTAAATCCACACCAAGTCTTACAACTATCTTGCGAAATTACACTTGTTGGTCTCCCATTGCTAACAGAAGGGATGGGAATCTTCAGGTGTTTTACAAGCATGAAGGTAATTTTTCTGCATGTTAAAGTTTGAGAAATCACTGTCTTTAGGGAATAAAATCTAACCTCTGATCTTGTACACATGGCCCTTCACCACTGGCCTCAACCTACCTTCCCAACCTCACCTTATGCCACTTCCTCTGTGCTCCCACCATAACTGACAACTCACTGTTCTGGGTCCTCACTTTTCGGAATGCCCTTCTTCCTCCTTGGCTGGCAAATTTCTCCTCACTCTTTGACACTAGAGCTCAGGTCCCATTCTGGGTGAAGCATTCTTCAGTTCCTACAGCCAGTTCTGTTGCGGCCCCAGCCCCAGGCATCCCTGCCCCCTCCGCACTTTTCTTTCAATATATCTCTCCTAGTATTTACTGCACTGCGTAGGGATCCTTGCTCATCTTTCCACTGGTCTAACATACTTGGACTCTAGAGTAGTGCTGCTCATGCTCACAGTGGGGGCTAAGCTTTCTGGCTTTGGAGTCAGGCTGCCTCCATTCCAATCCCAGGCCTGCCACTTATTAACTCTGTTAAAAGTTAATTACTTGACCTTGGGCAAGTGGACTCAGTCTCTCAAAGCCTTACAGGTAAAATAAGAAAAAAATAGTATGCCTTCTCTGTAGACTAGTGTGACTAACTAATGGGATAATAATTGTTCATCTTAATACTGAATGTCTACCCATGCCAGGAGTTGGTTCAAGTTTAGGATTTTATGAGTTTTTACTCAATTAATCCTTAAAATGTCCCTTTAAAGTTAGTACTAGTATTGTTCTATTTTCCAGACAAAGAAATAGTGGCATTAACTGTGCCCAAAATCACACAGTTAATGAATGGCAGGGCCAAGATTCACATAGACATGTGGATTGCAGAACACACACTCTACACTATGCAGGTGAAGGGCTTAGCCTAGTGCTTGGCATATAGTAAGTGCTCAGTAAATGTGTGATGAGGTTTGTTGAGGGCATGAGAGCCTAAGTTCATTGGCTTTTCTACCTGCATCACACTTATGATCTAAGCCTGTGCCATTATTTTTACAATTCCTGTTCCTTTCCTTTCCTCCTTGCCCTGCCCCCAGCCACACAGGGGTAGGACTTTGGGGTTAGTCTCCTATCACAGTGCTGAGCCAGCACCACTGACCTTGATACTCTATGGAGCTTAAGTGTGCCTAGTCAGGGCTAGAAGAGCATTAGCTTTTGGGGAATTGGTGGAGAAGCGGGGGTTGGAGTCAACACACACCTGCCTGGAGGAGAGAGATGAAGATGTGGGGTCAGAGACTCTGTGACCATGATTTTGTCTTTACCAAGCATGTGCCCTTTGCAGTGTGCACCTAGCACATAAATATTGGCAGAACCAATTGATGAATAGGGGATGGACGAATAAATGCCACCAGCTGGGTCTCCTATCTTGTACTTGATCAGGTGTGGAATACACCTTCTCTCTGAATATTATAAGAAACATTTATGTATTAAAGATAAAACTTGTTAAGGGAATTTAATGACTCATGTAGGGTATCGGAGAACCAGGTTTGAAACCAGTCGTTGATCATCTGTATGAGTTGTGTTTGACATTGGGTACTTGGTTACAGCTAGAAATGTTTTATTGCCCCAACTACAGCCCTGGCTTTGAAAGCTGAGCCCCCTCCTTCCTAGTCCTGGACCAATTGCTCTGTAGGCCAGTCTGCCTTGCACAAACACCTGTGCATTTGTGTACTCTGGCTCCCCCCACAGCTGTCCTCCACAGCTGTAATCCCCCTGAGTTTGCTTGTTTTGACAGGTTGCCCCTAAAATTCAGTGGGATGAGGTCACCTGACATCTGTAAGGCCTGGTGGTTTTGTTAGGGGCCACAGAAACACTCCAGTAAAGGCTGCTTTTGAGGGCGAAGCAGAGTGAGAACTTTCCTGTCCATTGACACATCCAAGACCCTTCAGATCCCCTGTAGCACTGCCTTCCCCTTCAGGCACTAGACTCTTATGTCTCCTGACATTGTCCTCTCTCCTAGGTCACCAGCTGGCTGATCTGAGAAATGTATTTCCCCAGGATGTTAATGACTTGGGTAAAAGTCAGACCCAAGATCTTTGGGCATCACTTGTGTTTACACTGAGGCTTTTATAGCCTGGCCCAGAAGATAAACTAGCCCAGTGATGGTGGGGTCGGGGGGAGTCAGGCTCGGTGCCTGGTCATCAGGCCTCTGCTGTTGCGCCTTCTTGGCTGCCATCTTGGGTGGTACCTCTTCACTGACCAGCAGGCAGGTTTCTACTGGAGCTGGCTCCTGCTTTGTGTGTCTGGTTCTAGGGAGGTACACTTTGCCCTGTTTAGTCTTGAGCTGTGTTCTTTGTGAAGTGTACTCTGCTGTTTGGCTCTACGTAAAACGCTGTTTAGTGCTATAAGGGACATTTGGTCTCAGACTAGAGTGGTGGTGGAATTTTGAGGCGTTAGCATGGACTTGGAGTACACATGCTATAAGTAGTCCTGTGTAGGTGCCAAAGACACACAGATGAAGACCTAATCCATATCATCAAGCTCACTGGCCACGGCATATGATGGATATATGAACAGATCACCAGAGTGTGTTAAATCAAATAAGAGATCTGAGCTGAGAAATGGGAGCTCAAAGGAACCAGCTATCATCTGTGCTAGTAGAGTCATGAGAGGCATCAAAAAGAAGAGGATGTTTGAGCTGGGCCTTAGCATATAAGCAGGAGCTTTCTGCTTTTGAGGGGATTGGTGATCAAAGGGCATTACAGACAAGAAAGAGCATACATGAGGTGAAGAGTCAAGAAAGGGCCTGGCAGACGTGTAGGTATATGGTGGGGACTGGAGGGCTGGAGATGGGTCTGGGGAGGTGACTTTGACATTTCAGCAGTCCAGGAGTTTGTGCCTGTGCTGTTGGGAGACAATGGAGTAGATATTTAAAACTCAGGTGTGCTGAGCTCTTTGAATGGTGGCTCTGACTCCTGTCTCTGCTGGTCTTGTTTCCTCCTGGGACAGTGGGACCAGAGACCAGGGGTCAGGGAGGGACACTGTCTCTAGTAAGCAGAGAAACCACAGTGAAAAACAAAGCTGAGCTCGGTGGTTGTGTGTGGTTGTTTTGTTTCCTTTTCAAAGCCCTGGCTGATGAACTATGTGGATGGCCCCTGTGGAGTCTGGGCTTTTGAACAATTACCTTTAGAGCATCCAAAAGTCTGTATGAATTGCTAAGTAATTGCAAAGTTTCTCCAGACTTAAAGAGGGAGGGAGGGATATAGGGAAGGAGGAACGGAAGGAGAGACAGAGAGAGAGATGGAGTTTTGATGCTCAGGTCTGTTTTACATAAAATTCAGCTTGTGATCCAGCAGATCAACTACTATAAGGACTGACACATTTCCTGGGAATTGCGTTCACATTTACATTTCTTTTCTGAGCCTAAAGCCTTTTGCATGTACTGATTGCATAGACCTCCCCACAGATGATGAGTGCATATGCTTGCTGATTGGACAATTGGTGTAGGTCCTTCTATAGGTCATCCCAAGGCTTTACTCACTTATTTACCACTTAGTGACCGCTGGCACATGAGAGGCACTCAGTAAGAGATAGATAAGTGAATGAATGCCCTAGCATGGAAGTCCCATTCCCAGCCCTCAAGGTGCTCATGGAGGAACGGGGAGATAGATAAGAAAATAGACAACATGGCACAGTGGACTAGTCCCATGACAGAGAAGAAAAGGCTGCAGAGGAAGACCCAGTCCAGCCAGGGATCAGGGAATGGAGGCAGGGAGAAGGGTGCTTTCTTCTGGGGACCAACCTCCCTCGAGGGAAGTGGTCCTGTGGGTGATTCCTAGAGGTTGATTATAATAGTAGCACCTGGGCCAGTCACAGTAGTTCACACCTGTAATCCCAAGCACTTGAGAGGCCGAGGCAGGAGAATTGCTTAAGCTCAAGGGTTCAAGGCTGCCAGTGAGCTGTGATCGTGCCACTGCACTGCAGCCTGGGTGACAAAGCAAGACCCTGTCTCTGAGAAAAGAAAAAATAATAGTAGCAGCTGGGGTGGGTGCCAGGCTCTGTGTTAGGGGCTTTAGGTGCCTTTATTGCTAGATCCTCACAAACACCCTCTGAGGTCGGTGTTGAAGAGGAGGCGTGGTCACACCCACAGCTTATAGGCAGATCTGGAATCAGATCCAGACCACTGGCCTCTGAGCCCTTCACCACTGCCCTGGACAGTCTTGGGATACTTTTATTATCATCAGTGGTGCTTTTAGGAAATCTGTTTTTAAAAAAGAAGGTACAAGAATGTGGGCCTCTGTGGTTGGAGTGGGAGCAAGCCATTTCCTCCCGGCTTTTCCCCCTTTCCTTCTCGCTATGTAACATCTGAGGTTGTGCCTGGGACAGGCAGAGGCTCTCTGCCCTCTCTGCTCTTGGGTTCAGTGACTCTGTACCTTCTCTTGCCCCCTCTTTGATCACCAAGGCAGCCTGCACTTTGTCTTCCATGGTGAGAGGACACGGAAATGCTGCTCAGCAGAGAAGCAACCAAACAGTTGCAAGGAAAAGGCTTTTTACAAAACACCTGCTGTAATTTAAGCCTCTCCTCTTTTGCCCTGCCCCCTCCTGCCCGTGTCACTCAGACGGGAAGTAGCTGCAGGGAACAGACTTCAGAGGATCCTGTTTCTGCATGGGGACCCCATCAAAAGGGCTGCCTAAAGCTGTCCTCCCCTGGGCACCTCCACAAACACACTCATCTTGTCAGGACAAGACAGGCCACAGCAGCCCATGGGGAGTGGCGGGGAGGGCCTCTTGCTGGAAGACAAGTGCACTTCTTTCCTCAGGTCCCCCATCCTGTGTGCCACTTGGCTGAGCAACTTCTGACAGCAGCTCCTTTCCTTGCTGCGCTGAGATTCGACAGTGAACCTGAGGGTGGGCAGAATGAACACTGGAAGGAAGTCGGCAATGCCACTTACCTGCCATGAGGACTGGGTCCTTTAGTCTCTTAGCAGGTCAGTCACAGGGGCAGAGATGGTTGGCCTGGACATTCTGCGGCATTAGGTCCTGCTGCATGTCAAAGTGGGGCTCACTGTGAGGACCTTGTGAAAATTCAGAAAATAATGACTTGGACATTCAGTCTGGAAAAGACGCACATGACAGTGAATTGTGTCCCTGTGGGTGGGCTCGTATGCTCACAGAGATAGCTTGATGGCCTTGGTGTGTCTGCTCAGCTCAAGCTGTCAGTGTTTACCAACACCCTTGTGTGTCATGCACAGTTCTAGGCCCTGGGGACACAGAGATGAACAAGATACTCTTTGTGCCCAAGCAGCTCAGCAATCCAGGGTGGAGACAGACAGGGGAATCAGAGATAGTAACGCAACATTTTGCTGCCCGTCTCTCTCATTAGAATAAGTTCTCTGAAAGCAGGACACATGTCCTGTTGATTGCCACATCACCAGAGCCTACCGTGAACTCTGGCATGTAGTAGGTGCCCTACCTACTACACCTATTTTATAGCTGAGTAAACCTGAGCACAGAGACAGTAAGTAACTTGCCCAAGGTCACACAGCTATAAGTGACAGACCTAGGATTTTAGGTCAGCTGTCAGGAGTCGGGGCCTGTGCCATACCACCTCTATCCATGAGTGTTGTACTACCCTAAATGCCACACTAGAGGCAATCACAGAGACAGAGCACCATGAGCACCCAGAGTAGGGGCCCATGAACTCAGCTTGGATAGCAGGAAGCTCCAAGAAGACATTCATCGAGGAGGGCGAGATGGAGGGATCCAGGCTGACTGGAGGGAGAAGCAGAACTTAGGCAGAGGGGCCAATGAGAGGTACAGTACGTCCAGGTGAGCAGGCAAGGTGTGCTCCAAGAAAGGAAGGTTGGTAGGCAAGGTTGGAGAGAAGAGAAGTGAGCCTGTGAAGGAGCAAAGTAACCAGATCAGGAAGGACCTTGCTGGAGAACTTGAACTTTACTTTGAAGGCACTGGGGAGCCACTGTGGGATTTCACACACAGGAGAGGCTGGGTCAGAGTTTTGTTGGAATAACAGACTTCTCTGGCATTAGAGTAGATATTGCAGAAGAATAAGACAGGTGTCAGGACACCACTGCAGCTTACAGGGTGGGAAAAACCTGGGGTTTGGAGTCAGGCACATCTCAGTCTCCTTCCCAGTTTCACAATGTCTCTCTAAAATTCAGGCTACCTAGTAAATGTATCTGAGCCTGGGTCTTCTCATTTGAAAACAGAGACTTCCCCATGGGTGGTATATATGTTGGTCAGGATGATGAAGTACGTGAAAGGTCTACTGCAGTGGTTTATCCATTGACTGATGTGATAATAGTGGCCAATATTATTAATATTATTGTTATTTATCATTCAGGTGAGAACTAATGAGGTTCTAATAAGACACTGGTAATAGGGGTAGAAGATTGGTCACAGACTCAAGAAATACTTGGGCAATAAAGTCGACATGATTTGGTGACTAAATGGGGGAGTGAGGGAGGGGCAGGAGTCTAGGACGACTCTGACATTTTGGCCTGGGTGACTCGTGGGAAGGAGAGTGGGCTGTTCATCAGGAGGGTAATGGGGGGAGCAGCATTTATAGGAAAGGATGATGAGCTCAGCTTTAAACATGCTGAGTTTGAGCTACCAGGGCAGTTAGGGAGAGATGTCTGTGGGCAGGTGAGAGGTCCTCTGGAGAGAGGTCTTAACGAAGATTCATAAGCAAACTTTTAACAAAAGAGAATGAAGTCATGATGTGGATCTGTTGACCACAGAGTGTGGGAAGAGGAATTATAATAGCTAATGCTTGTTGAGCGTGCATTGTGTGTTCTAAACACTTTATGTGTATTAGTCCTCTCAACAACTACTGCTAGGGAGGACTACTATTATTTTACCTATTTTATGAGTAACCTAGGCACAGAGATGGTGAGTAACTTGCCCCAGGTCACACAGCCATAAGGAAAGGACCTAGGATTTTAGGCCAACTGTCAGGATCTGGGACCTGGGCCAGACTGCCTCTGAGAGTGGGATTCCTAAAGCACAATATTGACCTCTGAAGGAGGGAAGGAGAAGACCCAGGGAAGGCAACAGGGGAGAGGAAGTGCAGAGGCAGGAGGAAATTGGACACTGGGATGTGGAAGAGGAGAGTTTCCAGGAGGGAGGGATCAATAGCATCAGTGGGAAGCATTGCATATTCCGTAATGTGGAAGTCCACTGAGAGAGCCGAAATGTCCATGGATTTGGGAATTAAGAAGCTATCACCACTTGGTGAGGGGAGTTTGACGGATGAAGGGAGTTGGTGAACAAATGTGAAGCGAGGAAGTAGACATACTGAGGATCAGCAATTATTTCCAGAAGCTTGGCTGCGAACGTAAAAAGAGAGAGAAGACAGTAGCTAGAGGTGTTAGGCAGAGGCGGTGT
Organism: Eulemur rufifrons; assembly: GCF_041146395.1. Taxonomy (NCBI): domain Eukaryota; kingdom Metazoa; phylum Chordata; class Mammalia; order Primates; family Lemuridae; genus Eulemur; species Eulemur rufifrons. The sequence continues at coordinate 56,312,113 of NC_091001.1, forward strand.
TCTAGGGATGGAAAAGACCTACACATATTTGCATGGGGAGGCCGGATGGCGCCAGAGGAGGCCCTGCAGAGTGGCACAAGCGCACTGTGCTCACTGGGAAAAGGATCTCCGTGTTCACTTTCCTTTTCCATGCAGATTTTTAATATTTCTCCTCATGTTCTGGACAGCTTTATTAGGTGGAGCGGACAAAATTTCCTTCACAGTGCCCAATGGTGACTCATCAGTTGTTAAATCCAGACCATGTCAAATTCAGGTGCAGTATGTTATCCACTGAATCTGCCTTTGAAATATTCTCTGAGCGAGCATTACATGCTGGGGCTCCCTGTCTGGCATGGAGAATTGGAGTCTGCTCTGTAGATCCCCGGAGGTGAGAATGGTGGTGGCACAAAGCATTGAGGAGGAAAGAAGGGGACCCAGAGCACAGTGGAGCCGTGGGGAGAGGACGCCAGCTTTGGACTGGACACGAGACACCTGATCAGAGGCACGTGTGCTTGGGGATGAAGGCAAGTCTATGGGAGGAGACAGAGGGTTGCTTGGATCTTGTAGGAAATGGAAAGCACGTGATAAGGAGGTTTGCTGGGACGACAGCCCTCTGCTTGGAATGACTCCAGATGATTTGGCTGCTGCCAATTAAGTTCTTAACGATGGAAAAGGCTGGCATTTCTTTATGAATGCTGTATTACCAGGCTTAGAGGATGCAGGTCCAGCAGGCTGTGAGACGATGTATTTATCTGGGAGCAAAGACAACCTCTGCTTTCATACATAGGATTCTTTTGTTCAGAGCAGGGGCAGATACCACAGAGGGTTAAAAGCTTGACTTAAACAAGAAATTCAGCTTTGCCTTGGTTCATGGTGCTGACGTCCCTGAGGCCCTGGGCTGGAATTAGGGTTTGGCTGCCAACTTCATAAATTAGCCTTGGTTGAAATGGCGTCTTTACTCTTCTTGGAAACATCTCAGCAAAATGCACACACCTTCACAGATGGCCTTTATGGATGGGGCCCTCCCGAAGGATACTGTCCTGGATCCAAAAGGCCACACAGGAAATGGCCTTGGGACATTTTTTTTTCCCCCCACATGAAGCAGCAGCTTAGCTGAATTATATGCTTGATCATGAGTCTTCGGATATCAGGAAAAGTGAACAGTGCTTCTTTCAGAGTCACATGTCAAGCTTCCGGGTTCCCTCAGTAGTGGAGGACACTGGGGGGCAAGGAAGGACCAGCCCTGCCGGACCCCTCCCAGCCCTGTCCCGCCAGGTGGGATGCGGGAATGTGCAGTGTCCCTTTGGCCGGGTGTGGGTGGGATGGACAGACAGGGCACTCTCCTTGGGGACAGAGTGCAAAAGCTGCAGGGATCTTGCCCCACTTGTCCTTGGTAGACAAGGAACCAACGATGTCCTTCTCCAGGAGGGCGTGGCTGGACTGGCGTATGGCTCAGCACAAATGTGGACTCAAGGGAGATCCTTAATTCTATATGTGTCTTTATTCCTATTCCACAGGGTCTGAATTTTCTGTCACGGAAAAGGCCCATCTATGTACATGTTCCACACTGATTTCGAAAATGAGTGCATAGGCCTGTATACATGCTTCGAATATCCACATCAAAGCTGTCAGTGGTGCTTCTGTCATCCTCCCTTCTAGACCACGGTGATGCCAGAAGGGTCTGGGAGACAGTATCCAGTATGCCCAGAAAGTAACAGCTTTGATACCTTTGATTCTTTCACTTGTATTGATTCATTAGTAAGATATATTTTTTTCATTCAGCCAATCGCTCATTCATTCAGCACTTGGAACAACTACCATGTGGCTGGGTGTAGGCTAAGGGATGGTAACGCAGTGGTGATTCCAACAGTCTTAGTTGCTGCCTTCTTGGAGCTCACAGTTGTTAGGGGACAGACATTAAAGAAACAAAGACACAGATAAAATACATGATTACAAACTATGGCGAGTGCTATGCTGGACAAGAACAGCGTGCTCTAGGAGGGAATGAGGGAGAACAGTTTAGATTGGGGGCATATAGGCCCGTATTCACCATAGACAGCACGCTGTCTATTGAAGGGATGTTACATGGTGCCGAGGCAGCTCTCAGGAAGGGGTGCCTGGCTCTTGGATAGGGCCGAGGGGGCAGTTCTGGAAGGCTTCAGGAAGGAAGGGACATGTAAGAAGAATCTTGAAAAACAGGTAGAAGTTTTCTACATGGAAAGGGAGTGATATTCTAGGTGGAGGCAACATGGTGTGTTTGGGGGGACTCCTAGCAAAAAAGGTGGGGTTTATGCTACGTAGAGGGGAGTGGCAAGAGATGAGCCAGGAAAGATAGGCAAGGACCAGCTAACGCAGCTTCGTTTTCGTATCAGAAGCAAGTCCCTGGAGGGAGTGACACGTTACCAAGGGGCTGGCAAACATTTTCTGTAAAGGATCAGACAGTAAATATTGTAAGCTGTGTGGGCCATAAAGTCCATTGCAGACACTCGGCTCTGCCACTGTAGTACAAAGGCAGCCATAGACAGTATGGCTATGTGCCAATAAAACTTCATAAACAAACCCAGGCAGTGCGCTGGGTTTACCCACGAGCTGCAGTTTACCAGCGCTTGCTCTGGAATGACAATTCTAGTGCCTCTGTGAAGGTTAGAGTGGAGGATGGGGAGAGAATGGAGGTAGGGAGACCGGTCAAGAGCCATTGCTTTAATTCAGGGGCCCTAAGGAAGGGACAGTGGGGAGAAATGGTTTGTGGCACGCTCCAAGATAAAAATGACAGGACTGCATGCCCAATTTAATGGGAGCATGTCTAGTTATTTCTTTAAAGCTCAGTGAACTGATTCTTCCAGTGAAGGGAAAAAAATGCATGGACATTCTAGGCATGTGACTCAGAATCACACGCACATCTGGGAGGTCACCTGCTGGTCACTGGACATAGTGCTTGGTGCATTACATAGATTATCTCATTGTTAAGCATAACTCTTAAGAATTCTTAAGAATGTTAAGTTGTATTTTCTATTTCAGTTTAAAAATAGTAAGTTGTTTTGCCCAAAGTTATATAGCTGGGGAATGGTGGGGTCAGATTTAACCTGGATGTGGTGTCAAAGCCTGTGCCATTCCTGAGACGCGGAATCTTTTCTCCTCCTCCCAGGGGGTGTCATGAAGCCCCACCCGTGAGCCTGTGCAGCTCTCTGCTGTCCCTTCTCTTTGTCCCTTCTAAGACACATTCCGCCAGGAGGACGAGAAAATGCATGTTGGGGAGATAAACACCAAGGTCTGCCGCAAGTGTTGATCTGTTTTAACTACCAGCCTCTATTGTCATTTCCTAGGACTCTTGTAACAAAACACCACAAACTGGGTGGCTTAGAATGACGGAAATTTATCATCTCACAGTTCTGGAGGCCAGAAATCCAAAGTCAAGGTGTCAGCAGGGCTGTGCACCCTCTGAAGGCACCAGAGGAGGGTGTGTTCTAGGAGTCTCCTGTGGCTTCTAGGAGCCTCAGGTGTTTTTTGGCTTATAGATGGCTGTCTTCTTTCTGTGTCTTTTCATGGTTTTTTTTTTTTTTTTTTTTTTTTTTTTTGCTCTGTGTGTGTCTGTGTTCAAATTTCCCCTTGTTATAAGAACACAAGTTATATTGGATTGGGGCCCACCCTAATGACTTCATCTTAACATAATTAAATCTGCAAATACCCGATTTCCAAATAAGGTCACATTCTGAGCTACTGGAGATCAGGACTTCCCCATATTTTGGGGGGGGGGGAGGGGTGGGTACAGAATTCAACCCATAACACAGCCCTTTCCCAAGAAGAATTCAGGAGCTTCCTTAGACCAGGGTGCCTGAGTGGATTTCAATCTAGTTCCTACTCCAGGTATATTCATTGTGGTCATTTTTCTGTCTACTTTCTGTATATGTTGCGCAGGACATGAAGATTCTGTCTATATTTACTCATGGTTTCATTATTATATTTCAGGTGGGCTCCTGTCCTAACTTCTCAGCCTTTGAACTTGCCAGGGTTCTTCCAGCATGAGAAGTTCCTCACTGCATTTGCCTCCCAGTCTCTTCTTTCCCTACTTTGCACTTTGCTAGTTCATTTATTCGTTCATATAACAATGGGTGTTAAGTTCCTATCACATTCCAGGCACTATGCTCACTGAGCTCTAAGGATATAAAGATGAAAAAGACAGTTCCTGCTCTCGGGGAGTTCTTGTGGGAGGCCACACAAGCCAACAGTGTGAAACTGAATAGGGAAGTGTACACGCAGGTTCTCACTTAGCATCCTGCATGGCTCCCTGGTGCTGCCAGGGGACAGTCCGAGCTCCCTCGCAGAGCACGCCAGGCCTCCCATGACCTGGCCCCGGCTCCCTCAGCAGTTTCATCTCTTGCTGTTTCTTTTCTTTCACTTTGTGTTTCACCCATTTTGATCTACTTGCTGTTCCCCAGCTATACAGCTCTCTCTCTCTCAAATCTTGTCTTTCTTCACGAATGCCTTCTCAGTTGGGATGTGTCCCCCTCCCCAGTCCTCAGCTATGCTCTCTTTGAATAACTCTGGCCTCCTTTGGACTCATCTCCAGGGCTGCCTCTCCCAGGAAGCCGACTACAGCCCCCTCCTCTGTCATCCGCCTAGCTCCCTGCGCTCGTCTTTGACCTCTCCTCCCCCAAGGAAACACCGACCTAGGTTTATTTATCTTCGTGACTCCAGTGCCCAGTAAATACATATGGTAGCCTGTATTAACGGGCACTCCATCAATAAATGAGTTGAGTCCTGTGTTCTGTGCTTTGCTTCTCTTCTCCACCCTGTGGCTTCATTCCCCTGAAATCACATGTCTGCTCACCACTTTTTCTCTGCCACAAGTCCAAAGACCTCACTGCTCAGGATGTCCTTTCCTTTGTGCTGACACCTCAGCTCTGCTGGCCCTAATGGTCAGTGGCCACCTTTGGCTACCCACTGACCATCATCTCTGGTCTGCCTTGCTTCCCACAAAGAAAGGCCTGCTTACTTGTCTGTAAAAAGATGGTTCTCATAGGGGAAGCAAAACTTCCTATGTGGCCTTCCCTGTTTCTCAGTTCCTAAAGTTTCCCCCTCTCCCAGTTCCAGGAGCAAGGGGGCCACTGTTTCTGCTTCATTGATTGATTCAATAGCATTTTTTTTGAGCCCTAAATTTATACCTGGGGCTGTGGTTGAAGCACACATCTAGTTTCTGTCTTTCTTACCAAAAAGATAGTTTCTTTCACCCCTTCCTGCTTAATATATTGGGTTTTTCCTAGGAACTAAATGACACAGTGATTTTCAAAAATATTTTAAGCATTAAAACTCTTCAAATGAAATCTTAAATGGAACATTAATGAATAAAACAGAAGAAACCAACATTTTTTATCTATTTCATTTGATAAATCTAATCTGCAATATTCAGTTAATTAAGAAAATAATGAGAGTGTTATGATGAATTTGAAAATTTAAAGTTGAAGGTCTGGGGTGACAGTTGCAGCCTCAGAGCATTCTCACTTCAAATGTACCCCCTTATTTTGTATTGACTGTACAGTCTGGGGAAAATTGGGGCAAGTAGACATTTGAAGTGACAGCATTATTAAACAGGACACCCTTGCAGATTCAGGCTATTCTGATTAAAAATATCCAGAAACTTGAAGGAGAAATCTAGGAAGAATTGGTTTTAATGTTGACTCACTAATACTTTGTAACAATTGTTTCATTATAAGGCATCTAATTAAAAGGAATAGATGAACAGATTCTTTCCTCAATTTATATCTTTGGCAGAAAATACTTCTCAGAGTTATGTTGTGTCATTATGAGAGATTAATTATGTTATTAAAAAAATTTTTCAGAAACTTCACTGCCTATTTCTCTCTGTTTCTTTCTGTTTCTCTTTGCCTTTAACGTAGCAAAAATGTTTAATTTAGCATGTGAGTCCAAACTTCAGTTGTCAGTCTCGTCACTGACTATTGGCCACAGGAGGAGCAGTCACAGAGTGGCCCCGCATTGTTGAGTTGATCTTGTTCAGATTTTTAAGTCTGCCAATCAGTCTAAGATTACAATAAGCACTAAAGCTGCCAATAATAACTTGCCATGGTGCAACATGTTATGTGGTCACTTATTACTGTATAGTTTACTATTGCATCTGTATAAGAGAATGCACTCAGTGGAAGCCCCTGAGCCTTGCCTGGCATTTAATTGAACAAAGCACACAGGGGCCAGAGGGGTGGTAGTGGACTTGCTTGTACAGTTTACAGCACGAGAAGACTTGCGCGGGTCTGAAATTGTTAAAGGAACTTTATGGAACCACAGTCTTCCTAAACAATGACACATCTACATGTGTTCAAACATATTCATGGTTTTGACAGGAGAACCTTTATTCTGAAGTGGGAATGGGTATATTGACCTGTAGCTCATGGAAACCATTGGGATCTGTGATCATTCACATTTGGCATCACACACTTGAGTGTCTCTGTTTAAACTTTTAAAAGTATTTTTAGAAATGCAATTTGAATCAAACATTTGCAGAACCCTGGAAACAAATAAGTTTGACCTCCTTTGTGTTGGAATCAGGTGTAAGACAATTGTGGTCCCTGGTGGGACCTTTTTGGCAAGGCTGGCTTGGGAGGGCCTCCCTGTTCTGATCAGATGAACGTCTGCCCCATTCAGGGCTTTTTACTTCCCAGGAGCTCAGCAGTTTGTCTGCAGTGAATTGAGTTGAATGGACACAGAGCAGGTCCCATGTGGCTGTGGGACTAGCTCCCCCTGGTGAGGGATGATCAGGAAGGTGTCAGGTGGAAGTTGCCACCTTCCTGAGAATCCACACAGCTCCCACTGGGGAGGCTGGTGTACCCCCCACCTAGACTGCTCATCCCTCCAGCAGGGGTTTTGATCCCCCCAACCCCCCGCTGACTTCCTCAGGGTTCCTGTGCTTGTGCTCTGGGTTTAATAATTGTAATGGACTTAGAAGTCACGTTTGGGACTGGGAGGCCAACACAAAACAGAATCAGATGACCAGGAATGCTTCTTGTTTTCATTTCGTTGTGTGTTCCTTGGTCGGGCATTATTTCTGTGAGTTCTCTATGTTTGCAGAGGCCTCAGGTGTACTGGGCTTGGGAGGCCCCACTGGTTAGGAATAGAATGGTAGCAAGTCAATTGCCTGTTTTAACATCCTGAATTAAGGATCCATAAGCCTGTCAGCATGGCCTGCCCTATTTACAGAGTCACACAGGATTCAGTCAGAATTATTCAGGCACATGTTGTTATGGCTGACCAACAGGGCTGGAATTCTTCTCACGGGCAGTGGGGTATGGATGGTGTGACCGTCTTCTGTCCTGTGCAATCATTTCCTGCCAGTGTCCATCATGGTATCTTTGTTTTCCACCTGACACTTGCAGGTGGGTGTCCCCGCGGTTCCAGCCATAGGCCTTTTCCCTTCACGTTGCATGTTCTTTCTCAGGGTTACCTCGTCTATTTTCATACTTGTACTGATAACTACCAGATGCCTTCAACTATCCCTCCGGAGTCACATGGCTTCAATCTACCTTTCCAAAGTTATTCCCCCAAACTTCTTTACATTTCTTACAAACTGGCCAAAATTAATGTTCTTGGGTCTCCCCCTGCCTCCTCCATGAAGGCAAAGCTGAGGTGAAGCCCTCATTGTCAAAGAGCTTACAGCCCAGTGAGAAAGTATAAAAAGCACACACGCTTACTCGGTACCAAAGAGTGGCACCCAGGGTTGCAAGAGTCCCAAAGCAGGAGTGATTATGCCTCCTGGGGAGGATCAGAGTCTGTGCCAGCAGGAGGTGATGTGATGTGGACCTTGAGGGATGGGTAAGATTCAGGGATTCCGAAATGCAGTGATGCAGAGAAATGCATTCCAAGAAGAGCCAAAGCTAGAGATAGAACTGGGTGGGAAATGTGCAGAGGAGAGAATGGTTCCATGTGCCTGACGTTGGGCTGTGTTGGAAAGGTAGGTTGGGAAGAACTCATGAAGGGCTTCAATTTACAGGCTCACATCTGAATTTTACTCTAGGTGATGTGGATCCTTTGTTGATTTTAGAGCAAAGGAGTGGCATTATTAGAACTTTGTTTCCAAGTGCTTAGCCTGGCACCACTGTATGAGATTGGGAGTGGGGAGGGAGGAATTCCTGAGTGAGGAGAGTGACGGTGGGGATGGAGAGTTGGTATAGGGGGTAGGATTTTCAGGGCAAGGGAGAGAAGGAAGATGTCCCGCAGGTTTGAGCCTGAGTGATTGGGAGACTCAGGATATTATGAACACTGTAGAAAATAGAGGAAGCAGATGGGTTGGGGGAATGAACTTAGGACATGTTGAGCTGGAGGGATCTCTGGGGCCCCCGGTGGAGACTGCTCCTTTCCCCTCCTGGCCTCGGTGTTCCAGACTCCAGGTCAGTGCAGTCTGACTCCCTGCCCCATTCCTACCAGCCAAGCCCAGCATACCCTGGTGCCCAGGCTTGGCTGACCTGAGGCAGTGAATACTGCAGTAGGTCGTCCACACGCCCGTGTGGCAGGCATAGATATTAGGGCATCAGTCTTGCTGGGCCAACCTAGGGCTGAGCATTAGAACCTTGCTGCCTGTCTCCAAGTCCTGTGCTCTACCTCACAGGACTAGCTTTTGATTGTCTCTGAAAACTCTTGTCTCCTTTTTGAAGTTCCCTCTTAAACAGAAACCCTGCCCCCAGGCTGATGGCAGAGCCTGGATGCCATGGACAGAATGCAGAGGCTGAAATCTGATCTTTAAAAATAACTTCTGGGTTTTTATATGTTCCATCAGCCTAGGGGACACCTTGTGGCTTTTGGTTATTGACCATTTTTAAGCCCATAGGCTTGGCTCAACTCTTCTGTCTATAAGGCCCAGTCCCTATGCCTATGTCATCCTCACGGATGGGCCCTGGCCCTTGTCCCACTCCTGGGTGCTATTTGAACACCACACCATGCCAGTGACCCCCAGGAAGTATGAGGTGTCCAGCAGGTGCACAGCATACTCTGTACCTTGTACTCACTTGGGTCCTTTGATGAAAGCACTTTGCGTCCTGCCTCTCAGGTTTTGAAGATTCCTTCCGATTCTCATCCCTCTGTCCCTGCCCCAGTAGTAGGGACACATGACTGAACACATGACATTTATGCTACACTGGAGGTCCCTGAACTGCTGGGGGTGTTGGTGTGGTGTCTCCTGTCTTGGCTGTTCTTGCTGCTAGTTGCTTAGTTCTGACAGTGCCATCATCCAGTTCCATGGAAGTTTCCTTTGTGTTTGTGGTTTGGGGACTGCAGCAATAAACTGAAACTGGAGAGAGGTCTGGGAGCATCCAGGGCTTCCATGACTGCTTTAGTCAAACATCTTCAATCACTTTCTTCTCATTCTGAAGACTTCATATAATTAAAACCATTCCCAGCCAAACACTAAATAAATTTTGCACATGCTGCTTGAATTACTGTGCAAGCTTACTCCAGTGTGGCTTTCTCAGAGATTAATATTTCACTAAAACTATCCCTCTGGGTAGGCTGAAGCCAGCAGCTGTGGAAACTCAGCATTTGCTTTATACAATGAAACTTTAGGACGGGGCTGCATTTCACATTTCTCAGATATGCTGCTCACTTGGAAAAAATAAGTGCTCTTGGCGAAGTCCACGTGGCATGAGCCCTGCTTGTGTTTCTATTCAGATATAAAATGATGAGAAAATGCAGCTCTTCATGTCATCACATAACATTGGTGCATACAAATAATGACCATTTTTTGAGCACTTACTCTGTGCCAGGCATCTTACATGCTCTGTATCCTTATAAAAACCCTGTGAGTGTGCCAGCCCTGGGCCTGTTTGTTTCCTGATCCCTGCTCTGCTCTTGAGAGCTGGAGCTGACCTGGAGGCTGCCTTTCCCAGGCTCAGGGATTCTCTGGTTTCCTGCTAGATTTGACCAATGGAAGCACCAGTGGAAGGCTGGGAGGTAGTGGAAATGAGGAAGCCAGAGTCTTTCCTCTTTCTTTTCTTCAAGTGTCTCCTCCAGCAGTGGCTGCATCTCTCCTATGGCTCCAGCTCCCACTATTTGGGTCATCCTTGGTTCCAGATTCTTCCTGGAGACCCCGGCTCCTGGGCTCTGGCAACACTATGTCTTACCTTCATCCCCTCAATGACCTGCTGCTTACTGTTGCTAATGTCTGGATTACATCATGGTCCCATCCCGTGGGATCTTCCTCCATCTAATTTCATCTTTTTAAAGTGATATCAGCTTGAGACAATCTTTACACTCTTAACTTTGTCATCTATTGCAACTGTCTTCAAGTCCCAGCTTCTCTATCACCTGCAACCTATATTTCAATCTTTATCACTGCAACCAAGTTCCTGCATTAAATTCTTTCTGTTGCAAATACTGAAGCCATTTCTATTTCTCTGTTTAGATGCTGATTGATGGATTAAAGTAGGAATAATTAGTTTTATCTAAGGATGAGGAAATTGAGAGTCAGAAAGGTGAGCTAACTTGTTCAGTCTTAAAGACAGGAAATGTTGGAGCTTGGCCTTAAACCTAGGTTTGGTTCATCCTGAAGTTTGTGCACTTTCCCATATATCAGCCTGTGTTCTGTTTACTGGTGCCACACAAAGTCCAATTTCCTGTGTATAATCCCATCATATTCTAGAAAAAGTAAACCCTGATAGTCTTCTCCAAGGTCTCCCCAGATGAAAAACTCTTTATCCCTTTAGCTGTTCCTCATGAGAAAGAGGATATTTCCCCTAATATCCTGGTTGGGTCTTTTATAATATATTAGTATTTCTCAAAGTTAAGTGTGCAGAGTATGATTCAGGAGGACCATAGAGATTGTACATTAAGACATTTTTTAAATTAGACTTTTTTTTGGAGATAATTTCAAATTTGCATGAAGTCACAAGATATAATACAGAGATCCCATGTTCTGTTTAACCAGTTTCCCTAATGATAACATCTTGCAAAACTGTAGTACAGTATCACAACCAGGATGTTGACACTGTTGAGATACAGAACATTGCCATCATCACAGGGATTTCTCATGTTGCCCTCTTATAGCTAAACTAACTTCTTTCCTGACCCCATCTCTTCCTTAACCCCTGACAACCACTAATTTTTTCCCTATTTCTATAATTTTATCATTTCAAAAATGTTGTATAAATGAAATCATACAGTACATAACCTTTTTAAAAATATGTAACCATTTGAAATTATTATTTTTTTTTCACTTCGCATAATTCTCTGGAGATTCATCCAGGTTGCTATGTGTATCAATAGTTTGTTCTTTTTATACTGCTGGGTAGTATTCCGTGGTGTGAATGTACCTCAGTTTGTTTAAACAGTCACCGTTTGAAGGACACCTGGATTGTTTTCAGTTTTTAGCTATTACAAATACAGATGCTATAAATATTCATGCAGAGGTTTTTGTGTGAACACAAGTCTTCATTTCTCTGGGATAAATGCCTAGAAGTATAATTGGTGGGTTGTATTGTTGCATTTTTAGTTTTTTGAGATGCTGCTAAATTGTGTGCTGTTTTATATTCCCACCAGTAATGCATGAGTGACTCAGTTTTCTACATCCTTGTCAGTATTTGGTGTTGCCATTATTCTTTCTTTCAGCCATTCTGATTGGTGTGTGGTGGTACCTCATTGTGGTTTAAATTTGCATTTCCCTAATGACTAAGGAATATCTTTTCATGTATTCACTTGCTATCTTAGTGAAATGTCTCTTCATGATGTTGTCCATGTTCTAAATGGATTGTTTGCCTCTTTACTCTTGAATTTGGAGAGTTTTAAAAATATATGCTAGGTACTAGTCCTTTGTAAGATAAATGATTTGAAAATAGTTTCTTCTACTCTGTGGATTTTCTTTTCATCCTTTTCACAGAGTCTTTCAAAGAGGAAATATTTTTAATTTTGATGAAGTCCAGATTATCAATTTTCCCTGCTGTGGATCATGCCTTGAGTGTCCAGGCTAAGAATTCTTTGCTTAGCCCCATATCCCAAAGGTTTTCTCTTATGTTTTTTTTCCCTAAAAGTTTCATAGTTTTAATGTTATACATTTAAGTCTGTGATCCATTTGAGTTAATTTTTGTACAAGGTGTGAAGCTTAGGTCAAAGATCACTTTTTTGCCTATGGATATTCTGTTCCTCCAGCATGATGAAAAGACTGTCTTCCTTCATTATATTGCTTTTGCAAATTTGTCAAAAATCAGTTGGGCATATTTGTGTGGGTCAATTTCTGGCTTCTCTATTCTAGTCTATTGATCTCTGTGTCTATCCCTCTGCAGTAACACACAGTCCTGATTAATGTGGCAATGCAGTAAGTCTTGAAAGTAAGTCTTGGGTAGATCGATTCCTCCTCCCACTTTATTCTTTTTCACCCTTGTTTTAGCCATTCTAGTTTCTTTGCTTTTCTATATTAATTTTAGTGTCATCTCGTTTATATCTACAACAAATCTTGCTGGGATTTTAATAGGAATTGCATTTAACCTACATATCAATTTGGGAAGAATTATTCATAGCATCTTTACTATGTTGAGTCTTTCATTCCATGGTCATGGTATGTCCCTTCATTTACTCAGATCTCCTTTGATTTCTTTCATCAATGTTGTGTAGTTTTCTGCATACAAGTGCTGTAAATGTTTTGGTAGATTTATACCTAAGTGTAGTTGCACATTGCTTGATGACAGGGATACATTCTGAAAAATACATTGTTTGGCGATTTCGTTGTATGCAAAGATCACGGAGTACACTTACACAAGCCTAAATGGGTTAGCCTACGACACATCTAGGCTATGTGGTCTAGCCTATTGCTTCTTGGCTACAAGCCTGTACAGCATTTTACAGCACTGAATACTGTAGGCGGTTTTAACACCAAAATAACTATTTGTGCATTGAAACATAGAAAAGTTACAGTAAAAATATAGTATAAAAGATACAAAGTGGTTTACCTGTACAAGACACTTAGAAAGAATGGAGCTAGCAGGACTGGATGTTGCTCGGGGTGAGTCAGTGAGTGAGTGGTGAGTGAATGTAAAGGCCTTGGACATTACTGTACACTACTGCAGACTTTATAAACACTGTACACCTAGGCTACACTAAATTTATTAAAAAAAATTTCTTTCTTCAATAATAAATTAACCTTAGTTACTGTAACTTTAACTTTATAAATCTTAAATTTTTTTTAAACTTTTGACTCTTTCATGATAATACTTAGCTTAAAACACAAACACATTGTACAGCTGTACAAAAATGTTTTGTTTCTTTGTATCTTTATTCTATAAGCTTTTTGCTATTTTTAAAATTTTTAATTTTTTAAAACTTTTAAAAACTGTTTTTGTTAAAAACCAAGACACAAACACACACATTAGCCTAGATGTATGCAAGGTCAGGATCATCAATATCATTGTCTCCCACCTCCACATATTTTCCCACTGGAAGGACTTCAGGGGCACTTTGGTACATGCATCTGCAGGGAGCTGCTGATACCATGCTTCAAGTTTCCTTTTCCTTTTTGCCCTTAATTTCTTGGCATGTAAAATGGAGATAGAAAGGTGCCACAAATCCTTTGTGGGGCACAGGCAGCTGAGATAAGTCTCTACAAAGTTGTCAGCAAGCAGAAGTCAGATACTGCAGGAGTTGGCAGGGTGCAGTGATGACAAATGAATGAGTGTGCACATGTGCGGAGGGACGGCTCAGTGCTCGGAGCTCGGTGACTGACTGCTTTCTTCCTACACACGCCTCAGTGAAGCTGGTAACAGAGGGGAGCTTCCTTAGCTGGGCTGAGCAGAGGCCTTGACACTTCTGCATGGGAGGCACAGGATGCGGGAATCCACACATCAGCGTTGACAGGTTTTTAGTGCCCACACAGAGCTGTCTGAGACTTCATTTCACGGCCCATCTGGGCATTGCTATCTGGGAACTGAATTCCCTCCCTTCCTGTTCCAGAGAGGCCGGCCTGCAAACTGCACTGATGAGGGGCTAGACGGGCATGTCCTGGTCTAGCTGTTTTGTGGGTTTTGGCTGACGGGAGAGGAGAGGAAGCATGTATCTTTGATCTTTTACCTCTTGTTTCCTTCTGCTATGACCTTGGGAGGTTGGTTTCTCTAGCTGTCTGGTCCAAATTCCAGTCAAACTCTGGCACTAGGCTTTCTCCTCTCAGGGGAGACTATTCATCCCTCCGAGAATCCAGACATGCCACCAAGGCTACTCTGTTGGGTTCATGATGATACCAGACCTAAAGCATGATGTGATCTCCCACGTATATGATGGTTTTTGTGCCACTTCTTTTTTCTTTCAGAATCGGAGAAGCCAGCTGGAGCCAACCAAGTTTTAGAACCTGTAGTGGCTGATACCAACATCAACAGAGATGAACTGTTCTTACCAGAAACTTCTCTGCTTCTGACAGCACAGCTCTTCTCAGGTAGCTAAAGCAATAATGAGATTACCACCCCCTGAGCATCATGTAACGAGACAGTCACCTGTATGGGTGCTCCCATGCAAGGGGGCGCTCACTGCTGCTACTAAACTATAAGACAAAATGTACTATCACCAGGTACATTTCCTATTACACTTGGGATTCAGTGATTGCACTCAATATAAATGGGTGGACTCAAGGTTCCGGAAAATACAAATTTGCTGCAATGGGAGGAATAAGGGTACCTCCAAAATGGAAGCCACTGGAAAAAAACTTAAAATGCCTGCAATTAGCTGCTCACAAGGTAGGGTTTATTGTCATCTTCATCAAGAGACCAGCAGGTGGTCAGGAAGACAAGAATCTGGGATGTAGGTGTTAGAAATAAGCTGTCTCCTTTCAATCATGGTGTGATTTGTCAGTAATTAGGTGAAGGAGCTTTGGGCCACGGATGAAAGAAAGCTGTTGGAGAGTAAGATTTATAAGAATTGGTAGGTGCTGTCCAAAGAAAGTATACTGTGATGCTGGCTGACTGGCCCTAGAGTGTTCTCTAGAAATGATTTTTCTCTAGAATGTTATGAGATTAATACAATGGGTTATCACTGAGAGGAAGGCCTGACTTTGAAAATACACAGCCCCTTAGTCATAATTCTGTCCCTACAAACATAATCCCCAGGATCGATGTATTTAGAGGACACAATCTAGATCTTGTGCCAGGTGGTTCTCCAGCTACAAATTATTAAGCCAGCATTGGTTGAGGATGTGCTGTCTTAAGGGCTGGGTTGCTGTGAGTCATTATGCCTGAGCTTGGTCACTTCTGGCCGCTGGGAACACTGAATTGCTGGCCCAGGACTTGGACCTGTGCTGCCCTGATCAAGGTGCTGGGAGCTGCCAAGCAGCCCCTCTTTCTGACACCTTTCTGACTGTGTAGGTGACACACATGAGGTTCTTAGACACTGAGAATTGGTTAGGCTGGTTCATGAAGCAGTGATATTTGTTCTAGAACATGTTTCTTAACCTTGGCACTATTGGCACTTTGCATCAGATAGTTCTTTGTGGTGGGAGCCTGTCCTGTGCACTGTGGGATGTTTAACAGCATCCCTGGCCCCTGCCCACTAGATGCCAGTATCATGCCCCACTATAGTTGTGACAACCAAAAATGTCTCTAGACATTGTCAAATGTTCCCTGCAGGCAAAACTGCCTTGGATTGAGAACCACTGTTCTAGGAGCTAACCAGTGGTGAAGGACTTCCTTGAGGAACAGAGTACAAAGTTGCACTTAGGAGTGAATGAGTGCTTCATTCCCTTTACTGTTATGTTGGCAGGAGGTGCAGAAATGTTTTAATTCCAGGGTGAACTGCTAGTGGAAGGTGTCCAGAGTTACCTGGAGCTGGTTCGTCCCTGTTAAGGGAGGGCCCAAGGAGGATTTGAGAGTAGAGTTTGGCTCTGGGGTTCATCTACTTCTCTGACTTCTACAGACCTTGTCTCATTGGCGATACCCTGAACAGACTCTCCTCTGCCAAGTCCTGCCCTCTAGCTTGGAGTCCATACTAAGGCTCTCTGTAACTGCTTGGAGAACTGAGCTGTGTGACAGGGTCAGTGAGGAGTAGCCCTCTGGCCCCAATCAGATTTATAAAGATGGCACTAGGTGAAAGCCCCCTGGACCTCTGTCTTGGTAGTGCTCAGGCTGAAGGGGCTAATGTAGAGCAGCACCTCTCAAACTGTACTGGGCATGTTGTAAAATAAGATTTTGATACAGTAGGTCTGGGATGATGATCAAAATTATGCAGATCTAAGAAGCTCCCAAGTCATGTCAGTGATGCTGGTCCTTGTGCCATCTTTTGAGTAGTTAGGATCTAGGCCAGGGGTCTGCAAACTATGGTCTGTGGGCCAAATTGGGACCAAGACCTATTTTTGTAAATAAAATGTTATTGTAGCACAGCCACACTCATTCATTGATATATTACCAATGGCTGCTTTTGTAACACAATGGTAAAGTTGAGTAGCCGTGACAGAGAATCTCAGGCTCTCAAAGACTAAGCTGTTTACTCTCAGCCCTTTGTAGAAAAGCTGTGCTGACCCCTGCCCTAGACTGACTTGTCCCATGTGGACCATGGAGGGTCTTCCAAGGAAGCTACTCTTTAGGATGGGCCATCTAGAGGTCGCTTTTCCTCTGCCTTAGCCTAACTTCTTTGTGCCTGGTTCTCCTGCCCCTGGCTTCTGCCACCCTCTCCATTGGCGCCTGGGGCAGGGAGACTTGCAGGAAGAGTTTCTGTGCCACCTAAGGCTCTGTCTTGCGCATGTCTCATGGTCCTGGGGAAGTGCTCTGCTTGGTGCCCCATGCAGAGCTACTGTCAGCCCTGTTGTCCTTTAGTCTTCAAGGTGGCTCACCCTCAGATCTGTCATTGTGCCTTTCATTCATCCACCCACCACCCATCCAGCCAGCTGGCATTTACTGAAAACCTCCTTTCATCAGGCATCGTGCCAGGGGCTTGGGTAACAAGGATTTATAAGATGCCTCTCCAGTTTAGGAGACAAACATGTGAACAGATAATTCCAATTGCAATATCATAAGTGCAATATTAGAAGAATATTTGGATACTTTGGTAGCCAAAGAAGGGCTTTTGGAGGATTCAGGGGGAGCTTTACTGCCATAGACTTTTCTTTATTTTTTTTAATTTGTATAATTTTAGAGGGTACAAGTGCAATTTTATTACATGGATATACTGCATAGTGGTGAAGTCTGAGCCCTTAATGAAGCCATCACCCAAATAGTGTACATTCTACTCATTAAGTATTCTCATCCCTCACCCCCTCACCCCCTCACCTTCTCACCTTCTCATCCTTCTAAGTCTCCGGTGTCTATTATTCCTCACTATCTGTCCATAGGTACACAGTATTTAGCTGCCACTTATAAGTGAGAGCATGCACTATTTGTCTTTTTGTGTCTGAGTTGTTTCACTTAAAATGATGACCTCCAGTTCCATCCATGTTGCTGCAAAAGACATGATTTCATTCTTTTTTATGGCCAAATAGTATGCCATGAGGTATGTGTACATGCACACGTGTGTGTGTGTGTGTGTGTATGTGTACACACACACCACATTTTCTTTATCTAGTCATCCACTGATAGACACTTAGGTTAATCGCTATCTTCCCTATTGTGAATAGTGCTGTGATAAACATACGAGTGCAGGTGTCTTTTTTATATAATGACTTCTTTTCCTTTGGGTAGATACCCAGTAGTGGGATTGCTGCATCAAATTATAGTTCTATTTTTAGTTCTTTGAGAAATCTCCGTATGTTTTCCACAGAGGTTGTACTAATTTACATTCCCACCAACAGTGTATGAGTTCTCTTTTCTCTGCATTCTCTCCAGCATCTGCTATTTTTGACTTTTTTCTGACTGATATAAGATGGTATCTCATGTGGTCTTAATTTGCATTTCTCTGATGATTAGTGATGCTGAACATTTTTTTCATATGCTTCTTGGCCATTTGTATAACTTCTTTTGAAAAATATCTGTTCATGTCCTTTGCCCATTTGTTTGGTCTTTTTTTAAATTTCAGAATATTATGGGTGTACAAACATTTTGGTTGCATGAATTGCTTTTATACAGTTTGAGCCAATTATAAGTGTGTCTATCACCCAGGTAATGTACATTGTACCTGTTAAGTGTGCTCACTTTTTAATGTTATTTGTGTTTTTTTGAGTTGAATTTTTTGAGGTGTTGAGTTCCTTCCTGTTTTTTTTTAAATCATGAGTTTTTATTAAATTTTACACAGACACATTTTGCATTTATTGGTGTGATATATGTTTTGCCTGTTATTCTATAACTGTGATAGATTATACTAATTTACTGTTCAATTTTTTTAATAAGTGAGATAACATCTTTTACTTAAAATTAAGCCATATTAATAATGTGATAGAATTAGAATTCTATTGACTTTAATTTTAATACCACTAACAGATAACTCTGCTGCCATTCCTGTTAATTTAAAACCAAAATTTGGTGGCAGGATTCTCTAAATGAAAAAACCTTCACAATTCACTGTTGTACCCCATCAAAACTTTATTATTATTACTGATTTTTAAAATTGTGGTAAAATACACTTAACAAAATTTATCAACTTATTTTTAAGCGCACAGTTCAGTGGCATTAAGTATATTTACAGTATTGTGCAACCATCACTACTATCCATCTGTAGAATTCTTTTCATCTTGCAAAACTGAAACTTTGCACCCTGTACCTTGTATAATAATTCTCTTTTCCTCTCTTCCCCCAGTTTCTTAAAACCACTATTCTACTTTCTGTCTCTATGAATTTAACTACTCTAGGTATTTCATATATGTGGAATTATACAATATTTGTCCTTTATGACTGACTTATTTCACTTACCCTAATGTCTTCAAGGTTCATCCATGTTATAATGTGTCAGAATTTCCTTCCTTTTTAAGGCTGTGAGTAGTATTCCATTGCATATATAGACCACATTTTGTTTATTCATTCATCCGTGGATGGGCATTTGGGTTACTTCCACCTTTTGGCTACTGTGAATAATGCAGCTGTGAAAATTGGTGTACAAATTCTGTTCAAGTGTCTGCTTTCAATTCTTTTGAGTATATACCCAGAAGTGGAATTGCTGGGTCATGTAATAATTCTATTTTAACTTTTTTGAGGAACTGTCTTATTGTTTTCCATAGTGGCTGCACAATTTTACCTTCCCATCAACAGAGCACAAGCGTTCTGGTTTATCCATATCCTCTCCACTACTTGTTATTTTCTGATTTTTTTGATAGTCATCATACTAATGGGCATGAGGTGGTATCTCATTGTGGTTTTGATTTGCATTTCCTTAATGCTTATTGAGCATCTTTTCTTGTACATGTTGACTATTCGTGTATCATTGGAGCAATGTCTTTCCAAGTCCTTTGTCCATTTTTAAATTGGATTGTTTTTGTTGTTGAAGTGTAGGAGTTCTGAAATTAAGAATTAGGATATATAGGACTCTGGATATTAACCCCTTATTAGATATATGATTTGTACATATTTTCTCGCATTCTTTAGGTTTCCTTTTCATTCTCTTGTTATCTTTCATGCATAGAAGTTTTTAATTTTAATGAAGTTCAATTTAGCTATTTTTTTTTTTTTTTTTACTTTTGTTGTCTGGGTTTTTGGTGTCATATCCAAGAAACTACTGTCAAATCCAATATAATGAAGCTTTATTTCTATTTTTTCTTCTAAGAGTTTTATAAAAAGTTTAGGTGTTACATTTAGGTCTTTTTAAACATTGTATAAGGTAAGGGTCCAAGTTCATTTTTTTTGCATGTTTTCCAGTGTTCCTAACACTATTTGCTGAAAAGATAGTCTTTTCTCCATTAAACAATTTGGCATCCTTATCGAAAATCATTTGAACATTTATGTAAGGGCTTATTCTTGGAATATCTATTGTACTCCATTGGTCTATATGTATGTTTTTATGCCAGCCTTTAAGTTTTGAAATCAGGAAGAGTGAGACTTCCAACTTTGTTATTTTTCAAAATTGTTTTGACTTTTCAGAATCCCTTGAGATTCCATATGAATTTTAGTATAGATTTTTATATTTCTGCAAAAAAGTGTTATTGGGATTTTGAAACTGCTATAGAACTTTTGAATTCTCTCTTAAAGGAAACATTTGCCAGACAGATGAGGGGAAAGGGGGCATTTAAGCAAATGGATGCATGATCAAAAGCATGGAAAGATGAAAGAGCTGCATTTGGGGAACTAAAAGTATTTTTGAAGCATTAAGCATGCTTATGTCTCTGTGTATATATGTGTGTGAGTGTCAACTTGGATAGGAGGTAAATTAGGAGCTAGACAGAGGTCAGATATTGTGGAAGTGGGCATGTGTTGTGTTGAGAAGTTCAAAGGAAATTCATTAAAGGGCTGGGTTGTGGAGTGATGTGATCATGGTTGTATTGGAGAAAGATCACTCCGTTGGTGAGAGTGGGTGCTATATTGAGCAGGAAGAAGATGTCAGCGGAAAGAGCAGGTAGGAGACTGTTGCAGAATTCTCAGAAATGAATTGATGAGACTTGTGCTATGGTAGCATTAGAGGAGATAGGTAGGAGGGAATGGATTTGAAATAGGCTTGTCTCACTGCATGCTCAGACACATTGCAGTAGCTTCATTCTTTTCCTGGGTCCTGGAGTCCTCAGACCTGCAGAACAGCCTTTGAACCCAGGTTAATATATTAAGATAGGCTAATATATAAGATAGTTAATATATTTAACCTCTCTTTATTATACCAGTTCAATTATCTGCTAAGAAAAATATCCAAGATGAAATTTCTGTGTTAAATAGTATAGACTTTTTAAATTAGAATCACAATATATTCAACATTTAGAAATATGCAAAGAACTCAACTCCAAAGTCATACGTTTTAAAAGCTGTGCTTTTTCAGTTTTGAAATCTCAAATATAAAATTAAAATATTCTTATTAGCACTCAGAAATAGGGTCTTTGAAATTAATGGTGGTTCTAACCATTCACCTGTATCATCCACTTGTCACCTTTTAGGAACTCAAATGGCTGCTAAAGGAGGCCCCGTGCTCTGGCTTAGAGGCTCAGGGATCCCTCAACAGTAGCCAGCCCTTCTCAGAGCCCCTGACCTGCCACTCCCAAGGCCTCTGGCTGCTCCAAGGACCTTATGGTTGTTTCTTCTCACCTGTGAGTTGGTCAGCTGTTCCTTGAGTGAGTGAGAGTGTTCTTTTCTGTTGTAACCAGCTCCATCCACCTTGTGGCATCGCAGCTCTCTAGGCCTTCTGTGCTCCGTGTTACTGATGTCCGTGACCCTCTGAGAGCCCAAGTTCTTTCCCAGCGGACTGGAGCCTTCTGCTTCTCTAGCTTTCCCCAACCTGACATCCCTCCGCACCGCATGACTCAGTTCCCCGCCCTCCACTCACCACAGCATTGAACTTGAGCCATTGGAGTCTTTGCCACTTCTCTCCCCCTTCATGCAGAGGAGCTCTAAGCCTTTGCCGTGACCTGGGCAGTGATGATGCCAGGTCTGAGCTGCTGCAGCAGCTGGGGAGAGGACAGGGGGTCGGGCCGAGCTGCTGAACACGAGCTGCAAGGCCCTGGAGGGGTGATGCTGTGGGTGGGCAGTCTGTGGGCTCTGTGTGTGTGTGTGCGTGTGTGTGTGTGTGTGTGGTTGGCTCATCACAGGCACAGGTGTAGCATGGAGTTGGGGGCAGGGAGCAGGCTAAAGCTCCCAAATTCTGGTGGGTATTTTATTAGAACTGGAACCGTTCTGGCAGTTCTGGGATAGCCAGCACTGACCCGCTGCCAAGGACACACATTTGGTGACCTGAGGGATGAGGCAAACTGATCAAGGTACACAAGTGTCGTCAGTGCGGGCTCCCGGGAAAGCAGAGCAGGAGAGGAGAGGGCTGTGGCTTGGCCACTTGTGATTTGGACCCGCTGGGCTGTGCCTCAAAGGTGAACCAGGGAGACTGCAATAAAAAACACCAGGGAAGGTAAGGGGAGAGAGTTAAAGTGGGGAGACGGGGAAGAGAAAAGAGAAAGGCCAGGGAAATCAGAGATGCAAAGAGTTGCTGCTTCCTTGAAAACCAACAGGCTCGCTTGAGCAGAGAGGACAAGACCCCAGATCTTTGTGGTCCCTGACTGGAAAGCTCAGTGGCATCGGGAGACTGGCTCTTTGTTCACGAGCCCAGGTTACCCGGAACATGGCCTCAGGAAAGCAGAATGTGTCTCATCACTCCCTTTGTGTTCCCAAACAGAGACGAGAGGGAGAGTGTCCACGCTGATTCAGCCGAAGCATCTCCAGGAGGTCTCCTCTGGATGCCACACGAGGTCGCCCCTCAGCCCCAGCATAGAGCACGTGGAGATGGCTTTGCTTAGCAACATCCTAGCGGCCTATTCCTTCGTCACGGGTAGGTACCTGGTCTTGGCTGGGCTAGCGCTGGGGCCTGGGGCTGGGTCCAGGGCTGTCTCCTGGGTGGCTACCTCTGGCCCTATACTCAGGAGACAAATGCTCTGTGATCAAAGTGAGGGCTCTGCTGTGCTGAGTCTTGAGATGAAAGGTCTTCTTGTTGGGAGTTAAGCTTGGCATTCTTTAATTTGGCAAATGAAGGGTTCTAAGAGCTTTATCTTGCTGAAAATGTTTGGTTTCCTTTCAGCTCAAGTGAGTAAGTGAAGTGGCCCCGGGGCTACTGTGGGCATCTGTCACTGCGCATTAGCTCTTGAGGATGGAGGGAGCTGATGGAGGGCCTCCATCCTGGCTATTGCTATGCAGTTCCAGCCCCAAACAGGCTGCCTGTGTGTGAGTGTGAGTGTGTGTGTGTGTGTGTGTGTGTTCCCTGTTTCAGGAGCTATCTGAGTGGTTGATACACTGTGGAGAGATGGAGACAGGTCTGTGAGTTTGGGAGAGTCTGATATTTGCCCCTTCCTTGGTGTAATGTTGCACTCTTTAGGAAGATGGCTGACTGTCTCCTGAAGATCATTTCCTGAAAACAGATGTTGTTCATATGAAAGAATCCGTTTTAAAATACATGAAAATGAAATTCTCAGTGGTTTGAATAACCAAACTGTTTCTCTCCTGCCTGAGTGAGGGTTAGGGTTTTTTCGATACTGTGTTTTTGTTTTGTTTTGTTTTGCCCGATGTCTCTGGATGTGGTATAAAAAGGAAAGGACTGAGATGCCAATTAGATTTCTTTGGGGCAAAGACTGGTTTTACTTTCTAATTCTCTAGGCAGGGTTGATACGTGGTGACCTAAGAGTTCAAATGCAAAGCCTGACATTTCTATTTACAGTGGCAAATACGGGACAAGGTTGAGGGTTCCATGAGCCAAGGAAGCTCATGGCTTCTCTTTGTGAGAGGATCTTGGATGACGTGCAGCCTGATTTTAGAAAGAGACTTCTCCAGGCTTACCCAGCTGGCTCCTTTGTGGTTGGCAAGATGCAGCTTGTAATCTGCATGTGCCTCAAGTCCGGGGCTCTGCCTTCTTGGATCAGTGAAGGCCTAGGTCATCGGTCCGCTCCTCTCGTCCCTTAGGAAGTCCAGAGGCCTCCTTCCCGGGCACTCACACATCAGGGGAATCTTACCTTTGATCTTTCTTCAAGGCTGTAATGGGGAGAAAGGACACTGAGGCTAGAAAAGAGATGTTTGAAATTCTGGCATCATGTTTTCACAAGTGATTGAATGATGATTCCCTTAACTTTATAGTGAAGATATCTCCAAAATGAAGTGGGGGTGGCAGGGAGGCTCTGGAGTTTCCAAGGCTTCACAGGACACCTGCAAATCAGTGGTTGCAAGAAAATGTCTCGGGTAAGAGCAAACAGAGTACTGGACTTTGGAGCTCTGCTCAGCACAGGAGGTGCCTGGCAGTTTTCCATCTCAGCCAGCGTGACCCTGAGTGTGGCCATTGAAAGTGGCAACTCATAGAGTGGTCACTGTTGACCATGTGTCTTGTGATCTTGTCAAGGCCAAAAGGGTACAAGGCCCTGTTTTTCTCTCCCCTCCAAACTTCCTCCTTCCTCCCCATACTCTTGAATTAAATACTGCTTGGGATGAAGGAAGATCTTTTAAGTAAGCACGGGCTGAGATTTTAAAAAATGTAAGGAAATGGAAAATAGGGTGACTAAGATAAAATTTGTTAGATCCAGTAAATAGACTTGATTCAGTGGGGAACACTCCCTGACTGTAAATGAAATGTATAAAGAAAATTTAAAATATGAAAGTGAATATAACAGATACAAATAACCATTGTTTTCAAAGAAAAAATTAAATAAATGGATTGGAAACAATAAAGAAAAGTATGATAAACGAAAATTGTGGAAAATGTCCTAATCTTGTAGTTCTCTCCTGCTCTCTACTCTTCTGCTGTATCTACTCTTCAACTCCTTGGGCTCCAAGGCCTCCTGTTTTCTCCCAGTACATCAGTTGCCTCTTGCCCCATCCACGTGGTCCATTATTTCAGCAACATGCTTGCTAATATACACAACTGCCTTATTATTTTGTCCAATTTCTGAGAAAACCAGTAGGGGAAACCCTAACTCTGAGTGTATCCTACTCACTTGGTGTGTGTGTGCACGCGCGCGTGTGTGTATGTTTTCTGTGTTTGGGGGGCTGTCTGAGGTGGGAGAGATGGAGGTAGAAGACACATGTGTCTGAGAGAGTCTGATATTTGCCTCTTTCTTGGCTCAAAGTTGGACTCTATACGAGGGTGGCTGAATTTCTCTTCAAGATCATTTCTTGAAAACAGATGCTGTTCATATAAAAGGAGCCATTTAAAAATACATGAAAATGCTCAGTCGTTTTGAATGACCAAACTCCTTCTCTGCTGCTTGAGTGAGTTTTTAATTTTTTGATAATTTGCTTTTGTTTTTGCCTGATGTCTCTGGATGTTATATAAAAAGGAAGGGACAAGGTTCTGATTAGATTTCCTTTGGGCAAGGACTGGTTTTACTTTCACATATCGGCTTTCACAGGGTTGATATGTGATGACTTAAGACTCCCTCTGCACCCAAGTTATCAAGTGCTGCTACAGTTTGCAGTTGTTTTTTGTTTTCTTCCGAGCACAATTGCGTTACTGGGAATACAGTTTGCAGTTTGAAGCTGCTAGAAATTCACGATCTCCAGTCTCAGCTGAGCCTTTCATGTAGTGCTTTAATCTTTCTCTTTGCTTCTAGATACATCTTGTGCCCATTCTTCTTAACAGTCATTTAAAACCTTGACCATTTCAATAATTTTAAATATTTGCTTGCCAAAATGAGCCCTTAAAAGTAAATGACAAGTGACAAGCTAAGAAAAAAAAATGTAGCATTAATGAAGAAAGGTTAAAATTTATAACATATAAAGAGCTCTCACAAATCAATAAAAGTGTCCCAAAAGAAAAGTTGCCAAAGGATAAGAATTAGCAGTTTGCAAAAAAAAAAAAAAAAAATACAAATTATTAATAAAACATAAAGGTCTCAAATACTAATAAACACAAAATGGAAAAAGCAATGAGATTAATGTTTTTATTTTATAAATTTCTCAATGATTTAAGTGATTAAGTACATAACTTTAGTCTTGGAGAAAGTGTGGGGAGATGAGCATTTGCCCATAGTGCTCATGGGATTGTGAATCGCTACAGCCTCTCTAGAGAATGATTTGGCCATATCTATCAAAAGCCTTAAAAACACATATAGCCAGAAATTCCACTTCCAGAAATTTCTCCTAAGGAAATAATTAGAGATATAGGCAGAAATTTTACTATGAAGATAATTCATCTCAAAACTGTTTACAAGGCCAGGCTCAGTGGCTCATGCCTGTAATCCTAGCACTCTGGGAGGCCGAGGAGGATGGATTGTTTGAGCTCAGGAGTTCAAGACCACCCTGAGCAAGAGCGAGACCCCATCTCTACTAAAAAAATATAAAGAAATTAGCTGAACAACTAAAAATATATAGAAAAAAATTAGCCGGGCATGGTAGCGCATACCTGTAGTCCCAGCTACTCAAGAGGCTGAGGCAGGAGGATTGCTTGAGCTCAGGAGTTTGAGGTTGCTGTGAGCTAGGCTGATGCCACGGCACTCTAGCCTGGGCAACAGAGTGAGACTCTATCTCAAAGAAAAAAAAAAAAACAAAACAAAAAACTGTTTACAGGTAGTAAAAAGATTAGAAAAATTGGTGGATGTTAATTGAAATAGAAAGATATTTATGCCATGCTGTTGGGTGAATAAAGTCTGTTACCGTGCATTACATACAATATAATCCCATTTATGGGTGCATACTCATATGTATAGGTAACCACATTTTACTACAAATTATATCTGAGTGCCAGCATTGTACAGGTATGTGCCTGTTATGTTTTATTTTTCTTTTTGCTTAGCTGTCTTTTTAATTATTCTATAATTTATTGATATTATTTCATAATAAGTATGTTATTTTATTATAATATTAAATTTTGAACTATGTCATATATACATTAGACAATTACTACTCCTCTCTCTTTTCTGCCTTCCTTTTCAAAGTGTCCTGAAAATTACACTTGGATATGCTATAAGCATGTCAAATTCAACCTGGCCTAGAATGGAATATTGTCCATCATTTTAAATATACTCCTTCTTTTGCATACCTAAGATATCACGTAATCCAGAAATATGATTTTTAACCTCTGATGCATCTTCTTCACAGCTCATATCCAACTGGGTAGGGTGGGTCCATTTTAGCCTCTCCCTGTCCCTCAAATGCATCCCCTCCACTTTATTCCCACCATTATTGAATTGGTTCAAGCCCAAGCCTGTTTTTGCCTGCCTTGCCATTACAGCATTTTCCATAGTCTTCCTGCCTCCAGTCTTGCCTCACAGTCTGTATTTTGTAGCAAAATGATCTTTCCAAAATGCAGGAGTGATGATGCAACTCCTTTTATTTTTGAGAATCCCTCAGTGCATCTTCATTATCTCTGGGATAAAATCCAAACACTTTTTTATGGTTTAGCAGTTAGAATTGTTTTCAGATGCAAATAATAGAAAACCTCAACTTGGTAGCCTAAACACATAGGAGTTATCTCACCCACACAACAAGAAGTCTGGAAGTGGGTGATTGCTGGCATTAGCCCATTGGCTTAAAAATGTAGAGGCCAGCATATTTCTTTCTGTGTCTGGCTTATTTCACTCAGCATAGTGTCCTCCAGGTTCATCTATGTTGTCACAAGTGGCAATATCTCCTGAATAATATTTCACTGTGTATATATACCACAGTTTTTTAATCCATTCATCCATCAATGGACACTTCGGTTGTTTCCATATTTTGGCTATTGTGAATAGAGCTACAATGAACCTGGGAGTGCTGGTATCTCTACAAGGTGCTGATTTCATTTCCTTTGGGTATATACCCAGCCAGAGACAGAAAAATACTGCATGATTTCACTTATATGTGAAATCTTAAAAAAATGTTGAATACATAGAAACAAAGAGTGGAATGATGGTTACCAGGGGTGGGAAGGGAGAGGAAATGGGAGAAGTAGCTGGTCAGAGGGTATAAACTTGCAGTTGCTTAGGATGAATAAGTCTTTTTTTTTTTTTTTTTTTTTTTTTGAGACAGAGTCTCACTCTGTTGCCCAGGCTAGAGTGAGTGCCGTGGCGTCAGCCTAGCTCACAGCAACCTCAAACTCCTGGGCTCAAGCGATCCTCCTGTCTCAGCCTCCCGAGTAGCTGGGACTACAGGCATGCACCACCATGCCCGGCTAATTTTTTCTATATATATTTTTAGCTGTCCATATAATTTCTTTCTATTTTTAGTAGAGATGGGGTCTCGCTCTTGCTCAGGCTGGTCTCGAACTCCTGAGCTCAAACGATCCGCCCACCTCGGCCTCCCAGAGTGCTAGGATTACAGGCGTGAGCCACCGCGCCCGGCCATAAGTCTTGAGATTTAATGGATAGCATGAGGACTACAGTTAATAACATTGTGTTGTATACTGAAAAAAGAGTAGATTTTAGGTGCTTTATCACAAAAAACAAAAAATTAAAAAGGTAATTATGGAAGGTGATGGATATGTTAATTTGCTTGATGTAGTAATCATTTCACTAGATATATGTGTATCAAAACATCATGTTGTACACCTTAAATATATACAATAAAAAATGTAGGGGCCAACATCTTTGTGATTCTCATGGCCTTTCTTTTAAACTTGTCATCTCATGGCTAAAACGTGACTGTTGTCATTCATGCTGTCATTCAAAGTCAGAAAAAGGCAGAAAAGGAAGAAGGTTCCAGAAGATCTCCTTTGATATTTCATTGACCAGAATTGTGTCATATGGCCCTCTCTAGCTGCAAGGGAGGCTGGAAAAATGAGAATTTTAGCTTTGTCAATGTTTAGACCAGTGGTTCATACCAGAGGTGATTTTGCCCTACAGGCAGACTTCTGGAAATGTCTGGAGATATTTTTGATTGTCATGCCTTGGAAGGGCGGCTGATACTGGCATCTAGTGGAGAAACATCTTACAATGCCCGGGACAATCTCCCACAACAAAGAATTATTGAGTCCAAGATGTCAATAGCGCCGAGATTGAGAAAAACCTGCTCTAGAGTAGACAAACAAGGAGAAAGGGACCTGGGGATGGTTTGGGGCACCCCACTCTGCAGGTCCTTGTGTGGCTTACCAGGACTTTTAGTGTCTGACCTTTACTTCTCCATGTTCTTATACAGTCGCCGCCCTCCTTGACCGCGACCTCTGCTCCAGTTATTCTAAACACTTGCCAGGTTTTTGCTTACCTCTTTGCTTTTGCACAGTTGTTTCCTTTTGCAAGAATTCTTTCCCTCAGTCCTCGACTGGCTAACTCCCTCCTAGTCTTCAGGGCTCTCTCGGGGTCATCTTCTCCCCTTGCTCCCTCCATGAGCTTAGGTGCCCATCCACATTCTTCCCAAATGTTTTGTTTCCCTCTGTCTCAGCACTTGGATTGGAGGAGTTAACATTTCTTGTACTATTTGCAAGCAACCCACTGGGACCAGAATGATATTTTATAATGGGGATAATCTCATTAATAATAATAGCCTTATTAAGAACTCCTAACAGGGTTGTTAGAAAGAGTAAATGGAATGATTACTCATTTTAATTTAATGATGTGAATTTTTAATACACTCACTCTTCCATTTCCTATTGGTTTTTCCTTAAAAGTCACCTCAATGAGTTTCACTCTGGTTACTCTATCTACCTCCTCCTCACCGATACACCTTCAACACTTCATATTCTCCTTCCTATTTTCCCCCTTTCTCCTCCTTATCACTTATCATCATCTGCCATACTATATATTTTACATATTTGTTTAGTATCTATTTGCCCTGCTGGGATGTAAGTTCCCAGGAACAGAGAGATTTTGGGTTCTTTTGCTGACTGCTATATCCTCAGCATGTAGAATAGTGCCTGGCAACCATTAGGTGCTCAGTAAATCAGTGAATGAACATGGCTCAATGATTAAATGACATAAAAAGACATATAGCAAGGAGTCTTACCCCAGACCTGCTTCTTCCATCCAGTTCCCAAGCTTGACCCATCACCATGTTTCTATGAATCCTTCCAGAGTTCTTCATGCAGATGTAAGATATATCAACATACAGTTTTCTACCCCCGATTTTATGCACAGATAGCATACCATAATGCTGTTTTGCACTTTGCTTTTTTCACTGGAAAATATATCATGGAGATATTTCAGATCAGTATGTGGAGACCTTCCTCATTCTTTTAGATAACCGCACACCGATCCATTGTATCCACAGACCATCCATAGTTCCACCAGTCCTCTACTGATAGCCAGTGG
This sequence comes from Eulemur rufifrons, assembly GCF_041146395.1. Lineage (NCBI taxonomy): Eukaryota > Metazoa > Chordata > Mammalia > Primates > Lemuridae > Eulemur > Eulemur rufifrons. The sequence continues at coordinate 56,341,790 of NC_091001.1, forward strand.
GAACGGTTCAAATCTTTTCAAACTGAGCCACAAACAGCTGCAGTAATTAACCAGGACATACATGTTGAAGTGAATTTGTAGAATAAATTCCCCAAAATGGAATTGCTGGGTCAAAGTAAATGTAAATTATTAATTGAGAAAGACATTAACAAATTGCCATTTAAAGAATTTTACCAATTTACTCGTAAAAGATGTATGAGAAGACTCAGTCTCCAATGGGGGAAACCCCAATTTATTCCAAATTTTTGTGAAATAAATATAAGTAACTATCTATTGACCTGTACAATTTATAAAATTTTTAACAGTTGGAATATCCCCTGCTAGAGAAGTTTTGGTGAAAGTGGTACTTTGACACATGGCATTAATGTACCACTTTTGAAAAACCACTTAGCAATGTGTATGAAAAGCTATAATAATGTATATCCTGTTGGACACAGAGATTCCTTTTCTGAGAATCCATTGTAAGGCTATAAACAACAAAGAAGCAAAAAAGGAAGTAGTGTTAAATACAATATTCCTTCCATCATTATTTTTTTAAAAAATGTTTTTTGTAAAAATCTAAATAACCCAAGGCAGGAAACCGTTTCTGTAAACTGTGGCACTTTCACTGGATAGAATACTATGTAGCCATTGTTAGGCTTGATTGAGGGAAGATGATGGAGCAATACTGAACAATGTTGCATGCAATATACATGTACAATACCCAGAGAAAAAGATATAAACCATATATATACTCTGACTACAACCAAGTAAATATAAATAAATAAATATGCACATTTATGACAGAGAAAGAACAGATGAAAATTCGCTTCACTGTACTACATACTGTATAGTTATTTTCTTTTTTTTTTTTCTTTTCTTTTTGAGACAGAGTCTTGCTCTGTTGCCTGGGCTAGAGTGCCGTGGTGTCAGCCTAGCTCACAGCAACCTCAGACTCCTGGGCTCAAGCGATCCTTCTGCCTCAGCCTCCCGGGTAGCTGGGACTACAGGCATGCACCACCATGCCCGGCTAATTTTTTCTGTATATTTTTAGTTGTCCAGCTAATTTCTTTCTACTTTTAGTAGAGACAGGGTCTCGCTCTTGCTCAGGCTGGTCTTGAACTCCTGACCTTGAGTGATCCTCCCTCCTCAGCCTCCCAGAGTGCTAGGATTACAGGCGTGAGCCACTGCGCACAGCCTGTATAGTTATTTTCAAGTTGTGAGATTATAGTGATTTCTTAATTTTTTTCTATTCTTTACTCTTAGTGTTAGGCCATCGTATACATGATATGTATATCATGTATATGATATATATACATATATATACACACACACATGTCTACGTATAATAAATATATTAACTGCTCTTTTAGAAGTTGTAAATTCATGATTTAATTCAATAAATACCTGTGTGACACCATGAGCAACACACTGTGCTTGGATGCTCTGGGACTCCGAAGTGAATCATATGGATTCTGTGCTCAAATTTCTCACTGCCATGTGATAATGATTTATAACTAATTGTAATGCAGCTACATAAAGTGCTGCCTAGATTGAAAGGGCTGATTCATCACACTCTTCTTCCCTTCCAAACTCAAGGACCCCCTCAGAAAAGCATCAGAATTTTGAAGGTTGACCTCATCAGCATCAACTTCAGCAGTGGTGAAGCCAGATTAGAGACTGTGTGTGCCAGGGCCTTCTTACCTAGCTCCCTTGGGTCCCAGAGCAGCTATGGGACTGCAGATCTTTCCCATTGCAGAGGAAGAAAACTGAGCAGGTGGATTAGGAAAAGTGAGGGGTAAGAAAATGGATGCTTTCTTGTGGGGCACTTATTCCCTATGGGGGAGGGGGGAGGGGAATGAAAGGGTTGACGTTAAAGGAGCAAACGTCAGAGCCAGCCTGGTGGCAGCAGAGACTTTCCACTCCTCCTTCTTCCTGAGGAGGAGCAAGTCGGGGATGGAAGGAAAAGGAAGGAAAGCTTCCTCTAGGGTTTCAGAGAGGGGAGTAGTGTTAGTGGGAGTCTCCCCTTTCCTCTGGGGTGGGGCAGAATCCCATAAAGAGACATCCTTACAATGCCTAAAGAGTTGGAGAAGAGATTATGCTACACCCTCGCTCATTCTACACAAGCCCCATTATTCTCTTTAAAGCCCATTTTAAAGCCTTTTCCTTTCCACTCAAGGAATTGGAAGCATTGGGGCCAATAAGAGAGCCCAGGCAGGGCAAAGGTGGCACTTGCATGGAGACCAGCTGACCTGGTCTGGGCTGCTTGTTGCTGTGCACTCCTGCAAAGAGTCTCTTGGGCATAATCTGACCTCTGAGGGTGCAATGAAATTAGCCCCAGGACCTCTCCATAGGGCCTCTTCCTGCCCATGAAAACAATGACCCTGCAGGAAACAAGATACAGCAATACATTTATTTTTATTTATTAAGGGAAAACAACTGACAATAGCCCTCCCTACTCTGCTTCCTGAGTAATTAACAGCTGTCTGGATCTGGTCAGGACCAGGGTGGATCATTGGTCACGAGGAAGTGACCTGGAGCAGAAAGTATTAGAGGAGAGAAAAAACAACCACTGTAAAGCTCCAGTTTTGATTTTTTCAGAAAAGTGATGAAGAGGCATGATATAAATTGCATCAGCTGAGTCACCAGCTTGAAACCCCGTGAGGCCTAGTAAACGCCCTGGCCCTGTTTGATTGCTCTTACTGGGCTTCTCTGGGAACCCGTGTCTGAGATGTTGTAGACAAAAGAGGATGTTTTCTGATCTGGGAGACAGGATGGGGTGGACTAGTTAAGCTGGAGGGAGAGCAGCAGTTTCCCAGATGGAGTTCAGGAACTGTCTTCCAAGTTAAGCCAGGCGGGGAGAGAGCAGTATGTGAAAGCCAGAATGATTTGTGTTTCTACCTTTAGGAGAAAGTCTAGTTTTCCATCCTGGTGAAAGCATGGATTTGGGTGTCAGACAGACCTGCATATGACACCTCATCTCAGCCTCATCTTTTAAACAGGAGTAACACTAATTACCTACCCTGCTGAACTGTGATAATGGTTCAAGGTGTTACAGATGGCCAGCATAAAGGGATTATGCCAGATCCTGGCAAAGAGAATCATTCAGTAAATGATAGTTCACTCTATCCATCTATCTATCATCTATCTATCTAATCTGTCTTCCTCCCTCTTTCCCTCTTTTCCCCTCTCCTTTCTTTCCTTCCTTCCTTTTCTCATCCCTCACTCCTTCCTTTCCCTGTGAGTTATGTCTCTTTGTGTATGCATGTGTGCAATATTCATATATTTATAAACATCCTTAGATTCTAGTGTTGGGAAAAGGGTGGGTGCATGAAGAGATTCTGCTTGTGAAGGGGTCAGGAAGTAAAGGGGATGTAGCCCAAGCTCTTCTGCTGTGTCTGTTCCGCATTTATTGGTTTCTCTTGACCTTGACTTCATTGGAGTGTGTGGCCCACGCAATTAGGTTAAAAATTCTCATGGTCTGAAAACTCTCATGGGGAATGCAGGCAAGTCTCCAGGAAATGGAGCTGGAGTTAGGAGCTCCAGACTCAGACTCCGGGAGGACAGGGATGTGTTTGCTGCCTTCGTGGATACCTGAGTCATCTAGAGGTTTTAAAAGACAGCCTATTCTGAATTTATTTCTAACCGACTAACATGGATGGGTGGAATTGAATTCTTTTAATGCTAAGTGCTTATACTAGCAGAAGAGAGGTTGATTTATTGGGGGATTTGGGCAGTAAAGTTAAGTGTAATTGGCCTCCCATGTCCTCTTTCTCCCATGCTGGGACACAGGCAGATTCTCTCTTGGTTGGGGAATTGGCTTTCTTGGGTTGAAGGGACTGGTGGCAGATGCAGTACTGGTGTCTTCTGAGCCATGGCTTGCCCAGGCAGGTTCTCTCCAAGGCTTTGCAGGGGGGAGCTAGAGGAGAAGAATTTGGTCTCAAAAGTTCTTCCCCAGAAATGGATGCAGAAGGCCAATCACAGTAGATGCACCTGCTGATTCCCACTCACTCTGCCTACAGGGGCCCTTCCCCTGCCCATCAGAGCAGAGCCAGCTTCCCATTGGTGTGTCTCCTTCAAGGGCGTTAGATCAGAGGTGGGCCAGTCATTCTCTTTGGCTCATTTCATTCTAACTTAGAAAAGCTGTAACTTAATTATAATTGGCTCTATTTCTTTAACCTCGATTAAGAAGACAAAGCCAAACTAAGGTCAGAAATCAAAGTCTTTTTGTTGCCAGGGCACACTGAACAATATGAGCTTACTCTGTAGTTTATGTGCTCAAAGCCATCTCTCCTAAACCAAAGCATGTACGGGATGATTTTAAAGTCTTCTTTTCCTAAGGAAGAATTTTCACAATAACCTTGTGTAGAAATTTTATTTTATACTCATAATGAAATGATCTTTAATAGAATTCTAAGAAAACTCCTTTAGAATGTTTCATACTGCTGAAAGGAGAAATTAAATATTTGTGAAGTTCAAGGCATATCACTTGAACACTACATTAATGTAAAAAAGAAAAGCATAGTTTTGTTAAAGGTTAATTATCTATTGGAAAATTTACTATGGTGCCCATATTCTGACATTCCAGCAGAGGAGTCAGGAATGAACCTGAAGGAGGTGTGTTTGTGGGCTAAGAGTGGACAATGAAGTCTTTGGCTTGTGTGGAGTTAAGGGTCCTGCGGAAGAGTTTGGGGGGATAGGATTGAAAAGGGGGATTGGAACCAGATTTTTGAGGGCCTTGAGAGTCTTTTTTTCTTTTGGAAAAAATGAGGCATATAATCAAAGTGACATTTAAAAATTGCATTGACATACATCTGTGTGCAAAATGCATTGGAGGTGGAAGGAAGTGGAATCTGATTGCTGAGCTAGAACACTGCAGGTGCAGGGAAATGGCAGTGAGAATGGAGGGGTTGGAAGAGACGTGAGAATGGCTGGGATTAGTTAATTCATGGAAAGAAGCAAAAGAGTGAGTCAAAGGTGACCTTGGGCTTTGGGATAGATGGCTGGTAGGCTGAGGGGAGCCTCAGGTAGAAAGGGAATGGTTGAAAAAGGAAGGGAGAAAGGAAGACAGTGAGAGCCAGAGTGAGAGCAAGAGAGAGAAAGAGAGAACTTGCTAGTTTGAGGTAAAAGAAAAAGAATTCATTGTGAGATATGTTCTGTATGAGGTTGGAAGGTACAAGGGAGTTTTTAAACATAAAACTTATTATGGGAAATGTATCTTTTAGGAAATATATCTCTTAAAGAGATGGATAAGGCTTTTTCCCCTGCCCCAGTTAATGTATTCATGGGTAAATATCACTTTTTGCAAGAATGAGACATGATTTAGTGAAAATTCTATTTCCGATTTTCATTTTTGTAGATATGGTATTGAGAAACTTTGTTCACACAAATATGTAGATGAAAACAAAAGCAGTTTTGTTATAGTAAAGTCACTCATGTCTTTGAATTAAATTTGTATTCTATGCCAAAAATCAGAGTGATCTGTCATCAAAAATTATTTTAATGATTTATCAGCCGGTGACCTGATTGGGCCTTCCTTCTGTTTTGTTGAAAACCAAGAACTGGAAACTGACTTGGAAAAGGATGTGTTACCAGTTGTTAGGGGCTTTTGCCTCCAGACTTTGACATTGATATTTGGAACTGTTATTTCGCTTGGTGGCCATTTTTGCACTCTGCGACAGTGCACTGTAGCAAGATTTGGGATGTGGGGTAGGGGGAGGGACTACCTTTTATGAAGTAGGGAAGGGTCACAGTCGGGGGTGTATAACAGGTAAGCTGTCCCTCCACCATCGGCACCTTCTTGGTAGATCTAGTATAAGAAAGAACAAAGAAAATGGCTGTTGAAGGTCTGGAAATTGATTTCTTTAAAACCATCTGTGCCTGTTCACCTCTTGGGCACGTGTTCCCGCTGTGAAGATTGCTTATCTAGAGTAAAGCACAGAGCAGTGAGATAAAACTTAGGCCCTCTTAGACCCATGGGGACCTAGGCAGGTCACTGGCCTGCTGGGTGTGGGTGTGTGGATAGAGGTAGCACCCTGGGTCCCTGATCAGCTGCCACCGCACATGGAATGACCTTATTCCTGCCCGACACAGCTGATGGCAGAAAATCAATTCTGTTAGCAATTGGGAGCAGAGTTCTGAGGCAGAGTCGAGGCTGTTTTAGAGGAAAAGGGCTCCAAAGAATTCCAGGCAGAGCAGAAAGGCCCAAGGCACGGCCCTGGAGAGAGGTTTTATCTTGATAAACAGCAGAATCCACTTTTCCAGCAAATGGATTTCATTTTGCTTTATCCTGGTGATTTTTAGTTTTGAATTATCACTGGAACTAGGTCTTATAAAGACCACCCTGGACTGAACCTTTCTTGCCTTTTTGGCTTTCCGTTCCCTGTGCCCACAGACCTTTGACCAACTCTGCACTCTCCGAGCCTGCCCCAGAGGGGCCTCGTTCACACTCCCGTGGTTCCGCTCAGTCTCGCTCAGTCCCAGTTAAGTTTTCTTGTGTGTATGTTTCTCCTGTCACACTTGGGAGTTCAGTGAAGCTGTGATTGGCTCAAGGTCATTAGACTGATGAATGAGAGAGCCTTCCTCCCACTGTACAAACGAAAAGCAAGTTATTGGATTTAACCCAATCATGGGAGGCCAAGTCCAGGGATTTTACTTGTCTCAAGACATGTCCTCTGTATCTGAAGTCTTAAGAATTTTCTAAGTTGCTCTAGAATGTAGGTAAGGCTCAGGCGCATTCCAGCCTGTCATCAGATAGCATAGTTTTGTACACATTGTGCACGGTAAGGATGGTCAGGAGACATGAGCTGACCATAGATAAATGCAGATTCCTGGGCTGTCTTGATCATTATTTCCTCAGGGAAAATGTAAACCTAAGGATAGAGGTAGTGCCTTTTCTGTGACCCTATGGTGCCTGGCATAGGAATATGCCAGTGGGTAAGCAAATGAGTTCTGAGGATGCCACCTTTTATTTACCCAGAAATGAAACTTTCATGTGCATTATCCACATCGATCCTCCCAACAGCCTCGGGCGGTAGATGGCACCTCAGCATTGATACTGGTACCACAGAGGCACCGGGTGATGAGAAGAGAGTAGGCTTTGGAACTAGGCAGACTTGGACTTGTCTGCTTGGGCCTTTCTACTTATCCTGGGGCTTAGAGAAATCACAATACCTCTTTTTGCTTCTGCCTTTTAGTTCATAAAAGACAACCAAAAGAGGAGGAAAGGAGGAGATAGAGCAAAGCAGGAAGGAAGAGCAGAAAAAGAAAAAAGGGACTATTTTAAAGATTGGGACTGATGATATAATGGATTTCATGAAATTGTAGGAACATGGACAATTTTTGTAAGTTCTAGAAATTTACAGAATTAAATGAGATTTAGTTCCTGTCTTCAGGAAGCACCTAGGCTAGTGAGGAGAGAGATGTAAGGAACTGACAGCAAGGCTGGAGGCACATTGTCGGGGTAAGCAGCCCTGGGAGACCAGGGAATCACTGGGGCATTTCGTGAGCATGAGGATAAGGTGGAGACACTTGGGCTGAATGCTGGGCTGATTAGGTAAATTCGTGCCTCCCGAAGACCACAGGACTCCCTCTTACTGGGCTGGTCAATATTAACCCACAGGCCAGTTTAGTAGCTTGTTACAGGTCTCTGTCCTGTTCAGTATTTTTACATCATTTTCGATGGAGTTACACATGTTGGTTTTGGTGGTTCAATGGTAGGCTCTGAGAGATTATTTTAGATGACAACATTAAGATTATAAAAAACCTTAACAATTTAAAACCAGGCTGAAACAAAGTGAAGTTTTTGTATTTGAATTGAAAAGAATCCTAGTAAGTAGTATTTTTTTATTTAAATAGGGAAACAAGACTTAATGCCATTACCTTTGTTACAGAATTAACAGTTGACCACATGAGAATATTGTGATTTGGTGATAAAGACATGATTTAGGTTGTTTGTCAGTATCTACAGTGGGGGAGGTTATGGTTCTGTTACTTTCTATGCTGGAATATTATGATGTCTAAAGAGTGACTGTGATGTTTGAATATCAACCAGTGTTCTTTGAAACCTAGCTATATGATGGTTATTTCTAAATATTTAAAGGGCTTCCACAGAAAAGAGGAATTTAACATTTTTTCTGCAGATTTGTTCCAAGCCTCTTATACTTTCCCACACAGGCATGCTTTTTCACACCTCTGTGCTTTGTCCATGCTGTTCCCTTCGCCTGGAACACTTTTCCCAATCTTCACATGGCTAACCCATCTCAGCCTTCAACTCTCAGCTCAGAAATGATCTTTTCTAGAAAGCCTTCTCCGACCCGCATATCTGATCTTAGCTTCCTACTTGCCTTTGTGTTTCCAGAGATCCCTCTTCATTCTTCTATCATAGCACTTCTCTTTTGTAGTGGAACAGGGTGGGCCTCTTCCCAGTTCTTCAAGGCAGGGGCTTCCTTAGTCCTCCCAGTGTTTGCGAAATACCAGCTGGACAGAGTTCAGTTTCAGTCTCCTTCACTGCACTTTAAATCCATTTGCTGACTATTATCACCTATTCTTGTTTCTATTTTCTTCTCCACACTACTCTTTGTACTCGTAATTTATATCTGTTTTATCCATATTACTGTCGTTTTGATGGGGCTTCAGAGGGAAGGATGGATTGTTAACACATGGGTTCAATATGCTGTGTTTAGACGCATAGTGCCTTTTATTGGATACAGAATTTAAAATGCATAAAACTTCAAAATGCCTATGCTTTTTGATGCAGCTGTTCACTTTCTAAATAACTAACCTGTAGAAATAATTCTGTTTTGCATGAAGAGATATGTACAAGGACCCAAGGACACTGACTCTAGTGTTGATTGTAATTGTGAAAAATTACAAACAATTTATATGCTATCAATAAGGAAATGGTTGAATAAACTTTGACAGGTCTATCTGTGCTACAGAACACTATGCAGCAGTCAAAAAAATGCTGTTAAGCTAAATACACACATTTGGAGATATCTCTAAGAAACATTCTTAAATTTAAAAAGCAAATATGTATCATCTATGATCCTACTTATATTCTTAAAACCCATAAAACAATATATATTTTGATTCATACTTACAAGTGAATACAGAATATGGAAAATTAATTTGTCTATCTGGGGTCCTATCAGCTTGACCACACCCTGTGACTCAAGGCCAGGCATGTCCCTGTGTCCTCACGCGTACCTAGAAAGGAAAGCTGGTCACCCAAGACTCTCATTCTGTTGAGCACATCTTACAGGAGTCACCATTGACCCGCTAAGTGTTTTGATCATCAACAGAATGACGATTTTCTTCTTTCACGAAGGAAAAGAGCTCAATCAAATTCCTTTCGGTTAACCTGCTAAGGCCATTCCTAAATGCTTGCACTGGCTTTCTGTATGTGATTGATTGCATAAGTTATTTATTGCTGTGTACAAAACTACCCCAAAACTTGGTAGCTTAAAATAACATATATTTATTATCTCTCAGTTTCTTCAGGTTAGGAATCTGGGTGTGGCTTAGCTGGGTTCTCTGGTTCAAGGTCTCTCACAGTGTGCTGCAAGGCCAGGGCTGTGGTCACCTCAAGGATAGGCCAAGTGGTATTCACTCCAAGCTCACTCACGTGACTTGCGGCACCATTCAGTTCCTTGAAGAGTGTTGGCCAAGAGTTCCCTGCCACGTGGACCTCTCCGTAGGGCAGCTCCCACATGGCAGCTGGCTTCTTCAGAGCCAGCAAGTAAGAAAAGCCACAGAGAGGGAGAGAGCAAGAACAACAGCAAGAGGAAGTCACAGTCTTATGTAACTTAATGTTAGAATCACTCATTGCTTTTGCCATATTCTACAGTTGTCACTTGGTATATGTGGGAGATTAGTTCCAGGACCCCTGCATATACCCAAATCCATGCATGTATACTCAAGCCCTGCAGTCGACCCTGTGGCACTGTGGCAGCCGTGTGTTCAAAAAGTCAGCCCTCCTTATATGTGGGTTTCGTAGCCTGTGAATACTGTATTTCATCCCTTAGATGGCTGAAAAATTCTGCTTAACAGTGCACCGAGGCAGTGCAAGCCCGTGTTGTTCAAGGGTTGACTGTATGTCTTAGGAGCCACTAGGTCTAGCCCTTAAAGGGATGGGATTGCACAAGGCCTGAATACCAAAAGGTGGAAGTCAGCTCAGAAACTGCCCAGCACTGTGATGAAAAGGAAATTCAAGGGGTTGCATGAGCAGATTTACAAGGAGAGATGTTTTCATATAGGTGAAAAGCAGCTTGAGACAGAAACGCCTCTTAAAAGCCTCCTAAGCACAGTTGCTTGCATATAGTAGGTGCTAAGTAATTACAGTTTTTATTTCTTTTCACTTTTCATTTGAAGATAATTTCAAAGTTAAAGTTGCACAAGAATAAAAGAATCTCATGTACCCTTTACAGATTCACTGTTTTATCAATAATTATATTTTGAATACATTATGAAATTAGTTATATGGGAGCACAATATTTGTAACCATCAAAGCTTTGGGGCCTAGTGGGAGTCCTATTTGGTCTCTGCATCTACAGTTGTCTCTCAAATACTTGCTTCTTCCTCTCCCTCCAGAAAACCCTGAGCGGGCAGCTCTGTACTTTGTGTCCGGCGTGTGCATTGGGCTGGTGCTGACCCTGGCTGCCTTGGTGATGAGGATCTCTTGCCACACAGACTGCCGGCGGCGTCCGGGGAAGAAGTTCCTGCAGGACCCAGAGAGCAGCAGCGACAGCAGCGACAGCGAGGACGGCAGCTCAGACACGGCGTCGGACCTCTCCGTGCGGAGACACCGCCGCTTCGAGAGGACTTTGAACAAGAACGTGTTCACCTCGGCGGAGGAGCTGGAGCGCGCCCAGAGGCTGGAGGAGCGCGAGCGCATCATCAGGGAGATCTGGATGAACGGCCAGCCCGAGGTGCCCGGGACCAGGAGCCTGAACCGCTACTACTAGGGCAGCGGCGCGAACCCCGGAAACCGCTGGAAGCCGCCGTTGGGGGCGGCTTTGCAGGGACAGTGGGCACAAGGAACAGAACCCAGCTCTGCTAAGGCGGTGGCTGCAGAGAAAAGCAGGACATGCCCTTTTTCTAGCAAGGAGGACTGATTTCTCCTTTTTGACTGAATCTACGGAAACGTAGAAAAACCAAGTCTGTTCATCAACCTTTCCAGGTCTTGGAATGGTGCTGAAAACCCCTCTCCAACAATGTGGATGGAGATTGGAGAAACAGGACTATGGTTTCTCTTGATTTCTGAGGATCTCAGAAGTTTCTGCAGCCTTCATTGCTATGTGTTATTCCTTTACAAAAGGAAGGAGTATCATAGCATGAAGACTGAGAATAGCAGGGTGAACCTAACCTAGTAAATGCAATTTTCTAAATGACTCCATGCTATGGAGGTGATGCTGATTCAGATAGAATGATCCATGCTTATTATTTAAGGCTGATTTTTTAAATCTTGTGTTGCAATGGCAACCTCATCCATTTTAACTGGCACCTCAGGGATTAAAATCCTATTTTTTAGTATAGTTCCCACCTCATTCATGCAAATGAATAGAATTGTTGTATTATGGAAGATGTGTCAGTGAACTAGAAAATGTCAATAACCTCAAAGGATGAAGGGCTTTTTATTTTAAATAGTTTATAAGATATATATTGACATGCAAATTTGAAAATGCTGCAAAAGAATAAAATTTGTGTGTTTCCCCTCTCTTTGAAGAGAAGAAAGTTCTATTATGATTCCAGATAATCATAATTTTAAACATTTTGTTTAAAAAAAAGTTTGGATTTCCAAGAAAAGAATGGAAATGGAGGTGAGGACTAAAGCCAAAATTAGGATGGGATTAAAAAATAAATGTTACATAAAATCCTTTTTGTTTCATGTCTATCTCTGTTGTTACACTTACCTTAAATGACAGCCTTTTATATAGGTGGATATGGGCTTTTGCTAGGCCCCTCAAGGATTATTAGAATGGAGAATTAACCCCTGTGTGATTATGGGCTTCTCATTTTCTGTAGGTTATATGTATGGTTGCAGTACAGTTTGAGTTATTGCTGAGCAGATAGAAGAATGAAAGACTTACCTGAATCTAGTAATAAGATGGAGGCCCCCATACGGAGAGAGGAAGTTGGTAGGGAAGGAAGAGAGGCAAGGCTGTGCTACATTTAGAAATGGGTTACGGAGGAGGAAGCAACATCCTCTAGGCTGATAAACAGGAACAGTGAAATCTCTGTTGGCTCCCTTCTCTTGCTGTGGAATAGGTTCCTTGGTCAGCCTATCTGGATGCTCCAGAGCCTTTCTGCTGGGAGGATCTCCCCTGTCCTTTGCTGCCATGCTTAACGATGGTCGGAAGACTTCCTCTGGTGGCATTTCTACTGCATTAGCAATCCACTTTCTGTTCTGGGGACTTTGAGGGTCACCTTAAGAATTGAGCAATCATAATCTTTGCTGAGGGAACAATAAAGTTTGCTTGAAATGCTCGGTAGCTGGCCTGATTATATAATTTTCGGTAGCTAGTAAAATTGGCTAATAACAAATGCCAAAAATCTTAAGTCAGCATCTCCGAATCTGGATTCCCCACCCTGTTGGTTTCGGTCGCTTAGCAGCAATTGCAGAAATCATCTCATTCCCCTGGGCTTTAGATTAACCTCATCTGTCTTGGTCTCTGACTTTGAGAAAAGTGCAAAAATTGCCAACTGCCTTCATTGCCAGGACACATCCAAAGCTGATTATGGAGAAGGATCACGACCCTTGTTAGGCAGGAGCTGCAGTAGTGGAGGTGTTCGGGAGGGCTTAGGGACATAGCAGCTTTCCCAGTTCTCACTCCCATATTCTGATGCCTTTCTATCAAGTCTATGGCGTTCCTGTTGTCAGGATGGTTGGGGCATTACCTGAGACACAGACTATGCTAGGTGACAGCTGCTTCACTTCTGTATCACAAAGATTCCAGCTTTTCAACCTTCCCTATCTTCACTCAACCGATCTCACATTTTAGGTCTATCATTCCATTCTTGGTTCAAGTTTCTGTATCAGGACACTGCATTTGCAACAGAAATATATCCAATTTAAGAACATTTATTGATTCACATACCTAGAAGGGAAGGGTTGGATCTGGCTTCCGGCATAACTGGGCCCAGGGGCTCCAATGCTACCAAAGTGTTAGTCTTTCTCAGCTGTCAGCTTTCCCTTTGCTGCTGGGCTCATTTTCTTCTACTGCAGATGACACTGTGACACACCAGTATAGTGTGATGGGTTGCTTCCTACTCATCAAGCTCCTGCACAACTCACAGGTTGCATGTGTGTGTATTTGACATAGTTTCATGGCTTATCTAGCTCAGAAGTCAGCAGCAAGACAGAGACAGCATGGAAGGGATGCTTTTGGTGCAGCTTTTCTGGTCTTCCAGAGTTCTACAGAGAAGCGCTAGCTGACAAAAGTCTGAGAAAACTTTAGGAAGTGTAAGGTGTCTTAGGCAGCCCCCAAATCCTCTTCAGGTGTGAGGATACTCCCACCAATTTCTCTGAAGAGCCTCTTCCTGAGCTGGGAGGCACAGGTGGTCATTATTAACTCGTGGTACATCTAAACGCACTCAGCTGAAACATTGCCACATGGCAGGGAGCACCCCACAGGCACTGTGGATTTATATCGTTTCAATACAAGGACACAAGAGGAAAGAAACACCTTGCTCCCTGGCTCAAAATATAAAAAACACGTGGGCTGGCTTGTGCAATGTGCCCATCAATGGAGCAGTCATTGTGGCTAAGAGCCTGGGCCCAGCTAAAGAGTGGAGACAGGATGCTGGGAAGACACTTGCAATAGCCACTGCACCACTCTTCCTGGTCTTTTTTGGTTTTCCTACTATCTCTCTTGATTTTTCTTAATATTCTCTCTTCTTTTCCTCACATCTTTCAATATGGGCCCATCCTTCTAACTTTGAACCACTGATCTTCTCATTCCACACATCCTGAAACATCTCATATATTGCAATGGCTCTGAAGACCACCTACATGCTGATGATTGGAAATGTCTCTTTCCAGTCCTGGCTAAGTTTCAGACTCACAGCCTACCGATCCTCAACCACAGGAGACAGTTGTTCCACTAGAGGTATTAGGCAATATCAGGAAGACATTTTGGTTGTTGCCACTGGGTGGGTGGGGATGCTATTGATATCTAGTGGCTAGAGGCCAGGGATGCTGCTAAACCTTCCACAGTGCTGAACCCAGCCTTCCAGCCATCTCCACCAATGCCCCAGTGAGTGAAGAAATCTCCAAGTGATTCCAGCCCCCAACCATATGACTCTCTTCAACCAAAGCCCCAGACGTTAGAATAGAGATAAATCACCCCTGTTGAGCCCTGTCCAACTCTTCAGTTTACAGAATCCATGAGCATAAGTTAGTGGTAGTTTTATGCCACTAGGTTATTTTTCCTTCTTTTATGTAGAAGAAATACACTACCACTCAACCTCTACTGTAAGGTTGGCAGCCCTGAAAACTCCTTTATTAATGTAGCATGTTATAAATGTAGTCCTGATCCCAAAAAACTGAGGACTAGACATTTCCAAACGGATTATGCCACTAAGATTTTCTGTTTGTTTGTTTGTTTTTGTTTGTTTCTTTTTTGAGACAGAGTCTCATTCTGTTGCCAGGGCTAGAGTGCCGTGGCGTCAGCCTAGCTCACAGCAACCTCAAACTCCTGGGCTCAAGCGATCCTCCTGCCTCAGCGTCCCGAGTAGCTGGGACTACAGGCATGCGCCACCATGCCAGGCTAATTTTTTCTATATCTTTTTAGTTGTCCAGATAATTTCTTTCTATTTTTTTTTTTTTTAGTAGAGATGGGGGTCTCACTCTTGCTCAGGTTGCTCTCGAACTCCTGACCTTAAGCGATCCTCCTGCCTCGGCCTTCCAGAGTGCTAGGATTACAGGCGTGAGCCACTGCGCCCGGCTATGCCACTAAGTTTTGAGGTAGTTTGTTACACAATAGATAACTGGACAACTCCAAAACTGCACTCACCTTTTCCCAAATCTATAACTCTACCTATATTTCCTATCAGTTAATGAAAAGGCAGGTAACCTGACCTCTATTAAATGCATAGCTGCTAATGTGCCAATCCCTCTTTAAGTCCCCCAATTTCTTCCTGTTGCTTATAGAAAATGTCATCATGCCTCCAGATAGCATGCCAGGCTCCCCATGAAAGGCCCTTGAAGCATCATCTCCTGCCCTTCCTTGCCCATCCCTTTACACTCTAATAATATTGAATTACTTATAGTTCTCTCCCACATTCTTTATTCTGATTGTTGCTCTGACCTAAAATACCTTTCCCTCATTCTCTTTCTCCCGCTCTTCTAGTCATCCTCAACACTCAGCACAAGCATTTCCTCTACCAGGGAAGCCTTCCAATTCTTCTCCAGGCTGGGCTAAGTACGTGCTCTAAGTTTTCACATATCTGTGCTGGCTACGCTCCTGCTCTTACCACATGGTTGTGAAATTATCTGCTTGTGCGTCAAAGGCAGGAGTCTGTCTCGTGCTTGGGTCCTAGCAGGATGCACAGAGCTGGTCACATCATATGCTTTCAGCAAAGACTATGCAGGCAAAGACTATTGACATAGTCACCAAACTCTGTTTCCTCTGCCTCCTGGGCACACAGATGGACTACATTTCCCAGTTTCCTCTGTGGTAAGATGTGGCCGTGTGAACAGGCCTACCTAGTTGACGTTTGCCATTTCAATGTTGCTTGGCTCCTAAAAGCTTCCACATGATCCTCTATACTCTTTCCTTCTCCGCTGGCTAGATGCAGAAGATCCAGCAAAGATTTCTGAGGCTCTAGGGGATGGAGGAGCCACAAAATGGAAGGAGCCTGGGTTTCTGAATGGCCACATGGAAGGCCATTCACTGGCCAGACACGTCCACATTGTGCTTTCTGTGAGGAGAGAGAGGTTGATGAAACAAATGCCTGAATCTAGGGCTGGAAGAACTCTTAAAGTCTCTGCTTCCAATTCTCTGTCTCTAGACAGGCTTACTTCTGACTCATTCTTCATAAATAAAATTGATCCTAAAACTTTCCAGGAAACTCTACAGAGGAGCGTAACTCTCTTATTTAGTTAAGCATTTCCCTTACTACTTTTAAGTTCTTATGCTTCAACTGGAGTTATCTTCTTCTGTTCATAAAAGACATTCATCCATCTCCTTCTATAGTAATTCACATTAGATTCAGAGTTAACCTGTTCTTTGCCTTTCTTCTCTTTGGGCAAAATAGTTTCTAATCTATTGATACACTTCTCATGGAACGTCTCCCTTTTTATTCTAATATTTTATTTACCTGTAGGCATATTTTGTATTCTACTTTGTTACAGTAAAGTGAGTCAGGTATTCCTCCTGCCTATTATCATAGCTGTCATAAAAGCTGCAATATCACACTTAGCAGAGTGGCAGTTCTGATAAAGGCAGCTAAACTTGCTCTTCTAGTCAGCTTTAAGCAGAGCAAAATTAGCATCATTTCTCATGCTGTTCCTCCTTTTCTCAACCTAAGTTGAGATTGCACAAATTAAAAAATGGACTCCTTTTAAAAATTGTGGTCGGTCAGACAAGGGGTGGCAATCTTCTAATCATTTGCCAGCCCAAATCAGTATAGATCAGGATACATTATTTCCTTGCCCTAAATATGACATTTAACATAAAAAAAATAGCACCAAAAGTATCAGCCTTCAAGGTGACGATCTTGCCACATCTTCTTGAAAATCTGCACCATGACCTCACTTTATCACTAATTGCAGATTCAAAAATTTGTAACTTTTTTAAGTTTTAAACATATAAATTGCTTTTATCCTGAGGTAAGAAAATCTAAATCTTTCCTTCTTTTTCCAGATAGAGTCAAATTCTGCCTTTGTGTCCCCACTGCTCCTTGCACATTAATGATGTGTGTGATTTTTCTGTACCTGCCTCTGTACCCTTGTCTCTGAGCTCCTGCCAGCTGGATCATATCCTACCTCTCATTCTCAGTGAGCATGCAGGACCGTTCCACAGCAACATTTCCTTAAATACGTCTTAAATTAATAAAGTACTACATAAAGTCTCAGAGGATGTGAAATAAAGCCTATTTCAGTGTGTTGGTCCACAGAGCCCCAAAGCCTTGTTTATTTATGACAAAGACGATTTTCTTAAATTCATGGAGGTCTGTTTTATTTGTCTTCATTTGTTCTTTCCTCTACCATTAACCATTTTCTTGTCTCTTTCAACTTCGGAGCCTCTCCCATCTTCCGCTACATTAACTTAGATGTGACTGTGTGGTAGAGTTTTCAGTGAATTTCTCCAAGTTCAATTCCACATTCAGAGTCTTAGAAAATTCTTACAGGTTTAGGAGGCATGGGTGTTTCTTGAACTACAATGGCTGTTCTTAATCTCATTGATTACAGATTTTGCAGTCCCACAAAGGTGGAACAATAAAGGGAACTTCTAAAACTTAACCACTGGGACTGTGCCTCTTGTGTCTCCAAAATAGCCACATCATATATGCCATGATTCCTACTTCCAAGATCATCTCGGTCTCATTCATCTGGTCTGACACACTTGGCCCTCAGACACGTTTCATCTCCTGTCTATAGAGAAAACCGTCATTTAGTCACTGAGGGAGGGAACTACTATACTAAAGCCTCTTTTCCTAGGCATCTATTCCCTTTTGGTTTTCTTTCTTTCAGTGGTAGACAGAGACTTGGGCTTACTGGTGGTGACAGTGAAATTAAAAATGACTCTCATTTCCAGCTGTCATTTGAAGAACACAAGGAATCTCTGAGGCTCTAAGAAGAAAAATTTCTCTGGGCCCAAGGCCAGGGCCCATTTTAGGGAATTCATTCAGAATCAGAATCATGCAACCAGCTACCCATGGTCCAAAAAGACCAGATGATTAAAAATTGTCTTTTATAGTACTGAAAATTTGTGGTTTTGGCCATCATCTCTAGCTTTTTCATGGAAAGTATCTGATGCCTTATACCCTGTTACAACACCAAATCTGGCAGATGTTTTGGAATGGAAAAACTGTGGCCACTCAGGGCAATATCTAGATATTTCTGAGTGAATTTCTTGAATGAGAAAATGGATTTCTGAATCAGGAACTTTTGATAAAAAGGAGATGCATGAACAAAAATATATTTTCTCTTTATGATATTATTGTTACTTTGTAGGGTTGGACTTCTGCTTATCTAGGAATAAAGAGACTATTCCCACCTTCTTGGATACTTCCAGTGGGTGATTCATCCTCAATATGTATTGAAGAGTGACCAGGATATCCATAGGTGACAAGATAAAGCAGAAGCGATTTAGCTAAATGGCATGAGCTTCTAAAGAAGTATTTTATGAGATCATAGAGCAGAATTCAGCTAAATACAGTACATGGGCAAATCTTGCCACCACCTGCTTATGTATGATTGCAAGCCAAGAATGATTTTTAAATTTTTAATAGTTGCATTTTAAATCATTATATAAGCACCTTTATCATAGTCTTGATTTTTCCTCTTGGCCCACAAACCCTAAAATATTTACTACACAGCTCCTTCATAGAAAAAGTTTGCTAATGCCTGTTGTAGGGTAATGGTCCAGAGATATCAACAAGGAACAAGACCAATGCAGAACCCAATCTCCCTCTCCTTAAATGTGGCAGGCTGAATAACACCCCCACCAAATATGTCCATGTCCTAACCTCTGGAACTTGTGAGTGTGTTACCCTCTATAGCAAAAGGAACTTTACAGATGTAATTAAGTATCCGGAGATGAGAAGATGATCCTAGGTTATCTGGGTGGGTCCAATGTAATCACAGGGGCCTTATAAAAAGGAGGCAGAAGGGTCAGGGGCAGAGAAGCAGGTGTGATGACAGAAGCAGAGGTTGGAGTGATGCAGCCATGAGCCAAGGAATGTGAGCAGCACCCAGAAGCTGGAAAAGACAAGACAAAGGATTCTCCCCTGGTATCTCCAGAAAGAATGCAGCCCCACGGACATCTTTATTTTAGCCCCATAAGACTCATTTTGGACCCTGACTTCCAGAATTGTAAGATAATCAATTGCCATTGTTTTAAGCCACTAAATTTATGGTAATTTGTTACAGCAGCAATAGGAAACAGATGCCTTTATCAGCCTTGTGCTCCTAGGGTTGTAGAAGAATCATAGAACTCCCCATAGAGTCTCACAAAATATAATATGTGCCTATAGGCTAGGTGGGTAAAGGGAAGCTGGTCAAAGGGTGGAACATATAGCTAATTACAGAATGATGGTTTTAAAGAGCACTTGGGGAAGGCACCCAGGGAAAAGCTCAGTTGTAAGGTCAGCTGAGGGGAGAAAAGTGCAGAGTAAAATGTGGCTAAAAGTCAGGGGCAGGGAGATGATTGCAGGACCTGGGAGATGGGACAGGGTTGCATGAGCTAGTCTCAGATTGTGATGGCTACTGCCCAGGTATCTAGCTGAACACGAATGATGTCCCCACTGGCAGAAGAACAGGAAGGAGAGAGCCCTTAAAATTATAAGGATATGCTTTTATATCAGCCATATAAACTATGTGGCATCTTTTTCAATCAGCACATTTATCTCTGCCCACCTCTTAATTTCAGAAGAATTTCCTCCCTTTGACAAGGAATCCATGTACTGATTGTATTTTCTGTAATGCACACACAGTGGTATTCTTGGCAGCAAGTTATTTGCCACCGATACAGCATTTAGAGTTCAAAATAGAACTTATTCCAGAAACTCTTCACTAAACAGGCTAGGATCTCTTAAGACAACATTTCTCAAATTATGTTCACCAATGACCACCCCTTGGAATTGAGGATCCATACAGCAAAGTTTGGGAAGTACCTCCTTAAACCATGTAAATTGAGTGCAGAATAGAGATTGTAATTGAAATTTGGAATTAGTTACTGCTGTGTTCTAGTCTTTGGAAGAGATACAAGTACATAGAATTCCTAAGGCTTTCTTTGAAATTTGGGTATGTGATGATACAGGCCTTGCAACTCGAAATTTTTTATGAGCAATATGAACATAAAGGCATGAAAATCAGAGCTACCTTTGGAAATCCTCTCCAAATTGCTAAGTAGCTTTTGGACTTTCTGAACCACCTTACGTGTAGGTGCAATGACCCATAATGTCCCTTCTTCCAAGATGTCTTCAGCCAACATCACCAGCTCCTTCTAGGCTCTGGGGACCACAGGCAAGACTACTTTAGAGACCAGGAAGGCAGCAGATGTTGCTACAGGGCTCCTTGACATTCTACCCCTTTGCCTAACTCTTGAAGTGCGAGACCAGAATGCTAGTATTCCCTGGGTGGATATAAAACAGAGCCCTGAGAAGCAGCCAGAATCAACCTTGACAGTTTGCGAAGGAAGAGGCAGACAGTTTATTAACTGAGTTTCACTGCTCCTATGCACCCAGTGCATAGTAGTAATTTCTTGTTTGTCTGTTTCCTCTACTAGAATCTAAGTTCTATGGGGTCAATAAATTTGTATTAATATTAGCATTCCTAGCACAATGCCATGCCTTAGTATATGTTCAGTAAACATATGCTAAAGCAACAACTGAATGTTAACTTTTAGCATCCAAAAGCTCTTTTGAAATGCAGAGGCCCTTTTGATATTGTTGCTATGGCTCTATGAACAAGGTGGTAACACACTGCATTATTTTGAGTTATTTTCTGCAAGGCATTTGAAGGTGCCAACAGAAAAAATAATTTTCTTTTGGTAAAAATGAACAAATAAAATAAGCTCTGGTTATATCTGAAAATTCTATTGTTTAATGTAAGAAAAATCTAAAAAGTAGAATTTTTATAAAGTACACTTTTTTTTTACCCCCAAGGCCTCCTGGCATAGATTCTAGAGTTTCTATTGTCATCATTTCAACAAGTGTTTACTGAGTACTTACTATGTTCAAGACATCAAAAGGATTACGTCCACAACCTCAGTCTGCCAGAGGAAATAAGAAAGTGCATAACGGCTGTTTTGCAAAGTATAATGTGATAAGAGTGAGAATGAAAGATACAAAGTGACAGAACTTCCAAAGATGGAGAGGAAACTGGCAGCTGCCTGCTCCCAGTTAGTGTGATTGAAGTTTATACACAGCTTCCAAAAACTTAGAATTAGATTTCCATAATTAGTGTATTCCCACATTTCAGTCATGTGATGGGTTGCAGGGGGCCAGTGTCCCAAGTTAGCCCAGTGAAATTATTAAATAATTGTAGGATTTTTGATGGAACTATTGGAAAAGTTAAGTTCTCTCTTTCCTCTAGGTTTACTAAGCCAGTGAAGACAAGCCTGGTGCTTATGAGGTCTATAACATGGCCATCCTGACCTAGAAAGTCAACACACATACACACACACACACACACACACACAGAGAGAGAGAGAGAGAGAGACCCAAAAAAGGAGGGAGAAGGGGCAAGGGGAGGAGAGTGAAGGGGAGTTCCTGTATCTAGCTCCAGAATCTTGGTTGTACAGGAAAATGTATTCCTCTTTTCTCCCCCCATAGCCAGTTTAAGTTGTATTTCTGCCATTTGCAATCACAAAGATCCTGGTAAATACAGCGATGATGTGTTTGACTTTAAACATATAAAATTTCGGGTTCCAGAATGGTATATCGGTGGACTGTAACTGAGAAGGGAAGTTGTAAGCAGGGGTCCATATCTGAGACTCAGCTACATGGAAGTGATATTAAATCTCTAGGAGTGATGGAGATCCCCCAGAGAAAGGATGGAGCGGAAGATGGGAGAGGAAGATAGGAGAGAGCCAAGAGCAGGGTAACGCATAATGGTAGGAATGGAGAAGAGCAATTGGAGAAAAGAAGGAAATGGTCCTCAGTAGAAATCAAGTAGAACAAAGTTTGCCCCTGGATTGGAAACTGGAAGTCATTGGTGACCTCTGAGGTGGTGATTTGTAGGATCATGTGTCTTAAAAAGAATTATAAGAGCATAAGATATGAATTTTATTTTATTCTCCATTGGCATTTGTAGAAGACTTGAGTAAGACATTATGTATCTTATTCATTTTTAATATTTGTGTCTGGCACCCAGTAAGTGCTCAATAAGTGAGTGGATAAAAACAATTGGGAGGTGTATGTGTAAAGTGTTTTTATTTATGAAAATGGATTCTGTCAAGAAAACATGCTGCTTACAATGGGTTTCAGGTTGCAATCTGAGAGCATGCTTATGACATGACAGCACCCACGATTTAAAGCTGCTGATTAGAACAGATCAGCCGAGGTAGCCACAGAGCCCTGTGATTTATGGGCCATAAATCACTCAGAGGTGAGTTATAAACTCAGATGTACAAAATAAACCTCACAAAAGGATGGAAACATCTTGTCTTTATGACAAAAGAAGAGGAGACAATCAATCCCACATCATTAGGCTCTTAAATAATGATGGGTAAAAGTTGTTTCCTAGATTCACACTCTATTTTACATTTTCCTCCTTGCTTTAGAAAAGGAAGACATTTTTGGAACAGGATGGAAAATAGGCCCAGTCATGCATATTAATATCCACCAAATGGCAGTGATGGCCTGGAGTGCTGCATGGAGGATTGTACAGCTTCATGGAAGAGAAGAGATGGCTCTGATTACTAGTGTTTTTTTATAGACAGAGTCTGGCTCTGTCACCCAGGCTGAAGTGCATCATAGCCCACTGCAGCCTCAAACTCCTGGACTCAAGTGATCTTTCTGCCTCAACTTCCCAAGTAGCTGGGACCACAGGTGCATGCCACCATGGCGGCTAATTTTTTTTATTTTTGTAGAGATGTGGTCTCACTATGCTGTCCAGGCTGGTCTCAAACTTCTAGCTTCAAGTGATCTTCCCGTCTTGGCTTCCCAGAGTGCTGGAATTACAGGTGCGAGCCACAGCGCCCACCTTCTGGTTGATTATTGATGTTAGCCAGGGGCAACGGAAGGAAGAAGTATCTCTCATTTCATTCATGTCCCTAACCTCCTCAGAGGGGCCTTTCCTGGCCATTTTATCCAAAGTTATCTTATTTTTCATCATAACACAACACAATCTGACATTATATCATTTATACATGGTGTTTTTTTTTTGGTTTTTTTTTTCAGTTGGATCATTTTTTTTATTTTTAATTTCATCTTATTGTTATGGGGGATACAGAATTGCAGGTTACATACGTTGCCCATGTACCGCCTTTCCCCCCAAATCAGAGCTCCAGGCGTGTCTGTTTTATTGTCTGTCTTCTCTTCACTGGAATATAAACTCCACAAAAATTTCATTGCTGCATTCCCAGCTCCTAAAACAGAGTCTCCTCAACAAACATTTGTTGAATGACTGAATGGTATTTGTGCTCTGTATTAAGCCAAACTGGACTAAGCCAAAGCACATCTTGAGAATTCAGAGATAGCACAGCACACAGACAGTTGTACCCCTTTCAAAAATGTTAAACTATTTATTAAAGGAGAGGAGGGTGAAATCTCTATCACCTATGTATACAAGTACTAACATCACTGAAAATTAAGTTTTAGGAGCAGACAGACAAGCATGACTTCCCTTTCCTCCCTTTCTCAGAGGCTGCATTTGGAACAAAAAATGCTGGGACCACCCACGGAGCAGGGATTCAGGAAGACATGTGTGTGTTCTATGCTGACTCCTCTGCCTTAATGGAAGAGCTGTTTAAAAGAAACAACCACAATCTTGAGAAAGAGTAAGAGCAATGAATCATAACATTGTAGTGACACTAAGTTAAGATTCAAAGGGTTTGGGAGGCACAACTGTCAAACAGCAGGATGAGCGATGCCGGGCTTGGAAGCCTTAGTTATGAATGAGTGAGCAAGCATTTACCAAGCAGCAGGACAGAAATACACAAAGGAAGATCTTGCTTACGTTTGTTTCATTGTTCAGGGTCTAGGGGCAGGGCGGAGGAGTCTCTGAACTAAGTTCCACTTGGGTTTCCCCAAACGGATTGCTCGATTTCCCTAAGGGAATCCGTTGTGGAAAGAAAGGTGACACTAATTCTACTCTATGGAACAGGTGTCAAATGGTGTCCAAGATCTGAGTGGGAGCGGGAGGCATCAGAGTTGGAGAAGAACAATGGGCACTAAACTTCGGGGGTCAGGGCAGGGGTGGGAGCCACAGGCAAGGCCAGCAAGTGGGGATCAAGGGGAAAAAGAAAGGGATGCGGGTGTGTGGATGCCGCGCTGCAGAGTAACAAAAGATTATTCTGGAGATAGGGGAAAGGCCATAGGAAGAGGCGATTCCAGGCAATGTGACTGCGGTCAGGGGGAGGGTTGAAGGATTGGTGGGTGGGAGAAAATGGACACATGTGTTTTATTTCATCATAATTTATATCTGCATAAAACTTCCAAAAAAGTGAAGGCAGCTTTCAAGACAAAAAAAAAAAAATTTGCAGTGCAGCTGTTAAAATAGAAATAAAAAAAATTTAAAACAGGAAGGAACGGGAAACACATTGACTCAATGCCTAGGAAAATCTGGTTATTTTTACTGGGCATTGACTTGAGCTCTGACTTTTTTAGTAGCTGAGGGAAAAAAGAGAACAATTTTAATAGCCGGCTGTCCAAGAACAGAGAACAGCAGGATTAAATGAAACTTTCCTTTTTTATTCAAAATAAAGAGAGCTGAACCCGCCTATAGGAAGAGACAGGGTACCAAGTTGAAAGGGAAGGTCCAACTTTGTGGAATGCAAAGGAGAAAACTGAGGGTGGAGGTGTCCAGGGCCACACCGGGTCCACTGCCTGGGGCTTTTTCTCCTCCTGAAGCTGGGTCCTCATGCACCCTTATTTCTGGCCATAAAACTTTCATCTACTCTCTGTCTTCTATCTACCGGCCTAGCCACTGGCTGCATTGTGGCTTGTAAACCTCTCTACACCCCCCTTTCTGTTAGGCTCTATACAAGCCCACCCTGGTTTTTACTCTCTGGTTTATACTGCCTGTTACTCTGGGTGAGGCCACAGATACTAGGAAAGTTTTGCCTCTCCTGTCGACATTGAAACATAAGTCATTCCAGACTTCTGTCCTTAACTCCCCATCCCGTGGATGGTGTAAAGCCCTTCCACACACGCTTTTACCCCTCTTTGTATCCCGTGGGTAGAACTCAATCTGCCTTCCACCTTCCCTGTCCTCTAGGAGGCCACGTGGGCTCCCACACGTGTGTCCTAGGGCCCACAGGGTGCCACCTGCAGCTGAACAGTAAAGACGGGACTGTCGGGCTTTTCCCTCTCTCCAGTGGCCTCTGGAGTCACCTTGGCAAACCCTCTCACCCCACTTTCTCATTTTACTACAATTGTTTAGTCTGCCAACCTGTCTGCTGTCCCCTTTACCCGTCCCCAGGCACCAGAAGCCACACCCTGAGAGGGCCGGACTGTGCCTGTCCGCTTTCCGGAAGTGTCCCCAGCACTCAGCTCAGCCAGTGCCTGGCACAAAGTGAGCATTCGAGAAACAGTTCATTTATTTACAAATACTTACTAAGCAACCACCACGAGAGCAGCACTGTTCTAAGAATTTGGGAGACATCAGTGAGCAAGACAGACAGACCCCTTGTCCTCGTGAAGCTTACATTCTCGTGGGTTTCGGTAAGTGAATGAGGAAAGGTTGCGGAGGAAATAAGGAACAATTAAGAAGCAACCAGAGGGGCAGGACATTCCAGCGCTGCTTCCCAAACCGGAGCTCGTCTGAGAGCCTGTCGCGGCATCTGTGCAGGGTCCCTGTGCTGTGGGTGGTCCTCAGACCACACGTGGAGAAATGCTGCCCTCAGACCTTGCCCGGGCCTCCTGGGCCGGGGGCGGGGGAGCTTGAGGGGAGAGTATTGATGAGCAGGCTGCACATTGAGGTAAAAAAAAAAAAGGTGACCTAGGGAGCACTGAGCTATGAAACAGTTAAAAAAATAAAATAAAAGCACGTAAAGTTGTCATTTATCACAAGCGAAAAGACTCTGGCTGCTTTCTGTCCTAAACTGCCATGGGAACTCTGGCACCGAGGCCAAAACCTGGACCACACCACCCACCCCCCTGGTATAAACACTGGGTATCAGACCGGATGTCAGGAGAAAGGCTCATGTCATACTTTATTGAGCACCCACGGTATACATACCAGTGTCTGTGTTCTACTCTCACATATGTGACGGTGGAGAGAGGGCAAATCTGTTTTCCTGCTGTTCGCATTCTTTCCAACTTGAGGCATGTGGGTGGGTGGCATGCAGGCACCATTTTCCCTGGGCTTTCTCTATCCCACTCAACTTCCCTGTCTCACCCTCAATCGCCAAGTGATTTTTGGAAAGAACACACATTGGAAAGGAGGGGGACCATTCGCCTGGGCCCTGGCCAGCCCTTGCCTCAGCATCTGACGACCACATGTCAGCACCCCTGAACTGCAGCCTGCGCCAGCCAAGGAACCTCTGAGCTCCAGAGCCCTGTGGGGTCTGTAGGGTGAGAACACCACTCCCCCCATGCCTCTGAAGGCGGCAGTGCAAGCCCTCTTGGAGGCCTGTCTTCTCCTGGCCTCTCTAGCCCATACACTCCTTGCTTTCTTTCCAAGGTTCCGTGGAGAATCTGTCTTCTCCAAAATTCAGGTATTGTCACTGTGATTCTATTAAGCAATGGGGCCTTCAAGGGGTGATTAGGCCATGAGGGCTCCTTACTCGTGAATGGGATTAAGATCCTTATAAAAGAGGCTTCACTCAGCGTGGGACTAGCTTGTCCTTTCGCCTTCCACCAGGTGAGCGTATGGACCTATCCCCTCTGGAGGACGTGGCCCTCCCTTGACAACCAAACCTGCTGGTGCCTTGAACTTGGACTTCCCAACCTTCAGAACTATGAGAAAATAAGTTTCTGTTCTTTATTAATTATCTATCCTCTAGTATTCTGTTGTAATAACATGAATGGACTGAAACACCAGGCTTTCTATTAAGCCCTATGTAAGCCCCATTGTAAGGAAAAGAAAAAAAAAAACACCCACAAAAAAACACAATTATCTGCTTCTTTCCTGAGGGTTTTCTCCACATCTTGTAATGAAACCTGACTTCTTGCTAGGGTGTCATTTCTCCCTGCAGCCCTCTGGGTTGGAGGCTGCCCAGCCCCCAAGTTACACAAAACACAGGACCTGGCGAGGTCTGCATTCGCCAAGTCCCTCATGGCCGGCTTAAAAACCATTCTCCATCCTAGTGTAGAAGCCCCATTTTCACTGGGGTGTGCACTATCTGGCTACATACTGGTTTGGAAAAATCCGACTGTTTATCTTCTTTGTTCTTATATATAGGCCACTGATTAAAAACAAAAGTCGCCCAAATGTACTGATTGGTGCTTCTACAAGCCCCTGCTCTCTAATGCTGCCAGCGCTGTGTTTTCTGCCGGCACTGGCTAGGCACCCCCACCTCCAGGCATCTCACCTTCCTCCCACCCCTGTCATCTCTCCTCTCCCTCAGCTGCCCCACCTACTTATTGCCATCATTTCAAACCTTTACCAGATCTGCAACCTGCCTCACTGCGCCCTGAGCGGATGAGTCCATGCTCTATGGCTGCGGCTGAGGTGGGGCCTCTGGGTCTCTAGCAAGAGCCAGTAGAAGTCAGGAGCTGCCTGGGTCTGAACTTGGGCCCTTCTGTTTCTTGGCTGTGCAACTTCTGGGAAAAAATATTTTTTCTTCTCTGTGCTTCAGCTTCCTTCTGTAAAATGGAGGTGCTAACATTTATTTTGAACTGCTTTTATGAGGGTCAAATGAGTTAATAAATTGCACAGGAAAATAAAAATTCTGGCATATGATACAAACTCAAATATCGTTTATCTTCATCAGTATTTCCAGGACTCCTCCTCTCCCTGGGAGTGTGGGCTTCTAAACCCAGAACCCTCAAAGTGGAGGGCAGAGATGGGTCATATTTGCAGAATACAAGAAAGCTTTATTGAATTCTGCACTTATCATGGGATCAGGCAATGTGACATCTCAAGTCCAGCTCAAAGAAAATTTACAAAAAAGTTTATGTAGTTTATAACCTCCCTCCCCTGTTGCATAAACTCCTCCCAGTTCAATCCTTTTCTATCATTGTAACAATTGGAATCCCTGAATAAGTTGAAGAGGCATTTTTGGGAAAATGGAAATGTGTCTACAAATGCATCCTTTGCCCTGATTCAGAATTGTTTGCCCCCAGGGCTTTAATTTTTGGTATTTTATGGCATAGAGGACCTGCTTGTGAGCACTGGGAAATCCAGCGGGTGGATCCAGGGGATTCTAGCTTCTCTGTTAATGCACAGAACTTAAACTCAGATTCCTTTCCCAATGCCCAGGAAATACCAATATTAGGAAAATGTATTCAAGTCACAAGAGATGATGGGCATGGTTCTTTTTTTTTTTTTTTTTTTTTTAAGTAGGGATGTAGTCTCACTCTGTTGCCCGGGCTGGATTGCAGTGGCACTATCATAGCTCACTGTAACCTGAAACTCTGCATCTCAATCTATCCTCCTGCCTCGGCCTCCCGAAGCGCTGGGATTACAGGCGTGAGCCACCGCACCTGAATAGTCTCTATTGGAAAGGGCAGAGAGCTGTGCTCCAAGGCAGGTGTGATTTATCTGCTGCATGAGCTTCCCACCTAAAATTTGGGTGCCTAGTCTAGCTCGCCTTCACCTCAAGTACATTTGCATTGTATATAAACCTACCTAACATTGGTACATTTCATTTTCATGTCAAAAGTCAGGCTTCCACTTCTATACTCTCAAATGCCCTTCACACTGAAGTACAATAAATCCGGAACAGTGCAGGTTGGCTTCAGGGAAGACCAAAGTGATTCACACTGAGGCACAAATAACAGAGCCCAGGTGTAGAAACAGTGCTGGCCCGCCACAGGCACAAGCTGTGTCCCCACTGCACAGGACCCTGCAGGACAGAACGCCTGGGGGAAAACAAAAGCTGACTCTCCCAAGAGGAGGAACACCAAGGTGGCCCAAAACATCTAATACTGCGAAGCGAGTCCCCAATCTTTTCATAAAAAGCATTAAGAAAAAGTAAGAATAAGAAAAATTGACTAACAGGAGAGTGTTATTTTAAAAATCCCTCCTTACCAATTTTCTTTCCATGTAATCTCAAAGGTTTTGCCATTGCTCTTTGGTTGCAGGCAATGTAGATCCACTTTTATTTCCATCTCCATAGGCCAGGTTTATTGCATCTTCCAACATCTTGCTCACGTCCATCTGTTAGGTTACAGTTAACAGTATCAGAAGGGTCCAGGTAACAGTTCTCTCTTCATCCTCGGGGGTTGTGAATCCCATCGGTGAGAAAGATTGGAAAGGGACAGAGAGTTTGCTTTTCAGGGTGCAGTAGGACAGAGCCATCGGTCTCACCCCTTTTGAGGGTGACAAACTCATCCTAGTTTGTGCAGGACTTTTCTAGTTTTTGTACTGAAACCCATCAGTTTCAGACACATTGGAAGTTTACCCACCCCACACTGGGGAATTTTATAAAAACAACAAACCATTGATGTCCAGAGCTCCTCTCTCAACATTATATTTTAGTTGTTCTGGATGGGCGCTAGACATTAACAATGTTTAAAAGTTCTCCCAGATGGTTCTGATGATCAATGAAGGTTGGAAACCACATGTGTAAGAGATAATAAGCATGGATCAGGCCAGTGACAAAAGGATTCTCCTAGGACTGATCAGAACTATTTCTGACAGATTTCTAGCCTGACCCTGATTCTCAGGGGCCTTTGGAAAATGAAGATACTTATGGCTAAACACTCTCCCAATCCCTGGGACTCTTTCCAAAGAAATGAGAAAATCCAATCAGATCAAATGTCTAAAAATCATCAGAGATACACCTAACATTGTATTTAGACAGTTCCCCAGACAATTAGATGTGAACGAATTGTAGGAGCCTCTGTATCTTACCTGGTTCCTCAAGAATCTAAAGCCAATGAATTGGTAATTCAAACTGACAAGGCCATCACCCAGGCTTAGCGGATGCCGTGTGGTGTGCACCCTTGCTGGCTGCAGCACACCCAGCCATGGAGTCCCATTTTCACTGTATTCTGATATCTCTCAATACAGGCAAAATAAGTCCAATAACCCTACACCAAATCCAAAGATGCTTTTCAAGTAGAAAAAAGCTAAAAGAACAACTAAAACCAAACCAAACAAAAAGAAATTAAGTGCAGACAATGCAAAAACAGTTATCCTCTAGTATTTCTCAATCAGTTTTTTGGCAGCTTGGGGCAATTTTCCCTCCAATTTTTAGCCCACTCTCTTAGAAAGAAACCCAACAGGAACCACCATGAGGCCTCAGGAAAGGAAGTCCACTGTGGTGTGCCGCCTTTAGAAAGAGTGGCATCTGGTTTAGCCGCTCACCGAGACTAGAGTTTCACATGAAGGTTTGGGCCCAGCTCAGGAGAGCTCCTTGGCCTGGCATTGTCCTCTGTGTGCTCATGGACACCTCACTGAAAGGCTCCTAGAAGGGACCTTGACAAGCGTGTTCCAAATCCTGGGCCCCAGCCTTCTCTTTGTCTCAGTAGTAGACACCCAGCCAAGAAAGGGAGTGGCTTCAAGCTGTGTATAATAAGGCTAGAAAATCATTAGATTAAGGCAAGAGATGAAGGTAGGTTATGGCAGATATCTGAGGATTTAAATTTAATATAAAAGACTTTAGCTCTCAATAAGTCACTATTTAAAACAGTACAACTATTAGAGCTCTGGTATTTATGGCAAAATTCCCTGTGTCTGTGCACCAGACTAATTTGAAGAGGTTAAAAAAATGGATTCTGTGGCCACAACTCCACAGATTTCAAATAAATAATCTGGTGTTGGGACTCAAGAATCTCTATTATTCAAAGCTCCCAAGGTGACTTTTGTCCACAGCCAGGTCTGTGAGCTTAACTCCATAGGCCTTTTACTCCATCAGCTGTGTCTTTGAGGAGATTAAAGGACCACAGACCTATGTTCTAAGTGGACATGGTTCTAAAGAAAAGGTGAGAACCCTGATGCCTTCAGTTTTCAGATGAAAGATCAGTTGGAGACTGACTACCATCCGTATTCTTTTGAATTTCTCCCATGTCTAGCTCTTCATCTAATGAGCGCTCTGGCCTTAGCAGATAACCCCCTGCCTCGGGTATCCACAGCCTGCCTCTTGTGTGCAGGAGCTGAGGGTGCTTTATTATTAGGGAGACCATATCATCAATCTTCCAAACTAGGGCACTTTTGAAAGTAAAAGGGGGACTATTAATAATCACACCAGGCAACATGCATCAACTGGGATTGTCTGGGGAAAACCAGGGTATGCTGATCCCATTGTAAGCATCAGTTACCTCATGGCAGCTCCCTGTCCCTTGAATATGCCAGTTAGTGACAAAATCTGTCTGAAACTTTCTCCTCTCCCATCTACTACAGAAGCTTTGGACATTCTGGCATTTGATTGAAGGTTTGTAACCTTATGTCTAAGTCTATCCTTTTAAATTCTCTTTATTACAACATATTTTACTCATACTGAAAAGTACACAGAATTACATAACAAATTAACACCTGTCCCTGTTAGGGACTAACAGATACAAGTAGTACTCTTTGTATCTCCTCCTTCTTTCCCACGCCTCCTTCTCTCACCAGAAAATCACCACCCAGAATTATCAGTCCTGAATTTGTCATTCCTTAGCATGTTTTTATGCTTTACCACATAAAGAATGTCTGGCATTGTTCTCCCTGTTGTAAAACTGTATGTTATTCTGCAATTTGCTTTTTCTCACGAACATGTTTTTAGATATTTATCCCTACTGACACATGTCACTCTAATTCATTCACTTGAAACAAAGTCCTTTCTAATAGACTACGACTTAGTTATCCATTCTCCTATTCATTCATGTTTATGTTTATGCAATTTTTTGCTGTTACAAACAATGCTGCCATGAAAATTTTTCTATAGATCTTCTTTTGGAACATGTATGAGAATTTCTCTAGGGTATATTCCTAGAAGTTGAATTTGGGGTTGTAGGTTTGTGCCTTTTCAACTTTTCCAAACATTGCTAAATTTCTCTCTAAAATAACTGAACCAGCTCACGCTCTCAGCATCTGCATAGAAGAGCTCCCCCTTTCTCTCTATCCTCGCCAACACATGATATTTTCCACCATTCCAATCTTGTCGCAATCTGGTATATGACATGGTACCTTGTTATTTTAAATTGCATTTCCCTCATGGCTAGTGATAGTGAGCATTTTTTCATGCATTCATTGGCCTTTCAGGGCCAATAAATCTTCTGGGAATTACCCAATCATATGCTTTGCCCTTTTTTCCCCCACCGGATTGTTTTATTCTTATAGACTTGTGTTAGTTTCTTAGAAATTCTAGATACAACTCTTTATGGTTACATGCTTTGTAAATCTCCCTGTGTATGGCTTGAATTTTAATTCTGTTTGTGGCGTTTCTTGTTGAACCTAAGCTTGTGCTTTGGAGGCATCAGATTTATCACTTCTTCTTCTTATGGTTCACACTTTCTTGTGTCTTAAGAAACCCTACCCTACCCTGAAACCAAATGATCTTCCTATATTTTCTTCTAAAAGTTTAAAAATTTTGTGCCTCATAGTTTACTCATCCCAGAATTGGTTTCTATAAATGAAGTGAGTTGGGGTCTACTTTTATTTTTTCTTTAATCAGTTGCCCGCATATCATTTACTGAATAGCCCCTCCTTCCTCCCACTACTCTGAAGGGCCATCTCTGTCACTTATTTGGTATATCTTATACTTTTATTTCATTTCATTGACCTATTTGTCTATCCCTGCATCATTATCACAATCTTTTTTTTTTTTTTTTTAATTTGAAATGGGGTTTGTTGCCCAAGCTGGAGTGCAGTGGCTTGATCACAGCACACTACAGCCTCGAAAAAATTCCTGGGCTCAAGCAGTCCTCCTGCCTCAGCCTCCCCAGTAGCTGGAACTATAGGCATGCATTGCCATGCCTGGCTAATTTTATGTTTTTTTGTAGAGATGGGGGTCTTGCTATAATGTCCAGGCTGGTCTCAAACTCCTGGCCTCAAGAGATCCTCCTGCTTCAGCCTCCCCAATAACTGGGATTACAGGTCTAAGCTACCATGCCTGGCCACAATCTTAATATGTCTTTATAAGTTTTGAGATCTGGTAGATAAATCTCCTTTTTCTTTCAAAATTGTTTCAGCCATTCTTGGTACTGGCCTCTTCTTTATGTAGCACATTGAGTTACTTCATAGGAGTGAAGGTACCTCTGTCAGTTCCTTCCATGATAGCATTTCCACTTTTTTCTCAGGAAATTTCACACACTGCTTGTGATCCATGATCACCAACACACAGACCCAGTGAGGGAGCCATTCAATTACCATGGTAAATATTTATAAAGCTTCATTTTCTTCCTGCTTTCTTTTTTGAATATAAATTATATAGAAAGCAGTTCTACTATTAAATATTTTCTTCTCATACCCTAATGGATACACTTATACTTCCTTGGAGTGCAAACAACATTTTGAAGACCTCTTGTCTAAATCAACGGGTTGCTTTTTTGTTTTTTTTTTTTTAGACAGAGTCTCACTCTGTTGCCCGGGCTAGAGTGCCATGGCATCAGCCTCGCTCACAGCAACCTCAAACTCCTGGGCTCAAGCAATCCTACTGCCTCAGCCTCCCGAGTAGCTGGGACTACAGGCATGTGCCATCATGCCCAGCTAATTTTTTTTTTTATATATATATATTTTTAGTTGTCCATATAATATCTTTCTATTTTTAGTAGAGAAGGGGTCTCGCTCTTGCTCAGGCTGGTCTCGAACTCCTGAGCTCAAACGATCCACCCACCTCGGCCTCCCAGAGTGCTAGGATTACAGGCGTGAGCCACCGTGCCCGGCCAGTTGCTTATAACATAATAGACTCCTTGCCCAACAATATGACTGAATCAGAATTTCTGCAGGTGGAGTCTTAAAATTTGTGTTTCTAACAAGTACCCTGGATAATTCTGCTGTACTTTCAGGTTCAGGGACCACAGTGTTAGTTAGTTTAGCTTACCAAAATGATTATCCTAGGACCAATATTAGATTTTATGGCCTTTGGATGATTCTCAGGCTTCTCCTTACGTAACCTGTCACCTCACACTTCCTGATGTCCAAGGAGGACAGAGCTAGGTACACCACAGCCCTGGGGACAAATCCTGCCTGCCTGTCTTTGCATGGCTCATGAGCTGAAAATAGTTTCGTAACTTTAAATGATTAAAACAACTCAAAAGAAGAAGAATATTTTCTAACACATGAAAATTATATGAAATTCAGATTTCAGTGTTTATAAATAAAGTTTTAGTGGAACACAGCCATGCCCATTCATTTATGTATTAGCTGTGAATGCCCTAGCACTACAATGCAGAGTTGAATAGTTGCAATAGAGCCCAAGTGGCTTGCAAAGCCTAAAATATTGACTGTATGGGCCTTTGCAGAAGTAGTTTGCCAACTCTAGGTCCAGGGTGGTAAGCAAGGATGTTATTGGGCTGTGGAGCAAGAGATGGTGCTTTCACGAAGGCCCTGCATGTGAACAGTGAGTTCTCTCCTGTGACTCTCTGACACCTTCTTCTCAAGTTCTCCAACAAGGCTCTGGGGGGTGTGAGGATCTGGGGTCAGAGCTACTTCAAAACCTTTGCAGTCCCTAGCTCCTCCTACTTTACCACATGGAATTTTAAAAAATGCACTACATCTCTAATAAACGTAATTTATGTATAACTGTAAGAGTTGGAGTGCAGTTTTCTAGTTGACAGAATGTTACATTTTGTAAATATTTAAATTAAAGATACACTATTTAGAGAGATATCTTGGTTTAGAGATCCAGAACCAAGGACTCAGAAACCAGATGCTAGGGTTCAAATCCTGACCCCACCATTTACTAGCAAGATAATTACTATGTGCCTCAGTTTCCCCAACTGTAACATGGAGATGGAAACAACAGTACCAGAGGAAGGCTGAAGAGCCAACGACCCAGTATGAGAGAAGCTCTCAGAATAGAGTAGGGTATAGAAAGTACTATTGCCACATAGGTGTTTGCCCGTGTTACTACTTTTATTTTGTATTTTTCTTTTCATGTTTTAGACCCTATACAATTTTTCATTAGGTCCTCAAACACTTTTAAAATAAGCCCTTGAAGAGTCCATTAAGCCTCAAGTACCACTTGGCTTAGACAAGCTCTGCCCCGCCTTAGGGAGCAGTGATCCACCCGCTAATCTGGGGGTGTGGTTTCCTCGACCTTACCCCTTGCTTAGCTCATCTTTGTTCACCATCAGAGAAGCAAGACCTAGAAGGTTGAAATTAGAGTTAAAAGCTTTGGGGGAAAGGACTAGGAAAGCCACTAGCCTGTTTTTATTCTAAACCCTGGTTTGGAACTCCCCAAAGTCAGCTAATTACCAGGAGTTAAAGAAGTCATGACTGGAGTAGAAAGAGCCTCCCTTTGCTTGAGCCCCATCTTCTTATTGGATGGGATGTTCTGCGGGTTGTGTAGGTTCAGAATTCTGGGTTCTAGTCAAGATGTTACCGCTCAAAGTGTTTATTCATGGGCCATATTCTATAGCAAAATTGTATGATTAACTACCACCATTGTTGAAGGTAGGAATCCTCTATATCTCACTGGCTTGAACTTTTTAGGATGGAGACGCTGGGTCCTTCATTAGACACCCTCAGACCGGTCTATGTGTTAATATCTTTCTGTAATCCAGGCTGTCTGGACCAAGGAGAACTTCGTAAGAATCTCCAAAAATTTAATTGTTGTGCTCTACTCTCCTTTTCTGTCTGTTATCTTGAGTAGACTTCAAGCCACCAATAACCCTGGTTAGCATGATTTTATATCAAACCATTCTCGAGTTCTTATTCTCATCTTTTCCCCTATAAATCTGAGCATTACTATGTATTAAATATTATCTTTGTAAGTAGGTGAGAGACCTCCCTCTACTGGGCAGACACACAACTGCTGCCCGTACTTGGAATGAAGAAAACTGGTTTTTATATCCTATATTGAAAAAAGAAAATAATTTATGTCTTTGGGGGAAAAATGGCTTTACGGTACAGTTGGTCTTGCATAACATGAGTTGTCGCCAACCAAGTCTCTGCTCCTTCTCTGCTTTCCTTTACCCTTTTGGCCAAAGCAGTTGGCTAACTGTAGCCATGACCCATCATGGTAATGACCAATGCAACATCAGGCTGTTGTCAGCTTTTTCATTGCAGTGATGTGAAAAACTGACACAGAGCCAGCAGGCAGGGCCACAGGTCCCTTAACTTGTTCCACTAATGGAGAAGTTTATTCTAAAGCCAATTCAGTGGTAGATTCAGGCTGTGCATGGGTTCAGCACAGACAGGAGCTAATTTATCTGGCTTCCTAACATAGATTTGTCTTTCTAATGCCTTGTCTGCAGAGAAAGTCTGTAGCCTTTCTACTTTCTATAGCTTATTTTCCTTCCTCCACAACTCACTCTTTTTTTCATCCTTAATAAATAGGTGTCAGCCAGGCAGTGGAATAGCATGATCATGGGCTGAGAGATAGGACAAGCAGGATATATTGTGACCATTTCCATTAACTCAGAGTAGGTAAAATACTGGGAGGTGGATGAAATAATGCCAGCGAGGTGAGCTGGGTACAGGTTGAATAGGTCTTTTATGCTGAGTCTAGACTTTATCCTGACATAAAGGGTCATAATCTTGAAAACCCACAGGGGGCAGGCAGATCTGTAAGTGTCTGAAACAGCTGAGTGGCAACAGAAGAGAATTTGACCTATTCAAAGGAAGCAACCACAATTTTACTCAGCAGATGGGGTTGCCATGTGTGAATGCTTTTTTTTTTTTTTTTTCATTTTTTCAAATAAATCTGTACTTTTAAAATTTGGCATGAATTTTAAAAAACCCTCAAGTTTAAACCACCTTGTGAGATAACTTAGTAAACTATTGGAACAAGGGTTGAGGGCCTGGACTAGAGTTTGGTCAAAGAAAACTAGCCCACCTCTGCTGTTTTATCCCTGGTGTCATAATCAGCTGATTAGTTCTCTTTACAGCAAATCTTCAGAATGACAAAGGTTGAGTTCCTAGCCTGGCAAAACACTATTCAGACTCTCTTCAATATGCCATGCCTAACCCTCAGGAATAAGTCTAGTGTTTATGATGAACCTCTTTGACTTTCGCCCAGTGACTACACACAGTAGGTGCTTAGCAAAGGCAAAATAAATTAATGCAAGAATGTTTTACTTCCTCTCACAGGAAATACAATCCCTTGGATAAGATAAAATCCTATACTATTTATTATAGGGCTGTAAAATGAAAACAAGTTAGCCCATGGCTGACCTGATTACATGTCAAGAGAAGACACTGAAACCTATAATTTTATGTTGGAGGAAGGGGTAGTTCCTGAGAAGAAATTCTAGGATATGCTACCTCTGCAAACCCTTGGGAATAGAGTCTTAGTATTACAGTACTAAATACTAGAGTACTTAATACTAAGAACCCAAAAGAAGGCAAAGCTTCCAGGGGAGGTAAGGGAGATTGTCCTTTGGAAAAGGAGGTGCCATTGTTAGACCAGAGCTACTTACAAGGACCTTTCCTTCGATCACCCATTCAACATCCCATACTTAAGAAACTACTCTCTGTCAGGCATTGGTGATCTATCAGTGAACAAAACATTGTCAGGGCCCTTATAAGCAGATAATCAACAACTCAGAGTGACAAATGCCACAGAAGAGAAGGTGTAGAGTGTGGGGGGAACTCTTGGAAGGGCATTTAAACTAGTCTGATGGGATGGGAGGCCCTGGAGATCTTTTGCGGAAGCAATGCCTGTGTTGGGAATAATAGGATAAGTGGGAGTAATCCAGGAGAAGTACATTTTTGGGGGGTTGGGGGGAGGCATGGAGTGGGATGGGCAGGGAATATACCAAGAAGAAGGAAAAGTGTACCCAAAGTCCAGGAGGCAAGAATGAGCTTTGTGTGTTCCCAGAAGGGAAAGAAGCTTATTCTCGCTGGAGTTTACAGTGTAAAAGGAAAGTGGTAATATCTGAGACTGGAGTCATAATTAGAGAAGAGACCCTGCAAGAGCCTTGGAAACCATGTTAAGGAGTTTGCACTTTATTATAAGAACAAAGGGAAACCATAGAATTTCAATTAAGAAGCTCATCAAGGGATGTAGTTGATCACACTTACATTTCAGAAAGGTCACTTTGTGGTAAGGAGAATATTTGAACTGGAAGAAGCTTGAAGCAGAAGGATCAGTTAAGAGGTTATT
The DNA here is from genome assembly GCF_041146395.1 of Eulemur rufifrons. Classification (NCBI taxonomy): domain Eukaryota; kingdom Metazoa; phylum Chordata; class Mammalia; order Primates; family Lemuridae; genus Eulemur; species Eulemur rufifrons. The sequence goes on from NC_091001.1 coordinate 56,379,961, forward strand.
GCAGTCATCCACAAGAGGTAAGAGACGGGCAGTGTGGCTAGAGAGAACTACACAGATGTGAAGGGTTCTTAAGAGATAGGAGTCCACACCCTCTCTCTCTCACAAGTGCACTTCTCTCAGGAATTGACTCGATGTTGTGGGGTGGTGGGTGGAGAGGAAATCAGGGATGAAACCTACATGTGGGCTGCACTGGGCCATAGAGATGAGAAATGTAGAAGGGGATGCAGGCTTGAGGTTGGGGGTGGGGTTGCATATGATTTTGGACGTTGAGTTTAGATATTTTCTGGTACAACCAAATGGAAGTATCCAATTAGCTGTTGGTCTTAAACTAGGATAGCAATCTGTCCCAGAGACACGGATTTCAAAGACATTAGTATTTTAATGATAATTGAAGCTATGTGAGTGGATTGGCAAAATATTTGAGCAGATGCTCTCTTCTCTGTTGTCACAGGGACCAGAAGGTAGACAGGTAATCAAAATGTTGGTTAAGATGAAGGACAAAAAGGACATATTTTTGTGTAAAATGATGCAACATTTTATGTTAATTTAAAATATAAAGATATACACATGACAATCTTTGGCTTTCAAACTTACATTCTGTGACTAGAGTTCTACATGTTCTTTATTGCTTAAGTCACACTCAGAAAGCATCATCTGTGATTTCCAGTTTCTGTTTCTATAAAGTAGAATGAGAACCAAAAGTCACTAGGAAAAAAATCTGAATACATATTCCCTCTAGATGTTTACTTTTCCTTTTGGTCATTTATAGTTGCCTCACTCACCCTACTTCATTTTTAAAAAGCAAGTTGTCTTTACTCAGTTTTTCTAAAGTTTTCAACTCTTTCATTTTGTAATCGCCTCTTATTAGATTATGGACTATTTAACTGGGGTGCATATAAAATAACAAGTAGAGTTGGGTAAGGAACCAGTATTCTTGGTAGGTATATAACTCAGCTGGTGGGTGCAAATGCCAGGGCATTCTATGGAGTAACTGCACAGCCTAACCTGAGCATGGGTCAGGTTGTTCACAGAGAAGATGAGCAATATTGGTTTGTCTGCTGGCTAGTTGAAACCACTTAAGATAACTTCTACTATAATGTAAATCTTATGAATATAAATATAGTGATATTCCTTTTAAATCCTAAATTCTGTTTTTGCAAAATCAACCTTTAAGCAAAGAATTTATGACGAAGACCCCAAAAGCAACCACAGCAACAACAAAAATAAATAAATGAGACCTGATCAAATTATAAAGCTTCTGCACAGCCAAGGAAACTATCATTAGAGTGAATAGACAACCTACAGAATGGGAGAAAATATTTGCATTGTACACTTCCAATGAAGGGCTGATAACTTGAATCTATTAATAGTACAACCTCTATAGAAAGCAGTATGGAGATACCTCAAAGAACTAAAAGTAGCACTATCATTTGATCCAGCAATTCCACTACTGGATATTTACCCAAAGGAAAAAAAAGACATTCTATAAAAAAGACATCTGCACTCAAATGTTTATAGCAGCACAATTCACAGTTGCAAAGATGTGTAAACAACCCAAGTGCCCATCAATACGTGAGTGGATTAATAAACTGTGGTATATGTATACCATGGAGTACTACTAAGCCATAAAAATATGGTGAGCTACCTCTTATATAATCTTATCCTGGATAGAGCTGGAGCCCCTTCTAAGTGAAGTATCACAGGAATGGAAAAATAAACACCACATGTATTCACCATTAAATTGGTACTAATCGATAACACTTATGTGCACATATAAGAAGTAACATTCATCGGGTGTCGGGCAGGTGGGAGAGGGGAGGAAGGGATGGGTGAATTCACACCGAATGGGTGTGGTGCACACTGTCTGGGGGATGGGTACACTTGTAGCTCTGACTTGTAGCAATATATGTAACCAAAGCATTTGTATCCCCATAATATTCTGAAATAAAAAATAAAATCATGCTTACCTCTCAGTCTATCAGAATTGTTTTTCTTGTCTTTTTGCTTATTCCAGGAGCAGTAAGGCATACATGAGCCTATCCTTCTCATTTTTCAAATAAAAAAATGTAATTCCATATTGAAATAGTGATCTTGATGTTACACCAAGTTTTGGTGACCAAGGGCAGATCTCATAGTCAAAAGAATCTTTGCCTTTCTCACTGTTTCTAAAATGTTTTGAACTTTTCCCAAACCTAATCTTATCCACAGATGGTGATTAGATTGCTGAATTTTTAAATCATCCTTTGAGCATGGCATCATCTCCCTCTTTCAGCAGTTTCCCCTCAACCTTGTGGGCTGTTCATCAAGGTGGCTTCATTTTTCTGTCTCAGACTGGCTGGCCACAAGTGTTTCAGACCAGAAGGCTTTATTTCCCAGTCTGCTAAAATTTCCCCAGGTTCTTCTTCCTGCCTCTCTGATCTCTCTTTGTTTCTTCTGCACACACTAGAACAGAATAAAACAAGATATACAGGGCATTGCTCTGTTGACAAAATAAAACACCTATTCTAGTGACAGGTCTTCCCGCTGCTCTATTGTCTTTTCGATAGAGAAGAAAAACCAGCTTCCCTCCTGAATTCAATATTTCTCATCCCCACCCAACTCCATGTTCCTCCTCTCTCTTGTTCTTCTTCTCCATGTTCCTCTTCTCTCTTGTTCCTTGACGCCAGCATCCCACCTGTGGTACCAAATCGCAAATGTGAGTGACATCCTGGTCTCTTTCTTCTTTCAACCCCACACCCAATTAGTCACCATGTACTATCAATTTTCCCTTCCAAATTTGTCTTCTCAACTTTCCCTTATTGCTACTTAATTCTCTCACTGCACTCAGTTGCTCATCCACTTCAGGACAAAGGCCAAGCTCTTTACCTTGCTCCTGTGTGCCTCTTCAACCACTCTGCACAGTATGAGACCCTTTGAATTCCCCAAATCCACTGCACAGTTTAATATCCCCTTGCACTGTGTGTGTCTCCTCAGTCTAGACAGCTCTTTCCTGCTTAAAACCTTGGCAAACTCCTTCCCATGCTTTGAAACCCACGTGCCACTTTCTCCAAGCAGCTGCCCCATACCACCTCTGTCTTTCACTCCTTCCTTGGTGCCCCCAGTGTGTAAGTGTTTATTGGTCACTGTTTCACTCATCTTGGTTTTCTAGCATTTAAGGAAGTGAAAATTTATTAATTGTTGATGTATAAATTAATAAAGATATGAATGAATCCCTCCTGCAAAGTCCCCTCTTTATCCCTTGTACTAGTGGAGAAAAATGCAGTCCTGAATAAACGAGATGTTTGTAGCACTTGGTCCTAGTGGAATTAGGGATGAGATAGAATAAATCTCCATGAAGAATCAAACAAGCTTATTGGATACCCAGATATTTGTCACTTCTGGGGAAAAAAATGCTTATCCTTACTGATTATTACGACAATGAAAATTAAAATCATAATGAGATACCACCTCATACCTGTTAGAATGGCTTTTATCAATAAAACCAAAAGATAAGTGTTAGCAAGGATGCAGAGAAAAGGAAATTCTTGTGTATTACTGGTGGGAATGTAAATTATTATAGCTATATGGAAAACAATACGGAGGCTCCTCAAAAAACTAAAAGTAGAACTATCATATGATCCAGCAATCCCATTTCTGAGCATATATCCAAAGGAACTGGAATCAATGTCAAAGGGCTATCAGCACTCTTACGTTCATTGCAACATTATTTACAATGATGTGAATTATTCACAATGATGCCAAACAACCTAAGTGTCCAACAGATGAATGGATGAAAAAAATGTGAATGAAGTACTACTCAGCCTTAAAAAGGGTGGAGTCCTGTCATTGTGATAATCTGGATGACTCAGAATGCAAAGTGAAGTAAGCTGGGCACAGGAAGACAAATACCACATGCTCTCACTTATTTGTGGAATCCAAAAAGGTTGAAGTCATAGAAATAGGGAGCAGAATGATGACGACTAGAGGCTGGAGGTGAGGGGTAGAGGGAGGGCATGGGGAGTTGTTGATTAAAGGGTATAAAGTTTCAAATAGATGGATGATTAGGTTTTGAGATCTATTTCACAGCAGGGTGACTATAGTCAATAATAATGTATTGTATGAGTATATTTCAAAATAACTAAGGGCAAATTTCAAATGTCTGACCATAAAAAACGATAGGTAAGTGAAGTGATGAATATGTCAATTAGCTTGATTTAATCATTCACATTGTATACATATATCAAAACATCACATTGCAACCCATAAATGTATATAATTATGATTTGTCAATCAAAAATAATATTAAATTTTTAAAAAGGAAAAGAAAGACTGGTCTCTATCTACACTAGACCTCCCTCACCCCCACCCCCACCATGAAAGGAAACCTCACTAGCAGGCTAGTACCATGGGACATTTCCTGGCATGCTTTGTGGAAACTATCCCGTAAGTTCAGCTAAATTGTGTATACCAATAAATGTCACTTAAACTTCTTAGATTTAATGAGCATTCACAGTGTTATGTGGCAACCTCAGGGGAAGAGACTTCTTGGCAAGCGTTAGGACTTGGTGGGTCAGAAGTTTGGAATGTGGGTTTTAGCATCCATGTGGTGAAACATAAATGCTGAGGTGGTCTTATCTGTAAAGCAGCTATCCATTCGCTACTATGCTCGTGAAGAGGAAAGCTACCCTCCAGCTCTAGAACAACTAATGCAAAATTGAACCAGGGGTTCTTTGCTACATTAGTTAGGATTCTAAATTGCTAATGAAACAGCTGGCTGAACTAGCATTAAGCACAAAAAGGAAATTATTATAAGAGTGTAAGATTGTGTCATGGAACCCAAGAATGAGACTGCAGCTGCCCCTGGAACAACTGGATCCAGTGGGACGCTGGTTCATCTCTCGTACCTTCTCACTTCTCAGCAGTTTTAATCTTCTCTGTCTTGTAGACCAGCCATCCCTACTTTCTCTTTGGGGGTGAGAGAGTTTTTAAAAAAATAGTTGACATTTTTATTTAGAAAAAGTATCAGACAATAGAATTGACTTTTTTCTTTTGAAAACATTTATAAATTTTATGAAAAATGTATGACATTTATGAATTTTATGTGAATTTTAATACATGTATAGATTTGTGTAACCACCACTATGATAAGGATACAGAGCAGTTTCATAGCCCCCAAAACTGCCTCATACTATCTCTTTATAGTAGCATTGTCCTCCCACCCTTAAGTCCTGGCAACGATGGATATTCCCTCCATAACTATAGTTTTTCTTTCTGAGCATGTCATATAAACAGAATTCACACAGTGTGTAACCATTTGATACTGTCTTCTCTTCATCAGCATAGTGCCTTTGAAATTAATGCAATTTGACGTGTGTATAAATAGTGTCTTCCTCTTTATAGCTGTGTAGTATTCCATTGTGCAGATGCACCAGGGTTTGTTTACCCTTTTCACCTACTGAAGGAAATGGTAGAGTTTTAATGCTTACCTCCTCAGTTGCCAGAAAAAGATTAAATGATGTTCTTTATTTCAAATCCAGAAACTTTGGTGAGATACTCAGGGGCCCAATATGGTTAGATAATCATCCTTAGAGAAATCATGCCCTGGATGTGGGTATGAGATGTTAGAATTGTTCCAGCTTGGCTCCATGCTCAGCCTTGGTGCATCTGTGGCAGGAAGTGCATGGTCATGTGAGAACAGGACAGCTCCATGGAAACCATAAGGATGGAGAGCGAGAGGAGTGCGAGGTAGAAAAGTAATGCCCCCCTCACCTACCCTCCCATGGACCGACTCCTCATCAAACCTATTCCCAGACCGACCAGTCTGAAAGGTATGGTTCCCCCACCTTAATTTATAAACTCTTAGCGCTGGGCTGCATTCATTGTCCGAGTGGTGACCAGCAAGGAAGAGTGATTGCTTTGTGCACGGGGCCAGCCCATTTGCCTTTGCTGAACTGGCCCTGATCCCTCAGACTTGCTTAGGTGTTCTTAGCAATGACCTGGATTCAAACAGAGATCAAAGAGTCACAGTTTAGAACCAACCTGGGGCAGGCATTTCGCTTGCATATCATGTTCTCATCTTTCATTTGTCTTTTCTTTCCTTGAAAGAGAAAAGGCTTCTTTTTCTTGCTTTTCCACCTTTTTGTTTGTTTTCCCATCTAAGGCATCTTTCCTGTCAGTGCTGTACGGTGTTCACAATACATTTATTCTAGCCAGGGCACAATAAGGGCTGTGAGCAACCAAGGATGGAAACTAGGCTTCCACTCAGCTTTGTCTGTCACCAGCATATCACATGCATCAAACAGAGCTGCCTCCGCTAAGATCCCTAAACACAAGAAAACAAAAGAAAAAGGAAACCCCGTGTTGATCTCACTCTCAGAGGTGTCTTACCCTTTGTTCCTGGGCGAGGGGGGTGATGCTAGTAGGGCACAACCTCAGACATGAGTGGAGCAGCTGCGGTCAGGGCCTCCTAGCCTTTCACCCAGACAGTGCTCCTGTGGTCTCTGCTATATCCAGGGCCTCTGTGCGGATTTTATTTGAAGAAATAATTCTAATGCTGAGAAATAAAAATATGACAAGCACTGTCCTAGCCAAACGTAGAGATACAGAAATTCCTGCCCCGTTATGCATGCCAGTAGCTGGTCTTACTCCTGTTTCATACGTTTTGCTTTTCTTTTAGAACCTTTCCTATTCGGAAGCTAGATTCTCCGGGATCTGCCTTGTACATAATCTAGTTATCCCTTTTTGGTGTATTCAGGAAGAATTTTTTTTTTTAGTTTTTAAGTTTTTTTAAAAAATTATTGAAGTAATTAAAGTTCACTGTAGAAAAATATAAAAGAAAAAAGAGGAAACTGAAAATCATTTGTCTTTTCTTTCCTTGGAAAGAAAAGTGATCGTCATGCCCACTGCAATCACTAGGCCTCGCTGGTCACCACTCCAATTTCACCACCCAGAGACAACTACTCTAAATGTCTAATCCAACAATAAATCCTATCATTGTAACTATAATATACATGGAAATTCGTCCTCTTTATTCCATTTTCACTTCCACGAACCTAGTCTAAGTCTCTTAACTGGTTTCTCTTTAGAATCTTCATTCAAGCTCTTCTCTCCACCTGGAATACCCTTCTCTCCCAAATGAATTCCACTTATCCATCACCGCCCAGTCTAAATACCAGGTCCATCCTGTGGGTTCCCCAGAACCTCAGATCCATTGTCTCAATCCCTGGGATGGAGCCTAAGGATCTTTACTTTTATTTAATAAGGGCTTCAGTCACAATCCTTTGCATCCTCTGGGCTGGCTTTAGGAAATCATTACTTAGGCTACAAGGAATCATTTTACTCAGCATTACACCCTAAGTCTAGCACAGTGCTGGTCTATGGGAGGCACTCAATACATGTTTATTGACCCAAACTGGATTGATTGTAACTTCCTGCCTGCAGCTCTCAAATTCTTGAATTTAACAGAGACGAGGGCACCATATAAAGGAGAAAAAGTGCTAATAATGGGATTTCCAGCAGCCATTCAGGAGATATTTGAGGGCAGAGCAGATTTCCTAATGATTATATATAAGATTATATTTAAGAATCAGGCCCTTGTATAAAAGACGAAGTCTCTCTCCCCCAAACTTACTGGAAGCTTTCCTCCTGACTCTGAGTGCAAGTTGTATAAACTGGTTAGGAGAATCATCTCAATTATGCACATGCACATAAACTTCCTCACTTCCATTTGTATTGGTTAACGGGATGTAGAGTCTCACCAAGTGTTAAATTGATCACCAGAGGGAGTGATGGCTACTGCTGCTGATCAGTTTATAGAAAGCATCACAGCATCAGACAGTGAGTTCTCACTTGCCACACCTCAGAGAATTTAAACTAAGAGCTTTCAGTAGTTATTTACCATCTTTTCCTCTGTTCAAAAGCAGCTAAGTTTCATAATCAATAGCAAAGAATTTACTGCTATAATAAAATTAAACAATAAAAGAGAATGCTTTAGCGTATTGGTAACTCCTGAGACCTCCTTATCAGAATAGCTCAAAAGCACTTTGAGAATATTAGCAATTAAGACCATAAATATCTGTCATTTTCATATCTAGTCCTATTATTATTTAATTTCTTATCTGGGGCAAGATTGACTTGCTGTTTCATCACATATTGTCAGTGTCATAAAAGTTCCTTAAAGGCAGAGTATGTGTCTCATTCCCATTTATATCTGTTTTATTGCTTTGCCCAATGTAGGTGATCAATATGTGCTGAACTTGTTAATATAATATCCTTTGCTTTATTTTTATTTTGTTGTCTTAATTATAAATGTAATACAAATGTCTAGAAAAATCTCCTCAAATATGCATGAATATATCAAGCAAAACATAAAAAGTGCATAAAGAAAGGGAAGGCTAGAATCACCCCTGTGGTGGTGATTTGGAATAGAACATACCGAATTCAGGAGGTAGGAACTCATGGTTTTTAACAGAGATGGACAAAGAAGTAAATGTATGTGCATGTGTTCATATGTTATTCATATGTATGCATATGTTATATACAGCTATATTATGCACATATATAATATACATCCACGTACACAATATGTATACATATATTTCCTAGTTTTGACTTCTGAGAGGGACTAGAAATTAGGATATCCTAGTAGCAATGAGCACACCACACACAGATCTTGGTTTCCAAACATAATTCTCCAATAAAAGAACCAAGGGCTCCTTGGAGAAAGGATTGATTCCAGGGCTGGGAAAGGGAAAACACAGAATGAGACTGGAGCACCTTGTGTGCCATGAGAGAAGGAAGTGCTCAAAAAAGAACGAAGTCATGTCAAAAGGGCCCAGGAGCCAAATACTTATTAGTCAATTTGAACATTGTTTAATCAAAGGAGCATCAGTAGGAATTCCGGGAACTGGGATAGAGCTGAAGTCAACGTGAGACTTGGAGGATGAAGGCAGAGGTTGGGCACAAGCAACAGAAATGAAATGAGATGAAGACAAAGGTGAGAGGGTCCAGAAGTGAATGTTGAGATTTCAATAGTTGCGTCTCTTAAGTGAAACAGTTGGGCCCACCCCCATCCTCCACATATACACACCAAGTCTTTTAATGCTTCTACCACAGGATTTATCAGAATGTTCTAAATTTGTATGTTTTCCTATTTCTCTGCCTCTGTATCTTATTCATCTTTGAGTCTGTAAGGCCTAGAATAGTGCCTAGAATGTAGGAAAAAGCTGAAAAGATATTGGCTGAATGAGGAACCAAATGAATTATGGTTGAGATGAGTAAAGAGTATGGAAATGATCATAATCTAGATACGTTAGGAGAGATTACATAAAATGTATCAGGACACACAAAATGTTATTTGATTGGATAACAGATTGTTAAGGGTTAGAGAGAGTCTACCTTAGAGTCCAGAGGTGATAAAAACTCTCCCAACACCTGAGATAGATGCCAAAATAATTCTTAATCAAGGATTTAGTAGAAATCTGATAATAATTAGATCATTTGATATTTTGCTTGAATCCTTATTTCACCACTGATTAGCTATGTGAACTAGGGCAAGTAAGTTCCTACCTCAGAGCTTCGATTTTCCCATGTGTACAGTGAGGTTATATAGTAACCTACATCATAGGGGTTGTGGTGAGGTGTAAATGAGGTAAGGCATGTAGTGCTTAGGACAAGGCCTGGCACAAGACCCCTGGACTCAATCACTGCAGTGCTTCTCAACACTCCACCACTTCCCTGTGGTTCACCACCCAGGGAATATCCCATTGGCATCAGCTTCTCCCAGGCTGCCATATCTATCTGCTTCATTGGTTGCACCTCTTTGGGGTGGACACTGCCTAGACTTATTTATCCAAAGCCAACACACAACCTGCTAACACCCAGTTAGGTCTGGCCCCCAGAGTCCCCCACCTCTTGAGATGAGTTTAGTTTCAGGTCCTCAGTCTTATAGTCTTATAGTCTTCCCAGTCCTGCTTAGATAACAAAATGGATCAGCAACAAGACACCTTCTCTACCCTACTCTTACTTGTGCAAGTTACACCCTCACTTTGATACTCTCTCACTTCTGTAGAATTTATTCTCTGCCCTTTTCAAAACTGACTTTTTATCTCCTATTTATATCCTGTATGTCTGATGCTTTCTCTAGCTATATATTGTAACATGTGGGACACAGCCATGTCATACCTTTTTGTTTTATTCTGTTCAAAGTCATCTCCTTAAAACAGAGTAGTGATTCTGGAGCCAGATGGATCTGGACATAGACCTTGACTCTCTCCTTTCTAACTTTGTGATTTGGGGTATATTACCTAACTGCACTGTGCCTCAGCAATTACATTTATATAATGACATCAATACCCATCTCATAGGGTTTTGATGACGGTTCAGTGAGATAATGTGTGTGTAAAACGCTATGCCTAGCATGTAGTCGGTACTCAATAAATCCCAGCACCAACCACTTGGTGGTAGCAGCATTGACCATCATGACCAGAACCACCGCACTGAGTTGGGTGACAAGCAAGGCCGTGCCGGGCACTCCATGACGTGGACTGAATCCAGGCTGGCAGCTGGAATTCATGGCCGGGTTTCCTGCCCCAGCAATTTCTTCTTCAGGTTGTGTTTGGAACATCGGCTCTTCCTTCTGACTTCAGCCCCTCCTTGAGAATCAAGCAGAACATTTCAGTTTCTCCACATTGAACTGATTCCTTCAGAACATAAGGTAACTGTGGGGCGATGCTGTCATCTCGCACAAAGTTGTTGATTATGCTGCAGCCGATTTCTGACATAGGTGGGATCATATCCCAATCAGAAGCTATTGTCCCCCACAAACCCCTATTGAAATTGCACCTGTGCGCCTCTCCTGGGCCGCACTTCGAAGATGACAGACTTTAAAGCTGTGGGCGAGTGCGTGTTGGGGCCCGATGCCAGTCAGCTTGGAGGTGTTCACAGCCGTGAGTGAAGCATCTCCGTGTGTGTGAAAGGAAGGTGCTGCTCACAAAACCAGTCCTTGTTGCCATCGAGAGTGCTGTGAATAGCTGAGTGATTGCATTCTCAAGGAGGTTTCAAAGAGTCAGATGGGGAGGCTGAGAAATACATGAAGAGAAGAAGGCAGAATAGTTCAGTTCCGATGGAACTGTTATTAATACAATGCAGAACTGGGGCAGGACCTTGAGTCAGCTACCGCTCATGGCGATCTCTCCCAGAGATGAAATGACTCCGACTTAGTCAAGGTCATGTCATGATGAGACTGGATCCTGGATCCCTTGGGCTTTTTCCCCACAGCTTTCTTTGTGCTGAAAACACACCTGGCAAAGTTAGGCTTCATTGCTCATGTTGTGGTACTTGGAAAAATATTTAGGGAGATGAGCAGCAAGTGGCTGAAGGAGTGTTCAGCAAGGAAAGGGTGGACAGTGGCTCTCAGACTTTTAAATATAAATGTAATACTGATGACAACATCATCAATCAACCCTTATATAGTCATTGTTATGTGGCATGCACTGTCCTAAGTGTTCATGGTCATTAACTCATTTGATAGTCACTGTGGTCCTGTGAGTAGGGCCTATTATTCTCATCCCATTTACAGATGAAGAAACAGAGGCTAAGTAACTGGGTCAAAATCACATAGCTAGTGCTATGACCCTGTTGAGTAAGACTGGCCTGGAGTGAGGTCCCTGGGCCACAATATTTAAGGAAAAGTCTCACTCCCAAGGTTATACAAGTGTCTCTCAGGGTGTAAGTGCCTCCTTGAATTTGATGCCCTAGGAACTTCACTCACCTCACTTGAGTCCTGGGCTTGGAGCTGGGATTTGAACCTCAGGAGTCTTTTTTTAGAGCACATACTCCTACCTATAGTACATGCAAATACCACAGGGAAGGATCTAAGATATGGAGACAATTTCTCCCTTTATCTTCATGTGGCAGCTAAGGTTATCCCTTTAGGAGAACCTGCTACAAGAAGCGTAGTTGGTGGACAAGCTCCAAAGCTGCACTTTGGGATCTGCCATAGCTTTTATGTCAAGGTCACACACTTTCAGGGCTGAGGGCAATTTTTGCTGGACCATTCCTTCCTAACACCAGACTGCTTTAAAGGACAAAATTTTCTCTGGGGTTCCCGTCGGCTTAGCCAAGACCATCTCAGAGCTGTGCTGCAGTCTGAGGTTCTCTCTCCCAATCTGTCTTCCTATCCTCTCTCCTTTTAGGTGTCAGACCCACATCACAGCCTAAAGTCTCTTTCTGCCTTCTCCTCCCTCTTTATCCTTCACAGTTGTTTCCACCAATAAATCTCCTGTATGTCTATTCTATCTTGGTGTCTGCTTCTTGGAGAACCTGGATGGACATACCCATCTCTTGCCTTCTACATTTCAAAAACAATACTTACCTTTACTATATGCAATGCATGATTCTATTCTATCTCATTTTATAAAAAAGCGTAAATCTGGTTATAATCGACAAAATTGCATTCCAGGCAAAATGCTTATCAGAAATGCCATTTGTTCTTGTCCATTGGCAGCATTTGCTGATGATCACATGATGGTAGCATTTACATTTGACTACTCTTTCCTCAGCCAGTGCAGGAAGCTCCTTGCTTCATTCTGGCTTCCCGTGGTTTGGTTTCTGTATTAGTTTCTTTCTGTTGCCATGTAGCCATGCTGAGGTGAGTATATACCATGACCTTAATGAAATGGATATCAAATTAAAAGACTTATATGGGTAATTTCCAATTTGTTCCAATGTCGGGAGCACCTAAAAGTCAGGATGCTCTTTTCAGAATACTTTAGATTTGATAAATTTTAGGTCACGGTCAACAAAATGTATGTGTATTTATTTAATAAGAACACATTTCCTATGCCCCCCATGAATACTGGTTTCTTAATTGTTCATTTGATAGTGACTCATTATTAGCAAGCAGAGGCAGCTTCCTAAGATTAAGAGATATTTATTAGATAGAAAGTTAAAATTTAGAAATTCTATCCACTTAGTTATTTTTGATTAATTGGACAAAGGCTGATTTTTTTTCTTTTAAATTTTAGCTCAAGGCGTGCATTTGTCTTCAGGAACATGTTTTGGAAGGCAATGATTCATATACTAGACACTATGTTCCCAGGCCATGTGTTCTACCTGTAAATTCTGCTTATGCAATTTAAAGACATCTCAGTGCTACTTGGTTTGTTAATTCTATTATGAGATATCTAGCCTAGAAAAATCATTAGAGTTACAGAAAATGATTTATGTGCATGGTGGGCATCGTGGCATTGTTTATAATGGTGTAAAATTGGGAACAACCTTAATTTCTAGCACTGGGGGGTGGTTCAATAAGCCATGTTGTGTCCCTAAGAATATAGATGTTCCTGATATGCTGTTAGAGATGTCCAGGACCCTGAACTGAGCATAGGTTGAAAAACTGCATCATAAAAGCATAAACAGTAGCAGTAAATAACCAAGTGTTAACAATGATACCTTCTATATTCTAGAATGGTAGTTCTCAATTGGGATGATTTTTCCCCCTAGGGGACATTTGACAATGTCTAGAGACATTTTTTGGACACCATGAGTGAAGTGTGGTGCTACTGGCATCTAGTGGGTAGGGACCGGTGATGACCCTTATTGTCCTACAATGCACAGGACAGCCCCCACAAGACAACCAAGAATTAAATATCCCCAAATGTCAATACTGCTGAGATTAAGAAACCCTACTCTAGAAGCATGAGCCATTTTAGTTTTCTTCACTATAATTTTTTCAGTATTTTCCAAATGTTTATTTTTTAACAATAAGCACATATTACTGTTACTAGAAAAATATATGAGTAATGCATGATAAAAAATCTGTCTAAATAATAAGCCTAAAAGAGCTCATTTGATATGTGTAAAGTAAAAGTTCTACGAAATATAGCACTGTGTCCTGGTTTACATGACAGGGTTTTTGTTTGTTTCTGTCTTCATGGTATCTAAAAATGTATCTTCTACTTGATGGTATCTTAGATGGAGGAAATACAGCATTTCTCAGCGGGGGAAAGATGTTTTTCTCTGGGAAACTACTGCTACATTCCTTGCACTCTCTCCTCCAGATTCTAGGATGATGTGTATTTTCTTTCTTTCTTTCTTTCTTTTTTTAATTGATTTCTTTTTAACCGCTAACTAGTGTTTTCCCAAACCTTCCTACCTCCGTTTCAGTAGGTGAGGTATCCAAGTTCCCAGGGTTTTGTGCTCTTAGATAGGTAGGTGTCTGTTTCTGTGCAGAATGTCACTCCTGTCTGGGCTCGTCCCTTCATAAAGTCTGCAAAGCCATGTGCAACTTTAAGTCCGTGGATTTTCCCTTCTGAATATTTCTTGAATCTGTTCTTTCTCTATTGATGCTGACCCCATCATGGTTGTGGCTTTCTACATCACTCTCCTTTACTATTAAAATTTATTTTTGATTAAAGGTTTTCATTTGGCGGCACTAGTAGATTCACATGCACTTGTAAGAAGTAGTACAAAGAGATCTCATGTACCCTTTTACCCAGTTTCCCCCAATGGTAACATCTTGTAAAACGGTACAATATCACAACCAGGATATTGACATTGACAGAGTCCACATAGAAAACGTTCTTGTCAACACAAGCATCCCTCATGTTGTCCTTTAAGAGCCATGTCTTCTCCTCAACCTTGGCAACCACTAATCTGTTACCCATTTCCATAATTTTGTCATTTCAAGAATGTTTTGTAGATGGAGACAGAGTAGCCAGGCATGGTGGCACACGCCTGTAGTCCCAGCTACTTGGGAGGCTGAAGTAGGAAGATGGCTTGAGCCCAGGAATTTGAGGTTGCAGGGAGCTACAATGATGGTACTGCACTCTAGCCTGGGAAACAGAGCAAGAGCCTGTCTTAAAGAAATAAAGAAATAAAGAAATGGAAACAGAGTATATAAGCTTTCAAGACTGGCCTTTCCCCTTCCTCACTCAGCATAATTCTCTGGTGATTCATTCAGGTTGTTGTGTGTATCTATCATTAGTTCATTTGTTTTTATTGTTGAGGAGTATTCTGTAGTATTGATGAACCATGGTTTGTCTAACCATCCATTCCTTGAAGAATATCTGGGTTGTGTCTAATTTTTGGCTATTATGAACAAAGTTGCTGTAAACATTTGTGTATAGGTTTTTGTGTGTGTGTGTGTGTGTGAACATAAAATTTTCATTTTCCTGGGCCAAATTCCTGGAAGTACAATTACTGAGCCATATGGTAGTTGCATATTCAGTTTTTAAAGAGACTACAAACTGTTTTCCAGATGTTCTGTACCATCAACCATGTATCAGTGACCCAGTTTCTCCACATTCTTGCCAGTATTTATTTGGTGGTGTTACTATTTTTTATCTTGGCCATAGTAGTATCTCATTGTGATTATAATTTGCATTTCCCTAATGGCTAACAATGTAGAATACCCTTTTCATAGGCTTTTTTATCCTTTTTTTTTTTTTTGCTTTATTTTTTGGTTTTTTTGTTTTTGTTTTGGTGAAATATCTCTTTATGTTTTCTGCCTATTTTCTAATTGGATTTTTTGCTTTTTTACTGTTAAGTTTGGAGAGTTTTTTTAAAAATATAGTCTTGATATTAGTCCTTTGTTGGGAATGTGGTTTGAAAATATTTTCTCCCATTCTGTAGCTTGTATTGTTATCTAGTATTACAGTTATTTTCTGATCAATTCTTCTAATTGCTAGCCTCTTTCCCTCAGTGCTGACTTCAGAAGTGTTTTAGTACAAGGCACCACCCAAGATGAAAGTCCTTGTAGAATTCCAATAGGTTGGTAAAATTGTTTGTAAATTGGTACCTTTTACATAAATATCTGAATCCCAGCTTCTCCAAAAGAATCAGGTGCTTGGACAACACTGGCTTGCTTTTATTTTGGTACCACTCAGAACTGTGTAACTGGTACTCACTTTAGACAGACCATGAAGTCTTTGATTTTTCACTTTGTTCATGTTTCCCTATTGTCTGATAACCAGACTGCTTTATTTACCTTCTGCTAGAGTTTGGATATGGTTTGTTTGTCCCCGTCCAATCTCACACTGAAATTTCATCTCCAGTGTTGGAGGTAGGGCCTTAATGGGAGGGGTTTTGGTCATGGGGGTGGATCCCTCATGAATAGATTAATGTTCTGGGGGAAGGGTGAATGAGTTCTCACTCTGTTAATTTCTAGAGAGTTGGTTGTTAAAAAGAGCCTGACACCTTCCCCCACTCACTGTCTTCCTCTCTCAAGATGTGCTTTCTGCACATGCCGGCTCCCCTTCACCTTTCACCCCGAGTGGAGGCAGCCTGAGGACCTCCCTCAACAGATGCAGATGCCCAGTCTTGAACTTTCCAGTCATCTGGAGTCATGAGTCAAATAAACCCTTTTTCTTTATAAATTACCCAGCCTCAGGTATTCCTTTATAGCAACACAAAATGGACTAAGACACCTTTACCGGTCTGACCCTGGAAAGCACTAAGGTTTTAATCTCTGGCTGACATAATACAGTCCAAGTTCTCTTGCACTTACAGTGCAGACACGCTGAGTTGATGAAAGACACCACAGACCATTCCACAAGTTTCCTACTTGAGAAAGTAGAGCATAGTATAAGAGTACCATTAATATACCCTAATTTGGAGGGATTTTAGCCGGAAGTGAAAGCAGGTTGTGGAACAGGTGGGCAGCTCGTGGCTTGAAGTCTGCTTAGCACTGTAGAGCAGTCACACTAGGAAGCCAATACTATGGAAAGTACAAAGGCAGTTCTAGTAGTTTCCTCTGTTGTGAACAAATGGTGGGACCTCCTGAAGACACAGCTTCTTTGTGCCTTTCTGTGTGTCCCAAGTTTTAGTATTCAGCATTCATCATTAAAATCTAATGTTAGCTTAAGAAAAGAGCTGGGACTGTAATCAGCCAGGTTCAGCTTTGCTTGCAGCCCCAGCAGCCCCAGCAAAGAGAGTGGCCATCCCCCAGTGAGAACACTCGCTCAACCAAGGCAGGGAGCACCTCCCTCCACCTGCTTACAGGAATGCGCTGCTCCCGTGCTCCTGGTCACCACTCAGTCCAATTCCTGGCTGGGTTTACTGCCAAGGTTGCTGAGCCACTTTGTTCTCCAAGATCAGCACCGCCAATACAACAAATGAATATCACCAAGGCCCCTGCAACAATTGGTCAGGGTCTCTAGGAATGGTAGTGACCACAGATATGTAGGAAGGAAACAAACCAAGCTTTGTGGGTAGTTCCCAGTATTTTGCCAGAGCTGCCTCCTTTGCAACAGAAAGATATTTTCAATTTCAGGTCTGTGGCTTTCCATTCAAGATGCCCATTCACTTTACTCCTGCCAGCCTCTTCTCCTACAGGCAGAAAGCACCATCTTAGGCTCTCCCCTCACCCATTCCCACAACTCCTCTTTATACAGCCCTTAAGTACAGCACATGCAACAGGACAAAGCTTTCCTTGTGAGCCTGAGTTCTTCCTATAGCCCTGCTCTTCCTATAGCCCTCCTTTAGCAAGATAGGGGGATTTCAGTATCCTGTACTCTGCTGCCATTGGTGTCTGCTCAATTTGCATCCCTGTGGGAGGAGGGGGCGGTTATCTAAAAGCTACAATTGCAGAGCATTTTAAGCTGTCAACTTCTAGCATTATTAATCCACCCAGTATGTCTCTGAGGGGCTAGGGGACAATCTTGTAACTCTACGCCATTTGGTGTTTCAACAACCTTAGCGTGGACTTTTATCAGTGATTTTTACGTTTTCAGTTTGCTTCCATGGACATAACTTCTGGAATTTCTTCACTGTAATTAGTCCTTGCCATACATTTAGCCTGTTGTTTTCAGGGAATTATGAACCCTAAGTGGATTCATTTAGAAAGATACTGCTTAGGGAGAGGTAGAAGTGTAGGGGTAGCAAGGGACAAAGCATTACAGATGCCTCAAAAATCAGCCGCAGCTCGCAAGGTATAAGGCAGCTTAAATTTTCTGACACTGTCCTTGAACTTTCCAATCAGGATACAGGTAGTGGGGAGGAGGACACATTTTTGCTTTTTTTCTTTAAATGTTGCCCAGGAGGTTTGTATTATTTCTTATAACAAAGCTTGTATGGGCTGCCCCATCAAAATCTCTCCCTCTAAGATCTTTGTGATAGATTGATTTTTCAATCCCAGTTGATGAAATTTTTGTCTCCCCTGCCCCCCAGTGTCTTCACAGGCATTTTAGTGAAAAGTTGAAAAAGGCAGTACTTGGCCTGCTAGCCAGATTAGTTGCTAAATTGAAACTCTTAGATACAACTTTGAAAAGTCTGTTTTGTTCACTTTGATTTTTTTCCCCATTTGTCTATTCAGACAAGCCCATTTTATGGATTGTAGAACAGAGCTAAGTGAAAGTGGTTATTATGGAGAACGAGGAGTTGCATTCAGTCTTTAAAAAAATCTTTGATTTGAATGGAAAGCTCAGAAATTCTTAGCTTCTACATTTATGTACTTGCTGGAGTTTTGGTGCCAATTTTTCTTTCCTTTGGATGAGAGATAGGTAATTTGTAGTGGATTGTGCCTTTACAATGCAGTGCCTGATGTCTCATTAACAAACAAAACAACAAATTGCATCACATGTCGGCTAATGACATCTACTCTCCCATGGTGTATGGTGGTTCTTGAACGCGAAGAAATTGTTTTAAAATTTGAAGTGTTTTCTTTTGAAATCTAGCTGCCACTCCACTTCCCTATTCCCCTTTCAGACTTGATCTTTGAAAGAAAAATTTGCATTTGCTGCTACATTTTCGACACCCTCCACGCCCGCAGTCACTCTTGTGCTCAATGGATTCTGGGCCAACATCACTTCATGGCAGCTCATCTCAAAGGTCACCATCGAGTTCCAAACGGACAAATTCAACCTCCAAATTTTTCAGCCTTTTTCTTACTTGATCTCTATAACATCTACTTCATAGGAAAAAGAGATGTGAACAAACTTGAACTTTCTCAACTTAACATCCTGAAATCACCTATTCTTTCTTCCTTTTCTGTGAACTAAGTCTATCTCCATTCTTGAGACTATTCCCTTGTGTTGCCTCTAGAATCTTACTCCATCAATAGCTCTTCTCTAATACACGCAGCCTTCCTCCACCGACTGGCTCCTTCCAAATCAAACTATGAATATGTTCAAGGGTATCTCAACTTTAACACACACACACACACACACACACACACACACTTCCTCCCATGGTCCTGTATCTTCCCTCAACTATTAGACCATCTTGCCTTGAACAACCAAATTGGTTGACAGTTTCCCCTTGCTGTCTCCAAATTCTCACCTATCATTTTCTCTTGAAAGTTTCAAACGATTTTTGTGACATAAAATGAGATAATTATTTTTCTCATCTGATCAATGAATGTCATGAATTATTTAAACAGAATATTGACTAATCCTGGGAGGTTTTTAAAAAATTCAATCTGGTAATGTTTTATTTGACATTTTGCATGCCACGAAGATTTACTCCCATGTTTTCTTCTAAGAGTTTTATAGTTTCTGCTATTAACATTTAGGTTTTGGTATTCAAGTTATTCTTAAGTTGATTGATATTCAGACCCTAGACAGTGGTTCTGAAAGTATTGACCCCATACCAGCAGAATCAGAACCTCCACGAACTTGTTAGAAATGCAACCTCTCAGGACTTAACCCCAGACCACTGAACCAGAAATACTGGTAGTGGAGCCCAGTAATCTGATTTTAACAAGTCCTCCAGGAGGTTCTGGTACAGTCAAATTTGAGAATCATTGTACTAGACATACATCCTTTTCATCCATGTTTTTAAGTTAATTGGTAAAAAGTATAGCTTTGTTTTTGCTAATATTTTTTAAATATGAGATTATATGTTCTCTCAGTGTTCATGTTGTTACTTTGTATTTTTCTCTTTTCCTTGATGTTGATTATATTTGTCAAATGTTTGAATGTATTATTGATTGTTTTGAAAAACCAACTTTTGGTTTATTGATGAACTTTCCTGTTTTTGTTTTTTTCTACTTAGTTAATATTTGTTTTTATCTTCATTGATTATTTCATTTTATTTTGCTTTGCTTTGTGGTTTTTAATATAACTTCTGGAGTTGAGTGCCTTATTTGTTTATTCTCTGATGAGATACATTTATGGCTAAAATTTTTCCTCTGTGTACACTTTTTCCTCAATTCCATAAATTCAATATGTAATGTCTTCATACCATTGTTACTTACTTCCAAAGAGTTTGTAACTTCAATTTTGATTTATTCTTATACAGGAATTAGCTTTTTAAGCTTTTTAAAATTTCTGAAGGGATATTTTATTTTCTTTCTCTGACAAGATATATATCATATGTATTATATAAATGTACTGCTGTTTTGTTGTTAATTGCTCCAGTGTGGTCAGAGCATTTGGCTCTTTTAGGATTTATTGAGATTTTCTTTGTGGCATAACACTTGATCAGCTTTGTGAATATTTGTGTGTTTGTAGAGAATGTGTACTCTGTTAAGAAAAAACATCTCTCTACATAGAAAGATATTTCTCTATATACATGTATCTCCATAAATATATATATTCATATGTATATATGAATATCTACCTAATTATCTGTCAGATTTACTTTATTAAGAATTTATTTTTTAGAATAGTTATAGATTGATTGAAAAATTGAGAAGATAATACAGAGATTTCCATATGCCCTGCACCCAGTTTCTCCTACTATTGACATCTTATATCAGTACATTTGTTATAATTAGTAAACCAGTATTGATGCATTATTTTCAACTAAAGTCTATAGTTTATTTAGATTTCCTTAGTGTTTACCTAAAGTCCTTTCTCTGTTCCAAGATTCCATCCAGGATACCATATTACATTTAGTTGTTATGTCTTCTTATACTCTTCTTAGCTGTGACAGTTTCTCAGACTTCCTTATTTTTGAAGACTTGATAGTTTTGAGGAGTATTGGTCGGATATTTTGTATCCTATCCTTCAAATGGGATTTGTCCAATTCAATTCTCATGACTAGAATGGGGTTGTGGTTACTGAGGAAGACTATATGGCCAAGGTATATAGTCACCATTCTCATCACACCATATCAAGGGTACACGCTATTAACCTGACTCATCATTGTTGCTGTTGACCCTGGTTCTCCAGGTAGAGGTAGAGTTTTTCAGGTTTCTCTGCTGTAAAGTCACTCTTTCCCCCACTTTCCATACTGTACTCTTTGGAAGGAGGTCACTGTGCACATCCCACAGTTAAGGAGTCCAGAGTTATGTTTCTTCTCCATGAGAGTAATATATCTACATAGATTATTTGAAATTTTTCTGAATGGGAAATATGTCTCTTCTTTCCCACTTATTAATTTATTCAATCATTTATTTATATCAGTATGCACTCTTAGTATTCATTTTATACTTTGGGTTAGAATACAATATTTTAAAATTTATTTTGTTGCTCAAATTGTTCTAGCTTTGGCCATTGAGAGCTCTTTAAGTTGGCACTTGTCCTGCTTTGACGTGTCTCAATCAATGTGTGTGGGTTTCTGGCTTTGTTTTGTTTTTTAAGCCCTTCCTTACTTTCTGGTACTATAAGATGTTCCAGGATTATCTCATTTGTTTTCTTCCCCAGCCCTATAATCATTCATTTCTTCAAAGAGCCCTGGTTCTTTTCACTGGATAATAATATTAGAAACCAAGATCTGTGTGCTAGTTGTGCTTGTTGCTGCTTGGGTGTTAGAGTTAGTCTTTCATTGTGTTCTTCAGAGGCTCCATAAATTGATAGGTTTGTTGCCCGTTTGATCTTCTTTCATCATTAGATAAGAAAGAATGAAAATAGATAGACTAAACTGTCAACCCAGGATATAAATAATTAAACAATTACAAAAACATACAAAAATCAAACAATTTAGTAAAGCATAAAGAAGGGTAAAATCTAAAATTGTAGAATTAAAAAAATCTGAAAAAGAATAAAATAGTTAAATAAATCTAAGAGCTTATCCTTTGAGAGAATAACAATAATAAAATAGAAAAAAGTATGGCTAAACCCATCCAGTAATTAAAACCGGCGTGCAGGAATTGGCACAAAAAGGGAGTTATATAGATGCAAGGGAGAATTCTTAAGATCAGATATCATTGTGAACTATTCAATCAAAATAAATTTCAAGTTATAACGAAATTGAAGCTTTTCTAAAAAGGTAAAATTTGCCAAAATTGACTTTTAGGGAAAGAAGAAACTTCCACTTCCACAAACCAATATCCATAAAGAAGCCCATTCATTCAACAAATACATACTAAGCAGTTATTATGTGGCAGGCCTTGTTTAGGCACATGGAATAACTCAGTGAACCAAATGAACCTCTATACTCAAGGAGCTTAAAATAAAATTCTTTTAAGAATTACTTTTAGAAAAGAAAGCAAGTATAGCTGGAGTTATCAGTTAGTACTTTCAAGCTCTCTTGTATTTTAGA
Source organism: Eulemur rufifrons (assembly GCF_041146395.1). NCBI lineage: Eukaryota > Metazoa > Chordata > Mammalia > Primates > Lemuridae > Eulemur > Eulemur rufifrons. The sequence goes on from NC_091001.1 coordinate 56,402,365, forward strand.
AAGCTGTTTCACAGTATAGAAAACAGCAGAAAGTCTCCTTTATCATTTTTCACAAGAATAACTGTTTTCATAATCTAGAATGCTTAGAGTATGTGCTGAGATTCTGTTTCACTGAGATTAACAGAAAACCCCACTAAATAGTCACTTAACCAAATTAGAGGTTTATTTATTCTCACAGAACACACTGTCCTGAGATGGACCGTTCCTGACCCTGGTATTGGCTTAGCAACTCAAGAATGTAAGGGTTAAGGCCTATCAGAGTCTCTTGGCCCTTCCCTCGGGTAATTCATACGACTGCTACAAGTCCAGATTTCATATCCACAGTCTGGGCAGGAATGCTCCCAGGTGAGAGGAAAAAAGCAGGAGAAAAGAAGGAAGAGGGGATACCCCTACAGGTCATCAAAGGTATTTCCAGACTTCTTATGGGTCAAAAGTCAGAGTCCAGTCAACTGTCTACTCTTACTTGCAAAGGAGGCTGGGAAGTTAACTGTCAGCTTTCTAGTCTCCAGAGTTGAGTTAGGAAAAACAAAAAGGTTGAAAGAGATATTCAATTATCCAAACTTCAGTATTGGCCACATGTGGACAGAGAAGAAAACCTCTAGACCTATATTGCTAAGCAATATAGAAGCAAAAATTTTTGGTAAAACTGTTATAAATCAAATCTGGAAGCATAATATAGGAATAATATGCCATAAGCAAGTTGGCCATATCCCAGGAATATAACAGTAGTTTAATGTAAAGAAATCTATGAGTGTATTTTTTCGCATACTAGAATAAGGAAGAAAAATCTTTGTGTAAAACCACTTTATTGAGGTATAATTGACACACAAAAAGATGCACATATTTAATGTATTCAACTTAATGAGTTGGAGAGAAGTATACAATTATGAACCATCACCACAATCTAGGCCATAAACATATTCAACTCCAAAAGTTTCTTCCTGCCCTTTTGATTTATTTTTATTATTTTTTGTGATAAGTACACTTGACATAAGATTTACCTTCTTAATAAATTTTTGAGTATGCAATACAGTATTGTTAAACACAGGCACTGTACTGTACAATAGATTTCTAGGACATATTTATCTTATATAACTGAAATTTTGCACCCTTTGACTAATACTTCCTCATTTCCCACCTCTTCCCAGCCCCTGGCAACTACCATTTTACTCTCTGCTTCTAAGACTTTGATTATTTTAGATTCCTCATATAAGTGGTATGGTGAAGTATTTGTTTTTTGTGTGTCTGGCTTTTTTCACTTAGCATAATGTCCTCTAGCTTCATTCACATTGCCATAAATAACAGAATTTCCTTCTTTTTTTTTTTAAGGCAGAATAATATTCCATTGTCTTACTCTGTTTGGGCAAAATACTGTGGACCAAGTGGCTAATACACAACAGGAATTTATTTATCGCAATTCTAGAGTGAGGAAAGTCCAAGATCAAGGTGTTCACAGCTTTGGTGTCCGGTGAGGGCGATCTTTTCACTGTAACTTCACAGGGCAGGAGTAGGGAGAGATCTCTCTGGGGTCTCTTTTATAGGGACACTAATACCATGAGGGCAGAGCCCTCATGACCTGATCACTTCCCAAAGGCCCCACCTCCTAATACTATCTCCTTGGGGGTTAGGATTTCAACACATGAATTTTGGGGGACACAAATATTTGGACCATCACATCATTGTATATATATTTATATATCACATTTTCTTTATCCATTTGCTTGTTGATGGATACTTAGGTTGCTGTCATATCTTGGCTATTGTGAATAATGCCGGAATAAATATGGAAGTATAGATATATCTTTGAGATTAAGATTCCAATTCCTTTGAATATATATTCAGAAGTAAAATTGCTGAATCATATGATAGTTCTACTTGTCATTTTTTGAGGAAACTTCATAGTGTTTTCCTTAGTGACTGCAATAATTTACATTCTCACCAACAGTGTACAAATGCTCCCTTTTCTCTGCATACTCACCAATGCTTGTTATCTTTTGGGATTTTTAAAAAAAAATAATAGCCAGCCTAACAGTTGTGAGGTGATATCTCATTGTAGAAAAGTTATTTTTTTAACAGATGTTGAATAAATATTCATAACAGTTGATCATTGAATAACATGGATTTGAACCACACGGGTCCACTTATATGCAGATTTCCTTCCTCCTCTGCCATCCCTGAGACTATAAGACCAACCTCCTCCTCCTCCTGCTACTCAACATAAAGACGATGAGGATGAAGACCTTTATGGTGATCCACTTCCACCTAATGAGTAGTAAATATATTTTCGCTTTCTTATGATTTTTTAATAATATTTTATTTTCTTTAGCTTACTTTATTGTAAGAATACAGGACATAACACATATAACATGCAAAATGTGTTAAGTGACTGTTTATGTTATTGATAAGGTTTCCAGTAGGCTATTAACAGTTAAGTGTTTAGGGAGTTGAAAGTTATACACGATTTTCTGACTGTGCAAGGGTTAGCACCCCTAACCCTAGCATTGTTCAAGGGTCATCTGTAATTTAATATTAATTGCTGACAGAACTTTTTTTAGAAATAGGATGATGGCTTTGTTTGTTTTTTAACATGGGAAACTTACACACGCTATCATAAAATCCTAGAGGATTCCCATTAAAGAGAAGCAGAGAAGAAGGATAAACACAGTGACCACTATTGTTTAACACTTTCCCAAAAGTTTTAGCAAAAACAACAAACCATGGAAAAGAATTAAGTTGGAAAACTATCGGAAATGACACAGCAAAGTTGATTTTTCCTTGTGATATTTTGCTAGGAAACCAAAGGAAATGAACTAATAAAATTTTACTGAGATGACCAGTTAAAAATGGTATATGTAACATTAAAGATTTTGTACAGATTCGATGCAGAACACCCCATTAGCAATAGCAATTTAAATATGTAGGATTAAACTTAATTTGAAATATTCAGTACCTACTGAAATAAAGCTCCAAAAGAAACAAAAACAAACAATTTAATAAAGAAAGTTATCGTGTTTCTGGATAGAGAATACTCAAGATCATAAAAATTGTCTCCAAATAAATTATATATTTGATAAAATTAGTAACATGGTAGGGTATAAGACACTGAGATTCTAAAGTTCATGTGGATAAATGGGTAATAATAGCTTATAAAATTTGAAAAATAATCCTAGTACAGAGACCTGTAACACTAGATATTAAAGCATATAAATTGTCCATAATTAAGAGTGGAGACTTTGACTTGCAGCTATGGTGAAATGGCTTGCCATAGAACAATGGTCTTGCCAAGAAAACAAGAAAAACCAGCTAAAATGCAAAAACAATCCATCTGAAGGCATTGGCAAGCTGCCAATGCAAAGAGAAGCTAATGGAATGATGTCTCTAAGTGCTGAAAGGAAGTAACTAGAGTCCTATAGTGTGAGAAAATGATTAATAGTGTGGAGCACAAGGACTGCAATAAGTAGATATTCCCATACAGAGACCTTTTAAACCTCTTGAAAGCTTTCCTCACTAGAATTATGATCCCAAAGGCCTCCCAAGTAAACCTTCATTCAGGACTTGCCCTTAGGGTGGCGTAAAGAGGAAGAAGGGAAGGAGAAGCCCCAGCACTGCTTCCACATCTTACCCCTAGAGGGCAAAATCTCCCTTGCCCTACCTTTTGTTCTTCCTCTTGCCAACCCCAGTGATATAAGGAAGATGGTGGTCTCTGGGGTTGTGGCCGTGTCCCCATGTGGGAACACCAGAGGAGAATCAGGGACATCCTCTGAGTTGTGTAGCTACTTCTTGTGAGGTTGTTTCTGCTTCTGCATATCCCCCTTGGGACGAGTAACATGGGGACCACAGTAGCTCAAAGTCTTAGGAGTTGACCCCTAAAGTTGGAAAAATGGGTCAGAGGGGGCATGACTTATCTTTACCCAACTTCTGACACGAGGTAAGAATTCACTCAGGATTCCACTTTCCATCTTGAATGGGGTTCGGGGCCTCAATATATCAGGTTATACAATATGGACCAAAGGGCACACTAGCTCTAACTACACAGCACCAGGCATATGCAATGCCCCGCATAGCCGATTCAGTCAAAAATGGCCTCTGAGATGCCTCTGCCCCACGCGTCTTCAGTGTGATGCCCAAATCCAAGCAAAACAAGAAAGTTTCCTTAACCCAAATTGTCAAGAAAGGCTTGGAACTGAATAGAAGAGCTTGGGAAATGTGTGGACACCTACAAGTATCTGTTCATCTTCTCTGTGGCTACCATGAGGACAGCTAGCTGAAGGACATCTGAATGCCTACGAGCACAGCTGGATGTTCTTTGGAAAAAACAAGGGGATGATAGTGGCCTTGGGTCACAGCCCATCTGTTGATACAAATACAACCTACAGGTCAGCAGGAAGTTGAGGGGTGAAGTTGGTCTCCTTTTCACCAACCACACAAAGGAGGAAGTGAATGAGTGGTTCATGAAATACATGGAAATGGACTACACCGAGCTGGTAACAAAGCCACTGTCACTGTGAGCCAGGCTGTGGGGTCCCTGGAGCAGTTTCCCCACTGTGTGAAGCCACAGCTGAGGCAGCTGGGCCTGCCCACTGCCCTCGAGAGGTCAGACCCTGCTGTCTGACCGTGACGTGTGCGAAGAGGGCAATGCATTGACCCTGGAACAGGTCCGTGTCCTGAACCTTTTTGGGTATGAGATGGCTGAATTCAAGGTGACCATGAAATACGTGTGGGATGCAAAGTCAGAAAGTTTCCAGCAGATGGGAGATGACTTCCAGAGAGCACGTCCAACTCGGCAGAAGAATCAGAGTCAGACAACGACTGTTGGGATCTCAGAACCGGAGGCCTCTCTGCACGTGCTGGACTGTGGGGGACCGTGCAGGACCGCCACTGCCCCTCCAGAGCGAGTGGCTCTTTATTTAGCTGTAGATGAAGATGAGGGAGGGTGATGGGCACAGACAGTGTTCCTGTAAAGAATGAAACTTTATAGGGTGTCTCCCTGGAGACCATAAAAGGGACTTTTCTTAGGTAAAATAAATGGTCTCTGGCTCTCTCCCCAGGTCTCCTCCTCACCCGACTAAGGATGATTCCAGAGCAAGCTGCTCCATCCTCTTTCACTTCACCTCCTGGGGAGGCAGCTTCTTCTGCACCTGCACAGTCAGATTGGAAGGGATTTGACAGACCAGGTTACCTAGGGGTGGCATTTCCAAAGACATGACTAGTCAGTACTGTGGGCATACCTCTCCTTTTTCTCTTCCCTGCGTGCCTCTAAAATGGCCAGCTGCCTGCCTCTCCTAGCCTGCTGTGTGGCGGTGGGCATCAGAGCTGCTCCGCTAGTCTAGGCAGATCAGGGGGCAAACGTGCCCTCTATTGCCTCTGACTTTTGTTCTCACCTGTTCTAGTGGGTGGGGGTTGAATGCTAGAGATAAAATGGGCTTTTTGCACATGTGTGCTCAGATCTGAGGCCTGGTTTTGGGGAGATTTAGTGGAAAGTGATCTTTCATGGAGGTTACTCTCGCACTTTCAAAGGACTTTATATACATCCTATACCATATATGCATAAATATAAAAGGATTTTTCCCCCAAAGAGAATCACTTAAGTCTTGCATATTTCAAAGCTTTTCAAAGCTCTCTTTTAATTACTCTATTTTGAAGAAAAAACTAATATTTGAAGGAGATACTTTTGCTTGAAATAACAATACTTCTTTTTGCCGGGCAGACATATGCATTTACCCTTTGAATCAACAATCTCAATTCTAGGAATCTATCTCAAATATACATTTGCAAACATATAAAAATATACATGCACATGGCTATTCTTTACAGCATTTTTTACATAGGAAAAGACTGGAAGCAACACAAATGTTACAACCAGTGGGTGACTGGTTGACTGTTAAGAAGGAATTTAATATGGGAAGATTGCTACAAAGGAAGTAGAAGAGATAAAGGGCAGACAGGATGCTGGGGAAGTATTAATAGCACCGCCATTGCCAGAGACAGCAACAGCAGGCAACCCTACCATCTCCAGGGCTAGAGGGACAAAAGGAAAATACAGTGCTATCAGCCAGGGCTTCCCAGTGGGATTGGAACCTTCTAGGGGATATAGCCAGAGATACAGCCCAAAGCAGAGGAGGATGGGAAGCCTCTTCTCTCCATTGTCCCTTTGCCCCCTACATCTGCCTAACTCTACCTAGCAAGGAAGCCCAGTTTGCAGGGGTCAACCAGAGAACCTCCTGGGGAGGGCAGCGGACATGACTGAGACACTCAGCCAGTTTTTATTGACTGCTTTCTTTTCCTATTTCTTCGTATATCTCATGATATTTTACTGAAAACTACACATTTTGATAATATATTTTAGCAACTCTGAGCCATGATTTTCTTTCCTGACATTTTTTTGGTGCTGATGTTGCTTTGTTTTTTTTTTTTGTTTAGTTACTTGCCTGAGCCAAACCTGTGAAATCAGCCTCCCGCATGGCTGCTTATATCTCTGCTCCTTTAAAAAAAAATTACTGTTGTTTTTAAGTCTGACTTACGAGGGGTCATCTTTCTTTCTGTATAGCATAGTGGTCAGTCAATGATTGGGCAGAGGCTAGACTCAAAGGAAGGTTTCCGTTCTCTGTTGATCGATCTCTGCGTGAGAAGGGGACCACATTCGAAGCTCAGGATGTTTTTTTCAAGTTTTCTCCAGATCTTTCTTTCCTCTGGGCTCTTTTGCATCTCTTCTGTACATTTGCAACCTCAGTGTTGGCCAGGAGTATGTGGAGGGCTAGGGCCATCTCTCGTCTCTGCTGCGGATGTTTGTCGTCTCAGCTGATATTACACTTGTTCTAACCACAACCTCAGACTAGGCTAGTCATTGGCCGTCTCTGCTGGTCCATGGCCAACGCGGCCCACCTCTCCAAATCAAGTGTGCCCAGTGTGACTATGGCAGCAAAACTACTAGTTGTCACAGCCTGTCCCACTCTGGCAGAACAGCCATGTCAACCCAGCTGGAGGGAGGATGAGAGTAGTCCCGGTAAAGAATACCTTAGGCTGACTGCCACTGGTCTTCAAAATTCTACAGTTTTTCAAGTATAACTGGTTCTCAAATTGTGGTGTGCTTTTGGTAGATTCCAAGAGCATGGGAATAGTTGTCTTTGCCGTATTTGTCTTGCTTTATCATTGCTTTTGAGGAGAGGATTTGCTGACCCAGCCACACCCTGAAGTTCTGTTCCATTTATCCACTACATATCTATTTAATATTTTCTTGTAAAAGGTATTTTGCTGGGCACTGAGATTCCTTAAAAAATAATAACACAGACCTAGTTCTTATTCTTATAGAGCTTGTATTTTCACAAGAAAAATGACAAGTGACTATATAATTCATCATTTAATTACAAACGTATTGAGTGCTACCATGGAAAGGCACTTACACTTTTGTTTTTGTTTGCTGTCTTATTGGATTAGCCATAACCTCCAGAAAAGCATTACCTAACTTAGTAACAGCAATGACGGATGTAATTTTCTTGTTTCTGATTTTGATAGACATGCTTCTAATGTGTGACCACTAAGATAAATGTTTTTAGAAATCATGTTGAAGAATTACTTATTTATTCCTAGTTTTCTAACATGTTTTCCCTGTTCAAACATTTATGTTGAGATCATTTTGTGTTTCGTAAGTGTGATGATTTAGTTTTCATGCTCATATGTAAGATACGCCTTGTTACAACATTGGCACATTACCAATTTTGACATGAAGAAAAAAAAGAAGAAGATAAAAGGAAGAAAAACCCAGAAAAGAAAAAAAATTTATGTTGAAAGTTATCAGATTTTTCAGCATCTCTTGAGATTTTCATATAAGTTTTCGTATTAGACCCATTTGTGTCACATTTTACATCTTGAGATATTCTAATAGCGAAGTACCTTGCATAATTGGAGTGAAATATACTAGATAGAGGTAGGTGATCATTTAAATTTACTTGAATTTCATTTACTGGTACTTCATTTAGTATTTTATAGAAAGTGAGTTAGGCCATTATTTCGAGTCTACCACTTTTCAGTTTCCAATCATTTTTTATATTTTTCTATGATCTGCAATTGTTCATGAATATGCTTTTTAAAAGAGTGGAGCAATTTAAACCAAAATAAGGGAAAGAAATTCAGCAGTTTACAATATTATATTAGCTGCAGAGCAGGAATATGTTCTATATTCAAGATTTACAGAACCAAAGTGTTTTACTAATGTATCCTGAAAGGACTTTAAAGGTTATCTGGTTGAAAATATAGTCCTTTAGCCTTAAACAAACCAATAAACAAAAAACCTGGGTCCTTAAAAGCTAATCTGGCTGCCTTTTATTCATAGTAATGACAACTACTCAGGATAAGAAAGACAGAGAAGTCCCACTAGGAAGAAAGCTGTGATTCCCCTGGCACTGATAAGCATATCCTTATTACAGTACTTGCCCCACTGAATTAAAATTATTTACTTAAGTGTAGATAATCCCCAGTAGGCTGCAGTACTTTATGGTGATGATCCTGGTGCAGCTCCCAGCACATGCAGTTCTCTTTATTTTATTAATATTATATTTTTTAGAGATGGAGTCTTGCTCTGCCACCTAGGCTAGACTGCAGTGGCATGATCAAAGCTCACTGTAACCTCAAACTCCTGGGTTCAAGCAATTATCCCACCTCTGCCTCCTGACTACAGGTGTGTGCTACCATGCCTAACTAATTTTAAATTTTTCTTTGTAGAGATGGGGGCTTGCTATGTTGCCCAGGCTGATCTTGAACTCCTGGCCTCAAGTGACCCTCATGTGTCGGCATCCCAAAGTACTGGGATCACAGGCATGAAGCACCATACCCAGCTCAGTTCTCTTTAAATCTTTATTGCATGAAAGAATGAATGGGGCCATAGAGGGTACATCAAAATCTAAATGGCAATTCTTACTATCCAATGTCCCAATAAAGGACCTAAACAATAAATTTTATAGGGGCATAGAAATGGGTTAAAGATAAGGTTGAAAGGAGTAAAACATGCAAATGTCAGGGACTCTCAATGATGGATGGACAGTCATTAAAATGTACGCAATAATTCTGCAAAGATGTCTTACCAAGAAGAAAGACAGACTGTTTTCATGGAGATTCCATTAGATTCACAGAGACCTGGACAAAATGTGTGTTCTCTTAAGGGTCCGCATCCAGCTACATGAGCTTGGGCAAGTCACTTAATTTTTCTGGGTGTCCGTCTTTCCAGCCGTAACATTTAGGTGTGATTAGGTCTTTCTGAGAGTCTCTTCTGTACTTCACATCTTTTGATTCCAAGATGAACGAAAAACAAGCAGCTGGTTTTCTGAAAGATTTTAAAATCTGAAACTAGATTATATATTTTTATAATAATAAAAATGAGTTGGAAAGTGCCAAGGCCACTGACCAGTTTTAAGCACCCCCACAACCAGGAAATCTCTACAAAAGGAGAAACAGAAAGGCAATTCAGTCCCAAAATGTCAGGAGGAGAAATGACTGTTTGCTCTTGGTAATGTGGGACAGTTATTCAAGTCAAATAAGTCAAATAGGTTTGTCTTCCCAATATTTGAGACCTGGAGCTTGCTCTCTTATTTCTGCTCTGTTTGATTTGGTTAATGTTTAGCAGAGGGGAAAAAAGAGGAGAGAGAGAAAATGTGTGTTTGAAAATTGCAGCCACTTTTCTTCTACAGCCACAGGCTGTGATGTCAAGAAGTAAATGACAGAAGACGTCAGCTCTGCTATCTATAACCTCATGCTTTGCAATTTCCCCCAGGGAAGCTGCATTCTTACAACTTCTTAAATCGGAAGTAGATCTGGCAAAAAAAAAAAAAAAATTTAAGTGCACTTGCACTGGGTATAACACAGACTCAGCCAGAGCAGTCCTAAACAGACTCCATGGAAATCCTCACACTTTTTTTTTTTTTTTACCAAAGAGCAGCGTCTCTTTCAAAAACACTGATCTTGGGATCATGGACTGTCTCCTTAATTTCTCCTTAGCAAATCTGTTGGAAGGAAGACTTTTGGTGCCTTTAAACAGATTGTCCTCCCTCACAGTAGCATTTGATAAGGGACAGTGTACAGCACAGGTGATACTGTTGGAGGGTGGGGTGGAGAAGAGGGAAGAAGGCAAAGGAGGAGTCAAGAACAGGTAAAATCCAGACACCAGAGCAGCCCAGAAGAACCTGAGAGCGTTGGGTGATGAGAAAACCTGCAGGGAGTGAACAGCGAGGTGAAAAAGTTCTAATGAAAAATCCTGCCTTCTCCATATCTTCGTCTACTACAGAGAGTTAGGGTCTAGTACAAACTGTGTGATCTCACAGGGATCCAGAGCTCACTGCTCTGAGCATTTCATGGTACAAATTGTGGGACTTTGACTAATGCTGACAAAGTTCTTTAATTTCTTCCAAGGAATGGAGTATACAGGAATTTTTTTATTACATAGATCAATCATTAGAAACATCTTAGATTATATTATTCATGCAGTTAACCTAAAATGAGTATGGTAATAGTTGCAGGAAACAAGCAAGAATTACCCTCATAAACTTGGAGATTAAATTAAATCTTTTTTGTTAAACTCATTTATTGAAAAAATTATCGATTCTCCCAGTAACAATGTGACTGTGAATTAAATTTTATGTTATTTAGGGACTTCAGAGTAAAATTATTCCAAGGCTTGCTTCTCTTGGATGAAGGGCTGTGAAGTCTCATTTAGGATGTAGAATATTATAATTGCATAAATTACGCAGGGCGTATGATATAAAATTGTTAAGAAAAACAAATAGATTTTTTTTGTTTGTTTTTAAAAATTCGGGGAGTATGTGGTTCTCTGATGAGATTAGTGTCTTTTCAACCTCAAATCAGCTTTATTTCTTGGCTTTTTCATGAACTTTCCTTCCTGTGCTACAAGAATTTCCAAGGGAGATTGTGTCATGTGCTTTCAAATTCTGCCAAGAAAAAAGTGCTCCATTGCTCATAGTTGCATTTATATTATTTGGTTATTTCCTATAATGGAACATAGCTAAGGGAAGGGGTCAATGCTGAGTTCTTACTAATAGTGTATCCATAAATATTGACTATATGGTTGGATTAGCTTTCTAAACAGATAGATTAAACAGCTAAATTTGCAGTGAAAATTTCTACATCTGTTCACTAATTTGAAATTGTTTTTTAAAAAAAGGAATGGGTAAATGGGTAAAATGTCTCATAAGTATAAATTGTCTTACTAAGTTTCCACAATATGTCAAACCTAAGACAAGAGCTTGCATGCAGATAGTTTATTTTGGTAAATGATCCCAAGGAATGAAAGTAAAAGAGAAGGAAGGAAGGAAAAATAATCCAAAGGTGTATTATTAAACTTTTCACCACTGTAGGCAGCTGGAGCTTGGGCCACTTGGGGACATCTGTGGAGCCAGTTATAATTCACCTCAGAATTATTCATTCAAGTGATACAAAAAGAAGATATTTATCAAACAACTTCTGTCCCCCATTGATAAATGGCCCATGGGGTATTGGCTCCCTCTCACTTCCAGGTTGACCTACAAATTGGAACAGCTGAGCAAGTTTCTACAGGAATGCGGGAGGTGCTGGTGGAGAAGACAAAGGGGCAGAAAGCAAGAGATGCATGGTTGAGCTGAACAGAGGTGCTGTCCGGCTACACTCGCAGGCATTGGTAGGGCTGGAATGAAAAGGGAGCCTGGAGGACCTGAGACAGAGCCCAGGAGGTATAAGAGATTTAAACTTCAAACACAAACATTTATTAACATATTCAGTTCAGTATAAGAAGGTCTTATTAGAGCATATCTGTGGAGGGCCAGTAGCACAGAGGATGCAGAATACCTGAGGGGTGAGAAGTTTAAGCCACGGAACAGAAGGAAGATCATACCAGGAGAGTAGGTTGAGGGTTTCAGTGACCAGCTTGGCCTACTTCATAGTTTTGATTAAGTCTAAGACTGCCTGAATTTCACTACATTGAAGAGTCTGCAGGATCATAGTGACTTCAAGGTCATCTAGTTAACCTCCCATCTGGGGCTTGACCCTCTGTAAGTAGCCAGTGGCCTTTGTTTAAAGTTCTCTAATGTTAAAGTATTCACAATCTTCTGAGACAGCACCATATAGCTTTGAATATTTCTAACTACTAGATGTTGTGGCAAAAATATGTCTGTGTGAGGTTCCTGCTGGTGAGTTTTGGACCCTTCGGGCCATGCAGAACTATTTAGATCTGAAGAGTTATCATGTCTCCCTGAATCTTTAGTCATTAGCCTAAACATCTCCAATTTCTTCAAACACTTATTCCCCAGTTAATAGTGTGCGTAGGTCTTTCTCCTCTGAAATCTCCTACATTCGGGTGTCTCAAATCAAGTGCCAGACAATGGGTTGTAAACTGATGAAAATTGGAGGAGTACCATTTCCTCCCTAAAGCTAGATAACACCATTCTACAAATATACACTGAAAGTGACACAGCCTTCCTGGAAGCCACTTTGCACTGCTAAATGTAACTGAGTTCACTGCTGACCAAAACCCTTGACTCTTTTTCAAATGAGCAATAGCTAAATCATATTTTAATCCACCTTTGTACTTATTGGATGGATTGATTTTTTGGGGGGATGGAAGGGATGAGGTAAGGGAGGAAGCTTACATGAATTCTTATTAAAATTCATCTTGTTAGATCAGCTAATTGTTTTGACCTGATAAGAACTTTCATAATCATAATTTGACATTCAACATGTTTATTACTGTTTTAAGATTTTTGCCACCTGCAAAGAGAAAGACCTGGTTTACTGCAAGTAGAAATGTCCCTTTGGGAATGGCCATTCAGCCAATTACTAAATCTACCATTGTACTAGGACAAGCAATGGAGTTGTGTAAAAGTTGTAGGTCTTTACCTTTGAACAGGAGAAGTCAGTAATCATCAGAAAATGCATCCCAGAGAGTAAGATAAAACTATAGCCCAATTCCAGCACTCATCAATGTCTAAGGAAGAGTTCAATCAGTGGTGGCAAAGTGCAGGCAACACTTTTATATTTCTGAGAAGGAGAATTGTCTGGTAGCAGGTATAATCGAGGTCACTAACTAGAAGTCATCTTGGTGAGACCATCAGGAGGACCCAATAGAACCCACTGCTCTGCTTGGAGGAGGTACTGTTAGGAGAAAGTAAGAAAATTGCTCTCCCCTCTCTTCCCCTACCCCAAAGGATGGTATGAGATCTACAATTTTGGGAATATGCTACCCAAATTATCATAGGTTTCTAAGCAGATTTTTATGACCCATGAGTTTTTATGATCCACTCTTTCCTGTGAGTGGACAGCAAAAACTGTTGCCAAACTCCATTTGTCCTTTAGCATGGAAGCTCCTGACATCCTCCTGCCAGGCTGCTTCACTTTGCTTGGTTTTGGGATAGGACCAATCGAGCCACAGGATTGAATAGGAATTAGCATCTAAGTGCATACAGAATGAGCCAATATGGGCACTAATTTTTATCATTATCCCCAATCAATATATACATCTCCCCAGTTCCCTCTGTGGGTTTCCAGACCACATAATAGAAATCTCTTTTAGTTCTAAATTTATATTCTATTTCCTCAGTAGCTCTGCCATGAACTCTAGTCCATTTTCCAGGGGCCATGATGTCCTGCCTCTCTCTTTGCCAGTGATCTACCTTTGGGGCTTATGGTAGGTAGAATAATGGCCTCTCGAAGATGTTCACATTCTAAATTCTATAATCTGTTAGGTTATAAAGCAAAGGGGAATTAAGGTTGCAAATGGAATTAAGTTTGCTAATCAGCTGGCTTTAAGACAATTATCCTGGATTGTCTGGGGAAACCCAGTGTAATTATAAGGACCATTAAAAGTGGAGGAGAGGGGCAGAAATCAGAGAAAGACATAGGATAATTGAAGGAGAGTTAGAGTGAGGTAATGTGAGAAAGACTCGATTAGCCATTGTTGGCTTTGAAGAAGGAGGAAAGGGCCATGAGCCCCTTCCAGTATCTAAGTGGCCTCTAGATACTGGAAAAAGCAGGGAAACAGATTCTTCCCTAGATCTTCCAAAAAAGGATATATTTTTGCCTGACACCTGCTATTAGCACAGTGAGACCCATGTCAGACATCTAAACTTCAGCTAGTAAGAGAATAAATTTGTGTGGTTTAAGCAGGTACATTTGTAGTAATTTGATTCAGCAGCAATAGATAACTAACATAGGACTATATAATGTCTCTTGTTCCCTCATGTAATTTTTTGGATTCTGATCCAACCTGAAATCATGACTCTTCAAATGATGACACTCTTTTTTAAAATTAAAAAAAAAATCTAAATTGATAAATAAAAATTATATATACTTCTCATAGACAGCATAATGTTTTGAAATATATACATTATGAAATGGCTATATCAAGCTAAATAATGTATGTATTACCTACATAATTTTTTTGTGAGAACACAAAATGTAAGAATATGCTGGTTTTGTTTTGTTTTGTTTTGTTTTTTGAGATAGAGTCTCACTCTGTTGCCCGGGCTAGAGTGCCGTGGTGTCAGCCTCGCTCACAGCAACCTCAAACTCCTGGGCTCAAGCTATCCTACTGCCTCAGCCTCCCGAGTAGCTGGGACTACAGGCATGCGCCACCATGCCCGGCTAATTTTTTCTATATATTTTTAGCTGTCACAATCATTTCTTTTTATTTTCAGTAGAGACAGGGTCTCGCTCTTGCTCAGGCTGGTCTCACACGAACTCCTGACCTCGAGTCATCCACCCGCCCGCCTCGGCCTCCCAGAGTGCTAGGATTACAGGCGTGAGCCACGGCGCCCGGCCATGTTATTAACTATAGTCATCCTATTGTGCAATAGATCTCTTAAACTTACCCTTCCTATCTAACTGAAATTTTGTGTCCTTTGACCAACATCTCCTCAAACTGTACCCCTCATCCTCCAGGTAGCCACTATTTCACTCTCTGTTTCTGTCAGTTTAACTTTTTTAGATTCCACATGTAAGTGAGATAATGCATTTCAATTCATTAAATTTCCCATTTTGGTCAATTATGTTTTCCTGATTTTATTGAATCATTTCCCTATTTTTTTTGAAGTTCAGTAAACCTCCTTAACACAATTATTTTAAATGATTTGTCAGGCAATTTGTTTATCTCCATTTCCTTGGCATCAGCTACTGAGAGATTATAGTACTTTTTTGGTAGTGGTATGTATTATTGATTTTTTCATGTTTCTTTTTGCCTTACATTGATGTCTGCATGTTTGAAGAAGTAGAGGATTATTCTGGTCTTTGCAGACTGTTTTTTTCTGGGAAAGCTCTTCATTAGTCAGCCCATCCAGAGATTCTGGGCAGTCTGGTGTGGTCTGTTGGGAGACATGCTATTGGAGTCTTTGGGCAGACTTTGTCATCAGGTGAGAGTCCTGGCACCTGGTTCCACAGGGGATGACCTGGTTTGGGGTAGGGCTTGAGTCTGAGTCTGCAGGGGCTGGCCAGGTGCTGGGTTGGGCCTGGTGCCTATGTCTACTGGGATGGGCCTGAAGCCTGAGTCTATAGGAGCTGGCCTGGCACTAGGGTAGACATGGGATCTGAGTCAATGGGGTGGGTGAGCCTGAGTCCTGGGTCTGCAGGGGTAGACCTGGACCCTAGATCTGTGAGAGCATGGGCCAATAAGGATCAGTCTGGAGGACAGAGCTACAGGGACCATCTTGTCACTGGGCAGGGCTGGAGTCTCTGTCTATGGGTGGCAGCCTGGTGCCTCATGCTAGGAGTGCCAACCTGGTGCTGTAAGAATAAATAAAAGGAAATTTACAACTGCATATAGTGCAGTTAAAGAAAACCCAAAGCTTGATATAAATATGAGCTTTCTAATCATCATAGCTGTTTACAGATGGAATAGGCTGCCATAAACATGTGATATAGAAGCAGGAACAAAAACTAATCAATGTCTTCTAAGCTTAGACTTTAACCCAAGAACTTCTGGAGATTTAACTTAACTACCCTTGACTGGGCCCCAGTGTGCTAGATATTTTCACATGAATTATCTCACTAAATGCTAATAATTATACCATGAAGTAGGTAAACCATCTTTACTTCACAAATAATGAACTGAAGGTCAAAGAGAGTACATGATGCCATTGGGAAAGGACGGCAATAAGGGTGCTATAAAGTTCGTATGCAAGGAGCCTTAAGCCTGTGCCAAGGTCCATACCTGTCATGCCTTTTTTATGCCTCAGCATAGGGTGACAGCCCCACAAACTTATGAATGCTGTAGGCTGTTATAGACTCTCATCTGAAGAGTTCTTGTCACTTAGCATAGCCCTGGTGAGTCATTCTGTGAATAAAATTCACTGTTACTTTTATGAATGAAACCTGTCAACTACTTCCTATGATGTGAGCCTACTTAATCATGAGAACCCTTTTGCAAAAGTCTTCTTAAAATGTGTATCTGAGTCTTATTAAACTATTTATTAAGAACTTCCAGTTAAACAGGTGGGTTGGACAAATGTTTACATCTATTCCCTTCTTAACTTATGCAAAACTGACAGCTAAGGAATTCAAAAGTACAACCTAATATGTTAAAAAAGGGAAAGTAAATTCTAAAGGTCTATAATATTTGGCAGATGAAAAGAGGATAGATGAGCTCTAAATTACTAAACAGATTAGAGAAAGCTGAAACCCAAGTGACTGGTATTGGTGGTGGTTAAGAGTAGGGGGAGTCTTGGGTTTTAGGGATGGCAGACAGAAGCCAAAAACGCAGCAAGAGGAGTTTATTGAAGAAGACTGAAGTCATGGGTACAGATCAGCCCTGGAAACAGAAGAATTTGCCTAAAGTCAGTAAAAGAAGCAGTCAGCCACCACTCTTCATCCTCCTCCTCCATCTCCTCCTCCTCCCTCTTCCTCTTTGTAGAGCCTCAAAAACCAGTTCTCCCACACTGGGAGAGAAGACTGAAAAAGTTAACTCTTTGCAGAGGTTGAAATCTCAGATTTCAGCTAAGAGCTAGCGTGCCATACCAAAAACATGAGAGCTAAATGAAGTTGGCATACTAAATAGTGAAGCCCCTTTGGCTCCCAGAAGTCTGGAAGCCAAGCTTATACATTCACCACCATCCCCTCTCCCCACGCCAGACAGGATACTGGAAGTTCTACTCTAGGAAATTGATTGGTGTAGTAAGACCTAAGCATATTAATATTTAGGGTGTCTTCCAATGAAACAGGCAGGCCCCCGCCACCCTTTGGTGAAACTCACAAACCAATAAACCTCTCTCATGCATAAGGCACATCCAATCAGGTATGTATTATATAATACTGTACTCTTAAAATTGAATGGGGAGCCAATGATTGCCAAACTACTGAGAAAATCCTTAAACTACTTGTTTTTTTTCTTCCTTCTTTTTATTAAAAAATACCACCTTGAAAGCAACACTTTTGCTATGACTCATCCTTTGTCTTATAAAGGCCTGCTCGCAACACTGGAGTGAATTTATTGTTGCTTTGATGTAAGGCCTTAATCCTTAGTTCTTTAAAAGGTATTTCTATTCCTCTGTATAAAACCAATCCTCTTCTCCCTGATCTCCTCCAATCTCTTCAATGACAGATTTTTCATTTTGACATTCATTGAGCCTTAGAAACACTTCAGGGGTAAGATAGCCCCAATTCCCACTGTATGTTACTTGATTTCATTGGGTGTTTTATTGGGTTGGTATATTTTTCTCATATTTTATTCTATTGTATCTTCTTACTGTGCTACAGATATATTGAAACAGGTTTTCTGAAAATAAATAACAAATATTTTAAAGCTTAAAATAAATTAAACCTCTAATCTATTTTTATAGTTGCCTGTATTTTGTTCATTTTATGTTTTTGGTCCCATAGTCAGTCATGATATGTCGTGTCAACTGGCACCTTCCATTAGGCTTGGGAAGACTTGACAATTTTATGTCACTAGTTTATGTTTTGATGCAATACAGTAGCTGAGAGTGGGATTCTTTGATAAATAAGATGTTTATGCAATTTTAGAAAGTTCAGCAAGGCACATAAATTTGTACCTATTCTAGACTTTAAGAGAAAAATAGTTTCCAACACATTTCAAAATATTCTCCTTATTTAGTTTCTATTTCTTTTTTGCTACAGATACGTAGAATGTTCACCTATAGAGAGCTCTTTCTTATGTACATTTAAATGTGGTTAGAAGTGTTGATTTTCTTGTTAATTTTATGAAAGAAAGAAAAATAGACGAGGATATACAAAAGAGGATGAAGCTGGAGCAGAGCACTACAGCTGGGAAGGATTTTTCTGTGCCTGGAGATAAGGAACACAGAGCCCTCATACACTGAAAGCATGTTTCCATCAGAGTAATGAACCATATAACTACTCTCATGTCATTCTCAAAATATAAATCTTTCTTTAGGATGAAAGGGCAGGTGGTAATAAATTGTTGGTACAGAAAATAGCTGAAGGGAAAAAGCAGCAACTTAAATGTTATTCACATTTATGTAAATTCGGCTTCTAAAATATGAAAGGGTTTTCTCTGTACTATGAAAGTGACTGAAATGAATGGAATAGAGGCAAGAAGATTTTGTAGGCCTGTTTAACTCTGCCTGCAGAGTCTTTATGAAAGGATGCCTGCAATACATAAGGCTGAGCCACATTTTACAGGCTCCACGCTATTGTGTGTTTCAGCTGACATTCCAGATAGCAAGAGCCAAAAGGCAGATGTGTTTTGTGAAGACTGGAGTAGAATAAAAAAAGATGCCAAACTCAGAAGATGAACCTCATATGGGTGGGAATGGGTGATAGTCAGAGAATAATTAGCGAAAATTATTGGAATGAGTTGTGGGAAACTTTAGTAACTTTGACAATACTTGGAACTCTCTCATAGTATGTGGAATGCCTTTAGGATCCTAGGAGAGTTAAAAATTTAAAAAAAAAAAAACACACACAAAGCTAGATTTTGATAATATAGACAATGTATTACCAGGATAAAGACAAGAGCCTCCACAGGAAAGGGCAATGAAATATCGTACATTCATCTCAAAGTATTTCATTTTGACCTCGGTTTACATTGACACAAAATCTCAAAGACTCATTCCAGCTTTTCTGGGGCCAAGATGATCATCTCCTTTTACAGATCCCTAATGTAGTTAACTTTTCCTTAAGGTGAAGTGTGATATCAGTTTTAATAGGAGTCAAAAATTACACAAGTAAGAGATGTGGCCATTAACAGGGATAATCTAAAACACTTACCTAGAAAAATTTGAAAATATAAAAGTAAAATCTACATGCTAGATTTATAAAAGTAAAATCTACATGCTACATGCTGAATTCCAATTATTATGCCTTCAGATGAAGCCAAAATCCTTGGAAATAAATGGAGAATGGATGAGTGGAATTCTAATATTCTTTTGCTTGTTTATATAGTTTATTTTTAATATCAATCTTCTATAATTAGCCTACATGTTAACAATAACATTTTGAAAACCAAGGACAGGGAAGATATCCAAAGAAAAGCTGTTTGAATCAAGACAGAGGGAGATTTTCAGAAAGAAGAAAGACAGTTTGGTACGTAGAGCTTGTAAGATATACGTGATCAAGAGGCAGGGCCATGACCCAGGTAAGAAGAGTCAAGAGTATGCCTTAGACTGGAAAAAGGAGAAAGAGCCTATATCTCAAATGAGAGAGGGAGAGAGAAGAGACTCATGATGGATGGAAGCTCTTTAGCTGTCTAGTACAATAAAATTGTGCCATCAAATATGACAGCAGGAAGCTTCTAAAAAATTGATATTTGATGCCTTAATAATAGTCCTGTGCAGCTTGAGTGGGTCACACAGCCTCTCCTTGGTTTGAAATTTCTTTCATATATTCCAAAGTATTTGGCAATTTCTTCTGCCTCCAGTTGCATTGGTTAGTCAGTGATAGGCAATCCTTTTGAATATTATAAAACATAACAGAACATCACTTACATGTGGATACCATCCTTTCTTAGGCCCTGTAATGCATTTTGTTGTTGCTTTGTAAGAGAATATAGAAACACAATTATCCTTCCAGCTATAAGTATTTGCCTCACTAATGTGAAATTTAAGCCATAAGATCCTATATCTATACCTTTCTGTATTCTTAATAACACTGTGTTTTGTGCTGAATGACTGAGCACATTTAATTTGGGGATATTTTATATGCCAATTAAATTCAATGCATAGTGCATCAAAAATGTACATAATATTTTTGAAGTGGTAACAATATGAACAGCTATGACAAAGTTCCTGCACACACAGGCAATGATAACTATGTCACAATAGCGGTAGAAATTGTTTTATTTCATTGATTATAAGATATAGTTTAATTTCAGAGATGTTAGTATGTGAATAGAAGTTTTAGGACCATTGCAGTATGGTAATATGATATGTAAGATAAAGTGACAAACCGCTACTTTATTATATGTTCATATGCTCACACAGTCTTGAGAAATTTGGGAAATTTATTTCACTGGATTAAAAGGTTTTTGTTTTGTTTTGTTTGCCTGATAGCCTTATGTGCACAATGGTCAGAGAAAATTATTGCAGTCCTCAAAAATAACCAGTAGAGGGAGAAATTCTCCACAGGGGCACACTCAGCAGGGAAGAAACAAAATACCTTAATTTAGACGAAGGGGTTGAGGTTGTAGGATTGAGCTATGGGAGCTTCCATGCACATACTTTACAACACAAAATGGCAGAGGATGCAGAGCTGAATGAGGAGACACAAAGACATACCATATATGAAAGAAAAACTCTTAGGCAATGTGGAGGAAAAATGGAAATGTCATGCTCCGTAGTTGCTAACCTCAACCAAATGAGGAAAGTAAAAGCAAATACACAACCTGAACCAAGAGGGAACTCAAACGAGGGAACAAAATCAGTGTGGTCTCAGATTTCTTTAAAAATCATTCAATGTTACAAGACACTGTTGTCTATAAAGACTTCTGGTTTCAAACTACAGTTTAACTGGATATAATATAAAAAACTTTATATCCAGTTAAACTATAGTTCAAATATAAAGGCAAATAGAGTTTCCACAAAGGCTTCTTGAAGATATGACCCAATGAACTTTAGCCAACAGATAGATGAATAAAGAAACCAGCAAAAAGACCAACAGTGAGCATAACATCCATTTAATTATAACACTGAGATTAAAACAACTCTAGACGTTGTGTCTGTAAGAATGTAAATATTATGAAATATAATAATTTAGAAATGATAGAGCTGACAGCTTTGAAGGTTAAGGAGGAAAGAGTGTGTAAGGTAATGTAAATATGGAGAATAAATTACCTTGTAAAACCACAGGTTTATAAACCAATTAGTAGAGCCATGAATACATTTAGAAGTAAAAATAAACACTAGATAAACTAAGAATAATAATAAAATCAACAAAGACTCAGCAGTGGAGGAAAGAGAAGGGTAGTGGAGGAAGTAAAATATAATTTTGTCAATGTGATGAATCTTTTCTAAAAATTTAGAGAATTAAAATATATGAAGATATAATTAAAATAATCCCTAAAAAATCAAGAATAGACTACATATTCTAAAAATTTCCAGAAGGAATGCACATAGAAAACATAGGCTATAGAATGAAAGATCAGGAAATCAGCTTACAGTATAACAGCATGAAGAGATAGAAAAAGGATTTAGAAAGCTGATATCTTGCCCCTCAGGAAGATATCCATCCCATTGAGAGCTGAAGGTTGAGGGATCCCGGTGTTCTTGGCTGTATCAATATGAAATGGAGTTCCCCTCTTGATGATAAGGATTACATGGATTGATTAGATCACTTTGGATAATATGATCATTTTAACAATATTAATATTTTTAATCCATGAACATGGGATACTTTCCATTTACTGTGTCTTCTCTAATTTATCTCATCAATGTCTGAAGATTTTCAGCCTACAGATCTTTCACTTCCTTGGTTAAATTATTCCTAAGCATTTTATTACTTTTGATGCTAGTGTAAATGTGATAATTTTCTTAACTTCTTTTTCAGATAGTTTATTATTAGTATATAGAAACACTACTAATTTTAGTATACTAATTTTATATCCTGCAACCTTACTGAATTTGTTTTTTAGTTCTAACTGTTTTTTAGTTTTTGGCAGAGTCTGTGGGGTTTTCTATATATAACATTATGTCATCTGACAGCAGAGACAATTAAAATTCTACCTTTCCAATTTGGATACTTTTATTTTTTCTTCTTTTCTAATTGCCCTTGCTAGGATTTCCATAACTAAATGGTGAGAGTGGACATCCTTGTCTTGTTCCTGATCTTAGAGGAAAAGTTTTCATCTTTTTTCCCATTGAGTATAATATTAGCTGTGGGCTGTGGCATATGGCCTTTATTGTGTTAAGTTACATTCCTTCTATACAAAATTCATTGAGAGTTTTTAATCATAAAAGAATGTTGAATTTTGTTAAATGTTTTTCCTGCATCAATTAGATGATCATATGGCTTTGTTCTTTATTCTATTAATGTGGTGTATCACATTTATTGATTTGCTATGTTGAACCACCCTTACATCCCAAGTATAAATCCTACTTGATCATGGCGTATGCACTTTTTAATGTGCTGTTGAATTCACTTTGCTAATATTTGAGGTATGAGGGTGGGAGATGAAGAAGTTCTGGTTCAGATACTCCAGACTTTCACTGTTTCTATTAAATTTTAGTAAATTATCTTGAAAAGATATTTCTTCCTTTGTTGTATGTCCCAAGGCCTATTTCCAGAGACTTTAAATGGTTGTTTAAAAAAAATAATTTTCACCAGTTTTGCTAGCAAATAGGTCTGCAGAGCTCCTCAGACTGTGGCACAGAGTATGGAGAAGTTTAAACCTAAGGGCACTCTCAAAAAAGGTGGAGGTTGTGGTGAACAGAATTGGGAGAATATTGGGGAAGAAATTGGTAGAATAATATCAGATATAAGCTAAACTGAAGGCAGGTAAGTTTATAAGAAAGAATAAGAAAAAGAGACACCTGTGAGAAACCTTTTTTGGGTCAGAACATAACTCAAATGCTGATCTGAGAAACTATGCCTTCAGCAGGAGTCAGGTTGAATTATACTGTAGAGTAATTTATACCCCAGGGCATTGTTGAAAACAATAGAGCAACAGTCAACAATTTGTAGAGTTTAATAATTGGGTGTAGTCTGGGAAAAAGACAGTCAAAAAGATCCCTGCCAAAACCCACTGTCATCCCAACATGACTATAGGTACCCAAGGCCTTGTACTCCAAGGAGCAAATTCAATGGCTTAGCACTGAAGAAGGATAATAGATCTCACTAAATAATCTAGCCCATCACTAAAAAAATAAGCAAATAAGCATATCAAGACCTGGAAGACAGAAACAAGAACCCAGAATTGCTACAATATATTATCTAAAATGTCCACTTTCCAAAAAAATATTAAAAGATATGCAAAGAAACAAGAAAGTACAACCTGAACACTAGAGAAAAAAAAAAAAAAAAAAGCAACAGAAACTGCCTGTGAGAGGTAAATGTTAGATTTAACAAAGACTTCAAAGTAGTCATTATATATATGTTCAAAGAACTAAAGAAAATAGTAATTATAAATTGATCTTATATCCTGTAACTTTACTTAACTTGCTTATTAGTTCTAACAGTTTTCTTTTAATAGATTCCCTATGATTTTCTATATACAAGATTATGTCATCTGCAAACAGATCTCTTAACTTTGTCTCCTCAGTTCTATCTCAATGAAATTACTCTGTTTATACTCATCATTTCTCTTGTGAACTACCAAAAGAACCCACTAATAGCTCTGGCTGCTTCCAATTATATACCAGTCAAATCCATTCTCCACACAGCTGCCAGTGTGAACTATTTAAAATGCAAATGAGACCATGTCATTCCCTGCTGAAAACCATTTAATGGCATTTCATCAACTATGGGATAAAGTTCAAGTTCCTCAATATAACATGTAAGATCCTACATTATCTGTCTCCTGCTGACTCTTCCAGCTTAAACTTTAGTGACTCTCTGCTTTGAAATCCATGTTCCAACCACACCCAAATACTTGTCATTGTTCTTCTCTAGCATCCTTTCCTGTCCATTATCTCCTATTTTCTTTGTAAATTTTATCCTTTTTAGACACAGCTCAGGCATCACCTTCGCCAAGACACTTCCCTAAACTCCTCTTTATCAATTCAAGTTTTAAGTGCAATCAATGAAAATCAAATGTGTCTCGTTTAAGAAAAAAATTTGCTTAATGAATGTTTGGTGTGTTATGGAGTCTCCACGATTCTAAGAAAGTCAGATTCAGGCTACATAGTCAGGAACAACAGACAAAAATCACAAAAATGGTCCAGTGAGGACAACGCTGCTGTAGCAGTAAGGGACCTGATGTTGAAGATGCCAAACCCATTGTCCCTGGACACGGAATCCATAAAGTACCTTTGCCACAACTGGCAAGGGGACTTGTTATTCTTGAACTCACTACTGCCACTTCCCCAGAGAGAATTCTTCTGGTGGTTGCTTTTTCTCATCCCCATCTCCGGATTCCAAGCCTGAGCAGGTGCAACACATTGGAGGAGCCTAAGTCATTATGTCTGTGTCATAGCTGCAAGGCAGGCTTGGAAAATAGCATATAACTTTAGGAGTTCCATATTTATAAAGTAGGAAATTCCCCAAACTTAATAAAAGGGTTTAAGTGCTGGGTTGTCAAAAAGATTTTTTTAAGCTATCTACTATATTTCATTTATTTGGCTTTCTAACAACAACCTCTATCTTTCTTCCCATTCTTGCACTTAAAAAATGCCCTCATCTACCATAATGTAACAATCTCTCATTGCATTAAAAAAATCACTTACAACTTCCCCCAATGGGATTAACCTAGTGATTATATTTGGTTTCAAGTCCAAGACCTCTGGTCATATTTATAACTCCTCTAGGTTTGTCAGAACCTTTGTCTTAATATTTCATAAGATTTGGACCAGCTAGACCATATCTACTGTCCTAGGAAGTTCCTCAAGATTTCTTTATTTATAATCAACTCCCATGCCCTCTCTCAGGTAAATACTGATCTGATATCTCTCTGATCAATTTTGACTGTTCTGGAACTTCACAGAAATGATATATGGTGTCCATTCTTTTGTGTTTAACTTCTTTGGCTCAGCATGTTTTTGAGATTCATTCATGTTTTTGTATGTTTCAGTAGTTCATACCTGCTGAATAGCATTCCATTATGTAAAAATACCATAATTTATCCATTTACCTATTAATGGACATTTGGGCTTTTGACTATTATGAATAAACCTTCCTGGATGGTCATGTATAATTATTTGCATGGACATGTTTGTACTTATCTGGGGTAATTATCTAAAAGTAGAATTGCTAGATCATATGTAAGTACATAAGAAACCTCCAGACTATTTTCCAAGGTTTTATCATGTGACACTCCTACCAACAATGTGTGAGAGTTCCATTTGCTCCAAATCCTCATCAATACTTTGTATTGGTAATTGTTTTTTTTAACTCTAACCATTTTAGTGGGTAGGTAGTAGTATCTCCTTGTGATTGTAATTTATATTGCATGACTAAAGATATGGAACAACTTTTCATCTGTTTATCAGTCATTTAAAAAATGTTTCCTTTTTTAAAGCATCTTTTTAAGTCTTTTAACCAGTTAAAAATTTAATTATTTTTTTAGAGCTTTTCTGAGGGTAAATACATATTCTTCCCAGCTCTTTTAGTAATAGGATTACTCATACCTTTCTTTTACCTTTTTGCCTAAGGACATGAAAAACTCAGAACAGCTTGAAGGAATATTAGTTTACCAGATTTGGTTTCTTTCCTTGGGTACTAAGACCTTTAGAGTCTAGAGTCATAGGCAGAGTAAAAAACATAGCTCTGTAAGTGGTTTATCAGATATAACAGTGAGAAGTGCAACATCGCCCCACTTCCTTTTCTTTGTCTCTGGAACCGTGTTATCTAACTATGGGAAAATAAATACCATATAGAATAGCATACCAACCTCACTGAGTTGAGTGTGGTCTCCCACTGACACTCTACGTCTTCACTAGACCATTCCACCATTTGTTAAGGCCAGCTAATTTGGGGGATATGGGGTAAATGGTAAAACCAGCAAATCCATGGGCATCAGTCCGCTGACTTTCTTCCTCTTTGTAAAGTGAGATCTCTTGTTAGAAGTCACGTTGTGTGGAATCTCACAATGATGAATAAGATGATCAGTAAGTCCACACATGGTGCTCCTGGCAGAAGGTTGACAGGCACGACAAAATAGAAATTAAGAATGGATGTTTATTCCAGTGAGGGAAGTCATTTTTCTACCCCCTAATGAGTCCAGTGAAATCCACCTACTTCCAGCTGGCTGCCAGATCCCCCAAGCTATGGAAGCCTATCAAAGTATAAACAGTGGCCACTCCAGGTGGCACAATGAGAACTCAGCTGTGGTGATGCCCAGGTCAGCATTGGTGAGATAAAGTCCTTGTGGCTGAGCTCATGCTTACTCTCCATCCCTGCTACCATGGGTGTTTTTCATGCCAAACAAGCACTAGGAAAACCGGGAAAGAGGCTAACTGGCATCTTCAAGTCATTTATTTCATCCACCTGATTACTGATAATCTCCAGCACAGTTGGGACTTTTATTGTGCAATGTTGATCCATTATGGGACAAT
Organism: Eulemur rufifrons; assembly: GCF_041146395.1. Taxonomy (NCBI): domain Eukaryota; kingdom Metazoa; phylum Chordata; class Mammalia; order Primates; family Lemuridae; genus Eulemur; species Eulemur rufifrons. The sequence continues at coordinate 56,429,010 of NC_091001.1, forward strand.
TTTGAGAGTTTTATTCACATAACACATCGCCAAATCTCCTTGCCACAAAAGATCTCCAATCTTTGCCTTTAATAGCTCTGAAAATCTAGCCAAGCCATTAGTCATGTTCCATGAATCACTATAGATGCATACTGCAGGTCATCTTTCTTTTCATGGATGAAAGTCTACCTCCTGAAAGGATTGCCCTTAGACAGCGTTCAGAACAGATCTATATCACTATATGATATCATTCAAAACATTTGTAAACCAGGCTTAAAGTTTTTTCTTCTTACTTAAATAATCTTAAGAAATTCTTTGGAAGACCTTTGATTTGGGTTAGGAAGAGATGGCAGTGTGTCAGGAGCAGGCAGACTGGGCATGTGAGTCACTTTTTTATGTAATTTACTTGGGCCTTCAGGATTTTCCTGAGCCCCTTTCTTTATATAACCCTTCCACTTGTTCATATTGTTGGACATAAACAAGCTTATGACGATGAATCACATACCCTATACATTACAGACAGCTCAGATTGTATGACCACATGTTGCATAGTTAGACATATAGTCTCTGCCAGAGCTCAGTAGCACTCCAGTAGCTACTTCTCAAAAAGAATATATAGTTATTTGTCTAAGAAGGTATACTCTAACCCATCAGGAAACTCTGCTTTGATTTTTCTATTCGGGCTTGCCACAGACTCCGTTTACCACATTGATCTTCCACAGAATATCTGCTAGGTCCTGAGGACCAAATATCCACCTGGGTCAGTTGGAGACCCACCTGTTCCTCTGAGCCTAAATCAAAGTTTTTACGCTTTTGATTCCCTTGATAAATAGGTTGGGATAGCACACACAACCATGTTGTTATCTTCGAAACCCAGAAACCCGTTAACAACATGCCTTTGAATTTGGCAGTTGATGGGAGAAGGGATAAAAGGTGCAACAAGTTGCTTTCAATTTGGGAAGGATGTCCCACCATGTTCCAGACCACTGATTCCTAGAAACTTCACTGTGGTGGCTCAAGTCTGTATTTTCATGGAAAATATTTTCTGTCTTCTGATATGCCTGTATCTCACAACATTACCTAGAGCACCATTATATAATATCTTGTTCTAGTTCCTACAAACATGATGTTAGTAATGTAGGAACCAAATGATGTCCTGTGGTGATGCTGAGATATAGAAGGTATCCATAGACTAAATAAAGATATAGGTCTGAAGAACTAATGTAGCTCTCAGACTAGGTGGAAAGTGTATCCTTGTCCCTTTCAGGTTAAAGCAATGTACTTCCAGGTGTTCTCTCCTTTTTGAGATACAGCATTAAGCGCTCTGTATCTGTGATTCTCAAACTTTAAATGTACATTAGAATTACCAAGAGAGCTTATTCAAGCACAGGCTGCTAGACAATGTCTTCAGAGTTTCTGATTCACTAGGTCGAGGTTAAATAGGTAAGTGATAGGAATCATTACCCTTAAATCTTTCAGGCCAATTTTTTGGACAGCAGCAGTAATTGCTTTTCCCCCTCAGGCATGTAGTATTACTCTTGGTTTATAATTTTGGCATGGATCAGGGAGCTAATATGGCACTTCTGCCAATTACTGAGTAAATCTCTTCCTGAGTAAATACTCAGGAATTAGACAAATAGACTTACACTATGGTGTGGACCTTGGGCAAAATTTAAACATTTATCATCTGACTTACATAACTATTGAACCAGAGTGGTATTCTGAGTTCCCAGGAACTGAGTAATCAGCTCAAAATCAGAGTTCAGAGGTCCTTTAGGGAAGGACAGAAAAAATTACGATACAAACTTGTGTTATTCCCTCAAGTATACTAGGCTTCCATTCAGGTAAGGAACTCTGGGTGTCTGAAATAACCCAAGTCTGAGAATTCAGTCAGAAACTGTATTTCACTTTTACCAAGGCTCAAGTTAGACCTCTGTTAGCCAGCTCTAGCAGATTATTTTTTGATTATGCAAGTCAATTAGTACCTTAGATTGACACTCTAGTTTAGTCCTAATGGCATCCTCCTTAATTAAACGTGTAGCTTGGATGATCTGGTTATCAACTCCAGCCCTGGGACCTATTACCGTAACCATTTCCATCTTGGTTGGGTATAAGTTGCTGCTACTTGGCCTCTTTCTACTCAGGATTTCCCCATCTTCACTGAACTTTATGAAGCCTGTTTCAATGATGGCATTTCCTTCCCACATCCTTGTCAATAGAAACAGCTATTAAAGTTCTTTTTTAAAATACTGATGTTCCCCTCACCAATGTACTTCTCTATGCACTTGTAAAGTGAGCATCTTCCAGGACTTGTGTGTGGGGGGGGGGGGAGGGGGGTTCAAGTTAAGGGATGAGTCTCACTTATCCTACATTCTCTTGTGTTTGTAAGTTATTGCATTCCATTCTCTACATCTCAACCTTGGCTGCTCACTAGAATCAGGTGAGGAGTTCTTAAAAATCTTGTTGCCCCAGCTGCACTTCTATCCAAGACCCTCTAAACGTAAGATCCAGGCATAAGTACTTTTCCAAAATTCCCTAGCTAATTCCACATTGCAATAACAAAACAAACTTATAGAATCACAACCTCATTTAATGTAAGCTGTGTCAATTCTGAATTTCAGCATTCAAATGAGCAAACAATTTAAATCTGTTGCACCTGCTCAACATAGCACATTAAATTCAGACTATGTGGTAGGTTAGTGCACCCACACTGGTAAAATCAACCCAATCTAAAATTAAATATCTTCCTCTCTGTCCTAATACCCTTGGATTTCATTCCAACCCAAGCATATTCCCGAGTTTTTTTCTTTAAATGAAATTTTAATTGAAGTATAATACATATAGAGAATAAAATGCAAAATTTGTAAGTGTACAGCTCCATCGATTTTTCAAGTGAACACAAGACATTACATTAACTTATTAACCAGAACATTAACACCATAAGTTATTACACCCTTCTACAAAGTTAACTATTTTTTTGTTCAGAGAGACAGAGTCTTGCTCTGTCACCTAGGCTGGAGTGCAGTGGTGCCATCATAGCTCTCTGTAATCTCGGACTTCTGGGCTTAAGTGATCCTCCAGCCTCAGGCTTCTGAATTGTGCCCGGCTTATTTCCAGTTTTTGAATATTGTTATATTGCTATTGTGAATACTCTTGTATATGCTTTTTGGTACACACATGTATGTGTGCTATATGTATGCATTTCTGTTGTATTATCAGTCTTTAATTTTAGTCATTCTGATGGATGAATTGTGTTATCTTATTGTGGCTTTAATTTGTATTTATATGATGCAATTGAGCACCTTTCATTTGTTTATTAGACATTTGGATGCCCTCTTTTATAAAGTATATTTAAGTCTTTTGCCTGTTTCTTTTTATTGGATTGCTTATCCTTTTCCTTATGTATGAGTTTGAGTTTTTAAAATATATTTTGTCAGATTGTATAGGAAATAATATTTCTCACTGTCACTTGCTTTTTCATTCTTTTTTAATGATGTCTTTTGCTGAATAGAGACTCTTAATTTTAGTAAAGTTCAAATTGTAGATCTTTTATCTTAAAGTTAAGTACTTTTTTTCTCTTTAAGAAACATTTGCCAATTCCAATTTCATGGAGGCCTTCTCTTATGCTACCTTTTTAGAAGCTTTATTGTTTTGGCTATCTGATTTAGGTGTGGAATTTATTTCTGTGTATAGTGTGAGGAGAGGTCAAGACTTAATTTTTTTTTTGTATAGGTAGGCAATTGACTCAAATCAATTTATTGAAAAGACCATTGTTTTCCCACTGTGCCTCCAGTGACTTTTTTGTCACAAAGCAAGTAAATTTGTATGTATAAGTCTCTTTCTAGTCTCTCTGTTCTGTTCTCTTTGTCTATTTTTGCACAGATATTACATGATCTTAATTACTATGTTTCTATGCAGTGTAAGTCTTGAAATCTGGTAATATGTCATCCAATATTGTTATTGCATATCCTTAGCTATTCTTCATCATTTAATTCCCACATAAATTTTCAAAACAGCTTATCAATTTCAGCAACAAAAAAAACGTTGCTAGAACTTTGGAATTTCGTTAACTCTTTGGATCAATTTGTAGATAATTGCTATTTTTAAAATATGTAGTGTTACTATCTAAGAATATGGTATATACTTTTATTTACTGAGTCATTTTAAATTTCTTTCATCATGTTTTATATTTTTCTGATGAGAGGTGCCATGTGTCTTTTGTTAAAATTTTTCTTAGACTAAATGGTACCATAATAAAATTTTTATTTTCTGATTTTTGTTGCAAGCATTTAGAAATACAACTGATTTCGTACATTGACCTTGTTTCTGAATGACTTCACCAAATTCACTTACTAATGATTTATAGATTATTTTGTATTTTATATGTACATAATTATATTGTACCCAAAACCTACCACTGTTATTTATTTCATTTCAATCTTCATACCTTTTTTTTTCTTGTCTTATTATAATGTACAATGCAATTATTGAATAAGAGTAGTAATAGTGGGCATCTTGGTCCCATTTCTGATCTAGGGAGGAATGACTTTAATATTTTACCTTTAGGTATTGTTTTGGGTTAAATTGTGTTCCCAAAAAGATATGTTGAAGTCCTAATCTCCAGTAGCTGTGAATGTGACATTATTTCAACATAAGGTCTGCAAGGACATAATCAAGTTAAGATGAGGTCATACTAGATTAAGGTTGGTCTAATTTCATGACTCAAAAAAAGAAGGAAATTTGGACACAGGGATACAGAAATACACAGGGAGAATGCCATGTGACAACTGAGGCAGAGATTGGAATGATGTCTACAAGCCAAGAAATGGATAGTCACTGTCATCAGTCATTAGAAGCTGAGAGAGAGGCATGGAACAGATTCTCCTTCAGAGCCTCCAAAAGGCTCTCAAGAGATGGTTTTCTTGCTGACACCTTGATTTTGGACTTCTAATCTTCAGATCTGTGAGAGAATAGATTTCCATTGTTTTAAGCCACTCACTTTGTGGGACTTTGTCATAGCAGCCCTAGGAAACTAATACAATACAATGAATCTACCTTACGTTGGACAAAGAAAATGCCTTTCTAATCCTACTTTGCTAAATGTCTAATTAATAGGTGTTGAATTTTTATTCAGATTTTCTATTCCTTCTTGTAATAGTCCTATAACTGTTTTAAAAATTCAATCTGTAATTAGAAACCCTTACAAAAACTTCTTTCATGGTTAAAAATTTAAATCAATTTCTATTGATTCTCTGATATAGCTGGACTAGAATAAGAGATGAATAGATTTGCTCTTAGTTTATTCTAAATGCCTAATTCCCAGAGTGATTAGAGGCATATTGATTGAAGGAGGAAAACAGATTCCAAAAGAGATATCCTTTTATTAATGAATGAAGACATGTTTTCAGCTACTTTATTCCACATCTGGCCTCCCTTCATGAAAAGTTATTGTGTTTTGAGAGGTATGGGAGGGAAAGAGGGTCGCATGAGGATTCTCTGACCTAAACATTTTCCTTCACAATTTGCCATGATACCTGGAATTCCAACAATAGTAAAATTCTTTTCAACTTAATTACCACCATTTACAGGAATTCTATGTTTAAAGGCAGCTATTCTGGGAGGGATAGCGCATGAAGCTGCTATTATTAATATAAATTAGGTTAAAACAGGAGGAATCACTTTGAAATGAGTCTTGATTGTTGGTGCATGGTCTATTCCAAAAAGGACAAGAGCTAAAAAGTCAACCAGAAGTGGCAATTTGTAGTACAAAAACAAGAAAACAACAAACAAACAAACAAAGTCTACAGTAGGGAATAGCAAATGCTGTTCAGTCATTAAGAATGTTCATTATTATTCAACTGTGATGGTTAATTTGGTTTGGTGTCCCAATGTAGATGAGGTTCCTTTCTCTTCCTCTATTTATCTTTTTTTTTTTTTTTTTTTTTTTGAGACAGAGTCTCACTCTGTTGCCTGGGCTAGAGTGAGTGCCGTGGCATCAGCCTAGCTCACAGCAACCTCAAACTCCTGGGCTCAAGCAATCCTACTGCCTCAGCCTCCCAAATAGCTGGGACTACAGGTATGTGCCACCATGCCCGGCTAATTTTTTCTATATCTTTTTAGTTGTCCAGCTAATTTCTTTCTATTTTCAATAGAGACGGGGTCTCGCTCTTGCTCAGGCTGGTCTCGAACTCCTGACCTCGAGCGATCCTCCCACCTCGGCCTCCCAGAGTGCTAGGATTACAGGCGTGAGCCACCGCGCCTGGCCTCCATTTATCTTGAGTTCTTCAGAAAAAGGAGTTGTGAATCTAATTGTGTGAGTTTCCAATATACCACCAGGGAATGTCTCTCTCTTCTCTCTTCTCATTTACGAAACTGGAGGTTAGAGAACAATGTCAAAATGATGTAGGAACCTGGAGTTTGCAGATCAAATTGTGCAGTGTCAAGTCTCAGTCATGTTTTCTTGGCTAGGAAGTCTCTTGGAAAGCTCAGGGTAATTTCAGGACATCCCAAAGGAATCTCCCAAGAATGATCTTAAAGCTCAGAGTGTTGCTGGACCCTGAGGTATCTAGGGATAGGATTCTTGGATGAGTGAGAGGGAGAGAGGAGAGAGAGAATATGAGAATGAGTATGTTTATAGGCCTCTTCCTGGTTTTCTTTCCTCCCAAACCAGCTACTAAACACATCCCAAAAACATATAAACGTTGAATATCTCTGTCAATCTGAGTCTTCCTCCAATTAATCTCACCCCTCTGTCCATATGACTAACCACCATCCAATCAACCATCTGGTAGACCATCACCAAACAGACATCTGGTTGACCCTGCCTAAAATCCTGAATTCAGAGGCAGCTTTAACATCTACTGGCATGCCAAACCTGGGAGAGAAGAGACCATTCTTAAAGACTGCTTGCCATTAAGAAAGGCAATGGCATAAAATAATAATCTACTTCCAATGTGCCACTTCAACCCCCTTATTATTATTATTATTAAATGAATGAAAGCAAAAGAATAATAGAATAAATGACTTTAGTCCTTAATGGAAAACAAATAAAAGAGTAGGAACTGAGAAATTTGATGAGCCAGTAACTTATCCATATTATAGAAACAGTATAAAAATCACTACTCTGATAGGACATTTGGTGTGCTAAGTTTTGCATGCTACCAGCCTGCTCATTGATATTATCTTAAATGTTGCTGGGATATTTGTCTGGCTTGCTGGCCAAACTTGTACGTGAATGACCAAGTCAGTGCACAGGCTATGGAGTCAGACAGACACCTTGGATTTGAATCCCAGATCCAGCTTAGCAAGTATGTACTCTTCTCCACATAATTTAACTTTTCAACTTTGATTTATAAAATGTGAAAATTACCTATCATATAGCTGATATATATATATATATATATATATCACCAAAATGTGGAATGGAGAAGTATTCACTGTGGGAAATACTTGAAGAATGAAGAAACAAATATTATGGTTCTAGCCAATCAGTCTATTGGAAGCAGAATTCCATCCCGGTATTTCCAGAACTGGTACATAAGAAAAAGCATCTTAATCTCCATTAAGGAGGTGAGGAGGTCCAGCAAGAATCAGGCTTCATTTCAGTGGACTGGAGTCCTTGGCATTGGTCCCATTAAGGAACTGGAAACTCATGATCAGGCTTAGGTGGTCTGCAGCTCAGCTCAGATGGAGAAAGTAGAGCTGACAAAGGCAGCACAGACAGATCCTGTGACTTCAAGAGGCAACATCACTTAGAGTTATATATCAAACTTTGATATGGCACCACTTTAAGAGCTCTTGGTATCTAATGGTCTTAAGGTTATTGCTGATTTGATTTGAGCCAGTGCCTCCTGCCAACGAATATAGGCCCCCTTTGACCCCAGACTTAGGAATTATTGTGTCAGTGTGTCCAAACACTCATGAATTTCCATTAACAAAAGCAGCAACCTCTTTCAAAATCCAAGAGTCAAGGTCTGGAGCCTATCAATATTCTCAATGGAAATAATCTTCTCATTTATCAACCTAAATTTCAGAACAGGAAAATGTAGCTTTGACAGTTCTGTCAACAAAGAAGATGGGAGGGATAAAAGATGACCAAGAAAAGGATTGGGACAATAGAATTAAGATGGCACCCTCCTAACATGCCTCTGAGTATTAAAGTTGACAAGTCGATTTTGAGTTTTTTGTTAAAGTCATTAGTGAGAAAACATTCTCCACTTTACAATTTTTTTTTTCAAAGTTCCAAAAAATAGCCCAATTTTTTCTTAAATATTTCTGGCTTTCTATACCTCAAAAGATACATTCCAACTTCTTTTGAGTAGGACAAAGTGTTCTATATTATATAGCATCTCCAAACATATATATTTCTCACATTTTTTGTTGCATGTCCTTTCATCCATCTGACTCCTTTAGTTTGTATGAAATGCCCCTCTTATATTCTACCATAACTTATCCCATTATACCGTTCTGGGCATTCACAATTATAGCACTGTATTATAGTTGCCTATTTCTTTGTCTGTATCTCCCTCAAAGATAGCCCATGTCGATTGCATTCGTATTTTATACTTGGTGCCTGCTCAGGGTTTAACACATAGTAGGTGTTCAAAGAATGGGTTGAATAAATGATTAGTATCATTTTAAAGTCTTCATGCATAAACTTTTCAGGTAAGCAATTGAAGCTGTGTTAGTGTTGCCAATAAACTGAGAAAACAATCCCTGGAAGAAAACCATGAAATGGCCTTCAATTCTAACCAGAACTACATGTGGGACATGAAGACCAGGTATGAGACCGCTACAGCAATGGAGCAATGGGTGAGAAATGATGATGTTTGTGAACCACATGTCAGTGAGGGTAGAAAAGAAGAAATGGATAGAGATATTAAAAACATAGAATTGGAAGGACATGGTGATGCTGTAGCATCATTATTCTAGTTTACCAATCCCAGATTCAGTGTTCACTGAGTACAGAGACCATGTCTTACTCATATTTATTTTCCCTGGACAGACTAAGCACAGTATCTGACACACAATAAAACTCAATGAATATTGGAATGAAGAAATGAATGAAGAAATGACCATTGTATTAAGTTCACCAATCCAATTTCTACCTCACAGGTAGCTCTTAAACCTGTCTCTTCTTTTCCACCTTCACTGCCCTACCAGTAATTCAGCTGAGACCCTATTATCTTCCTCATAGAACTTGGCAATGGTCCCCCAGGCACCAGAAGTCATATGGTGCTTTTAAGAGGCCTCCTCTCATGTCTGGAAGCAGCATGATACAGTGGTAAGATATAGACTTGAATTTAAATGCTGTATTTAAAATTCACTGGCCATGTGACCTTGGGGAAATTGTTCGATCTCTCTGGGCCTCAGTGTCCTCATGCGTGAAATTGAGATATCAGTAAATGCCTCCATAGTTGTGAAGATCTAATGTGATCATACATATAAATGATTGGCATAGTGCCCATGAAATAATGGAAACTCAATATGCGTGGGTATGCCTTTTTTCCCTCCAAGATGAGAACCACCATATATACAGCTGGGTCAATAAAACTATTGTATATCCTCTGCAGAACCAACTTGTATCCAATTCATCTTTTCCTTGCATTAGTCTGAGATGTGTCTCTACCTTCTGCAGGCTCCTGGTTTAGCTTTCACCTGAGGAAATAAATGTAAAGTTTAGGCTCCATGTCTTAGTCCTTTTGAGCTGCTATAACAAAATACAGTACCATAAATGGGGTAGATTATAAACAACAGAAATTTATTTCTCACAGTTCTGGAGGCCGGGGAAGTCCAAGATCAAGACACCAGCATATTTGGTGTCTGGTGAGGGCCTGCTCTCTGGTTCATAGATGGCATCTTTTCACCATGTCCCCTCATAATAGACAGAGCAAACAAGCGCTCTTGGGCCTCTTTTATAAGGGCATGAATCCCATCCATGAGGACTCCAGTCTTACGACCTAATTAACCCCCCAAAGGCCTTATCTCCTAATATATCACTTTAGGTATTAGGATTTCAACATATGAATTTGGTGGGGGGACATAAACATTCAAGCCATAGCATCCCACCATGAGCCTACCTGCCAATCTGTGTTTTATTCATTCATTCATTCAATCAATCATTTGTTCAACAAATGAATGGACAAATATCTATGTAGGACATGAGCGAGGCTGTGAGGCATGGTTCCTTACCTTCACAGAGCTTGCAGTCTAGTGCAAGATACACATGAGTAAGCAGTCATTGACAATTTCATGTACCAATGTTGTTGTGGGGAAAATATAGAGAACTATGAAAGCAGGTGAGGAGGAAACTACCCAGAGTCAGAGGTCAGGAGTACCCTCCTGAGAATTACGATGGGACTGGAAGGGTGAGTGAGATGTAACCATTTGAAGAGGCAGGTGAGAGGAAGACAGGAAGAGCAGGAACTCCATGTGCCAAGGTGCAGAGCTGAGAGAAATGATGTGTGCAAAGAGAGGAAAGGACTCCACAGTAGGCAGAGACTGTAGAGCACCATGAGAGGTAAGCAGACGTGGGGTTGTGACATCAGCGTCCATGTGCACAGATAGTGCCCAGAAGGCAGTGAAGGAAATGGTAAGATGGGAGCCCAGGAGATCCTTATCTGTACACAGACTGCCATCGATTTACCATTCACCCAGCCCCCCACACACACATACACATTCTTTTCCCTATCCTCTCTCTTCCTTCTCATTCCTTTGCCCCTCACTGGGACACTAAAGGAAATAGACTCTTGTCAGCTGCTTTGACCACAAAGCTGCATGTTCAGCTATGAGGATCTTTATGGGATGCCTATGGTCTCCTGTGACAATGGGTAAAATTATGTGCACAGCTGAGGGCAGACTGTAGAGGTCACCAGCTCATCCTTCTTGGCTGCCTTATGCCCATGATAGAAAAAAAGACCATTAACAAACTTATAATCTAACATATGCAATTCATTATAAACTGCATTGGAAAGAGTCTGTGTTCAATAATGAGCATGCCCAGGCCTTGTGGATAAGTCAGAGGGTCATTGGCGATCTATCCCACAGAACGAACACCTGCCTCTCAGAGCACTCAGTGCGTGCCTACCTTCCTGCCCATGAAGGCCCAGGTTAGTACAGGAGGCTCCCATTGTTTAGAACAGTAAAATAAGATGCAACAATGTTATGCTTGCTAATTTTTATTTTTCTTCTTACTACCAGTTATCTATGATTAGATTAAAATAACATAACTAGTTCATATATAATATGCATCAGTTGATACAAATTGAGATTTTTACTGTTGACTTATCTACATTTGTAGTAAATGGTGAGAAAGGTATTTGTGGTTTCCCTCTAAGTGATGCCTATCACCTCATTTATTCAACATAAGTTCATCTACCATGAATTCAGTGTTTACTCTGTGAAAAATGCTCTGCCAAGCACAGCAATGAATGTTTCATGGCATTTGACCTCAAAGAATTTGCAGTCTGGCAGAACAGATGAACAAACATGTGTGTAATTAACTATTCTCCAAGTCATTCTGTGGTCACACCAACCTGCTGTTGTGGTTGGGTTCCCTAATCACACCTCTGGGTCATTCTTTCTTCTCTCTGCTCAGAATCTTCTTTGTACCTCCTTCCCAGGCCTGCCCTAACATTGCTGTGGCCCAGGGCAAGAGCATAAATGGAGACACAACTATCACACATGTATATATTTAAAAATCATAACCAAGCCAACAAACTGTTATATAAAATGTAATCTATCTTCCTACCGTGACAAATATATCTTCATAATGCCCCAAAGGCCAGGCTTGGATTTAGAATTTTCAGATTCCTTGGATTTGCATGCTGAACCTAGTGGTGTAGAAGAGCCAACCTCTAACCCATGCCCACCCCACTTCTCTCCCCACCCCAGCTTTCTCCCGTACAAGAGAGGCTTTCAGGCATAGATGTTTGGACAGCTTAGTCTGCAAGTCCAAGCCCCATCCACACTCCTCAGCATCACCCCTGGATACTCCCTGGGCCCAGGGTGCACACACTGTCAGCACATTCTGCCTTCTAGAGGCAGGACTTGGGGAAAAGCCCAGGGCAGGCCTGGAAGGGAGCTTGGGGATGTTTGGGTAGGAAACTGGGGCACTGGGTGCTTGGAACTTGGCCTAGAAAGGGGGGGCATGGGATGGTGCAGGGTTAGAGGAAGGCCACAGCAGGACCCTGAAAGCATGGAACACAGGGCAGGGGTTTCTCTTGCCTCATCTGAGGATAGTACTGCCAACCCCCTTTCTTGTTGGTTTTCTTTTTGTGTGTGTGTGTGACAGAGCCTCACTCTGTTGCCCTGGCTAGAGTGCTGTGGTGTCAGCCTAGCTCACAGCAACTTCAAACTCCTGGGCTCAAGCAATCCTTCTGCCTCAGCCTTCCAAGTAGCTGGGACTACAGACATGTGCCACCATGCCCGGCTAATTTTTTCTCTATGTATATTTTTTAGTTGTCCAGATAATTTCTTTCTATTTTTTTTTTTTTTTTTTAGTAGAGACGGGGTCTCACTCTTGCTCAGGCTGGTCTCGAACTCCTAACCTCAAGTGATCCTCCTGCCTCGGCCTCCCAGAGTGCTAGGATTACAGGCATGAGCAACCTTGCCCAGCCCCCCTTCCCTCTTGTTTGTGTAGTAAACATGTGCTTATTCCTTGAGATCTAGCGTAAGTACTTCCTCCTGACTAAATTCCTTTCTTTGTGCCATCATTATACATTGCAAATGCCCTAGACTTAGGGTTCTGAAGAGCAGAGAATTTTTTTTTTTTTATCATATTTTTGTCCCCAGCACCTACACAGGGCTTAACATCGGAAGAGCTCAATAAAATCAGGTCTGTTGAATGAATGAATGCAATTCCAAATAGCGTTTTTGTAAGGGCACCCCAAGGGCCATTCAAACTGTAACGCTAGGCCGGCCAAAGGGAAGGCATTTTGCTTCCTGTATGCTTTCTGCTTGTTCTGTCTTCAAAGTTTAGAATTAAGCTGCTGCTTGCTTACACAGCTGCCGGCACATGATTAGGAAATGACCTTGAGGAAAAACAGATCATGAGTCCAGAATAGGTCAACCTCAGATTGCTCATGACAAGATCCACCACTGATAACCATCAAGCAAATCAGGATTGTTACAACCTCACGGTTCTTGGTCCCCGAGTCGGTAGAAATTGGCATGGGACCAAACAAGGAATTTATACAGGCTAGCCTTTATGGGATGGGGGCTTTTGCTGGAACCAAAGGGAAACAGTGCTGGTTAAGGAGCTATCAGACTGGCTCTCTGAAAAAAAGGGCCGGGGAACTTTTGAAGGGAAGAGAGAGGAAGTTTGATGCTAGCAATGAAATCATAGCACATAGAGCTGAAGTTTTGTTGACAGCTGCCCATCTGGCAATCACGCTTCTTCATACATGTCATGTCTCATTTAAAGACAGTACTACCAACCCCCTTCATTGTTAAATGCCCTCGTCATGCCCAAGGGCATGTTAAATCTCCACCCTTGGGCATGATTTTTAGCATTAAAATGAGGCAAAAGGTCTATAAGCCATCAACTTTGGGCCTCCTGTTAGTAGTAACCAGTTTGTGCTGGTTTTGACCAGGGCCAAACAGACCCCTACTCCAATGGTTGTCACATTCTGTTAAAGAAAGCAGAACTACCTTCTACTGAAGCTGGATGTTAATAATTTTCAAAGCTTTTGTTCAGTATTGTAAGCAGACTTAAGCTTTGGTTCAAGGCTCGGGCAAGTAACCAAAGTTTACCTCCTATACTATCTCATGATGACTTGACCAAAGCTTGGTTTCTGCCACCAACCCCCTTTACTCTTTCCCTTTATAAGTTGCCCAGTAAGCAGAGGAGATGAGATGGTCTCTGAGACAACCATCTGCCACCTCCTCAGGCTACTGGCACTAGAATAAACCACTTTTCCTTCACCAACACTAGCCTCTGTGTCTGGATCTCAGGTGGTGGGCAGCCTAACTTGTGTTCAGCAACATTTTCGCCTAGCGATGTGGGATGGTAATGAAAGATATCCATGGCCAGGAGGCTCCGGGAGATCTTCAAAAGGAGGTGTTACTGGAGCTGAACTTAGAAGAATGAATAAGATTCTGGGAAAAAATTCAGGGAAGGGAATTCCAGACAGAAGGAAACATGTTTTCCATATATACATACAACTCAAAACAAAGTGTGTAGACCAAGCATTTCATTCAGATATCTTCCTAATATACACAGGAGAAATAATCATTTATTGCTTTGCTTAACACCTTGATTCTGTTTTGTTTAAATGTATTTTCAGAATCTATGCATTGCAAAAGTAGTTCTGGCTCTTTTAAGAGCAAGGACGTTCTGCCAGACTGATGAGGTGGGGAAAACAGCTGGAAGCCTGCTAAATTGTTAGAAAGGAGATTAATGTTATGTAAATGTAAGTAATTAATCAGCAAGCACCTAGAAGCCAAATACCTGATGTGGAGAGCCATTTTTTGAGAGGAGAAAATTGCTCTCTTCTGATTAAAAATGGACTATCAGACAGTATTCAGATTCATCTTTTGCTTCTAACTTTCCCCAAGCTGTCTGGAATTGAATGTAATTTTCCCCTACTCTTCTATATAAAGAGAAAAAACGAGCTGCACGACTTGAGCTGAGAATCCATGGCTAAAGAAAGTGTAAAGGGAACTGAGGACAAGAGCTGAGGACCAACAGCACTCCCTGGGGAGCTCAGAGTTATGGACTAAAGTCAGGCAACGAGGTTACTACTGACATTACAGGACATTCAAAAATTATGAAAGTAATGATTTTGCAAATATCTCTTACCTTTTGCCTGCCCCAGTATTTATTCTTTGGTCTTCGGAAATAGCCCCTCCTACCTGTTGAGCACCAGCCCAGGTGGAGGAGGACGGCTGCCCCATCTTCACCCTCATCACCGGGGTGTGAACATGCCCAGGCCTGGAATCTTAGAGCATCTCACCCTCCCAACCTCAGGAATTGAGTCAGGAGTGGGCCGAATTGAGCCCTCCTGGTGGCATTACTTGGGAGGTAAGTCAATGCTTCCTGGGATTGCTAACTGGTAAATCACGTATGCTTGCAGCTGCTATTGGCATCATTCCCGACATGGGCCAAGAGCCTTATGGAGAACAAAGCCAATGCACAAGAAAGCAGATTCAAAGGATGGAGCAAGAATGACATGATCCTGAGGACATCATTTGTGATCCTGGCATGATTGCCTGTGACCTGTTCAACCCATACACTTCCTACCAAGCCCCCTCTATGTTCTCAAACCAAGTTAAGTTGAATTTCTGTTGCTGGAACAGCAACTATTTTGACTAATAGAATGCAAATATTTCCAAAGGTTACTCAGATTCCTAAAGTTGGTTCTTGTTTTTTGTCCTGAAAACTGTCTTGTCTATAGACTGCCTTTAAGTGTTTAATAAAATTTATTCAAACCTATTATGTGCCTGTAACTATACAAATCTTAGAGAATAAAAAGATGAATAAAACTTAATTTTTGCCTTCACAGAGTACAGAATTAGACACAAACACAAAAAATCAGTCTAAGAGGATAAGAGCTCTTAAAAATGAAATTTAGGTTGGCTGTATTCCATTAATAAATGTGACTTAATTTTAATCAGATAATTTTTAAAATATTTAAAGTGATCACAGTTATTATTCAAAGCCAGAAGAACACAGACTCTGCATGAAAAGTATTCTCCTTGCTTCAGTGTGTCCGTTTCTTCTGAGAAATGTAAAGTGACTGAATATATGTTGACCTTATAATAAAAATATAAAGCTGGGAGCAGTGGCTCATGCCTGTAATCCTAGCACTCTGGGAGGCCAAGGCAGGAGGATCACTTGAGGTCAGGAGTTTGAGACCAGCCTGAGCAAGAGTGAGACCCAGTCTCTACAAAAAATAGAAAAAATTAGCTGGATGTGGTGGCTACATCTATAGTCCCAGCTACTAGGGAGGCTGAGGTAGGAGGATCACTTGAGCCCAAGAGTTTGAGGTTATAGTGAACTGTGATGATGCCACTGCACTCTAGCTGGCTTTTATATATATATATATATATATATATATATATATATATATATAAAAACACAATTACAAACTATAAAATAAAAACAGAATATTATATATAAAAATGTATAGTTATGCAGCAAGAGCAATCATCAAAGATAAATTCATTATTATATAGACTTTCATTATTATAGAAAAAAATTAATATGAATTAAGAAATTAGAAAAACAAAAGTTTAGAGAGACAAGAAAAATGTGATCAGAAGGTAATATACTTAGAGAGGAAAAAAGCAGAATCGAGATATTCAGGACAAACTCTTTAAATATAAGCAATGGAGTACTCAAATATAACAAGTCTAATCAAAAAGAAAAGAGAACACAATTATAAAATCAAAATTAGAGGAGATTCAAAAATTATAAAAGAAGATTATGCACAACTTTACCCAATTTGAATATCTCAATGAAATTGATGAATCTCTGGAACAAAGTAATTACTCAAAATTGAATCAAGAATAAGTAGAAACTGAAATATACCTAATATGGTTTTCAGCAGAGCGCAGGCATTCAACAAATTGAATGAATGAACAGAAGAGAATTGGAACAGCTGTCAAAGTACCACTTTTAGATGACTTTTGTCAATTCAAACTCAAGGATTTAATATCTATCACACTATATGAGTTGTTTCAGAGTTCAGAAAATGACAGCAATGTGTATAGTCTATTTTATGAAACTAGAATTATCTAAGAACAAAACCACAGATAGCAAAAAAGAAAATCACAAATCTTTTAAATATATATTAAATCACGTGAATAAGTTTTCATCTATATGGTTATATCTCATAAAAGTGGATTGTTGGATTTCCACAAATCTGGAGGCTCTGTTTTAATTATCTGATTTTAAACAAAGGCTTGAGGACATAGACAATATTTTTTTTTTTTGGTGTCCTGAGAAGGCATCTCAAAGACATGGACAGTATTTTCCACAAAAGCCCAAATGGAGGCATGGGAGGCATATGTGAATGTCAAATAGAGGAAAAATCCCACAGAGAGTAAAACAATAGGGAGAGAGGAGCAAAACACACATACACACACAGGAAACAGCACAATAATGGTTTCAAACAAATAATGCAACTCAGAACTTACTGGGGAAACTTTCTAAACAGCAGGCCCTAATTTGTGGTCAAACTGCTTCTCCCATGGCCATTTCTATATAGTGTGCTTCCTGGAGAAGAGCAGCAAGAATTTATTTGCCATGGTTAATGTTTCTTCTCAGCAATGCTTGCAATACAATACGAACAGACTGATTACTAAAATAGTAACTCAAAAATAAAAATCACAATACTTAGACATAAAGGAGTTAGAATTGTGTAGACCCTGTATGAGTAAAATCAAAAACAAAACCAAACAAAAAGACCTGGAATTGAAAGAAAAGTACAACTTAGAAGCAGATAGAAAGATTTAATTTTATGAAGTTGATGATGTCCCCCTAATTAATTTATGTCTATTATATTGTTTAGTCAAAATTCTAAAGGAAGATTTTAGGAATTTGACACATATATTAGACTTATCTGAAGGGATAAAAGGACAAGAATATCTGATAATATTTTGAAAAAAAAGACTAATAAAATGATTTGTCTTACAAGACAATGAAAATGATTTGGGAATATTCTATATATTTTAAAAATAGTTTTAATTTACCAATAATCTCTATGCACTATAGGAAAGATCACCCAATCTTAAATTATGCAATTTTATATTTATATCAGTTTGGTTGCTTTCAGTGACACGTCCTTTAATAACAAGAAAAAAATAAGGCCAATCAATGTCTTAAAAATGTGCTTAAATTTTCATATCTTATATTGCATAACAATATAGATATTATTATGAGATTTTCATGCTCTGAAGTATTTTTTAAAATCATAGAACAAAACACACAAAATATGTTTTTCCCAGAAACAAAGTGCAAACTGAGACCATAGCCATGATTTCCTTCATTTTCTTTTCTACTCACCAAATTACCCAGTTTCCCCCAGTAATTTAAAGAAATGTTGGCAACTCCTCTATAGGTGGTAGTAACTTGAAGAAGGGGACAGATTTATCACATAAATGTAAATTGTCAGGTGCTCTTTCCAGATGACCTTAAGGTTAGTTTTGCCTGCTGGTAAGGGATTTATTTTCCATTCAACTGCGTTAAAGAGTCCATTTAGAAAACTTCAGAACTCTTTAGTTCTGCCTAAGGGTGCTATCCTACTGACTGCCCCTTTGGAGATGATGCAAAAATCTCCACTTCTTTTTAAGTACGGGGAGTGATTTACCCAAGCAAAGCAATAAAGTGTGTTCAGAAGTAACTAAACTCAGCATGCCCTGTAGTTACTGCTTGGGTCTGTGATTTCAAACCTATAATTAGATATGTTGTTAGGTTTTGCCAAGCTTTAATGACCTCCATTCTGTTTATGACAAATGCTGGAGAGCCACCCCCTGGGGGAATTGTATGGGGGAAATGCTGATGAGTTGATGAGAGCTTGTTTTATTTATTTAGTCTTGACATACAATTTCCTCATTTTCAGATCGTTAAACATTCCAGCATGTCTGGATAACGTATGTGCATCATTCATGGATCTGTGTGGTGGGTAGCCTGGGTGGGCTATGTATGGAAGCATGGGGAGTTGTGAAAATGGAACCTCTAAATGAGCAAAGACTGGGTGGGAAGTCATAGCTGGACTCTGCCCTTTGGGGAGTGATCTTCATCACTGTACTTTTGATTCTCAAGCGGTGGTTAATGAAAAGTTGGGCAAAACCGTGTTTAGTTATGGTTATTCAATAAGTTGACAAACACTTATTGAGTGACTAGTACATGTGAAGTGTTGTCATCAGGACTATGAGAGCAAAATGACAGTTTATAATCTGCTTAGAAAGACAACACTGGCATACAAAAAACAGATGACGATGAAGCAGGCAATAGAGAATGCATCAGGGAAGATTGCCCTGACCTCTCCAGGCGAAGTTAAGCCCTTGTCCAAGCCCTATTATCATGTTTAGTGCATTGCAATAACTATTCATTCACACACTTGCCTCGTTCACTTACAAGATAAGCTCCTTGGGAGCAGGAACTATTCTTATTCATATTCCATTCCTAGTGCCTTACATGGTTCTGGCATAAGACAGAGGCTTAGAAAATGGGAGTGAACATGTGAGTTAATGAACATGGTATAGAGTCACCTCCACGTTGGAGGAAAGGTCCTAATGGTTGTTGATAGAGAGAGTCAAAAAAAGAAGCCCTCAAGGGTGGTCCAGATGCATAAGGAAGACTTTATACCCACTCTAGATTCAAGGACACTGACTAAAGGATTGGTATGAGCAGAAGACACTTTCAACTGCATGGGGTTATTAGAAGGTAACGTAAAGGGTCCCTTATCTTCCTGAACAGAGTATTTCCTCAATTGGCCTTAAACTCCTTTGGAATAAGGCTACCTTTGTTAAAATTGGAATGCCTTTGGGACATTTCCAGCATCAACAGCTTATAAATAATCACTATATCAGATATTAATAACATTCTTTTTGCAACAATCTTTCCCCCCAATAGTGGAAGGAGAGCTAGGGTTGACACAGGATTCTGGGGGAGGGAACGGGTCTGGGCAGGCACCTCAGCACAACCAGAAGTGGCACAAGAACATCACCTAGTAGGTTTCTAAGAAATAATAGGCTGTCTTTTGTATCATTCGTATGTCCTGTATTTCCCTGTGTCAATGGAAAAGTGATCTGGAAGTGACAGCAGTTGGCAGAAGCTGGAGTTTCAACCCTAACTGGCATGAGAAGTGTATGGGAAGTAAAGGATGATTTGCTGTTCCCCAAGGGATAATCTGTCCCAGCCATACAACCAAGAGCAAAGAAGCAATGCACAAATCTGGAATTCATTTTCAAATTCCCCAAAAAAGTCTATTTAAGTATAGATTTTTATTACCATTAACGCCTCTACTTAAGGTTGAAAAAATTAGTTTAGTCTACTAAAAACTTTGCAAACCTCCATAGGTTATGAGTCTAAGTATCTGCTAGAGGAGAGGACAGCTCAGACAGAAACGTGACACGGAGGTGAGGAGAAGGCACATGGAGGATGGGATCCAGAGCTTTGAAACCAGTAGAATTAGGATGGAAAGCAATGAATAAAAGGAGGGAAGACTTGTGAGGATTGTGAGGACAGTTAACCCAATTCATGGCGTGCCCCAGGTGGGCCAGTATTTGGCACCCCTTCAAAATGATACATTTACATTAGCTCTCCCTGATGTAAAATAATCCATTATAATAGCTATCAATAACACATTAACAAATTCTATTTAAGTTTACGTATACATATATAATTTCATTGTATACCCAAATAATTCTTTTGTTTTTCTCAGTTACAACTCTTAAGGAAGCCAGTGACAACTCTTGTCAAAACATCACCAAGTGGAGAGCTAATTATAGGTTTCAGCAAATTTCTTCAAAAATTTGCCTTGGTGACTTGATCATTGAGAAAGCTAAGCAGAAAGGAAATTGTCTTTTCTGAATAAGAAAAACATATTGGTATCAGATTTTGAAATGCAAAAACAGGTGATAGAACATTCTCCAACTTTGCCTCAAGGCTTTCTCTCTCAGCA
Source organism: Eulemur rufifrons (assembly GCF_041146395.1). NCBI lineage: Eukaryota > Metazoa > Chordata > Mammalia > Primates > Lemuridae > Eulemur > Eulemur rufifrons. Next base: position 56,449,619 of record NC_091001.1, read on the forward strand.
CATCTTTTCTGCTTCGCTCCTCTGCATTGATTACAGCTTGTTGATTATTCATTTCTGGTTCTCCATGAGAGTGGGCCTCCCACATTTGGTGATTCCTCTCAGTTCTGATTGTTATCTAGAGTAGTCATCCCACCTTAGAATGTTATTTTATCCTAATCTGTCTGTTCTCTCCTTTGAAGTTTCACTACTGTTCTCCCACAGTTTCTAAAAATTCTTACACGTAGTCTTTTCATTTTTAGGCCTATTAAATTTTAAGCTTTTGTTTGGTAAATCAATTCTCATAAACATAAATGACTCTAAAAATTGCCACATCCTATTCTTCACTGGCTCACCATTGTCCATGCTGGGTAATGAACATGCCTGGGTTTGCCCATGAATGCTAGAAACCCAAACTATTATTGGCTGGAGTGATCGTGTGAAGCCACAGCCAATTAAACTTTGTGGAAGCACACCAAGGCACTTCCTGTGTGTAGGTATTTATTCAATCTTTAATGAAGATGAAAATAAACTAATTTACTACTAATGAAGATTATACTCCATTGTTTTATTTTGAAATTAAGGAATTTATTACACATCATTTTTCAAAGCAGGCAACTCCTGGGTAGAGCATATGAAGGCAGTTAATATTTTAGTTAATACAACTTAGCACCTCTTTTAGTCAATTGGCCTTTTGTTATGTATCACTTAGTTTCAGAATTATAGCTCTCCTGACTGCTGGCTTCACTGGTCTTTGCGTGAGTGGTCCAGCCTTGGGTTGCACATGTAACTTACCCAACAGCATCACAGAAATAGTCAGCAAAATGAGATGGTACTGGAGAGGAGTGCTTTTCCAAAACTTTCCATGAAGGTTGATGGAGGCAGGTTCCAATTCATATTTCACTACTTAGAAAACTGAATTAATTGACACCATTATTCATCTGTGTCAGTAGTTTTTTTAAAAAATATTATCTGCCAAAGTATTTAAGTGAATCAACCATTTTAGCCAAAATATCAACTTTAATCAAATGCGTCACTAAAAGCATTAGTCTCATCAAGCCACCCACCTCTATCTCTTCCTGCCCAATTTTCTTGACTCTGATTGATTATGACAAAACTAAAAGTCTTCAGCAATTTCAACATGTAAAAAAATTTCATGAAAATATTTTAAAATTTCTCTACCCTTCCTTTTCAACTACCCTTTCTTTCTGACTCCCAAATCAACAACATCCAGCTAAGTGTGAGTCCATTGATTGCAAATAAAGGTGAAAACTCTTGGAAAAGTAAAAATACAAACACTTTTTTTCTTTAACCCAAAGAAGAATTAGAAACTTCTGATTCTGCATCTATTGTAAACGAAATTTAAGAAATAAACAACTTGGCTACCTCAGCGAGTGCTGATGTGCTGCCAAGGGACTGGTCACTTCCCACTCCCACATTTTCCCCGCTTAGGCTAACTAACCACTGGGTTTTATGAATTAAAGAGGAAAAAGGGAAAGGAAAGAGAGTTTGGACTCATAATAGAAAGGGAAGCTATGAGGATATCTGGTTAAGATCCTTACTTTCTGACATGTAGAGCAAGGTTGAATTCCACTGTGTAAATGATGAACTATGGATGGGGATGGAGGTTGGGTGAGCTGTATGTGGTCCTGCTCTTGGTGCGTGTTTGCTTGGAGAACATTTTGGTGCCCTTAGCAAGAACTGGATCCTGTGCTAACACCTGGTTTACAAGTGATGCTGTAATGCCAAGGTTGCAAATGGCTTGGAGTCTACATCCATCCATCAGACTTATTTGTTTGACTTTTACATCTTAAATAAAAATTAAACAAACATTTAAAGATCAGGTGATTTCACATAAAAACTTCTATTTCTGACTTTTTAAAAAAATCAGAATAAGAAAATCAGATAAGGAAACAAACTCTATCCAATTGCCCAGAGCTGAGTAGCAGCTGTCACCTCTCCACGCAGGCCCAGTCTCATCATTTACAGATCTTTCCTTGATATTGAGTTTCATTTGCCATTTAGCATCATGATCGTGTTACTGTTTTCTTAGTAATGGCAAATTGTCATATCTCAAAAGTGAGAGAATGGAAGGCAGATTTGAGAACATTTTTTCCCCAAGATAAATGAGAGACCATGTTTATTTGTGGAAGTGAAAAATATATCCATTTGTTTAATAGGCAAACAAGTTTGGTTCATGTCAAGAGAAGATAATCCAAGGTACTCAGCCATCCTAGTAATTTATCTTACCCTCATGGCTCACGTGGGCATTGGAGTTGGCAACCCCTGAATTATTCCATTCTCTACATCCGTGGTTCTCAAAAAAGGGGTACAGAGGACTATCACAATCATCCAGGTGGCTTTTCCAAACTACACATCCTTCCACATGTACAGTTCTGGGATGCCTGACCCTCTGGAGGTCCCAACTGATTGCCAATGGTGTCTAGGAAATTCTGATGTAATTATCTGGTGGAGAACTCCTCGTCCATATTCTGGTCTTTAGATGAGATCTATTGAAAGGCATTCTGATGTCTTTATTTCAATTTTTCTCCCCTCGTCCCAAAGCAAAATTCCTGACAATCTTGGCATCCGGGCATCATGCCCACCACCCACAATATAGCAAAGATATGTGTATAAATGGTGGGAAGCTGCCAAGAAGCCCCCTCTGGCTGTGAAATTCTCATTTCAAAAGGTGTGTGGGAGTCAGAGTTGGGTTGAAAACTGCCTTTGAAACTGTGGTAGGACAGCTAGCTAGAAGTCAGCATATCTCTAGATGGGTGGATCACAAATTTGAGAACCTGGGGTGTTTATTAAAATATCAATGTCAAATCCTTGCCATTGTTTTTAATTAATAATTCTGGGGTGGATGCCAAGATACTGAATATGGCCAGACCTACAGAAAAATAGAATGCTGATCCACAATCTCTGTAGCAAACAGTCTAGGAAACCAAACCACAATGTCTGTAACAATCAACCCCAAACAGCCAGGATTCGATCAATAACTTCCAGCTTCCTTAATTGATATCCCCACTTCCAACTTAGGACCAACTGAATAAAGCCATATAGGCACCCCTAACCAATCACATATGATGCCCCACTTCTAGACAGCCTACAGCATCTACATGCCAAAGCCTGCAATCAGGAAACACCTGAACTCTCCCTTTTTATTCTTTGTGTTTCTGCCAAATGTAAGTGATGGTGGCTGACTTCCTCGCTATAACAAGCTCTGAATAAATAGCTTTTGCTTGTTCCCATTTGGAAGTTCTTCATTTATTTTCAAAGGTTCCAGAAATTAGTAATTTTAGCAGGCTTTCCAGACAACTCTGTTGCATAACAAAATTTAAAAGCCACTGTTATAGACTACTCTTATGTTCCCCAGATTTCCCAGGAATCACTTGTATGTGTGCATATGTGTGTGGGGAGTAAGTATAGATTTTCATGTCCCACCCAGGCCTCAACCGAGAGAATCTCCAGGAAGTGGTTTAAGATTTTTTTTAAAAAAATAAGGCCTCTCCTCCAGGTGCTTCTTATTATCAAGGCCATTTGGGAGATGCTGGACTATGTTATTATCCATAGGTTTGTGCGAGGTTTGCAGAATATAAAGCATTTAGAAAGCTTGCTATAAATAGAGATTTCCAGGCTCTACCCTTAGAGATTCTGATGTTGTATATCTGGACTTTCCTAGTGATTCCAGTGGGTAGCATGTTTGGGGAAGCAGTACTCTACCTATGTGATTCTCAGATAGCAACGTTCATACAAATCCCCTGGAGAGCTTGTAAAAAGGCAGACTCTGATTCAGTTTAAGTCTGGGGTGGGGCTGAGATTCTGCATTTCTAACAAGTGCTTATATGAAGCTTCTTTTGCTGGTCTGCTAACTGCACTTGAAGTAGTTTACGTGGGCTGCATGATAGAATCACATTAGGAAATAACCTCAGGGGTGAGCCCCAATATGCAGCCAAGATTGGGAACACTGGCTTATCTGTACACTGCTAGCTGCATGACTAGAGCAGTGCTCTCACCAGAATGGCAGCACAAGCAATCTGAACAGAGTTCTGGGGAGATCAGCACTGACATGTGCCTGACATGGCACTGACTCCTCAGCATGGCTTTGTGGTTTTTGCAATTTCCTGCAGGTGTGAGGATGCCTGGAAGTCCACTAAAGGCACTCAGGAGGGGCTGCTCCATGGGATTCCTGTAGAACTGCCTCGTCTTCATCCTTGGAGGACTTCCTCCTGAGAGGCAGGTGTAATGGTGGCCCAGAATATCCTATGTGCCAGCAGCTGAGAAACAGTGAGCCGAGAGAGATTGGTCTTCCATCACCAACAGAATTTTCATAAGGTAAATTTGTTTTGAGCTCAGAGGTGAATGTGATTGGATGTTCCCAACTTAAAAAAAAAAAAAACTCAAAAAAAAAAAAAAAAAAAAAAAAAACCTTGGTGGTCAGATCTGTTTATTTTAAAGCTTTTTTCCCCTGGGTTTTCATTACTGATTACAAGGGTAAGGGAGATGATAGGTTGTTGTTGATGAGAAGGTAAATTTGTATGGGTTATAATCACAATTCACTCTTCACCAGATGGCTGCATCTATTGCCAGGCATTTGATGAGCCATTTCATGAAGACTATTGTGGAGAAGGGTTAATGCCTGAAAGCCTGTGGATTTAAGTGGACCAATATGAAGGTGCTTAATAGATCCTTGGATGCTTGACACATTTTTACTTAAAGAATAAACAACTGGTACATAATAAACTCTAAGAGAGCTTTTCCAGAAGAAAACTACCTCATACCCAAGGATTATGTGGCTTTTAAGCAAGCATGCATGACACCAGAATGGAGAAAATTTGTGATAACAGACTTGAAATCATTTTATCATGAGTTCATGGATACACATTTTTAAAAACTATCTATCCTAAATGCATTACATCATAATAGATCAATTGCAAAGCTTTCATGGCTGATAAACACCCCATTCTGCCTGCGCTCTGTAATTATCCAGAGCAAAACATCCTCTGTATATTGAATGGCCTTTGTTTTCAACCACGTGTTACTATATAAACAGAAGTTACCTCTAAGAAATCTTCAGTCAGACATCTGAAGCCTCGGTCATGTCAAAGAAGACCACGGTGAACCAGAGGCTATTTGTAATTATTGTGATGTGCTGCCTAATTCTCATGCAGAGGTTGGGAGGTTAGCAGAGAGAAGGCAGCAGAATGCCCATGTGGAAAAAAATCTTTATCATCCACAAACCTGTGCATATCTGGTTTCTGAGGAACAAGACAGCTCTCAGATATTGATGTCCAGTGGTTGGTCTAGTGGACATGAGTCATTGGACATGAGTCATTTCAATATATATACAAAACATACCATGTACCTTTATTTTAACAACAAACTTCATTGAGTTTAAAGGTCTTCTGAACAGAGAGATCTAAAAATAAAATGGATAACAGACTATTTGGACTTTATATCAATGTTTAGCAGATGGGTGATTCAGAAACTCTACACCATCCAAAGGAAACAAATTTTATATTAAAGTCTTGCACTAGAACATGGCTGTGGAATAATACTGCTTTATTTGCCTTCTCTTATCATTGTATTTTAATAACCAAGGAAATATACAACAAGAAAAAAACCTAGCAAAGGTACTGGATCCAGAGGTAAGAGAAACCTATATGACACAGTCTGGAGAATTTCTAATGACTACCTGTCAGTGGATATTGGACTGAGAAACACAATATTGAACTGTACACACCTGCCTTACCTCATCCCCAGCACCTGCTCCAGTGGACACACCCTGGGGAGCCTGTCACCTGCCACGCAATGGGGACTTTCTTCTGAGCAGTCTGGGGCCCACCTCACTCCCCTTCACCCACCACACAGCGGCATCTCTATTTCCATTCAGATCTAACATTAAGAAAAGGATACAGGTGAGATATTCTGGGATATGTTCTGTGAAGTTCTGCATACCACATGTAAAAAGAAGAGTTGGTACTCTTCCATTTTCAGAGAACTTGTAAGCTGGGAGGGGAGAAGGCCCATCTGAGACCAGCAGAGCTCCTCCAGGGGATGTCTGACTAGGCCCCAGAATCTGGGCCAGGAGCAAGTACTCGTCAAAATTGCCTCAAAGTCCAGGTTGGAGGAGGGGAGCTACAGTACCCAGTGCCTGGAAGTAGGGAAAAGATACCACCTAAAATTCTCTGACTAGATCTCATGATAGTTCTTCCCTAAGGCATCAGTTAACTAAAAAATAATATAAGCAAACATAGTCTCTAAGGAATAACTCGGGTAAAATGAATGATTTGAAGCCTCAAAGAGTAAATCTTTGAAAGTTAGTTGCTATAAGAAACAGAATTTTAAAATTAAATACATCAGAAACTATGCAAAGTTTCTGATGGGTCAGTGAAGAAATTAAGACAAATTGAAACATGTTTTGAAGTGAATGAAAATGAAAATGCAACGTATCAGAACCTGTGGGATACAGAAAAACCTCTAAGATGGAAGTTTATAGCATTGAATGCCTACATCAAAAAAGTAGAAAGATCACAAATTAACAATGTAACATTATTGCACCCCAAGTAACTAGAAAAGGAACAAACCAAACCCAAAGTTAGCAGAAGAAAAGAAAAAACAAAGTTCAGAGCAGAACTAAATGAAATAGAAAAAAAAAGGATCAATGAAATAAAAAGTTGATTCTTTGAAAAGATAAACAAGATTGATAAACCACTAGTTAGACTAACCAAGAAAATAAGAGAGAAGGTTCAAATAAAGATATCCAGAAATGAAAAAGGAAATGTTACAACTGACATCAGAAAAATACAAAAAACCATCAGAGACTATTCTGAACAGCCATATGCTCACAACATAGAGGAAATGGATAAATTTCTAGAAACATAGAACCTCCCAAGATTGAACAGGAAGATATAGAACTCCTGAACAGACCTATAGCAAGTAATGAGATTGAATCAGTAATAAAAAATCTTTCAAGGCCAGGTGCGGTGGCTCACACCTGTAATCCTAGCACTCTGGGAGGCTGAGGCAGAAGGATCACTTTTGGTCAGGATTTCGAGACCAGCCTGAGAAAGAGCAAGACCCTGCCTCTACTGAAAATAGAAAGAAATTAGCTAGACAACTAAAAACATATAGAAAAAAAATTATCTGGGCATGGTGGTGCCTGGGCATGCCTGTAGTCCCAGCTACTCAGGAGGCTGAGGGAAAAGTATTGCTTAAGCCCAGGAGTTTGAGGTTGCTGTGAGCGAGGCTGACACCATGGCCCTCTAGCCCAGGCAACAGAGCAAGACTGTGTCTCAAAAAAAAAAAATCTTTCAACTTCAAAAACCTAGGACCACATCAATTCATAGCTGAATTCTACAAAACATACAAAGACAAGCTAATAGCAAGCCTCCTGAAACTGTTCCAAAAAATCAAGGAGGAGGGTATTCTCCCCCAACTCATTCTATGAGCCCAGTATCACCCTGACACCACAGCCAGACAAAGACAAAAGAAAAAAACAAAACTATGGACCAATATCCCTGATGAACATGGATATAAAAATCTTCAACAAAATACCAGGAAATCTAATCCAACAACACAAATCAAAAAGATAATACACCATGATCAAGTGGGTTTTATGCCAGGAATGCAAGGATGGTTCATTTGCAAATTAATAAATATGATGCATTACATAAATAGAATTAAGGACAAAAACCATATGATCAGCTGGGTGTTGTGGCTCATGCCTGTAATCCTAGAAATCTGAGAGGCTGAGGCAGGAGGATTGCTTGAGCTCAGGAGTTCAAGACCAGCCTGAGCAAGAGCCAGACCCCATCTCTACCAAAAATAGAAAAATTATCTAGGCATCATGGTCCATGCCTGTAGTACCAGCTACTCAGGAGGCTGAGGCACAAGGATCACTTGAGCCCAGAAGTTTGAGGTTGCAGTGAGCTACAGTGATGCCACTGCACTCTACCTGAGGTGACAGAGTGAGGTTCTGTCTCAAAAAAATTATGATCATCTCAATAGATGCAGGAAAAGCATTCAATAAAACTCAGCATCCCTTCATGATAAAAATCCTTGACAAACTAGGCATTGAAGAAAAATACCTCAAAATAATAAAAGCCATATGTGACAAACCCATGGCTACCATCATACTTAACAGGGAAAAGTTGGAAGCATTCTCCCTGAGAACTGGAACAAGACAAGGGTGCCACTGTCACCACTTCTGTTCAACATAGTACTAGACGTCTTCACCACAGTAATCAGGCAAGAGAAAAAAATAAAAGACATCCAAATTAGAAAAGAGGAAGTCAATTTGTCCTTGTTCCCTGATGATATGATGTATCTAAAAAATACCCTAAAGACTCCACCAAAAAACTCTTAGATTTGATAGATGAATTCAGTAAAGTTTCAGGATACAAAATCAATGTACAGAAATCAGTAGCATTTCTAAACACCAATAACGATCTAGCCAAGAACCAAATCAAGAGGGCAATCCTATTCACATAGCTGCAAAAAAATACATACCTAGGATTGCATTTCACCAAGGAGGTGAAAGATCTCTACAAGGCAAACTACAAAACACTGATGAAAGAAATTGTAGATGACACAAACAAATGGAAAAACATCCCTTGCTCATGGATCAGAAGAGTTAATATCATTAAAATGACCATACTGCCTAAAGCAATTTACAGGTTCAATGCAATTCCTATCAAAGTACCAACATGATTTTTCACAGAATCAGAAAAAACAATTCCAGTGTTCATATGGAACCAAAATAGAGCCTGAATAGCTAAAGCAATCTTGAGCAAAAAGAGCAAAGCTGGAGACATCACATTTCTGACTTCATACTCTACCATAATGATATAGTAACTAAAACAGCATGGTACTGGTATAAAGGTAGAGACATAGACCAATGGAACAGAATAGAAAACCCAGAAACAAAGCCGCATACTTATAGCCAACAGATCTTTGACAAAATTAACAAGAAAATACAGTGGGGAAAGGCCACTTTTTCCCTCAATAAATGGTGCTGGGAAAATTGGATTGCCATGTGCAGAAGAATTAAACTAGACTGCTCTCTCTCACCATATACAAAAATCAACTCAAGATGGGTTAAAGACTTGAATATAAGACCTGAAACTATAAAAATATTTGGAGAAAACCTAAGGTAAGCTCTTCTGGACATTGGTCTAGGCAAAGAATTCATGACTAAAACCTCAAAGCACAGGCAACAAAACCAAAAATAAACAAATGGCACTTAGTTAAACTACAAAACTTCTGCACAGTAAATGAAATACTAAATAGAGTGAACAGACAACCTGAAGAATAGGAGAAAATATTTTCAGACTATATGTCTGAAAGATACCAATATGCAGAATTTACAAAAAACTCAAACAACTCATCAAAAAACAACAAAAAATTAACCCCATTAAAAAGTGGTCTAAGGACACGAGTAGACATTTTTCAAAAGACAAACAAATGGCCAAAAAGCATATACAAAAACATTCAAGATCACTAATTATCAGAGAAATGCAAATTAAAACCACAATCTTATCCCAGTCAGAATGGCTATTATTAAAAAGACAGAAAATAACAGATATTGGCAAGGATGTGTAGAAAAGGGAACTCTTATACATTTTTGGTGGGAATGTAAATTAGTGCACCCTCTATAGAAAACATTACAGAGATTTATTAAAGAACTAAAAATAGAACTACCCTATGATCTAGCACTCCCAATACTGAGCATATAACCAAAAGAAATCAACATATGAAAAAGATACCTGCACTCATGTTTATCACGGCCCTACTCAATAGCAAAGATATGGAATCAACCTAAGTGTTCACCAATGCAGGATTGGCTAAAAAAATGTGGTATACATACACAATGGAAGACATACTATTTGGCAGTTAAAAAGGAATGAAATCGTGTCTTTTGCAGCAAAGTAGATAGAATTAGAAGCCATTATCTTAAGTAAAACAACTCAGACACAAAAAGACAAAGACTGTATGTTCTCACTTATAAGTGGGAGCTAAATACTGTGTACACATGAAAACAGAGTGGGATTTATGGACAATGGAGACTCAGAGGGCTGGAGTGTTTTGGGGGAATGGATGATGGGAGGTTGCTTGGTGGGTGCAATGTGCATTGTTCCAGTGGTGAATGTATTAAAAGCCCTCACTTTACCACAATGCAATAGATTAATGTAGCAAAATTGCACTTGGAACCCATGAATATATACAAATAAAAGATAAATGGGGGAAAATACATCTGTTTGAGTCTTCATTGACAAACCAGAAGCTCCCAGGGGTTAGAGCTTGAACGCTATGCTACATCTCTTAATATCATGTCAACTTGAACACTTTGTGTAAACACAGAGGCCCCTGCTGGCTCCTGTGAATCAGACTTATCTAGCTGGGGGGCTAGAGCATCACTGTGAAGGTCTGGCAGCTGGGGTGGACAGAGCCATCAGGGAAATCAGCAGGTGCAGCAGAGAGAAACCAGAAACCATAGAAGAAAAAGAAAGGAGGCAGAGGTATTTACACAGGAAACAATTTCCTTTCTTATTGCCTAACACTTGTCATACTTTTGACACATTTTTATCAACCTTGGACTGCATAGAATATTAAACTTCCCGAATTTATTTGTGTACAGTTTCATATGTAGGGATCCTTGTGCTACTACATTGGAATGTAGTGTAGCATTTCCTTAATCCTCCTCATCTTTTGCTCAAGCATGGATTTAAGAGCAAATTAACACACACTCATTTCTGGTGTTGAGGTTGAGACAATAGTATCATTATTTATTTATTAAGCATTGTACTAGGCTTTTAAAATAAAGGTACACATGTAATTCTCGCAACAACTCACAAGGTAGGTGTGATAATCCCCACTTTGCGGATTGGGCAACTGGCTCCCAGGAGGGTAACATGACTTGATCAAGGTCACATGGAAAAGCCAGGATTTAGACTCAGGTCCACTCTAAAGTCTCGCCTGCCATAACCTTACTCTCAAAACAACACACTCCCAGGAGTCACTGGTTTTCACCACAAGTTCCCTATCTTATGGCTAAATTGGTCTTTTAGGTAGAATTACAGTGTTCAGTTATTTCCCTTAATAGCTCCCATTTTTTATTCCTTTTGGTCAGTTTGCAGTATCTAGTTGAGCCTGGGCTCTGAAATTCACTCTTTCATTGGGACACGCTCTCTTGGCTGAAGGTTGTTAGCCAATTACCAACCAATTATCATCAACCTGTTAACAATTTAACAGGCAAAGAGAGGAAGAAACTTAAATAGTATTAATATTAAGGAAAAAATAAGTTGCCCCTACTTTTCAGTCTCTGCCACAAAAGACACTTTTTCTTTCCTTTCTTTCTTTTTTTTTGAGATGGAGTCTCGCTCTGTCACCTGGGCTAGAGTGTTGTCGCATCAGCCTAGCTCACAGCCACCTCAAACTCCTGGACTCAAGCGATTCTCCTGCCTCAGCCTTCCAAGTAGCTGAGACTACAGGTGTTCACCACTATACCTGCCTAATTTTTTCTATTTTTAGTAGAGACAGGGTATCACTCTTGCTCAGGCTGGTCTTGAACTCCTGAGCTCAAGTGATCCTCCAGCCTTGGCCTCCCAAGAGTGAGGATTACACTCCCAGAGTGAAAGGATTACAGGTGTGAGCCACCGCACTCAGCCTCAAAAGAAACTTTAAAAAAAAAAAAAAATTATTACCCAAGGCAGTATTACTCACTTTGATAAGTCATCTCCATCACCAGATGTGATTTCAAATAATTTTCTAAGAAAATCAAATCCACCTTCAAAGGGCAAAAATTTAGCATAATTTAGATATTCAAAAGAATGCAATGTAGGTTCTGAAAGCAATTCAAACAATCCAAAAACAAGTCTGAGCAATGATGGTGAGGCTGGAATAAATGCAAAGTCATTCAGAGTGACCACTTTAAAATGCAACATTCTTTTGAATACAAATATTCTGGCATGTTTATTAAAAACTTAGAGTCATTTTCTCATTCTTTCATTGCTGAAGAATGATCAGTATTTTTCCAATGAGTGCTGTTTCATGCCTAAATTAGATAGAGGTTGGCTTACGTTACTTACAATAAAAAAATCACTGATTAATACAAAAACTGGAATCTGAAGTGAAGTGTTCAAATAACGGACCTTAAAATATGACCTTAAATATAAAACTTGGCTAGCTCAAGGTTTGGAAGCATGGACTGTGGTTCATTCTATTTTGGCTCAGATATACTTTATGCACTACAAATAAAATGGTTATGCTGTTAACTGTTTATTGGAATTCAGATCACATACCTCACATGGAACTTAAATTTCAGCTTATTAAAGGATATTGGCTACTTTTTGTGGCTTTCAGCACGGGCGATACTCAAAATACCTTTAACAACTTGTACAGTTCTGGGTTCACCAATCAGAATAGACGCTGAGTGTATAGCTGGCCCCTGAGGCCCTGATGGGCCTACACTGGCCCCTTCATTTTTGGTTGTGTGTCCTGTAGGACGTCCTGGGGAAGTGCTGGGGCAGTCGGGAAGGGTGGAAGGTAGTGTGCAGGGAATGGAAAGAAACTTAAGGCTGTAGCTCTTTCAGTATTTTAAAAACAGTTTTGGTCCTACAAGCTGAACTGGTTAAATATCACTTCTGGCCTGCAGGAAGATCCTGTAAGAGAAAAACAAGCTCTGGTCCAAGTTGACTGATTTGATAGAAGTACAAAGAGAGCAGAATGCAGCTGACCTTCTTTCTGTGACCAGTAATCCAGGACTTGGGAGGGTCAGAGTTAAATTCCATGTGAGTTAAAGCAAGGCAATGATGGAAATAGAGTGTACGTGAGATGGGGATATAGGAGTGTCCTCAGAAGTGGGTACAGCCTGGTGGTCCCTTGTCCCCTCTCCTACCACATAAGGCTCCTGCTGTACCTTTTCTTTCTGCTATTTTATGTAAGACTAGGATGATGCAACTCTAAAGAAATGAGGGACCTTAGCCCCCAGTTCCCCCAAACGTTTCCTGATGTGTATGTTATGTGTGTCAGAGGTGATAATTTCCCCTCCTGTTAGATACTTCCCACAGGTTCCATGCTGGGGTGGGGAGGAGATTGGCTCTGCCTTTCCACCAGGGCCTGCGGCTTTATTCTGTGCCATGGCAGTACCAGGCTGCGGTTTGGTCCAGGGGACACACAGAGCCCCCAGGCCTGTTGCCAAGAGATGGAAACTGCAAGGGAGTGGGGTATAGCCCAGAGTTAAGGACCACAATTTAAAAAAATTTACTGCTTTGGTTGCTAGCTATAAATTTTCCCAAGAATTGAATAGACTGGCAGCTTAGTAGGGTTTTAAGGAAGTTAAACTGACAAAGAAAACCCAGCTTAGAAAAAAGAAGCCCATGATACTCAACTCCTAAAACAATTCCCAGGCTCCAAAATCATGTCAACTGGAAGGGGATTGCCAAAGCAGCTCCCTGATGAGGAATCACCCCTACATGCTTCTCAGTTCTGGTCCTGGACTGGAGGTCAATGAATACGGGAAATGCTCCCAGCAGGAGAATCAAGGAAGCCAGACCCGCCACCCAAGCACAGAAGCAAAGGACCTGCTAGGGACCAGGAGACAGCATCCCACATGTTTTCACTTTCCTCCTGTATAGATGGGAGCTCCTGTTGTGGTTTTCTTATTTTTCCTCCACTATTAGTACTCAGTGTGTTGGGGGTGGTTACATTTATCAATTAGCCATAAGTTTACATACTACGAGAAGTCATGTCCCGCCATGTCCATCACCCGGGGTCCAGGTCTCAGAGCTGGATGAGCTAACTGGAGGTGATTTTGAGTGGTCTCCCTCACATGGAGTGGTGGGGAACGCATATGCAATTTCACATGGGATAGTTGCATTACACTGAGAGTTCCAAAATTGTGAGTATGAGAATACAGGTAGTCAGTGTAAGCCCTGGCAGCCATGAAATGGAATGTAAGAGATTACGGCAGCTGCACATCTCCGCCTAGGAAACAGTCCTTCCTCCTTCTAGCACAAGCTGCTCTCACCAGGCCTGGCCAGTCATGGGCCCCCATTGCCCTGGTTAGTAATTTGTCCTGGCATGGGCATGGGACCAAGCAGACACTGGGAGAAATAAGCTTGCTCTGCTGACGGTGGCTTGGTGTTCACAGCCAGTGACTGTGGCTCCCACCACATGAAGAAGAGATGAGAACTGGACAATGACAAGACTAGTGATGTTGAGCCCCCAGGTTCACATCCTGAGGCCCTAGTTCTTCGTTTCCATAAGTTTTCCAACATTTTTGTGCACTACATCTTTAACTTTCTTCATATATATACACATATATACATATATTCTATATACACTTATATATAATTTAATTCTATATATAATTCATGTATATGAATATATAATGACAGTTGGACTTTGAACAACATGGGCTTTAGGGGCACCGACCCCCTGCACAGTCAAGAATCTGCATATAACTTCTGACTCCCTCAAAATTTAACTACTGTCAGCCTACTGTTGACTAGAAGCCTTACTGATAACACAAATAGTTGATTAACATGTATTTTGCATGTTATATGTATTATGTACTGTATTCTTACAATAAAGTGAGCTAGGGAAAAGAAAACATCATAAAGAAAATCATAAGGAAGAGAAATATATTTACTATTCATTAAGTCGAGTGGATCATTATAAAGGTCTTCATCCTCATCATCTTCACATTGAGTAGGCTGAGGAGGAGGTAGAGGAAGGTTTGGTTTTACTGTCTCAGGGGTGGCAGAGGCAGAAGAAAATTCGTGTATAATTGGACCTGTGCAATTCAAACCCGTGTTGTTCAAGGGTCAGCTGTATGCATATATTACATGTATGATTCGTGTGTGTGTGTGTGTGTGTGTGTGTGTGTATAAAATATAGTAATCCTCCCTCATCTGTGGTTTTGATTTCCATGGTTTCAGTTACCCACTGTCAACTAAAGTCTGAAAATATTACATGGAAGATTCCAGGAATAAACAACTCATAAGTTTTACATTGTGCACGGTTCTGAGTAGTGTGATGAAACTTCCACCATCCTGCTCCATCTGGCCTGGGACATGAATCATCCTTTGTCCAGCTTATCTATGCTGTAGATGCTGCCCACTCATTAGTCATTCAATAGCCATCTTGGTTACCAGACTGAAAAAACATAGAATAGATATTCACATAATATACAGATTTTTAATATACATAGGGTTTGGTACTATCCACAGTTTCAGGCATCCACTGGGGGTCTTGAAATGTATCCCCCACAGATCCAGGGGAACTATTACATAGGAGTTTAGTTTCCTTCACTTGCAACCAAAAAAGTACCATGTAATATAACTAGAATTCTATAACTAACTATAGAGTGATTGAAACGATCAATAAAAATGTGCAATCCCCATATAACATGTATTATTTAAATCAATATGCTACTACATTTAAAGAGATGACACAGGATGTCATGAGAGATTAAAAGCTCTTATAATACATATGACATTATGTAAAAAGTAGGAAAATATTTTAAAACTTATTTACCAATGTATTCAAAGCACTTTCACATCTCAATTTTCATCAAAAAAGGAATATAATAAAAATCAGCTGGTGATGATAATAGCATTGATATTAAGCACCTACTAAGTGCCAGGTTTTAGTAGATAGACACTATGCATGCATTATGTGTAACAGGACGATGACTCCGCATTGTAAGGATTTGTGTCCCCGTTTACGAATAGGGGAACCGAGGGTCGCAGAAGTTCAGTAACTTTACCAAGTTCCCAGTCACTGGATGGCAAGGCCAGGTCTGAAGTCCATGTTTTATGTTCCCAAAATGTGTGTGCTTTACCCCATACCACACCAATTTACATATTGGGATTCCATTTTACGAATAAGAAGTAAAGACAGCTGATGTACTGGACCTGGCATGACAGAAACAGGGAGACGTGGAGGGAAGGGGCCTGCCATGGAACGCAGGGCAGTGGGACAGCACGTTGCTTCGGATAACATCCGTCAGGACAGTGGTGCTGCTTTTCAGTTTACCAAGCCCTCCCGTGTTGTCTCAGTACAAAGGTATCTGAGAAAAGACTGCAAATAGCAAAGAGGGTTTTCTCTAGGGATCAAGAAAAAGCAAACCTAAAGAGTAAACGCAGCAAGCAGAGTTCTGTCTATGAACTAGTAGCTTCTAAAGGAGGAGTGGCAGGACAGCACAGCCACCCAGGGCAGATGCCTCTCGTCATTAGTGGGAGTGCTGCATTGATTAGCGCTGCCAAATGCTCAAGAGCCTAGTGGAACCCCCCCGCGGCCTGAGGGCTGCTATTGATTTTGTGCTGGTGATGTTAAGGCTGCAGAGGAGGGAAGGCTGCAGGGAGGCTGAGGGAGGAGGGTAGCTTTCTATGCACAGCAGGCCTTGCAGCCCCTGCCAACCAGAAATGCAAATGCGTTAGGCGTTGTCAAGCTACAAATTTTTCTTTGCTGTTTTCTTTGCTCACATTGGCTCTGCTCTCTGTTCCTGCTCAAAGCAAATCTGGGAAATAATATATTCATGTATTTACCACCAGCTCACACCCCATAGGCCTGGGAAACCAGGGTCCCTAACACGAAGGGGCCTCTTTCTTCTAGATTACATGCAGAGTGTTATTAATGCTCTTGGCATTTCTGCTAAATCTTGCTTTTACAAACAAGATGCACTTGGGCTAATTATTTTTACCTAATGAAAAGCATCTGCTCCAACTAGGCTCATTTCCCCCAGGGGTTCTGCTCTTTCTAGGAAATAAAGGAAAATCTTGATATTTTTTTTTTCTTTTCACAGACTGGAGACATATTTATTTTGCAGTTTGCACAAAGGGATCCTTTGTGACATTCTTGCTTGAGGACACATCTCTAGCTCCAATCCTGTTATTAGCTATACCCTCTGGAGAATTTGTAACACATAACTAAGAAGGGAATGAAAACACTAATTCACTAAGCTGAGCTCATAAAACATTACCAAGTCGGAAATAAGAAGGAATATGGCATGTCAGGCTCCTGGCAAGGTCAGGGAGAACAACTAGTAAGCCAGAGGGAATCACACTTTGTCAGACACCACTGGTCACCTCCTGTCCCTTTGCATCCTCTGGGTGTCAGAGCTGAGCCCCAAGAAAGCCGTGGCTTTGATGAGTATTAGTGAATTCATTCAGTTAAAAAAAATCCAGTGGCCCAGTTCCAGTTCAAAATAGCATTTGGACAGCAATCCTTCTATGGCTTTTCCAAACGTTGCAATATAAGACCCAAGAAGGAAATTTAAAGAAATACACAACACCAAAAAATCAAAGCAACAGACAGACTGATGCCTGAATCTTAGAGGAATTTTTATAAATTACAAGGCAAATTACACTAAATTAATTGAAAAAAACAAAGCAAAACCAAAAGGCTTTACTTCATTACACAGACACATCCTGAAATTAGGCAAGCAGACTCTCTGTGCCATGTTCCCTGTCTGTCCCTGATCTCAGAACCACGGTCTGTAACCCATGGGTGTGGATTCTGCAATGGCCTGAACACCCTTGCTTTCCTGTCCCTCCCACCCCTTTATTCCCCCACTATCCTACTAAACTTTCCATAGTCAGCAACTACTAGAAAATGACTAAGCAGAGATAGTGGATGGGACTCGGTGGGCTCAGAAAATTCTGGAAGGTGTCACCCCATTTGTAAAGAACCTTGAAATATTCTGGCTCAAATCTATTCCTGATGTAGCACACGGGTCTAGGGCACCAGGAACCCAAGGGGTGTGGTTTGAAGAAGACACCACTTTGGTCCTTATCTCTTACTGAAATTTTAAAATGTACTAACATAGGGGATGTGGCTTATGCATTTTCTTTTATGCATGTGTTATATTTCTCAGGTTTCAGTAGCAGAAACTATAGTATTTTATTAGTAATATAATGAAGTAAGTACTGGGATATTTTACATATAGTGTGAGAATTGCCTGTTCCTTAAAGGATTAAAAGGATAAAACACTACAATTATTTGGTTCAGAATAATTTTTGGATATGATTCTCACACTTCAAACATTCCTTCTATCATTACTTCTCAATGTAGTTCAAGGTTTTTCTATTTCTTCACCATTTTTTTTAATTTCACAATATTGCAGGGATACAAACATTTTGGTTATATAAATTGCTTTTGTACCATTGAGTCAAAGTTATAAGTGTGCCCATCCCCCAGATAGTATGTATTGTACCCATTAGGTGTGAATTTACCCATACCCTCTCACCCTCCCACCTGCTTAGTTTCTGATGAATGTTATTTCCATATGTGCACATAAGTGTTGATTGATTAATTCCAATTTAATGGTGAGTACACGCGGTGTTTGTTTTTCCATTCTTGTGATACTTCACCTAGTAGAATGGTCTCCAGGTCCATCCAGGATAATACAAGAGGTATTCGTAGGCCGGGCGCGGTGGCTCACGCCTGTAATCCTAGCACTCTGGGAGGCCAAGGCGGGTGGATCGCTCGAGGTCAGGAGTTCGAGACTAGCCTGAGCAAGGGCGAGACACCCGTCTCTACTAAAAATAGAAAGAAATTATCTGGCCAGCTAAAATATATATAGAAAAAATTAGCCGGGCATGGTGGCGCATGCCTGTAGTCCCAGCTACTCGGGAGGCTGAGGCAGTAGGATCCTTAAGCCCAGGAGTTTGAGGTTGCTGTGAGCTAGGCTGATGCCACGGCACTCACTCTAGCCCAGGCAACAAAGCAAGACTCTGTCTCAAAAAAAAAAAAAAAAAAAAAAAAGAGGTATTCGTTCACCATTGTTTTTTATGGCAGAGTAGTACTCCATGGTATACATATACCACGTTTTATTAATCCACTCACGTATTGATGGGCACTTGGATTGTTTCCCAATCTTTGTAACTGTGAATTGTGCTACTATAAACATTTGAGTTCAGATGTCTTTTTTATAGAAAGTCTTTTTTTTTTTTCCTTTGGGTAAATACCCAGTAGTGGGATTGCTGGATCAAACAGTAGTTCTACTTTTAGTTTTTTGAGGTATCTCCATACTACTTTCCATAGAGGTTGTCCTAGTTTGCAGTCCCATTAGCAGAGTATGAGTGTTCCTATCTCTCCACATCCATGCTAACATTTGTTGTTTTGGAACTTTTTCATAAAGGCCATTCTCACTGGAGTTAAGTGTTATCTCATTGTGGTTTTGATTTGCATTTCCCTGATGATTAGACATGTTGAGCAATTTTTCATATGCTTATTGGCCATTAGTCTGTCTTCTTTTGAAAAGTTTGTGTTCATGTCCTTTGCCCACTTTTTAACAGGGTTGTTTGACTTTTTTCTTGCTAATTTGCTTGGGTTCTTTATAGATTCTAGTTATCAGCCCTTTATCAAATGTATAGCATACAAATATTTTCTCCCATTCTGTAGGTTATCTATTTGCTCTAATGATTGTTTCCGTGGCTGGGCAGAAGCTTTTTAATTTGATCAGGTCCCATTTATTTATTTTTGTTGTTGCTACGATTGCTTTTGGGGTCTTCTTCATAAATTCTTTGCCTAGGCCAATGTCTGTAAGAGTTTTTCCAACACTTTCTTCTAGAATTCTTATTTCATGCCTTAGGTTTCATGCCTTAGGTTTAAGTCTGTTACCCACCATGAGTTGATTTTTGTGAGAGGTGAGAGGTATGGATCCTGTTTCGGTCTTCTACATGTGGCTATCCAATTTTCTCAGCACCATTTATTGAATAGGGATTCTTTTCCCCAGTGTGTGTTTTTGTCTGCTTTGTCAAAGATCAGATGGCAATATAAGGATGATTTTATATTCCAGTTCTCAGTCCTGTTCCATTGGTCTATGTCTCTATTCTTGTGCCAGTACCATGCTCTTTGGTTACTATAGCCTTGTAGTATAGCTTGAAGTCTAGTAAATTGATGCCACCCAATTTGTTCTTTTTGCTTAAGGTTGCTTTGGCTATATGGGGTCTTCTCTGGTTTCATAAAAATCTTAGCCAATTATCATTTATATTTTAAATATTCCAGCTTATCAAGATTTTAAAGCTTATTAGCATAGAATTTATGCACAATATGTCCTGCTTTGCTTACTCTCTGGGAATGGTTCTTTGATTAATATGTCCCTCAGCAGTGGAACTTACTTTCAATCCTTCAATAAATATAACATCCACTAGGTTTAAGTTGGTGTATAGAATCCCATGACCTATCCTCAAAGATATCTGATATCTCAAAATCTACTAGGCATAAATCTAGAGACAGGTTACTGTTACTTTGAGTCCAACAGGCAGCCAGAAAATTCCTTTGTTTTTACTGAAAGTTAATTCTCTATGGATTCCCATTTCCTCATCACTTCTGAGTATTGTTTTTTTTGACACTGCTTAGCCTGGACATTCATGTGTGAAGTGGCCTGTCATTTTACAATTCCACGGCCCCACTTGATACAGTGAAGTTCTGAAAGAACCAGTGGTAGGGGTGGTAGAGGCTATGCCCTGTGATGGATGCAAACTCTCCCCCAGTTTTCTCTGCTTGCCTCCTCCTCCTGCTCTGTACTAGGGTCCTCTCTTTTGTAGGGGCTGAGAACTCAATATGGGATGTTTGCCATTGGAGGTAGCAACAAAATAAGCCACACCTCATGGGGAGGCATTATAATCAAACTAGGAAGGCCAGAGCATGGGTCTACACAGGAGCTACAAATGGGAAACACTGTGAATCAGGTGTCCAGCAAGGACAAGAAGGGAAAAGGAGCAAGTTGGGCAAAGCAGGAGTTGTTTCTGGAGAGACTGCTCTGAACAAGGCACTCTCTGTGGTGGGTGCATGTTTTGAAAATATGTCAGGCTGAAGTCAGAACAGAAATCACTCAGCACCAGCTCCACCCCAGCTCCCAACCAGCACTTTGAGGAATGACGAGTGTCCCAGGAAAAATGACAGGAAACCTTCCAGTACAAAGAATACTAACAGCTTCCTTCAGTGCCCAGCTCTTGAAGGGAAGGTGCCACATAAATGGCACCTCCTCAACTCCTTTCTTGCTTCTTGTTCATCTCCCCAGTTCCTCAAATATTCAAGTGTCCCAGGTCTCATGTCTCAGATCTCGTTTTTTTAATATATCCTCACTCAGTAGGGATCTCATCCAGTCCCATGGCTTTATGGCCATTTATATACATCAAGGGCTCCCAAATTTTCATCTCTCTCCCCATCCTTTCCTCCAAGCTCAGCTGTTTTATCCCCAATGACTTACTTGACATCTTTACTTTGATATCTAATAGATATCTCAAAATTAATATGTCCAGAAGTGAACTCTTGATTTCCTTGCCCAAATCTGTTCTAATATTTCCCATGTTGGAAAATAAGAATTCCATTTTAAGAATTGTTCAGTATAAAAAAAACTTGGCATTATCCCTCACTCTGCTCCTTGTCTTACCCATACATCCAACCCATTGGTAAATTCAGTTGGCTTGTCCTTCAAAATATACCCAGAATAAGACGCTTCTCATCACCTCCATGTGGTGGCTCCAACCTCTGTTCTTTCTCTCCTAGATTGTTGCAGGAATCTCTTAATCGGTCTCCCTGCTTTTACCCTTGCCTCCTTCCTAATTGATTTTCCATGTAGCTGATGAAAGAATTAATTTAAAAACAGTCTGACCGAGTTATTCCCTAAACCCGCCAGTGGCTTCTCATCTTACCAGGAGCAAAATCCAAGGTCCCTGCCAAACCCCAAGGTCCAGCCTCTGGCTGTATCTATGAATCCCTCCCCTCCCTCCCCTGCACCTTCACTGGTTCCCCTACCTTGACATCCAGCCAGGCTCCTCTCTCAGGCCTGTGCACTTGATTTTCCAGTTATTTGGGAAGTTCTTTCACCAGGTCCCCCATGGCCACCTTTATCATTCCTTCAGATAACTCCACATTTTTCACCTTCTCATAAGGGCTTCCCCAAACCCCCTGTGTGGAAGGAATAGTACCCTTTCCCTGGCATCTCACTCTATCTCCCCTGTCTGCCTTACTTTTCTGCATAGCACTTTATCCCTACCTAATAGATTAGGTTTTCATTTACAAGGATATCATCTCTCTTTCTTCTGCTAGAATTTAGGCTTCACAAAAGCTGGTCCCCAGGCCTTGTTGTATTCACTGCTGTATTTTCAGCAACAAACTCATAAGAGGCTTCTAGTAAATGTTTGTTGAACAAGATAGTGGGGAGCAATACTCCCCTGTGGGCTGGCCCTCCTGCTGCAGTAAGGAGGGCAGGCTCCTGGGCTTATAGCCGGGGTCTAGGGCAGTTGGCCTCAGGTGTCACCTCTCCAACTCTCTTCCATTATACCTACCCACCCTACCCTATCAGTTCCCAGGGATATCCCACTGAAAGGTGCCCTACTCTGCAGTCCCCATCCCTGTAGCTTGCTTTGATGATCATGAAGAGATGCCAAAATACAGAGTTGGATGAATTTTGCAAGTCACTCATTCCAGGACTCAACAGTTTACTTTTCTTTATTTCCCTGTGACTGAACTGAATCTAGCTGTTCAAGACATGTTTTCACTAATAGTAGAAAACTTTATCTTGATAACTGAAAGTATCTGAGATACTTTAGTTTTAAAGCAATTCAAGATTTTATCCCTGCTTTTATGGCTGTCCTTCTCCTTGGGGCAAAGTTGGGGTGGAGAGGCGTCATCATCATGCTGCCATTGGGAGAGGGGCAATCTGTGCTCTGCAAGCCTTCCTCTCTCCTTGTTGGCCATGCCCACTTCTACACATGGCCTCCCTTGTCTGTGTTCCTGTTTTGGCCTGTTCCTGTGTGGCCACAAGTACCACACATGCTGTACCTTCCTGAGCACAGACCCCTTTGGTACACAGCCCTCTTAGAACTTCTGCAGCCCCTTTGAGGGGCTCAGGAACTCCAGGCTAGGAATTAGGGTTACATCCGGTTTTTATGGGTTTTGTATCATTTATAATTTGAGGGAAGGGTGCTTCTTTAAGAAAAAAAAACCATAAATAATTAGGAACAAAAGCTAATTTTTTCTTAGAATGAGGAAATAAATCACAACAAATTACACATTTTAAAAAGCTTATATGCAGCAAACATCACAAAATCTAGAAAAATACTCTAATTAATTTGCTGTCTTAGATAGCTTGGTAATTCTTTTGTCCCATATTTTTGTCATAATCTTCAATTGTCTTCTTATAGGATAACATTTTAGAATATCTTCTTTTTAATAGAAAGAAAGATAATAAGTCTTTCCTTTAGCCTGATTGATAAAACATGTGGCTTCACACATAAATACACGCTCTGTTGATAGTATTAATACAGGCTTGTGCCTTACCAACAAAGAAATTATGATAATTTCTATTTTATATTATTCCCATTTAAAAAAATAAAAACCAGAAAGTTGAGTATGTTCTCAATGGGAGGAACTTCTATGTTGATAAGATGGCAATGAGAACCAAATTCTCAGTTTACAATTTTACACAACTGTTTCTTGGAAGAATTTCTCACAAACTAGCTTCTGGTGCCATATATTTCAAATATGTTGTTTCCTCCCCTACCTACATATTTCCAGTAGTTCTGGGCACCACAGGGCACATTCATATTACAATATGACCTTTGACTCTGCATCTGCCTGTCATCATGCCAGATGATTCGGCACAGGGGAAGGTAGTAGGAGTGATCCTAGAAGCTGTTCTTACATGGGGCTGGCTATACCAGGAAGTGTCAGCAAGCCATGTAAATATATCCCAACACACTCAACTAGAATGTATCCTCAGCAGCTTTCTTTTACATAGATTCCCAGTCTGTGGCCACTTCAGTGCCACCCTACATGAGGGTTGAAGGGGCAGGTAGAGAAGAAAGAGACAGTTGTCTTCGTTCATTGAAGCTGAGATATCCTGCTTGTGAACACATTGTTGGGATGGTCCCAGGCTTTGTAAGTGAGAAGCCCAAAGTTAAGCCTCGTGACCATACAGTAAATTCCCTCTGCTGAGCAGTGCTGATTATGTGACACTGTCCTTAAGTGCATCTGCTCCTTCCACCTGTGACACTGTCATTCTACCATTCAGGAGCAGTGCTTGCTGGGTGAGGCTGGCGTCTCCTGATGAGTGGACCACAAAGACACATCCTCTGCTCTCATGTTGGCCCTAAAAGTATGTCTTGGGTTCCCCCTCACATATGCACCCCTGAAACTTGAGTCAGGGGGGCCGAGAACATTCTTATGGATCTAGACCGCATCCAAGATTTCATTAAATCCACTGTAATTTTCCCTTCTTGCTGACTGTTTAGACTCTTACTTCATTTAGAGAAGAAAAACTTTATGACTCATACATTTTTTTTTCAAACTCTGTATTTATGGTATAAACTCTATACCTTTGGTTCTCCAGGCTTAATCCTTGTTCCTTCTGAATCAAGCCATTTTTTTTTTAGATTTAAAAATAAAAATTATTTCTTTCCCATGCACCAAGCTCTTGGAAATCAGTAGCATATCAGCCTTCAAGACTGTGTTCTCAAAGTTTTGCAAGTCTGTTTAAGGACCCCAAAGTCAAGAAGATGACTCTACATTGTCTATGTGTTTTCCTCCTCTGAGTATTGTTTAAAAAGAATGCTACCCTCCAAAGCCTGAAAGGGGAGGGAGTGTGTAGTGTGAGACAGAGAAAAACAAACTGCTAATATTTCAATATATATTTCTGCTCTAGGAAGTGTTGATTTTGGCTCCCAGGCACCAGAAAGATTATCCAGAATAACTGGTTGAATGAGAGGGCTGTGGTATTAGTCAGGGTTCCCTTGCACATAAATAGAAAGGGATGTAATATATGAAATTAGGTGCTTCCAAGTTTTTGGAAGGGTTAGAGAACCAGGCTCTAGGCTAGGTCTCCAGAAGTGACTTTTGAAACAAAACTGACTAAAAGAGCAGCGACTTGTGCTGTAATTAGAAAGCTGGCAGGTCAGGAAACCATTGTACCCAGCGTTGGCTCCAGGATCACACATTGCTCTGGCTCTACCTGGGAGCTGAGAAGCTGCTGGCAGAGAGCTGGCTCCAGAACAGCTACATGCTGGTTAGAGCCACATCTGCAAAATAGATGTCTCACATGGTGCCACTTCCCTCCCTGCAGAACTTGGTTCTAATTCAGTTCTCATCACACGTGCCTCTGATTATCCTGGTGCAGGGAAGTCTGAGATATATAGTTTTCAGATTTCCAGACTTCATAGTAGAGGAAGGCACACCAGGAGGTTGGAAGAGATGTCCATGCCTTGATTTGCCATCTATCTGCAGAGCTGTGGACAGTAGCCTACCCTTGGGGCCTAAGTCCCTTCTAGGTCCAGCTCCTGTTCCAGCAAGATACCCCAGGCCACACATAAAAGGAACAGCCACTACAGGCTTAGTGTCTGTGAATTTATATCCTGAGCTGCCTAACTTAGCCATCTAACTTAGCTTCTGCCATCCACATCTTAGCCTCATCCCTCTGGTTGGCATATGATCAATCAACCTTGACCCTTCTCCTGGGTAAGTATATGTCTTCTTCAGCCTGATGGAATTTCTACAGATGTCCTAGACAGCCCTAGGACTGACCCTTCTCGTGAGATGTCCTGAACGTAGGTGTCTCCTACTTGCATCCAATGTGTCTTACCTTCTGTGGTTAGACCTGTTTACAACCAAATCCTGATGCTGGAAACAATCCAGTTTTTTACTTCTTCAGTAACAAGCTTGAAAAAAAAAATCTCATTTTGGCATAGCTTCATAAAATGCTGCTATCCTAGAAGGTGCTAATATCAGTGATCAAAAATCCAATTTCTTGAAAACACAACAGGAGCGATTTAGTCCCTATGGGTGGTTTATACTGCAAGACTCTTACTTTTCTCAACAAACATGCATATTGGCTACAAAATATTGTGTGGGGTCATGACCCCGTTAATTTCTGTAAAGAAAATTTCAATTCGGTTTATTATATTATACTAAATGATGTCAGGCTGCTATTAAATAAGCCTGTGGGAACAATCATCCCTCAATCATGGAGGAGCATGACTGAGCATAAATAACATGTTTAGACTTCATTGTTTAATAAAAACTGATGCATAAATTAGCTCTTCCCCTAATTTTAGTTCTATTCAGGCATGCCATTTTAATTCCTCTTAATTCACTCATTCATAGAGTCAGTACAGAGAGGTATTAAAGACATTAATCTTCATCTCATCATAATTTTAGCAAAGGTCCCTTTGAATGTGCATGTGCAGGTAGGTAGTATTTTTCTTCCTTCCAGTGTCACTAAATTAAACTCAATGTGTTGGTCGGACATGTGCTGAGAGAAATAGATAAAAGTTATGCCCGTGTACGTGGTTACCTGGGATCCTTCAACAGTGCCATTAAGTGTCTTTTCTGGGACATGACCCTATTTCTGTCACCCATAACAGCCTTGCTGCAGCACCCAGAGAGTGCTGTGTTCATATGAACAATTTCATATCCTCCTCCTGGCTTGCACGCTAGCCACACAGGGAACCCTGTGGCTGTGCCCGGACACTGCATGCTGCTGCCTGCTATGTTCCTGCTGTCAGCCAGATCACTCTGTCCCCTGATCCCTGATGCTTGACAGTGTACTTGAGTCGAGTTTGCCTAGGAGACTGCAGCAGTGCCCTGTAGAACAGGGCATCCCCCTTAGCTATGGATCAGGACCCTTGCCCACTCTCACCCCTTTTGGCCAGAGCATGGCAGAGGGCCCAGTTCCCCACTGTGTTTCTCAGCCTTGGCTATGAATGAGGACACGAAGTCAAGGTGTTATAGGGCAAGGGGATACTGAAAGGATCTGCCTTCCATATCAGGAGTGAAGTGTGGCAGTCAACTTTCATGCACTTGTTCATTTTGGAGCCTCTGAGTCCCTCTGAACTTCCACCTGTCCCCTCCCTCCCCACCCCACCACCACCACACACACACACACACACATACACACACAGCTTGTGGAATGGTGGAGAATACACAGAAGGACACACACACACAAGCTATGGGAGCAGATAATTTTGAGACTTCATACACCACCAACCCTAGAGCAGAGTTCTTGACGGTGGTGGGAGTTGCTGCCTCTGCAGCCTAGGAACAGATAACTTCAAACCTGCTATTTAAAAAAGTCCGTTCCCTGCTTCCAGCAAACCTCTGCTGATGTTTACAGATGGCCTCATCATTACTCATCTCCCTCTTGCTGCATTGCTTATATTAGATTTTGTTTTAAAGTTTTGTTGTCATTTTGCATGAAAAATACTTTTTAAAAAACACAAAAAAGAAATCTCTCCATCCTTTTTACATCTATCTCTTGAGTCTAAAATGTCCTAGACAGCTTATCTCTTCAGCTCTGCAGAGTAACATGTGTCTTTTTAAAAATGTATTGTGGACTTTTTCAGACATACAGAGAGGTATCTACAAGATGGAGAATATTATCAACACCTCTCAAGACCCCTGTATCCTTCCTGATTAAATTCTCCTCTCCCCTGGAGGTAACCACCATTCTGATTTTAGTGACACATGTTTCTTAACTTTTTTCCTTGATCTGCTTATTTTGAAATAAACTCAGTTAAATTTGGGATTTTTTTCTCCAGGTCTTCCTTAACCCCAGTGGCATCTGGTTTCAGGGTAGGTCTATATAATGCCAGAGAATGGAGGAACATGTATGATCGTGATTTACAGCTGAATACCTGGTTTCTAAGGTTCTCACCTGATTCTCAGACGAGGCCACCCTCCATGACCCAAGACTTTGAGATGTCCACATCCACAGCCAGCCTCCACCAGCTGCGGCGCCCTCTGCTGGTCACCAGGCGCTTCAGGCATGGGGCTCCTTGCTTTGCCTCACCGAAAATGAGAACCTTTCTTGGAATGTGCAAGGCTCTGGGAAGCTGCTATCCCGCTTCAACAAGAGTTTCACAAATTATGCTTTGCAATTTCATCTGGAAAAATAAGTGCTTTGATTAAAATAAAAAGCAGGCATATCTTGGAGAGGTTGCAGGTTCAGTTCCAGACCACTGCAATAATGGCAATAATCACAGTAAAGTGAGCCACACACATTTTTTTTTTATTTCCACATAGAAGTTATGTTTACACTATACAGTAGTCTATTAAGTGTGCAATAGCATTATGTCTAAAAAACAATGCATACATTTTAATTTTAAAATATTTTATTACTAAAAAAATACTAACAATCATCTGAGCCTTCAGTGAGTCACAATTTTTGCTGGTGGAGGGTCTTGCCTCCATGTGGATGGCTGCTGACTGATGAGGGTGGTGGTTGCTAAATGCTGGCGTGGCTGCAATTTCTTAAAATGAGACAACAATGAAGTCTGTCACATTGATGGACTCATCCTTTCACAACAGATTTCTCTATAGCATGTGACGCTGTTTAAAAGCATTTTACCCACAGTAGAAATTTAAAAATTGAAGTAAATTCTCTCTAACTATGCCAGTGATTTATCAATCAAGTATATGAAATAGTCGAAATCCTTTGTTGTCATTTCAACAATGTTCACAGCATCTTCACCAGGAGTAGATTTCATCTCAAGAGACTACTTTCTTTGTTCATCCATAAGAAACAATGCCTCATCCGTTAAAGTTATATCTTGAGATTGTGGCAATTCAGCCACATCTTCAGGCTCCACTTTTTAATTCTAGTTCTCTGCTATTTCTACGACATCTACAGTTACCTCCTCTACTGAAGTCTTGAGCCCCTCAAAGTCATTCAGGAGGGTTGGAATCAACTTCTTCCAAACTCCTGCTAATGTTGATATTTTGACCTCCTCCGATGAATCACAAATGTTTTTAATGGCAACTAGAATGGTGAATCCTTTCCAGAAAGTTTTCAATTTACTTTGCCCAGGTCCATAAGGAGATTCACTATGTAGAGCAGCTATAGCCTTAGAAATGTATTTCTTAAATAATAAGACTTGAAAATCAAGATTACTTCTTGATTGCTGGGCTGCAGAATGGATGTTGTGTTAGCAGGCATGAAAACGACATAAATCTCCTTGTACATCTCCATCTGAGCTCTTGGGTGGCCAGATGCATTGTCAGTAAACAGTAATATTTTAAAAGAAATCTTTTCTTTTTCTGACCAGTAGTTCTCAATAGTGGGCTTAAAATGGTTTATTCAGTAAACCCTGCTGTAAACAGATATGTCCTATCATCCAGGCTTTGTTGTTCCATTTATAGAGCATGGGCAGAGTAGGTTTAATATATTTATGAAGGGTCCTAGGATTTTTAGAATGAGCATTGGCCTGAACTGAAAGTCACCAGTTGCATTAGCCCCTAACAAGAAAGTCAGCCTGTTCTTTGAAGTTTTGAAGCCAGGAGCTGACTTCTCTCTAGCCATGAAAGTCCTAGATGGCATCTTCTTGCAATAGAAGGCTGTTTTGTCTACATTGAAAATCTGTTGTTTAATGTAGCCACTTTCATCCATGATCTTAGCTAGATCTTCTGGATAACTTGGTACAGCTTCTATATCAGCACTTACTCCTTCACCTTACACTTTTATGTTATAGAGATGACTGCTTTCCCTAAACCTCATGAAACAACCTCTGTTAGCTTCAAACTTTTCTTCTGCAGGTTCTTCACCTCTCTCAGCCTTTACAGAATCGAAGAGAGTTAGGGCCTTATTCTGAATTAGGCTTTGGCTCTTTTGATCTTCTATCCAGACCACTAAAACTTTCTCCATATCAGCAATTAGACTATTTTGCTTTCTTATCATTTATGTGTTCACTGGAGTAGCACTTTTAATTTAATTCCAGAACTTTTCCTTTACATTCACTAGTTGGCTAACTGTTCAGCATAAGAGCCCTAGCAATAGGCCTATCTTAGCTTTCCACATGCCTTTCTCACTAAGCTAAATTATTTCTAGCTTTCAATTTAAAGTGAGAGATGTTCAAGTCTCCCTTTCATTCGAACACTCAGAGGCCATTATAGGGTTATTAATGGTCTAGTTTCAATATTGTTATATCTCAGGGAGTAGGGAGGCCCAAGGAGAGGGAGAGAGATGGGGAAATAGCTGGTCCAGAGGTGGGGAACCTTTCCACGTTGGAAGGCCTCATTAATTTAGCTGTAATCAAATAAGGCTGCATTCAAGAAACTTCAATTAGATACACTTAAAAATGTACATTATGTTGTAAAAATATAACTACTATACTTAGTAATTTCAAAAAACGAAAAGTATTTGTTAATTTTAAAGCTAACTGACCTTTTAATGACTTTGTTTTGTCTACTTTTTGTTGGAAAGCATTTGAATATTTGGTTGCAGCATGGAGGTCTGCAGTTTCAGTTGATCCTCTAGATGGGTATCCGTCATTTGTGACCTTAAGGCCATCTTGATTTGGGTTAGGTAGAAGAATGGAGATGCTCAGCAATTAGTGGTTGAAAATCAAGAAAGCATTTTTGGGGGCATATTTCCAAAGGCACGAGTATTTTACTGCATTTTTCCATATTTCAATTGGATCTTTCTTAGAAGCGAACAATGACCTTAAAACGTCATCTACTAAGAGCTCAATCAATTCCATCTGTAGTTCTTTAGGTGCCTTGGTGATATCAACTAGGTGAAGCTGAAATGCTAATCTGAGTGTGATGTCATGATTCTCAAAGTCAGTGAAACCTTCATTGTATTCTTCAATTAATAGGTCTATAAGAGCTGTGTATTATTCAAATGATTCACATATATCATCCTGCTCATCAATGACCTTTGCTAACTGGGGAAAATGTTCATCCAAAATTTCCTTTTGAAGAAGAAGTGTTTTGAAAAAAGATAGCTTTTTTCAACTGCTTGGATTTTTTGCCACATATCACATCACTTAGTTTTGCCTTGCAAAGAAATATTCAAAGTCATTTTGATTTGACGTGATATCACACAGAAATGCTGCATTCCTATAGAAATCTTCTTTCAATAATTCACATTGCTGATTCTATTCTTCATAAAATTTAACTATCTGTTCTTGCAGTGATAACATTTTGGCTAGCACCTGTTCCTGTGATAGTAAATGCACTTTAGAATGATACAGCAAATCCACACTGAATACCTCATTGTTCAACTTTAGCATGTTACAAAACTGACAATGCTGTGTTGCATTTGCAGGAGTATAGTTAACAATACTTACAACTTTGATGCAAAGTGTCACTTAAAATAGTAGCTTCTGCACAGAGATTTTGCTGATGCAACACACAATGAAAAGAAATGAGAGCATCTGGATCTGTTAATACTTTTTTTCTCTATGCAATAAACCTTTCATGTTTTTCTGTCATGGAAGATGCACCATCTGTAGATACACTCACTAAATTTACCAAATTCAGACCAACTTTCTGACATTTATCTTAAAAAATGTTGAAGATATCTATTCCCTGTGTTCTGTTCGCAAGAGTGCCCAAAGGGAGTAACTCTTCATAGCAAAGAAAATCTTCTGTTATGACCCGAATGAAGTATAAAACCTGTGCCAATCAGTAGTATCAGTTGAATTCATCCAAAGCAATTGAATAATATATATTTTACTTTTGAATTATTGCATGAAGTTGTTCTATTAAGTTGGAGGCTAACTCATGCTGCCTATCAGTTATGGTTCTCCTTGAAAGAGGCAATTGTTTAGACTTTGAAATATTATCAGGGTCTAAGCATCCTACAACTTTGACAACACATTCACAATTTCTACATCACTGAATGGCTTCCCTTCTTCTCTTGAGTATATAAGCTACTTTTTAAGTTTCTTAAGTGACATTATTTCCAGGTCTTATTGCTGCTTGAAATAATTGTCTTCGCTTTTGCTTTTCATCTTTTAATTTCTGCAATATAACCTTTTGCACCTCTCCCTCTAATTTAAAATATTCGTGGTTCGTATGAGTGCTATAATGATGATGAGCGTTGAATTCCTTTAATGTTTCTATCACAGTATCAGAAAGCAAGAAAATCATCTTATCTTTAGTAGAAACAAGATAATATTGCAATTCCCAATCCTCATTAAAAATCTGTTTTCCTCCTTCAGTGTTCTCTTGGTTTTCTTTGACGTGATGGGCTGTTAAGCAGACAGAACCAAAAATACTGTTGAGCTGTGCAACTATTCAAAAATTCAACTTCAAACAGAAACACAGTGCACCTTTGTCAAAAGCTAATAACAGACTGACATACTCAACCCCCATAAACTCTCACCAACCAGCCTTGTGCGGTAGTGGCACCAGTCAGGCAGGGGAAGTTAGAATTAAATCATGAGCGTAGCAGCTGTCAATTTAGCCCTAAGGCTGACTAATGTTCTAATTGTGCTGGTCAATCTGGGAAGATTATTTCACTGAAACTTATTTTATTCTATTTTATTTTATTCTTATTTTATTCTTTGGTATTTCAAATACATTAATTTTAAAAATAAAATAAAAATGTACAAGATGAACAAAAATGTATTAATAAAAATAAAAGTATTTGTTCTGTAAAATTTGGATTCAGTCAAAAGGCTGCACTTAAGGATCTAGAAGGCCACATGTGGCCGTAAGGTCACAGGTCCCCTACCCTGAGGTCGTCCATGGAGCAGTCAGAACACACACATTTATTGATTAAGTTTGCTGTCTTAGATGGGTGCAGTTTGTGGTGTCCCAAAACAATTATAATAGTAACATCAGAGGTCATTGTTCACAGATCACCATAACAGATATAATAATAATAATAATAATGTCTGAAATATTGTGAGCATTACCAAGACATGACACAGGAACACAAAGTTAGCACATGCTGTTAAAAAAATGGTGCTAATAAACTTGTTCCATGCAGTTTCCAGAAACTTTCAATTTGTAAAAAATGCAATATCTGGGAAGCTCAATAAAGTGAATTGCAAGAAAACGAGGTATGCCTGTCTACCAAAGGCACTGATTTATTGAACAAGTTCTCTAATCTTGGATACGTACATGCTTCAGTCACCAACTTTATGCATACATCTTTGTCCATAGTATGAATTCCCAAGTATAAAATTTCAGGATTAAGGAAGATTCACATTTCAAAAACTTTGGATACCTACTACCAAATTGCCTTCTGGAAAAATTGTGCCTGTTTATACACACCATCAATGTTTGAGGGCACCCAAGGATTACCTCTTTTAGGTTATATACTTTGCTATAGATCTATTAACTCCAACTTATTGGTCACATTATTAAAATTCTCTAACATTTAGTTTTGTCTACTTGGTTTACTAAGTTGATTGGTGGCATATAAAAATGTCTCACTATTGTCTTTCTGCTAATGTTTATATTAATATTACTAATAATACATGCTATTTGCATTAAAAGCATAATGGATTTTATACCTGTGATTTTCTGTCCTCATGTGAGTGGTGCCTCCTCTCTCATATTCTTTTATTCTGTTAATATTTATTAGGTGCTTTTATCTGATCAAAAGGTGAGTCAAGACTAACCTCTATGAGACTCTGTCTCAAAAAAAAAAAAAAAAAGACTAACCTCTACCCTGCTTTCCCAACCTGAAATCTGAGGCCTTGGTGGTCGCTTAGAAACAAGAAATAAAGGCCCTGTGGTGATGGGTCTTGTAATTTATTGTGCCTGAGAATGATGGGGAGCCTGTTAGAGTCCTGGGCCTCCCCATTACAGAATTTGATTCAGTAGGTTGAGAGCTTGGCCCCAGAATCTGCTTTCTTAATTCACATCCAGGTAATTTTGACACAAGTGGTCTTCAGATGACACTTTGAGGACCACCATCCTTAGGATTGTCCTGACTTCTCCCACTATTTGGGGATTTCAGGGTTACCAAAGCTTGGCAGTTCAGTGCTGGGTGGTTTTCCCCCTTTATTGATATGCCAGAAGGCTTATATTTATTAATTTACAAGAACAACTTTAATCTGCAAAAAGAAAATTAATTTCAGAAACACTAATCAGGAGTCCTAGCATGTGCTCTCCATTAGACAGCAATAGTTGTAGGGACTCAGTCTTCCCTGTTAGCAAACCCCAGCCAAGGATGTTTCCCTTCAGTGTGTTTGGATGGGGTATTGGTTTTAAAGGTCATATTGGAGCCCAGGGAACTTGACTCTACAGCAGGACTTTCTAAAACAGAAGATACTAATAATGAACCCATAAGTTTGGGCTCGTCAAATTGTTCTAAAGCCATGTGCCACCTTAGAGAGAAATGGCCAGTTCAACATTCAAACCTGGTTGGGGGTGGGAGAGATGAGGAAGGAGCATGAAACAAATCAGGGAACATCTCCCCCACTTAGTATGTCTGGTACTTGGGTGGGAGGTGGAGTGACCTGCACATCTGGAGACAGAGATCCAGAATTACAAAGCAGCTGACACCCAATGGTGAGTCCTGTGGAAGTTCTCTGACACTCTCAGACATCTTCTATACCACAAGGTGAACTCTTAATTAGTGTAACCAAGACACACATCCTACTTTTGCAGGAAGTATGCATCACAGCTACTCACAGACATGACTTTGCAAAGACTACTCAGTGCTTATATGTTTTTGGAGTTGGTTTTCCACATTGAAAAGTTGAGATTTCATATTAAAATCCAGCTTTCTGGCTTCCCCTGCAAAATGGGAAGATCTGCCAAACTGGACCCTGTTCCCACCTTGAGATCTCATTGGGAGCTGGGAGTCAGCTGCCTCAAGAGAGGCTTCTGAGTGCTGCAGTCACCACCACTTTGTCTTTGCATCCAGATGTTCCAGCCACTGCCTCACCCACCAGGCCCCCAAGCTTTTCATCTTACATGTAATATTTAAAAGCTGCTTCTTGCATCAGCTGAATTCTCCTTCACATCTCATCTAAGGAAAGATGATTTCATACTTTCTCATGGAGAAAGTCCTATCTTCCAGCCACTGTGCTTGTGGGAAAGGCCAGGGGGACAGAGGGAGCTCACAGGTTAGCCCTTGGCCACCTAGCAGAGGTCCCCATCAATCCCCTCCCCTCCTGCCCCATGGGTGACACTCACTTCTTATCCAATAATGATCTACAGCTAGGGTGACCTCCAGCTAGGGTGGCTGACTCACCCTGGTTTGCCTGAGATGTTTCCCTCTTTGGGCACCGAAAGTCTAGTTTCCTGGAAACCCCCCAGTCCCAAGCAGGGTGGGACAGTTGGTCAGCCTCTCTCCAGCAGGGCAAAGGGGCTCTGGCATTGGGCACTGTGGGCATCAGACTCTGTAGCACTTTTTAACTCCTTCTGCCCCAGTTTCAGAAAGTTCAAAGGGTTGTGGGGAGAAGTTATAGGAAGACTATGATAAGAACTCATGTACGCAGGCAGTGGGGGAGCAATTTAAGATGTACTGTGTCTTCCCATAGGGCTGGGAAAATCGTACAAATTAGAACACTTCCTACCCCTGCTTTGTATTTAACGCAGCTGGAAGGATTTAATTTAATGATTGGGGATGGCCAACCATCTCACCTGGGCTGGGACTGTCTGCTCTGCCTCCTACCTGGCTGGGCATTCATGATAGCTGCCATCTGTCTACCTGGCCCCCCGGGCCTAAGGGAGGTGGCTTTTCCTGTAACCATAAAGATGGTAAACTGAGTGTTTTCAAGTAGTTTAAATTCTCTAGGATCAAGACTACTTCACACTTACGTCTATGTTTTGACTCTTAGACATCCGCCTTTCAAACGTTTCCAGGGGCTATTGTTTATGAAGGTGGGAGGGGGCCTGCACCAGTGTATGTGATGCAGAACATAGTTAGGCGCAGTATAAACCCGTGATTGTACCCATCTGTGGGCTTTATTTTGTTCATTTTGTTACATTTCCTGTCACTCTTCAAATTAATCTGTGCTTTTTGTGGAAAATATTTTTAAAAATCCAGAATAAAAAGGAAAACAATGCATTAGTCCCCACATAGATAAACTCACTTTCATTGACTTTTTAGATATAATTTATATCTTCCTTTTTCACTTAATGTAATTTCATAAGCAAAGACAATATTAAGGAATATTTAACAACTAGGAGAACATAAGCACAGACCTAGTGGGGATGAGGCCGATGCCAGGCGGGCTGAGGAATAGGAGCGGGTCGTGGAACCCAGGGCTCTACCAGGCCTGCACCCTTTAGGTGGCGGGTTGTGGGGAGGTTGGGGCAGCAGGGAGGTTCCAGACAGCCAGGAGAGCAGAGGTGCACTCAGACTCATGGGTATCTACCATGACCCATACCTTTAAAAATCTTTGTCAGCATCAAATATACATAGATATTGATACATTTTGGAAATAGATATGTATGTGTGTATGTGTAATACATGTACATGGTTTTAAATTAAAAGTTAGATGCTGCTAAGTGGCTCCTAGAAGCTATTACTCTCAACTTCTTTGTCTTTTCTTCTGATACTTACTTCATATTTTAAATATATATGCACACATATATACATATATCACCTGCAATAACAGGAAGTTGACAAATATCTAAAAATACATACACACATATGCACATATACATACACGTATATGTGTGTGTGTGTTTAGATATTACTTATTGACTTTTTATTACTGCAGGTGAAGTTTTTTTTTTTTTTTTTTTTTTTGAGACAAAGTCTCGCTTTGTTGCCCAGGCTACAGTGAGTGCCATGACGTCAGCCTAGCTCACAGCAACCTCAAACTCCTGGGCTTAAGCAATCCTACTGCCTCAGCCTCCTGAGTAGCTGGGATGACAGGCATACGCCACCATGCCCGGCTAATTTTTTCTATATATATTTTAGTTGTCCAGATAATTTCTTTCTATTTTTAGTAGAGACGGGGTCTCGCTCTTGCTCAGGCTGGTCTCGAACTCCTGACCTCGAGCGATCCACCCGCCTCGGCCTCCCAGAGTGCTAGGATTACAGGCGTGAGCCACCGCGCCCGGCCAAGGTGAAGTTTTTTTGTTGTTGTTGTTTGTTCTTACATCCCTTTTTATTCCTACTTCCCGATTCTCCCAATATGGTTACATGACAATTTGGGGTCAATCTGTATTCAGTGATTTTATCATTTTGGCTATGCAAATATTGTTCACTGCTGAACAAAACTGAGTGCTGTGATTACATTTCCTCTCTTAGAGAGGCAGTTTGAAGGCTAAATCCCCCTCTGGCACCTCAGGCAAATCGCCTTTTTATTTTTCCCTTCCTGTATCATGGAGATATCAATAGCACCAACTTGCTAAGGCAATTGTAAAGATTAAGTGAGTTAATATGTGTAAAAGGCTTAGAACATTAAGTGATGTATCAGAAGTACTCAATAAAATATAAATAAAATAAAATAGCTATGATTATTGCTCCCCTTTTTCTGTACCTTGAAGTTAATATTGCCTCATTAAAGTTTTTGCTTCATTTTCTTTGACTCTCTTAGTCTTTTTACACCCTTCAACAGTTCTATAATAAAACACCTGTTAATACAATCTTCTTCATGTTCAAATATATCAGGTAGCTAATCTGGGTTGGGGGAGTTGTGAGGAGTGGTGGTGATTATGGTGAATTGGAAGAGATATTCATCTGGAGGTCCTCTGTCCGCCCAATTCTAAGACAGGCTTCCCTTTAACCTGCTGCATGCGAGGTCCCACAGGAGCTACCTTGCCATCATCCTTGGATTTCTCTTGCTTCCCTCCTGCTTGAGACCTTTGCTTGCTGAATTCTATGCTCTTCTCTTTCTTACTATAAATCCTCACTTTGCTACAAAACATCCCTCCGTAGTTTCTTGAGAGGATTTGAACAAGGATAAATGTAGGTATGTTTTTTGAGATTTTGCTGTCCAAAAAATACCAATCTGCTATTCTTATACTTGATTGATAGTTTGGCTGGGTATAGAACTCCAGAATGAGGATCCTTTCCCCTCAGATTTTTAAAAATATTTTTGTCTTCTAGCCTCCAGTGTTGTTGTTGAGAAAATCTGCTGCCTTCTTGTTCCAGTCCTTTGTCTGAGGCCTAATTTTTCTCTCTGAAAGCATTGAGAATCTTCACTTTATCCCTAGAGTGTTCTGAAACTTCACAATTATGTTGGTGTGAGTTTCCTCCCCACACACTCCTCCTGTTCACTGTGATGGGCAGTTGTTGCACCTGGGAATCTTGAAACAAATATCTTTTAGTTCTAGAAAATATCCTCATATTTTTCACTCCTTGATCATTTCATCTCCCACCAACTTACTTATTCTCCCTTTTGGAAACATTTATTAGTTGGATGTTGGCCCTCCCAAATGGATTTTTTTTATTTCCTTATCTTTGTCTTTTCATCTGCTTTCCAGGAAATATCCTGTTTTGTCTTTCAAACATTTTACTGAATGTTTTCTTAGTTATTATATTTTTAATTTCCAAAATGACATCATTATGTATTAGCAGCATGATATTTCACTTTAGGAAGAGAATATGATTTAATTAAATCCTCTATATTAGACACTTAGGCTGCTTACAAATAATGATGCAATAAACATACCTCTCTAATTTATTTCAATACAATTTTCCAATATATATATGTAGCCACATCTCTAACTGACTCAATAAAATTTTCCAAAAATGGACTTAGTGAAACAAAAAATACGACTATTTTAAAATTCTTAGTATATAGCATCTTACTAAATTGCTTTCTAGTAGTTTGTATGCATCTGTATTACCACACACAGTAGTATAATCATTTATTTTAATATTTGCTAATATAGTAGGTGAAATTTCATCATTTATATTGATGTTTTATTTTAATTTATTTTATTGCTAGTTAGGCTAAACTGTTTCTTGAGTTCATTGTGTTTTTGTCTTTTTTGCACCTGTTTATTGAATTTTGATATTTTTAATGGATTTGCTTGAGGTGTTAAATGTTAAGCATGTTAATATTTTGTTGAAAACATTTGATATAAATATCTTCTATGCTTATGCATTTTTATATTATTTTATAAAATGTACAAAATTTCATCTTGCATTATCAAATTTCTCAATATTTTCTCTGCTATGTAAAAATAATTAACAAAACCAAAGAACAAAAACAATGAAGAACAAGTAATTGCCATAATGACATAAAAATGATTAAAAAGTAAGTTCTTACTGTCTAGGGAGCATGTTCAAATCAATAAGGAAAAATTCTGCAACACCATTGAAAAACTGAGCATAAGAAACTTTAACTTACAGAAAAGACAAGTAGTTAGTAAGCATCTGTAATACATGTTCAACCTCATTAGTCATCTAAGAAAAGTAAATTAAAATGCAACACCAATTTTTGCCCATGAAATTAGGAAAGATTAAAAAAATAATAATGCTGGCTACGAGTGAGGTGAGATTGGTATTCTTATGCTAATGGCATGTAAATGGGTTTAACCTTTCTGAAATTAATTTTATAATATGCATCCAAAATCTTAAGAATTCCCATAGCTTTTTGCACAGTAATTACACTTTTATAACTCTGTTCCAAGTAAATAATCAGATGAGAGCACAGCTACCACAAAGATACTTAACATAAAATCATTTATGACCAAAAAGTGAAAACATCATAAATTTCCAGCACCAGAGGAGTGGTTTAAAAACCCACAACACATACATATGGTATATTAATTATATTGCTACACCATTAAAATGATCTTCACAAAGAACTTTAAATGTTATGGAAATACTTATAATGTTAATAAAAAGGACATAAAGCTATATTACAACATCTCAATCATCTAAAATGTAAATAGTAGTGGTGTGTGTGTGCGTGTGCATGTGCGTGTGTATAAGGAAACAGAGTGACATCTAGATAAAGAGAGAGAAATAGTGGCTATCACCAACTTATTGGGTTATGGGCAATTTTTCTTTCCTTTTATACTTCTACTTTTCAAATTTTCCAGAATGTGCACGTAAAATGTCTTTAAAAAAGAATTAAATATATGACTTCCTATGTTTCCTAAGAGTTCTAGTAAAAGAGAACTTACTAACGTCAAAATAATTCATGTTTCTCAGAAAGCTGTTAAGAATTTTGTTTGTTTTTAAATATTAAAGAAAAGTATGTTTACCTAAAGCTCTTAATCATTATAATTTTTGCTTCTTTGGGGCTTTCCAGGTACATCTTATATCTCTTCTGCACAAAAGCTATTAGCTGTTACTCCTTTCTAGAATCTCATCCTTTTAAGAGCAAGCATTTTTTCCTAATGTTGCTTCTGTGCCTATGACAGTCCCTGATACAAACTCATCACACAGCAAATATTTGTGGAATGAATTAAACATAGCCCAGGTCAGCCACATCTTAGATGTAGTTTTCAGTCTCTCTCTTGGTTAGACTCCTTTATTTCCATCTGTCAATATTCTAAAGTTGTAGCTGCTAAGACACTAAATATGCTCTGACTAATGTCTCTCTCTGGATAATTTTTCATTAATACCACCTGGGATTGCAATAATTTCTTTGGCAATCAAATCACACTGCAGGCTAATATTGACACCTCTGAATGCTAAAACCTCTAAGTCTTTTTATGAATGTGTCTTTCCACTTATGACTTTCCACACTCACATTTATTTAGTTGTTCTTTTTGGACTCAGGTACAAGACCTTACATGAATCATCATTAAATTAAACTTTTTACATTGGAATCTTGATTCTGTCTTTTATGTACTCATGTCTCTTTGCAGCTTTATGTCATATTCAAATTTAATTAGCAAGCCCTCTATGTCTTTATCTAAGCTATTGGCAGGTTTCCATAGTTACAAAAAACATCCTTTCAAGATGAAGTTGAGCTATTTGCCACATGGGGCAAATTGTCTCAATAAATTACAAATCGTTGTATTATATATTCAATTCTTTTCCATTTTATCCACTAGGCTATCACAGGAGATCATGGCATACGTCTTGCTGGGGCTCACATATACAAATGCTGGATAGCTGTGGAAGATGCAATCCAATTTATCCCGATACTCAGTCTCCCCTCTTCAAGAATAAGATATAATTGGGAAATCATATTCTGGTTCTACATTGAGGAAGATAACTATTTTCCTGATTGCTCCACAATCTGCCCAGTAGCCACGGTCGTCAGCCCTGGTCTTCAGGGGAGGTGGCACTCTGCACTGTCATCTCCTTTGGGCATCTCCTGCCAAATCAGCTCTCAAAATGTTTGGTTCTCTAGGGCTCTTTCTATAAGTGTTCTTCTTTTTTTCTTCACACCTCAAATATAATTTAGCAGTAAGCCCCTCAGGATCACCTTCAACATACATTACAAATTTGACCATTGCATGCTACTGCACTGCTACAGCTCTGGTGCAAACCACCCCTCCCCCCACATGAAAGAATGCAATCGTCTCTTAGATTCTGCTCTTACCCTTCCCACTCCAGTCCATCAGCTACGTGGTGGCAACAAGATAAAATAGTGTGATATCTCTGCTTAAAATAAAATTGAAAGTCCTTACCAAGTCCTACAAAGCCCCACATGACCTTTCCCTGGCAATTAATAACGAATTACCTCCCTACTCTCCTCCCTCTCGTCCCCATGCTGTGGTTAGTTAGATCTTCTCTCTGCTCCTCAGCCACACCGAACATCTTTCCCTTGTCAGGACACTTGCATAGGCTGACCCTTCTGCTTGGAGCACTATTACTCAAAGATGATTTAAAGATTATCACTTGTTAAATACTAAACCTCTTTTTTTTTTTTTTTTTTTTTTTTTTTTTTTTTTTTTTTTTTTTGAGACAGAGTCTCACTCTGTTGCCCAGGCTAGAGTGAGTGCCATGGCGTCAGCCTAGCTCACAGCAACCTCAAACTCCTGGGCTCAAGCGATCCTCCTGTCTCAGCCTCCCGAGTAGCTGGGACTACAGGCATGCACCACCATGCCCGGCTAATTTTTTCTGTATATATTTTTAGCTGTCCATATAATTTCTTTCTATTTTTAGTAGAGATGGGGTCTCGCTCTTGCTCAGGCTGGTCTCGAACTCCTGAGCTCAAACGATCCGCCCACCTCGGCCTCCCAGAGAGCTAGGATTACAGGCGTGAGCCACCGCGCCCGGCCTAAACCTCTTAATGGCTACATCTTAGCTACACAGAAGATGAGTTTGAGAATTACTCTTGCCTTTCTTCTAGGCCTAATTGAATTCTTGACAAACATCATCATCCCACTACTTTTTATAAGTAAAAGGATGACAATGTGGCAGTTTTGATTTTCTAGTTCACCTGTCTTCTGTCCCACATTTTGGGGGCATTAGTACTGCTCTTTGTGGCTTATTTGTATGTACAGATAAAGACACTCTCCTTTGACCAAAACTTCGATCAGCTTCTGAGTCCTTAATGACTAGGCCCAACCTTGGGATTCCTTCTCTGTCCTTGTAGAATTCAGTTTGAGCAAGAATTCTGCTAAGTCAGTTTGGTGAAAATCCCCCACCTTTGGTATCTGACCACCCTTGGTGGTGTTATCACTCTGGCTTGCCTTTAGCAATAATCCTATCAACTCAGTTTAGCCAGAAACCCCTTATCCTTGGTGTTTTCTCTTAGTAGTTTTCTGACTGAACCTCCACCCTGCTTCTTGGTTGTAAATCTCTGTTCATCCTTGTTGGAGTTGGAGTTGAATCTAATTTCTCTTCCCCCAATTCGAGACCCCCATAGAGTTGGGTCTGATCTTTCTTCCCCGCTGCAAGCACAGGCCTATCACCATGGCTCCCCTTGAATAAAGTCTGCCTTACCATCTTTAACAAGTTTTATGAATAATTTTTTTCTTTAAATATGTGTGTGTGTGCTATGTATGCACATATGTATTTTTTTCATTGTTAGGAACTAAAGCTATTCTCCATGCCTTTGACGCATTTATCTAGTCTTTGGTGAACCCCAGTCATGCGCTGTATCTCTTGGAGAAAGAGCTCTCTGTTGTATTATTCAAATTTAGATTTCATCTGGCATTTTTAAATTATTAAACATTAAAATTATGCTTATGTTATTAAACATAAAATCTTTATAAAATGAAGTCAGTCTCTTCCCCATTGGGAGCAAGCGTTGTGTATAGCTTGAACTACCATCTCTGAAACTCTCTTAGTGACTAGAGTCCAACTCAACTAAATCATGGCACCCTGAAGCCAAAACCATTAGAACCACAAACATTCATACTAGACTGTATGGAGATGTACCTGGTAACTGCACTCCTTTGTCATTGTCAGTCTGGGTTAGCCCTGGGGAAATATTCAGCAGGTAGACTCCTGGGGGTGGGGAGAATTGATGGCTGGTTTGGAGTTGCTCTGTCTCCTTATCATTTGTTCCACTTTGGAAATTCTCTCTTCCAACTCTGTACTTGCCACAGTGTTATCTGCTATAGCCTATAAATACCAGATGTAGTGGGTGAGGTATTATCTTATCTGGCATATTATGATACCTGGTGTTATGAACTGAATTGTGTTCCCCCAAAATTCATATGTTGAAGCCCTAACCCTAATGTAACTGTATTTGGAGAGAGGGCCTTTAAAGTGGTAATTAAGGTTAAACTCATAAGAGTGGGACCCTAATCCAATAGGACTGGAGTCCTTATTTTAAAAAAATGGAAGAGACACCAGACAAAAGGCCATGCAAAGACACAACAAGAATATGGCCATTTCCAAGCCAAGGGGAGAGACCTCAGGAGAATCCAAACCTGCTGACACCTCGATCTTGGACTTCCAGCTTCTAGAATTGTCAGAAATAAATTTCTCTTGTTTAAGTCACCCTGTCTGTAGTATTTTGTTATGACAGCCCTAGCAGACTAATAATATACTTTGCTAATACTTCCCTTTTTATTTTAGAGTTCTTAGAGTCTAAATGTGTTCATACACTAAGAAAAAACAATTATAAGAACTGTTCATTGTAAAAAAACATGTTTATAAATATTGTTACACACAAAATTATATATAATATACCCATAGAAAAACTCTAAAATAGTCTTTATTCATGAGTTTTTCTGTGACATTTTAACCACTTTCCTACAGCCTTCAGCAGGTTGTAGATAGGAGTTTCCTCCCATCAAGCTGCCAGCTATTGAAGAACACCTTCTGACATAGTCCATTTTCTGTTGTTATAACAAAATACTAAAGACTGAGTAACTTATAAAGAAAAGAAGTTTATTTAGCCCACAGTTCTGAAGGCTGGGAAGTCCAAAAGCATGGAACTGGCATCTGGTGAAGGCTTTTTTGCTGTGTCATAACACAGC
This sequence comes from Eulemur rufifrons, assembly GCF_041146395.1. Lineage (NCBI taxonomy): Eukaryota > Metazoa > Chordata > Mammalia > Primates > Lemuridae > Eulemur > Eulemur rufifrons. The sequence continues at coordinate 56,493,596 of NC_091001.1, forward strand.
CCGGGGCATCACATGGTGAGAGAGCGAGCACAAGAGAGCCAGGGAGAGGAAAGAGCTCACTTTTATAATAAAGCCACTCCTGTGATAAGGAACCCACTTCCGTGATAGTGACATTAATCTATTCATGAGGGAAGAGACCTCATTAAGCCACTAAGCCATTCATGAGGGCAGAGCCAACATTAATACATTTATAAGGGCAGAGGGATTAAGTTTCCAACACATAAACTTTTGGGGGACACATTCAAACCATAGCACCTTCCTACAAGTCAAATATCTAGGGATGCTTCTCCCACTTGTCTACACTGTTTTGCTGCAAACCTGTGGTCCTCTCTTCACCATCTGCCTACCTCTATTTTCTTTGCCTGGCTTTGCTATTCTTTTCCCTTTTCCTCTTTATTTTTCTCTAACCCTAGATTGACTGGGAACAGTAGGCTTAATAATGGTCCCCTAAAGATATTTTTGTTCTAATTTTCAGAACCTATGAAGTGTTTCCTTACATAACTAAAAGGACTTTGCAGGTGTGATTAAATCAAGTGTCTTGAGATGGGGGGATTATTGGGGATTATGCAAATGGACCCAATGTAATCACCAGGATTCTCATAAAAGGGAGGCAGAAGGGTCAAACACAGAAGGCAGTGCGATGAGTGAAGCACAGAAACAGAGAGAGAGAGAAAGAGAAAGAGAGAGAAGATGCCATGCTGCTGGCTTTGAAGATAAAGAAAGAGGCCAATGACCAATGTGGCCTCTAGAAAAGTCAAAGAAACAGATTCTCCCCTAGAGCCTCCAGAAGGAGCTCAGTCCTGCCAACCTATTTTAAACTTTTGACCTCCAGAACTGTAAGATAATAAATTTGTGGTGTTTTAAGTCACTAAATTTGTAATAGTTTGTTACATTAGCAATAAGAAACTAATACTGGCTCTCTGGGAAGCAGGATAGAGTGTCTTCATTTGTTCTGCACCCTGCAGTTTGTGAAACACACATACATACAAATAAGCATTCTATTTTTATAAGAATTTTACTGCTAGCAATTAGAGAGAACCCACTACATATCAAATTTTGATGTCCTTGCAAATATGAGGATGTACTCTAATGGTGTTTCTGTAGACAATGCTTAGCATGAAGAAATAACACTAGAGTGAAAATTACTAGAAATTACAGAATGCACAAAGAACATTGCCATTAGTGCTCTGTGTTTGGGTGACATAGGTGATAATCTACTAACTTTCTGCTCAATTCATTTCAAGAGTACTTGGTGAGAAGGAAGAAATAAAGACTTTTGAAAACTTCCAAACATCAGACCTAAAATCTATACCAAAGGAAAACTCTGATAAACTCCTCTATATAAACTCCTATATAGTAAAAAAGACTTCCTGAAGGAAAAAAGGACACTTACTAATTTAATGATATGATGTCTGGAATTTGCCTCAAAATAATCCATGGTGAGGGAGAAGAGTAAAAAGGGATATAAGTAGATAATTCAATATTTATGATACTACTTTTTATACCTTTGTGTGTGTTTGAAATATTATTTCCTATATCAATCCTACAGGACAATGATCCAGAAAATGTGTATCAAGTAAACAAGTACACAAGGTGTTTGCACGAATTGCTTCTGGAGTTGGCTATTAACTATCAAAATCTGACATTTATTGTTTTATGTGGTTTTACATGTCATCTCATTTAGTATTCTAAAAGACACTTGATTATCATCCCCACTGTGTAGATGAAGAAACTGAGGTTGTAGGTGAATTCTTTTGTCCAATATTACAAAAGAAGTAACTAATGAGGCTAGGATATGGATCCATGTCTTCCAACTTCAAGCCAGTACTGCTTTCCATTACAGGGCCCATGTTCTCACAGGGACGTGGAACTCCAAATCTGTACCCCGCCATGTAAATGATGTGATTTTACAGCCAGAGTGTGCCTTGTGTTTGTGATGATCTCATTAAAAATTATCTTTGGAATTCTAGACTTTAAATTATACTATTCTATGGAAAAGATCCTTATGGATAGAGGGCCAGGGAGAAGCTGCCTTAGTATTTGAAAAGTCTGGGGCAAGAGAACAAATAGAGGAAAATACATTCTGTCTAAATATGTAGAAGTTACAAACCAATCATTAAGTAAAATGTTACTTCCAACTTTGACAAATATATCTTTATAAAGACAAAATCAAAAAACATCTATAAAGCTATGCTTTCCATGTAATGGAAAGTCAATAAAATATCAAAAGGAATTACATTTAATTATTATTGCTCATGTCTGGGTGTCTGGCAATGTTTGGATAAATAATAATATTAAGACTTCCATAATTCAAAACTCACCATAAATTTATTTCATTATATTCATTTTTCTTGTCTCCATTCTGGCAAAATCATATGTTTTATTGATAGCAATGATATAAAAATTAAAAATGAGACATATTATATTTGAATTCTAAAAAATTACAGACATTAGGGAAAAAAAGATACTCTATAAAAAAGACATCTGCACTAGAATGTTTATAGCAGCACAATTCACAATTGCAAAGATGTGGAATCAGCCCAAGTGCCCATTAATACATTAGTGGGTTAACAAAATGTGCTATATGTATACCATGGAGTTCTACTTAGCCATAGAAAACAACAGTGATCTAGCACCTCTTGTATTATCCTCAATAGAGCTGGAGCCTATCCTACTAAGTGAAGTATCACAAGAATGGATAAACAAACACCACATGTACTCACCATCAAATTGGTATAAACTGATCAACACTTAAGTGCACATATAGTAGTAACATTCATCAGGTGTCAGGCAGATGGGAGGGGAGGAGGAGGGGATGGGTATATACACACCTAATGGGTGTGGTGAGCACCATCAGGGGGATGGACATGCTTGAAGCTCTGACTCTGGTGGGCCAAAGGCAATATATGTAACCTAAACATTTGTACCCCCATAATATGTTGAAATAAAAAAAAGGAGAAAAAAATAAAAAATTATAGACCTTTTATTTGTTTGTTTATTTATTTTCAAAGTATTATGGGTGTACAAATACATTTTTTACATGGATCACTTTTGTAATGCTTGCATCAAGGTTAAAAGTGTGCCTGTCACCCACATAGTGTTGATTGTACCTGTTGGGTAGGTTTTCGCCCATCCCCTCCATGCTTCTCCTCCCTGCTTGATTTCCACTGGATTTTACTTCCCTCTAAGTACATGTGTGCTTATCAGTTAGTTCCAATTTAATAGTGACTACATGTGGTGTTTGTTTTTCCATTCTTTAGATACTTCACTTAGGACAATGTTCTCCAGTGCCATCCACATTGTTGCAAAAGGCATCAAGTCATCCTTTTTCATGGCTGAGTAGTATTCCATGGTATACATATACCACATTTTGTTAATTCACTCATGTATTGATGGGAATTTGGGTTGATTCCACGTCTTTGCCATCATGAATTGTGCTGCAATAAACATTTGAGTGCAAGTGTCTTTTTGATAAAAAGACTTCTTTTCCTTTGGGTAAATACCCAGGATGGCATTGCTGGATCAAATGGTAGGTCTACTTTTAGTTCTTTGAGGAATCTCCATTGTTTTCATTGAGGTTGTAGTAATTTGCAGTCCTGTCAACAGTGTATAAGCATTCCTTTCCGTCTGCATCCACACCAGCATCTATCATTTTTGGACTTTTTAATAAAAGCCATTCTGACTGGGTTAAGGTGATATTTCATTGTGCTTTTAATTTGCATTTCTCTGATGATTATTGACAGTGAGCATTTTTTCATATGTTTATTGGACATTAGTCTACCCTCTTTTGAAAAGCTCCTGTTCATGTCTTTTGCCCACTTTTAAATGGGGTTGTTTGATTTCTTCTTGTTGATTTGATTGTGTTCTTTGTAGATGCCGGTTATTCATCCTTTATCAGATGTATAGCTTGCGCATATTTTCTCCCATTCTCTACATTGTCTATTTGCTCTGTTGATTATTTCCTTGTCTGTACATAAGCTTTTTAATTTAATCAAGTCCCATTTATTTATTTTTGCTGTTGCTGTGATTGCCCTTGGGGTGTTCTTCATAAATTCTTTGCCTAAGCTGATATCTAGAAGAGTTTTTCCAACATTTTCTTCTAGAATTATTATGGTTTCATGTTCTAGATTTAAGTCTGTTTTCCACCTTGAATTAATTTTTGTGAGTGGTAAGAGATATGGATCCTGTTTCAATCTTCTACATGTGGCTATCCAATTTTCCCAGCACCATTTATTGAATAAGGATTCTGTAGACCAATATCCCTTATGAATATCAATGCAAATTTTCTCAATAAAATTCTAGTAAACAAAATTCATCAGCACATCAGAAAAAAATAATCCACCATGATCAAGTGAGCTTTATCCCAGGGATGCAAGGATGGTTCAACATACATAAATCAATAAATCAAAAACAGAAGCGAAAACAAAGATCATATGATCATCTCAATAGATGCAGAGAAAGCATTTGAAAAAACTCAGCACTCTTTTATGATAAGAACTCTTAATAAAATTGGCATAGATGGAAAATATCTCAAAATTATGAAAGCCATATACAACAAACCCACAGAAAACATCATATTGAATGTGGAAATATGGAAACATTCTCACTTAGAACTGGAACAAGACAAGGATGCCCACTGTCACCACTTCTATTCAACATAGTCTGGAAGTCCTAGCTGGAGGAATCAGGCAAGAGAAGGAAATCAAGGGTATTCAAATGGGGAAAGAGGAGGTCAAATATTGTTCTTTGCTGATGATATTATCTTATATTTAGTAAACCCCAAAGATGCTGCCAAGAGACTCCTGGAACTGATAAATAAATTCAGGAAAATCTCAAGTTACAAAATTGACATACACAAATCAGCAGCATTCCACACACCAACAACATCAGGCTGAGAATCAAATCAAAGACTCAATACCTTTCACAATAGCTACAAAGAAAATAAAATAACTAGGAATAAATTTAACTAAGGAGGTGAAGTATCTCTTCAAGGAGAACTATGAATCACTGAGGAAAGAAGTTGCAGAGGATGTAAAGAAATGGAAAACATATGCTCATGGTTTGGCAGAATCAACATTGTTAAAATGTCCGTACTACCCAGAGTGATGTAACTACAGACTCAATGCAATCCCTATCAAAATACCAGTATCATTTTTCAAAGATCTAGAAAAAATAATTCTATTCTTTGTATAGAACCAGAAAAAAGAGCCCAAATAGCCAAAGCAATCTTAAGCAAAAGGAACAAATCAGGAGGCATCCCTTTACCAGACTCCAAGCTATACTCCAAGGCTATACTAACCTAAACAGCATGGTACTGGCCCAAAAATAGAGACATAGATCAATGGAATAGAACAGAGAACCATACATAAAATCATCCATATATTACCATCTGATCTTTGACAAAGTAGACCATAATATACACTGGGAAAAAGAATCACTATGAAACTTAAATGAGACAATATATGAAGTGTCTAGAATACATGGTGAAAGCTTAATAATTGCTTTTTGTAGCATAAAGAAAAGCATGCTATTTTAAAAATTGGCTAGAATTTGAGCTAGTTGGCAGTGGTTCTCAAATGTGAGTATATCTAAGATCCCTGAGAGGACATTATATTACTTATGTCATATGACTGCCAAGAATGTGTAACCTGAACCTAATCATAAGAAAACAATCAGACAAACCCAAGTAGAGGGACATTCTACAAAACTAATGGCCAATAATCTCTAAAAAATATCAAGGTCATAAAAGGCATAGACACCATTTCAGATTAAAGGAGACTAAGAAGACATAACAACTAAATGCAATGCATAATACCATTTGTATCCTGGATTTTTTTTAAAAATTTGCTACAAAGGCCTTTATTGGAACAACTGGCAAAATTTGAATATGAACTCTATTTAAATAATATTATTGTATCAACGTTAAATTTCCTGAATTTGACAATGGCATTATGATTATTTAAGAGACTATCTTATTTTGGGGAGGTATATGCTGAAATATTTAGATAAAATGTCTTGATGTCTGCAATTTACTCCCACATCATGCAGAAAATGTGTGTGTGAGGGGTGTGTGTGTGTGTGTGTGTGTGTGTAAGAAAGAATAAGAGAGAAAAGGCTAAGGTGGCAAAATGTTAATTGGTGAATCCAGAAGGGTAATGGATGTTTGTTGTTTGTTCTTGCCACTCTTTTGTATGGGCTTGGACTTTTCTTTTCAAAATGAAAAGTTAAAAACAAACAGGGACACCTGGGAAATTTATTGAAAATGCAGACAGTATTTTCTCAGAGATCCTTTCTCAGAGATCTACTTTGTTAAATGTTGCCCCTGGTGATCCTGATACAGGCAGTCTTTACCAGATACCTTGCACTTGCCCCTGGATCTACTTCTCTTCTCCTGAGGAGGGGGAGGGCTGACCTGTCTGGGACACTTCAAAGGCCTCCCGTGCATTCTGGCCTTTGGTTAGGCTCAGCCAATGGAGAGTTCTGGAAGGAAATGAGAAGAAGGGACGAGAACAAGCTCAGGGAATTTTGCCCTCAGTCTCACCCTACTGATTTGTCTTGAGTTGGCTGCAGCCCTGAACTGAAGGTCCCTTTCCTCTCAAGGTGGCCTTTTTGCAGAAGTCTCTCATGATTGCTTAGAGTAACATCTTCCTTCCATTGTCCCTTGGGATTACAGGTGGTAATAGTTCTGCTGTTACTAGCCCCAGGTTACTGTACTATTCATGGCAGTTCCCTGTGACCTGCTCAAACATTTATAATTTGATAACCAGTTTCCACAGGGACCCTGGCTGATATGTGATCCCAGGTCCACATCTTGAAAAACACCATTATGGGATAGAAGAATTCTTTTCAGGAAATGTTTAGGGTTTTTTATTTTAGGAAATTGACTTGATGGTTTTTGTTGTTATTGTTATAAAAGGTTAAGCTCTTGAATTACTCTTGAAAGAAAGGGACGGTAAAACAAAAATCATTAGATTATTTCACATCACAGTAAAAAACAATGGGACTTTAGAAGTTACCCCTGCCAGCTCTAGACAAAGGGAGGGAACCTGAGGGAATTTGGAGAAAAAGAGAGATGCAAGAGGAATTATCTAGAGAAGAGCAGCCCAAGTAACATGGTAAGTTTAAGGAGCTTGGGGAAAAACAAGGCCAGTGAGAAATTTCTTTCTCAATGAGATTGACTAATCAATTTCAAGGAACACAATCTGACATTCAATTTTACCAGTTTGTACAGAATTCATTCTCTCTTACCTTGAGTAAATATATTCCTTACAATACCCTTGAGTTAGTAGCACTTTGGAGAATGAATAGGAAGTGATTGGTTCCATGCTTGAAGTTACGAGAGAAAGAGAGAAAACAGCAGCTATTAGAGGTGAGATAGTGAATAAATATCAATCATTCAGTGAGGCCTAGAATTTTGGACAAGAACTGACCATGAGATCATAAACACCCTTGGAATGGAGCAGGGGCTTAAGCTATTTTATTCAAGTATTAAAGGAAGGATTGCCCCACAAAGCTAAATGACTTGGAGACATCTGGGTTATACATTGTTATTATCTGTCTATCTTTTCTTCTATCCCTGCACGACATTTCAAAGCTTACTCCCCATTTAGTCCCTGGATTACATCCCTCTTTAGACTTACCTACCTAGAAATGGACTAGAATTACTATGTTCAAGCCTAGTGTTTTATTGTCCACCCTTCAGAGATTGCTCATTTGTTCCAATATCTCCAAATTGCATAAGAAACCTGGTCCTGGTCTCTGTGATGACAGTTTTTGGGAGTGAGTAAAGCAGATAACTATCTATTAACTATAGCTTATAATATGACTGAGATATGAGTTATAGCCTAGATTTAACTGTGAACAAAGCTATTGTTTTCTATCCTTTATTGTTTCTGATAAGAAGCCAAGCATGATTTCATTATTTTTCTACTATATGGAATTTGAATGCATCATTTTTCTCTGCGTACTTTCAAAATTTCCTTTTTCTCTTTCCATTTTATGAATTTGACTATCATGTGTCTTGATGTGATTTTTTTTTTTTTTTTTTTGCATTTATACTGCTTGGAGTTTGTGGGGCATTTTGGATTTCTAAATTGAAGTCTTTCATAAATTTCACTTAGTATTTCTTTAAGTATTTTTTGATCCTTTTATTTTCTCTTTTCTCCTTCTAGAACTCCAATTGCATATATATTAAGTTGCTTGATAAATGGTTCCATAGTTCTCTCAGGGGCTCTGTTTAGTTTAATTCCATATTTCTTTTCCTCTGTTCTTCAGATTAAATAATTTCTATTGATCTATTTTCAAATTCACTGACTCTTCTGCTATTTTCAATCCATTATTAAGTCAATCCAATGAATTCTTTTTATTTTACTATTAAATAATTTTATTTTTTGGCTCTAGCATTCACATTTCATTCTGTAATATAGTTTCTATTTCCCTACTGAGATTCGTTTGTTTATTCATTGTACATATATTTTCCTTTAGGTCCTTGACCATATTTATAATAGTTGCTTTAAAGTCCTTGTCTGAGAACTGCAGCATCTAGGCAATTTGGGGATTGGTTTATATTTTCTCCTCGTCAAGGTGGTCAATTAGGGCAACAGACAAACTGGAAGCAACAATTAAGCCTTTATTTACTTACCACGATAGTGTAAGCAAGAAGCCAAAAAGGGAAGGGTAGTGCTGGCTCTCCAAATGTTCCATTTTTCCTCATGGACTTGCAATATGTGAGGGTCGGATGGATCCATCGTAGCCAGGGAACAAAAGGTTCCTTCCATTTTCTGGACTCAAGGGGCTGGAATGAAGGAAACAGGCAACAGCTAGGAGCCAAAAGACTGAGTTAAAGTGGGTAAGAGTAGCTGCAAGGCCCCTGATAGGGAGATCTTGACAGCATCTAAGCTGAACCCCACCGACCCTGGACTTAAGGAGGCTCCTGAAATGAGATGCCTGGGCTGGAAATGCAGATTCCATCCAGCTTGGGGAGCGGGGGTGTGTGGCTGAGTCCTTCACTGCAATTCCTTTCAGAGACTGCAAGGCACTAGCTGTGCACCAAGATTGGCAGGGGGAGGGCAATTTTTTTACCATGAGGCTGCCAGGATGCCAGGTAAGGTTTGTAATTGCTTGTGGCTGAGACTGAAGGGCCACACATGGGATTTTAACCTGGAGCAGCTCCTCAATAGAGGCTTTAGAGTCTGTTACGTTCCCCTAGAGTGTGGTTTTTGTTTTGTTTTGTTTCTAGCAGGGAGTTAAGTTGGCTAGACTCAAACTCCAAACTGTCTCTCTTTTACTTGGCAGTGGCTGAAATCTCCACCAGTTTTTCAGTTTCCAGCTGCTGGTATTTTGACAAGGCTTCCTTGGTTCTCACCTGAATACGTTCAGCTTGGCTGCTAACCAAAGCTTTGGGCATGTTTTCAATGCACACTTTGGGGCTCAACCCCTCTGAAGAGCCCTTCTTTCCAGGATTTGCCCCACGAAGTGGGTTGAATGGTGGCTCCCCACCACCACCAAAATATATATCTACATTCTCATCCCTGGAATCCATGAATGTTACCCTCAAAATGAATGAATACAATGAATGTGACAAAAGATGCAATTAAATTAAGAGTCTTGAGGGAAGGAATTTATTCGTGATTATATGGGTGGGCCCTAAATGCAATCACTTGTATCCTCATAAGAGACAGGCAGAGGGAGTTTTGGGACAAACACACAGAATAGAAGACATATAGAGAAGAGGAGGCAATGTGACTATGGAGGCAGAGATTGGAGTGATACAGTCACAAGCCAAAGAAAACCCGGGGCCACCAGCAACTAGTAAAGGCAAGAAATGGATTTTCCCTGGAGCCTGAAGAGGAAGCATGGCCCTGCTCAGAACTATGAAGGAATAAATTTCTGTTGTTTCAATCAACCCAGTTTATGGAAATTTGTTACAGCAGCCACAGGAAACCAATACACCTTCTAACTTTCTGGTCATTCTGCCACTGTGACCTTTGTCCTCAGACCCCTCCAGACAATAAGTTTGTGGATTTCTGTGCTCAGAGTCCTGGGTGAATTGGGAAAGGCACTCAAGCAAAAAGCCTCAAACTATAAACCCTGGAGTCTTTCTGAATTATCCCCTTGGAGTCAGGCTGTTTCAACACAGCTCCTGGGTGAAAAACTAGGATTGCAAATTACAAATAATAACCCTGCTTTTTACCAGTCTGTAAATAGCACTTCTGGCTACTAGACATGGGGGCAGTGCTCCTAGCATGCATGGTTGTGCTGGTAGAACCGGAGTGGAATTTAAGAAGTATGCTACAATACAATGCCAAGTGTTCACTTCACACTGCCCAATACTTTGCTTTCCCTGTCACGAAATCAAGAAAGCAAATCGTGCTGCCCCGTCATGAACCCTGGCTCAGTCTGTCTTCCTGAGAGCCCATGAGTAAGAGCCCATCAAGGTTATCTGTGACTTTCTCCACATGTGGCAGCAATGGGGATCATTGTGCTGGTTTATTGAATTTTAATCTCAGATTATCAGCTACCTCAAAAAAACATAATACATCATTTCTTGGCTTAAAATCCTTTTTCTTTTTCTTAATAACTTTCCACACCTTTAGAACAAATTTCAAATAGTATGGCATACAAGGATTTTCATTAGTGGTTTCTAACCTATGTTTTCAGCTTTTTACTGTGCTTTAAACATGCCAGGCTCTTTTACGCCTTTCTTCTTATCCATATGCCTCATGATAATTACTGAGGTTAGTCACAAATATTTTGCCTCTCCCTCTCTGGGAACATGGAAGAATGACTTCCCTGCCCACTTGAAGTTAGGCACGGTCATGTGACTTGGATCGTCCAGTGGAAGTTAGTAGAGGTGCTGTGTGTCACTTTCAGAGCCAGTATGTTTGCTGTATTTACTTTTGTCTCTGGCATGACAACCAGCAACTTTGGAGCTTGGTTCCTGGATGACTGCAATGAGCAGTGTGTGTGCCTGCACACCCAGCAAGGACATACAGCATGAACAAGCGTAAATCATTGACATTTTAAGCTATCAATGCTTGTTGGCTTTATTACAGAAACAGCTGTAATTTCTTATTATTCTTGGTATGTCTAGATGAGTTCTACTTTTCAGCACTCAATGACCAGGGAAAATGGCCCCTCTGGGAAACTTTCTCTAACTCCACTATACAAGTAGGCATTTCCTCTTCTGTACACCTATGGCTGTTTTTCTTTCCAAGACCGATATACCTGGATAGTCAATGGTTTCAGCCAATCCAAGTTCTCTCAAAGAAAGTGAAAATAACTGTTGCTTTTTTCTGCTTATTCTAGAACAAGAAAATGGTCTCTGCCTTTGTTTCTATGTCACAGAACAGAGTCCCAGTTCAGTTAGTCATAACTTCACTGACAATGTATCCTCCCTTACAGGAAGCCCAAGTTTCACTAAGATGCTAGGAGTTGACTGAGTCTTGATGTGAGCTACAAAAAAAAAAAAAACTTATAGTAGTTTAGTTGTTTTCTGTCACGATACTAGGTTTCCCAGATGTCTCTCAAACATGTTATAAGAGAAGTCATCACGGCAATAAGGAGCAACAACATTAGAAGACCTTGCTTACCATGTCATGAGTCCAATTCAGTGCCCACCAGGGCCACCATGCCAGGAATTCAGTCACCACGTGTGGAACTGTGACAATTGCCATGAAAAAGAGAGAGATTCTGCCTTGGCCCACTGCATTTGGTGATGTCCTTCCCAGTTATGGATTGGCAAGTGCAAAGCAAGTATCAGCAGGAAGGGAGAACTTCAGGAACAAAAAGAGGAAGTTTAAGGGCAAACGTCCCACAATAATTTGGGGCATCATTGGCAATGGCATCATTATTTGTTCGTATATATGTTGTGATTTTTTTAGGAGCATTCAGAACCTCTCTGTGTCGACAGTTGCCTTTGTGGTGCCTAAAATTCCACCACCAAAGAGCAATTTTCTTGGATTGTAAAGTCTTTCTGAGTTTTGGGGTCCTCCATTATCATGTAACCATCCTGGGAGGAGGTAACAATTTCCTCCATAAACTAACATGACAATTTTGAAAACAAGCAGAAAGCAAGGCTCTCTAGAGAAAGGGACAAGGCTAGGCATCTATTAGGAAGGTAAGGACATGACCCATGTCCACTGATTTCTACTTCAATATTTATCTCCCGGAATTCTAGCTTCAATATTTAGCTTCCAGAGCCAGACTCAGGCAGAGAGAGGGGAAGAGATAGTCTAGGGAGGAAAGAAGTGACAACTAGATATGTAAAATAGCTGATCTGAAATTATCCACTAATTCAAATTAAGGTGCATTAATTTCTCGAGAGGCTAGGGATGCTTTGTTTTGATGGAGAGAGCTAAATGAAGCTGTTCTGTAATTCATCACTGAAGTTACTGCCTATCACTTTCATTTCTCTTGGGGGCCTAGCCATAAGTAAGCAGATTACGCTGCTTGCTATCCACAACATGCGCTTTTTTTATTCCTGTTTAAATGCAGAGCTGAATCCAAGTCTATGATAAGGTGATATGATTGCCAGGGTCCTCACTGGGAGATTTAATTCCTTAATACGTTGGAACATGTTCAAGTTGTCCTGGCTGCGCTGAGCATAGATGGATGTGAATGGCATGACCAATTAAGGACATCATCAATCAGCTAGCCAATTAATAAGCACTGACGGAACAAATATAGGACACTTGGTTAAGCAATATGGGGTATGGGGGGGCATAAACATGCATCAGAACTGGTCTCTGTCCTTAAATTATGTAAGGAATACTTACATAATTTACAAAGGCCACTTTCAACCCTATTGACCTCCCTCTCTCAGCCAATAGTAACCAGCGCCTCTAGGTCCACTCTGAGTCCATGCAGGCATGTAAGCAATGCTTTCCCCTAGAGGGCTCGAGGAATCATCAGCCATAGCCGAGCTACCCTAAGGGACACTGTGCAAGAATTCACAAGCATGTAGACACAACCTCCTCTTCTACCACTGCTGGTGGTCTATACATCCAATTGGCCCTCTGCCCTGGTTCCCAGGTTTTTGTTTTGTTTTGTTTGTTTGTTTGTTTTGTTTTGTTTTATTTGTTCCTGTTCCTATTACTGCAGGATCTCAACCCCCAACCCTAGCCCAGTCACCAAGATGCCTGGTGCCCTCAGCCTCGTTGCCCTCCCACCAAAGCAAGGTTTCTCAAACTCAGCACAATTGACATTTAGGGTCAGATAATTCTTTGCTGTGGGGGCTGTCCTGTGCATTTTAGGATATATAGCAGCACCCTGGCCTCTACTCACTAGATGCCACTAGCAGCCCCTCCCCCAGTTGTGACAATTAAAAGTATCTTCAGACATTGCCAGATGACCCCTGGGGGGGAAAAATCACCCCCAGTTGAGAACCTCTGTTCTAAACCCTCTCCTTCATCTCTCCATTGACTTAGAAAGACTTCCTTAGGCTATGAGTCCATGACTGCAATATGAACTTCTGACCCTTTACTTTTCTCTCTCTCCCCACAAGACTTCTAAGCCCCATGAGGGCACCGTGCTTGTCTTCCCTATCTCAGAGCACAACACCAGATGTAAAATAGATACTTGATGTTTATTTTCTGAATGCCAAGGAGCCTAAGTACTTCCACCCTTGAATCAAAGACCCCTGGAGACAGATACTGGCTAGAACCAGACTTAGGTTGGCAGCACCCTTTGTTGTTGACAATTTGGACAGTTAGTTGGCTGATCATGCCTATTACACAAGTTAGTTTATCCATCCCACCCCCTCCACAGCACCCCTTAAAACAGGCTTGCTGTGCCCCTGACAATAAAAACTCCCAGTGAGCCTTGAGATAGAGCCATGCTTTTAATGGCAAACATAAAAATCACAGGAAGGTTCCTAACATCATAAAGCAGGACACGACAAATTCAGTTCAAAAGATGCCTGTTATTGACTGGGATAATTGTGGAGCATTTGAAACTTGCATTGGGCTTTAAAGAAAGGGATAATTTGAAGAAGTGGAAGTGGAAAGGTAAGGGAGTGGTTAATACCAAATATTCAATGTTGGGGAAATAGTATGAGCAGCGCATAAATTTGGGAAAAAACATGGAACACTTTGGAGGGCAAATGTTATGAAGAAATGACCCAGGTAGGTGGGAACCAATAACAAGACAAAGGTATGAAAATACACAAGGTATTTTTTTCCACAATAGTCTAATGATCTGCCTATCTGGAGTGACTACTTTGTAAATGTCTATGTGTGTGTGTGTGTGTGTGTGTGCGTGTGCATGTGTGTGTCCCTAACGAGTCTTCTCTGGCAGAGAGAACCTGGGAAAAGGATATGCCTGATCAGTCAGGTACATAACTAATTCAATAAAATACGTTGCCAAAATTATCCTTAGTTCATAGGGAGAAATGAACAAGAAAGAATACCTACGAAGTTTTTGATAAAAGATGAATTAGGGGCTTGTCCTTGTCAGGCTGGGCATGGTCCAGTGTCAAGAGTGTAGGTTTGGGATCTGACAGCCACATAATGGCTTTGTGATGTTGAGCAAGTTCCTTAAACCTCAGCTTTAAAATAGGCAAAATAGTAACCTTGCATGCTTGTTGTAAGGGTTATATAAGATAATATCTGATGCATAGTAGACCCTTACCAAATGGAAACTATTTCTTTAATTTTCCAAATATTAAATCATCTCTCAGAGTTACAATGGATGTTACAGTATATTCCCATCACATAGATGTAGAGATAGATAATAGAACATAAATGAAAGCCATGAATAACAATAATACCAATATATGTAGCTGACCTCGACTAAGCAATGTGTAAGCAGAACACCACTGCTTTGTTTTTTTTTTCTCACCATCCCCTTGTAAAATGACTCTCTTTAATCTTCCTTCTGTGGCACTAGATGGAATCTCAGGCAAATTCCAGAACTTTTCCATATATTCAAAATTCCAAAACTTCCATACCAAATACCAAAACTTCAATCTTTTATCCAATCTAAAACTTCCCTTCTTTCTAAGCTCTGGTCTGAATCAGGTTTTGATATTGACAATAGGGAAAGGGACCGTGGTGACGCCATTATTTCTCCCTGCCTTGATCTTCCACCCACCTTCCCCACTGACTCTGCCTTTGACCCCTGCAGGGTTGCAGACTCCCAGCTGGAGATGTCCAGCTGCAGTTCCCGGTTACAGACTATGCCTCCTCCACTGGCCACTGGAGACTACTCACTCAGCCCCTGGCTTCCAGTGGCTCCTGCTCCAGGGTGACAAACAATCCCATCTGCCCCACAGGAACACACACTCTCACCCAGTGGAAGTCTGGCTCTCTCCCTCCTCTGTGCTGTCAGAACAGTTAGCCAACCTCTTACCTTTGAACTTTGAGAAGCTCTCGTCTTCCGTTCTGTGGTTGGAGACCGTCCCCGCACTCTGGCTCCCTCTAGACCTCTTGATGAATCCTTGGTTTGTTCTTACGTAGCCTGGAGGTCACAGGAGCTAATAATGATGGCAGAATTAGTTTTGAGTCATCCTCTTTACAAGTCCTGCAGAGATCATCAAGTAACTTGCTTTTGAATGAGAGGGTGCTTAATACCGGTTTTTCATACGTTTGAGATCTAAGCTAAAAGTCCAAAAAAGGAAGTGTCATTTTTACATCCTTTTACACGTATACTTGATGAAAGTTGAGGCATAAATAAAACTGATAGTGATATAGTGACATATGATAGATCATTTGTTGTCAGCCACTGTACAAAGAGCAACACATAGTTAACAGTATTAACACAGTATCAACTCACTAAATCCTCGTAACAGCACTAAGTGTCCACTGTCACACACACACGCGCGCACACACACACACACACAATGGACTATACATACATACATACATAATGGAATATTATTCAGCCATGAAAAAGGAATGAAGTTCTGATACATGTTACAACACAAATGATCCTTGAGAAATCAGGCTAAATGAAATAAGCCAGTCACGAAAAGACAAATACTGTATAATTCCACTTCTATGAAGGATCTAAAGTAGTTAAATCTATAGAGACAGAAAGTGAAATGGTGGTTGCCAGAGTGGGGCAGAGGGTAGCAGGGAGTTACGGTTTAAGGTGTACACAGTCTCAGTCGGGCAGAGTGAAAAGTTCTGCATATGGATGGTGGTTACACAACCATGTGATTGTACTTAATGCTACTGAACTGTACACTTAAAAATGATAAATTTTATGTTATATATATTTCACTGAAATTTTCAAAATTAGAAAGAAAAAGCAGATGGAGGAAGGGCCAGAAAACAGACAACTTTATGTGAATGCCTGAGGAGAAAAATAGCCTAAAGCAACAGGATGCTTGTCTCACAGAATTCTAGAAAAACCCAGATTCAATTATTGGGTGAAGCTTGGGGCTGAAAGCGAGGGAATGAATTACAATCAAGGTCCTTACACTCACCCCACTACCAGACGTTCCCATAGTCTGGATTTTGCCAATGACTTTTCTCGATAGAGTGACAATGCTACTGCTTTGCCCATGACCGAGGAGTTTTCTCAGACATGGGACGTTCAGTACTAAACCAGAACAAACAATCACGCTAAGTTTAACGTGTTGTTCTGTCCTCAGTCTTTCTTTAAAATTGAGGGTCGGAAATGAAGGCTGATCAGACTGAGGCTTACTTTTATGGCAAGACTATTTTGTAGGTGGTGTGGGTTCTTTCATCAGAAGACACATGATGTTTCCTTGGGTGTTTTTTGCATAGGATAGGATAGCATTATCAGACACTGATGCTTGATACCTAGATTCACTCATTTTGCAATATTACTATATTATAATTCTGTTATTCTGTCTTCATTTATTAGGTAAAATATTTCTACAAAGAGAAATTTCCCCATCAGCTATTTAATTCTATTTGCCACTTTTAAAAATAATGAGTTAGTTCCCCAGTGTTCTCTAATGTTAACCAACTAGATTTCGTTGATATGCTTATGAGCTCATGATTTTAAAAATATTTAAAATATTTGTGTCTCCAACCACTGCAGTTATTTTCTTTTCTGATGCTCAATTGTCCCATCTTTGGCCATAAGGGCCTTTTAGAGTGGGCTCCTGAGCCCTTTTGACATGATGCCATTAGTCATTCATAGCTTTCCTTGCTGTCTGTATGACAATTTATTCTGGACCAGGAATCAGCCATTTCTCTAAATAACTCTGGCTGCTTTTAATGGGAAATGGTATTATGAGACTATGATATGGTTGCTAGGGATACTTACTATTACTGGGTTTGTCGTTATTTCTGGATCTTTTTAGTAGACATGGCTAGGATTTTTTTTTTATTTTTATTTTTTTTTTTTTTTTTTTTGAGACAGAGTCTTGCAACAGCCTGGGCTAGAGTGCTGTGGCATCAGCCTAGCTCACAGCAACCTCAAACTCCTGGGCTTAAGCTATCCTACTGCCTCAGCCTCCCAAGTAGCTGGGACTACAGGCATGCGCCACCATGCCGGGCTAATTTTTTCTATATATATTTTTGGCTGTCCAGATAATTTCTTTCTATTTTTAGTAGAAACAGAGTCTTGCTCTCGCTCAGGCTGATCTCAAACTCCTGACCTCGAGCAATCCTCCGGCCTCGGCCTCTCAGAGTGCTAGGATTATGAGCGTGAGCCACTGCATCCGGCCAGATTTTTTTTTTTTTTAATAAAACACATGGCAAATTTAAGCTGATAATTTCATTTAAATTTATAATAGGACTTTTACTTAATCTTTTCTATCTTATCCTTTCTCCCATGCTGAGAATCCTGATTTCAATAACACTTAGGATAATAGAATTTAAATTTCACATAACTACTCATTTGTTTTATGTCACAATACATACTCTACAGTCTTAGAATACCAATATCAATTTCTACAAACAATATGATCACTGAAAACAATTTGAATATATTTTGGAGTAGTTTTATCTTTAGGGTATAACCCACTAGAGTTGTATAGTCAAATTAGTGTGTTTTAAAATTACTTGGAATAGTTTCCTAATTAGGTTTTAAATACCTTATTCTTAAATATGAATGGACAGCTTAGGATCACCAGGTTTTGTTTTTAAGGCTAACAAAAAAACTTACCAAGACAAACTGACACCAAAAAAGATAGCCATATTTTTTAAAAGCAATAGAAGAATTTGATGATAAAATTGAGAAAATATTTCAGAAAGTGAGAAAAAAGGAAAAAAAAGGTATAAGATAGGAAAGAAAAGAAAAGAAAGAGGATCAATCCAAGAGACTCAGTTAATAGAAATTCTGGAGAGATCAGAGGTAGAATTAGGATATTATTAATATTAGACCCGACTGAAATATTTATCCATCATGTACTCTTTCTTAGAAAGATATGGAAGATATATTTTAGCAAAATGAAGAATAAACTAAGAATAAGTAAGACAGGAATCCAGGAGACAGCAACTCCAACACAGGAAAGAGGAAAGAGAAAGTTCTAGATCAACCAACCCAGATTAAAGCAGTAGAATCAAGGGCTCAAGAAAAACATATTTAACTGTGGATTATCAGATGCATTTAAGCATTTGGGTAATAATATTGGTAGACATTTGTTATACATGTTAAGCAGGTTTACTGGGGGATTTGGGAAATAGTTACATAAATTAATTTAAAATGAGGCAAATATTAACTCCAGAAAAATATGTAAATGTATCCAATAGGAACAATAACTACAGCATACTTTTGGTCTCAACAGCAAATATATGTATATCATAATGTAAATACTGACTTTCAGTAGCTTAGAATAATTTTAGATTTACATAAAAGTTGCCAATATAGTACAGAGAGTTCCCATATATCCTTCACCAAGCTTCCCTTCATTTTATTATCTTCTATAACCCTGGGACATTTGTCAATACAGTACTATGTTATGCTATAGACTTTAATTTTACCAGTTTTTCCACTAATGTCCTTTTCCTGTTTCAGTATCCAAGACATGATCTCACATTGCATTTAGAAACACTGACTTCTGATTTAACTAAAAATTGTACTTTAACCACATTAGGGGAGTTGAGGGGGAATGAGCGGTCGTGTAAAAAAGAGAAAACTCTTCATCTTCCATAGTGGGACACTACCACAGATCTCATCTAAGACTCAGAAGTCAAACTATGGTCACACAAGAATATTATTTTTAAAAATGAAAGTAATACAGAAAAAACAGCTAAAAACTTGAAAGTAGTTGCTTCTGATACCTGAGACTAGGTCCTGAGGACGGCTTGGGGGAAGGGACTGCTGTTTTTTTGTCCTAAACCTTTTAGTTTTTAACTATATGTAGTTATTATTTTTATAGAAGTAAAAATAAATTCAAATATGTAATAGGCAAAATATAACTAATATTCTTAAAATTAGCAGATTAGAAAACACTTAGATTTCAATAGCACAAAAGGCAAAGGTTATGAACAAACCTACATGAGAAAATAAAAATACCTAATAAAGTATTTGTCTGAAAACAAATTCAATCTCTCTAGTAATCCAATAAAGGCAAACTTTAAAAGAGCAGGTTAAACTTTTGCCAACTGAGTTATAAAAGAACAGTAAAATTATAATATTCAACACTGATTTTTATGTGACAACGCAAGCTACTCACACACTGCTATTGAAACAGGGGAAGTATATCCTGGTACTACTTTTTTGCAAAGTACTGTATATAAATGTGTATTAAGAACCTGAAAAATATTCATGATCTTTGACTCAGTTAAAATTACTTTTTGGCTATTACCTTTGGGAATATGTCTTAAGGAAATAACTCAAAATACAGGGAAATCTTTATGGTAAAAATCTTTATCGTTTAAAAAAGTGATATTTAAGAAGTACCTCCACTAGCATTAGAAAATGCTCGTATTATGATATTAAGATTTAGAAAAAGTACAAGTTTGTGTATATAGCATGATTCCAACTATGTGAAAGAAATATTGTGGATGAAGCCTTCAAGGAAATTCACCAACATGGACGTTAATGGCTATTATCACAAGGCAGTGAGATTATGGGTGATTTAGATTTTATTCCATATACATACTGAACTTTCTACATTATAATGGAATACATTGCATTCACTACCTTGGAAAACCTTACGTGTTATTTAAAGAATCTGGGATATGTGCAACTGCCACAAGGCAGGAATTGAGGTTTTGGAGATGTGTCTTTGACTCCACGTTTACTCTGCTGTCCCCGTGCCACTCCTGTTCCCTTCCTAGCACTCCGTCTGCTGCCTCCGAGGCCTTGATTTCAGATAGTTTCTTTAATTTTTTCATTCATCCAACAGCTACTGATTACCTAGTAGGTCCGATCCCTGCAGGGTGTCACGTGCTAGGCAACTTGATGCAAAGCAGAATGAAGCATGATCTCCTCAAACAGCTATGAGCCTCCCAGGGAGAGACAAGTACATGAATAATTACAGCGCAAGGTAATAAATACCATTAAGGTGAACCATATGAAATTGCCACTTTTATAGGTCAGAAACAGTCAACTCGTGGCAATTTCTTATAGTTATAAATGCTATGGAACAGAGAGATAGGTAGGGTAAGTGGCTTTAAAACTTACAGTGGTATTATTTTTGTAACAGGAAGTTTCTTATGGTGGAATGTCAAGCCCTGGGATAGTCACTAGGTGACATGAAATGATAAGAAGCTAGTGAGAAGAGCCTTTGATTCTCCTGAGCGGTTATTTGTGAGGGACAAACTACTGAATGAGGTCTCTGGGAATTATAGTAAGCTTTCTTGCAGCCAGATGAAACTCATCTGCAGAGAGGTATTGGAAACCAGGAGAGTGGGTGTGCTTGGAAAGGGAGATGCCGAGAAAGAGAAGTGAATGTGCTGCATGGTAGGTGCAGAGAGCCGGGCAGAGGAAGCCAGGAAGAAAAAGAAAGGCCCAGGCCCTGCAGAATACAGGGGAAAAGAGCTCCAAGGACGCAGCGTGCAAGAGTGCTGCACAGTGGCTAGAGACGCTGATAATTAACAAAGGCTATTGGATCTGTCCACAGGAGGGCCTTGATTACCCTGAGAAGAGCGTGTTTTCAAGGGTGCTCAGGGCAGAAACCAGACTGCAAAGGGGAGGAGTAATGAATGCCAGGTGCACAGTGGTTAACAGACACAGGTCCTGGGGTCAGACGGCTCAGGTTTTCTGTAGACATACTCGTTATGCAGCTAACAAGCCATGTGACTTTAGGCACGTTGCCATCTCAGAGCTTCCCTATCCTCATACCAAAAAAAAAAAAAGATTAAAATGACAATAGCCCTTTCTGTGATAGATTGCTCTGGTGGACCCAATTCTTCACCCTTCCCCATATCACACCCTTTGCCATGGAACCTTACAGGACCCTCCCACTCTTACTCTGGGCTCAGCCTTCTGACTTTCCTTGACCACTAGGAAGTAGAAGTGACACTAAGCCAGTTCAGGTCTCAAGAGGGAGGCCTTGTGTGCTTCTTTTTGCTTGCTTTCTTGCCCCTCTGCTGTCACCTGGGGACTACACTTGGATTAGCCTGCTGGAAGAAGAGAAGCATAGTGGAGTAAAGCTGAGTCTCCCTGGTAGTCCTAGCCTCGATCAGCTGACCCCCAGGCATGTGAGCGAGCAGGCACACTCGGCAGAGCCATCTAGCCAACCCCAAACCCTGCTTCGACCAAACTAACCTCAGATTCATGAGCAATAAATGCCTATTGTTGAATGCACTGGGATTTGTGGGTGCTTGTCAGACAGCGTTACTGTGCAAACAGACAACCAATATACCTACCATATAGGGTTGTTGCAGGATTAAATGAGATGTGTATAGGTGATTTTGAACAGTACCTAACACAAGGTAACTGCTCAAACAAGTGTAACTGGTTATATCATTTTCAGAGACAGTGATTATTTTCCTGTGGATACCCAGGGACCAACTGAGACACAAGGGTAGCCTGGGTACCTCTCCAAATTGGTATTTTTCTATCTTTCTCATTGTTTATTTAGTGAGGGAGGAAGAAACTGAACTTCTTTAAATAATTATTGGAGATAAAACCGATTTACTTATTAAGTCATTTCTACTAACTGAAAGAGAGCTGATGTCCTTTAAAAAATGTCAAAACATCTGCCATATTTCTGAGCTCCACTTCCTCTCTAATGTTCTTTTGTGATTTCCAAACAAGAAAACTTCTGGGGCAATATATTGAAGGATGTGAAACTCAGAAAATAAAACAAACCTCTAGTTTCCAGTAAATGACACTGTACCATGCATTATTCAGTTTTGGAATTTCAGCTGAATGAGACTTCTGACTTTCAGCTGACTGACTACATGTGGAGTCATAAAAATACTTGACAGCAATAGGATGCACTCACCAGGAGGTTTTCCTTCTTTTCTTGTTCTTCTTCCTCTTATTCTTCTTATTATTAATTCCACATGAAATCAAGATCCGGCTCTACAGAAGCAATATATATTTTTTCAGTTTATTGCAGTAGAGGTTTACTATTTCTTAGATTAAGCAAGAGTCCTGGACACCTTTACAGCTAACTCAGTCTCTGCTTGGCTTTTGGGCTTTGGGGACACTGTGTAATCAAATGTACTTTTTGTAAATGCATCTGCAGATGCTGGCATAGAATTCAGGTGAACAGTGTGGCACCTGATGTCAGCATCTTGCTTTATAGTTGTGAAAGATCACTTGGCCTAGAAAGGGAAGTATAAAAAACATGCTCTGTCAAACCGAAGGTTAGGAATTCCCTAAATCCAGCCTCAGGTTTTTGTTCCTGCCTTTTCTTCCATTATTGATTGAAGCAAAGCACAACAGGGATAGATATTAACTATTCCCAGAGAAATAAACATTAACCACAAGCAGCAAAGCACAGTTCAGGAGTTTATACCTCAAACAGGTTCAGGCTAATTATCCAACAAGCTTCCTTCCTTTTCAACTGTCTTCAAAAGGTTGGGAGCCCTCCTGGCAAGGGGACTTTTAACTCTTAGCTGACTGACTACATGTGGAGTCATAAAAATACTTGACAGAAATAGGATGCACTCACCAGGAGAGTTTCCTTCTTCTTGTTCATCATCTTATTATTATTATTATTATCATTATTATTTCCATGTGAAATCAAGGTCTGGCTCTGCAGAAGCAATGTTTTGGTTTTTTGTTTGTTTGTTTGTTTGTTTTGTTTGTTTGTTTGTTTTGTTTGTTTGTTTGTTTTTCAGTTTATTGCAGTGGAGGTTTAGTATTCCTTAAACAGAGTCCTGAACGCCATTACAATTAAATCACTACTTGCTTAGCTTTTGGTCCAAGCAAGTCATTTGCATTTGCCCCAGGGTAGAGAGCAGTGGCTCTTCAGTAAGTTTCTCACCTTGTTTCACTGGATTCAGAGCTCAGCTCTATCTGTATTAGCTGTGTGGCCTTGGGCAAATTGTTTAACCTCTCCATGCTTCTGCTTTCTCATCAATAAAATAAGGATAATAATACATAACACTTCCTTCCTGATGGTTTTGAGAAGATGCAAATCAATAATCCATGTAAAGTGGTTATTACAACTTCTGCTGCATAGTCAGTGCTCATTTATTTATTCAACAAACACTTATTGAATCTACTATGTACCAGGCACTGTTCTAGGCATTTAACAATACAGATCAAGAAGAACATATGTCTTACATTCTAGTCAGGGAAACGGACAAGTAACCATGAATAAGCTAAATGGGTACATTTTAGAGTATATTAGACAATGATAAGCGATATGAAACAAAAGGAAAAGTAATGCAGGGTGAGGGAGATGGGAGGGCCAAGTGGGAGTGGAGAAAGTTGCAGTATTTGAATAGAAATAGAGAACCCTTATGAAGGTGAAATTGGAGCAAAAACTCAAAGGAGGTAAGGGAGTGAGCCAAACAGATAGCCAGTGAAGAGCATTCCAAACCAGAGCCAAGGCCACGAGTGAGGGGCCATCAGGATTAGAAGGAGCCAAGGGAGAGTGAAAGGAGACAAGGTCAAAGTGATAACAGAACCCAGTCACTTAGAACCTTGAAAGCCATTCTCAGAGCTTCAGCTTTGACTCTGAGTGACATGGGGAAAGGCTGCAGAACTTTGAGCAGAGGAGTGTCAGGATCTGATTTACATTTTAAAAGAATCACTCTGGCTTTCTGTTGGGAATAGATTGTAGGGGAGAACAGTGAAGTCAGGGAGATCTGTTGCTACTTTTTTGCCTCAGGTGATGGATGATATAAACTCAGATTGAGATTTGGGGTTGGGATGGGCGTAGGGAGAAAAAGAGGAGGATAGCCCTGGAGATGATGAGAAATGGTCAAATTTGGGATGTACTTTAAAGGCAAAGCCAATCACACTCTGGGAAATTAGATACGGAATATGAGAGAAAAAGTAAAGGCATTAAGTCTGAACAACTGGAAAGATAGAGTTTCCATCTGCTGGAATGTAAAGGTTGTAGACAGGAAAGAGCAACAATTCAGTCTTGTTACTTAAGAAAACTTAGCTACCTTTATTGATATTATTAGTACATGCTGCCTCGTACTGTTATAAATGCATGTACCTGTCTTTTCTCTATCCCCAGATGGCAAACTACTTGAGATCAGAAACCATATCATGTTCTTCTTTTAAATTGACCACTGTGCTACCACAAATTAGCTGATATGGCTACACTCCAAATTTGAAACACATACCAGCTACATTCTTGGTACTTGCCAAGTAAACAAAACAACTATTGTTCATCCCTCAAAGTCTTATCTGGGAAAAAAAGGACAAGAGAAAAAATTGACGGATGGAAAAAAGTGGGGGTAACATCAGCAAGATGGCAAAATAGAACATCCCCTGGCACCACTGCCCCCCACAAAAATACAACTATAAGCTGTTCAAAGACAAGAATACCACCCTGTATTCATGAGAACTCAGGAAAGAAGTGGAGAAACCCCCGGGCCCACAGAACTGAGAGAAGCCACAACAGGTAGGATAAATGATCATTTTGGACTGTGCCACTTCCTCCCCTAGGCCAGCATAAAGCCACTCACAAAGAATTTTCCTAGACCCACAGTTTCAAAGGTGAGAGGAAGGAATTGGAGGTGGACATTTGATCTCCTCACTGGTCTGGGAATCTTTGCAGGAAGCCCACTCCAGTCCCATCCCACAGGAACCACTGAGAGTGCCAAGAGGGCTGAAACGCCTGGGGTAAATTGGGGACAAAGAGCAGGGCACTGATTGCAGTGATGAGCATGCAGATCTTGGTGGCTACTTTGCACTTCAATCAGTGGAGACACCACACTGAAGATCCTGGCTAATGCTGTAGTGCTGCAGGGGGCATAATCCATGGGAAGGCCTAAATCCCTGGCTAGATTTTCTGCAAGAGTCAGGTGCTCACGTGGAGCCTTCTCTTGGCTCAGAAACAACTAAAAGGTCAGTATTAAGTTCAATTGTCTGCTTCAGTCTTCCCCAGACTGGGGAACAATTGCAGGGTAATTAGTTCAAGTGCAGTGTTTTAGTTCCAGTGCTTCCTATAAGTTTTCCTCAGAATGAGAAACAACAACAAACCAGCATTTAAGTTCTGATAATAAGTAGCAAAACTCTAACACTACCAAAGTACACTTGAAGAAAACTACAAGAAGTGGCTATTTCCTCAAATGTGCAGGCATCAGTCTTAAGATGCAAGGATTGTGAAAATTCAGGGAAATAAAACACCACCAAAAGAAGTCAACAAAGCTCCAGCAATGGACCAAGAAAAATTAAAGATTTATGAAATGTTTGGCAAAGAATTCAGGTAATCCTTTTAAAGATGTTCAGACAATCACAAGAAAATATAGATAGAAAACCAAATGAAACACTAAACTTAAAAACTCATTAGAAAGCAGACCTGATCAAACACAGAAATAAATGAGCAGACTTGAAGAGGGAACATATGAAATTAGTCAAAGGAGCGAAAAGAAAAAAGAATAAAAACGAGTGAAGAAGGCCTATGAAAATTATGCAACAGCATCAAGTGAACAAACCTCTGCATAATAGGAATTCCTGAAGGAGATGAGAGAGAAAAGGATCTAGAAAGCATATTTAAGGAAATAATGACTAAAATTTTCTCAAATCTGGAAAAGATAAGAGCATCCAGATATAGGAAGTTCAGGGATCACCAATCAAATTCAACCCAAAGAAGGAATTCCCTGAAGAACATCATAATCAAATTAGCAAAAATCAAAGACAAAGAAATAATACTCAAATCAGCAAGAGAAAAGAAACATATCAAGTTCAATGGAGTCCTAGTACAGCTTTCAGTGGATTTCTCTGAGAAATGATACAGGCCAGGAGAGAGTGGGATGGGACACTATACTCAAAGTACCAAAGTTGGGGGGGGGGGACCTGTCAACCAAAAATACTGTACCCAGCATAGTCACTGTTCAAACACAAAGGAGAAAGATTTTCCCGGACAAACAAAGGCTTAGGGAATTTATCAACACCAAGCATGCCTTATAAGAAATGCTAAAGGGAGTGCTTCAGCATGAAAGAAATAGATGCTAATGTGTAATAAGAAAATATCTAAGAACATTAAATTCACTGGTTAAAAAAAAGTAAACAGACAATTTTGGAATATTCTCATACTGTAACCAGGGTAAGTAAACCACTTACATCTTAAGTATGAAGACTGAAATATAAAACTGTTGTAAACAATAAAACCCACAACAATTGGTTAGTAGATGGGTGAACTAAAAAGATGCAAATTGAAACCTCGAAAAGTCAAAATAGGGGGATGGTATTTAAATGTAGAGTTTGTTTTTGTAACTTTTATTTATAATAAAACTTAAGTCATTATCAATTTAAAATAATCTGTTGTAATAGAAGATATTTTTGTAAGTCTAGTAATAACCACAAAACAAAAACCTGTAGTAGATATGCTAAAAATAAATAGCACAGAATCAACACATACTAGTAGAAAAAATCACTTAACCACAAAGGAAGACAGAAAGAGAAAAAAATAAGAAGAAAGGATCTACAAAGCAACTAAAAAACAAGTAACAAATGGCAGTAATAAATACCTGCCAGTAATAATCAATGTAATGGATTAATTCTCTAATTAAAAGACATAGTGGCTGAATGGATTAAGAAAAAAAAAGACCCAAATATATACTGTCTTCAAGAAACTCACTTCACCTATAAAGACAAACATAACTGAAAATGTAGGGATGGAAAAAGATATTCCATGCAAATGGAAACCCCAAACCAGCAGGAGGAGCTATAATTATATCAGACAAAATAGACTTTAAGTCAAGAATGGTTAAAAAAAAAAAAAAGAGAGAGAGACAAAGAAGGCCATTATATAATGATAAGGGGGTTAATGTAACAACACTATATAACAATTGTAAATATATGATGTACCCAATACTGGAGCACCCAAATATATAAAACAAATTATTAATAGATTGAAAGGGAGAGATTGACTGCAATATAATAATAGAAGGGTAATTCAGCACCCCACTTTTAGCAATGAACAGATCATCCAGACACAAATGCTACCAAAAAACATTGAAATTAATCTGCACTCAAGACCAAATGGAGTGAATAGACATTTACAGAACATTCCATCCAAAAGTAGCAGAATACACATTTCTCTCTGTAGCACATGGAACATTCTCCAGGATAGACCATGTTAGGTCACAAAACATGTCTTAGAAAATTTTAAAAAATCAAAATCATATCAAATATTTTTCTGATCACTATGAAATAAAATCAGAAATCAATAACAGAAGGAACATTAGGTACTGTATAAATTAATGAAAATTAAGCAACATGCTCCATATCAGAGAATGGGTCAATGAAGAAATTAAAAAGGAAATTAAAAAATTTCTTGACACAAATGAAAATTATGCTTCAAGCACATTACATTCATTGTGCAGTCAAACCTCTCTGCTAATGATAATCTGTATTTGCAGCTGCTCCCTAGCATTAGCATCACCACCTCAGCTCCACCTCAGATCATCAGGCCTGAAACCATCCTCCCCCAGCCCTGGGACCATGGAAAAATTGTCTTCCATGAAACCTATCCCTGGTGCCAAAAAGATTGGGGACTGCTGGTATAGAGGACATGCCTTCACAGATACATAGATTTTTATTCCTATGTTAAAGGTATCTAGAAGCCAGGTCCCTGATATGTAATATACAGGCATCCCTAAAATAGTTGTGTTAACAGTATTTTGAAGTGATGCCTTTGGCCAATATGGAGGAATGTTACAAGAAACAGTCCTTTAAACTCAGTGCTATGCTTTCCATATGGATGTAGCTGAAGGTCTAGTTCAGTACGTGACAATCTTTCTTTCTTTCTTTTATTTTTTTGAAACAGAGTCTCACTCTGTTGCCCAGGCTAGAGTGCCATGGCATCAGCCTAGCTCACAGCAACCTCAAACTCCTGGGCTCAAGCAATCCTACTGCCTCAGCCTCCTGAATAGCTGAGACTACAGGCATGCACCATCATGCTCGGCTAATATTTTTTCCTATATATTTTTAGTTGTCCAACTAATTTCTTTCTATTTTTTTAGTAGAGACGGGGTCTCACTCTTGTTCAGGCTAGGCTCAAACACCTGAGCTCAAATGATCCCGCCCGCCTCCTCGGCCTCCCAGAGTGCTAGGATTACAGGCGTGAGCCACTGCGGCAGGCTGACAATCTTTTTTTATAAGACAAATTTTTCTCTTGACTCCATTTGCTGTCCCTAATACAGCCCAATGTCTGCTCCTTTTTAAAATAAAACTCAGCACTGATGTTTATATCGTGGGTTGGCAAACTTTTTCTTAAAAAGGGCCAGAGAGTAAGTATTTTAGGCTTTGCAGGTCAGTGGGCTCTGTTGCATTTAATCAGCTCTGCCATTGTAATGCAAAAGTAGCTACCAACAATACAAATAGACATGACTGTGTTCCAGTAAAACTTTATTTACAAAAACAGGTAGCAGGCTGGATTTAGCATGTAGGCCATAGTTTGCTGAGCCTTGGTCAATATTATTATTTCCAATTCTTCTTTTATTCTGTCTTAAAATTGTTGACCTCTCCACTGCTCTGAATCTGTTTTTGTGAAAATTATCATGACCTCCATGTTGCTAATTCCAATTATCAATTTTCAGTCCTTATTTTAACTTGACCAACAGAAGCATTTGGCACCATTGATCACTCCCTCCTTGAAACTCTTTCTTCCCTTGATGTCCTCCTATATCACTGGCTCCTCCTTCTTTGGCTTTTTTACTGGTTTCTCATTTTCTCCCTGATTCTTAATATTGGAGGGCCTCGGAGCTCAGGACAACTTCTCTTGTATATTTATTCTCATTTTCTGGTGATCTCATTGATATTCACAGCTTTAAATATAATTTATAAACTGATGAATCTCAAATTTTTGTTTCTAGCCCAGACTTCTCTCCCACCTCCAGATCATATTTCTTTTTTATTATTTGTATAAATTTAAGGTGTACAAGTGCAATTTGTTACAGGGATATATTGCATAGTGGTAAATTCTGAGCTTTTAGTGTAACTATCACCTGAAGGATGTACATTGAACCCATTTAAGTAATTTCCCATCTCTCAGCCTCCTCTCAACCTCCCACTCTTCTGAGTCTCCAGTGTCTATTATTCCACACTCTATGTTCATATGTACACAGTATTTAGCTCTCACTTATAAATGAGAACCTGCAGTAATTGACTCTATGTTTCTGAGTTATTTCACTTAAGATAATGGTCTCCAGTTCCATCCATGTTCCATTCTGCTGCAAAAGACTTCATTTCTTTTTACAACTGAATAGTATTTCCATTTGTGTGTAATATCTTTTCCCACCTATTTACCTTCAGTCTATAAGTGTCCTTACCTGTAAGGTGAGTTTCCTTTTTTTTAAATTTTTATTTATTTTTATTTTTTTATTAATACATAATAATTGTACATATTCATGGAGTACATGTTATATTTTGGTACAAGCATATAACATACAATGATCAAATCAGGGGACATGATTCACCTGAAACATTTATCATTGCTTTATGTGGGGAGCATTTGAAAACTTCTAGCTATTCTGAAATATAATAAATTGTTGTTAACTACAGTTGCCCCATTGCACTATTGAACACCAGAACTTTTTCCTTCTATTCAACAGAATTACCCCTTCACCAACACCTCTTCATTACCCCTTCCCACCACACTCACCTATCTCTAGTAGCCACCATTCCACTCACTACCTCCTTGAGATCAATTTTTTTTTTTTTTAGGTCCCATATATGAGTATGAAAATGCAACACTTGTCTTTCTGTGCCTGGTTTAATTCACCCAAAACAATGTCCTCCAGATCCATCCATGTTTCTGCAAATGACAAAATTCCCTTCCTTTTCATGGCTAAACAGTATTCCATTGCGTACAGACACCAAAATGTAACCTAGAAGATAGTTGCACTTCAGTGTTCATTGCAGCATTATTCACAATGGCTAAAGTGTGGAATCAGCTTAAGTGTTTATCAAGGGAAGAATGGGTAAGGTGAGTTTCTTTTAAGCATCTTATAATTGCTCATTTTTGATTGAATATAATTGCTATACTTTTGGATGGGCATTTAATCCATATACATTCAAAATTAACACTGATGTGTGAGGTTTTGTTTCTGTCATAATGTTAACTGTTACCTAGCTGTTTTGTAGATTCTTTGTCTCTCTTTTATCTCTGTTTGTCTTTGTGATTTGGTGAAGTTCTGTCCTATTGCCATTTGATTTCTTTGTCTTATTCCTTTGTGTAATTATTTTTAAAAACCTGTGAGTTTTATACTTTGATGTGTTTTTATGATGGCAAATATTGATCCTTAGGTTTCCATGTTTAGAATTCCTTTTAGCATCCCTTGTAGGGCAGGTCTAGTGGTGACGAATTCCCTCAGTGTTTGCTTGTCTGGGAAAGACTTTATTTCTTCTTTATTTATGAAGGTTATTCTGGCAGAATATAAAATTCATGAATGGAAGTATTTTTCTTTAAGCACTTTCAAAATAGGATCCCAAACTCTTTTGGCTTTCAAGGTTTCTGCTAAGAAGTCTGCTTTTAATCTGATGCAGTTGCCTTTACAAATGATTAGAAGCTTTTCTCTTGCTGATTGTTGGATCTTTTCCTTTAGACAATCTGAGGACTGTATGTTGTTGTGAAGCTCATTTTACTGCGCATTTACCTGGGCCTCTTGTATCTGGATGTCTAAATCTCTTGCCAGACTTGGGAAGTTTATATCAATTATTTCCTTAAATAGATTTTTTAAACTTTTTGCTTTTTCTTCCTCCTCAGGAATACCAATGATTTCAGAGTTCAATCATTTTATCTAGCACCATACTTCTTGAAGGCTTTGTTCATTCTCTTTTATTCTTTTCTCTTTATTTTTGTCTGACTAGATTAATTTGAAAGACCTTTGTCCTCTAGTTCTGAGATTTTCTCTTCTGTTTTGGTCTATTTTTTGAAGCTTTTAACTATAGTTTTTTAATTCCTTCAATGAATTTTTATTTCCAGAAGTTCTGTTTGGTTCTTCATAAGATATCTACTTCCTTGGCAAATTTCTAATTCATATCCTGAATTTATTATCTGACTTCTTTGTATTTGTTTTCAGATTTCCCTTGCATCTCATTGAGCTTCTTTAAAATCAATATTTTGAATTCTGTATCTGGCATTTTGAAAATATCTTTTTGGTTAGAATCCATTGCTAGAGAATTACACTGTACCATTGGGGGGTCTCATAACATCTGGCTTTTTCATAATTCCAGTATTATTACACTGATTTCTTTACATTTAGAAAAATAGTCACTTATTTTTGAATTTAGTTTTGTTGGGGCAGGACTTTTTTTTTTCCTTGAGAATGTGACTATGATATATGTTGAGTAGGACCATTTGGCTTTGCTTCTGGGTATGTTCAGTGGCAAAGACTCTGTATGATTTCCTTGGTTATAAATGTCCTTAGTGTGGTGGCTTTCTCAAATGGTGGTTGCAGTAGCATTGTACTGGGCAGGTGAGTGGGCTCATGGCCTCCTGATTAGCTGGAGTGGCATAGGCGATGGTGTTAGCAGAGGTCACAAGAAGTTTTTCTCCTTCCTGAGTACTGTGCACTTATTCCTGCAAATGTCATGGGCTGTGTGGGTCGACCTCTGGGCAAGTAGGTGGTGCTTGAAGGTGAGAGCCAGATGTGGCAGTAGGGTTTATGCTTGACCTCTGCCAACCCAGATAAGCACTCAGATGTCCTGGACAATGGGCTGGGCTGTGGAATGCTCAGTGGTTTGGGTCTGGTGCTCTGCCTCTGAGGTGGAAGGTGAAGCTGGGCATGGCTGGGCCACACAAGCCTACACTAGGGACCCCAGTGGAGGGCACAAGCACTGGCCCTGATGGAAGCCAGGGAGCAGTCCTCAGACTTCTGGGGAAATGCCCCAGCAAGGAGTAGAGCAACTGCTGTTGTGCCAAAGTTCCAGCATAGGGAAAAGGTGCTGTCTCAGTTCTACAGCCAAGTGAGCAGGACTGAGACCCATTTTGCTCTTATCCTGTAGACCTGGTGGGGCTTTGTTCCATGGCCCAACTCGGACATTGGATCAGGACAGTTAGCCAAGTCACACGCAGTTTGCCTTTAGTCTGCAGAACTGCCTCAGGCTGCAAAAGTTGGTGGCAGATCAAAAACGTATCTCTCAGGCAAATCCTCTTCCACTCTGTTCCCACCAAAGGGCGGTGGCCAACTCCAGCACCTGTGCTGGACCCCACAACATACTTGCCTCTCAGTTCTGGCCATGGGGGCCCCTTACCTACTTGAGACCCAATCACCAATCCCTGGCCTGAGACTCTCCAAAGCAGTGGCTGCTGCCCTCACTAGCTGGCAGGTTCCCACACTGTTTGCTACGAGTTGGGATCAAAATGGCTTCCTTCTATTGGCTCCCTTGTGTGGGCTCATGCATGAGACACTTCCCAGTGCTGTTCCTTCTCCCAGCTGCTCTCCAAGTTAGATCTAGGGCTTGGGAGGGTCAAAGTGCTCCCCCGTGGCCTGGGTTGCACGATTCACCAGTGGCAATGTGTATCACAGGGACACTCTCTCCCCTTCTCCTGCACCGGGGATTCAGCCATAGTTTTCAGCTGGATCCCACCACATGGACTATTGCCTACCTTTTTTTCCCAAGTCTGAAGTTTTCTTTCATTTGTCTGTTGAATTTCTGTGTTCCTTCTTGGATAAAAGTTAACAGTGTGAATCTCTACACACTATTTTGCTATTTCCCAATGTGTAAGGTGTACTGACAAAGTTTCTATTCTGCTATCTTGGAAAAAAAAACTTACCATAAATCAAGAATCATATTTCTAATGGCTTACTAAGGACCTCCAGTTGGAATCTAACAAACACCTCAAACTCAAATTGTCCAGAACTGAATTTCTGCTCTTTCTCCATAAATCTGATCCCTTTGAAGACTTCTGCATCTCAATTAACCTTAGAGTCTTCCCTGTCCCCTCTCTTTCTCTCACACCCTATAACCAACCCACCAAAAAAATCCTATTGACTTTACTTCCAAAACTATATTAACAAAACATAGTTTTGTTCTCCTCACCATCACTGCTATTTCCCTGGTCTAAGCCCTGCCATCTCTCACCTAGATGATTGATGTAGACTCCTCTCTAAGTTCCCTAATTCTTTTTTCTTTCTCACAGTCAATTTTCAACACAAAAACTAGAGGGATCATTTTAAAATACAAGCCAGGTCATATCACTCCTCTGTCAAAACCCCCATTTCAGTCACAGTAAATACTGAAGTCTGTGCAATGCCTGACAGCATCTCCTGTCCTGCATCTCAAAGTCCTGCATTGTCTCATGTTCTCTCTGATATTCTCCTTGTTTTTCTCTGTATTTATGCTGCTCAGTGTGCCTTGGACACAAGAAGCCCCTCCCACCCCAATGTAGAGTCCTTGCCCCGGCTGTTCCTTCCACCTAAAACACTCTTGCTCCAAATATTCACAAGGCTCTCTCTTTCACCCTACAAGGCTTTTCTCAAATGTTATCCTCTTATTACAGTCTACCTTCACAACCCTATTTTGTAGGCTCTTCACTCCCAAGAAGCTCCCATCCTTCTTACCCTGCTTTGTTGTTTCTATAACACCTATCTCCTTTTAATGCCTATCTTCCTGGCATGTCAGGTCCACAAGCAGATGAACCATCTGTTTTGTCCACTGCTGCATCCCCAGCACCTGGAACAGTCCCTGTCTATAAATATTTGAATGGTCTTAGAATTAGGAATAACTATCCTCCTGAGTACATGGTTTATGTTAGGGACAATGTGGATTTAGTAATTGATCATATATTCCTCTTCATTTTAGCTACTAGTAATTTTAGAATCAAATTTATAGCACTTACATAGGAACTCACGTGCATTTTAGGGCTGTGGTAAAGAACCTCAATTCTAGAGCTGTCCTTTGAATCCCAGTCCTGCCAACTTACTAGATGTGTGACTGTGGGCAGTTTACTTAAACTTTTTGTGCTTTAAGCTTTATTTTTTTTTCTTGTAAAATGATTATAATAATAGTAACTTACATCAAAGGGTTATTTTGAGCTAAAATGAGGTAGTAGATGTTAAGTGCTTAGAACAGGGTTTAGCATAGTGAAAGAGCCCCGTAATGGCTTGCTGATATTATTAAGATGACTAATCAAATAGATTTCTCCAGGACTGAGGGGTTTTCCCAAACATGAGACTTTTGGTGCTAAAACTAGGACAGTCCCAGGTACACCATCTTATTTTTCTACAATGACATTTCCTTTTGTCCCTTCTTATTTCTTATTTATATTTATTTTATCTTGCTGTAAAAATGTTTGAAAGGTGCTTTATATTTTTTTGAAACAAAGTGTAGTATAAATAAACCATATTGTAGTCACTAATAATGTGCACATTATCTACCTTAATAAATATTAATAAACCATATGCTTTATAAAGAAATAATAAATGACTGAATGTGGGCATAGTCATTTCTTCTCTAACAGGGTTTAAATTCACTTTTCTCAATACCATATGCAAACCAGGTGCACAAAAAGATGAGGCAGAGATGAGAAAGCCTTTAAGACTCCATCATGAGCAAGTTTAGTATCATACAGCAACCATAGATTATGTAAATGAAAAGACTAACACTGTTAAGTGGCACACAAATATTCGTTGATGCTATTATAACAATCTGGTCTTATGATATCCTGAAGCTTCTTGAATAACAGAGGATTGTTAATGAAATGAGGCTACATATTTTTAGAATACAATATAAATTTTGTGCCTGCCATCCTGCACAAATTCTCCATATAATTAGCTTCTTCTATGATTGCCTTTATTGGCATGTTTCCCTATTCTATAACCTATGTGAATACCTGAAATTTGAAACAGGTATCAACATCTTTCTTAATAGAAGATTATTAAGACTTTTAGAATAGCAACACAAAGATCTCTTTCTCCCTAGCAA
Organism: Eulemur rufifrons; assembly: GCF_041146395.1. Classification (NCBI taxonomy): domain Eukaryota; kingdom Metazoa; phylum Chordata; class Mammalia; order Primates; family Lemuridae; genus Eulemur; species Eulemur rufifrons. The sequence goes on from NC_091001.1 coordinate 56,528,975, forward strand.
AACAACCATAACGTGAAAACTATGAAAACATTTTTCAGGTCTCTGGAAAGTATCCTAAGGGAATATGGCCAATGGAAAAACATTTATTCCAAAACATCTAGTATCTTGTTAAGAAGAATGAGAATCTGTGGCATTTGAGCCATGATCTCCCCTCTCTATCCACCAGCTCAGCATGATGGAAGTTCTATTATGTGTTTTGGTAAAGCCAAAATGCAGGGCTACCTTTTCCCCAGCTCCCAATCTAGGGCAAAGTCTCAAGATACATGAAGCCAAAAGTGACAGGACTTAAGGGAGAAATAGACAATTCAACAATATCTAGAAACTTCAATACCCTACTTTCAATAATGGATAGAATAACTAGCCAGAAGATCAACAAGGAAATAGAGAATTTAAAAATACTATGAATCAGCTAGACCTAACAGACATTTATATATTATAATGCTCTATGTATGTGCTTTAATCACAATGGAATAAAATTAGAAATTAATAACAAAAAAATTGGAAAATTCATAAATTGGATATTAAACAACATATTCCTAAATAGCCATGGGTAAAAGATAAAAATCACAAGGGAAATTTAAAAACATGATGAGTAAAAATGAAAGCAGTATATAAAATATATGAGATACAGATAAATCAGTAGTTAAGAGAAACTTTATACCTGTCAATGCCCATATTTTTAGAAAATCTCTAATAACCTAATCTTCAATTTTAAAACAATTGAAAAGAATATCAAACTAAACTTAAAGCAAGCAGAAGCAAAGAAATAATAAAGATTGGAGTAAAAATTAATGAAATAGAGAATAGAAAAACAATAGGGGAAATCAAAAAAACCATAAAGGGTTTCTTTGAAAGGATCAACAAAATTGACAAAACTTTATCTAGACTGACCATGAAAAAAAAAGAAGATTCAAATTACTAAAATCTGGAGTGAAAGAAGGCACATCAGTAGCAACATTATAGAAATTGAAAGGATTATAAGGGTGTATTGTACATAACTATATTCTAATAAATTAGATAACTCAGGTGAAAAGGATAAATTCATAGAGAGACAAGCTACCAAACCTGACTCAAGAAGAATTAGAAAATCCAAATAGACCTATAGGAAGTAAAGAGATTGAATTATTAATTTTAAAATTTCACCCAAAGAAAAGCCCAGATAGCTTCACTGGTAAATTTTAACAAATATTTTTTTAAAAAATACAAAGTCTTCATAACTCTTCTCCCAAAACAAAAGAGGGAGGAACACATTCCAACTCATTCTAAGAGGCTAGTAATATCCTGACATTAAAACTATAGACCTATATCTCTTATCAATAGATATACAAAAATACTTGACAAAATGCTAGCAAACCCAGTCTAGCAACATATAAAAATAATTATACTCTAACTAGGATTTACCCCAGGAATGTAAACATGTTTTAACTTTTAAAAATCAATTAATGCAGTACACTATAATCAATAGAATGAAGAATAAAAACCACATACTCATCTCAATAGACTCAGAAAAAGAATTTTATAAAACCTACCATCATTTTGTGAGGAAAAAAAATCAACAAACTAGGAAAAGAAGGGAATTTGATAAGCTGAATAAAGAGCATGTATTTAAAAAAAAAAAAACACAGCTAATATCATACTTAAGAGTGAAAGACCAAATCCTTTTTTTTTTTTTCAAATATGTGGAACAAGACAAGGACGCCTGCTCTCTTCATTTCTATTCAGTTTTGTACTGGAGATTCTAGCCAGGACAATTAGCCACAAAAACAGAAATAAAAGTCATCCAGGTTGGAGAAAAAGAAGAAAAACTATCTTTATTTGAAGATGACATGTTTCTTGTATATAGAAAAATTCTAAGGAAATATATAAAGCCATTAGAACTAGTTCATCAAGCTTGCAGGATACAAGATAGACATACAAAAATCAATTGTAGTTCTATATACTAACAATACATAATCCAAAAATAAAATTTATAATGATATGAAAAAAGAATAAAATACATAGGGATAAATTTAATAAAAGAGGAGCAAAACTTGTACTCTGAAAAACTTCCATTGCTGGAAGAAACTAAAGAAGACCTAATAAATAAAAAGACATCCTATGTTCATGCTTCAGAAAGTAGTAATATTCTCCAAGCTAATCTACAGATTCAATAAAATTCCTATCAAAATTCTAGCTTTGTTTTTTTGGAGAAATTGACAAGCTTATCCTAAAATTCTTATGGAAATTCAAGGGACCCACAAAAGCCAAAACAATCTTGATAAAGAACAAAGTAGTTCTATCAAAGGAGGACTTACACTCCCCCAATTTTAAAACTTACTAGAAGGCAACAATAATAAAGATAGTATAGTACTAGCACAAAGACAGACATATAGATTAATGGAATACAATTGGGAGTCCAGAAATAAACTCAGATAGATAGATAGGCAATTGATCTTCAACAAGGGTGCCAAAAAATTTCAATGGGGAAAGTACATTCTTTAAAACAAATGGTGCTGAGGCAACTGGATATCCACACACAAAAGAATAAAGCTGAACCCTTATCTCACCCCATATACAGACATTAACTCAGAACAGATCAAAGACCTAAATGCAAGTACTAGAACTAGAAAATTCTTAGAAGAACATATAGGTGTAAATCTTCATGAATTTGGATTAGTCAGTTGTTTCTTAGATATGATACTTAAAGAAACACAAGAAACCTAAGGAAAAAAGTGGACTTTATAAAATTAAAAAATGTTGTACTCTCTTGAGCAATTTTTAGGACACTTTCAAGAAAGTGAAAAGATGACCTACAGAATGGGAGAAAATATTTGCAAACCATGTATCTAATAAAGGTTTATCTATACTAAATAAAAAAGTAGTATCCAGAATATATACAGAACTCTTACAAGTCAACAACAAAAAGACAAATAACATGATTCAAAAAGGAGCAAACGGTTTACAAACACATTTCTTCAAAGATGATATACAAAAGGCCAATAAGCACATAAAACGATGTTCAACACTGTTAGTCATTAGGGAAATCAAAATCAAAATCATGATGAGGTGCCACTTCACACCCACTATGATGGCCATAATCAAAAGACAGAAGATAACAAGTGTTTATGAGGTTGTGGAGAAATTGGAACCCTCATACATCACTGGCAGAAATGTAAAATGGTGCAGCTGTTTTGGCAAACAGTTTGGCTATTTGGCTGTTCAAAGAGTTAAACATAGCTTTGTCGTGTGAACCAACATTTCCACTCCTAGATTCAAGAGAATTGAAAACATGTCCACACAAAAACCTTTATATAAATGTTTACAGCAGCACTATTCATAATAGACAAAAAATGGAAACAACCCAAATGTCCATCAACTAATGGATGGATAAACAAAATGTGGTGTATTTATCTATACAATGGGCTATTATCCAGCTATAAAAAGAGTGAAGTACTTACACATGCTACAACATGAATGAACCTTGAAAACATTATGCTACGTTAAAGAAGCCAGTCATAAAAGGCCACATATTATTATGTGATTATATTTATATGGAATGCCTGAAATAGGCAAATCTATAGAAAAAGAAGGCAAATCACTGGTTTCCAGGGGCTGGAGAAAAGGGGGAATGGGAGTGAGTGCTAATGTGTAAAAAGATTTCTTTTTGTGGTGACGAAAATATTCTAAAATTGTAGTGATGGTTGCTCAAGTTTGTGAGTATATTAAAAGCCATTGAATTGTATACTTTAAATGTGTGAATGTTATGGAATGTGAATTATATATCAATAACATTGTTTCAAAAGTTTTTATAAAGTTATTTTAATTGACTAAGAATATATAACAAAGTGTCATTCATTCAATAAGCATTTACTAAGCATCTACTATGTGCCTGACACTGTTCAAGGCACAGTGGATATAGTAGTGAACAAAGTAGACCTAAATCTCTGCCCTCATAGAGCCGACTTTCTAGCAGAGGAGGCAGACCCTAAGTATAAAAAGAGAATATGTTTTTTAGTATTGCTGAAGATTTAACAATGAATAAATCCCCGGCACTCTTGGAGTGTCACATAATGTATTTTCATCTTTATATCTCTTCTACCTAGATGTCATCATGAAAATAGGCTGAATGAAAACACACATATGACTTACACATACTGAAAATTCTCATGCTACCAATTCATCCAAATTTGAAAGCACTTATTCAAAGTACTCATCTCACATGCGTGGTGACTGTCTCAGTCCATTCCTGCTACTATAGCAAAGTCTTAGACTGGGTAATATATAGGCAGTAGAAATTTATCTCTCACAGCTCTAGAGGCTAGGAAGACTAAGATCAAGGTACTGGCAGATTCATTGTCTGGTGAGGGCTTGCTCTTTGCTTCCAAGATGTCACCTCTTGCTGCATCCTCTCATGGTGGAAGGGGCAAATGCCATCTTCTCACATGGCAGAAGAAGCAGAAGGGCAGAAGGGACACGCTAGTTCCATCAATCCCTTTTGTAAGAGCACTAATCCCTTCAATAAGAGTGGATCTCTTGTGCTCTAATCACCTCTCAAGGGTCCCTCCTCTTAATCCTATCACACTGGGGTTTGAGTTCCAGCACATGAATTTCAGAGGGACAAATACATTCGAACCACAGCAGAAGCAGAGAGATTTCCTCGCTAGCAGCAGGCTGTCCCATACCTCTCACATATTCTGGGGTCTCAGGACCCAGAGTCAGCATTTTCAACACAAAAACAACCTTAACCATGATAACCATGTGCTCAGGACTTTGGACTTTCCTGAAATTTGTTACACATCCACCTCCCTGGGTAAAAGGGAAAGTGTGCCAGTCCTTTCTCCCTGGACTGCCGGAATGTATCTAATGCTGAAGACTTGACATAATTCTGTGGCTTCAGATATTTCATCAATGGGTGTATCATAATATCTATAACCAATTTCCTCTTGTGGCACATTTAATTTTTCACAGATTTTGGACAATTTAAGTATTGTGAGAAGACCTTTTAGCATAATATCTGCATTTTACCTTTGCACGCCAAGGACATGCCCTTTCAGGTGAGTTTCCCAGAACTGAGGAATGGTTTGCCCAAAGGTCAGTTTCAGTCAACAATAGTGTAAATCAGAGAATTACTCGAAGTGTTGAAACTCCATCTTTTTCTGAGGTATAGTCTCCTTGTGTTATACAGGGTCCTGACAGAAAACAGAGGGTAAACTCAAACTAGGTGGACTGAAACGAAGGGTGAACAGAGCCGAGTGTAAGTAAAACTGTCAGAAGAATAAGACAGTAACCTGATACCAGTATAGTAAAAACGGATGGCCAGTACTGACCTGAAGGGACCAAGGTAAGGAAACAATTGTTAGATTTTCTTCCTTCAAAAAATATTTATTAAACACATACTATGTGCCATGAGGAGTGTAGATACTAAAAGTGAGATGTTTAGGTAGGCAGGTGTTTCATTGCCGCTACCACCATTTATGTGATCAGTGCAGTGCTAAAGAGACACAGGTTACCTCCTTTAATATTCCAAACTGCCTTTGGAAGGAAATACTAACACTCTTTCCATTTTACAGATGAGGAAATTGAGGTTCAGCGTGGTTAAGTAACTTGCCCAAGTTTATAGAGCTTGTATTTGGCAAAGCTAAAATATAAGCCCAGGTGTGCTGTATCCAGAGCTTTTGGTCTCTGTATGTGTATTTTCTGCCACATGAACCACTGCTAAGAAAGCAAGAATGTGGTGATCCCTAACTTTGAGAAATAAATGTAGCCTTAGAAAGAGAAGATCTGTTTGAAATCCTTGCAGTGAAATCAGATTAGGTGTACCTTATTTATCAGGTGTGAAATTGGTTTTTAATCCTCTGCTGGTAAGCATAAACATATTCCTAGTTGCAGCCGAATTTTTTTGATCTTCTCAACTTTTATTTGCTTAAGGAAAATTGATCTGACAGAAGCAAATGCAGCCATCTCTGCACTTGTTTTTATGTTTTGGAAATGCACAGGAGAAGGGCCCCTGCAGTGATTAATTTTATGTGTCAACTTGAATGGATTATGGGATGCCCAGATATCTGATTAATATTATTTCTAGTTGTGTCCGTGAAGGCGTTTCTGGAAGAGATTAGCATTTGAACTGGTGGGCTGAGTAAAGCAGATGGCCCTCCCCAGTGTGGGTGGGCAGCATCCAATCCACTGAGGGCCTGAATAGAAAAAAAAAAAGGTGGAGGAAAGTTGGATTTGCTCTCCCTAGAATACCTTATTGTGTGTGTGTGTGTGTGTGTACATATACACACATATATATATATTCTTATATATGCTGTCCCTAGAATATACACACGTGTGTGCATGTACGTAATTGATTCTCAGCCCCACTGAGTTCCTGTATGATGCAGCTACCTTCAAATTCCAGCATTCCTGAAAGTAAGCCCAGCCATTAACTGGCAATCCCAGAGCTACCAGGGATCCCAGAAAACCACACAATTATAAATACCACTGTAAAAAAGAAAGGGGAATGGACTGGTCTTGGCCCATTTAGCTATTAGTTTTCACCTTAATCCCAAATATCACAAACAAAACATTGTCTTCAATGATTCTCCTCATATACCAGCACATTTTATGTAACTGTTACTACAAACATTTGCATAATTTCTTTCAGAAGTCAGCTAGGAAGATTTATGTGGCAAGATGGTATCTGAGTAAACAGAATAATTTCAGTAGTGTGCTCTTTTTAGAGGGCTTTATGGTTTTGAAAATAGCATGAAATTTAATTTACAACTTATAGCAGCCTATTATGATAGTTTTGATTCTATTTAACAAAGGAAAAAAGTAAGAACAGAAAATAAACAAATTACCCGAAGTTACACAGCTTGATATTGGAAGAGCTGGTGTAGAGCCCACTGCTTTTGATCCCTAGAACAATCATCTTTCCATTCCACTATAAACCAAAAAGCAGATTGGGACCTGTTCTGTCTCTTACTTCAAGCTGATGAATTTATTAATAGAAAAGTCCTTGATGCCACATGAATGGATTAGGTGCTGATACCCTCCCCCCATGATAGATGTTAGAGATATTAATTATAGATGTAGGACAAAAAAGACAGAGCAATGGATTGATGAATTTGCTAATAGAAAATTTAAAAGTTTGAGGAATTAGAATGTGAGATCTATGTTGTTAGTAACTGCCTTTTGTTGAATGATATTCTTGTAGATGGAATTTTTTTAAATATTCTAACATCTCTCCAACATCTTATATGCCTAATATTAACATAAAGTTCTCCTTCACAGAACCTTGAACCACCTATTCTCCTGAACCAAACCAAGCTCTGGGTTTCTGTAGGTCTGATATACATCTGACCTCCTGAAATGTTTTTTCACTGTTCCTCTCTGTTAGAGCTCTCTGCTTCATGGATACCATGTCTTCTTTTCTTCATTTACTCCCTTGTTTTACTGAAGCACATCCTCTATTATATTCCTAAGAAAAGACACATGGGGAACATATATTTCAATCTTTTGAGAATCTGAAATTGGCTTAACTTTTCACAGTAGATTGATAATCTAATAGGCATAAAATTGTATCCTGAAAGTAATTTTAACTCAGAATTGGGAGAGCATTTGATCCATTGTGTTTAGATATTCAAATTGTTGTTAAGAAGACATTTTCATTGTGGACCTTTGAAACTGCAATCAGGATGTCTTTTCTCTGGGACCTTTTATTTTCTCATAGAAAAGTTTTCTAATATCCTGATTGTGGGTGGGGGTTGGTAGAGCCCTGCCTGCTGGCATTCTGGAAGCAGTACTAGAGAAGGGAGCTGAGGGTCCTCAGTACAGGAGGTAATTTTTTACTTAACTCTCTCTGTTTTCAGCACGTGTCTCATTTTAGTCGGCTAATGTGCCCAAAGTACTTGAGGTACTACTGTTCAGTTTGCCTAGAAATTAAACTTCAAGTCTCCTGGGAGAGGATGGTGATAGCTAGGTGGTGGTGGTGGAAGTAACAGAAAGGGGAGAGTTTCCTGGATGTGCACAGTCATGAAGGGAATCTAGTGTTCACCTGTTTAATATATAGACTTTTAACTATTTTCATTATTTTCAACCCCTCAGCTGCCCCCGGTATTCCTTAGTTACCTGGAAGCTCCAAGTAGTGAGCCTTTCAGGGGTTCTTCAGAGTTAAGTTGGCTTGTTTCTTATCTGAATTCACCATTATAGGCACTTAAATGGCAACTTTCAAAAGTCTGCTATATCAATTACTACTCCACCATTTGCTATTGATTTTTCAACAATTGTGGAAATCTCTTAATTGCTACTCTCCAACCTTCTATTCTCTTTATCCTTATGGATTTATTATTTTTACTCATTTACCATTATGTTAACAGGTCTGCAGAAGGATAGGAGGTAAACTAGTGTATCGATCCAATATTTTAAACCAGAAGTTGGGAGAGAACATTTTAAACATTTAGAGTGGATCTTTGTTGTTGTTTTTGTCTGGCAGCACCCACTCTATATTCTTGTAAGGAGCTACTTCTCCCTGACTCAGCTCCAGGCAGAGCTCACTCCACTGTGAATCCAGGTAAAGAGCCAGTGATCCAAGCTGAGTCAGTAAAAATACTATTTTCTCTAGCACAATGATTGGTTCAAGAAGGGACATATGACCTCCTAAATTGAACTAATCATGATCAACAAAACTTAATTAGCATTTAGGTTGACTTCTTGGGCAAGTGGACTATCTCATTTCCAGTGCACTGGGTATTTATCAATATGAGAGCCTACAGCTTCTGGGTTTCCCCAGAGGAAGCTTTAGAATAAAGCCAGTTCAGAGGGAATCAATAAAACAGATGGACTTGACATTGTTCAAGTAAGCCCTGTATTTAGCCATCCCTGAAGCCAAGCTACTTATGGATTTTTTAGAGATCTTCATTAATAAATTACCTTTGAAACTTAAACAAGTTTTTTTGAAACATAATCTCAAGGACTCATAAAAGATACAATATCATACCTAGTTCTCGGTGGAGTGTGAGGCAAAGTGGGGAGCTGGAGTCAGAACCTGATCCAAAGTTCACGTGTTCTCATCAGGAGCTAAGAAAAACCAACAAAGTTACAGAGGAAAATTCCAAAGGCACACCATCAGTTTACTAATCCTCAATAATCTCTGCAAACTCAATCCTAGATCAACCCACAAATCTATTTCTCTGCTCTGAAAACTAATTTTTTATAACTTCTAGAGAAAATTATAAAACAATTAATATTGGTGTCACTACGAGTATGCGATAAAGTCTCAGAAGGAACCTTGATGTTCCTCAAAAAGCTTTTTCCTTGACTTTAATGGATATTTTTTATTCCCCTCAGCATCTGTTTCTCCTCATATCACTTTGCTCTCAAAATAGTCTGTTTAGATCAGCCTCCCTCTCAATCTCTCCTTACCAAAGGATAAAAATTTATCTGCATCATTTTCTCTAGTCAGAGCCAAATAGAGAATTTTGAAAGCAACAGGAGAAAAGTGACTTGTCATGTACAAGGGAATTTCCCTAAGACTAGTGTGGATTTTTCAGCAGAAATGTTATTGGTCAGAAGAGAGTGATAAAAGGGTCAATCCACCAGGAATATGTAACAGTTATAAATATGTATTCACCCAACATCAAAACACCTAAATTTATAAAACACACATTACTAGAACTGAAGGAATAAATAGCCAGCAATACAATAATAGTGAGAGGCTTCAATAACCCACTCTCAAGAAAGAATAAAGCAACCAGACAGACAATCAACAAACAGAGGATTTGACCCACGCTATAGGCCAAATGAACCTAACAGAAATATACAAAACATTCAACCCAACAGCAATAGAATATACATTCTTCTCAAGTGCACACAGAACATTCTCCAGGATAAATCATGTGTTAGGTCACAAAGCAAGTCTTAACAAATTTAAGAAGATTGAAATCATACCAGGTATTTTCTCTGACCACAATTGAATGAAACTAGAAATCAGTAGTAGAAGTAAAGCTGAAAATTTTACAAATATGTGGAAATTAAACAACACACTGTGAATGACCAGTTGGTCAAAAGAGAAATCAAAAGATAAGTTAGAAAATATTTTAAGACAAATGAAAACAAAAACACAACATACCAAAACTCATGGGATGCAGCAAAAGCAGCACTACCAGGGAAGCTTACAGAAATAAATGCCTACCTTAAAATAGAAGAGAAGTCTCAAATAAACAACCTCACTTTATACTTCATAAGGAACTAGAAAAAGAAAAGAATAACATTAACAAGAGTCTGGAAGAAGTTGATTCTAACCCTCGTGGATGACTCTGAGGAGTTCGAGACTTCAGTAAAGGAAGCGATTGCAGATATGGTAGAAATAGCAACAAAATTAGAATCAGAATTGGAGCCTGAAGATGTGACTGAATTGCTGCAATCTCATAATAAAACTTGGGCAGATAAGGAGTTGATTCTTATGGATAAGCAAAGTGGGTTTTTTGAGATGGAATCTAGTGAAGATGCTGTGGACATTGTTGAAATGATAACAAAGGATTTAGACTATTACATAAACTCAGTTGATGAAGCACTGGTGGGGTTTGGCAGGAGTAAGTCTAATTTTGAAAGAAATTCTACTGTGAGTGAAATGCTATCAAATAGCATCACGTTGCAGAGAAATCTTTTGTGAAAAGAAGAGTCAATTGATGTGGCAAACCTCATTGTGGTCTTATTTTAAGAAATTGCCACAGCCAGCCCAACCTTCAGCACCCACCACCCTGATCAGTCAGCAGCCATCAACATAAAAGCAAGACCTTAAACCAGAAAAAAGATTATGACTTGCTAAAGACTCAGATGATCTTTAGCAGTTTTTAACAATGAAGTATTTTTTAATTGAGATATCTCCATTGATTTTTTAGACATAATGCTATTGCTCACTTAGAGATTAGTGTAAACACATTTTTATATGCTCTAGGAAACCAAAAACTTCATGTGACTTGCTTTATTCTGATATTCTTTTTACTGTGGTGGTCTGAAACTGAACCTGCAATATATTCAAGGTATGCCTGTATGTTACATATATAATTTATATTTATATACATAATCTCATTTTATGTATATAATAAATATCATTATACATATACTTACATATATATAAAAATCTGACTCTATCTCCTTCCAGAATTTCTCCTGTACATTTGATTTTCTTTACTATTGATATTATATATAATATTCATTTCTTTTTCAATTTATCAAATAGGTAATCTGAGCATTTGTGGAATAATGGCAAAGAAAAGAAAGCTGACTGTAAAGTAATGGTAATGATCTTCATATATTCATGGTGGCTTAGGTAAAGCAGTCTTACTGTCTTGTGTTGTACGTGTGCGTGTGCTTGTGTGTATGGCAAATATTTACATAAGCCTTTTCTGCCTTGTGTTTACATAATATATATGTGTATATATAATAGATATGTCTTATTTGTGATATGTATACAAAACAAAGCAATAGGACTATTTTACATTAGATAATAAAAATTGTAAAGATGCATGAAAATGTCAACTATTTAGGAAATATTTCTTAATTGATATAAAATAAATAAGACTGTGTATCAATAAATACAATTATTAGAAAATCAGTCCATCCTTCCAACAGAAAATGGATCAATTTCAGATAACCCTGTTGTCTGTGAGTGTGGTGTTAATTTTCCTTTTGTCTTAGGTAAACAAAATAAACATAAATATTAAAAATTAAATCTAATCCTTCTGAATATGTTATTGTTGGCTTCCATTTTAATGATTACTGAGTTTCTCGTAGTTATTTTGATTTTAAGCTCATTACGAAGCAATTCTTTCTCTACTAACATTTTCTGGAAATGGTGGTTTTCATGAGGTGATATGGTTCTGCAAAGCCACGACGACATATCAACAAGACTCTCACTCAGGACTGAGCCTCTGGGACCCAGAAACTAGTAATAGGATACTGGACTGAGAATCGCCAAACTCAGTTTTAGTGCTGTCTCCTCTATTAATCTGTTTGCTTCAGGTCTGTTTGCTCCTTAGGTCTCAGTTTTTTCCCATGATAAAACAGAAGTTATATGCCACAATTCCACTCAGTGATTAAAAAAAACAAAAGTTCTAAGAATCCCTGGGTCAAGAAACATCACTTTCACTTTATTTTGTTTTCGTTTGACGAAGAAATAATTCGTCCCAGTCATTTACCACTGAGCTTCAATTCTCCAGGAAATTAGTTCAGAAGTCATCTGTGCTCCCACCTTTACCCCTTATCCCTCCCTCACCCGGCCACAACAGCTTGTAAGCGTATTTCAGAATACTCATGCTTATTCACTGGAGGAAATATTTTATCAGCTATAAACAGTCTTCTCACTGTTGTTCTGTGTGGTAATTTAGGATTACATAGCCTCAGCCTGGGATCATTTTAGAGTGAAAATCTGGTGGTTCCTGAAACATTTAGCTTTATGAGCCTTATCACTAGTTGCAAATATTAATATATCACGTCCTTGGTGGACACAGCCAGGGCAGAAGTTGCTTCCATGGGGAAAATGATACTGACACAGAAAACTAGTTCAAAAATATTCTCAGGGAGAGGTCACAGTGGGAAAGCATTAATCAGTTCATGAACATGTGTGTGTGTCTGAGTTAGCTCCCCACTGTGATCTCTCATACCACTTCAGAGTCTTCCTTCAAAGCAGTTATAATGATTTATAATTATGAATCTATTTATGGAATCATTTGTTTAATGTGGATCTTTCCCTCTAGCTTTCTTGAAGGCAGGCATCATGCCTATTTTGCTCACCACTGGGCTTCTCTTGCCTATTAGAGTGCCTGGAACATAGTAGGTGCTAAGTAAATAATTGTTGAACAAATACATGAAGATTGTATAAACAGGAAGATATAACAGTAATTTCCTTTCCTTCCCAATTTCCAATTCTAAGCTACTTGCTTCTCTTAAGCCAAAGGACTGCTCAAACAGATGGGTGCTGAGTATAAGGATTTAGACTCCTTTGGGAATCTCAGCAAAGAGAACCGCTGTGGGCCTTTCTCTCTGTGGGAAGGACAAGTGTCAGGAGAAGAGCATCATAGTCGAGAGACGAGAATCATAAAGCAGAGGATCTGGGAAAGAACTTGGTGTTCAGAGATCTGGAGTAGGGAGAGATTTGACATTGTCCTCACCTGGGCAGACTGGTCACTCAACTCATAAAAGACTACGGGAGATCTGAATGGACTCAGTCTTCGTGCCTCAGAGGCTTTGAGAGTACAGGAAGACAAGAGAGCAGCTTTCTCGGGTTCCTCAGCAGAGGGCTAGCAGCCAGTCCGCCTCCACCAAACAGGCCTTCCAGCAGCTGCGGAATTCTTGCTGTGTAGGGCATTCTATTAACCAGCCCCCAGCCAACAAAGTGACAACCCACCTAATGGGGCAGAGAAGCTGCAGAGAGGGAAAAACATGGGAAAAAAACATATGAAGACATGCCTAGTGGGATTTTCACATACAGCTGTGACAAAGCAACCACTCTGTAGAACAGAGATCGGCAAACTTTTTCCGTAAGGGGTCTTATAATAGTATTTTAGGTTTTGAGGGCCATACAGTGTCTGTTGCAACTACTCAATTCTGCAGTTTTAGTGTGAAAGCAGCCATATAAAATATGAAAAGTAGGGCTTGTTTTAATAAATTTTATTTTTTTAAATGTGCAGTAGGTCAGGTTTTGCCAACAGGCCGTAGTTTGCTGACTCATGCCTTAGAGTAAGGCCAACTCTAGGCCTGCCTTATGAAATGAAGCCTTGAAAAGTTCCACAAGGAAAGCAGATTTTGAAGGTTGAATTTTACCCAGTAAGATAGCCTTGGGAAATATCTTAGACATTCCGTAGATTTTCCTTATCAAAGCATAAAACCAACCCTACACAAGTTCAAGATGATCAATCAATCAAGCTAACAGCTAGAACAAAATAAATATTCTCCATTGAAGACAGCACTTAGTGTCTCTATAATGTATTATCTGTGAAAGCCAATACATATTTTTAATTACCAGACATGTTTTTTTTTTTTTTGGAGACAGAGTCTCACTCTGTTGCCCGGGCTAGAGTGAGTGCCGTGGCGTCAGTGTAGCTCACAGCAACCTCAAACTCCTGGGCTTAAGCGATCCTGCTGCCTCAGCCTCCCGAGTAGCTGGGACTACAGGCATGCACCACCATGCCCGGCTAATTTTTTGTATATATATATTTTAGTTGTCCATATAATTTCTTTCTATTTTTAGTAGAGACGGGGTCTCGCTCTTGCTCAGGCTGGTCTCGAACTCCTGACCTCGAGCGATCCACCCGCCTCAGCCTCCCAGAGTTCTAGGATTACAGGCGTGAGCCACCGCGCCCGGCCTACCAGACATGTTAAGAAACAAGAAAATGAAACCCAGAGGCAAGAGGAAAAAGCCAATAGAAACAGCCTCAAAAGTGATCCTGATGTTGGATTTAGCCAATGTATTAAGATATCTACTTAAAATATCTCAAAGGACTTAGAGGAAAATATAGTCTTAATGAGTAAACAGAGAGGGGATCTCAGCAGAGAAATAAAATTTATATTTAAAAAAGACCAAATCAAAATTCTGGAGCTGAAAAGTACAATAAGTAAAATAAAATATTCACTAAGTAGGCTTAACAGGAGATTGGAAATCATAAGAAAGGGCTGGTGAACTTGAAGAGTGATACAAATCATCAAATTAGAGAAGGAAAAAAAGACTAGAGACAAAAGGTCAGAGTCTCAGGGTCCTATAGGGGAATATAAAACTCCAATGTAACTAAAATTGGAGTCCCAGAAAGAGGTAAAATGAGAATTCAGCAGAAAAAATATTTGAAAACATAATGACCAAACATTTCTCAAATTTGAGAACTTCAATACAGGAAGCTTAGTGAACTCTAAGCAAAATAAATGCCAAGAAAGCAACACCTAGGTGTATTCTAGTTAAATTGCTTAAACACACAAAAAAAGATAAAGAATAAACTTTGAAAGGAGACAAATATCACATATTAGGAATAAAAAAATGAAAATTACTGCAGACTTCTCATAAAAATAATAGAGGCCATAGTAGTTGTATATATTTATAGGATACATGTGATGTTTTGACACAGGCATGCAATGTGAATTAATCAGATCAGGTTAATTGGAACATCCATCACCTCAATTACATTTATCATTTATCATTTCTTTCTGCTAGGAACATTCCAATTCAACTCTTTCAGTTATTTTAAAGTATACCCTAACTTATTATGTATGCAAAATAATTAAAAATAAACATGTTTTTAAAAATGGAGGCCAGAAGACAAAGGAATGGCATATTTAAAGTTCTTAAATAGTCCACCCAGAATTCTGTATCCAGTGAATATATCCTTCAAAAGCAAGGGTAAAAATAAAGGCAATTTTTGGGTAAATAAACATGGAGAGAATTTGTCATCAGCAAATCCATACTACAAGAAATACTAAAGAATGTCTATTAGGCTGAAGAGAAATAATAGCAGATAGAAACTCAGATCTAAAGGAAGGAATGAGGAACATCAGAAATGGGAAGTGAGTAAATATATAGTAATTTTTCTCTTCTCATAATTTTCTTAAAGGACAACTGGCTGTTTAAGGGGAAAAAAAAAACAGCACTGGCATTGCAAGGTGGGATTTAAAATAAATGTTGAAGAAAAATTGTGGCAATAGCCCAAAGGATGGAATGAACATGGATAAATAAGTTTATACTGTTGTAATGTTGTTATATTTGTGAAATGGAAAGTGGAAAGAAGTGTCAATTTGAAGTATGAAGTCAAGTCTTATAATACTAATTCTAAGTAGACTTTGATAAGTTAGAGATGGATGCTGTTAGTCCTAAAGCAACCACTAAAAATAATAAAAAGAGTTATAGCAAGAAGCTAATAGAAGAAATAAAGTAGTATATTAAATTTTTTTCAATCAACCCAAAAGGAGGCAGAAAGGGGAAACCAAGGATCAAAGAATGTATGCAAATAAACACCTGAATAAAAAAATAATAGTAAGAGTACTTAAGGAAATGCAAATGAAGCACAAAAAAGAGTTTCTGGAGGGAGAAAACATAATTTCAAGCTAAGTAATTCACTGGACAAATTAAAAGGGAGGCTGCTCTGTTGAGACATAAATCAGCGGGCTGCAAAAACAACTTCAAAAAAACAGCTCCAAACAAAATATAAAATACACAGAGCTACAATATAGAGAGATGGAAACCATGAGAAAAAATAATTGATAACAGGTCCAGGAGATTTGACATGCCAATTTTAATGGTTTCAGAAAATGAAAAAGAAACAGGTGGAAGAGAAGCAATAATTGAAGAGATACCAGTAGAAGATTCCCCTGTGATTGAGAATACCTGAGTCTACAGACTGAAAGGGCCCACTAAATCCCAGGCAGGATTCAGGAGAAAAGACCTATACCTAGACAAATCCTAGTAAAATTCCCAAACATTGATCATTAGAAGAAAATCTTACATTTGTCCAGGCAGAAACAAGAAGTTATTCTTCAAGGAAAAACATGCTATTGACATTGATTTTCTCATCTGCAATGCTAGAAGCTAGAACATAGCAGACTAATAATATTGAGAGAAAACAAGTTTAATCTGAGAATCTTTAACCAGCCAAGGGATCGTGAATCTTTTGCAGACAAGGAAGATAACTAAGAACTGTCATGGGAAATCAGGATATACAAGAACTTAAAGAATATATCTAAGCACCCATGTATCCCACCTATGGAAAATATTTGAGAAAAGATTCCAACCAAATAGAAAATGAACAAGTGCAAAGATCTGAAAATGGTATAAGAAAAACAAGAGAAGAAACAATCATGGGCCATAAATCCCCCTCCAGCACTCCCCTTCCATCTTTCTATAACATATTTTAAACCATTAATTAATGTGCTTCTGGAACAAACAACTATCATGACTTTATCATTAAAAAATAAAACACCTAAATTGACTAATAAATATGGAATCACTACATAAATATTTTAAAGCTGTCAGAAAATTATCTCCAAAAAAGATGATGCACCAAGATGCTTTTTAAAAGTGAGTTCAAAAGGCCAAAGATCAGAAAATTGGTTTGCTACAAAAACTATTCCAGGACATAAAAAAATAACAGATAGTTTACCAATTATTTTTCTATAACTTTGATATAAAATATGACTAAAATAGAGCTTAAAATCATCAATCTCAAGTATAACTCACCAAAACCAGAATTAATAGTGGTAAATCAAATCCTGCAAATTTTTTAAAAGACTATTTATTACAGTAATATAAGAATGACTTCAAAGCTTCAAATATATTAACATAATATTGCTATAGTAATAAACCAAAGAAAGATAAGATTCCACACAATACTGATAATGAAAGTTTAGTAAGCTAGGAATAATTTCCTTAGTGTGTAAAAAAAAATTCCTATAATCTCCATTGTGGTGTAAGAAAAACACACCAGAGTTTTTCCACTGAAAACAGTAAAAATTTCTGAAGTTATTTAACACAGTTGTGGAAGTACTGTTGAATGCACTGACATGAAGAAACTAAGTACAATAATTAGGAGGGAGAAAGAATATGTCCTTATGAGATACTATGTAAACAGACACCCAGAAAATGCAAGTGTCAACTGTGAAGACCCCTTTGAGTTGAGCATTCAGTAAGCCTATTATTGATACATACTCTACAGTACAGCAGACAGACCAACAGTTGACAAATCTGTTCCTAAAGGCCCAGAGAGCAAATATTTTAGGCTTGCCAGCCGAAGCATCTCTGTCATAACTTTTCAACTTTGCCTTTATAGTGCAAAATCAGCCATATACAATATGTAAACAAATGGACATGGCTGTGTTCAAATAAAATTTTATTTATAAAAACTTTATTTACAAAAAAAGAGTTATATTTGTCCCCAGGCTGTAGTTTGCTGACATCTGATCTACAGTGTACAATATTGATTATTTTTTATTGAAAAGATTTACTAAATATCTATGACGAGTTTAAATATATGAGAAAATGATAAATATGCACGTAAAATTCTCAGTAATAACCTTAAGAAGCAGTATGTAGACCTACATAAAGAAAATTATAAAAAATGACTAATTACATAAAGAATAACTTAAACAGAGAGGAACAAGACAATTATATTTCTTAAAGGGAGAAGGCAGTATTATAATGATGCTAATCCTTCCCAAATGAATATTATGTTTAACATAATTGTAATCAAGCCTCCATGGGGGTTGGAATTTGACAAAATTATGTTAAAATTCACCTAAGGAGTGAGAATAGTAAAGAATTTTTAAAAATAAGAATAATAAGGGGGGAGGAACTCGCTCTGCCACATATTAAAACATTTGAAAAGCTGGGATACTTAAGACAATATACTTTTGGCAACAATGAAACAAAATAAAGTAAAATCAGATGTCTGAACTAAACAGAATAGAAACTGTGAAAATGACCATGCAAGCCGATACCATGCAAAACAATTTAAATAATCAATAGGAAAACTACAATTGGTTATGATATTTTTCTAAAAATTGTCAACCTCTATGGAAAACAGTATGGAGATTCCTTAAAGAAATAACTGCCATTCAATCCAGCAATCCACTGCTAGGTATCTATCCAAAGGAAATGAAGTCATTTTATTAAAAAAAACACCTGCACTCAAATGTTTATTGCTGCACAATTCACAATCATAAAGATGTGAAATCAACCTAAGTGTCCTTCAATTCATGAGTGGATAAAGAAAATGCGGTGTATTTGTATATGTATATATGTGTACGCACACACACACCATGGAGTACTACTCAGTTATAAAAAGGAGTGAAATAATGTCATTACATATACATACATATATGTATACACACACACATATACACACACACCATGGAGTACTACTCAGTTATAAAAAGGAGCGAAATAATGTCATTTGCAGCAACATGGAAGGAACTGGAGACCATCATCCTAAGTGAAGTATCTGAGGAATGGAAAACCAAACAGCATATGTTCTCACTAATAAGTGGAAGCTCATAGATGGGTACACACAGGCACAAAGCAATATAAAGGACATGAGAAACCAAGAAGGGGGGAGGGCAGAAGCCTGGGTGTGGTATAAAAACTCACCTAATGGATACAATGAACACCATTTTGGTGAAAGGCACACCAAAAGCCTTGACTTAAGCATTATACAAGATATCCTTGTAACAAAAACACTTGTGCCTCCTTAATCAATATTTTGGTATAAATAAAATTTTTTTAAAAGGGAAAAACTGTCAAAACATTAAAAACTCTCTCACTGTGAGTTATAAATTGCATAGGAAAATGAAAAAATGCTAACACTAATATTTATTTAGCACACTGAAATTTAGAACATTAGAAACATTGAAGAATTAAAATGTTTTATTTCTCTGTAAAAAAAACTTTTCAAGAGTCATTTTAACATTGCTTGCCTTCTTCTCAAGGTATAGCTCATGACAGGAAGCAAGCTTCTTTTCTATGCCTTGGAGACTTGTCATATTCCTTTCTCAGTTTGGAATAGCTTCCATTATTTTACCCTTTACACTTTCAACGTTGTGAAATATCTCTGAGAGTTCGTTTGATGTTAAGTTTATTGCTGACAGCACTTCCTCCAGGACATCTTTATCCTTTTCATCATAATCACTTTCCTCATTTATGCCATTAAGTGCACTTTTACTAAATTCCTTGGCTACTTATCTAGAATTTCTCCAGTGGCAGCAGTGTCAACATTCCCGTAGTCATTTATTTCTTTTATAACTCCATTTATATTCAATTCGATTTCCACCTCCAGTGTTACCACTTTTTATTTCTTTGCTGCACTTTCATCTTTGTTGACCAATTTCCTCTTTGATTGTCCATTCTTCTGAACCATCACATGCATTTATTACTGGAAGACAAGGCACTATAACTGCACACTTTTCTGCCTGTGCATAAACTGAATAACAGGTGCACGGTGACCAGATAGAGGCGGACTTTGAAGGAATGTGGCTGGTTATTGATTATAATGCACATCTGTTTTTTATGCAGTAATTTACGGGCTGAAGCTTGTACTTTATACAATCATTCACAAGTAATATATCATGGTAGCTGAAATTTAATTGTGTTGTTAGGGGACTGGTGTCATTTAACCTAACCATGGTAACTAAAATGCATATGTTTCAGAATCATGCCAAGTAAAGAGTTTGTGTGTGTGTGTGTGTGTGTGTGACCATCTAATTCAGGGTTGTCAAAGGAGGGAAAAATTATATAAGAGATGCTGGGACAATTGATGGGTTATTTGGAATACAACAATGTTTTTATCTGTCACACTATACTTCAGAATAAATAAATTCAAGGTTGTTCGGAGTTAAAAATAAAATAATCAAGCTACAAGAAAACTATAAGTGAGATTTAAACAAAGTGTCAAGGTAGGGCTAAAGTCTACAAAGCTCAGAATAATGTTTGGGATGGCTGAGCTCCTAACCAATAAACTTTAGTAAAAATTGCTTTTTAATATATTATCTCATTCTATTCTTTCAACAATCCTGAAAAATAGCTAGTAAAGATAGCATATGTGTGAAAATGTCTTTGTTCTTATAAGATACAGGTTAAAGTATTTAGATATGAAGTGTCTTGATGTCTGCACTCAACTTTCAAACAGTTTAGTCTAAAAATATGTATATCTGTAAATAGATGATATATAGATAAACAGCAAATGAAAAAATATTAACAGCTGATAAATGTCAGTTAACAGTATATGGGTGTTCATTATACTATTCTTTCCATGTTTCCATAGCTTTAAAACTTTTTAAAATGCAAAATTTGGGAAAATAAAGCATCTAGAGTGTATTTTTTTAAGGATATTTACATATAACTTGCTTTATAAATTCTAAATTTGATTCATTGTTTTCTTTAATGAGACTGAGAGGAAAAAATGCATCAATTTGAACATTTGTCTATTTTGTGCTTTTGGCATTAAACATTTACTACAGTCCAGCTGTCTTTTAGACAGACAAATGCTTTTTTCCCCCCACCAATTCTCCCAATGAACAGACAAATGCTTTTAAGGGTTTATGTTGACAGCTCTTTCCTTTAGTTAAAAGCTAATCAAAATTGCTTTGGTCCTGAGAATGAGGGTGGTAAGTGAGGCAGTTTTAGTAGCTGAGTGAAAGATGAGCATTATTTTCCAGTTTACCATCTTTTACAAACCAGAAAATCTAATTTTATTCTTATTGCCTCACGTGACTTTTCCCAACTAGCTTAATTGACCATCACTGGCAATTGGTCCTCTCCTTGACCATCTAGGACACAAGATGTGTGTGTGACAGTTGATTCTGCAGGTCCCCTCAGGAGCAAGAAGTGTGGTACCATGGGAAGCACAATTTCCAACAAGATGAAGTGAGAGACGTGGGAACCAAACAACACTATTGCTTGAACATCAACTAGGTTTCAGCAGCTCCTCCTAGAGTCCCCATTCCTTCCACCCACCAGGGGATGTTATCTACATGGACCTGGGTTATTTTACAGCATGACCAATTCTACAGGCCATTGCTACTGCCTTAAGGAAGGCTGGACTCCCCCTACCTCCTGGTGGTAGTTGCTCCTCCCACTGCAAGCTGAGGGCCTTACGAACAACATAATCGTATCACCTGTACACTTGGGTGAGTATTTTTTAAGAGAAATATAAGCATAAACAAAGAGTCTGCAGGTAGCCATAGACTTCAGATAAATTCAGGGCCTCAGTCTGTACTAGCATCAAAAACACTTTAACCAAAATTCCATTTTGAATCTTGAGATCTGATAATTCATTCCATCAGCTCATCCTCTTACCTTGTTAGTGCTATTCTCCTTTTGCAAATTCATTCTGTTCTCTTCTCTTCCCTGATCTGCTCACAAGGGAGGCTGAACTCTATGGACTGCATCAATTGGTCTCCTTTGCCACCTGGCTTCCAGCTGGGTTTGGCCAGTGGAGATGCTGGAAAGAGACTGGAGGAGAAAACGGGAAAGGGATCAGGGTGTTTCTTTCCCACTAACCCCCTACTTTACACTGCACTTGTGGCAGTAGCAGCATCCTTCCGCAACCATAGTTCCTGTTGGGACCCCTCCCCACCTCTGTGGTGCAACCCTCACCACATTCCTCATGATCCCTCAGGCCTGGGGATGTGATGGCTGTGTCTTTTGGTGATCTCCGGGTACCTTGACACTCTTTGTTGGCCCCATAACCCAGCCCACACCTCAGTGAGTAGTCCCTTCACTTAAGCCTCTTCAACTCAATTATGTGAAGGGATCGGATTCTGTTGCCTGCCAGGACCCTGACTGATACACCAGCCAGCTTTCCTTTCCTTTACATCAAGTTATACCATGTTTAATTTCTTATACCATATATTTTGCACAGTTTACCTCACTCTTGACACTTGCCACTGTCCACTCTAAAGAACCATCCAATGGTTAACAAACTTTTCTCTATCTTCACTCACCGAATGCACCTTCCTCCTGCCTTAACTGACAATTACATCTCCCCTGAGGGTACCTTTTCCCCTACAATCTCCTTGTGGAAAACAGCTTATCACACACAGCCAACATACTGTAGGTAAAAGGGCAAGATTTCAAATTATCTCTGCTCTTCACTGCTGTTTGTAAATCAATATCCCACCACCTTCATATAAAAATAATTTTTACTTTGAGACTACTAGCACAGAACTAGAGTAACCTATTCTCCTTTTCTTGCTGTCATTTACCTACCCCTTCATTCTTTGACAATATCACTATTTAGGTCAAAGTCATCCTCTCCTGTCATTATCCTAGGTGATTTCAAAATTTCTTGATTCAATCAATGTCATTCAAGTTCACCTTCATTTCACTGCAGTCAAACACACCTATGGTGATTAGTTAAGGCATAGATTCAGTTGCATGGAACACACATGTAAAATGATGGTGGATTAAACAACACACAAGTTTCCTTCTTTGTCTTGTACAAGTGTAAGCTGGTATGTTGGCTGGGCTCCATGAAATCTTTGGGGGCCCAGACTCCTTCCACCTGTTGCTTTGCATCTATAGGTTACTGCTGTTGTCTGTATGGACCATTACAGCTTGCTGCCATGTCTGTGTGTCAGTTGGTGCTAACGGTGAGAAGAGCAAGAGGGAGCACACCTCTTCTTTCAGAGGTGTGACCAAGATTGCATATATCACTTCTCATTTACCATTGGCTGGAACTTTGTCATATGACCACATGAACCTGCAAGGGAGGCTAAAAGTACATTCTTTATTTGGGTTATTGGTGAATCTTGCTAAACATTCTATTGCTAAAAAAGAATGGAAAGAATGTATACTGGGAAACTACTAACAGTTCCTGCCACATATCACATCCTAGACATTGCCATCACCCGAAGCAACACTCATATCACTCAAGCCACTATGAAAGGCTTAACTCTCTAACAGCCACTTTCTATCTATGTATTCCTCTTACTCGCCACATCCAACTAAATTCATTTATGAACAAAAATAAGAACTTTATCCATTAACCCCCTCCATATTATTTCAAGTTTTCAGATAAATCCTGTCGCTAACAGAAGCTTCATGATTCATTTCTCTCTTGCCTATTAATTCCTCTGACACACCTGGAGAAAATCCAATTTGTGATGATCCTAGTTTTCTGTCATTTTTTCCCTGCACACTGGTGGCTAAACTCCCACAACCACATTGGTTGGTCCCCGACACATTCCAGGTTGCCAATATCTGTTGGGCTGTCAGTGTTGCCTGGAAACCCTTCTGAGTGTTCCTCACCAGCTCCCTCTTCAGTTCTCCACAGTGAGTATCTCCCTTTCTTCAAGACCTTTGCCCCTGCCACCTTTGCTCTTACGTCCCAGAGCTGACTGTATTAGTTTCCTATTGCTGCTCTAACAAATTAGCAGAATCGAGTGGCTTAAAACAATACAAGTTTTTTCTCTTGGAGTTCTGGAGGTCAGAAGTCTAAAATCAAGGTGACAGTAGGACTGCATTCCTTCTGGAGGCTTCTGGAAAAAATCCTTTTCCTTGCCTTTTATTGCCTCTGGAGGCCACCTGTGTTCCTTGACTTCTGCCCCTTTTCTCACATCACCAACACTTCTGTTTCCGTTGTCACTTCTCCTACTCAGACTCTGCTTCTCCTGCCTTCCTCTTTTGCAAGGGCCCTTGTGATTACACTGTGCTCACCCAGATAATCCGGGATAATCTCCCCATCTGAAGATCCCTAACTTACTCACATCTGCAAAGTCCTTTTGGCCATATAAGGTAACATATTCCCAGGGATTTGGATGTGGATGTTTTGGAGGGGCCATTATTTAGCCTACCACACTGACCTTCCCTCCTACTTCCCAGGCAGAATATAGACATCAGGTAGAGGTTCCCCTAATATCTATTCCCACTTCCTTGGGGACACATTTATTTCTATTCAGGCTCATCTTGACCTCTCTCTCTCTCAGTTTCTGTGGAGACAGTGTTCTTCCTACCAAAGGCTGAGTTCCCAATCTTTTTTTACAACCGAAACTTCTTTACTCTATTAATGCTTTCACCTTAATTTTTTCCTTATCTGATATTAAGATTGCTACGCCAGCTTTTTTTTAGTTTGTTTTTACTAGTATCATCCCTCCCTTTAATATTAAGCTGTTTATGCCATTATACTGTAGTGGTTAATTCTTTAATTAACTGGATGTTTAAAAATATAGTAAGTTCTGCTAAAACATGACATATGCATTCCTAAAAATCACCATATTGTGCAAACTTGCACAGTAAAAACCACAGAGCATATGAGAAAAAAATGGACTTAAGGGCACAAAACTTCATCAAGGGTATATTCTAAAAAATAAGAAAAGAAGAAAAAGAAAAAATGGTAACACAGCTTTACACATTTTAGACAGTTAAGAAATACAAAAGTACTGTAATAGATATGGCATTTTTCCTTGAAAAAGACCTGAAGTTTTCTTGTAGAATTGGATGTCAGAATAGTTGCAGTTTATACGTTTTTGTAAAGTGGCACAAAGAGGGTTAACTGAATCAGAAGGAAGGTTGTAACACCATGTGTGGATGGAAGTGGTTTATAACACATGGTAAAAGAGGAGCTAGCAGATGTTTGAGTTGTGTGCATTCTGTGTAGTCCTGTGCAGCTTGGCCCCGCTGGGTGAAGTTTTCAACATTCATCTAGTGTTTCTCACAGATGAAATCACACAAAAGCAAAGCAAACGTGAAATTTGTGTTATGGTCCAAGTTCCTCCTAATATTAATTATTAATTATATGTAAGTAATATTAATTGTGTTAATAATAAATTCCCATTTCTAAAAACAACCATTATAGAAAAATGGACTGTACATTCTGAATGTCTCTATATTTTAACAGGCTAGTTTAAATCTACATTTAAGCTTATTTCTAATATTTTACCTTGGTTTTTTGTTATGCCTTTTTTTCTTTTTATTTACTCCCTTCCTGTCATCTTTTGAATTTATTGAATTCCTTTCTTCCTTTTTTCCTTTATTGTTTTGGAAATTATTTTGTTTTATTATTTTTATTACCGCCCTTAACTTTTAACATGCATAGTTAACCTACCCCAAAGTCAATCGATATGTCTATCATTCTGCTCAAGTCCCTAGGAACATTCCAACAACCCTTAAGCAAGCTTCTCCCATCTTCCACACTATTGTTGAAATTCATACCTAATGGATATGATGCACACTAACTGGGTGATGGACACACTTACAGCTTTGACTCAACTGTACAAAAGCAATTCATGTAACCAAACGTTTGTACCCCTGTAATAATCTGAAATTAAAAAAAAAGAAAAAAGAAAGAAAGAAAAAAGAAAAGGAAATACAATTTTACCTTGTTTTTAAATAACTTGTTTGAAAGCACTTTGTTTTTAAATATTTTCACCTTATTTTTAAACACCTTATTTTAAACATTTTTTATTCTATTTTATACTCAATTGTTGTCAGATTTACCACTACGCTTTACAAATGTCTTTGTGCATCTGTTACTTCTTGCCTCCCACTCCTTTTTCCTGAGTTCAATCTACTTCCTACTTGAAGTTCCTCCCTCAGTAATTATTTCAGGATAGGCTTGTAGGCAATAAACGTTATTATGAAAATTCTTCTATTTAGCTCTTCCTCTTGCGTGATCATTTACCTTGACATAAAGCTCTGGGTCTCCTTTTTCTCCTCAGCGCTTGGAAGATGTTATTTCTTTGTCCCTGACATCTATTGTTGATAAGAGATCTGCTGTCATTGTGACTGTCATTCCTTTATAAATAATCTGTGTTTTCTCTTAGGCAGCTGCTTTTAAGGTTCTCTCAATAGCCATGATGTCTGCAATTTTATTACAAATTACCGAAGTATGCATTTATTTTACTTATCCTGCTGAAGATTTGGTGTATCATTTCTCTCCAAAGGCTCCCAGCCATTTTTTAATATTGGAAAATTCTCACCATTATTCCTTTCAACACTGTGTCTCCTCCGTCCTCTTCACTCCCTCCTTGAACTCCTTTCAGATGTATTATATATTGAAGTTTCTCATTAGGTGCTTCACATCTCTTAATTTCTCTTTCATATTTCTCATCTCTCTATCTCTCTGTGCTGCATTATGGGTCATTTCTTTTGATATATTTCAGTTTTCTCATTCTCCACTTAGCTATCTAGAGTCATGTTGAACCAATTTATTCAGTTTTTAAAATTTCAATCAGCTTCTTAAAATTCCTAATGCTTATTTATCTACTTATTTCTTTTTCTTTTTCTTTTTTTTTTTTTTTTTTTTTTTTTTTTTGAGACAGAGTCTCACTCTGTTGCCCAGGCTAGAGTGCCGTGGCATCAGCCTAGCTCACAGCAACCTCAAACTCCTGGGCTCAAGCAATCCTCCTGCCTCAGCCTCCCAAGTAGCTGGGACTACAGGCATGTGCCACCATGCCCGGCTAATTTTTCTATATATATTTTTAGCTGTCCATATAATTTCTTTCTATTTTTAGTAGAGACGGGGTCTCACTCTTGCTCAGGCTGGTCTCGAAATCCTGAGCTCAAACAATCCGCCCGCCTCGGGCTCCCAGAGTGCTAGGACTACAGGGGTGAGCCACCGCGCCCAGCCTCTACTTATTTCTTATTCGTAATATTCTACATTGGCTTTAAGTATTTCATTCCTTCCTTTATTTCTTTAAATGTTTAAATAAACTTATTTTAAAGTCTCTGTCAGAATGGTGTACTATGCATCTGCGAATTCTTTCATTTTGTGACACTCTCTCTCTCTCTCTCTCTCGCTCGCTCTCAGTGGCCTGCTCTCATATGGCTGCTTCTTGTGCTTCGTTTTTCCAAGAGCTCCTCTTCAGCAGGAATGATTTCCGTGGGACATCCTTCATAAGGAAATGCTGTGCAGCATTAGCCTGAGTTTCTGATTTTTCGAGAGTTACTCTCTTCCCAGCCATGGGGCAGAGCAGGTGTCCTGTTTCATGCTTGCTCAGAGATAGGGCAGCCCCTTCCCAATAGCCAACTTAATGCAGGGAGTCCCATTCCAACCTGACGTTAGAAACTTGCCTGTCAGGAATTCCCTATTCCTCTTTTGGCCCTTTGGCTTTGGCACTAGTTGAGCACTGTGGTTTGGGGTTTCTCCTTCATTTCCAATACTGGAAGCTTTCCCCTTCCTGTATCAAAACTTGACTATGTGTTTACAACTATCTCATTCCAAGATATCTAGCAAATATATGATATACATTAGGAGATAAAGGTCTTCCTGCCTCTGCTTTGTTTGCCACATTGATCAGAAGTCTTTTCAAATACTAGTATCTATGGATAACTCTAAAGTCTGTATTGTGGACCCCAATGTGACGGCTGAGATCTAGAAACATGTCCTGTCACCTACAAATCACTGTCTGGATATAGCACAGTCACCTAAACCCAGAATGTACAAAATTATTTTTTTATATTTTCTAGATCTCAAATCTTCAAGCCTTTTCTCCATTTTCCTGTCTCAATAAATGGCACCATCACCATTGGTCAAGATGCCCAGTTTAAAACTCTGGAAGTCATTTATCTTTGACTTGCTCTAATTCTCTATCTCCCTGAAGGGTTCGGTTGATTTTGCCAAGGATGAATAATAATCCTAGTTTGCCCAGGACTGAGGGGTTCCCAGGATTTGGGACTTTCAGTGCTAAAACAGGGAAGGTCCCAGAAAACCAGGACAAGCTGGTCACCCAATTCCACCCTTAAGTATTTCTTTAAACCCTCCACTTTCCTTCATCCCACTGCTTTAACTTGGACAACCACAGTCACATGCTGGAATCCCTGCAGCGGTTCTCGCTCTGATCTCCCTGCCCCAATCTTACTCTTTCCCATACATCCTCCACGTTATTGATAAAGAGACTTTTCACGGATGGGAATCTGGTTAGTTCCAAATTAAGTCATCCACTGGCTCCCATTATCTCAAGGATAATTTCTAACGTTTTAACACAATCTGCAGCAAATCCCCCCGGAAGGTGGCTCTTGCCTGCTGATTCCATTCTTTGATTCCCTTTTCCACAGACATGCTCCAGGCATATTGAATGACTCATAATTGCTCAAATGTGCTACAAGACTGGGTGCTTCTGGGTCTTCCAAACAAGCTACCCCTTCTACCTAAACTGCTCTTCTCAGACCCTTTACCTGGTGACCACCTACTTTTCACTCAAAATTCAAGTTCAGAATCCCTTCCTCAAGAAGCTTTGTCTGATCCCCTTGTTTTCCTCTGGCCTGAGTTAAGTGTCATCCTTGCATGCCTCAAGGTGCTCCCTGTTCTTGGAGCTATCATGGCACTCGTTGTGTTGCAATTATTTATGTACCAATCACTCTACTAGACCACAGAATGATTCTTCTCTGTACTTCTGCTGCCTAGGATGTGCCCAGAAGGTGAATAAACAAGGAACTGGGAGTCTGAGGGTTTTGGAAACAGTCCTGGCTCTCCCCTTAACAAGCCACTTAGTTTCCCTGGGCCTCAGTTTTCTGCCCTCCCTTTGCTTGGCTACTCCTTCTTATCCTTGAGGTTCAGCTCATATGTCACTGACTCTGAGAAGCCTTCTAAAGGCAAGTTTTGATGGAACCCCATAGTACCCTATGCTGCCCGTACCTGTCTGTCCATGACTCTCAATAGTGGAGGATTCATTTCTGTCTTGTTTATCTCTATCCCCTGCATCCAGCATGTTGCCTGACACACAGGAGAAATTTAATAAATAATGGTTGGTTTAATAAATTATAAACTACAAGACATCAAACAGAAGAAGATGATCCCTAAGATACCTTTAGGCTCTAGCCATCTGTCAAGCAGAATAAAGCCCTATGTTTCTGCAGTAACCAAGAGACATTAGATGATGTGTGCCACCTTTGGAAACTGCCCTAAATGGCATGGTGCCAGCTATTGTCAAGGCAAACACACATTCAATTGGGGTTTGGCCAAAAGTAGGGGAAATTGAATAAAAAGAAACTTGAATAAAAAGAACAGTCATCTAAAAGCAATGCTAGAGAAAGAAGGAAAACTAAAGACAAGCTATGTGTTCCTCATAAATATGGGAAATAATGTGTCCTCGCTAGAGGACATGATGCCAACCCACAGCAGGCCTCATGGAATCTTCCAGCATCTCCTTCAGGAGAGGCCACAAGGATGCTCTAATTTCACCTTGTCTGCTCTACCTACTCCTGCCACAAGGGACAGGGCAATCCCACAGGTCAGCCCCCATGGACAGAGCACACCACCTACAGGTTCGAGCCCTGCTCCTGCCATCACCAATCTGAAGCACCATGACTGTCTCACTCCACAGGCATCCCTACCACCAGCCCCAACCAAACCTCCTGACTGTCTACTGCAATTTCTTCCCTTCTCACCTTCCAGAAATCCCTGCAACTCGTGCCTGTCTAGCCTAATTCCCCTCTGACAACACACTCTATTTTGGCAAATAGAGAGAATTCCATTATAATCACTGGCAGTGCCATCTTGCTTTTCCTATTCCTACGTTCATTTTACTCTTCCCCAGAGAGTCACTTTCTACGTCCACCAATTACCACCAGAGCGTCTCACCCTTTATCCTCCACAATACAGCTCTGTGCTCATTTTATATTTAAAGAGAACATGGATCATTAAGCCTTTATCAAGTAATTTTCTTAAATTACTCACCAAGAATCATCCTCAGTCCAGAACTCAAAACTTCGAAATGGCAAGATGAGATTAACACATTTCTTCTGGAAGGATTACTTGTATCCTAGAGATTTCTCTACTTCTTCCAATTATTGTCATAGTCTTTCAATTTCCTTTATTTGTGAAGAAGCATCTTAAGGTAGGAAAAGCTTTAAAGTAAAATAGAAGTCTCATGTCCAAAGAGCTGATTTTAGAGCTCATGGGGGTAGGTGAGTGATGGAAAAGAAGAAGCCTTTAAGGAAGAATAGGAAATACTTCTGGGGAAACTCCTTTGTGAGCCCTGAGGAGGAAGCAGCTGCAGACAGAAATGGAAGGAACGATTTCACTGAAACACTGAGCCATTGCAATGCAGAGGGTCACACGCAGGGGGAGATGGATAATGCCCCCACTTCTGCTCAGTCTTGTCATCAGAGAGCCTTGCGGGTGGCCACTTGTCAGTGGGCAGCCAGGACAGAGGACTGTGGCCGGCCTCATTAAAAAAGTCTGGAGCAGGGTAAAGGAAACAGCAACCACTATATGGCAGCTGGCAGGATTTGTTAATAAACACCCAAGAGAGAGTCTCTGGAAATTTCTAGGAATAATTAGGAGAGACTTTTCAGGGTCCCCAGGTCCTTTTAATAATGGATAGGGCCAAGAACCAGTGTAATCAGGTTTACTGTAGTTAACATGACCCTGAAATCAAGTGTGGCCTCTGTGAACAGATGTTCTATGTTAGAGGAGCTAATCCAAGGTTATTGATGAATTCTGACACCGTGCGCATCTGCATAATAGAATAATGACTATTCATAGAGTAAAGCCAGGAGGGCATTGGCACCCCGGTAGAGTCATCCCTTGAAATATGTGCCAACTCACAAGGATTGGGCTGGTCCCACTCGAGGAAGAAAAAATTGTTGAAGCTAATTAACTTTCTAGGGACAAATATTAATTGGGCTTGAGATGGTGGACGCAGAGTGTCACAAATTTGTAAATAGCCATAGGTGGGAGAAGTGTCAGATGAAGAGAAGTCCTAGAAGGCAGTATCAATAAGAACTAATTATTATTTTTTTCAAATGGGGTCTTTTCTGGAGTTGAAAAAGACACTTACGATGGTAAATAAGTTTGGATCAGTTCGAATCCTCTTCCCTGTCCCATTTCTCTGGACAGAATACCCTGGGATGAGCCTCTGTGACAGGCCAGGGGGAAATCAGAGAGGCTGGGGGAGATGCAAATGGTGTACTAGATGGGCATTCTTGGGGACACTGCAACTCCCAGTCCATGCAGAAGATTTTGAAATTGGGTTAGGATGTGCTTCTGAGATGGCACCTGCCATGGTCTGAATCTATGTGTCCCTCCAAAATCCATGTGTTGAAACCTAATCACTACTGTGTTCGTGTTAGAAGGGGAGGCCTTTGGGAGGTAATAGGTCATGAGGGCAGAGCTCTGACAAATAGAATTTAGTCCCCTTATAAGAGAATTCCCGGAGAGCTACCTTGCTCCTTCCATCGCACTAGGACACAATGAGAGGGCACCATCTATAAACCGGAGGCAGGCCCTCACCAGACACCAAATCTGCTGTTCCCCAGATCTTAAACTTAACATCTTTTAGAGCTGGGAGAAATAAGTTGCTGTTATTTATAGGCTGTGCAGTCCATGGTATTCTGTTGTAGCATTCCAAACAGGCTAAGACAGTGCCCTAGTGGCAGTTCCCTGAGGCAGAGAAGAGAATTGCGGGAAGTCAGTGTTTCTTTCATCAGAGGTCATACATAACCTCGAGGTCGTTGGAGTCTTTATTACTGACTGCTAAAAAGCATGTGGGGATTTGACACTGCATCACAGTGAAGGCAAAACCAGCCCCCAGTTGGATCTACACCCAAAGTCCTGATTATAAAAAACAGTGAAGAAGGGTCAGTAGATTTGGAAACTGGCCAACGCGGGCGTATTTGGAACCTGTGACAATAGAGACTATAAACAGCCACCTGTTACTGTGGACACTCAAATTGCATTAAAGTCTCAAGGCCTCCTTAGGTTCTCACTGTCACTGTTAATCAGGAGAAGCAAATGAACAGAAGGAAAAGCACAAGACATGGAAATGCTGCTTCAGGCTTTCATGGTAGAAGTTAAAGTGACTGTGGCTCAGCCATTTAGGATCATGTTAGGGTCATTAATGCTTTTAGGGAGTAGGAGAGGCAAGGCCTCACCCCTATTAGCAGAGAATCACTCTCAACACACACACACACACACACACACACACACACACACAATGTTCTGTAGGAAAGCAGATGGGCCACAATTTATCAGCTCCAATGGTCAGGCTAAAACACCCTCTGATTTAAAAAATTGAGGAGTATTTCAGAAAAGTTACATAAGTTTTTTTTTACATTATGAAAGAAAACACTTAAAATATCTTACACACAAATGAATAGTACATTGAATAAGTATAAATGAAGACTCATCTATCCACCACCCAGGACAAGAAAGAGAACATTGCATTGTTTCTGAAAGGGTTGAACTTTCAAAGCAACGAAGAATCAAGAAAAAAAAATTGTGACTGTTCAAGACTTTTAAATGACATCTGGGTCCCTCATCTTAAACAAAGGTGACTTCTGTGCAAAACTCAAGGAGGACATTCTCCTCCATGCTCAATTCAGATATGACCACAAGGAAAATGGAAAAAGGAGGAAGCTCCAAGCAGGTAGGAAGCAGGAGTCAAAAGCTACTGTGAACAAAGAAGCAAGATCAGGGCCCAATCAAGGAATGTTCAGGGTTCTCAGCCTTGGCAATATCAACCTTTTGGGCCCAGTAATTTTTTGTTGTGGGGTAGCTGTCCTGTGCATTGTAGGATGTTTAGCAGCATCCCTGACCTCTACCCACTGGATGCCAGTAGCATCTCTTCCCCAGTTGTGACTAACACAAATGTCTCCAGATATTGCCAAATGTCTCCTAGGGGGCAAAATTATTCCTGGTTGAGAACTACTGCCTTGGGGTAAGGGAACCCCATAGAGTCTGCCCAGGAGGATCTCAGAATTGCCACGGACTAGTGACTACTGCATATTTCCTATTCTTCTCGTTTCTAAATGAGAATGTTTATTGTGATTTCTTCTGTCCTATCTTACCACTGCATATTTTGTGTATAGTGGAAACACAAATTTTGTCTTAATTCACATGTTTACAGACCAAGGGACTCTACATTCATATCTAGAAATATTTGAATATGTGTGGTGTACCATATGCTTGATCACTGGATTTTTCCAGAGATCTTGGACTTTGAATTTGAGGCTGTAACTGGCTGGGATGCTAGATTGACTCACTTGGAGGGCTGTATTCTATGTGTGGAGGAGAGAATGAAGTAGATATCTGGTGGTCAGAAGAATGGATTGTGGCAGAGACAATGCTATGAACTCAAAAACTCTGTTTCACAGTCCTCCTTCCTGGGCACATGGCAACCACCCTTCCTAGGCTTCTTGCAACTTGGGGAGGGGACGACATTTGACTAATTTTGACCAAGGAACTGTGACAAGAATGCTTCTTACAGAAGCAAGAAATAAACATCTGTTGGTTAAGCCAGTGGGACATGGGGCTGTTCGTTACTGCAGCATGGCCTTGCCAGCTCAGAAGTCACCCCCATTGTGACTCTGCCTCTCCAGCTGCCTCTCCAGCTTGGGACCAGGTCCCCTTTTTATGTGCTCCATGCATACCCTAATGTGGCATTTATCATGCTATATTTTATTTGCCTGTTTATAGATTTCTATTGTTGGGGATAGGAACCATACTATTTACCACATGTGTAGCACAGAATCTGGCACTCACATATTTGTTGAGTGAACAGATGATGATTACTTCTTAGACTGGTGAGGTTGAAATTCACTGAACAGATTATAGAGAGGAAGGGCCAGCTGTTGATATCCCATGGAAATAATAGGAGGGAAAAATCCTTGATTGGGCAAACACCAACCCCACAAAAGGTTGTGGCTGATGACAGATGTTTAATTATGTTCTCCTTAATCACAGCAGTCTTACTAACAGAACATGGAAAAAAGTAGGAAGCAAAATAACTCCCAAACCATTTTCATCCCAAGCACTGTTCTAGAAAATTCCATGAGCTGAGTTCAGACAAATTTAACTTTGATGACTTTTCAGTTTCTGAAACATGAAAGAGTGATTGAAAGTGCTTGGGGCTGAAGCAAGACAATTTTCTCTCCAAGAATGTGAATGGGGTGTGTTCAAAGCAACCTGCACACCATGAAGCTAAATGACTCAAGATCATTCAAGGAAATATCTATTGACAATTAATGACCTGAAGAATCATATTAAAGAACTGCTGTTAAACTGGATCATTACCAAAACCCACAGCCCATATGCTTTCCCCATTGTGGTTATGAGAAAAAAGTCTAGAAACATTTGAATATGTGTGATGCACTATACTCTTAACTATCTGATAAATATTGATGATTACACAGCAGCCCATGTACAAGATGTATTGGATTATTTGACAGGAAGCCAGTAGTTCACTGTGTTACTACTTTAGAGTAGATATACCAGGTGCATATGCCTCCTAAAATTAAGGAAAAAATAGCTTTTATTGCTTGGTGAGATTTCATCCATTTTGAAAGATGCCTCAAAAAATTTCTGGAGTCCCTCTTAATTTTAATGCTTAATAGAGAAGGTCATAGATGAAAAAAAAACCTACTTGAAGATACTCAAACACATAGAAAGATATTAGAGAGTCAAAGTCCAAAAATAACCTGGTTGAAACTTATGTGAAATTATCCTTGGCCAATGCCAGTCTTACCTAGACTTTATCATATATATAAGGTATATAGTATTCCAGGTGAGAATGAGCACTGATTCAGAAAATACTTCTCCTATTACCTTCTGGCCATGTCACAACAACTATTGAGAATTAAATACCTGTGCAAAGTTCTATGGAGAATTAAAGAACTCTGTGGAATTTTAACTCTAAGAAAATGTGTGAAGCGATATTTCAATATTACAAAGTTCTTTTTAAATCTGACACACGGGTATCAGGCCAAAGCTAGGACAATGGCCAGAAAATGAAGTTAGAAATGTTTTGCCTCTTTAGGTGTTAGTAGGAAGAGGAATCTGAAAGAGTGTTCAATGCTTTCCTGGCCTACTTGGCTCAGACTCCAATGAAGGCATAAACCTCTCTGGTTTTTTGTTTGTTTGTTTGTTTACTACTACCAGTAAAAGTATATTAGGAATATCAAAGAAGAAAAAAGACTATGGTTTTGCCAGCAGAAAGACGTCTGTCCAATAGCATGATTTGACACTTTGTTTATAAGGACAAAATTTTGGCTCTGAAATGGGTGATCAATTCCCTTCACAGACATTTACTGACGAAATATCCCTTACCTATGTGCTTACTAGTGCCAGATTGTCACCTCAGAGAGCCAGGTAAAATACAAGGTCATCAGGGTGGGGGAAGTTCAAGACCATAAGACTTTAAATTTCCCTGGGTTCTTCCCCCACTAGACACCAAAACTGGCAGTAAATCAGAGCAGTTATTCAGGTGTTATGTATTGTCAAGGCTAATAGTAACAGGGAAACTTGGTGAGGGGGACGGAGTATATGGGCACTTCTGTATTTCTGCTCATTTTTTTCTATAAACCTAAAACTGCTCTAAAAAATAAAGTCTATTAATTAAAAATATATTGAAACACTTCCATACTTGTTAGTAAATAGATGCAGCCCACTGTCCAGTAGCTGCCTCCCATTCTGGCCAATCACATTGGCTGCTCTCCTCTCCAGGCCTTTGCCTTTACTTAAGCACTGACTAAAAGGCTGAGAAACTGAGCAGAGGTTTCTGTAGTCTCATGGGGCTGAAAAGACAAAAGATGGAGGTCAGTGATCACGAAGATGGAATGGTCCTTATACATGTCCAAGGAGTCACATGGGACTCCCAAAGAATATTACCCTAGGAGTAATGGTGAACTGAAAATAGACCAGGGCTCACAAACACTAAACTGTCTCTTCTAATCAGCTCAAGCCCTGATTGGATTAAAGCCATTCTAACCACATGCCAAGAGCAAAAATAACTCCTCTCTGGGGAAACAGAACATCATCCAGTGCCTCAAATTATCTCCATAATTTTTCAGATACTTTTTCATATACAATGAAAATAATCAAGCAGGCACAATGACAATAATTGACTAAAAATCAAGAGAAAAATAGATACTAGAAAGAAACCCACAGGATATCCAGATATCGATAGTGTCAAGCATGGACATTAAAAAAACTATAGTTAATGTGTTTAAGAAATTAAATAACAAGATGAAAATTTCAATGATGAATCAGGAACTTTATAAGAAACAAATGAAAGTTCTGGAAATAAAAAATAAAATACACACTGCAAGTACTAACCAAAAGAAAGGTGGAGTAGCAATACCAGTATCAGACCAAGTATACTTGAAGGCAGGAAATATAACTGGAGGTGAAGAGTTATATTCCATAGTGATAATAAGATGAATTCAACTGAAACATATACATACCTATTTTAAATCTGTATGAACCTAATAACACATCCACATAAAAATAAACAAAGCAAAAGTTGACAGAATCAAAACTGTCTTTATTCCTTTCAACAAATGCATGCATAGAAATTCCAGAGGAATCTAAAGTTAAACAATGAGAATTAAGAAGTGAATTTACCAAAGTCCCAAATATAAGGTCAAACTACAAAAATCAATTATTTATCTATCTACAACAATTAGAAAGTGAAATTTGAAAAATTACCACTTACAACAGCACCAAAATTATCAAACACCTAGCAATGTATGTAATAAAAGATGTGTAAGAACCTCCATACTGAAAATTTAAAACTTAATTGAGAAACGTTTAGAAGACCTAAATATGCACAGATATACCACATTCTTGGATTGGATAGTTCAATATTGTAGATATTAATCTTTTCCAAATTTATAGATTCAAAACAATCCCAATTTAATTGCAGCAGAGTTATGTTGGTTTTGGTTTTGGTTTTGTTTTTTTATAAAAATGGATTAGCTAATTGTAAAATGTGTGTGGAAATGCAAAAGGCTAAGAATAGCCCAGGCAACCTTGAAAAAAATTGGAGGACTTATATTGCTAGATTATAATACAGGTTATTATAGAGCTAGAGTTCTTTAGGGGTCAGGATATACAAATAGGCCAATGGAACAGAATAGAGAATCAAAAAGTAGAATTTCACATGTGGGAGATACTTGATTTATGGCAGAGGTGGCACTGAAGACAGTAGAGAAAGGACATTCTTTTAAGTAAACTGTTCTAGGACAATTGAATATCCATGAGGATGAAGATGAATCTTAACTCCCTACTTCATACCATTCACATGAATCAATTCCAAGTAGATTACAGATGTAATAGATGTGAAAGTTAAAGCAATCAAGTTAATGGAAGATAACATGAGAACGTCTTCATGACCTTGGGGCAGGCAAAGATTTCTCAAACAAAGCACAGAAAGCATTGACAAAAAAGGAAAGATAAATTGAGATTTATTAAAATTGAGAATTCCAGATCAGCAAAAGACAGAGGCAAACCAGAGTACGAAAGATTTGCAATACATATAACTGACAAGGAATCCATTTCCATTATACATAAGGAACTCTTACAAATCAATAAAAGACATCAACCAATAAAAAAATTGGATAGACAACTGGAAGAGACACTACAATAATAACACGAAAAGATGCTCAACCACATTCCCTCATTCATCAGGGAAATGCAAACTAAAAC
Source organism: Eulemur rufifrons (assembly GCF_041146395.1). NCBI lineage: Eukaryota > Metazoa > Chordata > Mammalia > Primates > Lemuridae > Eulemur > Eulemur rufifrons. The sequence goes on from NC_091001.1 coordinate 56,566,831, forward strand.
TACAATGAGATCTATCATGGGTATCTCAGTCACCAGAATGGCAGAAATTAAAAGGATTGACAATACCACTCATTGGCAAGGATGTGGAGCAGCTGTAAAACTCATGTGTTACTGTGGGAGTGTAATTGGCACAGTAATTACATGTTTGTAAATATCTACTAAAGCTGAGCATATGCAAACCCTATCACCTGGCAATGTATTCCCAGGCATATATCCAACAAAAATGCAGGAACACGTGCTAAAAAGACATAGCAACATTATTCTTATTGCCAAAAACTAAAACAAATCAAATGTCCATCAACAGTAAATGAATAAACTGGTATTTTCAAACAATGGCATGCTACATGGCATAAATGGTTTGAAAATAGTCTCCAATAATAGAAAATAGAGATTTTCTTTAGGATAATGAGAACTATACCAAAGCTCATGAAAATTTGGTCTATAAAATAACAGGACTCTGTAAAAGATGCCAAACAGTGTATGTTGTCTGCTAGCATTTATTTTGAAACACAAGAATAAATACATATATGCCCAAGCTAACCTTCTACTGTAAGGACTGTAAAAAACAGTTTTAAAAATGCAAAACTCTACTCCTTGGCACTTCCTGTGGAATCTACTATAGAATTAGCTTCTTTCAACCAAAAGACCCATGCAGAAACTTCAGCTGAAGGACTGATGGTAAATATTGAATATATTATATTACAGATCAAGGACAAAACAAAGGTGGAGATAGTGTTAAGGAATAATGAGCAAATGGTAAATATTCCAACAAAGTAGAAATGACACAACTTTTAAAATGGGAGAAGGCAAGAAGTAAAAAGGGGAAAGTATTTTTCAACCATATAAAGTTACTGATAATCAACCATTTTTGACCTACCAAAAAAAAAAAAAAACCATTTAGTAGGGGTCCACTTAATAGGAAAAACTCATAGACTGCCAACTGGGTAATGGGTGGGAGTCACAGGACATCACTGAAAGTTGGTAAGTCAAATAATAGAAGCCTGTATGAATAAAAAGAGACTAAAAGTATTATAAAAGATATTAGAATAAAGGCAGCTACTAGGAAAAAACCACAAATCTTTCTAAATAAAAAAATGTGTTTTAAAGCAAACAGACAATAAACATAATTCATACATATACACCTAAATGCAAAAAAAGAATCTGAAATATAACAAAGTAATATGACAAACTTGAAGCCAAACATATCAGTTATATCATTAAATATAAATAGGTCTAACTTATCTTAAAAGAAAATGATTTTCACATTGGCTCACAAAGAGAAACCAAACGCTATATTATACACTAGATGAACACATGAAACAAAGTCATTCAGAAAGACTAAAACTTAACTAAAGATGTGGGCACAGCTATACCAGATGAATATAAACAAAAAGAAAACAAGAGCTGAGATCCTGATAGCAAGCAAGGCCAAATTCAGGCCAAAAAAAGCATGAAATGATATAAAGATGTTTTATAATACTAAAAGCCATGATTCACTATGAGGGCACAAGTTATAAATATCTATGTACCAAAATGACAGAGCAACTATCCTCGTAAACAGAAGATAGGAGATGCAAGAAGAAATTGAGGGACCACTCTACTAATAAGAGACTTGAAGACACCATTCTCAGTTCAAAAGTCAACACAAAATAAGAAAAGATATAAAAGACCTAAATAACATAATTGACTAGATTTCATGTATTTATACCAAAATATACTTTCTTCTCAAGTCTACATAGAAAATTTATTAAAATGACCATATACAAGCGAATCTTCTTTTATTGCACTTGGCAGATAATGATTTATTTTACAAATTGAAAGTTTTGGGAAATCCTGTATCAAGCAAGTCGATCAGCACAATTTTTCTAACACTATGTGCTCACTTCATGTCTCTGTGTCACATTTCAATAATCCTTGCAATATTTCAAACTTTCTCATTATCATTATATCAGTTATGGTGATCTGTCATCATTGATCTTTGACACTACTATTGTAATTGTTTTGGGGAGCCACAAACCATGCCCACACAAGACAGCAAACTTAAAACAATCAGATGCTTGACCATAAGACATTGTATGAGACTACTGGCATGAACTTTTCAAAAATATCAAGTTCATCAAAAGATTTTAAAAAATAATAATAAAGGAGAAGGACTGTTCTAGGTTAGGGGAAATAAAGTGACATGACAATCAAATGAATGCAGTCCATGGTCCTTGATTGGCTCTGGGTCGGGGGCGAGGGAAGCTAAAAATGGCATTTAGGATGATTGGAGAAAATTGCATGGAATGTGCACCATATATTATATAATAGATAATAGTGTATCAGTGTCAAATTCCTTGAATGTGACAACATCTTAATTGTGTAAGAAAATGTCTTTGACTTTAGGACGGTGGATCTTAAACCTAAGTATACATACACCACAATCACCTGGAGGGTTTATTAAAACACAAATTTTGCCCCTCGGCCACACCAACACCTTCTCCTTCAACCCCCAGTTTCTGATTCTGTAGGTCTGGGAGTCAGGCTCCAGAATTTGCATGAGCTGGATCAGATATCCCCCCAGTAGGGTAGAAGAGCTTGTAGGGTGAAACAAAGGAAAACCTCAGCCAGCAAGTGGCTGGAGAGCCATCCAAAGGCAATGCTGTTGGCAGGGTGATTATTTTTCCCTCCATTCTCCTTTTTCATATTTATAATTTTTAAAAGAAAACAACAATTATAAGCTACTTTGACAATAAGAGAAGTGGATAAAATTCTAAAATTAAATATCTTTCCAGGTCATATTATAGAACCATATCTGAAAGATGGACCTGATTACCATCCTTCCAAGTCAAGACCTGGTACCCAGAATGAGTAGATGCATAGCAAAGCCTCTGCACAGTTGTTGTGGCACAACCGATGCTGTCTGACAGGTTTCAGTGTCCTCCCAGATCCTAGTGTGATGCTTCTAGTACTGAGAGATAAGTGAGTTTCACAGCAATGCCCTATAAATAGCTGCATTTGCAGAGCTTGAGAAGATGGCAAAGCCCAAAACATCTAGCCATCCTGAGGAATCTCTGTAACATCTAGCACCTCAGACATCACTGACTGGAGAAGGCTGATGAGATGGCTCATGTGAAAAGGTTAACCACTTCCCTGAGCTAGTTGCCAAAAATCCAATCTGCCCCAGAAACTTCAGAAGGGAAGAAGCTATGACACTTAGGTCATCTGGCACATCATATCCAGGACCTAAAACAAACAAACAGATATTTTCCAATTATTAAATAAAGCCAATTTTCTACAGAGGGATTTTGCAACATGATAGCTTTGTCATTTTCCAGGAGAAGATAGTTTTCACAAGTTAAGGGAATCACTTCAGCTTCATTGATTTTATAGTACAGATCTCCAGATTGTATACCTGATTTTCCAATTTTAAAGAATTTCCCTTTTAAAATTTTATATTTTCTTCATGTTAAAGAAAAGCAGATTTAATCATAGAAAATTTGGAAGATACTGAAAAATGGAGAAAAGGACATCTTAATTGTTTCTATGTCACCATTGCTAATTTTTTGTGGGTCTCTTTTCAGTCTTTTCTCTCACAAGTAATATATGTACTAATTTTTACAGAACTAGAATCAAATTATAGATGCTATTTGGTATCCTGCCACTCTCACTTATCTATTATAAGCCCTTTCCCACATCATTTAAAGTTGAAAATGTTTTTTAAAGGCTGAATCACTTTCCATTATTTACATGTGTTATGAATTATCTAACCCAAAGCTTCTATTGTTGAACACTTCATTTATTTTTATTATTTGCTATAATGTATAAAACTGCAGTGAATCTCCCTAAACAAAAATGCCTGTGTATATCTCTGATTTTTTTTCTTTAGAATAAAAAACTAGAAGTAAAGTCACTGGATCAAAGGAATAAGTATGGCTTTAAGGTTTTTAATGCCTAACGTCAAATTGTCCTCCAGAGAGCTTATATCAATTTACACCTCTACCAGCAAGGATTTGATGCCAAAGCCCCAGTCATAAAGAATTTCCATTCACCTAGGGTCCCTTATAGACATCTGCCATTCAATAATGTGGGATGCAATAGATGCCTGTTTCAGGATTTGAAGAGCTTGGTTTCCAGCTATCAATCTCTTTGTATCAGAAGATGAGATATGAGAAGACAAGACCAACAATCAAATGTTTAAAATCTGTTAGCATAAGCCATAGTTGATATTACACAGTTTTCTCTCATTTGTTAAATCTGTGTCTATTACAATATATAATTTTGTTCATTTGGATTTTTACTTATTTCTTAAAATTTTAATAAGAAGTTTCATTTCAGAAGTTTTAATTCTTTATGTGATAAATGATATTTTTGAACTGAACCATGTTTGGGGTAAATTTTAAAATTTTTATTGTTTTTGAAAGGGAAGAATAATTATTGAGTTAATTAATTTTGATTCTAAGAAACTCTTTCTAATTGAGCCAATTTATTTACTACCCTGTGTTTTAGAAAGAGATGACAACATATGAAAATATTGGCTAAACCTGAGTTCTTTCTGTCAAATGCAATGTGTGAAACACAAACACATTTATTTATATACATATTTTATACATATATATTCATAGCTCTAATCTAGGGAGGATGTAAATCCTGTGAAATAGAAGTGAAAACGGAACCACAGCTGATATATTTATTAATTTTTCACCTACCCTGTATGTACTAGCTAGAATTTTAGTCTTTAAAGAAGAATGTCTATTTTTATTTGTGAACAAATGTGAACCTGAAAGAGACAATCCTGCAAGATAGATCCTGAGCGGCTAACTGGGCCTAAATGTAAAACACAGCAAAGTGGCCGTTTATTCACTAAAAATCACACACATATTCAAGAGTTTCAAGAAAATCCCAACCCCTTTGAGACTTCAGAGCTCACCTGAACCAACCAATCAGAGCTCATCTGCCTCCGCCAATCAGGGCTCATCTATATTGAACAATCAGAATTCAGCTGTGCCGACCAATTAGAACCCAGTGAGTTTCAATCCTTAATTTGCATAAACAGACCTAGCTGCCTTGGCGGGAACTATTGCTTTTATAAAACCTTGGCCTTCTCGTTGCTCTATGGAACACACCAAAGGCTGCATCTCCCCAGTTGGCAAACTGTTCATTGGAATAAAGTATCTTTCCTCCAAATTCCTTTTCCGAGAACTTTTGTTGACATAGTTTAGTCTTCCTTTCTCTTCTGCTTCGCAAAGAAATATTCAGACTCTCATACTCACTCTGCATCTTGTTCAGCTTTTCATAAATACTCTCCCTCAAAAACTCTCTCAGATATACAATACTATCAGCTGCCCATGCTGATGTGGGTCTCCATCTCATTAACTCACAATACCCACAACCCAGTATATTCTGTTCCCACGGATATCAGCAGACCAATAGCACCTGCACTTGCTCTCATGCGCTCTCCTCCCACCCACCTCACGCCGGTCCTAATACAGCTTCTTTTCTTATCTTGTAGTTGTCATCTAAATGGCAACTCTCAATCAGGTCAGCTAAAACAAAATAATTTATTTAAGGCTTTTTGTGGCAAATTCTTTCTCTAAAACTAACTCAGACAACTTCTGGGTCATTAACTCCCTAAAAGCATGCTGATGTCTCTCTCCCTCTAATAAAAAAAAGTCTGCATAGGAGATCTTCAGACAGACCATAGCCCCTGTGCCTACTCTGGCTGAGCAGACCACGCTGCCAACCCCACCACCTGCAGCTTAGAGGGGTCTCACAGCTCAGTACATGAACACCATGTGGAGAAGGGTCTGTGTGGAAAACAGCTGGAGTGAGATAAACATTGCTTGAGCCCAGAAAAGTGGGAAAGGAGTAACATCCACATAGAGTTATAATCGCAGTAGTCATGTTAGAAGTGCTGATGAAAGATCAAGCAGAATGTCTATACATAGGTAGAACAGTGCCTGGAACATAGAAGCACTGTTTAGGTGCCAGCTACCCTTCTCTTTCTCTCCCTGCTTCTTGTTATTATTATTAATTTTTATGGTTGTTTTGTGTTGGGAAGATTTACAGTTTGATGATTTCTATTCTGTTGCTGCCTCCTCACCTCATACCTCCTTCCTAAAATCAACTATTTTCATGCAAATCAATCCAGTTTAACATATATGTATTGATCATCCACTCCGAGCAAAGCACTGTATGGAAGAGGATGCTACGAAATGAATAGGGAAATAACATAGTTCCTGCCCTCGGGGAGCTACAATCTAAATTGAAAGAGACCTGATGCACACCAGACAGTTTGCAATATGAAAGGATGACTAAGGAAGGGGGCCAGTGACTAATAGTTACTCATGGACACAGTGGAAGGAAAAAGGGGTGCCTCCACACCAGTGGTTTGGGGGACGTAGGTTTATGGGGACCTGAACATAGCTGCCTTCCCTTTCCCTGCCAACTCCAATATGCTGTCTCCCATCAGCCAAGTGGCTTAAGAACTTCAGGGCAGCTGGACATGAGTGAGCCATGGGGCTCTGTTAGAAGGTTGGACTAAGAGAACACTAGAGTTGGGCAGGGCTTGTTCTGGCAGGCTGGACATTGCTGGGAGATTAGTGTGGGAACCCAGAGGGAAGACCAAAACAGAGGTGCCTGGGTAGACATGGTATTCAGAGATCTGAGAATGGGAGTGGCCATCTACTCCATGTTGGTGGACCAGGGGGTTCCCTGATGCCCAAAAGACCTGGAGGAAGCAGAAAGAATAAGCTAGGTCTCCCTGCCCCTGAGGCTAGGAAATGGAAGGCAGGAAGGCTTCCTGGAGGTATGACAGCAGAACCCTGACAGCCCGCTAGCTTCTAGATACAAGTAAGTGGAGGGAGGGGGAAGAGACTAGCCTTAACCCTAATTCTTTTCTTTCATAATCCAGAAAATCTCTAAATGCCCACTGTTTAGCATACTTCAACCACCAGACCTGAGCCCTGGTGATCCAATAAATAAAATAGCAGCTAATCTTAGTAATTGTGAATAATGCTGCAATGAACATGGGAATGCAGATATCCCTTCAACATAATGATTTCATTGGATTTATACCCAGAAGTGGAACTGCTGGATCATATGGCAGTTCACTTCTATTTTTTAATTTTTTGAGAAATCTCCATACTGGTTTTCATAATTTACACTTCCACCAACAGTGCAAAAGGACTCCCTCTTGAGCACAATTGCCAAGACATGGAATCAACCTAAGTATCCATTAACAACTGAATAGAATCCTTTTCAGCCTTAAAAAAGAGGAAACCCTGTCATTTGCAACAATATGAGTGAACCTAGAAGACATTATGTTAAGTGAAATAAGTCAGACACAGAAAGAAGAATACCACATTATCTCACTTATATGTGGACCCTTAAAAAGTTGAACATATAGAAGCAGAGAGTAGAATGGTGGTTATCATGGACTAGGGGGAAGGGGGGATGGGGAGATGTTGGTCAAAGAGTACACAGTTTCAGTTAGATAGGACTAATAAGTTCTGGAGATCTATTATATAATATAGTAACTATAGTTAATAATAATAGACTGTATACTTTAAAATTCCTAAGTGAATATATTTTAAATGTTCTCACCATGAAAAAAAGTGGTAAGTATGTGAGGCAATGAATATGTTAATCAACTTGATTAATCATTCCCCAATGTAAAAAATCATGAAACCACCCTTTACAAATTAATAAAGGGGTGCGAGATGAGAACTGTGGCAGGGGCCTAAACTCTGCAATGGTGCAGGCATAGTTAAAAATAATAATAACAACCAGCCATTTCCCCTAGTTTGTTTTCCTACAATTGCTACTCAGGAATCACATAGCTGATGGTCATAAAGATTCTTAACTATCTCCATAAATAACATCACTCTCCTGAAACCTAAGACTAGTTTTTGAGATATCTTTCAGGCTCTGCATTCCAGTGGATCAGCTGACCCACTCAGACCATTGGCCTATACCAAGGAACTGACTCAACTGGTATTGCGACTCCCACCCAGAAACCAACTCAGCACAAGAAGACAATTTATACATCCCTATGATTCCGCCCTGAACCGAGCCAATTAGCAGACCCAATAGCCTAGCCCTTTGCCCATCAAATTATCTTTAAAAACCCTTTCTCCCAAATTCTGGGGGAGATGAATTTGAGAACTTCCTCCTGTCTCCTTACATGGTGCCTGTAATACAAAACTCTTTCTCTGCTGTAACTCCTGCTGTCTCAGTGTATTGGCTTCCTCTTGAGCAGCACGGGCAATGAACCTAGTAACAAGGCTGTAACAATCACATTGAACCCTATACAATGCATACAATAAAAAGTGAATAAAAAGAAAAAGAAAGAAAATAGCTACCTAAGCAAAAGTGCCTAGTAGTCAAGAAAGCTTGCCAATCAGAAAATGTGCTCAGGTAAGAGAGCTCCTGAAAGAGTTAGATGAACTCCTGAATAAAACATAACAATAATAATGATAAGGGTACTTAAGGAGATTCAAGTGCAAAAAAAGAAAAGCATGATCTTCAGAAGCTAAACAAAAACATTTTGGCTAAAATTTTCAGTAGCTGTATTAAAAGACCTGAAGGAATGTCTTAGAAGATCAAGGGTAAGAAATATCTCTGAGTACAATGCAGAAATATAAAAAAAGATGGAAACCATGAAGAAAAAAATTTAAAAAACCCTTACAGAAGTGCTTTCAAATATTTTTTTATTGCAACTCATGGTAAGAAAACATAGATTTTACATTGAAACCCTGTACACAGGAAGTTGTAAAGGAAATAAAAGTTTTGCAAAACAATACTTATCCTTACTCTTTCTATTATGTACTCTGACATTTTCTATTCCATGCTATTTCATTTTTAAAAATGCTAGTCACCACCAAGGAGTTGGCAATAATTTTTTAAACATTCAGAAGATGTGTCCAGGAGACTGAGCATGCTGACAATAAAAATTCCAAAAAATTGATGGAGAAGAGGTAATAATTTCAAAAAATACTAGAAGAAAATTTCTTTGAGATGAAGAAAGGACTTACCTGGTTTCATGCATGATTTAAAATAAAAGACTCATATATTTTTAAACTTGCTTGAAGATAAGACTGATGCAGGGTACTTGTTAAAAACACAGATTGCTGAGCCCCAGCCCAGACCTACTAAATTTTCAGGGCAATATGATAATATGTTTATTTAAGAAGCACCTCAAGAGACTCTTATCATCTGAGAAATCTGAAAAACATTGGACATATTTTAACCTGCTCAAACTTTAATGTGCATACAAATCAGCTAGGGTCTTATTAAAATGCAGATTCTTGTTGAGCAGTTCTGGGTCTGCCCAGGGACTTGCATTTCCAATTAGCTCCTGGTGATGCCAATGCTGCTGGTTCAGGGACCAGGCCTGAAATCATTTCTGGCTACAGTTAAAGATAAGATGCCTCCCAAATCATTTTTGGATACAAAACACTAATACCAAAACCTGATCAAGAGAGGAAAGTGTAGGAAAAAAATTCATACACTAATCTCACTTAGGAAAATAGATACAAAAATTTTAAATAAAATATTAGCAAGTTCAATCTAGCAGTATATCAAAGGAATGACATAGCCTCTGACCGAGCAGAATTTATGCCAGGAATGCAAATGTGGTCGGTATTTGGGTCAGCATTAGGAAGTCTATCCACTTAATCCACTATGTCAACAAATTAGTGAAAAAAATCGCACAATCATATCAACAGATTCTGTAAAAGGTATTTAAAAAGAAATGACAAGATGTTCCTATTAATACTTTAAAAATAAAGTAGAGAGAAACCATTTAAACACGAAAGATTGTTTAACAAATTTAACAAAAAATATTACCCTAAATGATAAAAAACTATCTTAATTTAAATTTAGAAACCATACAGAAATATCTGCTATCATCACTTTTAATTTAACATTGTCTTGGAAGGTAGAGGAAATTCAATAAAACAAGTAAATGTTAATGATGTGATTGAAAACTAAGGAAACTCAAAAAACCACTACAATGAGTAAGAAATTTAGTAAAATGGCTAGGGTATAGAGAACATGCATACACACACATATTGTCCTACACAAATACACACACATACATATACACAAAAGTCAACAGTTTTTCTTTGATCTAACGTAAAAAGAGATATAATATTTCATTTATAATAGGAACAGAAACTACAAATTACATTGAAATAAATTTAATCAGAAAACTAAATCGATTTGTAGCAACATTATAAAATCATTTTGAAAGACATAAAATAAGACCTAAAGAAATAGAAAACATACCATGTTCTTGGATGAAAAAAAAATAATATCAAAAATGTTAGTTTTGTGAAAAATAACAAATAAAATTCCAGGAAGTTCAAATTAGAATACTAATTGGAATACTAACACAGTTTCTATTGTTTGGGTTTTTTTAATTGAATAAAAAATATTCAAGTTGAAATGTGTTACCCAGAAATAGATAACCAAAGTGTGAAATAAGCACTCAGGTGAACTTGCCTTACTGGTTATCTGAATATTTAATCCCGTATTAGTCAAGATGAGCTATCACATGGTAAGTAACAAATAAACACCAACACTGGTGTCTTAACACAACAAACGTTTATTTCTTGCTCATGCTACATGTTTATAATGATTTGGCAGGGGCCTGTGTTACAGTCACTTGGGAACTCAAGGTGAGAGACCTGCCATCTTGTAGCTACATGATTTGAAACATGGAGACTTGGCCCGGGTTGGGGGTGCGCGGGAGAGAATACATGGAGAAGTCTCTCTCCCTCTCTTTCTCTCTCTCTCACACACACTTCTGTGCATCAGACTAGAAGTGACATACATCATTTCCACTCACAACCTTTCCAACTAAATTAGTCACACGGCTCTGTCTGATTGCAAGGACAAGGGCGTGTGGCTAGAATAAGTAAGATTATGTGAAATATATATATGGAATATATAAATATATATGGCATTGCTATAGGAATAGACAAATGGATCAGTAGGAAGATGGGAGAATATAAATATTAAATCACATATGTTTGAAAACTTAATCTTTGACAAAGATAATGGTTTAATTCACTAGAAAAGTGAATGGAACTGTCAAAACTAGCTAACTATATGAAAAAAATAAAAGTAGATATCTTTTATTTACTTTCAGTAATATAAAATAATAAACTCCAGGTGAATTAAAGACCTAAATGTACAAAAAGGAAAAAAAAAAACAATTAAAACTACCAAGAAAATCTAGGAGACTGTCTGAAAAAAAAAGGATTTGGGGATACCTTTTTTAAACCAAAACTGGAAACCATAAATGCTTTTAAAACAAATGTAATTACATAAAAATTGTTTTCATTTTTGTGAGAAATACATAAGTTCAAGGGAGACATAATAACATTAGAAAAATTTTTGAAATATTCACAACAGGCAAAGTGTTTATACTTATAATATACAAAGAGCACTTAGAAAAAAATCCAACAAGAAAACAATCCAACAGAAAAGGGACAAGGGACGAGAATGACAATTTAGAGAAGGGAAAATCCAAATAGCCAAAAAAAGTCTTTTAAAAAGTTCAAATTCTCTAGTAGTGAGGAAAATGTACACCCTCTAATAGCAATGTTATAGTATTTTACTGCCACCAGACTGACAAAACTAACAGTGTCACACTTTTTGGGGAAGGCAACCTGGCAACATTTAAATATAAATAGAGACATACGACACACATACACATATAATATAAATATAACACATTACTCAGCATTTCCACTTTGAATCTTCCCCATAGAAAGAAAACATCAGGCTATAGAGACATATGTAAAGAATGTTTATTGTAGTGTTGTCTTTAGAGGCAAAAAGTGAAAACGAAGTGAATTTTCATGAATATGAAAGTGAATATATAAATTATGTTGCATCCATACCATAAGAATAATATTTAGCAATTGGAAAGAATGAGTTAAATCTACACCTGTTGACTGAAGTATTTGAACAAAGTTTGGAGTGAAAAACACAAAATGCAGACAACAATGAAAATCCTATATTTGCATTTACGTCTGTGAGTATTATGTGTGTGTGTATTTCTGTCTATATAGTATTAAAGACCCTGGACAAACAAGGAAGGATTTATACCCCATTGTCAACAGGATTTACATTGAGATGGGTGATGCTGTGTTGTGTGTCAAGGAGAGAGTTCTGCAGAAAGAGGAGCCAAAGGATTAAAAAAAAAAAAAAAAAAAAGCATCTCTTGAAGGAAAACAGCATGTATAAAATTTTATCGATACATTTGTGCAAAGTTATCCCCATGTGGGAAAGAAAGTCATTACTTTATTATAGATGGGGCAATGCTAGAGAAGGTGCCTCCCCCTACCATGTGTTAGAACTGAGAACACCTTCTTCTGCTACTGTATGGCTGAGGCTTGCTCTTTTTCCTTCAGTTGTGAACCCATCATGAGTATGCTTTGCTTTTTGTAGGAAAGAAATTAACTTTGATAAGTCATAAGTACTCCTAGGATATGGCTACTAGTCATGAAGAACCCAGAGCAGAAAGAGAGCAACCCAGGCCAGCCTCATCAACACCGCAGGGCCGAGAATGCAGAGTCCTGTTGGCCTCCATAGGGAAGGCAGATGTTAGTCTAAGTGAGCTGGGCAGCCTTTTGTGGGACTCTGAGCAGAGTGACATGGTTTGACTTATCAATCCACTGCCTGGAATATTCTCCTCCCTTCTACTCTCAGCCTCTTCCCATCCTAAATCATTCTTCAGGTATCTTCATGGATGAGATTTTCTTCCCTCTGCCCTGATTCCCCTTGTTGTCTAGGTTAAGTGGCCGCCCTCCTCTCTCACACAGGGCCTGGAACCTTTGCTCATCCTAATTCTGCCCGTTCTGGACAGACAATCGCCTCTTTCTCCTTCACTAGACTGTCGGTGCTTTACTCCCTTCTGTCAGGTGTGGGGACCAGATGGCAGATCCATGTTCCCTGGTTTTTGGTTCCCAGTACCAAAGAATGGTTACTGGTACCGAGTTGATGGAGCAAATGGGCAGACCAAGCAGATGCAAGTCAGCAAAGTGCCAAAGTTTATTAAAGCATAGTACCTTCCAGAGAAGGAATGGGTCAACCCCGAGAGTGGAGGAAACCCTGAGTTTAACAAGAATTTCCCTTTCATGCTGATTCTCTAATTTTATGTTAAGTGGGAAGTGGAATATTCATGGTTTTTCTCAGAAAGAGGTGAAGAATTCCAAGAACTGGGAACCCTCTCCATTTTTAACCTTGTAAGGCAATTTCTGGGGGTTGCCAAGGTATTTGCAAACTGTCATGGTGTGGGTCGGTGTGATTTTTATTATGTTAATGAAGGTAGGTCACTTGAGGATACTGTCGTCACCTTACTTGTACCCATGCTCCAGAGACCTTCATTTGTGGCCTTGATCATATCTCCACTTTGTGGCCTTTCTACCTCTTTTTGGTTGGTCAGTCCTTGGACACCACCTATCATAGACCAAACTATCTATTTAGTCCTTGGAAGCCCCCTTGACATATCATCCGTTCGTTCTTGGAAGCCCAGCTTCTGGTCAATTTGTTCCTCCTATCGTAGACAAAGCATCTCCTAGTTTCATCTGTTTCTCAATGGAAACCCCCTAGACAAAGCATCTGTTCCCCTTCCTCCTTGTCCCAACCTGACACTTCCTCTCAGGACAGGATCTGATTCAAGGCATCAACTTGCTCTACTGAAAGATAAATAGGTACCTGTTTACTTTTTAGCTTTTATTTTGATTTGTTTCTTTTATATTTAGCTTTTAATGTATATTATATATTTAGGTTTTATTCTATTGGCTTTCTCTCCCCCAGCCCAGACATTGAGTAAAGTTTCTCTTGAAAATGTCAACCTGACTCCATTGGACAGGGAGAAAGAGGGAAAGACAGCTTTGTACAGCTTGGGAGGAAAAATTAAAGGTGGAGAAATCTCACACACACCCCCGTGCGCTCCTGCTTCCTCTCTCTCTCTCTCTCTCTCTCTGTCTCTCTCTCAACTCTGTGAGGCCGTGGAAGCAACAACGTGTGGTCCAAAGTGGAGGAAGCGTTCCTTTCCACATAGATCTCCTGTGCCGCTGCTCTAAACAAGGGGGCGCTGTTCTACTCAAGGCATCTCTGGGGTTTTCTCTCCAAGGTTTAGGGGTAACAGAAGACTGGGCAGAGCAAGGTGCAGTTCCTATAAACGGTCACATCCCAGACTCCAGTAAAACCAGAGTGAACCGGCAGCTTTCCTGCCCCGACAAGGGGATCAGATTTTAGCCTGGTTTAAGTCAATACAATAAATTTCCCAGCCTTCAAGCGCTTCCCGAGGGACACTGTGAGCGCTCGCGGTACTAGGGCGTAAATGCCGCTCCGGGAGAGTGCCGGCGTAAACCAGCCCCAGCCACTGTGCGGGTCTGTACTACCCATCCCCGCCCGCATCCCACAGTTCTGAAAGGAGTCGGGGCTGGCAGAGGGAGTAAATGAGCCCATGGAGGATGCTGAAGGTTCGATTCCCGATGGAACCGCATCGCCTGGGGCAGTCCGGCCGGAGCACACTCCGGAATTCAACCCATCTCAGCTTCTCTAAAATGGTTCACATCTCCTCCCAGCGCCCCGCCCCGCACCAGCCCGACCTTTTGAAGTGGCCTTGCACTGGAAGACAAGGCCTCAAAGTCCCCCAGGGGCGGGGCGGGACGAGGTGGGGAGAGAAGGCGGGTAGACCTGCCCTGCCCTCTAGTCCCTATGCAAACCTAGAAAGGACCAGTGGGAAGAGTCCCTGACGCCACCCCGACCCCGTCTTAGCCTGCAGGCCGGAGAGGCGCGGAGGCGGAGACTGCTAGGTACCCGGAAGGCGAACGCAACGCCGCAGTAGGTGCTGGCAGGGAGCCCAGAGTCGCGCGTCTGGGCGACATGCTGCCTACAGTCGGCTCCTGCGCTCACCAGGGTTCGCAGGAAGCCCAGCCCAGTCCCCAGTACTTGAGCAGAGGGCTCATCTGGAGGGCTCAGATGGAGCTTCTTCTGGAGCTAGGGGCCAAGTCCCAGGGTGGCCGAAGAAGGTGTTCCCAAAGCTTAAAGCCTATCATTGTTGCCGAGGGAACTCTGCCCGCGAAGTAAAGAAGCCAGGTTTTTGAAGGTGTGTTTCCTAAAAACGACTTCAGTAAAGTTGTTTTCCGAACACCTGGACCCTGGACCCTGGAGCCGTCTCCTCTTGCTACTCTGTAGCAGCTGGAGCTAGGCTGCGGTGCGCTCTGGCTGGAGCGCGCCCGGGAGCGCAGCGCTGGCACGTCTCCCCCACATTTGCCCGGCTCCCATTGCCACAGGCAGGCGCCTCTGCAGAACTGTCGCAGGGCTCGGGGCTACCCTCCAAGGAAGTTGAGTGGCCTTCACTCCAGCTGATTCCCAAACCCTTCCTTTACCCCAGCAGCGCTGCTGCAACTGCAGTTCCAGTTGCGGACCCCATTTGGCTAAGTTGCTCCCAGGCCACCTACTGCCCCCTCGCGGAATGCGTGGGACTCCTGGCTTGCAGACGCCAACAGCAGGTAGCAAGCAGCAAAAGGCGTGGTGGCTGCGGCGGTGGAGTGAGACAGTTGCCAACAGCTGGCGCAGCTGCCGCGCTGCGCTGCGCACGGGGACTGGCGAGTACGCAGCTCAGGTACTGCCCCTTCTCGGTGACGTCTCTGCAGCGGGTTATAAAAGCCTGGTGCGCAGCCTGCTGAGGTTCTGCTAACTCCCGAGCTGAGAGGTGCTTGCGAAATTGCAGGCGGCGGCGGCAGCAGCGAAAGCGAAGGAAAAATCTCCAACTGGAGCCGGGGCCCCAGAATCCTGGCCATACACTTATAACTTTTACAGGTCGCGCCGTGACGGCCCCGCTCCGCCCCCTTTGCTCCCAAATCCTCACGCAGAACAGGGCTTTGCCTTTCCCGCCGCAGGAAGGGAAAATAGGGGAGTTGCAAGCAGCAGCAGGTGCAGAAAGACGGGGGTCTCTTGCTTCCTAGAATCGTGACTGGTGCAATTTTTTTCCCTCTTCCAATTTAACGCAGGAGAGACGCTATCGCCAGATTTCTGAACTCAGACGCTTCCTGAAGCTTGAAAGTGGAGGAATTCAGGGGCAGGCAGACAGCGCATCTAGAAGTGTTTATCTTCTGAGCGGCAAGCCCTGCTTGCAAAAAGAGTTCTGCCAAGAAAGGGCCTTCTGCCTTCTTGTCTGACTTAAGCTGGACCCCGAGCCCCAGGCGCCAGCCACAGGACTCTAGCTGCAAAATGGACAACGTCCTTCCGATGGACTCAGACCTCTTCCCAAACATCTCCACTAACACCTCAGAGCCCAACCAGTTCGTGCAGCCAGCCTGGCAAATTGTCCTCTGGGCAACTGCCTACACGGTCATTGTGGTGACCTCCGTGGTGGGCAACGTAGTGGTGATGTGGATCATCTTGGCCCACAAGAGAATGAGGACAGTGACCAACTATTTCCTGGTGAACCTGGCCTTCGCGGAGGCCTCCATGGCTGCATTCAATACAGTAGTGAACTTCACCTACGCTGTCCACAACGAGTGGTACTACGGCCTGTTCTACTGCAAGTTCCACAACTTCTTCCCCATTGCTGCTGTCTTCGCCAGTATCTACTCCATGACGGCCGTGGCCTTCGATAGGTGAGCTTGCCTTTTGTAGAAAAGGAGGAAAGTTCATAGACAACCATGGCATTGCTATGAAGTTTTGGGGCTGGATCATGTATGGTCCAAAGGGAAGATGGGCTCACCCATGGGGACAGCCAAAGTAGTAATGAAATAAATGAGTCAGCTGTTGATGGGGAACTTTATCTTATCTATCTTTTTTCTTTCCCTTTTTCACCCATCACCAATCTCCCTTCCTTTCAACACATACTCTTCTTCATTTACCTCCCCTTTCTTCACCCTTTTTCCACTCATCTTTCTGACACTTTCTTTTCAACTCCTGCTTTTCTCCCTCCCATGTATTCCTTCTCCCCTTTACCCTTAAAGCCTGAAGGGGATGTTCAGGGCTTGGCCAATAGAGCCAGTGCCTGGTTGGGGCTTTGTAAATTCTTCCAGGCCTGCTCTTCTGTTGGGCAGCCTCTTATTGCCTTTGTGTTTTAATTATGTTTAGGCAAAATACCTCATTTTTCACTTTTTCCTAAAGATTCTGGGACTTTCTGCTCCCACTTCAACTCTCCAATATTGTTTGGATATGAAGAGCATTTCATCAGAATCATAAAATATTTAGGATTCTAATTCAGCTCCCTCTGTGCTGCTAGGAGTTCTCATTCAGGGATGAGAGGCAGCTACACTGTTCTCAAGAAACTCCACAGGTAGAGATCCAGGGAGCTTACCTGGGAGGTTTCCTAAATTTCTCTTGCAATGTAAGGTCAATGTTTTTGGCCTGTCTGTATCCACAGAGAAACGTGCTTGGCAAAAGCAATTGACAGCACTTCCTTTCCTGCAACCAACAGGGGTTTCAGAAGCTGATTGAAAGTGAAAAGGTTGACATTTTCAAATACCGGAGCTCTTCACGTATCATGATGGAAAATTGATTATTAGTGCACACCTCTATTGGTATTGACTTTCTCATAGGTGTTCTAGGTCTTTAGTGTGTGTGTCTGTGTGTGTGCACAGGTATTAAATGTTTACCTGGAATGTGGAGATATGTTTTAAACACCTGCCACTGTGGATTCATTTGATGTCCTTGCTGAGATAAATGAATGTGAGAAACCCAAAGAAGGAGCGAGGAGAAAACTTCAGCAAACAAATTCCCAAACTACTAACCCCCTTTGCTTAAAGATTATTTATGACTTGCAATAATTGATTTGAGATCTTTCTCAGCTTCTGCATTCAATGAACACTTAAAATCAGGGAAATCTATACTTCCATCCTTTGTAGTGGTGTCCAAATGCTGATTTGTTAGTTCCATGTACATCTCCCTTTATCCAACCCTAATGTGCTTGATATGTCATATGTAAAACAAGTTGTGCTGAATCAATTTATATTTTACATGTAGAAGGTAAACCCATTACTCAAAGTAGTTGTGAAATAAAGTATTTTGTAAATTTATCTTTATGCTACTCTGGTTTTTAGATACTCAGTTTGCTGAAAGTGAGGTATACCTGTAAATCGTTCTGCATGGACTTGCTACTTTAATCTTATGGCAGCTTCCTTAAACTTAAAAAAAAAATCCATGGCATAATATATAACTGAATATCCAGGCAGTGAAACCTGATGCCATTTCATCCTTACACATGCTTTCTTGTTGATCCCTAAATTAGAGGGAAAGGGTTTTTTTTTTTTTTCCTTGTTTTTTGGCGTTTTGGGGGGTTTTTTATTTATTTATTTATTTAGTCTTGTTTTTTTACTGCATTGGGACCTTGCACAGATCTAGGAATACCTGTCATTCAGTGTGAGCTGAAGCATTCCATAGCTGATAGAGCACCAACAGATAGCTCTGTCCCTTTGTCTTACACAGAAACGTTCCACAGCCCTGCTCTTTCCCCTAGAACTTAGAGGGATTGGATTCAGGGTCAGAGTCTTCACAGTGGATTGGACAGGAAGCCAGGTTTCAGCTCCATTGTTGTTTTTCACTAGGTAAATCATGGCAGGACCTTGATCCTCTATGACACCTGCTCAGTGAAATCAGAAGGTCTCAGATGCCAGAGCTTTGGGAAATGACAGCAGTGAGAAATGTCCCTGTGTTTCTAATACACAGATACAGCCCATGGAGGTAATCAATGGACAGAGTTAGGGATGAGGCTTCATGTCTTTATCTCTATGTCCTCGAAGTGCTCTATCTGTTTTTCCTTGCTCAGCCTGGTGAATACACCATGAATTCATCCCCCCAGGCCCTCTAATGAATGTATCCACCACATGCATGGTCATCCATTCTCTCCCAAGAATATTTTAGAAAGAAAGGGGGCCTTAAGTTCTCTCCATATGAATTTTCTCTCCTTTTCTCCATGTAAGTCTACATGGAAATGCAGACTTAAAGGAAATGCTAAATTAGCTTTGTGTATATTCCTTGAATTTTTAATGGACAACCTTTGAATCAAGTCTTAAAAAATAACAGCATCGTGGTTTTTCTGATTGTAAAATTAAACCTTGTTCATTGTAGAAGCCTTGGGAAATATAATGAATGTGGACACAAAAATATGAATCACCATTGCCTCACCATCCAAAAATAACACCTGTTAACATTTGGATTTCTGTTTTATGAATATTACACTACATAATTGAGGTCAAGTTCTATAGAATTTTGTAGCTTACTTTTTCCCATTAATATTAATGGAAAATATTAATACTTTCCCATGTTATTAAAAAGTCTTCATAAACATAATCTTAATGGCTTCATATTATTCCATTATGTGAATATGCTATTATTTACTTAGCCATTTCCCTATTGTTGGGTATTTAGGTGATCCCTAGATTTTTTGCTATTATGATTAATGCTCTAATGAACATTTATAGATGATAATTTTGTTTTGTCTTCTTGATTTTTTTCTCGGGATAGATTCCAAGAAGTGGAATTCTTGGATCAAATGAGATGAATTTTTTTTAAAAAACTCTATCTTCTAATTTTAAAGGATTTTTAAAGGAATTGTTGGGTGGAACTATCTCAGTAAACTTTGTCTAATTTCCTTCTAGAACTAAAATGTACATAGAGAAAAAAAACTTTAGCTGCATATTGCAGTACTAATTGAAATGTTTTCTGTAGCCTGTCCATAAATAGAGAGCCAGGCTAATAAAGAGAGAGAAAGAGAGGAAGGAAAAGGAAGAGATAGCCCCTTCATAAGGAATATTTATTTTTTGAAGGCAGCAGTTACCTAGAATAAAAAAAGTTTCAAAGACAAATATAGCTAAGTAAGATCTACCTTTATTTAAATTTCAACAAACACCAGGGATTTTACCTATTGAAACTCCGTAATTTCTCCCATTTAAGATTTTAAAATTCTTTCCTACTGTAAAAACTAAAAGGTATGTATGACATTTCATGAAATCTGAAGATGAGGAACACTGAGAGGCGACACAGCCAGTTTGCAGGGGTCAGTGACAATGACTGGTTCTGTTGTGGTGCTGAGGCCCCGCATTGTGGAGCAGAATCTAAGAAGGAAGGAGGGGGCCGTCTCTAAGCCCCATAGGAGGGGTGAAGGGGCAACAGGTAACCTGATTTGGAACCATGCGCATAGCAACAGGAGGCTCAGAAAAGCACTGGCCTGTGTCATTGCTTCTTTACTTGGTAGGGGTAGGCTTAATTTCAGTGAGATGAAAGGTAAAGGTTGCTCACTACTCAAACTAGTTCTGTATACATCGTGTTTGAATGAAAGGAAACATCCAAGTAGGGACGGTCTCTGGACAATATGAGATATGGTCATGATCAAATATAGTTGCCCAGATAGGAGTAACAGTTGAAGGCAAAAGAGGAAAAGAGCTCTCTGAGATAGTAAAAGAGGAACCTGGAACAAATACATGCATAAATAACAAAAACTTTGCCCACTGACCCCTGGTATCCATTCCACTCTGTCCCAGCCATACCCAGCTACCAATGTAAGTAGCCCGCTTCCCAGGTCTCTACTAGACCTGCCATCTGTCCTTGAACCTTACCTTGTTGGCTGGATACGGATCCTATTGTCTGTCTCAGAATAGACCTTCCTCACCCCACCCAGAGGCAGGGCTTAAATTCCAGAATCCTTTGCACTGATTTGGTTGGACCTGGAAACCTATTACCAAGCACCCCTGCGGAGCTGAGAGTGGCCATTCACTAGAAGTTCCTCCACCACAACTGGCTTTTCCATTCAAGAACTTCAAATGTCAATGTTGATGTGGATCAAAATGGAGGGTTTTAAAAAACGTATTTATTTATATTTTTATTTTCATTTTCATTTTTTTTATTTCAGAATATTATGGGGGTACAAATGTTTTGGTTACATGAGTTGCTTTTGTACTGCTTGAGTCAAAGTTGTAAGTGTGCCCATCACCCAGATAGTGTACATTGTACCTGTTACGTATGGAGTATTTTACATCTTAGATGGGTCATTTAGGTGTCAAGACCTTTCCTAGAGAGGATCAACACCCACCTCCTCTCTGGAGCTGCCCCACTATACTTGCCACACTCTCCACCTACTCCTGGGAGTCTGCAGTGTCCTGAATGGTCAAGGCTGTTGGGTTTTATTTTAACTGGCAGAAACATAGGTTAATTGGGGGCAAATAAAGAGTAATTCTCAAAATAAAAGCACATAATACAAGCATAAGACTTTGTTACTGTTATTGTTTTGAATTAGGAAATGGTAGAATAAGGATCATAGGAAAAAACACTCACTGTTAAACTTAGACAAAGTATTCAATCCATCAAGTGCTGATGCCATCAAGGTAAGGTGGTATTTCCTAACTCAAAATTTCAAAGGGCTTATGCTGTGTATTAGGGCAAATCAGACTGATTTAGAGGTGATTGCAATTTAAGGTATTGAGTGATACGTTTCATAGGGGTTGTACGGACGGACACCTTCTATAGGACAGAAGAGGGGGAGATCATGCCCAGCAGTGGTGAATAATTGAAGACCTCAAAAGGTAGAAATGGAGTTGGACCTTAAAGTTTAAGTAAGATTTTTAAAGAGGATGATAAAAAAAAAAAAGGTGGCATTCCAGGTAGAAGAAACTGTATGACAAGAACACGGAGGCCAAAAGTTGCAAAGTATTTGGGGGAATGACAGACTAATGCAACAGAAGTGAATTCACAATTGAATCAGAAAATGAATGGAGGAGTTGGTAGGAAGATAACAAGTACAGTTTTTGTTGGATTTGATGTGAAAATATAATGAGTAGTTGGAAATGCCCAAAAAGCAACTTGAGAGATGGGATAAAGAGTAAGAAGCCAGAGATCAAAAGGTAGATTTAGGAGTTTTCCAAACAGACAGATATTGGAATTGGAAACATAGAGAACATTTCTTCTGCCTATGTTTCCAGAGAAGAGGCCCCAGAGTCACAGGAATGTCCCACCTGGTACTAGGAGGGAGAAAAGAAGAAACAGAGTGTTACTAGAGAAATCAGGAAATGAGGAGTGACAATGGTTAAGAGGGGCAACTCGTGGTTGATTGTATTAATTGTTGTATTGGTTTGTGTCATTAAAATCCAAGGATGATGAGAACATTGGATTTGGCAATTAGAGAACGTTGGTGACCTGTAAGAGACAGTGTCTGCAGAGTATGGTAAGGCAGAATAAAATTAGATGACAATGAGGGCAACAGCCTTTTTCCTCATCCATCCAATCATCAAACCATTATTGAGCACCTACTGTGTGCCAGATTCTGAGACATAAGACACTGCCTTTGCCCTTGTGCTCTTAGTCTTTGAGGATTGACAAAGTCACAAATACTGTATAACCCAATGCAACTGATGTCACACTGAGGCAGCTTGGAGACAGAGCAAAGAACTACCCTTGGAAATGTGGGAAAGACCTACTGGTAAAAGGAGAAGGAGAAGGAGGGGAGGTGTGATAGGGGAGGGAGGAGGAAAGAGGAGAGGAAAGAGAAGGAGAAAACAGAAAGGAAGAGGAGGAGGAGCAGCAGCAGCAGCAGCAAGGTACAGAGAAAAGAATGGAGTTTTGTTTTTTAATTCAAGAACACTGGATTGGGAATACTCATAAAGATTTATTAACATAGGTCACCTGGAAACTAGAAAGGGTAAAGGATACCTTATGTTAACGAAGTTGATAATACCTTTTGTGTACTCTCCAATCCATTGCCTTATTTAACCCTAATGATGATGAGAGGAACTCTGTTTCTACCTTGGAAAGGCTATTAGAAGCAATTTCTTTCAGCACTGTCCTCCCACTGTCCACCCACACACAGCTTGGAGACCCATGCAATTTGCTTTTACGTGCCTTAGACATCTGCCTACGTACTCCTGCTCTACGCGGCTTTGGGATGATATCTCATCTAAGAAAAGCTGTCATTGAAGGCAGAAAAGCAATGTAAGGGTCCTATTGTTCCAGAGAAGATGTTAGAGACCATTTTGACAATCTTCCACCCAAATTAAACTTCAAGTCCACAACCTTCCAGACAGGACCATTGTAAGAGTACCAAACTGTGCTTAAATATTTTACTCAATTTGTCTCATTTGTTAAATTCAATCCATTGTCAAATTATTAGAAAATTCTTCCTTTTGTTGAACTAAAATCCACCTCCCTGGTTTTGGACTGTTCTGAATAGTCTCGTGCCTCTTCCATGTGGCAGCCTTTCCAACATCCCTCCTGAAGCTTCCCCACCCTGATTAACTGTCTGGTTCCTTCATCTTTCCATCCTCATTTGTCTCTATTGGTCATCCACATTTGTTAATGGTCCTCTTAAAAGGGGGAGACTAGAACTGAGCATTACCTGATTACCATTACCCTGTCTAGCACCACCTGCTATAGGAGTGGCATCCTACCTGGTGACCTTGCTGTCCTCTTAGATTTAGCTCAGGAGCTACCTCCACTAAGAAGCTGACCTTGACCTGCAAGTCTAGATGAGGTGTCCTTCTTACCTATTCCCATAGCATTTGTCCAATGGTGGCGTACCTGTCTATACCATGTCCGTCTCTCCCACCAAGCTCCCTGAAAACAAGGATACCTTATTCTGGTTTCCTCTTCCCAGACCCTATCCAAGTGACACGTGTGTGTGTCATGAGCGAACTGACTATGCTTCTCTCCTGCACACATCAATCAAAATCTGAAAATCAGACCCAATGCATCAAACACACTTAAAGCACAGCTATGATCTTATCCCTTGAAGCAAAAGAAAAATTGGACCAAATTTCTGCCTGCCATGGAGTTTTGCTACAACTTAGAACACTTTTGATTCAGAAGCCCCCGTTCTAGGATAACTATGGCTTTTAATTAATACTTGCCTCTTCCACACTCCAGGTGACTGAGCCCCACAGGATTCTTGCCCCATATCCTGCTGCCCCCAGCAGATACTGTGCTCAGGATAAGGCACTGGAGGAGGTGTCTATTATTTCCATCGTACCTTCTGTCTACCCAGGCATACTGGAAACTCACAGACATTTTATGGACCCTTCTGTGGCCCAACTGTTATCAACCCCCTGCCTTTTTCTCCAAC
The DNA here is from genome assembly GCF_041146395.1 of Eulemur rufifrons. NCBI lineage: Eukaryota > Metazoa > Chordata > Mammalia > Primates > Lemuridae > Eulemur > Eulemur rufifrons. The sequence continues at coordinate 56,590,901 of NC_091001.1, forward strand.
AAGAAGGACACCCTCCACTTTACTTGTCCCTCTTAAGGTGAGATCAGCAGAAAACTACCATCCACCCACACCTCCAAGTGCTGTATCCATAGTAGTTATCTACATGCCTAGTCCATAAAATATTAAAATGCCACAAACACAGGAAAATTCCAGCATCCAGTGGTATGAGGAAGTCATAGACCAGCGGAGGGCAGACAAGGGGATTGGCTTGCATTGCCCCAAACTCCCCTCTTGCCTCCTTGAGAGGCTGAAATTCCACCTCAGTGGAAAGGGAAATACGAGGCTGTGTGGATAAGAAACCCCAGGGATGAAGAGGTGCTTTAATGATGTCTTTGAGACATAAACCTCAGCATGAGCTTTAATGCAGCATATGAACTGCTACGGGAAATTTGTCTAAGCAGCCCTGGGCCTGATCCCTTGCCCTCCCTTTTTTTTTTTTTTTTTAATGATTCTTTACTTAATCTACTTTACAATTCAGCTTTACTACCAGGTGCAACAACCTGGGACTTTCTGTGGAGCGCCTTCCATGTCCTTTGTGAGAGAGTACCCTTTAATGACCTTACTTCTAGCCCTTTGCAGTAGTATGGAATACAGGAAAGGGGCCAGGCGGTGGGTCCCAGTACCGGTCCTACCATCTACTAGCTGTAGAAACATAGGTTAGATACTTAATCTTTCTGGGCCTCAGTGTCCTCATCTGATAAAGTGGATATAATAAAACTTACCTTGTGGAATATTGTTGCAAGGAGAGAAGGAAAGGTGTGGAAAGCCTCCAATTCATTGACAGACACCCAGTAAGAGCTAAGTTAATAGTAATTAACATTATGATCTCTAATAAACCCTGTCACACCAATGTACCCATTATACAGGTCCATTCCTATCTCAGCCTCCTCCTCGATTCCTTCTATACAAGGTACTTCCCTATTGCAACAGGATGAAACATTAATATCTTTCCACTCTCAGATTGTAGTTTAAAATCCTCTTGATTGGGTCAGCAAATCTTTTCCTAAATGCTTTTCAGCATCCTTCCCATCTATGGAGACATACACACACTCTACTAGAAGTCCATCATTTGGATATTGTATATCATGGTTCAGAAAAACCAAATGTTTTCTTTTATACCATCCCCCAAACCACAGATTCACTTCTCAGTGCTTTATGTCCCAAAGTCACTACCGCACATGGAGAGCATCATTTGCATGTTTAATATCTGAGGGATATTAAAACTCACACAACTTACAGTTGCATGGTTTTGTTGTTGTTGTGTTTTTTTTGTTGTTTTTTTTTTTTTTGTGACAGAGTCTCACTCTGTTGCCTGGGCTAGAGTGCCGTGGTGTCAGCCTAGCTCACAGCAACCTCAAACTTCTGGGCTCAAGCAATCCTTCTGCCTCAGCCTCCCGAGTAGCTGGGACTACAGGCATGCGCCACCAAGCCCAGCTAGTTTTTTCTATATATATTTTTAGTTGTCCAGCTAATTTCTTTCTTTTTTTTTTTTTTTTAGTAGAGACAGCGTCTCATTCTTGCTCAAGCTGGTCTCGAACTCCTGAATTCAAACAATCCACCCGCCTCGGCCTCCCAGAGTGCTAGGATTACAGGCGTGAGCCACAGTGCCCGGCCTGCATGTTTTAATTGATAGTCAATTTATTAAAGTTGTAAAGTGTTTCTGGGCCTTTGAACATATAAATCATGAAGTTTTCTTATAAATCTAGTTTTGTGTCTTAAAGTGTTAAACATTCACCTTCCTTTGCCCTTTGACTGAAGCTCAATTAATTCTTGAACATGAGATGGAGTCCTTCTCACTAAATATTTGAACACCATTTTCAAACTTAATCAAGCCATCTTACATATTCTCAATTAGTCACAAGTTTTTATAAACTTAACAAATCAAATAATCTTAAAAGTGTAAACAGCATTTATAAACTTGATTAATTAAATTCCTCTAAGTATTTCAAACTATAATCACAAATTTAATGCATCTGGTTTTCTTAAAAATTTTAAATCCCTAACAGGATGACTTACAATTGAGAGAAACAAAATCTTTCTCAGGATTTACTTAGCTCTTGTAAATCTAATAAATCAAAACTTCTAAATTTAGCATATCAAATTCTCTTAAAGCATTTCAACCTCCTGAGAACTAAACTTACAAATTCTGTAAATGAGGTTCTCCTGAGCATCCAAACATTGACTACAAAATTAATTTGTTAAATCCTCCTAAGTATTGAAATTAACACATTCACTGCCATGTGAGTTGTATTTAACTCTGACTAGCTTTGAGCCTGGGGCCACATGAGGCAAAACCCTGCAGTTGGTTGGTGAAAATCTTACTTGTGGATGTTCTGACTGTTGTAATATTGGCAATTTAATTCTAAAAACATGGATTGCATTGCATACAACTCACAGAAAACAATAAAAAATAACAAATTAGAAAGGATCATTTTGTTTCAATAAAACACCATAGCCCCAGGGAAATCTTTTTTCCTCAAGTGGCAGGCAATGTGTTAAAATTACCAATCTGGAAAGCTGGAAAGTCAAAGTCTCTAATATATCAGATTTTCATTTCTAACATCTTAAAAGCAAATCACACACAAAGCAACATATACCAATCACAAAACTCACTACTGCACAAGAATTATTTACAAAGAAGTACCATTTCTTCATTGTCTGTTTACTTTTTTTAAATGCCTTCCTAGGGTACAAAGTCATACAACAGAAGTGGCAGAATCATCTTGTCTATAAGGGGCAGTTGAAGTTCTGGAATCGGGAGTTGAATCGGAGACCCGAATCTGGCGTGTCTCACAGGCGTCTCACCAAAGCTGCAGCCCAAGGCCTGAGCCCCTTCTCACAGTGGAGCTCTGCCTGCCCAGTGCCCACAGGGTCTACCCACACTTTTCCACTGGGATCGAGTTTTGTAGTCCCATCGTGCCCTGTATTTCCTTGGCATCCTTCAAGTTTTACCCTTTCCCAATTTTTTGTCTTCACATTTTATCATCTGATTTACATAGGTAAAATCATGCAGCATATTTCCAGCTTTCCAGATTTGTAATTCTAACACATTGCCTGCCTCATGAGGAAAAAAAAAATTTCCCTGGGGGAAAAATAATTTCCCTGGGGCCATGGTATTTTATTAACCCACCCCTCATTTGCATTCTCTTTCTGCCTGATTCAAGTTAACTATTTTCTGAACCTTCTTATATTTTGCCTTTTTATTGATTTCCATTTCAAAATTGTGCATTGACACAGAAAAAGTGACACCCCCCCCCCAAAAAAAAAAATCACCATCAGTCCTGGGTCCTTCGTTTTCTTTTTTGAAGCTTTGAGTTCATGAAAAATATATGCCAGAATTGTTCTGGGTGTATCCTGTTTCCCCACATGAATCATCAAAAATGGGGTAGTGTGTGTTGGTTTTGACTAATCCAGACTCTCAGCATACTTCAAACCTGTGCTACAGAGACATTGTGTGCCTCTTATACAGAAGGTCTACACAGCAGCTTTCTTTCCTCTTGGCATGATGCCTTCAGTGGCAGGAGCCTTCCTCCTGGAACCTGGAAACCTCCTAGCATCCTTGACTTCCAACTACAACATTTTTCTTTCTTCAGATCAACCAGGTTTCCCCTATAAGCCAAAATCTCATGGCTTTTTCAGAGTTCTAGGAGTGCCAGGTTTCTTAACCTTCCCTTTCTCCTCAATGCCATTGATTTCAGGTAATAAAAACAATCTAAAATTATGTTCTGCTCTTATAGCTCAGCCCAGTGCCCTGGTGAGCAGCTACCTTCACAAATCACACAGCTGCCTGAGCTCACACAGGGAGGGTGCTGAATAGTCGTGCTGGCTACCCCTCTGTTCCCTCTATCATAGAATATAATTGAGACACTAATTTTTAAAAGCCTTGTGTGCACATTAAGTGGCACGTGGGGAGATTAGGAGCATAAGCTTAAATATCCACCTTGTACGATTTATTGTTTTTATTTTATGGTGAAGAAACATCCTCTTGAATAATTAATATGTTTTCATAAGAGGATTTGTCTGACTCTGAAAATGTTTAAACAAAAGACAAGCCCAGAAATTTCTGAAATAGTCTCCTAAATAGTCCCAGGGAGCCAGAGGGGACTTTAAAATGCCCTAGAATTCACGATGGGAACTAAAATGGAAGCAGCCCTGAAATGTGAAATACAGCTAGTTAGCTCAAAAACTTAACAGGGCTCTTCAAAGACAGGCTAAAAGATTAAAATAGAAAACCTCACTGGAGGCATCATTTAAATTTGTTCCTGAAGTTCCTTTCTCTTCCCAGCTGCAATGATGAAGTTTCTGGAAGTTAATGAGTTAAAGACTCAGCTAGAACATCTGCCAAATCAGGGCCACTGTAGGCTTTCAGTGGCCCTGCTAAGGCACTGTCCTTCTAAAACTTTAGGCAGAATGCAAAGAAGGCACAGATACTACCCTCTTCCTTTCTGGTGGTTTCCCTCCAATACCCAGCTCAAGCCTGCACTGAGGCACTCCCCTATCCTGCCTCACAAATGCACAATCCCAAATTACCACTCCGTTCTCTTCATAGCCCAATCCAATTTAGTAAATTGAGTTGAATCAAGAGAAGAGTAGCTGAAAATCACACTATGGTGGGAATGATATGGACTTCTTTCTACCTCCCTATTTGTATTTTAAAATGGGAATGTGTTAATTCTAGTTACCTACTCCTTGAACAGGAAAGACTGTAGAGAATCAAGACAAACTTAATTCTAGGAACTGTGCCAGTATGGGATGTAAGAGGTGCTGGAATTTAGGTAATACAGAAGTGTCCAGAGTTTGGTTTTCACAAAACAGTGCCACATATCTACCAAGGAGTCTTCTGGAGAATACTGGGGTGAAGGGTGGGTGACAGAGTGAGACTCTGTCTCTAAAAATTTTTAAAAAAGAACAAGAGGGGACTTTTTGGATCATGGACTCAGCCAGTTTAGTAGAAGTCAAGGGCAGCCTCGCAGTCCTGTTGAGATGGCCACAGTTGATCCTTTTCCTCCCTTGTATCTTCATCAATGGCTTTGTGCTGTTTACAAATCCCCAAATCCCGCAGTGAGGGCCAGTTTCCAAGAACTGGGCTTTTTGCCAGGGTCTGTCTGGCCCCGCACTTCATCTAGAAGCTTTCATCCTTTTTTCTTTTTCTATATCTTTCCTTTCTCCATTTCTGTCTATACCTGGATAAAAATTTCATGCTCCACTTCCTCCCAACCCCTCCTCAGCATTTTGAAAACAGCACAGCTCCTATAAATGTCAACGACTGAAAAACAGAGATAGAGCAGACCAACAAAAGCCATTGTGTATAGAACAGTTGACAAGTACAGCAATATAAAAAGTGCAAACTACTCATGTTCTGATTAAGCAGATGAGGCCAGAAGGAGTCTGAAAAGATTTCTTAAGTCTGTTCATTTAGGTATGGACTTAAGCTACCTTTTTAAGAAAAGTAACTTATATTGAATATTATCTGTCCAAGTCCAAATTCCCTTCTGAACACATTTAAGTTTAGTTTAAACTATAGTTTAGAAAATATTCTACTTTTCTATAAAATATTATAAAATTATTAAAGAAAATTAGCAACTTATAAAAATAGTATAAAGAAAAATAAAAGCACAATCAACTATCATCTCACTACCCAAACAACACTGTTGTCAATTCACTATTGCCAATGATTTTATTACAGGACTTTTTTCTATGCATATGATCTTTACCATCATTATAGTTCTACAGCATATGCAATTTTGCTTTTCTTTAACATAGTAAAGTGAGAAATATTTCATGTAATAAATTTTTTTCTAAAAGATCATGCCAAATGGTTACAAAGTATCACAAAGTAAATAATCCCTCATCTATAGATTTTGTGGGTGTTTCTATTTGTTGCTACAATATATAATTTGTGATCAGTATGTTTTAGCTAACCTAGAACACATGTATAATTATCAGGATAAATTCTGAGAAAAAAAATTGTCTGTTCAGAGTATTAGACATTTTAAGGTTTTTGCTTCATTCTGCTAAATTAGTTTTCAGAAAAACCTTAGCAATTTAGCACCATGAATCAGAATTTACAGAACCAACGTATTGAAATGTTCCTTTACCCATATACCTAACAACTTCAGAATTATAATTTCAAATTTAAAGAAATAAAAATATTGTTTATGTTTGCATGTCTTACAAATGAGTACATTTTTGTATATTTCTTATTCCTGTATATTATTCCTTTATATTATTATTTACTTGTGAATTAATGGATTTTTAAAATTTAAACCTCAATTTTAAAATTACATATTGAATTGATGAAGCTCTATATTAAGGATATAACATTTTGACTGTCATATTATGCAAATTTTATTTCTGTTTCAGGTTAAAATTTTATTTCTTTTTCAGTGATTATCTTAAATTATTTTTGAACACCAATAATTCTTATATATGGTCTTGAAGTGATTTTCTATATCTTGTAGATGATCTTTTTTCCTTTTCATTCTTTTTTCTTTTTTCTCATCTATGTATTTTCAAATATCCTGTTTTTAAGCTCATTGATTCTTTCCTCTGCTTGATCCATTCTGCTGTTAAGAGCCTTTAATAAATTTTTCAGTTCAGCAAATGTATCTCTCAGTTCCAAAATTTCTGTTTGATTTTTTAAAATTATTTTAACCTCTTTGTTAAATTTTTCTGATAAATTTCTGAATTGCTTTTCTCTGTTACCTTGGAGATCACTGAGTTTCCTTAAAACTGCTATTTTGAGTTCTTGATTAGAGAGTTCACATGTTGCTGCCTCAATAGGGTCAATCAGTGGTTTCTTGCTTTGTCTATTTGGGAAGGTCATGGTTTCCCACTTGCTAGTGTTTCTTGTGGTTGTATGTCTCTGTCTTTGCATTGAAGGATTATTTTTTTATTACAGTCTTCACTGTCTGGATTGTTTTGATTTTTATTGGATATATTTGCTTACAGATTGTTTTTGGTAATTTACCTGTTGATTATCTTTCTTTTTTTCCACTGCCCCCCTAGGTTTTTGCCCTTCTTTGGCACTAGATGGCACCTTAAGGCCAGATTTGCTTCAGTTCTAGTAAAAATTAGAGTGCCGCCCATCCTGAAGGAGGGAGGTCCCAAAGGGGATGTCTTGGTAGTGGTAGAAGGCAGGCTAGGGGTTTGTGCCCAGGGGACCTGTTCAATGAACCTCCCACAGTGTGATGCTGCTGAACAGCCACTCTGATGGCATCTCCTTTGACCAAGTTACAGAGCAGAGTTTCCAGGGCTGGAGAGTGTAGTCCTACCTCCTCCTTTGTCTCTGGCTGTCCTCAGAGATATTCCTCCTTTCCTGCACCCCTAATGCTTCCAGTGAATTGAGGGAGGAACAGGTTTCCTGCCAGGGAACCCAAAATGATGGGGAAGCTGGTTTTCCACTTCAATCTCACTTTTTCCAGTGTAGACACTGTAAAATTTTCCAAACTCTTAATGCAGGGCAGATTGGGGGAGGGGGCATCAAGGATATGGAGTTCTGATTCTATTACCATCTGCTTGGAGTTTTTTCACTTCTCTGTGGCCCCCAAACAATCTCAACCTCATGTTTGAGTTCTGAGATATTGCTGGTGATAATCCCAGTGCTGTATATTTGTTTTTGTTTTTTTGTGTGGGGGGGAGGAGAGAGAGTGAAGCCAGCTTGCTTCCATGCTGCCATTTTGGACCCAAAAGTCCCTTAAATTATTTTATATAGTTACGTCCAAGTATCTTTTGTTTTATGGTTTCTCTCATTGGTGTTATGTTTAGAAAGGCTTTCCTTTGCCCAAAAGTAAATAAATCTGCAAAAATAGTACAATAGTTCATTTACTGTACTTTTATGATTTTGAAGTTTTCATAAATGTTTAATCTATCAATAATTTAACTTAATTAGATTGCATCTTTTTTAAATGCCAGGTATGTTGATCCTGTTGTCCAAACAACATTTATTGAATGATGATTTCCCTATTGATTTGAGATATTACCTTACAAAGGTAATGTCTCAAATTCTGTTTATACTTAGGCTGTCTCTGATCTATTATGGTGACTACTTCTTTAATAGCACCAATATGTATTTATTCTTCCCAATAACACTGGATTCATTATTTAAAATATGTTGATTGAAAGGTCTTATTGGAATTTTTATTGAAAATGCATTAGATGCGTTAAAATTAGAAATTAACTTTGGAGAGAATTGACATATCAAGTTTTTTTCAATGTATGAACATGGTACATCTTCTATGTAGTCAAGTTTTTAATATATTTTCTTATATGATTTTTTAATATTTTTCATCATATAAGCCCTGAATATTTCTTTAAAAAGTTTTGTCTTATATTACATAATATATATAAGCTTGTGTGTATTATTATACATGTTATATATATATTTAACATTTTAATTTGGAAATGAAAATGTAATCATTTCCCCCTAGTTTTTTTAAATGGATTATTATTGGTATGTTAGAAGCTATTAATTTTTATAATAGTTATTTCAAAATTTTTTGACATTATTTCAGCTATCTTAATGAGGCTGTAATTCAGTTGAAGTTCTAATGGTTTTCCTGATAGTCTTCTCAAATTCTCTTGAGACAATCATATAGTCTATAAATCATTGTCTTTGTTGTATCTTATATCCAGTGTCTGTGTCCTTTACTTCTTTTTTACTAGATCTTTTATAACAATTTTAATTAAAACTAATAATGGTAAACATCTTTTTCTTGTCCTTGAGTGCAGTGTTTCTCTTAAAATCACTGTTAAATATGTTGTCTGTTGATTTAAGGTAAACATTTTAAAATTATATCATCCAATTTCTAGTTTAATAAAAGATTTAAGTAGATCTAGATATTTGATTTACCCATTATCCTTTGGCATCTATCAATTTTTTCTATTGCCTAATTTTCTAGTTTTCAACTGTTCTAGAAGTCCTAGAATAAACACTACTTGATCTTTGTTCTTTTAGCACACTGCGAGATTTACTTGCTATCAATAATATTTTGTTTACATTTTTGCATCTTCGCTATAAAGTACAACTAGTATAAACTTTAATTTTTTTTTAATTCTATCTTTTCAAGTTTAGGTTTCAGGGCTATGAATAAGTAAAATAAATATTTTCCAGAATTTATTCTGTTGGCTGAAATAAGTGAACTTTGGTGAGAAGCTTTTCTTTCAATTTCCTGCATAATATCGCTTCCCCATTTTTCTCTGTTTACTTATCACACAGCAGCACAAGGCTTCTCCTGGGCCTTCAGGTGAAGCAAAGGAATAAAAGAAATAACACAATAGGTTATTGATTCAGAAAACTAATGGGAATGGGGTCTGCACAGTAGTTTGAAGATTTTATCCTCTCGGCTTAGGAGCCTCAACAGACAATGACATAAACGCAGGGAAAGAACCCCAGCCACACATTCATTGTGTAGGATGATCAATGCAAAAGCCAGCCCTGGGCAGAGCAGGGAGGGCATCCAGCAGCGATTCGCAATGAACTGAAGCTCCTCAGTTAGAGGCAGAGGCCAAGCCTCAAAAAGCTCCATCTTTTTTCTGCCCAAATACACAGTGTCCCAGGAGACACATATCCTCAAGGGCAGAGACAGATTTTGACAAAACCCAGGGAAATGTAACAGGTAAGCGAAGTACAACAATGCAGACTTTTTCAGCTTGGGTATGTATTTTGTACAACCTTTAACAAAACCTGTGGCTAATATAATTCCTTATTTAAGGATTTCAATAATTAACATTTGGTGGGAAAAATAGATAAACATTGCAGTGTTTAAAAATTAAACTTTACTTTTAAAACATTGAGTTTTATTTTTTCCACACTCTCCCTTCCCAGAAGTAACATAAATAAGGCAAGTAAGTAGATACTATTGAAGAGGAAATATAAATAAACCTTACTTTGTGGTTTACAAAAAAAAAATCATAAGTACATACAGGTTATTGGTTTCCGATGTGTTATTTTTTAATACAAATCAAGTTTATAATGTTTTATTTTCATCACCACTTTGCTTTTGAAGTGGTAATTGTTATGTTCTACTAACACTGAACACCCTCAGGCTGTGTAACTGTAGATCTAAATATTTATATAGAGACATGCATCATACATACCCTAGCCTAGGGATACAATAATCAGCAGGAATCAAACATGATTTCTGCCCTCAAGGAGCTTACAGTCAAGTGGAGGAAACAAGTATTAATAAGACATTAATCCAATGATTATTCAAATCAATGTAATTATGAGCTAGCAAAAAATATTAATGCTATGAGAGTGAAGTCATGCATTACTTAACAATAGGGATATGTTTTGAGAAATATTTCGTTAGGCAATTTTGTCATGCTTATGTCATGGAATGTACTTACACAAGTCTAGGTGGCATAGCCTACTACACACCTAGGCTGTATGAGCCTATTGCTCCTAGGCTGTAAACCTGCACAGCATGTTACTCTACTGAATACTTCAGGCAAGTGGAACAAAATGGTAAGTTTTTGTGTACCTAAACACATCTAAACAGAGAAAAGGTAATGCATTGTGCTACAACTTTACAATGTCCATGATGTCACTAGGAGTAGGAATCCTATTTTAATCTCACGGGACCACCATTGTATATGCAATCTGTGGTTGACTGAAACCAGTCATTACGTGGCACATGACTGTATATAAAAACTCACTTTGTCTGAATGATTTGGGGCTGAGATCTAAAGGTTGAGTAGGAATTCAGGGTGGGAGTGTAAGGGATGGGTATTGTGGCAGACACTGTAGATTGGCCACACAAAAGCCACTTACAGTCCCCTTCCCTTTTGCTGTTCCCGACTAGTGATGCTGTCACCGTCCCAGCCTTTCCTTGCAGATGGCACAGGTCAGACGACCAAGTTTTGGGCAGTGGGGTGCAGGAGGAAGTCTGTAGATTGAGCTTCTTTTCCTGAGTAAAAAGGCAACATCTATAAGGAGAAATGTTTTTTCCTCTTAGCTTTCCCCCTCCTTTCTCTCTGAAACACAGGAAAGAGGCCTAAGTCAACTGTAGGTCCAATTTCTCTCCTAGGCCGCTCCCTGAAAACATTACTTGGTTGCAGGCTGTTTACATCTTGCAGCTTAGCCATCTCAACCTGAGCTGTTGGTTGCTACCTTAAGGGAATAAAGAACTGAGAATTGCACAGAAGCTTTAATCTATACCAATCCAGAGGTGATACACATCACTTCTCCTTACAATTCGTTAGCAAAAACTAGTCATATGGCCTGGCCCAACCCCAAGGGAGAGCACATGAATATTCAGGGAGCATTAAAAGTCTCTGCCACAGCAGGGTAAGTTTGGATTTCATTCTATGTGTGATAAGAAGCAATTGGAGGATTATAAACTGGGAAGGGACATGATCATATCTACTCTTTTAAAAGATCATCTGGTAGTTGTGTGGAAAATAAACAGTGGGGGCCAAGAGTGGAAGCAGAGAGACCAGTCAGGAGCTCTCCTCTAGTGACCCCAGAGGAGAGATTGTGGTGGCTAAAACCAGGTGTAATGGCAGAGACAGTGAGAAGTGATCAGATTTGGGAGATGTATTGAAAGTCAAGCCAAAGGATTTGCTGATGGAATAGATGTGGGATAGAAGAGAAAAAAGCACAGTCAAGAATGACTCCTAGGTTTGATGCTGAGCAACTGGGAGAACGGAGATTCCATTTACAGAGATGGGGAAGACCGGAGAAGGAATAGGTTCAAGAACAGAAATCACTAGCACTCTGGGAGGCCAAGGCGGGTGGATTGTTTGAGCTCAGGAGTTCGAGACCAGCCTGAGCAAGAGCGAGACCCCGTCTCTACTAAAAATAGAAAGAAGTGATTTGGACAGCTAAAAATATATAGAACAAATTAGCTGGGCATGGTGGCACATGCCTGTAGTCCCAGCTACTTGGGAGGCTGAGGCAGGAGGATCTCTTGAGCCCAGGAGTTAGAGGTTGCTGTGAGCTAGGCTGATGCCGTGGCACTCTAGTCCAGGCAACAGAGTGAGACTCTGTCTCAAAAAAAAAAAAAAAAAAAGAACAGATATCAGGAGCGATTTTGGCCCCATAAAGTTTGAGACCGGTAGCAGACAGACAAGTGGAGAGATTGAGTGAACAAGCAGTTGATTTTTAAACCTGGAGTTCAGGAGAGCAATAATGGCTGGGATACAAATGTAGGAGTTGTCAACACAGAACTAAAGCCATAGGACTGTGTACAATCACCTAGGAGAGTGAGATTGAGAAGGTTGCCCTACCTGAGTCTGGGGAACTCCAAATTTAGAAAATCAGGAAGATAAGAAGGAAGTAGCAAATATGACCAAGAAGGAACAGCCAGTGAGTTAAGAGAACTAATAGGTGAGGTGCTCTGGAAGCTAAATGAGAAAGACTTTCAGGAAGAAGGAAGCACCTACTGTGTCACAAACTGCTGAGAAGTTAGGTAAGATGAGGACCAAGACTGAACCACTAGATTTGACAAGATGAGATCGTTACTGACTCAAAACTGGCATCAATAAAATGTTGGGAAGTGACTGGGATTGGCTAACAGAAGAATGTAAGCAGGGAAGAGCAGTTGTAAATGGGAAAGGAAAAGGAAAAGTACAGTAGGCAGAAGGGTCATTAAATTAAGAGAGAGGTTTTTTTTTAAGGGGGAAGATACTACAATGTATTTGTATAGAGCTAAGAATAGTGAAATTGAGAGGGAGAAATTTACGATGGTGGCGAGGGAAGAATGAATGTAGGAGCAAAGCTTTTGAGTGAGCAAATAGGCATGGGTCCAGGGTTGGCCTTCAGAAGGAAAAGGGACGATCTGTAGTGGGAGGGAAGGTGGACAGATGGGTAGAGGCGAAGACAGGATGGAAGACCTGAGGATAAAATGGCAGTCCATTTTTACTGCTTCTGTTCTCCCAGGGAAGTAAAAAGCAAGGTCATCCACTGAAGGTGAGGAAGGAGGAGGTGTTAGAGGTTGAAAAGAGAGGAAAGGTGAAATAGGCGTGTTGTGGAGCTAGAGAGTGAAGTGACTGTAGAAATAATTTAGGATTGCCAAGCAATGTTGAAGGGCCACTTGAGATTTGTAAATTGATGAGAGAATTTGAGATCAGTCAACAAAATGTGTGTTTTTCTACAATGTAAGCATAGAGTGGGCAGAGGATTATTAGCACTGGAGTTTTGTCAGAGGAGTTACATGGAATCCAGGGCATATGCAAGGGGTGATTATAGGGATGAACCTTGGATCTAAGCTGGAAAATAGAGAAGCAAGGACACGAGTGGGTGATGGGTGATAAAAAGTGGTGGAATCAAAGGGCTGGGGATCCTGATGCATATTAAGAATTGTTGGACCTGAACTGAAAAGGGCATGGACAGAAAAGATAGGAGCTGATGGTCAGAGAGTGAGAGGCTTGGAATAGAACCTTTGCAAATGATGTAGTTACTGGTCACGACAAAGTCCAGATAATGATTCAGCATGAGAGTGGAAGGCTGAAGGCAAGTGGAGGCAAATGCATTAGAAGTGAGGACACCAAAGAAGTGAGTCAGGGATTCAGATTGATCATGTCTGTGGATACTATAGTCACCAAAAGTGAAGACAGGAGCAGCAGTGGATGGGAAGACGGAGCCAGGGGCGAAAATCTCCCATTGATGAGAGGGATGAGTAGTAGCTGAGCCAAGGAGTGGCTGCGACACAGCACAGCAGGTGTGATGTAGTCTGAGCCACATGCTTCAGAGGGCCTGGGGTTTGAAAGAGAAAGAAGGAGCAGTGGTCTGGAAGTGGCGGTGGGGAGCAGCGAGTACACTGGCCCCTAGCCCAGGGTCTCTGGTGGACTGTGGAGGAAGAACAGCCACCCCCTGAGATGACTGCAGTGTTGGAAGTGGTTTCCTGAAACAGCCAAGTTTGAGGTAGAGAAAAAGTGAAGAGAACCTTTGAAAAAGAGGGTGAGAATTTTGCTGAGGACACAATGAGTGCTCCATGGGGGTCAGGAAGGGTGGGAAGGTACATCAGGCTAGGAAAATGTTTGGAGGCATATTGGAGATAGCAGCCAGGGTTGAAGTGGATAATTGGAGAGGCTCCGACGTTTGGTGTTGGTCGGAGAAGTAAGGAACAATGGGATTGGTCCTGGGGTCATTAAGAGGAAGACCCACGATCTTCCTAATTAGAGCTTCCTCCTCGACTTGGACACGGAGACCTCCTGCAGTGGTAAAGCTGGTGGTGCTGTGAGGACAGGGTAGCGGTCTTAGCAGGAGTGCAGGTGTCTCAGTGGGATTTCCTGAAGCCCTGCTGTGGAACTGTCTAGCCAAAGGCCCTCAGAAGTCTACAGGCCTCCTCCAGAGATCTTCCTGGGAAAATTCATGTCCTGGGGCTGAAGTGATACCATAACTACAGAATATATCATGGGGAATTGCTTGATGACCTTAGCAAGGACAGGTTCAGTGGAGTTTTAAAGGGCATTGCAGGGAGTAAAAGCCAGTGCATGGACGATAGTGTCAGCCTGGAGAAGAGAGACTCTTGAATTGAGAGGGGCGGCAGGAATCAGCAGAATTCATGCCCTACTTTTTGCTAACAGATATTTTGTAATGTCCTCTTTACTATAATGAAATAAAATTCATAGATGTAATCTACTTATATACAAAGTTTCAAGGTAAAAAAATCAATACAATGTCTTAACTGTATTATAAAAGAGAGATGAGAGAAAAGCAATTTATGATAAAATACTATGTATCTCAATGCAAAAATGCTCGGGCACACAACATTAAGAGAGAGAATGAATGTGCTAGGCTTACATCTTTATTTAGAATAAAGAAAAAGTGACAGAAACAGTTGCAGGTGGATGCAGGAGTGGGGTTTCTTTTTCTTTTTATTTTTTGGCAATTCAAATACAGTGAGCCATGCTGCTATCTGTAATATGACATTCTGAAATGGGGATCGATTTTTGGTAATGAACAAAACAAAATAAAATCTTCCTTTATATGATAGTCAGGTTCCTAGAAAATCTAAGATATGTTAAAAAAAAAAACTGTTCAAAAATATTCTTTATATAGTAGGCAGAATAATGCCCTCCCAAAGATGTCTACGTTGTAATCCCTGGAATTTGTGAATAGGTTATTTTACGTGGCACAGAGAACTTTGTAGATGTGATTAAGATCTCAGGTTCAAGTTTCCCTGAGCTATGTGGGTGGGCCTAATGGAATCACAAGTTCTTACAAGGGAAAGTGGGAGGCAGGAGGGTGGAAGTCAGAGAGTGATTTGAAGGTGCTGTGCCACTGGCTTTGCAAATGGAAGAAAGGGCCACGAGCCAAGGAACACAGGCAGCCTCCAGAGTCTGAAAGACCAAAGAGGACAAATATTCTCCTAGAATCTCCAGAAGATTTTCGCCCAGCAAAACCCATTTTGGACTTTTGAACCTAGAACTGTAAGATAATACATTTGTGTGGTTTTAAGCAGCCAAGGAAATATTCAGTTTATTTATATAAAAATCAAACCGGGGTTCTAGGTTTTTCATCAGCATGACTATCTGGAAGGCCAATCAAAAATCCTTCGGGGCATGGGACAACATTTCTTGACTGTCCTACCCAGTGCAGGACATTCAGTGTTCCTGGCTCCCACAACTAAATGCCAGCAGCTCCCTTGAGACATTGTGACAACCAAACACACCCCCATAAATATTCAATTTGCAAAAGAAAGTGCCCACCATCTAGAAGCAAAGAGATTTGAGGATATTCATATCTGATGACTTCTTTGAACTAGAAACACCATTTCAAAGATGCTTTCATGGACCTTTAGTTACCTGGCACTCAGTAGCCTCAAAAGAGATCAAAGTGAAGATCGGTGAACTATTGGGATTCTGATCAATCAATAAAGGCTCCCCAGTTGATTCCTTAAAAGCCTATGTTCAGCCTCCCCTCATTCCCTCCCGCCTGAAATTTGGGACTGATAGCAGAATTTCCATTTGGTAGTAAAAGTCATCAAAATCCAGAGCTATCTAGTTTCCCAAGGAAACAACTTTAATGAAATCTCCAACCATTATAAAAATTCTCAAGCAGGGAGAATTAATACAATTAAAATGGAAATAGGAGAGATTCTCCTTTAAATCTCCATTGCTAAGGATTAACGCGGGGAAAAAAGAATCTTCTTCTATATTGTACCTCTTCCTCCGTCAGCAGCCATTTGTTCTCACAGTAGTACACCCCCGCCCCATCCACAGTTTTGATTTCCATGGTTTCAGTTACCCACAGTCAACCAGAGCCCAAAAACATTAAATGGAAAATTCCGGAAATAAATTCCTAAGGATGGGAATTATCTCTCCAGCTTATCCACGCTATCTATGCCATGCTCCCATATGTCACTTAGTAGCCTTCTCAGTTATCACATCACAAAAACATAGTACAGGTAGGGTCTGGTACTATCTGAGGTTTCAGGCCCCCACTGGGGGTCTAGGAGTATATCCCCTGAGGACAAGGGGGGACTACTGGGTCTGCAAAGGTGATGCATACTTAGCAATTGCTTTCAATAGAGAAATGTGTGAAAACAATATGTTGTTGCAGTGGCTGTCATAACATTGATGCCCCTCTCGGGTCCAACAGGGGATTCTGGGTACAATACTAAGAGAAAGGACCACAGAATTTGGGGACAGTGAGGAACAGACTGGAACCACGTCAGCAAAGTCCCCAGGTTTGGGAGTGCTGCAGGAGAGTGGGGAAGGAGGGGAGGAGAGAGAATGTTTCCTTGCTGAGCTGCAGTGTTGTAATTAGCCCTCACCAGGGAGACTGGTGTTTAGCACATCAGGCTGTCTGTCCTCGGGGAAGGCCTCATGGCTTAGAAAAATGGAGCAGAGTAAGACAGCTCATTACAGAGCTGTTCTTTGCATAAGAATGGGAAGATCTAATTTCTGCCTCTCTCTCTACTTAAGAATGTGGTTTGATCATTACCAAGTCAGAGGATGTTCTGTTTTGGTGAGGGAAAAGTATGATGAATAATCTTTCAAGTTCAAAGAGTAGATAATTGTTGTATAATTAGACAAAACTTCACCTTAGGATCGGCTAGAGGCTCACCCCTGCATGAAGGTTAGGGAAGGAGTTGTTTTCCTTCTTTTTCTCCTGCTTCATTATGGAGACATCAGCTGCCAAATTCCTCCAGCCATTTCCATTCCTCCTTCATTTTTCACATTCTTTCTTTAGTTTAACCAGATTTGTCTGCCAAGAAGATCAAAAGACACCTTCCTAGGTGGAAAATGTCCCCCAGTTATTAATCATGATTCAATAAGTAACCCAAAGAGGGTATTAATACAATTGGCAGTGATAAGGTGTGTTAGAGCTACAGCAAAATGGACTCCAAAATCACTCGTTTATCAGCAAACATCTGATGACTAGAACTTCAAGGTTAATCTGGCAGTCAGTTAATAATCCCTGACAAAACCTCTCCAGGATTTATGCTTGCAATACAATAGTCAGCAAAGCAGGCATAATTATAGAAACCTACAATTACATTGGGTACTAAAGTTAACAGCTGAATTCATGCCAGTGTATGGGAGGGGGGCAACTTTTACTGGATTGCAAGAAGCTTACCAAGCCCTTTCTATCCCCTGGCCCCCTAATTAGAGTTGCACTGCTTCTGGAATAGAAGATAGAGAATTGACCTGCCAGCACTGTTGAATTGTGCCCACTGCCAAAATTCAAATTTTGAAGGCCTAACCCCCAGTCCCTCAGAATGTGGCCTTATTTGCACTTAGGGTCTTCACAGAGGTAATCAAGTTAAAGTGAGGTCGTTAGGGTGGGCTCTAATTCAGCATGATTGGAATCCTTTTAAAAAAAGAAATTTGAACACTGAGGGAAGACAATATGAAGAGACACAGGGATAAGAAAGCCATATACAAGTCAAGGAAAAAGATCTGAACAAATCCTTCACTTTTAGCCCTCTGAAGAAAGTAACCCTGCCCACACCTGGATCTTGGACTTGTAGCCTCCAGAACTGTAAATAAATTTCTGTTGTTTAAACTACCCAGTTTGTGGTACTTCATTATGTCAGCCCTAGAAAACTAATACAAGTACTTTCTGCTGCCAATATGAGGAAGCAGGTTTTGCAGACTCCAGGGCAAGTCATTATTTTCCAAGGTGACCAGAAGAGAGTATTCATTCCGTCCCCTTCCCCACTTACGACCCTCTTGTCCTGGGGCGGGGGGGAGGGGTACAACTTCCAGGACGCAGCTGAGCAGGTAGGAGACAAGGAGGGACAGATATTAGCACATGACATCTGTGTTCAGGCCCCAGAAGGAAGATATGGAAGAGAGCTGCAGAGAAGGGAGAGAGCCCAGAAAGACAAGTGTTCAAGGAGCAGCTGTTTCCCATATTCCTTCTCAGATCAAAAGATTAATGTGAATATTCTCTCTTATTGAGAATTGGACATTTGAGAGAAGAGAAATTTTCACCTCAGTTCAACAAAATTACACAAAATTAGTACTTTCTAGGTCCAAAAACTTGGGCTGGGGCTGTTCAATGTGCCTTCCAGATTTAGATCCAAGAGGGGACTCTACCAGTTCCCAAATGTTCAGTGGACCCTGTTCATGTCAAACCCAGATTTGGGTGGCTCTCCATTCAAGAAACCAATTGGGGACTCATAAAAAATGCTCTATTGCACAAGATGAGGAGCACATTCTTCTAAAGAATTTTTAAAAAGGCATTCTTTAAATAATTTAGCACAAAAAAAGAGAAATATAAGAAAATATCTGCATTAGGTTCTCCAAATATGCAAGAACAATTTTCCTTGCTCAAAAGGAGGAGTCAGACGAGAAGAAATCAAAAAGGGCTGGCTAAGAGAAAACCACAAGGAAACTAAAAATGTAATTTCAGAATTAAAATTACATTGAAGGTAGTAATGGAAACAGAAAGCTAAATCAGTCTTGTAGAAGAAAAATGCAAGTTGTTCTGAAACAAAGAAGAAAAGGGAAGAAAAATGAAAAATTGAGAGGGAAGTGATTAGTTATGAAAAAGACAAGCCAGAAATCCAACTGACATATCAAGTATTCTTGAAAAAGAAACCAGCATAAATTGAACACTACCATAAAATTACAATAGAATAAAACTTTCCTGAACAGACTCTACTTTACAGGAGCAGCATAGAATAGGCTTACATATTCAAGGTAGTATTAATAGAAAGAAATCTATACCCATTAATATTCCTTTCACTTTCTGGAAAATTTTTGAATTCTAGTTTTAAGTTTAAAAATTTCCTCAAATATCCTAGCAGGAAAAATAACAGATACCTAAAAGGAAACAAAAATTACTCTGCCCTCAGTCTTCTGATAGATGGCAATAAATGTCAAACAGCAATTTAACAAAATTTTTTTTTTTTTTTTTTTTTGAGACAGAGTCTCACTCTGTTGCCCAGGCTAGAGTGAGTGCCGTGGCATCAGCCTAGCTCACAGCAACCTCAAACTCCTGGGCTCAAGCGATCCTCCTGTCTCAGCCTCCCGAGTAGCTGGGACTACAGGCATGCACCACCATGCCCGGCTAATTTTTTCTGTATATATTTTTAGCTGTCCATATAATTTCTTTCTATTTTTAGTAGAGATGGGGTCTCGCTCTTGCTCAGGCTGATCTCGAACTCCTGAGCTCAAACGATCCGCCCACCTCGGCCTCCCAGAGAGCTAGGATTACAGGCGTGAGCCACCGCGCCCGGCCCGACAAAATTTAACTATATAGAATTTTTAACAGAAAAGATTATGACATTACATACTTAGCTACATTGTTATTCATATATGAAAGATTATCTCAGGTATGCATGGACTTTGAAAATAGAACAGTTACCTCCTTTTTGTTGATAAAAACTAAATCAATGTAAAGACATATTATAACCAATGAAAAAATGAATCAAAATTGAGGACTCAAAGTAAGAAGAAGTGGTATAAAAGAAATGATAATGAGAACTGTAATCTGTCAAACGTGATTTCCACCCAGTTGCTAAATAGTAATTAAATTGGAAGCCAAAGTTAAAATTGAAAAAACAAATCTTGAAAGAGATTTATATTTTATTAAAAACAATAATACAATAATACTTTTCAGTGAATATTAGACTAAGATTTAGGAAGGGTTGGGAGGGTGGAAACAGGTGTTTGTCATAAGTAAAGCTATCGTAAATTAGGTTATTGTTGATTTAATAATTAGAGAAATGTAGGTTAAAGTATTTTTTACTTAACATTTATTTGTATTTTTTTCTCATTATAAAAGAGAGATCTTAGAAAATAGAAAACCAAGTAAGAAAAAAGTCTCTTATAATTACAGAACCCAAACATAACCATTGCTACTGTTTTACATTTCATCACTGGAGCTAGGCTGCCATACTTACAATTTTGTAATCTGCTTTTTACATGTGACTAAAGAGATTCTTAACCAATATGAGTTTTAATTATTGATAGCAATTATCCCATTTGTATCAGTTTTCTATTGCTGCTGTGACAAATTACCACAAACTGAATGGCTTGAAACAACACAAATTTATTATCTTAGAGTTCTGGAAAAGTTTGACATGGGTCTCACTGAGCTAAAATCAAGGTGCTGGCAGAGTTGTGTTCTTTTCTGGGACTATGGGAGTGAATCTGTTTCCTTGCTTTTTCTAGCTGCTAGAGGCTAATTCTATTCCTTGGCCCACTGCCCCCTTCCTCCATCTTCAAAGCCAGTAACATAGCATCTCTCAGACCATTCTGCTGCCATGCTGTCCTGGGACCACAGCTGAAAAAGATTCTCTGCTTTTAAGGACCCATGTGATTAGATTGGGCAGACCTGAGAACCCAGGATAATCTTCCCATCTCAGGGTCCTTAATCACATCTGCAAAGTCCCTTGTGCCTTGTAAATTAACATATTCACAGACTCCTGGAATTAGGGCTTAAACTTCTTGGGAATGGGGGGAACATTATTCTGCCTAGCATACTATGATATGGCCATAACTCATTTAGCCATTTCCTCTTTGTTTGACATTTGTTTCAAGATTTTTAAAATAATAAATAACAAATATTCTCCTACATAAGTCTATGCAAACTATTTCCACAGGCCAAATTTCTAAAACTGGAATTCCATGTCAAAGGTTATTTGTTTTAAATGCCAAAGCTCTTGACATGTTGTTGAATTTACTTCCTGAAGGGTCTAAACTCATCGCTCTCTGGTGATGTATGGAAACGCCTGATTTGGCATCTTGGCAACTGGGAACTATGTATCTGCTTGTAAAAACTTTTTAATGTTTGACAATTTGATGAGTAAAAAATGGTATCACCTAATTGTGCCAACTGTATTTCTTTGATCATGAACCTAAACATGTTTTTATTTTTTTTGTATTTTTACTGGCCATTTGTATTTCTTATGTTTTGAAATTGGTTTAACTCAAGCCCATTTTCAAATAAATAGGATTTATTTGCCTATTTCTAAATTGGTTTGTAAGAGTTGTCTCTGTTTTAAGAATATTAACTCCTTTTTCTCTGATGATTAGTGACATTGAATATTTTTTCATGTTTATTGGCCATTTGTCCATCTTCTTTTGAAAAGCTTCTGTTCATGTGTTTTGCCCACTTTTTAGTGGGGTTATTTGTCTATTTTTTTTTTTTTTTTCTGATTTGCTTGAGTTCTTTGTAGATTCTGGATATTAGTCTTTTATCAGATGTATAGCTTGCAAATATTTTCTCCCATTCTGTGGGTTGTCTTTTTGCTCTGTTGATTATTTCCTTAGCTGTGCAGAAGTTTTTTAGTTTAATCAAATCCCATTTATTTATTTTTGTTGTTGCTGTGATTGCCATTAGGTTCTTAGTCATAAATTCTTTGCCTAGGCTGATATCTAGAAGAGTTTTTCCTACATTTTCCTCTAGAATTCTTATGGTTTCTTGCCTTACCTTTAATTCTATAGTCCATCTTGATTAATTTTTGTGAGTAGTAAGAGATAGGGGTCCTGTTTCCTTCTTCTGCATGTGACTATCCAATTTTCCCAGAACCATTTATTGAGTAGAGCTTCTTTTTTAATTTATACATTGTTATCTGCTTTGTCATAGATTAGTTGGCTGAGGGTAGATGGTTTTATATCTAAATTCTCTATTTTGTTCCATTGGTCTATGTCTCTGTTTTTGTACCAGCACCATGCTGCTTTGGTTACTACAGCCTTGTAGTATAGTTTGCAGTCTGGTTATGTGATACCTCCAGCTTTGTTCTTTTTGCTTAAGATAGCTTTGGCTATTCAGGCTTTTTTGTGGCTCCAGACAAAGCATAGAATTATATATTCTAGATCTGTGAAATATGATGGTGGTATTTTGATGGGGATTGCATTGAATATGTAAATCATTTGGGGTAATATGGACATTTTAACAATGTTGATTCTACCAATTCATGGGCATGATATGTTTTTCCATTTTTTTGTGTATCCTCTGTAATTTCTTTCCCCAATGTTTCATATTTCTCCTTATAGAGATCTTTCACCTCCTTGGTAAGTATATTCCTAGGTATTTTGTTGTCTTTGTAGCTATTGTGATTGGTATTGAATCTTTTATTTGACTGTCAGCTTGACAGTTATTGGTGTATATAAATGGTACTGATTTATGTGCATTGATTTTGTATTCTGAGACTTTGCAGAACTGAGATATCACCTTACCCCAGTTAGAATGGCTTTTATTAGAAAATCCAAAAACAATAGATGCTGGCATGGACGCAGAGAGAAAGGAACGCTTATACACTGTTGGTGGGACTGCAAATTAGTACAAACTCTATAGAAAACAGTATGGATATTCCTCAAAGACTAAAAGGAGACCTACCATTCAATCCAGCAATCCCTCTACTAGGTATCTACCCAAATGAAAAGAAATCTTTTTATCAAAAAGGCACCTGACTTTGAATGTTTATTACAGCACAATTCACAATTGCAAAGATGTGGAATCAACCCAAGTGCCCATCAATTCATGAGTGAATTAACAAAATGTGGTATATGTATACCATGGAATACTACTCAGCCATGAAGAAGGATGACTTAATGCCTTTTGCAACAATTTGGTATATGTACACCACATTTTATTAATCCACTCATGAATTTTCTCTCCAAATAGTTTACCAATTGTGACAGAAGGATGTCTTGGCAAATCTTTCTATTTCCATAAATTTATAATGTCGTGGGTATTTTGTACTCAATTCTGCATGTAGTAGAATATGTCCCTAAGCACTTTATTACAATTATTTGATCTATCTTTCAATTCTTGTGTTGATACTATACTCTTTTAACTATTAGAACTTTATTTTGATATCTGACAAGGCAAGCAGGTGCCTTCAACCCATCCTATGCATATCATTATATTCTCTTTCTGATTTGTTGGACCCTTTTGCCAGTTCATTTTCCCATATGAACTTTCGAATCACTAAGTCATGGTCCAAGAAAAATCTCAGTGTAATGTTTATTGGAATTGCATTAAGATATAAAAATGTTGGGAGATAATTGATGTCCTTACTATCATAAGCCTTTCATTTTTAAGTTTTACATTTTATCACTGACAAGCTGTAAATCTATTCATGATACGAATGTCCTGTACACTTTAGTTAGATTATTCTTGTAGTTTATCTTTTTGTTGCAACTGTGGAAAATACATTTTTATTATCATATATAGACTTATCTATTGTTATTGTGAATATATAAAAAATCTGTTTTTTGATATCTATTTTATAACTAGCTATCTCTCTGTATTAGCTCAACTCAAGCTACCACAAACAAAAAGCCCATTTTATTATAAGAACACTAAGGCATCTATAACCCAAAAGCAGGATTGCAGCTGCATCTCAGAATGACCTAGAAATGTACTCTCCTATCTCTTGCCTGCACCTCTCTGTATGTCTGCTCCATCATTCCCTCTCTCAGCAAGTAGCCTTCCTCAGATAACCTGAACCAAATAAAAGTGGATGTAACCCATGATGGCATCCAAGTTTTACATTTTGCAACTCCAGCCACCCACTATCTCTAGCCCACTTACTTGCTGCGCTATTATTCCTTTACTCTTGCTCTCTCTCTTCCAAAATGCCTTGAGAAGAGACTATTGGCCAGATTGATTGCCGATTCCACTTTTGGAAGAATTAGTGACAGCCCCGAGGCTAGAAGCCAATAAAAGTGTATGAGGGGGGTACGGGTGGTAAGAGGGAAGGGTACTGATTGCTTGGCCAACAGCTGAGTAAGTGTCCATTACAATCCTCTGGAATTTTCAAGTTAGTTGATCATGTTATTGTATTGAATTGCTTAAAGCAGCTATAACATTAAAACAAAGTAGTAATAGTGAACATCCTAAATATGGTGGGAATGCTTTTATAATTTCATCATTCTGTATATTGCCTGTTGATTTGTGATTTTTTTATCAGGCAAAGAAAGAATTCGCCCTAGTTTCTGAGATTGTATCAAGAATGGATGTTGAATTTTATTGAACCCATTTCTGGTCTCTATCCAGATGGCCAGATGTTTGTCTTCTATAACCTAATGAGGTGACATTTTATTATTAATGAATGTTCTAGTATTAAATCATTCTTGTTTTAATAGAGTAGTGTGCCTGCATGATTGCATGTTTTGGATTGTCCTAGAGTCTCATTTCTCTCTACTCACAGTGAAGGGAAAAGTATCCCTTTAAGGAATATTCATTTGTATGACATTTTAATTAAAGGATAATTGTGTGCTTCTTTAATAAATATTACTTGTTTGAATTGGCTTGTTAAAGTATGGCGTTTGCTCCATAAGGGAAGGGCAGAGAAACATGAGCCAGGAGTAGGCCCTGACATAATGGGGGCTGCCTCCCTGCCTCCACTGCTTGTCACCTGTTATAGGAGAAGTGGAGGACAAAAGGACAGGACCTGAAGCTAAGGGATTTGCTGTGGTGAGCAGCAGTGTTAGCCAAGGCATACCATGAGATGCCAAAAGCCCCTCCTAGGACACTCCAGGGGCCCAGTGTTCTGACCTGAAGAATGGAAGGAGGGGCACCAGCCTCAGGTGGGCATCACCCCTTGGCTATCCCTAAGGAGTTTGTAGTAAGCACATCCAGCCTTCTCACTTTTTCAGGATCTTTCACTCAAAAGAAGCTTAAGGCCAGAAGTAGGAGTTGTGGCCAAATTTATGCTGAGACATTTTGTCTTAGTAGTTTTCCTTACGGGAATCGAGTCTGAACCCTTGTCTAGCTTCTGCCAAGCCCCTTGGGGAGGAGGTAAGACTAACATGGATGCTCACGTAGTCCATCCCGTGCTCTTGCTCGTGCTGGTCCCATGCATCCACCTCTCCATGCACCCACTGCAACAGGATGAACCACAAAATGCGGGAGCAGGACTAGGAACTAGTTCAGTGTCGGATTGCCATGGACCCAACCTTATACCTTGACTTTGGTTTATCTATGGCTTCCTATGACTAATTAGTTCCATAAAGTGTTGATGGAGCTTGGGGCTAAGCATTATCAAAAGCCTCTGAAGAGGCAACCCTAGAAGCCAGATTAATAACAATCATAGAATATTAATTCTGCTTTTGCTAATGTACTGCCTGCCTTGGTCCTCATGAATTCATATTACAAATATTTCCTTAGCTTTTTGAGTTGAGGGAAGACACATGAGGGCATATTGATGATTCATCAAGATTGTACTTCATGAAATCAATTTGTAGGTTTTACCTTTTTTTCTTTGTATAGCATTATAGCATTAGTTTATATACCATACAAATCATATCATCCCTTTCTTAAAAAGTTTACTTTTTAAACTGCCTGGGCCCAAAGTCATTCAATAGATGATTTTTTCATTTTATTCCAAAATTATTGTTCCTTTTAGATTGCCAGTTTATGCTTCAATTGGTTTTGGTAATTTACATTTTCCCAGAGAATTATCTATTTCATTTCCTGCATTCAATTTTCAAAATTAATATGTCTTTTTTAGATAATATCTTAAATCCTTACAAAATAATTCATTTGGGCATAATTATTTTTCTATTCTTTTTATTTTATACAATGTAAATATTGTCACTCCTGCTTTTTTAGTTTGTGCCTAATTGTCTTTGTACATCCATGTGTTTATTTTTTTAGGGCATATGTTTTTATTTCAAGTCTAGGATGACAATGTTTACACTACTTCATGTCACGGAAACAGAAGAATCATTCTGTACAAAATAAAAACTGGTAAACCTACATGAAAAAACTTAAATGATTCATTTTCAATTTTTTTGAATTGAATGATTATAAAGCCATGAAGAGTAATAGCGCAATATTGGAATAAGAATCTCTCTCTCTCCCCCCTTGTCCCTCTCCTCCCTTACTATTAAGACATCTACATTTGTATATTGAATAGACTATTTTTTCAAAATAAATTATAAAATGCTTCTAATGAAAACAAAGTTGAATGTCATATTTTTAACACACCTGTGCCCCAACTTTCTAGAATAAATCATTAAGGAGGAAGTTCAGAGTTCATTGTTCCCATCTGAACTTTTTCCCCGTATCTGCTAAAGACTTAATTTAAAAAGTAATAATAAACCTGGAGATATTTACCTTTGCTTTACCAAGCAATCAATGTAGAAATGCATTTAATAGAACATGTGCATATGAAAATTAAATTGGTTATTAAGGATTATTTAAATGCCCTTTTTTAAGAGCTTGTACATTTTAGGTGCTATGAACTGATTCACATTTTCATTCAAAGCAAATAAATATTCATAGGTCCTAAAGAACTTGAGCCCAAAAGGAACGAGCAAGAAAAGCAGTTGCAATAGACAAACCCTGATTTTTCAATAAGTTGGCACAACAGTTTACTGCTTGCTTCCCCAAAGTCTGATGTAAGTCAGTTGGGGCTGTCCTCCATCTGATGACTCAGGGATCACGTCTCCCTCCCTTTCGTAATGCTGTCATTTCAACGCATGACTTCTGAGGTTGTCATGACCAGGTAAGAGGGAAGTGGAGGTGGCATATCAGCTCTTAACTGTCTTAACCTGGATGTAACATACATCACTTACACTCACATATTACTGGCTAGACTTACTCACACAGCCTTGCCTAATTACAAAGAGACTGCTAAGTGTAATCTCTGACAGGACTAGAACAGAGAAAATAACTGGATGTGGGAGAGCTCCAGCAGTCTCTTGCACAAGTGACAAATGCTTAGGTCTTCATCCTCAACAACCCTGAAACATTAGCAAAATTTCTCTGAGTCATCCATCTTTCAATGAAATGGTGACATACAATTAATGTGCAAAATATTTTAAGTAAAAAAGAGTCAGCATCTTGAGTGTCTCTCAGACATAAATAGTGCACAAAAAATTGCTAAAAATATAATCATATTGACCTTCAATTACAGGCAACTGTATCGCTTACCAAGAAAGTCATGAAATATAATTAAGAAAGTCTGAGATGAAACAGAGCTCAAATAGATCTGTTTCCTTTTATATATTTTAGCTGAAGCTTCTCATTTCTGGCATGTTTTATTCTAGTCCCAAGGTTTTCTTTCCTAAAATAACAAAATATTATATATTTCATATTGGAGGCACTGGCTCTCTTCTGGTATTATTTGGAGATCCAGAACCATTGGCCATTGACTTTAATTGGTTAGGGTACCCAACTCTGTGTGCCTCTACTATATCTTTTTAAGATTCTGTCATTTTTATTAAAGAAATATTTAGGTAGAGTCATGAAAGCATGAAATATTTTAGAATGCCTTTGACCATCATAAATCTGATTATGTAAACTTTCTGTTGCATGGCTGGCTTCTTTTGAATTTGTGTCACAAAGCAATAACATTTTATTCTAAAATGCACTTTCAGAACATTCTTTGGTTTATGTTCTGCAAATAGATTTCAAATATGATCATGAGTGATATAATTGGAAGATTTACATTTCCCTGTGTGTGTGTGTTTGTGTGTGTGTTAGAGTCTTGGTTGGTCTTCTCTCTTTAAATTTTGACAAATTCATCCAATATTCACCCTGAATAAGTGATTACCTGATTCACTCACCTGCCCTAGACACTCAATACTGCCCATGTTTTTCTCTACAGAGCTGATGAGAAGAGATGATTCAACTGCAATAAACCATATTTGTATACAAGTTGTCTATCTTTTCATTTGTAACTTTTCCTGAGAAATAATTTTCTTTAGGTAGTCTATAAAGTTTTTTATATGATTCTGACCTTTTAGAGTCATTTTCTTTTAGTAAAACTGTTTTAGCCATTAACATTTCTTGTACTAGTGACTATGCCTAGTCTACTTCTGTTTCTGTTTTAGGTGGTTTGTTGTCTCTTTACTGTTTTCTTTTCTAGACCACCTTTATTACATGAACTATTTTCTTTGACTTTGTTTTCTCTAGTGACTTGAAAGTTACGTATTCTGCTGTTATTTTTCCAGTGGTTAGTTTTACATTTTAAAAAACTTACTTAAAACTATAGTTTTCTTCCTATCAATGCCAAGAATAAAACTGTATTTATTGGCTACCTCTATGAAAGATTAAAATTTTAGTATTCATTTTTAATTCTCCTTTCCTTTCTCTCACTCTCCCAGTTTTTTATGATATATGGAATTTGTACTCATATTTTTACCATCAAACTTTATGCTGTATATTTTCTCCTTAAAGAGCTGTTTTTGACATTTGTATTAAGTCTTATAACAATATTACAACTATTAAGCCCTAATTTTCTGTTTAAATGTTTGCCAAAATTCTTTCAGTCAATAATTTTCCTTTTCTTGTACTATCTAAGCTGTTTCACTCCAACTGAATAATGTCTTTGAATAGTCATTTTTTGTTTTTGTTTATTTTTTTCAGCTATAGTATTGCTAATATACTTTCTGAGCTCTGTGATCCTGAAAAGTTCTATCTGCACATGAAACACAACCTAGGTAGAAAATTATCAGTTGATAATATTTCTCTTACCATAATTTTATAAATATGGATCCATTATTTTCTGGCATTATGATAGGAAAGAATTAGAGGCCAACCTGATATTTTTGCCCTTGTAGGCAAAATGCTTATCTTCTTAGATGGCTTGTAGAATTCTTTCTTTACTCTTGAAATAAGAAAAAAAACATATCAGAATATCTCTGGGTATGTATCCCCTCCCTCATATATATTGATTTTGCTTAGTATAAGGAGACCCAGACTTTTATTCAATTTAGGAGCATTTTTTTCTATTATGTCTTAAATTATTACTTCTATCAAAATTGTTTAGTTCTCCCTTCCAGGAATCCCAGTTTCATCGTTATTTTAATCTTATTGTCCTTTTCCTTTTCATTCTGGAGCAACTTCTAAGGCTGATTCTTTCATTTCTAATTTTCTTTTCTGCAATTTACTTATTCTAATGCTGAATTTAATTCTGTAACTGCATTTTAACACTTTCAAAATTGTTTCTCATCTCAATCATTTTTTCATTCTGCCTTTTTTCCCCAGCAAGCTCCTTTTTATTTCAGATTTTATTCCTTTAATATCCAATTAGAATAGACTCAATGTTATCCTGACTAGTTTTTAAAGCCCAAAACTACTGTATTCTATAACTTATTTTATAAAACTATTGTAAATCTCTTTCAAAACCACGTTCTTTCTCTGTCTTTTGATCTTTATGTTCTCATTTTATAATACACCAAGTTCAATTTTTTTTTCTATTTATTCATCCTTTAATGTGGAGAGGTCTGCTCAGGCTATGTTTTACCATAAACTCCCAATGTATTTTTTTTAACTTGTTTCCCTTCTCTATCCATGTAGTTGCTGATAAAATTCTTTCTGAGGTTTTAAGATTTGATATTCATAGTTTCCAGCCGGGTTTGTTGTGGTTTTTTTTTTTGTTTGTTTGTTTGTTTTTTGCCATTTTAAAGTCTTATATGTAGTGTGATGTATTGCCAGGAAGAGACATCTAGTTTATATCTTTTCATGAGGGACGTTGATTCCTGTATAGTAAAACATTATTTCCAGTTCTTTCCCTGCCTGACCCAGTGAATGGTAGGCTTGCTTGACACATAGTGAATGCTCGGTAAATGGTTTCTCAGGTATTCAATATAACTCCCAGAATGTACCACAACTCTGTCAGGCTCAGCTCCTTCCAGCTGCCAAACAACCCCTCCTAGATATAAATGTTCCTGGCCACACAGTATTGGCATAATTGTGGTCCCAGACCGACACAAGAAACAGTAATTAATGTCAGGGATGATGTGGTGAAAATGGCTCTGATTATTCTAGAACTCAGATCTGAGCTAACTTCCCTTTCTCTGGTGGGAAGACTCCATGTTTCTAACAAGGAAAGCATCTATAGCGGATGTAGCTTGATAGAATAAAAACATGGAACCCTCTCCCTTTCTCCTGCCTGTACACTTCCTTAGAACTTTGGCTAGGGGAAATTCTTTCTCTTTCCTGGCATCTCACTGAGAAATGCTGAGTTTCTAGCTTTATAGAAACTAGTTTCTTTTTGGTTTTTCTTAGTTATTTCACAAGTTGAGGAGGCGAAAAAATCAGAATTTATGAGATTTTAGAATAAAAAATAATACAATTAATTCACAATTATTTAGATTAAACTGAGTTTGGTACTTACCAGTAGCCCTTTTATTGCATGCCTTTCCCATTTGAATTCTTTACTTTGGTTTGTGTCTCAGTTGACTGGAGTACTTAATACTTTAAATAACGTAAGTGGAGAAGGCATGTGGTTAGGATGTGCTCTCTGAACTCTGAGCAGATCTAAAATTAGTTAATAGCCAAGCTAGATTAGAAATTAGGTCCCCTATTCCTTGGACTTTCCTACAAAATTAGCTACCTATCCCCCCAAAATTAAAAAAAAGTACCAGTAAAAAGTTGTTTTATTAGCTAGTGGTAGTTGTAAGAATTAAATGAGATAATATATTTAAAGCACTTAACACAACAACCTTCTGAGGTTGGTGCGATACTAGCTCTCCTTACAGATGAGGAAGCAGGTGCTCAGAGATCAAGATAACTTACTGGAAGCTGCACAGCTGGTCAGTGGCAGAGCCAGGCCTGGGACATGGGACCATCTGAATCCAGAGTAGAAGCTCAAGTCTAACTAAATTGTCACCCAGCAAGCATCTCCCCTAACCCCAGATTCCTCTCTTTTCAGCTCTCTTCCCCTGCTATCCTGGGCATGTTGATTTGAGGAATATTCAGCTTTCAGGGCCCAGCTGCCAAATTAGATTATGTTGCAAACATTCAGCTGTCTCCATGTGCTATACCACATACTCAGCAGGCATTTCAACAAAAATTAATTGACAAAAATATATGGCAATCACTCAAAGCTGATAAAAACAACTTTTAACCCTGCTGCTAAAAGCTAGCAGAGTCTAAGGTTAGAATTTTGCCTGAGGCCTGAGATAACCCCCCATCTTAGGATCATTTCCATTTTTGCTATTTATCTAATTAAATATAGATTTTCATCTTAGAAAATAGCTATCCTATTGCCACCTCTTATAGTAATCTCTCTTATTAAGTCAGGCCCTGGGGATACATCATATGCATGTTCTGCCCAGGAAAAAGGCAGACAGCAATGGAGAGTTAATAAGCCTTGGAAAACTCTTCATGTCCACTTGGTCTAATTAAAATTGCACTGATTAGGTAGTTACCTGGAGTAATGCTTTTCCCATAAATGCCCAGGCCTTTGTTCATCTAAAGATCACAGAGGCATTTATCAGAAGTGAATTAGATCCCAAACATAGTGTTGGAGGACCAACACAGGTCATAGAGTCTCGTGTTCTCTCTGCCCTCACCTGTCTCTGTGATCTTAGATAAATTCTTCACATAGCTGCATTTCCATTTTCTCATTCGTAAAATAAGGTTTAAACCTAATCCATGAGGCAATAATGAGAAGTGCACGAACTCATGTGTACACATGCAAGTTCTTTGAGAAACAAGCTCTAGACTAAAGCTCATTTCCATGGGGGACTTGGACTCAGATGCCCTTACCTCCCTGTCTCTGGGTAGCAATGCTACAAATTGCTATGCTGCTGTAAATTCTCTCTCAATAATCAGAAGATTTTCTTTCAAGCATCTTCCCACATCTTCCTAATCATGGCTGGCAGCCAGAACGAAAAGAACAGAATGAAATGGTTGAATTGCTCAAGACCCACCTCTTCCTAAATAAGATAAACACCTCAGCCCTGGGCTGGGACAGGCTTCCCACTGATGCCACTTGTCATGGTCCTGGCCCCAGGCTATTTCAAGGCTGCCTGGGCCACCTACCTGCCCCTTCTTTGCCACATTGTACATGAACAGGTGGAGGAATCAGGTGGGCACAATCCCCTTTTCAGCTCTTAACAGTGATCCCACCATGTCAAATCTTTGTCCTTGTAGGTCCCTATCATGCTGATGAAGGGCTGTTTGGCAGGACCTGAGTCCTCCCTTTTGGGAGGGTAGGACAGAAAAGTGTGAGTCCCTACTCAAGTCCCTGGGTGGGCCTGCCTTGCTTCCATGAGTGGGTGTGGAGGACTGAAGTGGACACTGCAGGCGGAAAGGGAAGCAAAGGGGATTTGTTCAGACCTGGTGGAGTGGGGTCTAGCCTTCCTCCAGGTCTCCATTAGCAGTTTGCTGCAAGTTAGCGCCCATTCCTCCTGCACTCTCTTTATCAACCTCCCAACCTCTTCCCCGACACACTAGTACAAACTTGAATGAGCGCTGAGGAGACAATTCCTTCCAGCCTCTGTTTCTGACCACCACTGACCCAGGGCAGCAGCTAGAATGCACTGGAGACATGAGTCCTTTGGAGAAATGGATGGAGCCCCCAGCCCCACTCCCATGCCCACCACGGGAGGGGGAGGGCTGTCAGCTTCCCAGTGTGGAGCATTCTTTCCCATTTTCTTGTTTATTTTAATAGAAATGCAATGTATCTTGACGTTTCACCACCTCTTTACCCACTTTAGGAGAAAGCTAAACTTTGAGGAGCTTAGCAAACTATAGCACAGAAAGACAGAATGGAACAGGAGTTGGCAAACTTTCTGTAACTGGCCAGTGTGTTCGTTTCCTAGAGCTGCTATGACAAATGACAACAAACTGGGTGGCTTAACACAAGAGAAAAGTATTTTCTCAAAATCCAGGTGTCGGCAGGGCTGTGTTCCCTCCAAAGGCTCTCGGAGAGAATTCTTGCTCACCTCTTCCAGGTTCTGGTGGTCCCAGGTGTTCCTTGACTTGTGGCTGCGTAATTCCAATCCCTGCCTGTTGTCACACTGTACACAGCCTTCTCCCCTGTGTTTGTATCTTCTCCTCCTCTGTCTCTTACAAGACTACTTGTCATCGGATTTAGGACCCACCAGGATAACCCAGGATACTCTCATCTCAAGATCCTTAATTCCGTCTGCAAACACCATTTTTCCAAATAAGGTAACAATCACAGGATCTGGGTATTAGAGCATGGACTAGTATCTTTTGGAGGGCCACCGTTCAACACATTGCCATCAGATAGTAAACATTTTAGGCTTTATGGGCTATATAGTTTCTGCCACAGCTACTCAGCTCTGCTGTTGTAGCTCAAAAGCAGCCATAGACAATATGTAAACAAATGAGCATGGCTATGTTCCAGGAAAACTCAATTTAGGGATGCTGAAATTTAAATTTCATAGAACTTTCACACATTCTGAAATAAACTTCTTTTTATTTTCTTTTTTCAGCCATTTAAAAATGTAAAGATTGTTCTTCACCCACAGGCCATAAAAAAAAAAAAACAAAAAAAACAGACCACAGATTAGACTTAGCCCATGGGCAGTAATTTGTTAATCCTTGGTTAGAATATTAATAATAGAATATGTTTTAAATAATCTTGGCTTCTTTCTAGAAGTCTCCAATATCCTTCTAAAAAGTCCAACTATCTGTTCTCTGTCTTCATTATTCTAAATGTTTCTGTGTCTCTGGAAACGCATTTTGACTACTCTTGTTTTTGAAACTGTCCCTCCAGCCATGTGGATATGATAAAGCGTAAATGTGGCTTCCCAAGGAATATGATGAGGGAGGGCAATTGGTGATTTCCCAAGGCAGAAAGGTGATGGTTTTGACCTTTTTACATGTATCTGAGCTAAGTGACCCTGACAGCAGTATGCCATGACCTCTCTGGAAGGAATAGAGCTTTCTGCAGGTAGGGGGGACCAGATGAGCTTGTGATGCGGGGCGAGGCTCGAAGGGGAGCTGGGCGGAGCTCATGGACATCGGAGTGGAGAAAGAGGCGGAGAGAGGAGAGAAGGGAAAGCAGGAGGCGGAAGCAAAGAGAAGGAGGACAGGGAAAGGGAGAGGAGAAGAGAGACAGAAAGATGAACCAAGGCTGTTCGTGGCAAGAGAGGAAATTATATCCAGATGATGCTAAGTGACATGGAGGCTCATTAGGCCACACCAGGAGAGAGGACAGTTAGAGACATCCTAGAGCTGAAGAGAATTAAGACGTGGCAGGAACCCAATCCCCAGAATGGAGAGAGGGTCCCTGAGGGACTAGGGGCAGGACAGGCCAGTATGCTTAGGCTTTGGAACAGTTTTGGAATGTTTTGGGGTTTTTGTTTGTTTTGTTTCTTAAATGGAGCTCAAAGTGTAACAACCTTCCAAAATAAACTAAGTTATCTAGCGCTTTTCTTTGATATGGAGAGGTGGGGTCAGAGATGTGCTCCACGTGAACTTGGAGGAGCAAAGGAGGGGGCTCAGCCTTGCCAGGAGTGGAAGGGCAGCTGCCGTGGCTGAGGTCAAGAGCGGCCCACGTGCGACCTTGGAAGCCACAGCAGAGGCTGGGCTGGAAGGGGGGGTGGGGGAACCAGGCACTGAGCAGCACTTTGGAGAGGAGCTTCAGGGAGCTCCTCTGACAGCAGCAGAGATGCAGGATGAATAGACAGGGAGAGACCTGGGCAAGAGGACCAGAGGAGAAGACAGGACAATTAGGAGTCTCCAGCTACAGTCCAGGCAAGGTGAGGGAGGGCCTGACCCACAGCGGGAATGGACAGGAGAGGAGGACAGGGAAGCACTGGGCAGAGGGAGTCACCATGGCGCGGTGGCTGGCAGACAGGCTGGCAGCATTTCTCACTCAGCTGTGCTGGGTTTAGAGCTGACTCCCCGTGTTTTGTTTTGGTTTTTTTTTTTTTTTTTTTTTTTTTGCCTGGCTGATTATCTCCCCAGGCCAAACTTCCAATTATAAATCTCCCGGAGTGAGCAGCTTCAGCAATGCGGTCCTTCCTCGTGACATGCTCTGTCTGGAGGGTCTAACTGCTCCCCTGGGAGCCCCTCAGGAATAGTGGTGTTTGGGATTTTCAGGAACAGGGCCATGATGCTCGCACAGCCGATTCAGATCCCAGGGGAGCCGGGAGCCTGGAGGAGGGCAGCAGTGGACTCAGCCTTGCTGTGCGCCCAGCCCTGCTCTGGGCAATGGGAGGGGCACCCAAGGGAGCTTATGTTCTGCACAGCAAGCTCCACCCCCCTCCAGCTAATCAGCCAGCAGGCTCGGCCTTTACTGACATCCTGCGGTGAGGCCAGTTCCCTTACCAAAGGCCAGCATCCTTGTAGAGCAGGGACCACCTGAGTCGTTCTCTTTGTACAGCGCCCTGAATAAGCTGAATAGTGTTGTCCACAATTGGCAACTCCAGGAAAAAAT
The DNA here is from genome assembly GCF_041146395.1 of Eulemur rufifrons. Taxonomy (NCBI): domain Eukaryota; kingdom Metazoa; phylum Chordata; class Mammalia; order Primates; family Lemuridae; genus Eulemur; species Eulemur rufifrons. Next base: position 56,626,411 of record NC_091001.1, read on the forward strand.
TTAATGAGTCTGATTAGAGTATTTAGAGTACTCTGATGACCTGGAGTTAGCTTGAATAGGAAGAGAGGACATGGGAGGAGTTAAACTCTTGCACATAAGAGTTAAAACTGCCTCCTCCCTTTCTGTTCCTGGTCGGCCGGATCCTCCGTCTTGACAAGTTGAAAGGGTTAATGGACACGTGAAAGGAAATGGAATGTGCCAGGTGAATTTCGGAAATCTTGCTGTTGTTTCTCCCCAAGCAGTATACAATTTCAAGAATACTCTAGGAATTAAGGGATTTGTTTTAATTTTTTTTTTTATTCTGAAAATGAATCCTCCTAGGTCGTTAGATCCGGAAGAGACCTCAGAGCACAATCAGCCAACATTGACATTTCACAAATGAGGTCAGTGATTCTCAGAGAGGTGAGTGCCTTGCTCTGGCTCAGTCACCCCATTTAGGTGTCAGGACTATCTTCTGAGCAGCAGTCTTTCCTACTGTCCCACCGAGGCATGGACGACTCAGAAAAACTTCCCGATGATTTCTGCCCCCGTGCCATGGCATCGTGTTAGATTCCGGCAAGGTGATTGTGACCGTGGTACCGATCCTGGCCTGGCCTCTGCTGAGCTTTTGCCTAAAGCAATTCTTAAAGAGGTCTTGGCGCCATCTTTCTTGGGGACGAATAACCTTTGATCCACCTAGCAAAGATGGCAGAGCAAGGTGCATAGTCCCTTCTCCCAGGGAACATCCCTTTAGAAGTGAATTACCCTGATGGGAAGGCACTGGGGTGTTAGGAGAGCTGTGATCTATAGTCCTGGTTAGTGATATTCATTGATCACTCATTAAGCATTAATTGAACATCCACTATGTACCAACTGCTAAGCTTGCTGTTTTCAGAGTTAGAAGGAGTCAAACCTCTGACATATTAACTCTCAGCCTTGGAACATACGTTTATTAAAGTTCTTATCTCACCATAGTATAGTTAAGTGCTTACGAGTTTCTTTTTTTCACTAAACTCTGACTGAGCTCTTCAAGGGCAACTCAATGTCATGAATGTCTTCGCAAACTTTATTGCTGGCAAAGTGCCTGGCACTTCAAAGATGCTTAATAAATATACTTTGTAGGGCTAGACGAAGGACAGAAGAAATATAGGGCTAAGCCCATTATGTTATGAACACTTGATAGTTGTCACTGGCATGTTTCCACTGAGGGTCTGAGGAAATGTCAGCCCTATGGCTGTTTGAGATCCACACAATAGGGGTAAAGGACAATTGAAATGTCAGCCGGTTTTGGCCACATGCCAAGTATCTCGGGGTTATGTTTGATGGGGGTGCTTTCTAGTCAAATTCTGGGAAGGAACATGGTGGTTAAGGGCTGGCATCTACTTAGACAAACAGGAAAACATTCTGCCACCTCACTTGACTGGAACTGGAATTCTGCTGCCATTTGATGGCTGGAACAATGCACAGCATTGCAAAACATTTCAGATCAGTTTGGCTTCCCACGGCAGCTTAGCTTGCGTCAGTGTAAAAGCACACAGCAGATTGCGTTTCTGTGTTAACAAGGTTACAGAACCCATCTCGGGATGAAAATTAGGACTACAGATGAAGTGACGGGGAAATTTTTCAGTCTTATTTCAATGCCATCATCTTTAGGGCATTCACGTTAAAATGTTGCCTAGAAGATCACCAAAACCAGAAATAACACCATCTGTTTGTGTAGTGGTTTATGGTTTAAAAAGCATTTCACAGTCATTATCACACTTGTTTTCCTGCTGCTGAAACTCGACTTTATAGATGAGGAAATTGAGACTCATCAGGGTTGGTAACTTCACACACTAACTAGCAGATTCCTTATGTCTTTGCTCCTCCACCGTTATCGGCATCACAAGAAATTCAATAATCCTGACGTCAACTTTGGCACCCCCACAATTCCTCTGACCCTGTACTGCCGTTGTGACCAGTAATCTCCTAGAAGCCAAATATAATTGACTCTTTAACATTTTGATCTTGCCTGACCCCTCAGTAACAAACGACCACAATGACTACTCCCTACTTCTTGAGGATGACTGCTTCGGTTTCTAAGATGCTGCTCTCTCCTGATTTTCCTCCTATGCCCTAAACCACCCGTCTCATTTATGGCCCCCTTCTGTCTCTGTGTACCCTGAAAATGTTGGCATTCTCTAGGATCTGGTCTTTGGCTCCTTTCTCTTTGTTTTCCTCACACTTCTGGGGGGGCTCACCCTATTCATGGCTTCCCCCATTCATTCTGTTCCCACATCTCTGTAGCCAACCCAGATCTCTCTACTGAATTCAAAATATATGCCCCATCTGCTTCCTGCATCTTTCTACCTGCACAATGTGCAATGAGAGCCTCAAATTCCACACACCTAAAACTGACTTTACTAGATGGTTCTAATTTTGCTGTATTTATTAGATCTGTTCATTCAGCAGCATATAATGTTTCTTTACTTATTCAAGTTTCCATTATTTCTTTCAGTCACGGGATATTGGGCAGTTTTCTTCATACAAGTCCTACGTATTTCAATATGTGTTTATGTCTAGGCATTGTATACTGTCATCACCATTGTGATATGATCTTATTCCCATTATAGTTTATAAATAGCTATTCTGTTATAGAGGAAAACTGATTTTTTAGCACATTTTGTTAGAAACCAGCTAGCTTCTGAAATCTAATTTGTTTCACTTGTTTTTCAATTCTTTGGTTTTGAAGATAGGCTATCATCTACAAATAATGATAGTTTTCTTCTATTTTACAGTATTTATATCTCAATCCTTTTTCTTATCTTAATTGCAGCATGTTTAGAACAATATTACTACTGATAGTAATGGTCCTTTCTGTGGTTCTTGGCGTTAATAAACCACTTCTATTTTTCATCATTACATTTAAAATACTTTCACCACTAAATTAAATACATAAACTTTATTTAAACAAGGGTATATCATTCTATTTCTATCTTACATTAGAAATGATGTTAAATCTTATTAAATGTCTTTTAGTCATCCAAGGAAAGGATTATAAATTTTGATCTAATCATATAAATGATATGAATAGAGTTCCCAATATTGAATCATCTTTGTAGTAATGTTTTTTTCTAGAAAAGGCCCATTTTTAATTTAAGAATTTAAAGTCTCAACCAGCTCAGGAGACTATATTCCAAATATGTTATTAATAATTATTGCATTTCCTTATATAATTCTGTTTTATCTATGTTTTATCTAGATACTATGTTTTATCTTCTAAATATATCCCTCATATTTCTTATATTTTTATATATTATATTTATCTGTGTCTTTTGCTTCAGAGTTTTGAGAGAATTTCTCAAACTGGACTTTTGAATCCTCAGTATGATTTTTTCCTATACTATCCAATCTGTTATTCACTGCTACCATTTGCAATTAAAAATTTGAAATTTAAAAATTGACTTTACAAATTTATAAGATAAATTTAAATTTTAAAATGTTTAAGAGTAATATTATCTGATATCAGATTGTTCCCTTTGGATGGGGCAGGTGCTTGAATCTCAGTTTCCCTGAGAATATGAGTCAGTTTTGTTTTTTGTTTTTTTGAGACAGAGTCTCACTCTGTTGCCCAGGCTAGAGTGCTGTGGCATCAGCCTAGCTCACAGCAACCTCAAACTCCTGGGCTCAAGCAATCCTCCTGCCTCAGCCTCCCGAGTAGCTGGGACTACAAGCATGCGCCACCATGCCCAGCTAATCTTTTCTATATATTTTTAGTTGTCACATAATTTCTTTCTATTTTTTTTTAGTAGAGATGGGGTCTCGCTCTTGCTCAGACTGGTCTCAAACTCCTGAGCTCAAACAATCCACCCGCCTTAGCCTCCCAGAGTGCTAGGATTACATGCCTGAGCCACAGCGCCCGGCTGAGAATGAGTCAGTTTTGTTTCGTTTTTGGTTATGTCTCACTTTTTGAAGCACATTTCCTTCAGAGGAGAACATTTGCTCAGATTCTTCTGATGAGTTTTTTTAAACTGCCAAATCATTTCATAGCTCTGATGATTTTTCTGTGTTTATTCATTTTTCCTGAGAAAGTACTGTATGTTCAGTGTTGTAAATTACAATGATTTCTCTCACAGGTTGTGGAGATGCTTATTCAAATCTTAAATCCAAGAAAAAGAAAAGGAAAGTCTGCAGCTTTAGTTTGCAGGGGTACAGTTAGCTGTGAGGAGCAGGAAGAGGCTATAGCCAGAGGCGTCTGCACAAGAGAACCTCGTGTAGTGCGGAAGGGTTCCTTCCAGGCCATGGCAAAGCTCCCAGTTATCTCAGAAGCGCACGAGCTGTGCCCACACTTTAACTATCACACCTTTCCGGCTAGGGTGGGGGTGCATCTATCAGCTCCCACTGTACTCCTGAACACTTATGTAAGTTCACACTTTTTGTCCCAATAGTGGCCCCATGGAGTCCTGGCCGTGCTGCTCAAAGTTAGGAATATTTGTGCCAAATTAGAGTTCCCCTTGATTGTGGAAACTAGGAAACTAATTATCAGGGAAAGCAGTCCTGTGGCAGCAAGCTCCACTGCTAAGCAGATGAGGAATTGTTCCTCTTCCCTGGTTGTTCTATGGACCAGCTTTAGAACACTCTCTCTATATCCAGCCCTTGGCCTCCCCTATTTGAAGAACCTCTAAGCTTGAAAGTTAGGGGGATTCCATTATATACCCCATCGCCCACTGCCTGGACAACTTCTCCTTCATATGCACAGACTTGGAGGCAGTGGGTCCATCAGTCAATCCAGGCCACTAGCACCATATTGTCATAATGTATCAGGCAGTACAATACTGTAAGTGCCTAGTTTCCAGAGCAAGTCTCCTTAGGTTGAAATACTAACTCTACCATTAGCTGTGGGACTGTTGGACATAGTTGCCTTCCCTGTGCTTGTGGTTTCTTAATCTGTAATAGGAGAACACTAATACTCCATCAGTGTGGACAATGATAGCACCTCCTTCATGGAGTACCATGAGAACTCAACGAGCTAATAGATGCTAAGCATTTCAGACAAGGCCCACACACAGTAATACTCCATCAGTGTTAATCAAGGCAAAAAAATGTCAATACTTCTTGTTTGAGGAAGGCAACTGTCCTGATTTTTTTTTTTTTTTTGGTATTTCTTTGGATATTTCAATGGGCTTTTAGAAGGAGAAGAGTTAAATATGTAGACTTATATTTCCACCTTGTTCCAGAAGTTCTAAAGTAATGTTTCCGAAATGAAAACAGATCATTTCACTCCCTGATTTAAACCTTTGAGTGGCCATCCATGTCAAAAAGAATAAAATTCAAATTTGTTGCATCAGGATCAACAAGGTCACTTGGAATCTAGCCTGCCTGCTAGACTTTTCTCTAACCTGGTCTCCTCTTATACCCCAGGCTGCAGCCCAACCAGACCTCCCTGGCTCATCATGGTAGCTCACCCGGCAGGGCCTCTGCTCAGGTGGGGCCTTCCACCTGGCAAGCCCTTCCTCCTGCTCTTCTCAGCACCTCATGCACCTGACTTGCTTGTCTACAATCCTGCAGGCTCACTTCATATATTGCCTTCTTTGTGAAGCCCAGAAATACACTAACTGATCCTTCCTTGGTACCCACCCTGCACCCAGTGCAAGGTTCTCTATGAAGTGCCTGTGATGCTTTAGTCCCCAGCAACCATGATTGTTGAAATTAACTAGAGAGCTTATTAAAAATACAGAAGATGGCTCTGGAAGATAATTCATCAGGTCAGGGGTGGGGTGCAGGACTCTATTAATATATATTTATAAAACAACTGAGAAGATTCTGAGAATGAGCTGGGTTTATGTTAATAATATGCTCCCTCTGGTTGGAGTGCCCTCCCCTGTGGTAACTTGTCCCCTCTGGTAACTTGCCCTCACCTCTGGTTAGCACATCTTCACCTCTAATAGGCCATAAATCCCTTTAGTACAGGCACTATGTCTTTTCTGTCTTATGTCCCCAGCACTTTACACAGTTCCTGGCACTCAAAAATGTGTTGCATAAATAAATAACTGAATCACCTCTTCCCTCCAGTCTACTAGGTATTTGTATCCTTATTGTTCATTGCTTTTGCCCACCCCATCTGATTTCGAGAGACTTAATTAAAGAGCTTGCAAGAGAGGCAGGAACCATTGTTCCCAGTTTGGCAACATACACCAGAGTTGTTGGCCAGACTTACTGTGAACCTTCTGTTTTTGAGAAAGGAGGCCCAGGGATCAGAGGGGCTATTATGTAACAACCTTCTCCTAAGACTTAAATATTTGGCAACTTCGAGCTTGGCACGAGGATTGGCACAAGGAATGAGAAAACTGAACACTCAGAAAGTGCAAACCGACACCTTAAATGGACTTCGTGATGAACTAGCCAGCGCGTGGAAGCAGAAGCCAGAGACTCTAGGATTAAGCCCCATCTCTGCTCCACTGACCCCCAATGGCTGGTTACTTTAGGCAAGTCATTAACCACTCTGAACCCCGGGTCTTCATCTATAAAAGACGGATGAAAGCAGATTATCACAGAGTTGTTATGAGAATCAGATGAAATAGTGTATGTGAAAGCACCAAATATAGTGCGATAAATGTTTCCTTTCTCCTTTCTGTCACATCTCAGGCTGTGACCTGGAAAATTACAGCGGAACAGTAGAAAGTAGCCAGCCAGAGGCCTGGGCTTGGACTCTCGTGGTAAGATGGGCAGACGTGGAGTCTGCAGCCTCAGGGCACCAGAGAGAGTCCACTCAAGCCCAGCTCCAGGTGGTATGAAAACAGAGTGTTGAGGTAGACCAAGCAAGCAACCTTCTCAGACTACCCAAGAATCCCTATGGAGTTGTAACAGGATATGGTGTAATACATACTGAGCACATATATGTGCTTTTTGTGGAAAGGACCATGTCTGATTCATCTGTGTATTCCTAGTGCCCAACAGAGTACTGATAGAGGACCAAGAAATCTTTGTAAATTGAATAGTGGGTGGACAAAGGCATAGCTTAGTGCCTTCTCTCTCTAGTTTCCTAGTTCTTTCCTAGTTCCATTTCCAAACAAATTTTTGAGTTTCTTTTTTTTTTTTTTGCCTTGCCTTCACACCTGGATGTGGGTAAGCCATCCTCGACAGAGCTCTATCTCCTTCGCTGCTAAGCTTCAAGGCTTCCAGAGTCCACAGAGCTCCCTCACATGGCGACTTTGAGCTTCCTTTTCTCAGATAAAGCTGTTTTGCAAAGCACCTTTATTTGGGAGGGTTTAATGTTGGAGAGGCAGCAAGCTCTGTTTAGCAGAGTAGGGGAAAGTTACTGTTAAAGCTCCACCTGTTTTCTGAGGACAGTAGGTCCTGTTATGAGTTGGCTTTGTTCTGCTGACACCATATGGATGGGGATTTGCAAACTGGAAGAGCTACGTATTGAAAGGAGAATGCTTTCTGTCTTATGGGGCAATCCTAGAGAAAGATGAGAGAGGAAGAGAGAGTCGACAAGCAGATGTGAGCTGCCTGGTGAGACCCTCCTGAGAGAATTCCCAGTTCTTACTGGACTCACCAACTTTTATGGAAGTCAGTAAAAGAGTGAGTTTGGCATTCAAGTTTATGAGGCGAGGGAAAGAGACAGTGTATGCATTTAGGGACTAGTCACAATGGGAACCTGAAAAGAAAGACTGTGGGAATCCTCACCTATCATGGGTGGAGCTTTGACTTTTACGAAGATTATAAAACTGGGAGCTTGAGCCACCTTAATTCAGACCATTAGAGGGGCTGGGAAGAGATGTCTCAACTGATACCTGAGTTCCCTGAACCTGACCTCATTTTTGACACCACAAGGAATGCATAACTAACATGCAAGCCAGTCCTTGTCCTCAAGGGGCTTACAGTGTCATCGTGCAGATGAGATATAAAGCCATTGGGCAGTGTGCCTTCAGGCTGCGTTTTAATTTCAACAGAGAATGATGGAGGTGATGAGAGAAAGCCTTTGAGGAGGAATTCTTCAGGAGCCAACTTGGAGTTGAGTCTTCAAAGGGAGCTGATACGATTTGGTTTGGCATAATCCTGGGAAAGACTTTTGAAGAGCTCCCTGTCAGAATCTCCTAAAACAGACCAGCCAGGAACTACCCAAGACAGAAGCAACTAACTCCATCCACTGCTCATTTTAAGCACATGCCTCACACAATCTGCCTGTGTAAACTTGGCAGGCAAATGTGATTTCCCTTTTCCTTACACTGACTTTTAAAGTCATTTTTCTAAATGGACGTTGACCTGCCTTTGCTCTTGATCCAAAAATTAGGAAAGCTTCGCTGCTGCTTCTAGCATCCCACCTTCACTTTCGTTTGCCCTTTGCTTTTCTGAACAAACTTCCGTAGGAGGAAGGTATGCACGTACCACCCACCCACCCTCCTGCCCCTAACAACAGAGTGTCTGCACTCATTGCAAACGAAAGGAGGCCACTTTGAGAATTCAAAGTAGTAACTTCCAAAGGTTAATGGGTGAATTTGAATATTTCCATTCTCACTGTGCCCAGGAAAGGTAGAGATAATCATACAGTACCCAGAAAATGACTGTTTATACGATGAGAAGTCAATTTCCATTTTAATGAAAACATGTTGATTTAAAAAGAACAAAAGTGGATTTCTGAATTATATGTCTCCTTTCCCCATTAACAACCTGGATGTGCATCCAGAATTAATGGGCTACAGTTTTATTCCCATTTTGCTGACAGGCGTTGACCACAGCTATTGCAATTACCTGATGTCTAATATTTCCAGTGCTTACTTCCTCTCCCCTACTCTGTTTTCCCTGTCCCAAATGAGATGTTGGTATTTTGGCTGTGTCTCAAATAAACTTACAATTCAGGTTTTTAACTTCTCCCCCAGTGGAGCCTCTCAAATCCCTTATCTTTAGCTCAACAGGAAGGAGATTATCTTGGTACCAGAGTATTGAACACTGATGATTTACTTGTTTATATGTGGGAAAAAGAAAGCTCTGACATATTCTATTTCCTATACAACGGTTCCTGATTCTCTATGGAGGGACCCAGTGGCTTAAGTGCATTGAAAGATGCTGCTTTATACTGAGTGGGGAGGGAAGGACACCTGAGGGTGTAGACAGTCAGAGCCGACCAGATGCATAGCTGTACATCTGAGGCCACAGCAGGGAAACCAGCAGCATGGATTCTCCTTTGCTGCTCTCATGTTAGTAGAAAAATTATAGGTGCTAAAGTCAGACAGCCTGGACTCGAATCCTGTCTGATCCCTGACCCCAGCCCAATAGGCCTGTTCAGACACCTCCTCTGCCCCAATTCCTTGCTAGCAATGTGACTTTGGGCAAATGACTTAATTACTTTGTGCCTCAGTTTCCTTAGGGGTAAAATATTAATATGAATGATAATACCTGGGTGATGGAGCAGTTTATAGGAAATAAAAGCCATGATGAGTCCAGCATGATATTTGGGCAACCCCATTTGTTAATATCCTATATGGAATACTTAAACAAATGTTAATTTCATTTTCCTTTCCTTTAAGAGGATAAATTAGTACTGTTAAGTTAAAACTGTTTAGTGCAGGTATCAGCAAACTATGGCCAATGGCCAAATCTATCCAGACACCTGCTTTTATAAATAAAGTTTTATTAGAACACTCATGCATTTACATGTTGCCTATGGCTGCTTTCACTCTACAGTAGTAGAGTTTAGTTGCAAAAAGACCATGTGGCCTCCAACATCAGAAATATTCACTGTTTGACCCTTTAAGAAAAAGTTTGCCCATCCCTGGATTAGCAGAAAGAGGCTGGGTTTTAGAGAAATGGATTTGAATCCTGGCTCCAGTATTTAAGTGTAAGGCACTGAACAATCTAAGGAAAATTCCTGAGCCTCAGTTTCCTCATCTGTAAAATGAAAATAATACTACCAACCTCAAAGGGCTGGGTTGAGCATTAAGCAACAGAAAGTATATAAAGTATCTTAGCACTATATCTGGTTCCTCACACCCCTTCCTCAATTGATATCTGAAAGGAAAAACAAAAATCATTATTTTGTAGCAAGAAGAGACCTTAGAAGTGATCTACTTCAGTCTGGGAGCACTTCAAAAACACTGGTTTGTGGGCCTCACCCCAGAAATTCTGATTTGGTAGGTCCAGAGAAGGACAATGGCATCTAACTTTTTTATAGCTCCTTAGATAACCCTGAGCCCCAGCCAGGATCCTCCCCAAATGCTTTATAGGTAGGGAAGCCGGTCAGTGAGTGCAGAGCCATCATGGCCCCCGAGACCTCTTGTCCTGGGTCAGAGGCAGTCATGGTGGCATGAAGAGCACAGACAGCCTGCCCACTTCGCGCCCCTCCCATCAGAGCAAGGAGTCTGAGTAGATGGACTTTTGCTGCCTGCAGAGGTGTCATTCCAACCCTTAGCAGCCTTGTCTTTTCTGCAGTTCCTCTTGAGGTCCCAAGCTCCAGAATCCCAAGGACACAGGATGCTGGGGACTGCAGTTTATATCCAAGCATCATTCTTACTTGCCCTTGGCCACATGAGGACATGGCCCCAGGAGGTCATGAAGACTGGGAACAGAGGATCTAAGATGACCTCAAAGCCTTCCTGCACCCAGCAGAGTTCAGTGAGCCAGAGTGGACTTCAGCGTGTGAACCTGGCTACCCCATTCCTTGCCTTGAAATCATGCAATGGCTTCCCATTCCCGTCCCATCCCACCCTGCTCACTGCTCTTGAGCTACCTGGAGAGTTGCATGGCTTAGTAGCCATGTGACCTTGGGTGTGTTACTTAATCTCTCTGTGGCTCAGTTTTCTCCTCTGATTGTTGTGAGGATTAAATGAGTCCACATATGTAAATCCTTTAAAATAGTACCTGGCACAAAGTGAGCACCCAGTGATATAAGCTATTATTATTTCACACTATTCTCTCTCTTGCTTCCTGTATTTGAGTGCCTTGAATGTGCCAGTCTCTCTCCTACCACAGGGCCTTTGAATATGCTGTCCTCACTCCCTCTGGGGAATGACCTTGTCCCCAGGTTACTCTTCACTTACCAGATCAAACTCACTTTGTAGGTCTCAACCCAAATGTCATTTCCTCAGAATCTTTCCCTGACCTCCAAGGCTGTCCAGATCCTATTGTTACATGTTCTATGGCCCTGCTTCTTCATAGCACTTACCACAGCTATGATTGGAAATGTATTTATAGGTTTAGTTGATTATCATCCAGTGCTCTTATAAGACCAGAGTTTCCTGAGAGGAGAGCTGGTATTTATGATCTCTTCTTCTGTATCCCCACCAACTGCCATAGTGCCTGGCTCTGATAGGCACTCAGTAAGTATTTGAATGAATGAGTAGATGAGTCTCCAGGCCACCATCCAGGTCAAGGCTACAAAAGTGACCAATGAGGACAGAGCCAGAGAAGCAGATCCCCCACCCCGTGACATGACTACAGCCCAGCAGAGGTCTGTTTACCATGGTGTGTGATGATGTAGTACAGTCCAAGGTTCCATCAGAACATGGCTACATCAACTGGGTGACATTCCCACCTGCCTGGGGTGGACCTGTTCAAACATTTCTCCAACCTTGAGTCAAGAAAATGGAGCATGTCTTCATGGGCAAAGGACTATTCCAATCCTGTAGTCTATTTCTTCTTGAGTAGCTACCTCCTTCCTTGGGAAGAAGGCAAGAGTCCAGGCTAAGTAGCTTTAGTCATGGGTAGAAAGCAAAGATTTCAATGAGTTTGTTCAATCATTAATCAGCCCAAAATGGAGCTGTTTCATGGCACATAGCCCCTGGCACATGGGAGGTGGTTAAAATTAATAACTGTCAGCAGTGATGCTAAAATTTGCACTGAGTCATCCCTAGTCCTCTTTCTGCCAGGCCCCTGAACTGTGGAGGACTCTGCATACCCCTTCCAAAGCATGGAATTTGAAATCAGGCAGAACTGATAGGTAGAGATCCCATCTCTACTATTGGCTGCTTCACGTCTGTGAACGCCAGTTTTCTCATATGTCATCAAGGGATAAAGTGGTGGTGAATTTGTTCATCTTTCCCAGTGTACCTCACTGCTGGTATTCGCAGTCAGCCATTTTATCCACTGAACCTATGAAGCTGTCTTAGATGGAAATAGGGCCTGAGCTGCACTGACGAAGCCTTCCACTGTGTGTTCAATACTCCGCAATGGCTTATGTGCAAGATCCCATTATGAAGAAACACAATAAAGATCTAGGAGTGTGAAGAAAGTAGACCAGTATAGGAAGGACAAAGACACTCAATGTCCCGAACATTGGAGGATCCTAGGGGCCAAGGTTCTCTGAAGACAGCTGGATCTTTAAGGCATATTTTTCTCTTGGACCTAGAAGAGGAAGGGAATTGGAGGGGACACCAAGTGTGACCACTCTACCAAAATGGCTAGGATTCTGTTTATAGAAACTCTATTTTATAAATACTAATTTTAAATAACTTGCAGGAGTGGATTAAAATAAGCTGTTCTTCTTATCGGAAAATGTGGCCTTTCTATTAAGCTCTGTAAAGACCTGGAATGTGTTGTTTGAAATTCTAAGGATGTCAGAGGCATACAAATGCTGAGTTTGCCTGAAAGCCAGTGGCTGCAAGGAGACCCAATGTCCCCCATAACACCAAGGGTGGTACAGGGGCTTGTTATCCAGGCTAAGACTTGAGCTCATCACCTTAGTAGGGCAGGAGAACAGTCTTACCTCCTTGTAAGTGTGCAGTTGTACAGCCACCACTTATAATTACTTCATTTTGGTACGAGAGCAGCGCACTCTTTTAATCTAGCAATGCTTTAAATTACAAGCCTCTCATTAGCAGAGCTATATCTTCTCCTATCTCTGCATGCAGCCTCTCTGGTTCTGAGTTCATCACTCTCATAGGACTTTACAAAAACAGCAAGACAAGAGCCCATAAATGCCATTGGCTGTAATGCTTCAGGCTTGAGCAGCTGGAGATCTGGCTTCCAGGGAGCAGTGAGCTGTATGTTGACTACATGAGGGTCACCAAATTTCTGAGCCCTTAACCTCTGCACCCCCTTTCCCCAATAAGTTAATGCCATAATTTAGATTCTGTTACTTGCTGTATCAACATACAAATGCCAAATTCTCTTATCAGTTTGGATTCAGATCAGCTGACAGTAACGGAGACCTGATTGCTGTGTTTTAAACACACAAAGGTTTACCTTATCACATAAAATAATCCCAGAGAGGGAAAAGTGGAGAGCCAAAGGATATCAGAGACATGGAAATGCTAGGTTTACCTTAAGCCAGTGACCATAGAAGGGCAGGTATGGTGACGGTATGAAGTCATCAGACACCTGGGCTCCTTTTAACTTTCTGCTCACCCACATGTGGCTTCCATTCTCAGGTCACCTCGTGGTTCAGAGTAACTGCTGAGGTGCCAGTCATTGCATCCACATTCTAGGCAACAAAAAAGGATAAAGGAAGAAGGGAGAAAGGTGCTCATCCTGAAACTCTTCCACTACTTTCCACTTAGATCTCTTTGGTCAGAATTTACCTGGCTCATTTCATTACTGAAAAAGAGGGAAAGAACAGAGGTTGGTGTGGACCAGCAGCTGGCTCTGCTCTATACAGTGATTTGATAACATATCTCAGAGGATGGGGAATTGGATGTGTGATATAAAAAGCAGCATGCTCAGAGACTCTGAGGGAGGCACTGCTTTCTCAGAAGGGGAGTGGGTGGTCGCTGAACCCATCGGATACTCAGGAGTAAACGATTGCAAAAGGGCGACTTGACAGCAAAGGCGTGTTGATGCAGCTAGAAGTCAAACCACGATTATTCCAGGTGTTTTACTGGACTCCCCCAGCCCCTTCCTGGGCCCTGCCCCATCTCTCATCCACATCATTCCCAACTGTCCCTTACAGATGGAAATGTAGTGAGGTGAGGGTAATGGAGGGGGAAAGCCTTAAGGATAGAAAAGTAATTTTCTGCACATGACTTGATATCAGAAAAACATTTCTACATGTTGATTCCACCATGTCAAAAAAGCCATATCAAATCTATTGAGTCAAAGCGTCCTGCTTCATTTCAGGTGGGGTCCCTGACTCCGAGGCAGGGCCACATGAGATTCCAGGAGCCACCGGAATGTGAACTATCCAGCTCCTTTTAAAATAATAGCTCCTGGAGTGACATCTCTGTCGGTTGGCCCTGTCACCCAGGGAACCTACAATCACTCAGAGTAAATAGTCAAAAAAAAAAAAAAAAAAAGAAAGGAAATGTTGGGAGGAGAGGCCTCAAAGCCAGCTGGGTAGCCATGAAACAGAAACAAAACAAAGCCATAATACGCTGAAATAAAAAAAAAAAAAAAAGCCACTGAAGCTGCTCAAACAAATGTCTTTAATCTGTTTGTGACACCTGTCGCCAAGACACAGGGCCCCAAAGGTTAGAGTCCTTCCCGACACAGCCGGAGAGAAGGTCCCTTCACAAGCCCCTTCGGAGGGCATTTAAAAGCTGGTCATAAATCATTATCTTTTCTGAGTGCAGTTATTAGTATAAGTAAAATCCACTTTTAATGAATTCTGTCAGCCTTCCAAATTGCTTTTTGTGGTAAAAGAGATTGGTGCTAATGAGTTTGTTGCTAGAAATCACGTTCCTGACCTTCCGGGTCTGGGTGTGAGGCGTAGGTGTGGGCAGGCGGCTCTCCGCAGTGCGCATGCGTGGCCCCAGGCAGGCCCGACTGCTTCTCGGCTCTGCTTCCGCGGCAGCCGGCAGAGGCAGGGTGCCTGGTCCAGAGGATGGGCTCTCTGCTGTGTGGACCAGGAGGACTTGCCCTTGTCCCCCTTTACCTCAAGGCTTTCAGATGGCCACACCTAGTGGAGAAGAGCGGGAGAGTCTGGGGCCTCCAGCTGTGCTGGCACCAAGGGGTGACTTTCGTTCCCTCCCATCCACATCAGCTCTTCCCTCCCGCTTTCTGATGTGGACAGTTGACACTTTTCCAATCTTATGTAGAGTATGATGCAAAAAGCAGCTTAAAGACCCAGCCCCTCCCAATACCCTCAGCTCAATTTTTTCCCTTAACCTTTTCAATATAGAAATTCTGGAGCCACCCCTGGCTTCAGGTACAGCCTGGCCTCAGGCTTGACCTTGAGTATCCATGCTGCCTCTCTGGGCATCACTGTCCTTGTGTGTCTAGTGAAGGGAATGGACTAAGCAGCCTCTAATTCCTCCCCCCATCCTAACAGCCTACATGGCCATTGAGGTCTCATGTGCCATCGGTATGCAAGGAACACAGACACGCCAACCCCACTCCCTGGCTCAAGCTGCTTCTGGTATAGTGAGTTAGCACCAACCTGACAATTTATCCTTCAAGTCCAGGCTAAGGGACCACGCCAATTGATGGTTAGAACATCTTCATCCAATTGCAGTCCCAGTCTCAGCCAGGTGTGGGCACCACCAATTCCCTAGGCAGACTACCAGGCCTTCTGCTCTGCCATCATCCAGCCCAGCTGTCTGTGATCGTTCTGAAGCTCTGAATGTGGCCTTGCATACCATCAGGAGCTGCCTTTCTTCCTGTCTTCCCTGTGCCTGAATGTCTATTTGGTGAGAATCCTAAGACTGCCTCACATAACAGTTACAGTCCCTTAACTTCTGTCTTCTTCCTTCCTCGTGAGATGGAAAAGTTAAAGTGCCTGTTATGGATTTCACCATTTCTGATGGAGCAAGGGGACTTGGAGAGATGCTGGCTGAGGAGTGCTCTAAGATGGGCCAGGTTCAGGGAGGGACAGGTCTCGCTGGAGCAGGGAGACGACAGCCTAGCTACACCTTCAGGCCCTAGACTCACGCATGGACCTTATGGGACACCTGCAGAAACTGCTCACCAGTAAGGACACCAAGACTCAGGAGGAGGTAATTTGCCATAAACTCACACCAGTCGGTGACAGAAAGAAAGACTGGAATTCAGTTCTTTCTGACTCAGGTGGCTTCGCCAATGACTTTTGGTTTTTGTTGTTACACTCTGCTATGGGCCGATAAAATGAAGAAGCGAGGGCCAAACCCACTGGGGCTCAGATCCACGTCTCCCACGGGAGCAGCTGCAGCACAGGGCAGGGAGGCAGGCCAGAGAGGGGCCTGCACAGAGGGCTGTGGAAGCTCGAGGACAGTGGGCTGTGTCCTGTGAGATGAGGTGCCTGAGCCCCTCTCCATAAGGCCCAAGTCCTGCCAACGCCTACCCACCTGGTGCACTTCCTTCTTGCACGAGGGAGGTGCTTTTCTCCTCCTGTACGATCCTGACATCCACAGTCCGTGTGCTTCACCCTCTGACAATGCTCCACCCATCCCTGCTGTCTCTGCTGAGCGTCTACCAACCATTCTCGGCAATAAGATTTATGAAACACTGAAACAGAATGCTGAATGGACAGGGGAGAGAATGGGTCAGGCAGGAAGGGGTGAATCAGGATCCTCCTCCACAGGGAAGCTGGATATCGGGTCCTTCTGCAAGGAGGCAATTCACTGCAGCAAACCTAGAGGATGGCTGGGTGTTAGTGTCCCCTTTACTATCCTGGGACACCATGTTTCAGCAAGTGTCATGCTCAAGTGTCTCAGTGGAATCTCATTCAGCCATCACTGCCTAGTAAATATTATCAATTCTTATCTCAGAATGAGAAAACTGAGATTCTGAGAAATCACGTTAAGAGAGAGTAAGTAGCTAAGAAAGCAATAAGTAAGAGCAATGGGGAGGGAAGGAGATATGTCCTGTGCTGGGAGCCCCTGGGAGTAGGACAGTCGTAACCCAGGCAGCAGGGGCTCCACTGCCTGAGAGTACAGACTACGGAAGTCCTACATCACAGCAGGACACACCATAGGGTGGTCTGTAAACACAGGTCTGGGGAACGTTTACTTTCTGGAAATCATGGTTCCTCTTTTGGCCTCTTGCTCTGCGCTTGGCAGCCCTGGTCCCAGCATCCTTCATACGTTCCTCTGAAAGCTAACACTCTCTGGGTACTTCACCAGCAGAGGCCCACAAGACCGTGTACTTCCTCACTCAGCCTTCTATCCTTGTTTCTTCATCCACATCTGGAGAAAGCAAATTCAGAGGCCAACCTCTCTGCCTGCCGTATGCTTAATAGAAGGAAGGGGTCATTAGGTCCATCAGCTGGTAGTTACTAAAGAGCTACCTTGTGCCTGGCCAGGTGCCATGGGGATTCAAAGGAATAGAAGATGCAATACTGACTCTAATAAGCTTCTAATAAAATGTTGGAGGTGCTTGTGAACAGCCATTTCTTTTCAAGTCACGGGGCCTTTGTATATGCTGTTGCCGTCTCCTGTAACGTATGTTGTACATAGCTCTCCATAGATGTACATGCCAACTGAACCTTCCAGATCAAATTCAAGTGTCATCTCCACTGAGGAGCTCCCCTGACCTCCCTGCACAGGCCTAAAGGGCCTGCTGTCTGCTCATGCTGTGTACACATTGCAACATCATGGTAGCACACAGCACACTGGGTCGTCATTACCATCTCTTCATGAGATAGCCACTCCTTCAGAACATGAACACACTGGGCTCTGCTCTGACACACAGAAGGGGGTTAAACAAGGTTTAATGAATGAATGAGTAAAAAGTCAGTACAGGAGCAAGTACCGATATATAGGTTTGCATGTTCAGAGAAAGGAAGATTGCACCCATTGTTGACAGTCGGTGCCTGGGGGGGGGATGGGGGAGGGGATGGGTGTATACCTACATGATGAGTGGGATGTGCACTGTCTGGGGAATGGACACGCTTGAAGCTCTGACTTGAGGGGGATGGGCGGGACATGGGCATATATATAACCTGAACTTTTGTACCCCCATAATAAGTGGAAATAAATAATATTAAAAAAAAGAAACATACACTTGAAAAAAAAAAAGAAAATAATAAATGAAACAGCAATTCCTCTCCCTTAAAAAACAAAACAAAAAAAAAAAAAAAAAAGCAAAGGCTCTAAAGCCAGACTGCCAAATTCCAGCCCAGCCTCACCACTTGGTAAAAGAGTTACTTAACTTCTCTGAGCCCCAATTTCCTCATCTGGAAAATGTGGGTCATAACATTAGCCTGCATCAAAGAATTGGTGAGAGATAAAATAAGTTAATACAAAGAAATCACATGAAATGGAGCCTGGCCCTCACCAGGTGCTCAGTGTATTAGCTGTGTGTTACCTACGGGCCCAGGTGGGACAGAGGCTTTCCCTTTACAGCTTCTGCTATGGTTTGAACTTTTACTCAGAATAATTAGATAACAAAAGAAAAATGAAAAATGAGACAGCAGAACTTCTGTTTCCAGCAAAATGGAAGACTAGATGTCCTCTTGAAATTACCTAAAAAATGCTGGATAAGATACTACACAAGAAAATCCTAAATCATTGATTATCCTGCAAGTAACTAAGTTCAGTTACTTTGTACCTACAAAACTTTTTATAAATTTCAACAACTACAGCTCCTATTTCAATTGGTAAGATAGCACAGTGTTTTTTAACATAGTTGCAAATTATGTGTATCACAACCTATTCCAAGTCCATTTCTGTTCCATGTGTTTCTTAATTTGCTAAGAACTTACCATGTTATATTCATATTAGTACCAAAACAAATGAATTTATCTTCAGTATTGAAGTTTGAAACAAATTCATTATAACATTCACAACAATGTCTGTTGTTTCACCTTCCAAAAACTTTGAATCTATGAATTGGATTAAAAAAGAACTGAACCATTATTGAAATTAACTAATTTTGTATTTGAAAAATCTGATGACAGAAATATTAGAATCGTATGACTATTTGCCAAGTTCTTCTTCTGCTAACTGAGCCAACATACTAATAGCTATTACTTGACCTTTTGTACATGCACAAGAAAAATTGGAATTGAAAATGAGTGAAATTAATTTAGAAGAACAGTCATTTACTCTAAATGAAAAGTCATGCTTCACAGAATGGTGGGCAGAGGCACCATTTTCACTGCATAGCTTAAATCAATGTCTTTGAGCACAATTGTCTTAAAATCACTATTAACTTCTTGGTGTAGCTGCTGCTGCTCCTTTGGCAGATTCGTGTCTTTTGATTTTCATATGTCCAGTGATAACACTTTGGCCCCATGGAAGGTAAACATCTAAACTTACATTGTGCAAGTTACACATTCACATCAATTTTGGGGAAAAGCAGAAATCCAATACTTACTTTTTCATTAAACATGTGCTTCTGTTTACTTATAACTTACGGCTGTCAAAAGATTTTTTTAACGAAGAAGTTACCATCAAAAAATAAATAAATAGTTGTGAGTTTACACTATACAATGAAAAGCAGAATCACTGTAGCCAGGGTGCCCAAATAATCTCTATACTGTCTACAACCAGATTACTCAGGCTCTATCCTGTTCATATTACTGATAATTTTCCAGGCTTCCCACTGACCCTGCCACCCTGTGGTCTGGTGGCCTGGGACATTTCAAGGCTGCAGGCACAGGACACAGCACAACCTACTGGTATCTCAGGTGACTGGCAGGGGAGGCAGCATTGCATAATAGCCCCACCACTACCTGAGTCTGAGTACATTTCCTCTGATGAGTGATTGTCCTGCCTGGTGTACTTGAGTGGGAGATATTATCAGGGCTGGGATTAGAGTGAGGCAAGTGCGCCCTAGCTTTGGGTGCAAAATTTAAGGGGGCACAAAAAAAATCAGCAATCAAGATAAATAATAATTTAATGCAGTCTTTTAAAATATCATAATTAATGTAAAAATATCTATGATGAGCAAAATATAAAGATTTTAAATAAAGGCAGGATCCAATTCTGTACTTGGACAACCCTGCCTATGAGTACCTTACTCGTGTCACCCTAATTCTGGCCCACAGATCCTGCCTTTATGGGTTGAATAAAGGAGATCTGTGAGAGAAGAGAGGCTACCTTGAGTGAGGAGGAGGTAGGAACATGCCATTCTCTGAACCCCCTCCTAGCCTGCCCTTTTGTCCCTTTAAGTTGCCTGCTACTGAGACAAGTCAAGCAAAAAACATGTTTTTGGTCATCCGGAAGACATGCCCATCACTGGGAGGGAGGGAATTTCAGAGAATTAGGGGAACTCTAAATATACCTTCATGTGACTGCAGCAGTTTGTATATAGCCTGGCAGGCCCAATGAAATGGATGCGTTGGCCCCATAAGAAAAGCATCTTTCTTTTAAAGATTTCTCAAAATGTTTTGTTTTGTTTTATTTTATCATTTTTAATTGACACATTAATTGTACATATTTATGGGGTACAGTGATTTTTGAAACTTGTATCCAATGTGTAATGATCAAATCAGTGTAAATAGCATATCTGTCACCTCAAACATCTATCATTTCTTTGGGTTGGGAACATTCAAAATCCTCTCAACAAAAATTTATTGTATATTTTCAAATAGCTAGAAGAAATGGGTCTTTTTTTTTTTTTTTTCTTTGAGACACAGTCTTGGTTTGTTACCTGGGCTCAAACTCTTGGGCTCAAGCAATCCTCCTGCCTCAGACTCCCAAGTAGCTGGGACCACAGGCAAGTACCACCACACCTGGCTAATTTTTTTTTTTCCATTTTTAGTCGCCCGGCTAATTTTTTCTGTTTTTATTTTATTTTTCTATTTTTAGTAGAGACAGGTTCTCTCCCCTGCTCAGGCTGGTCTCGAACTTCTGACCTCAAACAATCCTCCTGCCTCAGCCTCTCAGAGTGCTACAGTTAGCACTCAGGAGTTCATTGTGGAAACAATACTCATATCGAGAATCTCTGAGTAGAGCCGCCAGTTTGTAGCTGCTGAATGAAGATGGAGTTCTTTGAGCCAAAGTCAGCTGGCACATCCAGGCAAACTATTAGCGGTTATGTAAAGTCCTTTGTTAAGTTTCCCAGAAGATAAAGAGATAAATGAGCACAACCCCTGCACGCAGGAATCTTGTCCTCCAGTGCTAGGGTGGAATAAGGTTACAAATTATTCTGCTGTAAGTGGGAATGTGAGGGTTGTATAAGAGAGCACAGGCAACAGAAATATGGAAGGGTATGCAACAGAATGTGGATATGATTATCTCCATGGGATTTTTAAACAATCAAAAAAGTTTTCCCAAAGGAGATGGTGTTTGACCCACATTTAAAGGATGGATAAAATTTTTACAAATGGTAGTGGGATAGGAAGTAGGATCTAAGGAAGCACAGTGGACTTGCAGGGTCTGGGATCACCTGCTCTCATTGGCTCCTACAGCAGGCACTTTGTTCCCTCACAACCTGGGGACTCTACATCTGAATCTTCTTTAAACCACGTGGGTCCTTCTTTGATCACATAGGGTGGGCAGGACAGCTCGACTAACAGTCAGCTGTGTCACTTCCTTCGCTTCACCCTAAATTGCCATAGGCTTTTTGTTCCGTCTGTCTTTGTGTCTATTTCTCATGGTCTTGCTGGCAGTGCCCTTACTGTCAGCTGGAACATTTTGAAGTGAGTTCACTGGCTATGCTGTGAGTCTGCACCAAACTTGGAGATGGAAACCTTGTGCTTTCTAGAAGTGTGAGCAATATAGCAGTGAGGATGCAAGGGGCTCTGCCACTAATAAAAATGCTTTAGAGCTGTGTGAACTTTTTGTCATCTCTGTAGGCTGCTCAAAGGCCTCTTTGGCCATAGCTCTGTGAACTTGAGCTTAGTTGAATAGATAAGGTTGCTGGACAAGTGATCTGGTTAAATGAAGCCCCTGGATTTTCATGATAGAAGAAATGTCACTGGAGAAAATCCCAACTGATGAAATGTTAGTGGTCTTACGTAGAAAGAGTATATGCTCCCCAGGATGGAGGGAGGATGGAGGGAGAATAGATGGAGCTTCTTGTTCAGAGGAAGAGCCAGACAGTGATACCATATGCAAAGACTGAATCCTGTGCAGTTCTCAACATATGGTCAATGCAGAAGTTAGTCAACAAATACTTACTGAGAATTTATTTAAGGGTCTGATGTCGAGAGACAGGAAATTCTGAAGACCCAGGTCCAGTGAGGTCACTCCTGCAGGATGATCCTGGATGTCTGTATGACAGAAAACACTTTAGTCTCACATAACAGTCTCACATGCGTTCAGACTGGGAGAAATAAGGTATAATATGTATGTCTTTCTCCTGCTGCATTAATTTTCATTCAAAAAACATTTATGGAGCCGCTGCTATGTGCCAAGAAATTGGCATGTTCATTTATTCAACTAAACTTTTATTGAGTATTTACTACACCCTAGGCACTGAGGCAGGCCAGGGATCTGTAGAGGATGAAGAGAGAAGAGATACATGTGCAAATAGAAAAATTAAGTGAAATGTGATCAGCACAAGGTGAGAGATCTTCCCAGTGGTAAAGGTAGGACACCTAACCCAGCTGCAAGGACACAGTGACTAGACCAAGTTGTGAAAAGAAACAGGAAGGATCAAAGAGGAAAAACACCCTGGACTGGTCAACCACTGTGCTCCCATGAGAGACAGGTAAGACCAGATTCTGGGTCACGGGGGCAGCTGCCAGGGACTGCCTTGCTGACTGCTTGTGGGCTGTAAGATTTATCTACCCAGCTAGCTTCCGGCTGTCGAAGGCAAAGAGTGTTTCTGAAGATTACACCATGCTCTCCTGTGGTTCTAATTCCTCCTGCTCTGCACTTCCCATACACTAGACCAGGGGACAGAAAACTATAGCTCAGGTGCCAAATCCAGCCCACCTCCTACTTTTGTAAATAAAGTTTTATTGGCATACAGCCATGCCCAATAGTTTCCTTACTGTCCAGGGCTGTTTTCACACTACAAAGGCAGAGTTGGTAGTCACAACAGAAACTATATGGGCCACAAAGCTTAAAATATTTAAAATCTGATTTTTACACAAAAGTTTGCCAACCCTTGAACTAGACATTAGCAGCCATCCTCTCAGCTGTCACCACCCCTGATCATTTGAACTCAGGAAGATGTGGTTCCTTAAAGGAGACTCGTAACATCACACGAGTGAGTGGGGCTAAGGGAAGGCAGGGCCTGGAACTGGAGGGGAAAGACCGTGGAAGAAGGCCCGGTAGGCCACATCTCCTGGTGGAGGAAAGACATTCTCTCTGTCCAGTGATTCTGGGCTGGTATAAGAAGAAGTTATGAAGATACTGCTGCTAATCAGAAGATGAGAATTCTTTTGCACAATAAGATTCTTTTACTCTACCTAAAAAAGAATATACAGCAGAGAGTTCTTTTTATAAAGCATAATCATGCAAGAGGAAGACTATACCTCAGGTTTTGCAGCTGGGAGGGCACATACAATTCAAATCAGAGCTGATGGCCCTCCGTGGGGCTGGAACACCCTGAAGTGGAGAACGGAATCCACATCCCACACAGCCCCCGGAGCCCTGTCCCTGGCAGCCTGATGATTAATGCGTAAACCGGAAAAACGTTTGTTTCATTGACTGCCTTAGAGTCCTGTGAGCACAGTGCAGTCAATAAATATTTATTGAATGTATTTTCCTAGGGCTTGCAGCATTTGCTCAGTGACATCTTATAACTAAATAAGCAAGAATTGTTCGGGGTGCTTCCAAATAAATACATAAATGTATGCTAATGGGATCCAAGCTAGGAATCGGGAGTAGGAAAGAAAATATTCATCCATCTGTACAAGTTACCCTAATGGATACTAGCTTTGGGGTAAATAAGAAAGAAACATGTTAAACAAGCCCCAGAAGTGAGGACTGCAAGACAGAAAGAAGAAAGGGAGGGACGGAGGGACGGAGGAAAGAAAGAAGGGAAGGAAAAAGGGGGCAGGCAGAGAAGGAGGGAGCAAAGAAGACAAATACCTTTGTTTTTAACAAATGAAAATATATACATTTTTTTAAGCCAATCTTTTTACTGTCTCTGGTTGTATGTGGGTAATACTTTCATTTGTCACTAAAATGGCTCCTACACTCAAGGAACAGCAGAGAGTTAACTGAAACAGGTTCCCAAATTGCAATTTTTGCAATAAAGATAAAATATGGCTTTCTGGCACCCATTTGCAGCTACAGTGCCAATATGCTGGTGCAATCCCCCTTAACCCCAGTCACACTAGATTCTGAATGGTGTATCACCAATTTGGGCATGGGGATTGGTGTTAGGGTTCATTTACTTAAGATTGGGTATTTATCCTGAGTTAGAAACAAATTAAAATCTTGCATTTGAAATAAAATTAAAAGAGGGCAATGCAATTACCACATTCTCCCCTGTGCAACGTCCTCAGGCTCCCTCGAAGCCTGAGGATGCGCAGCCGCCAGTGAAGGTTGGCGCGTGTGCAGTGCTGGAGGTTGCTGGAGGTGAGATAAGGCATCTTCATGGCTACATGTCCAGCTTTGTCGGGGAAAAAAATTTTGCCATATTTCCCCTTTGTCGGGAAATAATCCAATAAGCCATCCTACAATTTGAATGCAAATACTCAAAGAGATTCTAGCCATGACCATCCAGGCCCAGCCCTCCACCGAGTTGGAAAGAAAGTAAAGCTAATGGTTGCACAGGCCCCGCTCCAGCAGCTCTGATTCTGGGTTTTCCCCACCCACCCCCACCCCCAACTGGAGAGGAAACCAAGGCTCCATCACTGTCAGGCAGCAAAAGAGACACAGGTCCAGGAGGGACATCAAGATTTCTCAGGGTTCTTTGCAGGAGACTGTTCCAGAGAGGTCACGTCATCTGGCCTATGGTGTGCTGGGCCTTCCTTGGCAGTAGCTGTGGCCCTTTGGGGTAGTCTAAGGAGGACAGATAAGGCTTGATTTGCAACATTTTTGGGTTTTGGGGGGGTTCATTTTTTGTTTTTGTGGGTTTTTTGCTCAATTTCCTGAGGATGGATGATTTGCCACATTTGAGAGTTGGTTTTGTTTGCCCTTTTGACACAGCATTTGTGTGATGGGATTTGTAGCCCAAAGATTTATACTACTCACCCCCACCATAATATCTTTTCTAAGTCTCTTCCTAATCCCACTTTCTTCTGACTTTATGACCACCTACCCACTTGCCAAAGGAGGCAGAAGGAAAGTTTCTGAGGGTTTTCTTCCTGGGAGTTATCATGACTTCTGAGTATATGTAAAAGCTGACCTGAAGCATCCTCCTAATAGCCAGACTCTATACACGAAACACCTGCAGTGGCCTTGCTATTACAGACCAGAGGAGCAAAGCCTAGGGCTCCAGCATGAAAATGCAGAGAAAGGTGCGTGCTTCCTGCCCTTGGAGCAAGATGCTCAGCAGGCTCTCCCCAAATCCAGCCCAACGCACCTCTATAAGCCCCTCCAATAGACCACCTGCCATCCCAAGACTTAATTACCTCTGCAGCTTCCCTAAGGCTGCAAGGCGTTGATCAGATTACCATGTGCGGTCACTTACCCTACTGTCATGTTTTGTGGCTGCTTATTGATGTGCCTCTTCTCCCTGGAGAAATCAGAAGCTTGTAGCCCAGAAGGAAATGCTGCGCCTTATGTGCGGCAGGTGCCCAGTGGGAATTTGCTGAGCGTGTAGTGAATAAAATTGCTTTACTTGTGACCCTGGCCCCAGTTCTGCTCAGAGATCCTGGGAGTCCAAAGAATACAGTAAATGAATGATGTGGAATTATGTAGAGACAGCTGACAGTTGTGCTGCTATTCGTCTGCACGTTTCTGAAGTCTCCACTGACCATTCTGTACCACAGAAGCCAGAAATACCTGCATGTCAGAGAATCAAATATGTGATTCTGTGGTTTTGTTAGATAATATTTAAATCCCAAAGGCTGTAGGAGACATCATTCCTACTCTGAAAAAGATGCATATTTTAAGGGATAGATCTATAAACTCTGCAAGAAGTATGCATAGGGAAATGCCTTTTAAACTGGAAGAAGCAGAATTGATGTGCTTATAACAGATATGAAATGCTGATTGAAATATTTATTATCCTTCAAATCTCTGTGACATTTCAGAGGCGGTGCACAAATTCAAACATGTGGACACACTCATTCAGATGACACCATTTAGTGCCAGATCCCAGGTGGGAGGGGAGGAAGAATGGCTCCAGGCTCCAAGTTGTCATTCACTGTGCTTTTGCCTTCCTGCAACGAGGTGTCGCCTACCCTGGCCTTTTATGTGTTTTAATGTGTCTGCCTCAGCAGTTGGAGACTGTCTTTCTCCTCATGAAGCATGTGTAGTTAGCCACACACTGACTGCTAGATGCTCAAAGAGTTGATAAAGATTTCTCCAGCAGAGGTGGCTCTGTTGCACAATGGATAGCGCATTGGACTTCTAAAAAAAAAAAAAAAAGATTTCTCCAGGAGCTGTTGTTTTTTGCTGGCTTCGGGCCACTGCTTTCTCACACAGACACATTCATTTCCCCTCAAATTGTATGGATGAATGTAGAATTGCTAACCTTTTATTGTCACGCATGGACTTGAACAACTACTAAGTTTCTATTACCCTTATTCCACAATCCCAAAAAGATAAAAGGTAATCTTTATATTGAATACATTTACAACATGGTCCTTATTTTTCTAATTTCACCATGTGCTCCTGACCTGTGTTTGGCCATCATGTCCCCAGCATGTGCATTTCAATGATGGAAATGTCTCTCCTGGAATGTTGCTAGATGGGTTCTGAAACTGTGAAAAATCTAGCTGACTTTTCCTATGAATTTTAGCATTATACATCATAAGTCATAAAGCTTAAGGATGGAATATAGAAAAATAATTGGGAAATAGTTGTCATCAGAGGATTTCTAGGAATCAGAGGATTTCCAGGAATTTTTCATTGATAGGAAAAACACGTAATTACTGATGTAGATTTTGGTGACCAAAGCAAAACTTTGTCCTTTCATCTCTGTTCCAGGTACATGGCCATCATCCATCCCCTCCAGCCCCGGCTGTCAGCCACAGCCACAAAAGTGGTCATCTGTGTCATCTGGGTCCTGGCTCTCCTGCTGGCCTTCCCCCAGGGCTACTACTCAACCACAGAGACCATGCCCAGCAGGGTCGTGTGCATGATCGAATGGCCGGAGCATCCCAACAAGATTTACGAGAAAGTGTGAGTACAGATGACTCCCTGCTCTGCTCTGAAGCTACTGTGGTGCAGGGTGCCTTCCCTGCCCCTTCTTGTTCATTCTTTCTTTCCATATTCTTTTTTTAGCTAGGATTTAGCGCATATCTGTAAGCATTTCTCACATCCACCCTGATATCAGGCTGATAAA
Organism: Eulemur rufifrons; assembly: GCF_041146395.1. Taxonomy (NCBI): domain Eukaryota; kingdom Metazoa; phylum Chordata; class Mammalia; order Primates; family Lemuridae; genus Eulemur; species Eulemur rufifrons. The sequence continues at coordinate 56,653,516 of NC_091001.1, forward strand.
TCCATAGTTATCAGGGGACTATACTATACACTAGAGAATTTTTTTAGATGTAAGATTGAGACCCTGTTATATAGTAGACCCTTTGGTGCCTTGCCACATCCCTCGAGCCCTTTACCGGAGACATTCCCCTGCCAGTGTCTGCATTTCTTTGCCTGGGAACTTATTCCTAAACTACAGAATGCTATTCTGCCCTCCTGCACAGCATGCCAGAAGGTGGGGGGATTACCTCCCAGTCCCAGCAGCTCTCAACAATAACTGATGGTATTTGGCATACGAACACTCACCCCCTCAACCTTCAGGAGGGATGTCTCTGAGGTTCGTGTCTGCCACTGTGTCCAAGGTTTCCTCATGGGATTAAGCTCAGTCACCCCAATGGTAGCTGGCTGGATAATGCATTCTTTACTGGCCACCGTTCCTTTCCTGTCCCACTGCCTCCCTCCCCACTGGTGTTTCTTTCTTCTGCCAAATAAGGTACTTGCACTTGAAGATCTTGACATCTTGACATCTTCAAGTAAGTAAGTACCCAAATAAGGTATTTGCACTTGAAGATCTTGAGATAAAGATCTCAGGATCTGCCTCTGGGGAAGACGAAACCAAAACACCTACTTCCAGGATTTTATAGTTGGAGAAATAAGACATATGCCTATAAAAGTCATGGGAATTCAAGCCCAATGCATTGAGTGCTTATAAGTTGCAAATCCCTTGCAGGGCAGGCTTGTCTTCCAGGGCCTGGCTGATCACATTTAGGGTTTTTCAAAGTACCCTGGCAATTTTCCCCTTATCCTGGAGGCAGCATTGAAATGCTCATTCTTTGTGTTGTTTTGCTCAAGTGAGCAATGATGTGATATTTGTATAACCATTAATTTTCTGGACTCAGAGCACAGGATAACATGCATCCTTTTGAAAGCCCTCTATAGCTCTCCAATCTTGGGTTTTTTATGTGACTCATAAAAGAACACCGATGTTAGAACCAGAAGATCTGGGTTTTAATCACAAGATTGCCAGTTACTGGCCATGGGACCCTGAACAAGGATCACAGCTTCTCCTCGTTATTGAAATGAAAGATAATAAAGCACCGTTTGCTATAAACAATCGTGAGGATCAAAAGAGATAATGTTTTTTCACCTTGTGAGCTATTAAATGCCATACAAAGGTATGAACGAAACTCATCACCTAGCAGTATAGTTATGAGGCCTTTAAACTTATTAAATGTTAAAATGAGACACCCTAACTATCATTCCGCCAAGATTTGAGGGTTTTGATAGCCTGTTGCACACAGTTATACGGCTGCATCTGTTCCATAGAGCATGGAAATGCAGCTTGCCAGAAAGCAATACATAAAGCTCAGACGTTGCCTTCCAGACACAGACAGTGGGATTTAATCGATCAACCAGTGGGGGGATTAATGTTCAGCCTAGAAGGAGACATTGAAAATTATTCTTTCAAATGAAACTACAAGCCTGAGCAAGGTCTCAGCGGGAGAAAGAACACAGCTTTACAAGCTGTACAGGACCCGTGCACATGTTCAAGCCAGAAGCTTTCCTCAAAAGGGGGAAAAAAAACTACCTCTGAATTAAAGCTTGTTATGTAAACTGTTTCAGAAACTACCACCGACTACATGGGCTGTAGCTCAGTTCTTAGTTCTCATGATCTTTTCAAAGTCTCATCAGCTTTCTACAACTTTTGTTTCAAAATATTCACAGGTTTTTTTAATGTTACAACAAATTTAAAGTTTAACTTAGAAATGAAGATTGATTTTCCTACAGATATCTGGGGTCTTGTCCAAGACACTGTAATGTCTACAGTCTTACTTTTGTAACATTTTGGTGTTTTACACTTATTAATAACTAGAAAATCCCTTTGAGACTCAACACAATGTGTGGGATTCTCTTGTTTCCTTGCTTTGGGCGTTTAGGGTAGCTGCTACTGGATGCACAATTAGGTTTGCCATCATGGCTTATTTCATAGTTTTAACCTAAAAAAAAAATGAGTCTGGCTTAAGAGCATCTGATTTTGTCTATTCAAAATGTTTAACATGTTTATTGACACAATACTAAATCTAAAGAGTCTATGTTTGTCTTTCACATATTGACTGTGATGGAAACATAAGTCAAGTGCATAGCAAAGCTTTATTCAAAGTTGTTTTCTTTTTGTCTGTATCATTCATAATGCATTATGATATATTTTTAGGGACCGACCTTAAATTTTATCATGTCTAAACTAAATACTTAATTATATTCTCTTTTTTTAGAACTAATGATTGCCATTTCCGCAGTACACAATAATCCCAGATTTGAAACCAGATGGAACCTTTGTCTTCAGGCAGTATAATCATTAAGTCAAGAGTATGTGCTCTGGAGTTAGATAAGGGACCCACGCCCAGCCCACCACTCTGTAGTTGACTCACAATGGTCAAGCAATTTAAGGCTCTAAGCCTAATAAAGGGTCCCTGATTTAGGATGGTTCCACTTAGGATTTTTCGACTTTAGGATTGTGCAAAAGCAATACACGTTCGGTAAAAACGGTACTTTGAATACCCATACAACCATTGTGTTTTTCACTTTCAGTACAGTATTCAACAAATTACATGAGATATTTAATTCTTTATCATAAATAGGCTCTGTGTTAGATAAGTTTGACTAACGTAGGCTAATGTAAGCGTTCTGAGCACATTTAAGGTAGGTTAGGTGTATTAAATGCATTTTCGACTTACAGTATTTTCAATTTATGATGGGCTTATTGGGATATAGCCACATGGTAAGTTTGGGAGCATCTGTACATTCCACATAGAGGCATTAAGAGAATTGAGTAAAATAAGCCCCTTGAAGTGCTCAGCCTAGTGTCCTGCATGTGGTAAGGCTCTGGTGAATGTCACTACTGATGTTAGCATCATTCATTGATCCGGGTCCACTGGCAGCAGACAGTGTGATGGACAGACGCTTAGGCCCAATTTGTCTGATGGATAATTAGTGCCAACTAATTACATAAGACATTTTGTGAAAAATCTGAGATTGTCGCATATGCCTTCGGGTTACATGGTGAACCTCCAACCCTGATCATGCACCATCCAGACTATTAATAATGGATTAAATTAAGCACTATTAAACAAAGGCACTCCAGTAAAAGAACGGGCAAAAGTTTTGAACACGGACCTCACAAAAGAAGTCCAAATGGCCAATAAATATATGAGGAGGCACACAACTTCATTTGTCACTAGTGAAATGCAAATTAAAACTATAATGAGATCTTACTACACGCCCGTCGGATGAGCAAATGTTAAACAAGTCCGACAAAACTAAGTATTTTGAAATTTTGGTGAAGAAATGGAAAAATAAGAACCTTTGTCAACTGTTAAAAGAAGTATAAATTGCTAATCATATTAGAAATACTTTTGTCATATCTAGGAAAGAAGAAGCTATGCATGCCCTGTAACTCAGAAATATCACTTGGAGGTAATTATCCCCAAAATACTCATGCACATGTACACCTAAATATGTAAAACATAATGCTCAAATCAACATTGCTTTTAATGCCCCAAATAGAGATATTTCAAATGTCCATCATCAATAAAATAGATAAAAAATTTTAGTAAGCATGTGATGGAATACTATACAGCTAATAAAATAAATAAAATGTAGCTCCATGCAACTTGAATGGCTCTTATAGACAAAGTTCTAGAACAAGCAAAATGAAATTACATTTTCAGGAATGCATAAGTAGGTGGTAAAACTATAAATGCAAGCCAAGAAGCAGACACCATGAAAGTGAGGTTGTCACTTTCATGTTATCTCTCACAGGAGGGAAGGTGATGTGATCAAGAAGGGACACTTAAGAGTGCTTCTGAGGGGTTTGCATGGGTATATTTCTTGAGGTCAGTGGTTGTAGCATGAGTACTTAAAAATTACTCATAATCCAGGTAATTTGATTTATGTACTTTTTTCTAGAATGTGTTTCATATTTTTTAACTTTAAGCACTATGCAAAGGTTTTTGTTTTTACAAGCTCTCAAGAAACTGTTTTCTTTGGAATAATCCCAAAAATTCTTCCAGAAGAAATTATCTTCTGGGGTGTGGGGCTTTGCCCAGGGTGACATTATTCATAGCTGCCTACTCCTAAATAAGCAAAGTGTGCTTGGCCCCCACCCCATTTTGATGGTTCTTGACCACTTGCATTTTGCTTTGCTAACTCCTGTGCTTCAGGCCACCTGGAGTTTTCCCAACTGGTCTAAGGGAGTCTAAGCCAAATGCTTGTCCCTAAAGGGATGCAGCGAATGTTTAACCAGAGAGCAAGGCCTATACATACAGCCAGGGCCCTCACCCCTTGTTGCTGCTATGTTCATAGGCATGTGCCTCTGAACTACAAAAAGCTACAGATGCACTTGGTTCATCTTCCTGAAAGTCATTTAAAACTTTATTTTGCATTTAAAAATATGAATGTATTACAGAGAAAAATATTACAATGAAAACTGGTATGACTTCTTTCATAACCTGTATTCCCATCATTTACTAACACTTTGATGACTATCCTTCCAGTCTTTGATACCATCTCCAGGTAAATAACTGTTCTTAGTTTCCTCTGAAGTGTCTCATATGCATACAAGTCAACAATTATTTCCCTCTTCATAAGAGAAAACGTAGCTTATTATGCACACCATTCTGCACCCTGTTTTTTTAAACTTAACAGTATGTCTTAGAGAGATCTTTTGATATCAGTTCATAAAGAGCTTCTCTATTCTTTCTTCAGTATTCCAGTTTTTAAATGTACAATATTATTTAACCTGTCACGTATTGGTGGACTTTATATTGTCTTCAGCCTTTTGCTATTACAGAGTGCTGCCATGAATAACCTTGTACATAAATCATGCTAGGATATCTGTAGCATAAAATCTCAAAAATGGAACATCACATTTTAATTTTTATATTTGCCCTTCCTATGGGATTGTACCAATTTACATTCTCACCTGCAACGTGTGAGGGTCCCTGTTTCTCCACAGCCTTACCAATAAAGTATACTGTCAAGCTTTCAGATTCTTACCCATGTGATGAAGAAAAAAAATGGTATCTCATAGTTAAAAATCTCTTATTAGGAGTGGAGTTGAATATCTTTTCATAATTTAATAGCCATTTTTGCATATATTTTAGAATCTGCTAACTTTGTTTACCATACCATAAACAATTTCCAGTCATTAAAAATGTTTCTCTAACATGAAGTGAATACACACACATACACACATGTATATATGTTAACAAACCCCTGCCTTTAAAGATTGGTTACTCTATTCATTTCTCTGAACTGGCTAGGAAGATAAAACACCAAACTTCAAAGTGAGCAGCTTCTAGCTACATTCCTAGTTCCCCGGAAGGACTGGTTCTGTTTTATCTTCCATTTCCTGTTTCTTCTTACAATCACTTTAGAACATTCATGAAAATAGGGATTTGGGCTTATGATTAATACAATATTATCATAATTTGTAATGAAGTTCTGCAATAACTAGCAACCTGGCAGCTTAGTCTGGCTGCTCTAAGGAAAGAAACTGTGACACTACCCAGGAAGTCCTATAAAGGTAGAGATGATTGACAGGTGATGAAGAAAGATTCCATGTATGACCAAAAGTGATTCTTACTGGTGGAAAAGAAAGCACAGAGAAAGGAAGATGAAAGTATAAAGGAGCAAAATTTGGCTTTGCAAAATGCATTGCCCCCTTCTCCTCTTCTATTAAAATTATGAGGAATATGCAGGAGCTTTCAAAGTTAATAAGAGCTAAGCCCACTCTTGCAGATGCTATATGAGCTGTAAGGAGGCAGTGGTCCCAAAAGGTACCAGGCCACACCCCTAAGGACAAAGGAAGACAAACAAGCCAACATTTCTTCATCAGAGAACACGCCACCAAGGCCAAGAAAAGATCTGTAATAAGGATGAAAAATGAGAAAGAGATCTAAAAGAGTAAGATTTACACAGCCTGAGGAATTTCAGCCTCCCTGAATCATTTATTAATATCAGTCATATGTCATTTTCTGTTAATTAAACTTCTTTGTACATAGCTTTGTGGTAGAATTTTAGCAAGAAATAAGATATGCCTATTCTGAATTACAAATATTACCAATAATACTGGAAGAGAAGGCTATGTTAGAAAACAATGTCATTCATGACTTTAATTGCCTGGATATTTTGTGGAAATTACATGAATGCAGATATGCTAACTCTAATATGATTCTCTGTAAGTACCAATAAAAATATGTCATTCTCCTTATTTACAGCATTTTGTCTTTTGTATATATGATCCATTATCAGAAATCAGCTGAAAATTTATATTTATACATAGCCTTTACTTTCATTAGTAATAAAAAACAAAAGTCTGCTCATTGGTAGGGAGTTAAGAGGGAAAGGGGAATATTAAAAAATATACCTCCAGCATTACTTCTCAAATTTTCTACCTTCTTGATTATTTCAAAAATTAAAAAGAAAAAAAAAAATGTAGATCCTTTGCCAACCTGCTCCAGGCCTTGGCCAGAGGAGTGTCAGCATATTTGTGTTTCCAGGATTGATTGTTTATGTTAGTTGTTGTGATAAATTTCCTCCCTTGACACCCACTACATTTATAAATATAGCCCAGGGCCCCTAGTATTATTACCACGGTTGATGAAAAGCAGTTAAACCAAGAACGAAGCATGCATTGACACTGCAGGGGAAGATGGTAGCATAAAAACAAGCCCTTAACTAGGAAAGCTGCCATACAAATGAGGGAAATTTCACTACGTTTCTGGCACATATTGCCAGATAGAGCCAGACAGGAGGCAGCCACCAAGGGCTGTTACGGACGATGTATATACCAGCAGTCCCTAATGAGGAGGTGCAAACGTGAGCCTTGAAGCCTTGAGGAAGATGGGACCACCCAATTTGGAATTCTTCTGCGCTACTACTCTCAACTTCTGGTGGAAGCTGCCCTCAGATTGCAAAAGAGAAAGCCCAAACAGACCAAAGAGCATAAATGACAATAAGATAAAATGGATGATTTCCTACAAAATCATAAATAATCAAATTGATACAGCTTGTGGAAAAGAGGAAGTGAAACTAGTGTTCATGAATTACATTTATAAAAGGTACTGGGATCAAAATTTGTGCAGGGAAATTCTTTTGAATGCCCTATAAGCTTTTCGAGAGTACAGAACAATATGGAGATCTTGCTCATTTATTATATAGATTTGGAAAAACATTTAGGTTTTTCCTAATCTAAATGCTAACAAAGAAAGCTCCAAAACAAACCTTCAAACCAATTCCATTTACAAATACAGATGTAAACATCCAATTAAATTATTCACCAAAAAATTCAAAATTATACTGAAATAGCAATGCTTTGTTTTCGAGCATGACTTTTTTTCCCAGCAAATAAGGTTAATAAATTATTGGGAAATCTGGTATTATATTTCATCAATTTTTTTTTTTTTTTTTTTGAGACAGAATCTTGCTCTGTTGCCTGGGCTAGAGTGCCGTGGCATCAGCCTAGCCCACAGCAACCTCAAACTCCTGGGTTTAAGTGATCCTACTGCCTCAGCCTCCCGAGTATCTGGGACTACAAGCATGTGCCACCATGCCCAGCTAATTTTTTCTACATATATTTTTAGTTGTCCAGATAATTTCTTTCTATTTTTTAGTAGAGACGGGGTCTTGCTCTTGCTCAGGCTGGTCTCAAACTCCTGACCTCCAGCGATCCTCCGGCTTCGGCCTCCCAGAGTGCTAGGATTACAGGCGTGAGCCACCGCGCCCAGCGTATTTCATCAAATTAATTGGTCAAAGGGAAGCATCATATATTCATCTCAATAAATTCCAAAAGTAATTCATTAAAAATGTAATATCTGTTAAGGAAAAAAGTAGCTTATATCAGCAATAATCCTTGACAAAATAAAATAAATAATGGATCTCCCTTCCAACAGAAACAAAATAAAAACACTTAGAATAATTAGAAATAGCAAAGATTTATATGAAGAAAATGAAAAATATCATGCTATTTTAGACTTTACTGAATGGTTTAAGGGACTATTTGAGAAATATATTTCACATAATTCAAAGCTCAGAAAGTATTTAAGGGTATATAGGAAATGGTTCCCCTTCTATGTTTATATAACTACTAAAGATTTCAGTTCTTCTCAAACTATTCCCGAGAGTATGTTTAGGTGATTGATAAGTGAATCATTTAAAATGATAAATAGATAAAAAATAGTTCAAGAAAATATGGAATAAGAAGAGTTAATTTTGATATCCGTAAAATAATAAAAAAGAGTGATTAAAAATGACTTGCTCTTCCAAATATCAAAATACTCATTACTGGGGGTAGAATTGGTCAATAAGAAACAAACTAGAAATCACACACACACACACACACACACGCGCGCGCGCACACACACACACTCACATGCACAGAATCTCAAAAATAGAAAATTTTATGTTTAATATATGCTAAAGATAGCATGTCAAACCTATAAGAATTATTCCTTACTTTCTTTGGAAACCTGGAAAACCTAAAATACTGTAGGATTCTATACTCAAATGAGTTTGTAGATAACTGTCTCATCCACCACTACCAACTTGGAGCATCACAATATATATTAATATATTGAAGCCTCTGAGAGGATTTCCTTTTTTAAAAAATTTTGATTTATTTTTATAGATACTATATTCACATGGTTCAAAAACCAGGAAGTGTAAAAGGGTATCTAAGAAAAGGTTTCTCCCACTCACTCTTTTTATTTTATTTTTTTATTTTTTTATTTCAGCATATTACAGGGGTACAAATGTTTAAGTTACATATATTGCCTTTGCCCCACCCAAGTCAGAGCTTCAAGTGTGTCCATTCCCCAGATAGTGCTCACCACACCCATTAGGTGTGAATATACCTATCCCCTCTACCCCACTCCCACCTGACCAGCACCCGAGGAATGTTATTATATGTGCACATAAGTGTTGATCAATTAATACCAATTTAATGGTGAGTACAGGTGGTGCTTGTTTTTCCATTCTTGTGATACTTCACTTAGTAGAATGGGTTCCCACTCTATCCAGGATAACACAAGAGGTGCTAGATCACTATGGACTTTTGTGGCTGAGTAAAACTCCATGGTATACATACACCACATTTTATTAATACACTCATGTATTGATGGGCACTTGGGTTGTTTCCACATCTTTGCAATTGTGAATTGTGCTGCTATAAACATGCGAGGGCAGACATCTTTTTCACAGAATGTCTTTAAACCTTTGGGAGTTGCCCATTAATGGGATTGCTGGATCAAATGGTAGTTCTACTTGTAGTTTTTTGAGATATCTCCATATTACTTTCCACAGAGGTTGTACTAGTTTGCAGTCCCACCAGAAGTGTATGAGTGTTCCTATCTCTCTGCATCCATGCCAACATTTACTGTTTTGGGACTTTTTGAAAAGTCATTCTCACTGGAGTTAAATGGTATCTCATTGTGGTTTTGATTTGCTCACAAAACTAACAGCCCATAAAAGAATATGAAAAAGTGTTTTCCAACAATGGATATAATTTTCCCTTTATTTGACTAGTCCACATTAAACTTAATGAAAATGCTAAGTATTAACGAGATTTTGGAGAAGGTGGATGCTATTTTCGAAGGGATAGTTTTACAACATCTATCAAAGTTTTTTAACGTATACTTGATTTGAGTAAGCAACTGCACTCTTAAAATACCTTAAGAACAATAAAAATAAGATTTGATGTCAGCACAGGTTACAAGGTTGTAAAGTTAGAAACAAATGCCAAATCATAGAGGACTGATTAAATAAATGATGGATCATCCATACAAAGAAAAACTATGCAATTATTAAAAATAACATTGCATAAGCATATTAATCACATGAAAATATATTCATAATGTTCTGATCAGTAAATAAAACAGGCTTCAAAGTAGTATATACAGTTAGTGTCATTTGTGTGTTTTGTAAAGTGTATACGTGTACCTATAGATTATAGGAGGAAGATCTGGAAAGATATGCAGCAAGTTTAATGCTCAATGTTTTTGTCTTTAATGTGGAATTACAAGTCATCTAAAATTTTTATTTTGCTTATCTGCAATTTTTTTATTTCTTTTTTATTTTTTTTATTTTCTTATCTTTTTATCTTTTTTTAATTCATTTTTTTCCTTTTCCCTCCTCCAATCTGAAGGAATGCTTATCTGCAATTTAAGTTTCTCCATATTGAATATAAATTGTACCTCCACTGCATTTTTTAATTCAGTGGTGTGAAAATTTTAAGACATCTACTTCTGGAATAAAGATATTATCAGTTGAAAAAAATCATCAAGGAATAAAAAGATGAAATAAAATGAATATTTTAGCACCTGAAAAATAGACCACAATCATTTTCTTTCTAAATTCTTAAGATATTGTTCCATGGTCTCCTGCAATTTAGTTTTGTGAAGATATTTGATGCCATCTGACTTTTTTCATTTTAGATAATTCGTGATTTCTGCCTGCATGCATTTAAGAACTTTTCTTTATCATTTTTGTATTTTAAAAAGCCATGCCAGAATACATGTATATTTAAAGGGTTTTATTGTATTTTTTTTTTTTTTTGTCATTTCTGAGACCTTCCATCAAAAGTCAGATCTCTAGTTTAGGGGAATTTTCCTCTAAAAAAAATTTATTTTAATTGCCTGACCTCTGGTCTACCCTCCTTTTCAGAGTTTGTGCTACGAATAAATTGTTTCCCTCAAGTCTATGTCCCCTACTATTTTACTAATCTTGATCATTTCTTTCATCTTTTTTATGGTTTCTGGGTGGATTCTCCAGCATTTCTGATGAAATTGCAAAATCAAAAGATTATCTGCTCTTGTTGCTTCTGTTGTATTTTGAATTCTGTAATATGCTTTCATTTGAAAGTGGTATTTTCTGCTCTTTTCATAGTGCAACAGTCTCTCAAATCTTGCTTTAGAAACAAATAAGGGATTACCTTCAATTTCCACTTGTTACTTGAAGTAAGATCTTCCACAAAGAGACATTTACTTTTTCCCCAGATTGGTTCCAACATTAGCAACGTCAAACATCCAACCATTTCCTCTTTTTGCTCACCCTTATGAAATGTGGTCCAGTATGGGAAGTTAAAATGGATTCAGAGCTGTAGGGGTCTCCACTCAAATCTTTCTATCCCAGAAAGAGGAAAGAGTAAGTATGGGGTTACCACGGTCCGGCTCTATTCAGATATTCAGAGCCCCGTCCCCTCCTTTAGTCATTATAGTTTAGGCTGCCAGCTGTTCCAGCCAATGGGAAGCTGCTCATTGGCCCCTGAGCTGTCAATTTCTTACCCTGATGCACATCCCAAAGCTGATAGTAAATTTGAGGTTTGGCTCCACCCATTCTCTCAAACCCTTCCGCAGTTCCATCTGAAGCCTTCAGCACTGGGACAGCTTCTTTACAGCTGTTTTCCCAAGTGGGTTGTTTCTCTGCCTGGCTAAACCCTCCTTCAGTTGCGTCTCAGCTGTTCAGTAGCCTGAGGAAATTTGCTCTAGTATCTAGTAATCTAGATGATTACTGGGACTATATCAGAGGGAAAAGAAATTAACTGTTAGACCATTAAATATGAAATGTCCAATTTTTCATCAAAAGTGTAGTTTATTATATCTAAAACAAGAAGCAATACAATTCATCAAAGTATGTGCCTAAACTATCCACACAGTTTTGCCATCTTAATGGTAGCTTGCTTATGCCAAGTGAAGAAGCCTGGAAAGCGAGTGGCAATGCACTTACGAAAGGCATTTTCACAGCTTGTTGAAAATTGAATATTTTTCCTTGCAAGAAGTGGTCCAAAGTCTGGCAGGAGTGGTAGCCAGCTGATGCAAGGTCTGGTGAATACGCTGGATGAGAGTTTCCAAGTCCAGCTTCTTTAGTTTAAGCAGCACTATTTGTGCAACATGTGGTCTTGCAAGAAGATTGACCTGTCTCTGTTGACCACTCAGCTGCTTAATCACAAGCATCCTCATCATTTCATCCAGTTGGCTGCAGTAGACATCCACAGTAATTGATTGACCAGGTGACATGGACCACCAAACAGACACCGTTAGCTTTTTTTGATGAATATTAGGTTTTAGACTGTGTTTCAGTACTTCATCTTTATCCAACCATTGTGCCCAATGCTTGCAATTGTCAAAAAGAATCCATTTTTCACCATATGTGACAATATGGTATAGAAATGGTTCACTTTTATGTCATGACAGCAAAGAAAGGCAAGCTTCCAGATGATTTCTCTTCTGATGCTCATTTAATTCATGCTGTACCCAGCTTCTTTACCTTTCCCATTAGTTTCAAATGCTCCAATACTGTTGTAACAGTCTGCTAATTCATGTGTAGGTTGAGATGGATTTGCTTCCACTACAGCATTCAGTTCATGATTATCCACCTTGGTCTTAGGTCACACACATGGCTCATTTTCAAGATTAAAATCACCAGAATGGAACCTTTCAAACCACTGATGTACTGTGCATTCATTAGCCACATCCTTTCCAAACACTTCATTGATATTTTGAGCTGTCTGCACTGCATTTGTTCCACAATGGAACTCATATTCAAAAATAGCAAGAATTTTTGACTTATCTATGGTTTCACAAAAATTGCTTCAAAAACAATTGAAAGATAATCACAAGCCTAAACATGCATTTGAAAGAATGAGGATGTACCTTCATAATAAAAAAGAAAAAGAAAAACAAGAAATGTCAAAATGAAATGTCAGAGATATCAACTGTCAAACTTAGTACTGAAGGAAATCGAACATTCCATACTTAATAACCTAATACATTGAGCTTAAACTGGAGTATTACATACAAATTTTGAAATGATTTCTTTTATATTTTCCAGCAGGTAACATAGCAAAGTAATTTATTTTTATGAGCTTATATTTTATTTTGCTGATTTGTTGATTCTAATAGAGTGATTAAGTTGTTTTTTCCAGGAATACAATCATATCATCTATAAATAATAAGTTTTTCCTCCATCTTTCTAGTAGTTATACCTCTTATTTCTGCTTCCTGTTGTATTATAATAACCAGAATTTTCACAGTATTAAATGATAATGACTTCTTGACAAGGTTTTCTAGGAAAACCTTCAATACTTTATCATTAAGAAGGTTTTTTGTTATTGGTTTCACAATTAAGTTCAATGTTGAAAATATCCCTTAATATTCATATATTTTATTATATTAAGAAGCACAATACTATTCCTAGTATGATAAAGAGTTTTATCAAAATATATCAGCATCTGTTGAGAAAATAACCTTTTTAATGTACTCCATGGATGCAAATTATTGTAATTCTATCTTTATATCTTTTGGATAAATCTTAGTTGAGTATGATAAATTACACTTTTAATATGCTGACTAGTTATGTTAAATGAGATTTTTATATCAATATTTTAAAGTAATATTTGTCTTTTTTGTGCTGTCTTTGTCAGGTTTTGGTATCAAGTTTAGGGATTCTTTTAAAAACTGTCTTTGTTTTCTGAAATAGCATTTGGATTAGCAAAGGAACTCACCCATAAAAGCACCTGGCCCTACACCCCTTTATGGAAGTAACTCTATAATGCATTTTATTCCATCACTGCAACTTTTAGTAATTCTGCTTTTTAAATTTGTTAATTTACATTTTTAAGAAAAAAACATCTATTTCATAGTGACTTTTGCATTTAATAATATACAATTATACATCATTTTTTAATTTATGTCTATTTCCTTTATTTTTATGCCAAAATACTTGCCAAAAGAGTTTATTTGGCCATTTTACTGCCCTTCATTTGTTATACTCTCTTTTATTTTTATTTTTCTCCCTCCTGCTTTTCTCAAGTTTGTTTAAATGCATATTTTCTGTATTTCTGAGTTTAATGCTTAGTCCATTGATTTTCATTTTTCAAATAGTGAAGACATCTACCAATAAAATCCACTTTGTCTCCATTCCATAAGCACTGGTATATAATGGTTTCATGTTTTTGCTTTTTAAATAGTCTACCACTATGTATATTTTTCCTTGACTCAGTAGGTATTTAGAAAAATTTTATTTTTTTAAGTTCAAGGTATTTGGAGTTCATCTGTTTTTCTTTCTTTCATCCTTTCCTTCCTACTTTCCTTCCTTTCTTCTTTCCTCATAAAAAACAGAGACTATGGCATATAACAAACTTACCTTTTAAGACTTATTAAAATGCCTTTTATGGCCTGAAATACAGATAGATAAAAGGGTAGTACATTCTGTACATGCAGGAGTCAAAGTTGAATAGTGAATCATCTTACTAATTGTTTTGTTCAAATTGTTGTTCTTAGGGATTTTTGACAACTTATCCAATTATAGAGTAAAAATAATACCTTAAAATCTTTAGTTGTAATTGTATTTCTGCTAAATTCTTTTTACATGTGTAAAGGTCTTTGCCTTACAAGCTATAGTGCTTAAAACTATAGTGTCTGTACTGTAGTATTAATAGTGTTGCTCCTGTTTTGTTTGCTTGACTTATGTTTTTCCATCATTTTTAGTTTTAGTTTAGTTTTAGTTTTTCCATATTACTCAATTTTTCTCTATCATTTTGTTGTGAGAATTCCTCTTACATATAGCACATTTTAATATTGATTTATAACTTAACCTGAAAATCTTTTTCTTTTCAATAGGCAACTCTAACAGGTCTACCCTCATTGTTATTTTATCCACATATATTATTATATTTGGTCTTCCTTTTTCATTTGGTTTCACACTCTCTAGTTTTTATTGTTTCCTCTTCATTCTGTTTTTGATTTATAGATGGTTTTGTTGACTATTATCTTTGGTAATTTTGAAGATAAATATCTTTTATTTCATTCTACAGTTACCTTAAAGTTTTTAAGAAACATTCCATACTATTTTTTTAACTATTCACATCTATAATGTCAATTGGCATTATACTGACATTTATTGGCATAATGTTAATAAGAGAATTCATTTTTTATTTGCATTTATAGGAATAAGAAACGTGCCACTTTCTGTCTTCATCTTTCCTTGCCAGTTTTCTGTTAATAATCTGAGGTTTATAACCTGTGCTTTCTATAACATAGATCAGCCATATCTCAAAGTGTGGTCAGAGAACTCCTGAGATACTTTCAAGAGGTCCCCAAAATCAAAATTATTTATATAAAGATATGAACCATTATTTGCATTTGTTGCTCTCTTTCTCCCAAGAGTGTACAGAGGAGTTGTCCAGGGGGTCCATGATTTATGATTTCACAACAGTTTGACTATAGAAGCAGATATGAGAATCCAGCTGTCTTCTATTAACCCAACTATCAAAGCAATTTGCAAAAATGCAAAACAATGCTACTCTCTTTAATATTTTTTGGAAATAAATATAGTTATTTTTCATGAATGTATTACTTATGTTAACTTTCAATGGGTTTATGATTGCTGTTTTAATAAGGTTATATTTTAGAACAGTTTTAGATTTACAGAAAATTTGCAAAGATAATAGAAAAAAGTTCCCAAATATGTTATACCCAGTTTCCATTATTATTAATGTCTTATCAGTATGATACATTTATGACAATTAATGAATTCAGTATTGATACATCATTATTAACTAAAATCCATACTTCATTCAGATTTCCTTAGTTTTTTCCCTAATGTTCTTTTCCCGTTCCAGGATCCTATCCAGAATACCCCATTATAGTTTGTCATCGTGTCTCCTTAGGCTTCTCTTGGTTGTGACAGTTTTGCAGGCTTTCCTTGTTTTTGACGACCTTGACAGTTTTGAGGCATACTGATCAGGTATTTTGTGGAAGAGCCCTCTGTTTGGGATTTGTTTGACATTTTTTTCTCATGATTATACTGGGGTAATGTTTTTTGGGGGGAGAAAACTATAGAGATAGAGTGCCATTTTCATCACATCATATTGAGGGTATATGGTATCAATATGACTTTTTACTATTGATATCAATGTTTTTCACCTATATTAAGGTATAATTGACTAATAAGAATTGTATGTATTTATGGTGTGTAATATGATGTTTTAATATATTAGGAGATGATCAAATCAAGCTAATTAAAATATCCATCACCTTGACATGTTTTCTTGGTGAGAACATTTACTCTTAGCAATTTTCAAGTATACAAAGCATTTTTATAACTATAGTCACCATGTTCTATGATAGATCTCCAGAACTTATTCATCCTGTCTAAACAAAACTTTGTTCCCTTTTACAAACATCTCCCCCTTCCCTTCCACCCATGTAGATCTTGGAAACCACCATTCTACTCTCTGCTTCTATGATGTGGCTTTTTAAAATTCTACATATCAGTGAGATCATACCGTATTTGTCTTTCTGTGCCTGGATTATTTCACTTAGCATAATGTCCTCCAGGTTCATCCATGTTGTCAAAATGGCAGGATTTCCTTCTTTTTTAAGGCTGAATAATATTCTGGTATGTTTATACAAATTCATTTTATTTATCCATTCATCCATTGATGGACACTTAGGTTGATTCTATATCTTGACTATTGTGAATAATGCTGCAATGAACATACAAGTGCAGATATCTCTTTGAGATATTGGTTTCATTTCCTTTGAAATACCACAGAAATGGGATTGCTGGACCATATGGTAGTTTTATTTTTAAATTTTTGAGAAACCCTCATACTGTTTTTCATAATGACTGTACTAATTTACTTTCCCATCAACAATGCACAAGGGTTCCTTTTTCTCCACACCCTCTCCAATAGTTGTAATCTCTTATCTTTTTTGGAATAGCCATCCTAACAAGTGTGAGGTGATAGCTCATTGTGGTTTTAATTTGCATTTCCCTGATGATTATTGCTGTTGAGCATTTTTTCATATATCTATTAGCCATTTGTATGCCTTCTTTTGAGAATTTTTCCTCCTGTTATTGATTTACAGTTTCATATCCTTGTAGTCAAAAAAGATACTTGATACGATTTCAATCTTCTTAAATTTGTTAAGACTTGTTTTGTAACCTAATATATGATTTATCCTGGAGAGTGTTTCATGTGTGCTTGAAAACAATGACTATTCTGCTACTATTGGATGGAATGTTCCATCTATGCCTATTATGCCCATTTGGTCTAAAGTATGATTCAAATGCAGTGTTTCCTTCTTGATTTTCTCTCTGGATGATCTATCCATTGCTGAAAGTGTGTTATTGAAATCCCCTAGTATTACTATATTGCTAGCTATCTCTTTTTTCAGGTCTATTAGTATTCGTTTTATATATTTGGGTGCTCTAATATTGGGTGAATATATATTTACAATTGATACATCCTCTTGATAAATTGGCCTCTTTATCACTATATAATGACCTTCTTTGTCTCTTTTTATGGTTTTGACTTAAAGACTATTTTGTCTGATATAAGTATAATGAACCCCTGCTGTCTTTTACTTTTCATTTTCATGGAATAGCTTTTCCTATCCTTTCACTTTCAGTCTGTGTGTGTCCTTAAAGCTAAAGGGAGCTCTTGTAGACAGCATATAGTTGAGTCTTATTTTTTTATCCATTCAACTACTCTATGTCTTTGATTGGAGAATTTAATCAATTTATATTCAAGGTAATTATTAATAGATAAGTACTTACTACTGCCATTTTGTCAATTGTTTTCTGGTTGTTTTGTAGATTCTTTGTTTGTCTCTGCCTCTCTTGCTGTCTTCATTTGTGATTTGATTATTTTCTGTAGTGGTGTGCTTTGATTCCTTTGTCTTTGTGTGTATTCGCTATCTGTTTTTGCTTTGTGGTTACCAGGAGGCTTACATAAAACATGTTACAGCTATAATAGTCTATTTTAAACTGATAACAATTTAGGCTTGTATTCCCTACTCCACCGTCTTGCTGACATCACTCCCCTTGATGTTAATCTTGATTACCTAACTTGAGGTAGTATTTGTCAGGTTTCTCCACTGTAAAGTTATTATTTTTTCCCCTTTCCCATACTGTAATCTCTGGAAGGAAGTTACTATGTGCAGCCCATACTTACGGAGTAGGGACTTAAGCTTCTCTTCCTTGAGGGTGGAGTATATACATAAATTATTTGGAATTCTTCTGAAGATTTGTCTCTTCTCTACCATTTATTTATTTATTTAATCATTTATTTATATCAGTATGTACTCATGGATAGTTATTTTGGACTTAGGATATAATCACCTGGGGTTACTTAATTTATTTTGTTGCACAAATTGTTCCAATTTTGGCCACTGGGACCTCTTTCACATACTCATATCCCTTTGACATAATCCTTTATGACATTATTGGGATTTAGAATTTTATGTTTTGTTTTGTTTTTCTTGTGTTATGCTGGGTTTTGAGCACTTTCTTACTTTGTAATACTACAAGATGCTCCAGGCTCATCTTGTATACTTCCTGCCCCAGTCCTACAAACAACCACATCTCTGAAAAGTCCTGTGTTTTTTTTTTTTAATTGAAGAATGACATTAATAACCAAGATCTGGGCTCCAGGTGTATTACTGGTATTTCTAAATGACTTAACAAACACTATTAAACATCCACAGTTTTTGTTTCTAATGTGGTAAATATTGATAGGTATAACACACATGAACAAAAGCTCTTTGGGGTCCTCAATAATTTTTACTAATGTAAAGAGATCCTAAGACCAAATAACTTGAGGACAACTGATATAGATGTTCTCTCTTAAAGATGTTTGCTATTCCATTTCATAATTATGGTTCACAATGATTTACTGTCATCTCTGTGTGGTTTTGTTTTACTAATCATCACCATTTTAAATAATGAGCTCTATGGCCTCATTATTTTAAATTCTCAATTTTGATTCATCTTTCATTATCCTGGAGCATGTCTTTTGGTTGTTTCTTTGCATAAAAGAGTGCTTTCTTGCATATTTGAAAATGCTTTTATTTAGCGTATACATACAAATGGCTGCTTGATTGGGTATAGGTTGTGAGACTATCATGTTTTCTTTTAAGCTCAGCAAAAGTTGCTCTTTTGTTGTTTGAAGCCAAAATGGTTTCTTCTTTTGAAGATAACCTAACATATACCCCAAGACACTTATAAGATCATACGTTAATCTAGAAAATCCAAATTTGATTGAAATATTAAGCCTGCCTATCATCTAATACTGTCAATGTTCAGGGCAAGATATATTTTAGATCTGAAAAAAATATATTTTACTCTATTATAGTTATGACTTTTGCCTACAAGTAATAGAAGTGATTTTGTATAGTGTATCCATTAGTTCCTGCTGAGTAACAAATCACTCCCAAACTTACTGCTTTAAAATACCAACTATTCATTGATTTTGCAGATTGGCTGGCTGGTCTAGTTTGTGCCAGCTCAGCTGAAATCTGTGGGACTTTCTCAAATGTCTGCAGTCACCTGTGGGCCTTCTGGCTGCTAGATAACCTAGGAAGCCTTACTCACATATCTGGCACTTGGAAAATTGCCGACCAGAGTGACAGAGGTTGATTGAACCATATGTTTCTCATTATCCTGCAGGAGATTTTAGGCTTCTTCACATGGTAGGTGGATTCTAAAAGCAGCATGAGAGAACAAGCTCCATTGCACTAATGCTTTTCAGGACTTTGCTTGTCCAACATATGCTAGCATGCCGTTGGGCAAACAAACCATCTGGCAGAAAATATGTACATGACTTTACTTTCAATTGCTGAAGAGAGCCTGGCATTTATTTTTCAGGTACAGTTCCAGAATCATAATGATGATTTGCCTAGCCTGAGTCAAGAACTCACTCCCAAAGTCATCTACAGTAGGGCCACCACTCATGAGCTATGTGACTTTGGGCAAGTTACTTTATCACTCCACTGAACCTCAGTTTCCTCATCTTAAAACTAGGGATAATAATAGTACCTACATCATTAGTTATTATGAGGATTAAATGAAATGTTTATGTAATGCCCTTAGCACAATGTTTGATACATAGTAATAATCATCCATCTAATTTCAAGATGTTTTATTTATTATTATTACTAATATGCAAGGTCTCAAAGTACCATCAATGGGAGGACTTATAAAAATATGCTCACAGTAGTTTTTCTTATTGCTTCATCTCTACCATTCTGATCTCTGTCAGAAAATCTTTTTTTTTTTTTTTTTTTTTTGGGCATGCACAACATTTTTATTTAATACAATTTTAGTTTGAATTTTAAATTAAATTATTTAATTTAAAGAATATTAAATTATTTAATTTAAAGAATTTTATTTCCAGTCTTTTTTCTGTGTGTGTTGTTGTGAATGTACATTTGTGCATCTTATTTGTTGACAAGATTCTTTAATGTATAAGGCACTTTTGTTCATGAAAAACAATATCCACCACTTTGTGTACTTCAAATAATTAATAATTCTAAATATTCACACAACTCATGGCCATTAAATTGAAATATAAGAAGTTAACAAATTAATTTAAAGAATTTTAAATTAAAATTTTAAGTCAAAATGTTTAATTTAAAGAAGTTTTAATTAAAATATTTGTAATTTATTATGAGAAATTGATATTTAAAGAATATAAATATTATTTAATGAATAATTTCTTCCTTATCACCCAATTAATAGGTAAATAAGTTCATACATTTTTTTCTTTTTCTTTTTTATTTCAGCATATTATAGGGGTACAAAAGTTTAGGCTACGTATATTGCCCTTGCCCCCACCCCTGAATCAGAGCTTCAAGCATGTCCATCACCTAGACAGTGTGCATTGCAGTCAATCTTTTTTATTAGTAGCTAGTATCGCTGAGAATCTCACTTTCACTTCTATTGTATTTCTTATCTTCTTTTTCACTTTGTTTTCCTTTTTCTAAAATAGTCTCGGTGAGTAATCAAGTTTCCCTCTGCTTAATTCACTTTTCTGCCTTGTCCAACATGCTATTAACTATTCTTTTTTTCAAATTCAGCAACCATGTTTTTCATCATGGTTGTCTGGGTGTGGACGTTGGCGTTCATTTAATGGAAGTTTCCTTTTGTTTCTTAAAAGACAGTAGTTATTGAGTACATAAATCAGCTATTTCAACAGGATTTTTTTCTTGTGGTAATCTATTTTAGGAGGCACTTATTTATATGAACAAGGATGTTCAGTGAATTAGGGGTTGCATTCTCTGAACCACAAAATTTCCTCATGGTTCCCAGGAACCTTCTTTTGTGATTTATTCTTACACGGGGAGAGTTATGGTTAGGCAGTGTGACTTATCATTTCATTAATTCACTTAGCAAATATTTATGAACCCTTACTTTATAGCAGGTACTATCCTGGAGATAAAACAACAGCCAAACACACTCCCCTCCTTCAAAGCTCTTAGAGTTTGCTGGGAAATCAGAAAGGTAAACAAGCCATAAATACAGTGGTAAGTGCTGCAATGAGAATAAGTCCATGGTGCCAGAGCACCAAGAAGGGGTGTACATTACCACGGAGTCATGAAATGCTCAGCAGGCGAAATAAGTGGTCAGCCGAGTCCTGCAGGTTAGGCACGAGTTCCTCAGAGTTTGGGTGGGAAAGCAAAGTGGTAGGCAAGGTTCATTGGAAGAAAGAATTCCATGTCGAGGCAACCACATGTACAAAGACCTGAAAGAGAGATCACATATTATGCTTAAGAAACTGAATTTAAGAGTGGTAATAGCTAACATTCATTAAGCACTTAAGGTGTTCCAGGCACTCTGTCAAGAACTTTACATGCATCATCTCATTTCATCCCCTCAGCAGCTCAGTGAGGTAGGTGAATTGTCCAAGATCCCCCAGCTAGTATATGGCAAAACCAGAATTTGAACTAAGGAAGTCTGACTTTAGAGCTCACTCATTAGCTACTACATCACCCTGCCTCTCTGGGAAACCCAGCGTGGTTGTGTGGAGTGTATGCGTGTGCGTGTGGAGGGGGATGGGTAGGTGAAGGAGGATGGGAATAAGTGAAGAAATACCAGGTTGGAGACATGAAGAGCATCACGGGCCCCCTGAGCTTAAGCTTTACCCTGACAACAGTGGGGAGTCAGTGCTGGAAAGGAAAACCTGGAATAGGAGAGTAGTCGTGAGATGCCTGTGAGATGAATTCCAGTGGATGTAGGAGTCCAGCTCACAAATGAGGTCTGAGGTACAGATATAAAAACCTGAGTCATGGATGGATTTACAACCTTGGGAACCGACAAGTCACCTGGAAAGAGCTAATTAAAGAAGGTCTGGAGAAAGCCCTAAGGAAGCCAGTAGAATAGGAGGACTCAGCAAAGGGGACCGTGAGTCAGTGGTCAGAGGGTAGGAGGAGAACTAGGGGTGTGGGGTCACAGAAGCATGGAAGGAGAGAGGCCCAGGACTCCACAGTCACAGCAGTCAATCTGGCTGTGCACACCTCTCTGGTGTTCAGCCTCTGGGGCAGCTGCAGACAAGAAGGTGGGTGGTTGGATTCATCTGAGCCTGAGATTTTTATCAGGTGAGTATCATAGAGGGAGGAAAGCGTAAGGGAACTGAGGTGTCTGCATAGGAGTGATTATATTGATAGACAAAGGAGAACCCTGAAGAGGCTGAGGGAGGAGTAGAAAGAAAGTGGCAGGTTTAATCCATGCGAGTTCCTACAGAGGCAGAATTGTGACAGTGGAGGTACTTGGGCAAGTGAGTTGTGAGGATGGACGTGGCGTTTATGGAGGGGATGTTTGAAAAGTGGTGCATAGCCCAGGCGTGACCAGGGAGCAGGGAGCTGAGGTAGCTGAGGAGAGAGGAATGGGACTGGAGGAAAGGAGTCTCAGCACTGAGGGGCCAGGGTACCAGGCGGTCTTCCTCGGGGAGGATGAAGTCACTGGGGTGAGACAGAGGGTGGGATGGAGAGGGAGGCTCTGAGCCAGAGCTGAGGTCCCCAGTGACTAGGGAAGAGTGGCCAGGAGGTTGAAGGATGACAGCAGCAAGGGAGAGAGGTGATGTGGCAGGATGTGTGCTCCTTACAGGCCTGGTATTCGACAGGACAGATGGGGGAAGTGTCTGGAAGTGACACTGAGGAGTGGGAGAACCATCGCTCACCTGCTGGTTCTGAGGAAGATAAATGTGAGAACAAGAAAGAGAAAAAAATGCCAAAGCATTGAGGCAGCTGTGCCCCGATGTTTCCCTTCATCTTTCTTATGCGACAACTGCTCCCTGAGGCTTCTGCAAAAATATTTCTGGGAGATATGCGGGTGTTTATTAAGGAAAACAAGATCATTTTCAATCAAAACTTGGAAACAAGCCCAATGTGCCATAATATGGTCTATTTGACGATGCATTAGAATATTATACAGCTGCTGAAATGTTTAGGACAAATTCATAATATCATGAGAAAATGCTTATGTTTGGGTAAAAAAAAAAAAAGGAAACAGGACTGCAGTTCGGTGATCACGGCTATGTAAAACTAAACACTGAAAGTAATATGTAGGCCTGGTGCAGTGGCTCACGCCTGTAATCTTAGCACTATGGGAGGCCAAGGAGGGAGGATCACTTGAGGTCAGGAGCTCAAGACCAGCCTGAGCAAGAGTGAGATCCTGTCTCTACTAAAAATAGAAAAATTAGCCAGGCGGTGTGGCGCACACCTGTAGTCCCAGCTACTTGGGAGACTGAGGCAGGATGATCACTTGAGCCCAGGAATTTGAGGTTGCAGTGAACTATGATGATGCCACTGCACTCTAGCCAGAGTGACAGAGCGAGACTCTGTCTCCAAAAAATAAATAAATAAAAGCAATATGCATAGAATTCTTTCTTTTTTAGAATGATAGAATCAATATTGTTAAAATGTCCATTCTACCTACAGTGAGCTACAGAATTAATGCAATCCCTATCAAAACTCCACCATCATTCTTTACAGATTTAGAATGAAATATATCAAATTATGAAGTCGTCTTTTTTTTTTTTTTTGGATGGTGAAGCTCCCCGTAGTTTTTTTTCTCTCTGCATTCTTCCTTGCATTTCTATGATTTTTAACTTTTCTATGGGATGTGTATTATTTCTTTAACAGAATGTGTGGCATATTCAGCAGCCTGTGAGAGCCAGCTGGCAGGAGCCAACTGTGCACATCTCTTCCCAACTCCACACTCAGTGATGGCACGTTGTAGCTTGAAACTGAAATTGGCCGTGGCAGAAGTACTTACACCACAGAATGCTACAAATTAGGGATTTTTCTTTCGGGGAGCCAATTGTTACCAAGGTACCACGGGCTGTGTACCACCACCAGGAATAGGCAAGGATTTGAGAAACCAAATACCCCATTTTTCTTTACCCAGATACAGACCTCTAGAGAGGAAAGAAACCACTTGTTCACGGCTCAAGCAATAAAAAATAAACAAAATCTGTCTCTTGGATTTAGAGAGTAAATAACAGCTGTCTCAATTTGAGTGTCCCCCAAGCATGGACAGTGATCAAATGCTCACCCCAAGAAGGGGCGTAAGAAGGGTACCTGAGGCTGGCCCAGCCTCTAATAGTAATGACTCTTCTGTCAATGATCTGTCATTGTCATTACTTTTAACATGTTGAGCTCCATGGTTTTTGTCATTTATTTTTAAAGATTCAGGTTGGCTCTAATTCTGAATGTGCTATTTATTAGGTGAGAGGATGTTTAGGTCAAGTCTCCAAATACTCACATACTTCACAAAGCAGAAATAGTTTCATCACCTAAAGTAGGAAGAACAAAAATGAATGAAGCAGTGACAATGCTGAAAACCCAGAGTGAGGAAGGATCAAAGAAAAGTTATGAGTTATTTCATTTAATTTACTAGTTGGAAAGCATTTTTTAATATTGCGTACCTACTCAGAACAAAAGACTCTGAAAAACCACCTTCCTATCTTTATTTGCTCATATTCATCACACTCATGAAAAATCAGTTGGCTGTTGAATTGTGGTCAGAAGGCATCTACTTCCATTCTTCCCATCCAAATAAGCAGGGAAGTAGAGAACTTGGGCTATTTGTTCAGAAATGTATGTAGTAAGGAGAAGAAGAGAAAAATAACATTTAACCTTATGAGGCCCTATGCTAAGATAATGTCATTTTCTAGGATACAAGAGACTTAAACACATTATCTGACCAAGAGGATGAAGTACGGAAAGATATAAGGCAGGTAGGGTGCCAGGTGTGGTGACACACACCTGCAGTCCCAGCTGCTTGGGAGGATCACTTGAGGCCAGGAGTTCAAGGTTGCAGTGAGCTATGATCATGCCACTGCACTGCCTGGGCAACAGAGAGAGACTCTGTCTCTAAAAGGAGAGAGAGAGAGAGAGAGAGAGAAGTTGATCGACAGGAAAAAGTCCCGAAGGAAGTGTAATAGAATGGGGTTGTGAGCCCAAGTGGGGGGTTTGACCCTGGAGCAGAGCAGGGTCCTATCTTCCTCTAAAGCAGGAGAGAAGGATGAGAGAATGAAGGTATGAAGAGAAGTTGAGACACCCATGTGGGAAGCCGTTGATATTCTCAGTGAAGTGAGAGGCAAGGTCATCCACAGAAAGAAGTAAGAAAGTTCTGGAATGTGCACCATAGGCAACGTGAGAGGGAGCAGTGAGGCCCCAACTGAAACAGTTTTGTAGCTATGCACACATGATAACAAACAAACCCCACATATTTGCAAAGTCCTGGATAAGTACAAACCATCATTCACACATTGTCCAGAATGAATCTATCCAACAGCCCTTCCATGCCTCTACTTCTGCAAAACTGATCCACTCACACCAGTGCCTAAACCTCAGCCCCTGCTTTCCTCCTTCCTGAAACACCCTCCCTCCCTGCTGATCCAACTCCACCCTTCTTCAAGATTCAGATCAAATATCACCTCTTCCAGGAGGTTATCCCAGACTCCCCACCCTTCGGTGAGTTCCCTCCTCTAATGGGGGCTGGGGGAAGGGAGCAGTGCAGCTGTCATCCCCAGTGGATTAGCTGGAGCCTGGGCAAATTGCAGACTGAGTTACAGCGTGGAAAGCATGCATGCTTGGGGACGGCCAAGGGACAGGAAGAAGGTGAAATCCAGCCACATGTTCAGCTGCTCATCCAAGGTGACTCAAAAGAGTTAAACAGACCCCAGACATTTTCAGAGAGCCTACCACGTACTGGGTGCTGTCCCAGACTCTACAGAAAAGCCAAGGAACACAAGAGGCCACCCTTCCCTCCTGGTGCTGTTCATTCATTGCACATTGACTCTCCCTGATCCCCACTCCCAGTCAGCTGTCAAGTTCTGTTGATCCACAGATGACTCTTGTATCTATTTTCATTTCTCTATTCTACAGGTTACTGCTGTGGGCGAATTTCTCATCATTTTTTATTTGAACGATTCTAGTTATCTTCTAGCTGTTCTCTTTGCCATCCTGGGCAAACATTGGTTCAAAATTCCTGTCCTAGCATCCAAGGTTTCACAAGGTGGCTGTAGCACACCTGTCTGGGGTTACCTTTCCCCCTCCTACCACATGCCAGTCCCTCCACACTCCAGCCAGTCAGAGAAACTTACCCCACCTAAGCTGCTTCCTCAGCTTGGAATTTCCCTTCCCCAGAAACTTTGCCTGTTGAAATTCCTACCTATCCTTGAAAGCTGAGTGCAAATGGCACAACCTTTGTCACTGCCACCACCATCGCCACCACCATCACCACCACCAACACAACCAGCACCGTTGTCACCACCAGCACCAGCACCTCAGCTTACTGTCTTGGAGAGGCCTCACCACAGAAGGGTTTAGAAGTCACAGACTGTGTAGACTTGACAGACCACAAGTGTTGTTTACTTTAAGAGCCCAGCCCCCACCCAGGGAGACTTGAGATCACTGTGGTCCCTGGACTACAGCGAATACCCCTCCTGGAGATGGGCAATTTCATACCTAAAAGAAAAATGAAATAAATAAGCCTTTGGTTCAGTTTTCTTAATATTTCATTCAACTAAATTCCATATCTAAATTCCATAACTAAATTCCATATCTAAATTCCATAACTAAATTCTCTCTGTTTTAACTTAGTGCATACGGAGTACTTAATTTGCACCTGGAACCATGCTTTAACTCCCTTGCTTATTCAACTTTATCTCTTCCACTTAGAAAACTATAGGGGTTTCCCCCATATTATCCCATAATTAAGTCAGCACCCACAGCACTGTCATCATCAATCACAAATTGTTTTAAGGAGATATTTGCATGTGATGCTATCTGCATGTGGTACAGAGTGTCTTAAACAAAACCATGAAAACACGGTGTCAGAAGACAGCACTATTGCTAAGAGTTAGAAGACTTGACTTCTAGTCCTGGCTTTGCCTCTAATATAATTCATAACCTGGGTAAGTCTTTGCTTCCCTATGGGCCTATTTCCTCACCTGTAGAAAGAGAGAGCCTCTTAAACTAGATCACTTCTAGTGTCTCAGGATTCTAAGGCAAAAACCTTCAGGTTTTGTCTTCTTATCCCACAGGTACACCCAGTTATCAAAGAGGACAGCCATTCTTGCTCTTATTCAGGTTGGTCTCAAACTCCTGGCCTCTAGCAATCCTCCCACCTTGGACTTCCAGAGTACTAGGATTACAGGTGTGAGCCACTGGACAAATTCTCCCAGCAAATTTTATAGTTTTCAATGTATATCTCTTGTCCATTCATTGTAAGATTTATGTCAGAATTTCATAGTTTGATTCAGTTTTACAAGGTATTTTTTGAATTTTAATTTTCAATAGTCTGTTATAAGTATATAGACATACAATTGGTTTTTTGTATAATGATCTTGTATCCCAATAAACTCAATTATTAGCTCTACTTGCTTTTCTATAGATTCCGTAAAATTTTCTAAATAAAAAATTAATAACAAAAAAAGAGGACAGCCATGAAACTTTTCTAATTAAAATGCCAAACAACATTGATTTTTTATGTTTAATAATAATATAAATATTGTTTTTATTTATAAATCACTGTCTGCCAAGCAGCCTATATGGTTGGTTGCTGAGGTTGGTTGTTATAAATCAGACAGTGCCAGTCCTCACCCCACAAAGACTTAGAATTACCACGCAGCCACGTATGAGGCAGAGCCAGACTCCGCGGCGTGCCACAGATGGACGGGCTCAGTGGCTGCAAATTCCTGTCTTTACTTCACAGATGTTAAGGCCTTTGGTGCCCAATGCCCAGCACATGCTTCATCAATGTCTCTAACAAGCACAGTCTCAAGTTGCTTGAGAATTCCACAGGGGGATTAACAGCAGATCCAATTCATTCTGCTCCAAATTTACTGATGGAAAAAATCTCACTGAGAGAGCAAGGCTTACAGCTGTCACTGACAAGCCTTCTGGTTCTTTTCATCGTCCAACCTCTAGTTCCTGAGATCTGTGAGATCTCTGCTGCATAGATACTATGCAAAGATGGAAAATTAAAATCTTTAGTGTTCAGCTAAATCTTTTTCCTGTGCAAAGTCAGGCAGGAGAATTAATTTGTGAAGAAGAAGAAAAGCAGGATTAAATATCCCTAGGTTGTTGTAAACTATAAAAATGACATTGCAACATATCTTCAACCCCTCTCCCATCTCCTCCTCCCTTGCACTCTTAAAGGGCCCCACCCTCAGACACACAGTCTGTGTCTCTTGCCTCCCATTGGTGGATGATTAATAACTCACTAAGATATTGAAAATGAAGTTAGTTTACCACACATAAAATAACTTTTCCTGTAGATGACAAGGAATAGTTGAAAACTTCTTATTTTGGTAGCTTTAATTCCATTTCTCCATTTCTTTGCAACTCCAGATTGCTTCCATGCCTGCCCCTCTTCCAGATAAATTTGATTTCCACTGAATTCTTGCAAGGAACCCTTCAAACAAAAGTAATCACCTGGCACACTAGATTCAGGCAGATGGTCTGTGATAGGCAGTGTTAATCAGTGAGACTGGTCTCTCGAACCAGATCACAGAGGATGCTGTGCGTCGGCCCCAGGAGTAGGGTTCTGGTCCTCTAGGTGAGGCAAGTCTAAGTGGTCTTTGGAGACCCTCTCAGGCCCCTCCCAGGAGCTGCCATGAGTGGGTTTCTGTGAGAATTCAGTGGGGCTCTGAAGCTTCAGTCTACTCTCACCTGGTGTAGAGAGAGGAGGAGCTTTGGCAGCTGGACACGGTCAGTTCGATAACTCTGAGCACAGGAGCCTCAGTTCCAGAGCTGCTTTATCCAGCACTGGATTCTCCTGATCCATCCTTAGCTCTCTTGAAAATTTGATTAAAATGCCCCATCTCCCATTTCCTAGCATCTCTCTTTCTGCATTATTCTTCTAAGTTACCATCAGAAGTTTTTGATGATGTAGATGACAATGATAATGTGCAAGGGAGAAATAAGCTTTATTATTTATGACTCCAATAACTGCCCAAAGAGAATGAGTTCCGTTAACCAGCAGGGACTTTGTTTTCTGAACACTGTGATGAGTTAGAGGACATGAATTTGGAAATTAAAGCTGGTGCTATTGCATTTTGTAGAGCCAAGTGGGGAGGTTTGTAAAGTCGGGGGAGGGCTGGGAGGTGGCGAAGCAGAGAAGCTTAGCATCATATGGGGAAAGCAACTCAGAACGTGAGTATGGAGTTGTTTGCTACAGTGTGTGCGACGTAAACCCTCTCTCTGTCACCCTCTAAGATCGCCAGAGAGGCCTTTGCTGATCGCTAATGTGTGTGTGTACGTGCACATGTGCATGTTTACTTTTGAGAGAACTGGAAAGTACGCTGAGTTCTGCATCCAGGTTGGTTTGGAACAAGAATAAACAACACACATTGATGTTACGTTCATTCCCTTGTATAAATTTCTCCTAGCAATCATAGGAGGTAGGTGTTATTGTCCTTATTTAATGGATGAAAATAGTTTGTAAACTGAGGCTTATAGGATTTACATAGCCTGCCCACAGTCGAGGCTTAGTGAGTGAAGAACTACTTCCTCCCCATGCAGCCAGCCTCAAGGAGCCCCCAGAGGGTACGGCCCAGCCCACGCAGCAGACAAGTCTCAGCCAAGCAAGAAGATGTGAATGGATCCCTCTTCTTGAAGGGAATTCAAAGTTCACTTCAGAGCATTTGAGGTGCATAAGTTGTTCATTTATGGCCAAGAGTGATCAAAACCATGTATATAAGACATGAGACAGTTCAGAAGGGGGAAAGGAACACAGGATTTGAAGTTGGACAGACTCGTGGTAGAATCCCAGCCTGTCTCACTAACAGAGTCATATAAGCAAGTTGAGCTTTTTCACAATTCTGAACATTCATTTTCTTCATCTGTAAAATAGGTGTTACAGAACCTCCTTTATAGGATTATTGGGAAGGTTGGAAATGACATATTTGAAGGGTCTGGCAGACACCCATGAATGGGAGCTATCATTGCTATTATTGGACATGATTCATGCTGTCAAACTGCACATGATCTCTTTGGATGTGAAATCTAGGGAGGACTGGAATATCATACAATTCAACTTTTTATCTGTAAAATGGAGAGAAAGTGATCCAGAGTGGTTGAGTAATTTCCAAAGGTCACCATGGGTTACAACAAAGGCAGGAGTGGAAGTTCAGTGGGAAATTTCTTTGTACCTCCAAGTACATAAGAAATGGAAGATTACAGGAAGGCATTCTATGAAGCACCAAAATATGTAGGATTAAAAACAAAATTGACTTCATGAGCAATCAGGAAGAGGTAGAATCAGTGCAAACCAGAGCCAAGAGTGAAGGTTATGATTCGATTGGAACTTAAAGGGAAGAGGAGAATGCTAATGGAGAGAGAAGACAGTGACAGCTTTTTTCAAATAAGGTAAAAAGTGCTGGAGGCTTAGCTGGCTGGCCCCATTTCTGTGACTATGTGCAGACCAGTCTGTGAGATCATTTAGAGTAAGCACAAGTTACTTGGGCACAGTTCTACACCTGGACCACACATTCCACTCTTGTAGAAGAATGGCTTTGGGATTATGAAGGATGTATTCTTGATGGCACCCATGGGTCTGATGGAATGGTCACCACCCTTCCTTAGGAAATTTTTGTCCTAATTCTCAAAATTTTTAAGATAGTATAGAAGTTAAAGAGTGGTCACTGGGGATGTGATAACAACTACTAAGTGGCATTTGTTGTTTGATTAGTGCTTCACATATAGTAACTCTTTAAATCCTTGCATGAACACCATGAGCTAGGTACTGTTACTACCCCTGTTTTGAACATGATTAAACTGAGACCAGGGAGATTAAGTACAGACAAATGTCATTTCATTACGCTTCACAGATACTGCATTTTTTTATAAATTGAAAGTTTATAGCGACCCTGTGTAGAACAAGTCTATCGGTGCCAGTTTTTCCAACAGCCTGTGTTCACTTCATGTCTCAGTGTCGCACTTTGGTACTTCTTACAATATTTCAAACTTTTTCATTATTATTATATCTGTTATGGTGATCTGTGATCAGTGGTCTTTGGTGTTACTATTATAATTTGAGTGGGGAGGGTGGTGCCACAAACTGTGCCCATACAAGACACTGAACTTAATCAATAAATGTGTATTTTCTGACTGCTCCACTAACTGGCTATTCCCCTATCTCTCTCCCTCTCCTCGGGCCTCCCTATTCCCTGAGACACCACAAATTGAAATTAGGCCAGTTGATAACCCTACAGTGGCCTCTAAGTGTTCAAGTGAAAGAAAGAGTAATAAGTCTTTCACTTTTAATCAAGCTAGAAACAATTACTTTTAGTGAGGAAGGAATACTGAAAGCCAAGACAGGCCTCTTGCTCCAAACAGTTAGCCAAATTGTGAATGCAAAGAAAAAGTTCTTGAAGGAAATTGAAAGTGATATTCCAGTGAACACACAATAAGAAAGCAAAAATGCCTTATTGCTGATACGGAGAAAGTTTTAGTGGTCTGGATAGAAGATCAAATCAGACACAACATTTCCTTAAATCAAAGCCTAATCAAGAGCAAGGCCCTAACTCTTCAATTCTGTGAAGGCTGAAAGAGGTGAGGAAGCTGCAGAAGAAAAGTTTGAAGCTAGCAGAGGTTGGTTCATGAGGTTTAAGGAAGGAAGGTGTCTCCATAACATAAAAGCTCAAGGTGAGGCAGCAAGTGCTGAGACAGAAGCTGTGGCAAGTTATCCAGAAAATCTAGCTGAGATCATTGATAAAGGTGGCTACACTAAGAAACAGATTTTCAGTGTAGATAAAAGAGCCTTCTGTTGGAAGAAGATGCCATCTAGGACTCTCAAAACAAGAGAGGACAACTCAATGCCTGGCTTCAAATCTTTAAAGGACAGGTTGACTCTCTTGTTGGGGCTAATGCAGCCAGTGACTTTCAGTTCAAGCCAATGCTCATTTACCATTCTGAAAATCCTAGGGCCCTTACAAAGTATGCTAACTCTACTGTTTGTACTCTGTGAATGGAACAACAAAGCCTGGATGACAGCACACCTGTTTATAGCGTGGTTTACTGAATTTTTAACCCCACTATTGAGACCTACTGCTCAGGAAAAAAGATACCTTTCAAAATATATTGCTGCTCACTGGCAATGCACTTAGACATTCAAGAGCTCTGATGGAGATGTACAAAAAGATGAATGTTATTTTCATACCTGCTATCACAACATCCATTCTATAGCACATGGGTCAAGGAGTAAGTTCAACTTTCAAGTCTTACTATTTAAGAAATACATTTCATAGGGCTATAGTGGCCATAGATACTGATTCTTCTGATGGATCTGAGCGTAGGAAATTGAAAATCTCTTGCAAAGGATTCACCATTCTAAACGCTATTAAAGAACATTCATGAACCATGGGAGGAGGTCTAAATATCAGCATTAACAGGAGTTTGGGAGAAGTGGATTCCAACCTTCAAGGATGACTTTGAGGGGTTCAAGACTTCAGTGGAGGAAGTCACTGCAAATGTGGTGAAATAGCAAGAGAACTAGGATTACAAGTGGAGCTGAAGATGTGACTGAATTGTTGCAATCTCCTGATAAAACTTGAATAGATGAGGAGTTGCTTCTTAAGGGTAAGCACAGAAAGTGGTTTTTGAGATGGAATCTACTCCTAGTGAAGATGCCATGAACACTGTTGAAATGACAACAAGGGATTTAGAATATTACATAAACTTAATTGGTAAAGCAGTAGCTGAGTTTAAGAGGATTAACTTCAATTTTGAAAGAAGTGCTACTGTGGATATAAAGCTACCAAACAGCAACTCATGCTACAGAGAAATCTTTTGTGAAAGGAAGAGTCAATTGATGTGGCAAACTTCATTGTTGTCTTATTTTAAGAAATTGCCACCGCCAGCCCAACCTTCAGCAACCACCACCCTGATCAGTCAGCAGCCGTCAACATTAAGGCAAGACCCTCCACCAGCAAAAACATTATGACTCACTGAAGGCTCAGATAATTGCTAGCATATTTTAGCAATAAAGAATTTTTAATTAGGGTATGTACATTGTTTTCTTAGACATAATGCCATTGTACACTTAAAAGATTACAGTATAATGTAAACATAACTTTTATATGCACTGGGAAACCAAAAAATGACTCACTTTATTGTGATATTTACTTTATTGCAGTGGTCTGGAACCAAATCCGCAGTATCTCTGAGGTATGCCTGTAACTTGCTCATAGTCACATTGCTAGTTAGGGGTGGTGTCTGGCTCTAGAGCCCACTCTCTGAAATCATAGTCACTTTGGAACCAGGTCTGGGTTCAAATCCCAGCTCAGCCATTTTAAAATGATGTATTTTCTCATTGTGTGCCTAACAATATGTTCATATGGCTATATGGTTTTTTCCTAAGGTTTGCAAAAGTAATGCTATTCTATTCTTTTTATTAAACAGAATTTCCCAAAATTGTGTAAATTTTTTCTTATAAAACCCAAGCCCTCACCTATTTGTTGACCTCATCCTTTAGGTGCTGAGAAAAGTTTAAGCATTAGAAGAGAATGAACTGTCTTGCAAATTTAAGGTTTTATCCTGATTGCAGAGTGGCAGATGGATGGGATGAAGGCAGACGAGAAATAGGAAGCCAAATTGAAAGAACATTGCAATCATCTAAGTGAGACATGGGCCGGGAAAGGAAGGCATCACAGAGAGAGGCAGGAGGGACAGAAATAAGATATGACTAAATCTGCAAGATCTAGGCACCAACTGAGTGGAGGGGTTAGGGAGTGCAGAACATTCTTGGATAACTCTGAAGTGTGGAGCTCAAATAGAAGGGTTGGCTGACTAAATGCAAGACAAGGAAATAATAATATAATATTATTTATTTGCCTTTTTGTGCCTGACACTCTTCTAGGTCACCATCTGGTCCATACTGCACCTATACTCAAGCCAAAGGAGAAAAAAGATAAACAATAGATAAGCAATAAATAAGCCAATTATATCATGTGTTAGAAAGTGAAAAGTGCTATGAAAAAAAGAAAAAGCAGAGCAGGATAGGAGGATGGGCATTCTGAGGAGGAGAACGAAGGCCTTGCACTTTTCGGCAGGATAGCCATGCCATTGAGAAGTGATCTCCGGGCAGACCTGAAGGAGGTGGGGAGTTTATTTGTTTTAGCAAATGCATGCGATAATTCCTAACACTTTCTTTATGGACGAGACAAGGAATCATAGCAATTAGATACATTGGTGATGATGATGATGATTTTGATGAAGATCAGGGTGGTAAAGAACCATCATATTTGGTACATTTACTTTAGTCCAGACAGTGCTTTCCAGAAATTTATTTCTTTTAATATTTATAAAACCCTTGTAATGTACCATAGTTTGGGTGGGGAGACTGGACATAGGGTGGTGGTGGTGACAAAGCCAAGACTTCCAATATCTACATTGAGAATTTAACCTCTCTTGGCCTCACTGTCCTCCCCTGTCAACTAAGGCAGTGATGGCCTCTGCCACCGGCACACCATGGCCCCCAGCCAGGTGTCCACATGGTCAGACATTTCATCCCTCCAAAACCTCTAGAAATGAGATCTTCTACATATGACTTCATTTAATGAAACAGCTCCATTTTTTTTTTTAAGTTTGAAACCATTTCCCTAGTAGCTATGGTCTCTTATAAGTCATCAGATAACTTCAAGCAAGTGTTATGATTTTCTAAAGGGCATTTTATTTATTTCAAAATGTTAAGGGGGTACAAATGTTTTTCTTACATGGATACCTTTTATAATGCTTAGGTAGGGGTTTTTAGTGTGCCCGCCACTCAAATAGTGTTCATTGTACCCGATAGGTAGGTTTATACCCCTCCCCTCCTCCCTCCTCCCCCCTTCTTGATTTCCAGTGACAAAAGGTCATTCTTAACCTGCCCATGTTTAACAATAATTGCAACGGTGTGCCTTTCTGTTTTCAGGGAGTAAAACCAGGGGGAGCCAAACAAAATCTAGAGGAAAGATGCTGAGTCCACACATTTGTCAGACCACATTTGAGCAGAGGCCTGGAGGAGGGGAGGGTGAGCCACGTACACACCTGAAGGAATGATATCCCAGACAGAGGAAACAGCAGGTGCAAAGCGCAGAGGCAGGAACATTCTTGGCACAACTGAGGAACCAGAAGGAAGTTAGTCTTGCTGGAGTGGAACGAACAAGGGGAGGGTAGAAAGAACCAAGGCTGGAGAGGCCAATTGCATGGGCTTCAGCTTCACTCTGAGTAATCCTTGGAGGATCCTAAGCAGAGGAGTGATGGGGCTGAATTACATTTCAACAAGACCGCTCGAAATGCAGTGTTGAAATTGGGAAGCAAAGACAAAAGCAGGGAGACTGTGGCAATAATTCTGGAGAAAGATGGCAGTGGCTTGGGCCAATGTGCTGCCAGTGGGGGTGGCAAGAAGTGGTCTGAGAAGGAGAACTAGCAGATTTTGTTGAAGACAAAAACTTGCAGTTATGCAAAAGGCGAGTCATGCGGTACCTGCAATGTAAGATCAAAACAGCTGTTGTCTTTAGGAGCTGAAGAATTCTCTAACCAGTGGCCTCGTCTAGAGCTCTGTACCTGGCCCCCAGCTCTGTGTTCTAGGCCAAAGGGAGGAGTGTATGGTGAGCCCCCGTGATATCTAATTGAACATGTGCGACTCAGTTAGGGCATGTGAAAACTAGACACCTCTATAATCAGATGGAAAAGTGCCTCCACGCATCCCAAAAGAGCTTGATGCTCTCCATGGTAAACTGCCAGACTAGAAAGAGAGTGGGAGCAGATGTGGAAAGGGAGGGGAGGGAGCCACAAGCAGACGAGCCATGGGGAACAGGGAAAAGATTTGAAATCCAGGGAGAAGGAAATCTCAGGGAGTGAGAAGCAGCCCAGGCCAGGGAAATAAGGGAGGGAGGAGTGATTCAGCGTTCAGGGCTGAAGAGATGCTACAACTCATACCTTTTGCATGTGCCTGAGCTGGCCTGACTGGTGACTGACCCCAACCCACCATCACCCCCCCTCATGGTAACTATGGTCTAAAGCACAGGGGTCTCCTCCACCTGCTGGAAGAGGAGGAGACAGGGGAGTTTCCCCATCATCACCACTGCATGGACAGTGCACCTACCAGAGCAGTCTGGGCAGTCTGTAGTAGGAGCAGAACAAACACATTTATCTGTTCATTCAGCAAATATTTATTGAATCTCTAGCCCTGGGGATACAGCAGTGAACAAAATAAGCATTAGCCCCACCCTCTAGCTTCTTAAAATCAAGTGGCAAAGACAAACCTCAAATAATGATACGACCAGGTAAACCATATATCATCAGCTGTGATAAGCACTTGGACAGAAAAGCCGGGCCACAGTGAGAGCAAATCAAAAGGCTGGAGGTTTCAAGAAAGATGTCCTGAGGAGCTAAGCTTTGAAGAGGAGTGAGCTTCATGGAAAGGTAGGGAAAGGGCATGTATTCCAGACAGAGAGCTCTGCAGGGCAAGGCCATGAGGCTGCAGGCAGGAGGCCCTGATTGAGGATAAGAACCAGGACCAGCCTGGGTGGCTGGAACAGGGTGCAGGGGAGAGTGGTCTGAGATGTGGCCACAGAAAGGAGCAGGGGCAGGTCAGGCAAAGCATCTCTGGCCACATGGATGGTTTGGGTCTTTAACCATCCATCTGTCACAAAAGGGGTAGGCTGGAGCTTCCAGCTGCAGGACCAAACCGCAAGGCAGTGATCAACTAGAGAAACAAGAATCCAGGCATGGTGGGACTACAGAGGTGGGAAGTTCATGCCACCATACAGGAGAGCTTCCCTTAGATGGATTCCAAAAACAGGCCCTGAATGTCTGCCACAGGAGGCTAAATTCCTCATCTGTGAGTAGTTCTCTATGTCATGCAATGTAGCACTTTGCCAGATACCACAAATAGCAACCAGGCAATTAGATTCCTGAACCTGCTACAGCTGTGACAGATGTTTAAGTAACAGTATCAATAGTGTTTTTCAATTTCTCCAAAGTGGATAGACTAGTTATGTTTAAAGGACTTTTCCTCAGCAGGGGAAAAGTGATTAAGAATGACAAGGAGATGAACTGAAGTCCAATTATTTACTGTTTAAAATGGCAAGGAGTGGGGAGAGTTAGTGACAACCTGGCCATACAGCTGGGGAAGTGTTGACTAGCACAAAAGGGAGTTTAATCACAGATTTCTGCTTGAAGTTGTTTGGGACTGATGGGGCTTTGTTAGGCGAGGGTTTTAATTAGTTTGGATTTGAATTTACACTTCTACAGCTTTTCTCAGCAGTAAGCCCTGTCAAATGTGTATGGTGAATGATAATCATTCTTTGCAACCATATATTAACGGTGTCTTCCAAACACTCCAGAGAGATAAACATTGTTTTGCAGAGAGAAGTTTGCAGAAGCTTGTCCCTGTTTGTCCTGGGGGAAGAGCCACTGGGACCTCTTTTCCTGGTTCCGTGACTAGGTTGTGTTATTTCATCAGTCTAGATCAGCATAGCCTGAGAGGAATATATTGCAAACTACAAATATAAGACACAAATAGAATTTTAAATTTTCTAGTAGACACATTTTTTTAAAAAGTAAAAAGAAATAAGTGAAATTAACTTTAATAGGATGCATTATTGAACCTATATATCCATAGTAGTATCATTTCAACATGTAATCAACATAAAAAGTATTAAAGAGATATTTTATATTCTTTGGGGGAAAGGTGTGGGTGTACTGTCTTCAAAATTCAGTATGTATTTTACATTTACAGCACAACCCAATTGGACTGGCCACATTTCAAGGCTCATTAGCCACACGTGGCTACCATATTGGATGGCATGGGTCTAGACAGTGAGGGTTTCTTCTATGCGATTATGGATTTCACCTTTTGTATCTTGCATTGACAATGACTCTGAAATCCCCCTCTGCCTGGGAAAGATGACCCAAGAGTTCCTGAATCTGCCACTGCCATCACTCAAAGGCCAGTGTTGAATTAACCATCCTCTCCCTTTTGAAACTTTTCCATTTCTGATTATCATCCTTTTTGGCCTCAGTACTCAGTCATTTAGTTCCCATTATTGTTTCTTCGAGGTATCACTGATATCCATTCTTCACCTACACTGCCAATACCTTGACCAGGCACTCCCTCTCACACATGGACCATTGAAATAATGTCCTGTTATTCAAACTCAGGCATGCTTCCTTCTGGAAATGTAGTGCAAGCGGCTAAGTATATGAGACTCCCTAACCTGGTGCATTCATTTATTCATTCAGTAAATATTTACTGTGTGTCCACTATGTGCCAAGACTGTGCTTGCCCCTGAGAATAATTCATACTTTATTAAACTGGCATGATAAATCTTCCAAAAGGGTTAGTTTTACTCTGTGATAAATAATTTAAAATTTTATTTTAACAGGCAAAAAATGTTTCAGGAGTAGAATATAAAATCTGCATGAAGTTTTAAGATAAAACAAGAGATTTCACATAAATGTCTAGACTTCACATGGATAGACTTGACATAGCCGTAGGCTATGCTCTCGGTTTCCCCAGATGATACATGCTCCCCGTTCCTCTGCTGTAAGAAATAACTTTGATGGAAAAATCTGAGAAAGAACAATAATTTCTCCTCCTCCTCTATTTTCTCTCTCCTCAACCCAAACAACACAGAACTGTCAGATGGCCTTGCCACATCCCACCTTCATAGTCACTCTATGTTTAACTGAGGGGCTCTTGCTCTGCCAGAGTGCCTACTTTTAAAGAAACCGAACTAACACTCCCGAAACTATGTATCACAATTAAATTCTAAACTAGGTAGTACCGACTAATAATGCCCGGGTACAGTAGGTTCTCTGAAAGTGCTTTTGCATACTGATGGTGTGGATAACGAATTCCAGAGGTGATCAGAAAAGCAAGGTGAGTTTATGGAATGAAGAAATCTGAGAAGGCCCCATCCAGTAAGTGGAGCTTCAGTAAAATGTGAAAATAGAGTAACCACGGCAGGGAGTAGAAAGAGTGGTTGGAGCTGAAAGGAATCAACAATGTCTGACTCGAGCCTGGTCACCATCATAACCTCCAGGACTTTGCTCAGTTGTTCTCATGCCCAGGAATTCTTCCCAACCTCCACAGATAGTTCAAGGCAAAAGTCAGATCCACCTCCTGAAGGAACTCCTCCCTGATGCTTGCAGTTAACTTCCTCCCAATCTTAGTATTTTGAAGTGTAAGTAATAGACATGCAACACCTTTTGGAAAACTGGAGAGTAACTCCTGCCTTCAGTGCTGTGATCTGTGAGCAGATTAGCTTAATTACTCTAAAATCAGCTTCTCTTTGTCTTGTGATACAGCAATCTGCCTGAGGTAATGCGTCTGCTTGGGAAATGTTGGGCTCTTCCTTCTCCAAAGTACTGCAGCACTCAGCAGGCCAAAAACAAGAGTACAGCCAGCACATTATATCTAAATATTTAAAAGTTATAAATCAAACTAAAAAAAATTAATGAAAATATCTATTTTCTTGCCTTGAAAAATATACCTTAATACTGACCTGAAGCCTAGGTTTGAACCCTTGGAGTTCTTTGTGGGAACTCGGCCTTGCAGGACAATGCAGCCCTTATCTCTCAACCTGGCCCATTTTCCTTCCCACCCTCCTTGACTATGCCCCCTACCCAGAGGGGCCTCACAAATGTGACACCCCATTTTCTGCATCCAAGCTATTTTCACATACCATTCCCATAAGCAGCTGTCCCTTGGCTACCCCTCAGGCATTATGAGCAGCATAGTCTCCCCTAGGGGAGACTGACCCAAAGGAAGAGGCTCGAAGAGGCCCTAGATGAGGCTTTAGGGAATTTCTGTGTCTCAGTACAACAGCATGATGAGGGTGCAGGGGTCACCTGTGAGTATGTCTTTTTGGTCCCATAGACTTCTCATCCGATGGGTGTGTGGCCTAGTATAGGACAGCCAGGTTCATTTGCCCACTGGGCAGTAACAGACCAATACACTGAAACAGCAGGCATGTAGCAGAGAAAGAATTTAGTAATTATTGGGCAGCTGGATGAGGAGACAGGAGGAAGCCCTCAAATCCAACTCCCCAAAGAGTTATGGGCTGGGGTTTTTAAGGGAATTTTGTTAGGCAGGGTCTAGGGAATTGGGGAACTGATTGGCTGGGTCAGGAGGGGATGAAATTATAGGATCTAAAAACTGTATTCTTGCGCCGAGTCAGTTCCTCAGCAGAGGTCACAAGTGTCAGTGCGCCCATTGGAATTCAGGGTCTGAAATGTATCTTAGAAAATGTCTTAGGATTAACATTGAAGATGTTATCTATAGAAGCAATTAAGCAAAGTTATAGGACTTTGTGGCAAAAGGCTATGTGACTCTTAAGCAGTAAACACATTTAAAAGAGTAGGCTATAGGGCAAAAGCTGGTTAATGTTTAGCTGTGTGTGTGTGTGTGTGTGTGTGTGTGTGCACGCGCGCGTTAAGACTTAGGCCTTTCTTAAAATCTGAGCAATCTGGTTTTAATTAATTTTATAAGGATGAGTGTAGGCCTGGCCATGAGAGAGCCTCAGTGGGGCCCCTATACCACAGAACAGAGGACAGGACTCCTCTTGCCTGAACGTAAGGGTCAGGCTAGCAGCACTAATACGCTTTCTCTTTACACAATTTATTATACAGTCTTATTCTGTGTCCTGATTTACAGCATGTTTCTCTATTCAATTGTAATTTCCCCCATGGCAGGCCTGGCTCTTCTTTTGCATACCTCCTAGCACCTGTGGTGGGATAGATTGAGAGACTGGTGCATTGATTGACATGCCCATTGTTTTCTCAAGCAATTTGCCATATGGCCTGGAATTATGGGAATTTCCCAGTTGGTTTCGTAAAGATGGGCCTTCCCTGACTCCCTAATTCATCCATTCTCACTCCATCTTCCCTATTTCCTTATCTGGTCCCTGCTCATGCCTTCCTTCCTTCTAACTTTCCCCAGGTATTGTGGTTTAGGAAAAAGTGTTTCTTCTGTGTGTGCTAACCCATTAGCTAACAGGATAATAATTAAGTAACAATCACATCAATACAATAATACTTGAGTGCATTGTTCTTTTTAATTTTCCTAAGTACTTTCATACCAGTTATTTCTACATATCCTCATAACAGCCCTGGGAGGTGGGTAATACATCTGTTAACCCCGTGTGGAAGTGTGAAAGGATAAAACATTTACTCATGCTCACAGGATTGGTGAATACAAGAGCTAGAATCGAAGCTCTGGTCTTCTGTCCCCTAGAGTTAAGTGTTTTTCCCCTAAATCAAGCAATGGCTCTAGACACCACATCAGCTTCCTGAGCCAGCTAGTAATACTTTTGTATGGTGAGCAATTCAATGTTTCCAAGGTTCCAAGTTAGAAAGTCTATAAAATTTGACTATAACTGGCATAATGGGCCAGTGATTGTGTGAATATTAAGAATCCAGATGAATAGCTATTTCTGAGCATCCCAATTAGGATAGGTGCTGAAAGGAAGAGATGATGGGTGTTGGGCGTGGAGGGCGGTGTGGTTTCATGCATGTGCTCTGTGTGTGTTCAGCCTTCTGAAGGTCCAGCATTTTCCCAGGATGGAGTGACTGAGTACTGCATTTCTCTTCCTTAGCACATTTCAGAAAGACTTAACATTCCGGCCATTTGGAATTATACATTATACTCTTATAAATATTTATACCAACTTAATTAGAAAGTTTTAATTGCATTTAGCTTTCTAATTTCAGTAAGAATTAACTTCATTCCAATCTTAATATCCTGAACTGTAAGTAATAGATATGTGACAATCTTTTGCAAGATGGAAGAGTAACTGATTCCTCCAGTGGGCAGAGCAATTTAATTATTTTAAACTGTGGGCAGTGATCTGTGGGAAGAGCAGTTTAATTATTTTGAAATCCACTTTCTCCAACCTTCCCTGTATCTTGTGATGCAGTGACCTGCCCACGGTGACACAGTTGCTTGGGAACTATTTTGGTTGCTCCACCTGCGGTCTTTCTCCCCTCCAGATAACCCGAAAGACCACCATGGGACCAATCAATCTTCCAGAAGGTTGCCACAGTTGGGTTATCCCCCTGAAGAATAATCTCTCAGAGGATAGATGGAAATGACTCACTCTGGACTGAGACAAAAAGGCGTCAGGTCTAGCAGCATAGTGCAGACTTTCCCCAAGATACAAATGAATCCCATGTGAACACAGAGGGTGAAGTAGAGGAACCTTCCAGAGAAAGAATATATATGAAGCAAGTGAAATCAATAACACAGAAAATCACGAGGTATTTTTGGCATCAAACTCCACAGCGCCTGCAGATAGCACTGAGCACCACTGGCCTGGGGGCACAGTGAGAGAGGAGACGGGAAAGGTAGGCTGGGCAGGTCCAGCAGTGGAGAGTGGGGACGACACCACAGCTGACGGCACTGGCCCAAGTGCCAAATTTAACATTTGGGCTTTAACCAATAGAAATTAACCAGGTTTGGGGAAGAGAAATCTGGCAAGAATGGTGAAGATTGGAAGGGAGAGAATAGACACA
Source organism: Eulemur rufifrons (assembly GCF_041146395.1). Lineage (NCBI taxonomy): Eukaryota > Metazoa > Chordata > Mammalia > Primates > Lemuridae > Eulemur > Eulemur rufifrons. The sequence continues at coordinate 56,696,345 of NC_091001.1, forward strand.
GAGAGACATGCTAAGGAGACTTATAATAGCCCATTCAAATATGATAACAATGCTACAGCCGTGGCCGTGTATTGAGACACAAAGGGATGTACATGACAGAGGGAGAAAAAAGTTGTCACATAGAAGAGGTGCGGGACTTACTTTGGGCTGCTCCAGAGAGCGAAATGAGGGCAACTGAATGAAAGTGACATGAATGCCTGTCTTGTGGCTTCCATGTGAAGACAAGTGCAGGTAATTACTGCTGGGCAGTAGTGGCGCAGGCTGCCTGGTGAGGCGGTGGGCTCCCCTACACTGGTAGGGCCTCAAGCACAGAATGAACTTCGATGTTTTGATGTGTTTGTCAGAGAGCTAGTATGTGTGTGTTTACAACTTGAGAATTATTTTGTCACATTTTCTCTTGAAAATACTGAGAACCTTCAGTACTAAATAGAGGGTGGGCAGAGGACAGGGAGATAAAGGAACAAAGAGCTCACTTTACCCAGAACCTACGAAAGGTAAGCCATGGTGCTAAGCATTTTGTACACAGCATGATTTTCAGAAAAGGAACAAATGAAACCAAAAATACTCATGGTTTAGAAACTGCTTAGAATTACTATTTGCTTTTCTGAGGTCCAAAGAAGATCCTTAGTTCCCTTAAATACACTCCTGCCAGGCTACAGTTTCACCTCTCTGCTACCCCCATGATGTTGGAAGTGGCACAGATGGTGTAATTGGGAGGGTTGGGGTAGAGCTTAGGGAAGCAAACCAAGATGGCATTGGACATCGTGGATAGAACAAGAGTAACTTAACAGAAAGCAGAAATAATAAAATGAAGACAAGGGACTAACGGAAATTAAACTCTTATTATTTTAAATAATTTTAAGTTTTTATCAAGCTCTTATTATGAGCCAGCTACTATGGTAGGGACTTTAAATGACTGATCCCTTTGATCTTCACAACCTCCTTTGAGGAGGATTACAACATAATCTCTACTCTACAGATACCTAAACTGAGATTCAGAGAGTTTGGAGGCTGGGCGTGGTGGCTCACGTCTGTAATCCTAGCACTCTGGGAGGCCGAGGCGGGAGGATCGCTCGAGGTCAGGAGTTCGAGACCAGCCTGAGCAAGAGCGAGACCCCATCTCTACTAAAAATAGAAAGAAATGATTTGGACAGCTAAAAATATATATAGAAAAAAATTAGCCGGGTGTGGTGGCACATGCCTGTAGTCCCAGCTACTCGGGAGGCTGAGGCAGAAGGATTGCTTGAGCCCAGGAGTTTGAGGTTGCTGTAAGCTAGGCTGACACCACAGCACTCCAGCCAGGGCAAAAGAGTGAGACTCTGTCTCAAAAAAAAAAAAAAAAAGAAAGAAAAGAAAAGAAAAAAAGAAACAGAGTTTGGAAAATCACTCTAGGTCATGCAATTTGAAAATTCATGGAAATCCATTACTCCAAGCTCCAATGAGACAACAGCCAAGAACTCAAATAAAATCTGAACAAGGACACTGAATTTAGCATTGGGCTCAAGTTGTAAAGTATTATATTCTAGATCGTCACACTTGACAGCTTTCAGATAGCTCTGTGCTATTTTAGTCCTTCTCTCCATGGTGGAGGTAGGAGGGTGATCTAGGGGAGCCCCCCTCACCCCTGACCTGAAACATTGCCCTGCTCCAATAATAGTAGTCACACCAGTAGAGAAGTGGCTTGTTTGATATCAGCAGTCCCAGGTTAAAATGCAGATTCTCCAGAAGGGGTAACCAATAGGTATAAAGGAGCCTTCCAACTTGAGTTAGCTGGTCTGAGTTTGCTTATGGGGAGAGAGAGATGAGCACAGAGCTGGGACTGAGTAAAACAGGGAGATGGGAGGAGAAAGGGAAGAGAAGATCATTAATTTGTTATGTTCCTGGGAGGCTTCCCTGATACCTCTTGTCTGGGCAGGAGCCCAGCTCCATGCTCCCAATGATTCCTCTGAATTCTCAGTAGACTTGAGCTCCAAGAGAGAAGGGACTAGGTCAGTTCCTCACTGAGGCCAGCATCTCAGGTCTGAGCAACAGTTAACATTCAGGCAATATTTGCTAAATGGTTGCAGGAATGAATGGATGCAGACACTGAGCTGTCGCCTGCAGGGCTCTGACTCAGGGTAGCCTGCTAAGCATCCCTTGCCAGGATGTTATGTATTTATGTTGTTCCCATGTCAATTATCATCAGATAATGTGGATTTTACCAACAACCTCTGCTTCTCTCTAACCCCTTCGGGAAGAGTTCCACCTTAGAGGAACAAAAATTCACAGCAGATCCATCTAAACTCTTCATGAAGATGTCCTAGCCACTGGAATAGGTTGGTTGTAGTGGAAAAAGCACAGTCTTTGGTGTCAAAAGGCCTGAATTTGAATCCTGTTGACACTGTTGTCCAAAGTATTCCCTCTCTGAGCCTCAGTTCTTATAAATAGAATTAAAATAATAATAATATATGTGGTGAGAAATATATAAAATTACTTGCATATAGCATCTGGAAACTAGTAGGCACCTGGTAAATACTATTTCACTTCCCCCTTCCTACTGAATAAAAGAGTCATTCAACAAAAGAGTTATCTTGCCAGAATTTAGAGTTCTCAGTCTCTACCAGAGCTGGGAAGTCCCAGAGGTTAGAACCCAGTCCCATCGCTTTAGAGAGGAGGAAGAGATGCAGAGACAAGCCGTGTGCCGCCCACGGTGGCACCAGTGACTGCTCAGGCCGGAAAACCAGCCCCAGGCTCTTATCGCCACACCAGCACTACCCGTTTAGTGTTTTCATGCTGCATTTGGAATGGCCACTTGGAGAAGCTGCACCCCTGTCTTCCACAGCTGGCTCCGCACATGTTTCCAGGCACAGGTGTCCTGTATTAATGCTGGCCAGTGGAGTCATCCCAGACTGAATTCCTCAATCTCACCTCCTAATTGATTTCAAGAGGCAAACCAGACATGCAGCTCCAAGAAGCTGGGTCTTTGGGCTGTGCTCTCACTCTGTCGGCCCTTCAGCTGACCAAGAGGCTTAAAAGCTTCTGTGTGTGTAAGGCTGCCTGGGATACTATAGTGGGGATTTGAGAGTGGACAATGTCAGGAAAAACAGCAGGTGATGGATTCTCCTGGGATGTGCTGAGTAAAGAGCACCAGCTGCCGCTGGTTTCAGAAGCACCCATCATGTGACAAAGCCTTTTTCCAGACACTGCCTAGCATGAACGTGTGGGCATTTCTTGGAATCCTCACCCATCTGGTCCAGTTCCTTCTTCTCAGGTATGAGAAACTGAGGTCTAACAAAAGGAAGAGACCTGCTCAAGGTCACACAGAAAATTAAGAAAGATAGAATAACAAAGACAGATCCAAGCACAAACCTTTATCTGCCATTCACTTGCTGTGTTAAAAATCTCCCACCACGGTTGTGAATTTGTCGATTTCTCCTAGTAATTCTGTTGGGTTTTGCTTTACACATAGTGAAGCTATCTATGTTATATAGATTCAAACAAATTATAGCTTTATGGTGATTTTGTAGAGACTCTCTTGATTCCTAATGTTGCATATTAGGATATTACATATTCCTAATTTTTGCCTTAATATCAATTTTCTGATGTTAACATAGTACTTCTTGCTTAGAATATCTTCTTCTGCCCTTTTACTTTCAATCTTTCTGTGTCTTTGTTTTATATGTGTCTTGAATAAACAGCATTTAGCTGAATTTATTGTTGTTATTGCTGTTGTTTAAATATAAATGATCTTACCATCCATTTCTTTTAACCAGTGAATTTAGTTTTTTTACATTTATTGTGAATATTGACATATTTTGATTTATTTCTACCTTCTTATTTTCCTAAAATAGTTATTATATATTTTTATGTTTGCAAATGAATGTAACATATATGTAAGTAATGGGGTATAATAATAATTTGAAACATGTGTTCCTAACACTCACCTTGTGAACTAGAGCATTATGAAGCCATAGAAACCCTCTCTGCTTCCTTCCTACAGGTGATTTGCATGTACTCCTAAGCAATGAATTGTTTAGTTTTGCTTGATTTTGACCTTTATAGAAATTGTTGGCACTGCATAAAGTTTTCCATGATTTGCTTAAGTTTTTTGCACAACATTTTGATTCTAAGATTCAGCAATGTTATTGTAGGTAGCTGTAGTTCATTTGTTTTAACTTTTGTATATTATCCCATGTGTAAATACACCGTAATTTATTCACCCACTCTTTTGCTTATCATCACTTAGGTGGTTTCCAACTTATTGCCGCTAGGAACATTCTTGTATGTGAGTCCTGAGACCTAAGTACAAGAGTTTCTCTAGGGCATATATCTTAAAGTAAAATTAATTTGAGTTTATACATGTTCAACTTTTTTCCAAAGTGGGTGTACCAATTTGCACACCCACCAGCAGTAAATAAGAGTTCCTCTTGTTCTGTGTCCTTGTCAACACTTGGTATTATCAGACTTCTTTATTTTTCCCCTAGCTAGCAAGTGTAAAAGCCTATCCTGTTGTGGTCCTAATTTGTATTTCCCTGAGGAAAGAGTTCTTTCAAGCAAGAGGGAACAATCAGCTGTGTAGAATCTGCTTCCCAGCTGTAGTGGTTTAAAGGGTCAGCCTTCTGAGGGGTGCCTACATTCTAACGTGGAACAATTCCTTGACTCAAAGGAATGGATCTGGAATAGTAGATGATCATCCCTGTCACATGCCAGCGAGGAAGGAAGGCTGAAAAAGGGAGTAGGTTCCCAGCACCCCCACAACGACAGTCAACAGCCACCCTGGTTTGCCTGGAACTGCGAGGTTTCCCTGGATGTGGGGCTTTTAGTTTTGAAACTGGGAAAACTCCCAGGCAAACCAAGATGAATCGGTCATCTACCAACACTACACTTGTAGATGCTCCCCAGCCCTGTTAGTACTAAAATGCTCTATTCCATGCAAGGAGCCTAATCCTCACACACCCCAAATAGGACTGGCCTCTCTTGGGCAGATGGCAGCCTATAGACGACAGTCTGAAGCCACTTCTCAAAAAAAAAAAAAAAAAACCCTGCTCTCAGGAGCCATTCCTTAATGACTAAGGTAAGTGAAAGAATTGTATTAAATATTTCTCACTTGAAAAGAAAAATCTGGGTCACATTACTTTTTATGACAGTGCATTCCTCAGTAGCTGTTTTTACAAAAGTTCCCATTTCTCCAGGCTGGGGAAATGTAACGTCTTAAGAAGACGTCTCAAAACCGACACAGGCCCTAAGGCCAGTCTGCCTGGGAGACTCAGTCACACGCTGTAGAGCCACATTCTGCGGACATGAAGTCTGAGCTCAGCCTCCCCCGCAAGGCCTGGGCAGTCCCAGGAGCTCCTGACAGATGCCTGTGTCTAAAAGCAGGTTTAACAGGGCTCTTGCTAGAGGCTGAAGTTTGGGGAACTACGATGGCAGGAACCCCCATTGTCCATTTATCTCCTTTGCAATAAGTGACAACAGCGCCAGCCAACACTCGTGTTGATGGTTTCTCGTTCTGCAGATAAGCTGGGTGCAGCTCGTGAGCAGGGCAGGCACTCAGCAGGAGCACACGGATTCACCAGTTGTGAAAATATTTTGATACTTCCTGTCCATTTGGTAAATAGTGTTACGTGATAAGTGGCTTTAAAAGACTAGTAATATAAATTCTAGTATGTTTGGTTTATCTCAGACACTGTACATACCATATAATTCCAAGACATGTTTTTGGTTTGGGCAGAGCACAGAATTGTGTGGGAGAAGGACCACTGCAGATTTGCTTCAGGGGTTGACGAGTTGCCTTCAGGTTCAAAGCCTTTGGGTTGCTGAGCCAAGGAGAACATACTCTGCAAACGCCTAAAAGAAATCCCTCACCCTGCCCAGCAGAAACAGTCCTGGTGAGTTTGGAGAGCCTGGCTTTATTTGGCCATGAGGCCCTTGGTGAGAAGTGGCCATTTCTGCGTGAGGCTATGGAGAAAGAATCTGCCCAGGGCCCCATCACATGGCCAGAAAAGTGAGTGAGTGTCCAAGCAAATGGAAGAATTCCCTTCTCTGTGGCTCATCTCCAGACGGAGAAGCCACATGTCAGCTCCACCCTCCCTCCTCCCAGACCAACCCCATGGGTGCCCACCTGACTCCAGGCAGGGAAAGCCCCAGAGCACACCCTCCCCTGTGAGCAGACACCATCTCCTCATCCTTTATTCCCTCTCGTTTTCTTTCCCTCTTTGGCCTTGGTTCCACTTAGTAACAGGGCTCACACCAGTTGCTGCCTTACCTTACCAGCCAATGCCAACCTCGTGTATGGTCCCTTTGTCACACACACTCACTACCTTGGAGGGGAAATCAGACCAAAGATACTAGCTCCAGCCCTGGTGACCAGAACCAGCCAGTCACCACCTGCTACCCCTCCCCTCTCCTCCTCTTGGAAATAAGTTACCCTGTGAGAATTCCGCTGGAAGCGTCCCCACACAGAAGATATGGGCGCTGTCTTAAAATCAGGGACTGGTCTATAACAGTGACACTGCCAAGCTTGGGAACCCCTGAGGCCCCAGTCAGTGTGATCTGGGGGGTGGGGCAGGACGATGATTGTGAGTAGAAGGAAATTAATTCAGCTGTGCCATGGCTCATTGGTAAGGTGACTACAGAGAGCTCCAAACACCCAGTCTATATACCTGTGAGTAGTAAGGTTTTTCTCTTAATGTAGTAAGGGTTCTTCACATAAAGATCTGCCTTTTATGCTAAGATTATCCCCGTACTTTCTTTCTAGTGTTAAAACATTCTAATGAATGTAGTGATGATGACGACAGTCAATTGCTTACTTTAGTTTAGCTTAGCTTGGGATTTTAATGTCCTTACTTGGCATCCTGAGAGACTGAAAAAATAAAAGCCTACATCAATCCTCACATTTTGTTTAAAATTTTTCCATATAATGCAGAAATCTGGGAGCCACAGACCTTGAGAATTAGGACAAAAAAGTGCTGAAGTTGGCCTCACCCGACTAAGCCATCTCCAGGACACCAGCTGTGTGCTGGGCCCTGTGTAAGGGCGGCTGAGCTATGTCCCTCTCGGGGCAAGCACATAGATCCTCACTGTGGAGTGGGGTGCACATGCCTTTCAGGCTATCAAAGCCTGAGGCCACAATGCCCTGGAATCAGGACACGAACCCTCCCAGGGCTGAATCTTATGTGACTTGTGCTTATGTGACCTGCAGCCTACTGATGTAGCCAACACCAATGCCCAGTTTGCTTAGAAGTCGTGTTTCTCCCTCAAAATGGTTTACAAATCAGATGGTTGGGAGCATGGTTACCATGCCCATGCCACAGAGGCTGTGCATAATGACAAATCAAGTTTCTGGGACTTAAAGACTGAGGCCAGCCCCTCGACTGGAGAGAACTTAACAAAGTAAGTGCACTTTGGGGAGATCTCTTGGCAGCTAACCAGCCAACCTTCCTGGGAAGCACCTTTGTGTGCCACAGACACCCACTTTCTTTCAAACTGCAATGGAGGTCACTAGTGAATCTGTCTCTAAAAGGGAATTTGTAAGACTGCCCTAAACTAGACACCATTAGGACTTAAACTATTTTAAGGTGGCGAATTTAGGCTCTTTCTTAGAGCACTGTTTTCTTCATGTGAGTGGGGGCCACCTGTCTCACAACCCCCAGGCACTGAGTATGTGCCCGGCCCTAACTCACGTGCCCAGACCCTACTTCTGAATGGGGTAGGGCCCAGGAATGGGGTTTTAAAAGCATGCCTGTGGTGACTTTTTACACATTCTCTTTGAGAACAAATTCCATGGAATGGAAGATAGAAAATGGGTTTACATATGATGAAAAAATCTCATTTTTCTCCTTCCAGACCCAGGAAGCTACTTTCTTTCTTACCTTTAAAAACTTTGTTATTATTGTCAAAATGGCACCAAAATGGGTTTCTATCAGAGTATCGTACTCAGACACATTCAGAAAGTCTGGAATGAACTGGGATTGTCTTGGTGCAGCAGCAGGGCTACAGTAACTAAGCACCATAGACTGGTTGGCTTACACAACAAATATTGATTTCTCATAGTTCTGAAGTCTGGAGAGTCCAAGATCAAGGTGCTAGCTGATTCGGTTCCTGGTGAGGGCCCTCTTTCTGGTTTGCAGAGATGACACCTTCTTGCCATGTGCTCATGTGGTAGAAAGAACAGAGACAAAACAAGCTCTCTCGTGTCTTTTCTGAAAAGGGCACTAATTGCATCATAACAGTTCCACCCTCATGACCTAATCACCTCCCAAAGGCCCCATCTCCAAATACTGTCACATTGGGGATCGGGGTTTCTGCATTTGAATTTGGGGCAGGGATGGACACAAACATGCAGGCCATAGCCAGAGTCTTGCTGGAAAGTCATAGCAAAGAACAGAGGGGTCTTGAGGTTGGGCCCTTTCTAGTCCCCTTCCCACTGCTGATTTTCTGTGACTGGACCCAGGACAGAGCAAGGAGTGCCTGCTCCCTCCATCTGCCTGCTGCTCCAGGTGGAAACTGGTACCCGCAGGACTCCGCATTACACAGAAAAATCCAGCAGAACACCAGCACCACCCGTGTGGTCGGGTGAGCCGTGAAGGATCACAGGAATGGTGGCCACCGTGAGGTGGGATTGTGATTTGACAGAAATGAGGGCACTAAAGAGTCACTGAATCCTTCAAGGCTTCACTTACTCCCCTAATCTGGACTGCGCAGGGGCCTCTTGGGACACCATGTCCATGGTATAAAGGTACAATAGTAGGGTGGAAAAGATATAAAGATCTGGGTTAAAACCCCAGCTCAAACCACATGCGAGTCCTGTGACATCTGTGGGCTCAAATTCAGTTGAAAAATGGAGGTCATGAAAGCCGACCTTAACAGAATTTGCGTGAACATTAAACAAGGTAACACATGATAAGTTTCTATATCACAGTTGGGCCAATCAAGGTTGGCTCAATAAATGTGTTCGCTGTGACATCGTTCCCAATGCTTTCCATGCCCTCATGGTCCATCCCAACCTCAGCCTTTCTACCTTACGTTTTCCTTATATTTTCTCTCTCTCACCTGGGTCTCCAAAGCATGCTAGCAAAAGACAGGAAACCATGCTAATTGTGGTCATGTTAATTCATGATACGTGGAGATCTTTCAGCACTTCTCTTCTGAGGCTGTCAGCTGCCTGCCTGTGGCTGGTCTCAGATCTCCAGTCCTGCCCTGCATCCCTTGACTACGCGGATGACTTCGTGTCAACCTCACTGAAAGGACAGAGACTAGATAGACCCTTTCTTTCCTCCCCTCCCTTCTCTCTCCCTCATGCCCTCGGTCCCTCCTCCTGCTCCGTCTGAGCTATCCCTAGCTAATCCCTCTTCATGCTGCCATTGACTCCTGGTTTTTTGCCCACAAATCCACTCTGTGCTACCCCCAGACTAAACACTGGGCTCCTGGCTGCCGCTCCACCATCACCCCCTTCTCAGCACAAACAAACATCTACACTACGCTTGCTGCAGTTAGTTTTTTCATGACGTACTCCTTTAGCTCCTGCGATCTGGCTTTTGTCCCCACCCTGACACTGAAATTGCTCATGAGTGACCTGATAATTGCCAAATCCTGTGGTCTGTTCTCAGCTCCCTCTTCCGGTGTGGCAAGAGCTTGAGAGAAGGCAAAGGGAGGGAGAGCAGGAGGGAACATTGACAGTGTGGCCACTCTGCTCCAAGAACTAAAATCAAATAGTAAGAATTAAGAATTAAGATTAAAGATTATATTGTGGAGATCTCTTACTGTCATATCAGAGTTTGTGCTTAATTTGGTTAATCAATTATCAGAGTTGGGTTTTGGAAAACTTAATTTGTGGTTGATAATGTAGGGCGTGGAGAAGAAAGATATCCAAGGTCTCTACTTTCAAGGAGCTTGCAAAGCACTTGCAAGATAAAGGTGATGTGCATGAAATGAAGAACTGCACAAGGCATCGAGAAATCACAAACTAAATATTAATAGATATTAAGTACTCTGGGAGTCTGGAGGAGTGGGAGGGATTATGAAGGCTAGACTGATGCAGAGAAGCTCCCAGCAGCACAAGATGAACCTTGAAGAAGGAGAGTATTTGGGTGATATCAGAGGAGGGAGAGCATCTTGGTAGCAGAAAAGAGGCCAGTGCCAGTGCAGGACTGGCAAGAGCTGGCCCGGCCTGTGCTGCTTTCCTCTGTAATGTTGGCAACTCAGCCCCTCCCCTTTCCAGATGGTGACTTTAGATTCACTTCTAGAACAGGGGTCAACAAGTTTTTCTTTAAGAGGCCAGGTCATAAATATCTTAGGCTTTGCAGATCCTACAGTCTCTGTCACAGTTACTCCAGCCATCAGCATGAACACAGCCACAGACTGTCCTTACATGTAGGAATAGGGCTGTGTGCCAAGGAAATTTTTTTTAGGGACACTGAGATTTGAATTTCGTAAATAATTTTTACACGCTGTGAAATAATGTTCTTTTGGTTTTTATTTTCCCCCAAACATTTTAAAAAGTAAAAATCATTCTTAACCGTCAAACCATATAAAAACAGGGAGTGGGCTGCTTTGGCCCATGGCAGCCCCTGCCACAGAGGACTCAAGCATGGAGTCCGTGGAGTTGGAGGACCAGGGTCCACATCTGACCTCCACTCACCGGGTGCGCTCTACACATAGTCTGTTTATCTCTCTGTGCCTCAGCTCCCTCACCTGCAATGTGGAGATGAGGATGGAGCTGCACCTGTCTTCTCTGGTTGTTGAGGGGATTAAAGGAGCAGGAAGTCTTGAACCCATGAAATTTACCCAGAGACATGGAGAAGCAGCAGAGTGCAGAAAATAAAAGTGTGGTAGGAAGACACTTGAGGCTTGTTGCCATGAGACTTAGGGTCTAGTTCGAGGTCTGCTGCATGACCTTTGGGGGCCCGTTCCTTAATTTCCTCTTATGTAAAGGAGGAATGATTTTACTCACTTTGAAGGGTAGATGTGGGAACAAATGGCATAATATATATTATGGCACTTAGAAAAGTTAGTGAGGCTCTGTATCACCCAGCATCTAATAAAAGGAACCAGGGCTGATTCTAGGACTAAGCCAGTGAACCTACAACATGATATTGGAGCACCTTGTATTTCCAGAAGGTAAGAAAGTGCTCCAAACACACGCATGCGTGCACACACACACACACACACACAAAATGTTGGGTATATGTCAAAGGAACACAGGAGGCAACTGAAAGAACTCCAAATGGACAAAGTCTGAGCAATTAGAGCAAAATAAATAAAATAGTACTGTATTATAACCCAAAGTGTATGCTAAATGTCCATGAGTCTGAAATATATAATAAATGTCCATAAGCAAAGTATTGAATAAATAAATAAATGAGAGAGAATAGGCAAATCTCCTATGCATAATAATTCCAAAAAATTAGCATAGTCTGTCTTCAAGGAGGGGAGCGCATCTCCCCACTCTTTAAGTCCAGGCTGCACATAGTGACTTCATTCCAAAGATCACAGTGTAAGGCCGGGCGTGGTGGCTCACGCCTGTAATCCTAGCACCCTGGGAGGCCGAGGCGGGTGGATCCCTCAAGGTCAGGAGTTCAAGACCAGCCTGAGCAAGAGCGAGACCCCGTCTCTACTAAAAATAGAAAGAAATTATATGGACAACTAAAATATATATAGAAAAAAAATTAGCCGGGCATGGTGGCGCATGCCTGTAGTCCCAGCTACCTGGGAGGCTGAGGCGGTAGGATCGCTTAAGCCCAGGAGTTTGAGGTTGCTGTGAGCTAGGCTGACGCCACGGCACTCACTCTAGCCCGGGCAACAGAGTGAGACTCTATCTCAAAAAAAAAAAAAAAAAAAAAAAGCAAAGATCACAGTGTAGAAAGGGGAAAACAAGAGTATCCTCACAGTGGAGAAAGCCGACAACATTATCTCAGCCTGCAGATCAAGATCAATAGCAACAGTGATGATGACAGCATGTACCCTTGATATGATGTGATGAGAGTGTCACTTCTGATGGTTAATTTTATGGGTCAACCAGGCTTGGCTACTAGTCAAACAGTAATCTAGATGTTTCTGTGAAGGTATTTTTTGTAAGTGTGATTAACATCTACTCTAAATAAAGCAGATTATCCTCCATAGTGTGGGTGATTCTTATCTAATCAGTGGAAAGCCTTAAGATCAAATGCTGAGACTTTCCAGATGGGAAGGAATTCTGCCTCAAGACCACAGCGTCAACTCTTACCTGCATTTCCAGCCTGCCCTGCAGATTTAGGACTTGCCAACCCCCACAACTGTATAAGCCAACTCCTTCAAATAAATCTATATCTCTCTATAGAAGGATACATACATACACACAAACATACATACACACAGACACAGACACAGATATCTCCTATTGCTTCTGTTTCTCTGACCCATGCAGCCTTCTAGTCCCAACCTTCCTCATGTCTTGTCCAGATGGAAGTGCAGCGTCTCACCTAGGCCCAGGCTTGCATGTCTAACCACCCCCAAATAAAAGCTGAACACATCCCATCCTGCTTAACTCCTTCAGAGACTTTCCTTGGAACATTGAGTGAGGCCCCAGCTCCCGAGAGCATGGCCTACAGGACCCTAGAGGCTGTGGCCCCTGCCACACCTCATGGGCCTCACCCCTGAACCCCTGAGCTCCAGCCACAGAGGCCTTCTCTTGGCTTCTCGAATGTACCCAGCTCATTGGGACCTCAGGGCCTTTGTGCCTGCTCTTATCTCTGCATGGGACACCCACTCCTGCACCCCACCTTATCAGAGTCCTTTGAGGGTGAACCCCTGGTATTCTCTACCACTCCCCGCAACTGGTGCCTTTATGCATTTAGCACATTTATGATTTTATATTTATTTACTGATGTATCTGTTTATTCTCTATGTTCCCCATTATACTTTAAGCTTCTCAAAGGCAGGGACCATGTCCTTTTCATTCACCACCACATCCTCAGCACCTAGGACGAAATAGGGGATTCGTGAATAATTGGGTGGCTGAATGAATGGGCCTGGCAGCAGCTGTGCAGCCTCTTCTCTCCAGGCTCCTCACCCATAACCGAAGGTGCTGCCTCGATCCAGGGCTGGCCCCAAACCTGTACAGGTGACTTTGCTAACAATGTATGTGCAACTTTTATGAAGTCTAAATATCCACAATTCAGAATCTAAGTATAGTCAAGTTGAGGAAGCCTGGTTTAATAGGCAAATGTGATAAAATAGGAATTCCATTAAAAAGTACCCAAAACAATTATCCACAGCAATACCTACAAAAAGTCCCTGTCTTTGCTGACCTCCTATTCTCCCATCCCACGTTGTTCCCCTCAAACCCTCCCCCATCAAAGCCTCCTCTTCTACATCCAATCTGCATGGACTTTCCGTCTCTATTGCATAGATCAGCTTAGCTTTTCTTTCAGCTATAAAGACCCCTTTTTTGTAAGAGGTGGAGATTGTATTGAAAGATGGTCCAGAAATGATTAAATTTTCTTTGGCTGACTTGGGGAGGTAGGAAAATCTATCTACGCTCCCACATTAAAAATGTTTGTCCTCTCACATACAACACACAACAGACTTCAAATTGATTAATGTAGTCCCCTTGATAATTTCTTGTGAGACACATAAATTGCATTGCTCAATTTGTTAATGGAAACTATAGATTGACAGCTTATGTGGCTCATGGCATAATGGTCCATTGTCTACACTGAGAACTTTTGGCTGAGGAACAGAAAGTAGGGTGTTTGTCTTTCCCACATATTTCAGTCAACTGAGAGTCTCTCTGGGCTCAGGGTTCAAGACAGGAACAGGCTGTGGAAATACAAGAATGAATCCAGACACAAAATGGAATCCAAGACTTGGCCACCTTCCAAGTCACCCATCCAGATGCATTTCACTTCTTGGTCTGATCTTTTAAGCTATGCTATTTTTCAACATATTATTTATCTGCCATTATTAAATGTTGCCAACAATTTTTGTGTTTGACATATTTGTTCATTCTTGAAAAACTGTAGTTTCCCTGCATTGAGTGACATTTCTTCATTCTTCTCAGCTCATCTGAGCAGAAAGAGAAAGAAATGTGAAGGGTTGAAATGAGAAAAGGACAAATCTGTTTTCTATTCCCATTTCAACCCTGAATGACTTGAACAAAGCAATTACCTTCCCTATGCCTTAATTTTTCAATTTAAAATGGGGTTAGCGATACCTGTCTCTTTCCGAATTCCCAGAGGTAATGAGATGAAGTCAAATCCACTTTCCAGAAACACCTTTACAATGAAACTACTGCACATAGAAAATGTGAAATTTCTACATCTCCTACAAGCCAATGGCTATTTAGCCTGTATCACACTTAATAATAGCTTTCATCAGAAGAAAAAGTTTCTGGTCCTTTGTTAATAGTGGTTGTGCTAAGATTTGTCTTGTGGACAAATCTTTTCAGGGGATAGCAAGGAGGAGAGGCACTTAGCATGAGGGCTGTGAGTCTGGGCACTTAGTCCAGACCTGGGGACATGGACGGTTATTAGTCACAGGCCATTGACACTAGAACTGTTTTGATTATTTTAAGTGTTTCTTAGACCCCAGGGACTAGAGGAAGTGTAAAATACCAACCAACACCCACACTTACGGTGTAACTTACCTATTATCAGGAAATGTTTACTCATATCAGTTGGCACCAATTGAAGCGGTTTCTAAACAATGCCCCCCACTCCCCAATAACCTTATTTTAAGTGCTAGACAGAAGAGTAAAGTACAAGCTTCTGTCCCGTGGCATGTATCCGAGCCCTCCCCAGCTCAGCGCTCGCACAGCGGCGGCAGCCGAGACAGAAGCTCGCGCCAGATCCCAGCACCTAGATGCCACTGCAGTGGCAATCCGCCAGCCCGACCTCAAGCAGAGCACAACACAACAGGGTATAGACCTGTCCAGAGGGATTGAGGGTGGGCGAGTTATTTCAGCAAAACATGTATCAGTGCCCACGGATACTCAGAGCAAACATGTCGCAGATAAAATGCAGTCTGGCCCTCAGTGGGCTTGTAATATTCCAGTGAGGTTTGCAAAGCTCATGCTACACTGGTAAAAACAAAAACACAAACCACTCATGCTACGCAAGGCACGTACTGGAAAACAGCACCACGACATGGTAAGGGATATGACGGTAAAGAGGTGGGCAGTGTGTGGTGTACAGTGAATTCAAGCGCATAAAATGCGTGTGTCTTTATTGCTAGGTTACCGAAATGGCAGTAACCTAAATGGAATACAGATCTGCCCAGGTGCGGGCTGCAGTTTGGCGCCACCTGGTGGCAGTTGTCAGCTTCCGATTATCTGGGCCCCGTGACTGGGGACTTAGAGAACATGCTCAGGAATGATTTGGTATCATCTGCCAGACTGAGAAGATTGACCAGGGAGCATAACGCAGATTTAGGGACACCCTCTCTGTCTCCCTCTCCACCACATCGCCTTTCCCACCAAAAGTAAGAACCTTAAGTTACCACTAGGAGTTTTGTGGTCTTCACCATCCCTGGCCAGCCCACTTGGCTCCTCTCTGGAAAACAGTCCTCCTCCTTCATTTCCTCAAAGCCCCACTAACATGGAATTGTTGGGTGAGGCATACTTTACTGAAGATTTGGGGATTGGAATCAGAGAATTACAGCAAAATTGTGTTTTCTTGAATTTACACTCAGATACCACTGTTCTTTACAATGCATTGAGCAATCATCACTGCAGGAAATTTCTTGCTGCCTGTGTCACTTTGCAAGTCCCACTTCCAACCAACCGTGGCACTCAGATGCTCTCTCTCTCATGCTTAATATCTTCTCTTTCTTTCTTGTTACCTGTACTCTTGACATTTTTCCCTCACAGATCAACTTAGCGTTTTCACTCAACCCCAAATTAGGTTTCTGGCCCATTTTTTTCCTACCCCCAAATCCCCAAACACAATAAGGTCCTTGGTCAAACCAAGAGCCATCTGATTTGTTCTCCTCTCTCAGCAATACAAAGCCTGCAGAAGCTTTATAATTCAGCGAGGGTTTGTGTGTGTGTGTTTAACATATGCACCCAATCAAAATTTCAGGCAGGACTGTTAGCCACCTGCCTCCACATACAGCTGTCACCAGGCTCGGCATCCCATCCCTAAGCAGACTAGAGAGAAGAGGGATGCAGATAAGAGAGCTTAGCTTCCTTCTGCTGGAGTCTGTGTTGCAATACCTCTTGTTAGAACATTCCCAAACTCTGGAGCCACTCCTGGCAACACACCCTCTTCAGGACCTTTCTATTTGCCTGAGAGAACTGTCCAAGAAAGAGTCAGAGATGGGGCCATGAGTTCCTGGATAGACCAACAGCATCCACACAGCACTTCATTGTGAGCGCCATGCCTGGAAGGGCCAGGGAATTCACAACCCGATATATCTTCTGAGAAGCTGCAAACCTGGCTGCAGATAAGTGAAACCCATCCTCCAACCTTCTTCTTAAGAAATGTGCAGGTCTGCAATGGAACAGAACTGAGAACCCAGATATAAAACCATCTTCATATAGCCATCTAATCTTTGACAAAGCAGACAAAAACATACACTGGGGAAAAGAATCTTTATTCAATAATCGGTGCTGGGAAAACTGGATAGCCACATGTAAAAGACTGAAACAGGATCTGCACCTTTCACCTCTCACAAAAATCAACTCACGGTGGATAACAGACTTGAACCTAAGGAATGAAACTGTAAGAATTCTAGAAGAAAATGTTGGAAAAACTCTTATAGACATTGGCCTAGGCAAAGAATTTATGAGGAAGACCCCAAAGGCAATCACAGCAACCACAAAAATAAATAAATGGGACCTGACCAAATTAAAAAGCTTCTGCACAGCCAAAGAAACTATCATGAGAGTAAACAGACAACCCAAAGAATGGGAGAAAATATTCACATGTTACACATCTGATAAAGAGCTGATAACTAGAATCTATATAGAGCTCAGGAAAATCAGCAAGAAAAAAATCAAACAACCCTATCAAAAAGTGGGCAAAGGACACGAATAGAAACTTTTCAAAAGAAGATAGACTGATGGCCAACACACATATGAAAAAATGCTCAACATCTCTAATCATCAGAGAAATGCAAATCAAAACCACAATGAGATATCACTTAATTCCAATGAGAATGATCTTTATCAGAAAGTCCCAAAACAATATTGGTGTGGATGCGGAGAGATAGGAACACTCATACACTGCTGGTGGGACTGCAAACTAGTACAACCTCTGTGGAAAGTAATATGGAGATACCTCAAAGAGCTACAAGTAGAACTGCCACTTGATCCAGCAATCCCATTACTGGGCATCTACCCAAAAGAACAAAAGACATTCCATAAAAAAGACATCTGCACTAGAATGTTTATAGCAGCACAATTCACAATTGCAAAGATGTGGAAACAACCTAAGTGCCCATCAATACATGAGTGGATTAATAAAATGTGGTATATGTATACCATGGAGTTCTATTCAGCCACAAAACACAATGGTGATCTAGCACCTCTTGTATTATCCTGGATAAAGCTGGAACCCATTCTACTATGTGAAGTATCCCAAGAATGAAAAAACAAGCACTACATGTACTCATCATCAAACTGGTTTTAACTGATCAACACTTCAGTGCACATATAGTAATAACATTCATGAGGTGTAGGGCAGATGGGAGGGGTGAGGAGGGAACGAGTATACACACACCTAATGGGTGCAATGCTCACCGTCTGGGAGATAGACACGCTTGAAGCTCTGACTTGGATGGGGCAAAGGCAATATATGTAACCTAAACATTTGTGCCCCCATCATATGCTGAAATAAAAAAATGTGCAGGTCTGAAGATACTTTATTTTTTGGAACTAAGCAAAATAGTAAGAGGAGATTGTACTTCCATAGATAAAAGATATATTACAAAACTACAAAAAATGAGATGGTGTGTGTGGAGCTGACACCAGTCTGAAAGGATAGACCAAAGAAATAGAATAAAAGCCTGGGACCAGAGCCAAGTATATATGTGAGTGGAATATGGTACAAGTGCAATTTCAAATTGTTGAAGAAAGCATAGAGTATTCAATAAGTGGTGCTGGGAAAATTGTAAAAAATGTTGGAAAAAAATATTTGGAGTTTGTTCTCATAACACTCACCTAAATAAATTTTTAATGGACTGAGTAGTTAAATACAAATAATCAAATAAATAAGTATGGGCAAATGTTTTCATGATTTTGGTATGGAAAAGTTCATTCTAAATATAATATGATAGAAGCTGGCCAGGTGCGGTGGCTCACACCTGTAATCCTAGCACTCTGGGAGGCCAAGGCGGGAGGATCACTTGAGCTCAGGAGTTCAAGACCAGCCTGAGCAACAGCAAGACCACATCAGTACTAAAAATAGAAAAAATTAGCCAGGCGTTAGGGCACGCCTATTGTCCCAGATACTCAGGAGGCTGAGGCAGGAGAATGGCTTGAGCCCAGGAGTTTGAGGTTGCAGTGAGCTATGATGATACCACTGCACTCTAGCCAGGGCAACAAAGTGAGACTCTGTCTCCAATAAATAAATAAATAAATAAACAAGTAAATATGATAGGATAGAAGCCATAAGGGGTTCTCACAAATTAATGACAATATGAATACCATAATATAAAATTGGGTAAATTATACAAGCAGTCAGTTCACAAAAGAAGAAATGAAAATGATTAAAAAGCATAATTATAAAACTCCAACTTACAGTGAATTAAGAATTAACATTAAACCATGTATAAACCATGATGTTGGCAAAGACTACAACACATGATAATGCCCAGGGCAGCAGTGCAGAGGAAAGGGAAGTCTCCTAAGCTGGTATAGTTGGCATGTATTTTCTGGCAAGTAGCAATATGTGTCAAGCCCTTAAAACCCTTTAACTTAATTTTGGCTAATTTAACCTTGGAAAAGAAGAATGGGTACAAAGACATATATTTGAATATGTTAATTATAGTATCAATTAAATATCAAAACATTGTAAATAACTCAAATGTCTAAAATAGAAGACTAGCTAAATACTATGGTACCTCAATAAAATAGAATATCATTGCAGATTTAGAAATTTTGTTATAGAAATACATTTATTGACATAAACAGATGATTGTGACATAGTGTTGTTTTTAAAATAATCTAACAATATGCTTATGTGTGTACAAAATGAGTATGTGTATGTGTGCATATGGATATAGGATGATATCAATTTATTTTATCAGAATTGATTTCTAGATGATATGATTATAGGAACCTTTGAAGGTTTTATCTAATGCCTGTCTGTATCTTCAAACCTGCAATAAGTATATAGTACTTGCAGTGAGAAAACTATTGATTCAAAAAGGAAGAAGTAAGGAATGCTTGGGCCTCGTCTCTCTCAGCCTGAAAGCCCTGCAATCACAATCACGCAGACGCTGGGCCGACTTCTGTGGAGGGTGCTGTCAGGGCTTCTTGCTGGGGACAACAGGAGATGAACAGGAGAGAATTCTAATGTCCTTTGAAGCCTGAGATGTTATTTTTCTATGAAGCATTTTCTTGGTGCCAGTTTTGTGATGAGAATTAAGAGGAGCTCCACGTGGGCTCTGCCTACAAGGAGCATATGATTACTCAAGCAGATTAAAAAAAAAAAAAAAAAGCAACCAGGAGAACAACATAACAAAATTATGACTTGTGCAGCTTGGGCAGTAACTGCAGTGAGAATTTGCTTCATTTCCTTGTTCATCTGGTGCTGGTGAATGTCAGGGTGGCCTTCTCTGCCAAACGCCCTCACGCTCTCCACCACTCCCCAGAACTGAGGAGCTCCCACCAGGAGGCAGCACCATTCAAGCATGGCGATCTCATGAATCCAATTTTTCCCTGGACTAAATGGGTGCACTTGAGCATCTGCCTTGATTGCTCACCCCATCCTAAGAGAGGCCAATCTGGGGGCATTTCTGCCCAGAGTTTATGGCTGGATGCAGTCAATGGAGGTTTGGCCCTGGCCTGTCTCTGAAAAACAGGGAGATGGTAGGCTGAATGAGGTGCCAGAGAGGTACAGAGGGCTTCCTGTCCGCTATCCTTTCAACCTAACACACAAGCATCTTCCCTTGGCCCTTGGCCCTATTTAGCTTCTGCCCTCTCCTCCCTCTTGTGGCCAAGTATATTGGAGTCTACACCCACTGCCTGCACGTATCCACTGCCTCCTCTCTTCCCTCCACTCACCCCACCTGGTCTGACCATGCCAGTAATATTGAACCTGCCCTGACCTCTGATTTCCAAAAGCAGAGAGCAAGTTCCCACCCTCAGTCCCCCCACCTCGGAGGCAGGCTCCATCTGCCCAGGCATCTCCTTCCCCCTGCCCTCCTCCCAGCCTCTTGCCCTGGGTTCCTCCCACCCCAGATATGGGCTTCCTCTCCCCTCATGACCACCCTGCATCCCCTCACCTTCTCGTGTTTTTGGACACACAAGGACTCCCAAATCTGATGCCAGCCCAGACCTTTTCTCCCAGCTCCAGATCCAGACATCTAACTGCCTACCCTCTGGGTCAGCAAGTCCAAAAGGTGATCCACCCAGCAAAGCAGAGTTATTTCATTAGACTGAATATGGAGAACCCAGAGCCATACTCTCTTGCCCTCCTTTTTCCCCACCCCAAGACACCTAGAGTCTCTACCAGGTACATTATGAAGACACTTAGATATTATGTAATAAACCTATTGATCTTGATTTCAAATGCTGAGGATTGTTTCAGAAACTGAAACTGTTGATGCTTTGAACAATGAGGTTACTCCAGCTAGTGAGACAGTACCTGGATTAGTGAGCATTAAGGTATTATGACATTAAGGACATGGGGATCTGCAGGATTTGGGGGTACATGGGTCTGTACTCAGCAAGCTTATCCTGCAAAATACGCCAAGCCACAATTCGCTGCTTAGAGGAGTGAACTAGAGGGAACAAAGGCATGGAGTTGTTGCACGAGCCTTCTTTCTGAACTTTCTGGTAAATCCATCAGTGGGATTTAATGGTCAAAATCACTGTGCTAGGTTCCCTCACATCAATACCAACCCAGCACATATCTCATCATGTGGGGACCAGGCAGTCCCTTCTGTCGCTGCCTCCTGCTGCCACGCCTGGTTCTGTCTCTGGCTCGCTCCTGGCACATCCTTGACCCCAGATCTCTTCTCCCAAGACAGGTATTAATTCTGAGAGTTGATAAAATCCTGCCTGGCAGGAATTTCGGCAATATCAAAATGAGAACCAAACAAGCGTGGCACTGCACAAAACAAGATTACACTGGTTCATTGACCAGCTCTCTGAAATAATCTCCACTCAACTACAGGATATGGTAAAACTTTCTCCCAAAATGTATCAAGGTGAAAGAAATGTATTTATTTTCATATTTTCTAATGATGGAATTTCATTCATTGGACCTGAATTCATTTAGAATTTTTGATAACTTAGACATGGTTTGGAGTAAGCATTTCCAATTTCTGTGAAAAAGTAAAGGGTGTTTATCTGAGCAATACTTAGAAGGATGTGTTTAACCTTTGATCCCAACCAAATCTGCCTCTTTTTTTAGGGCGGGAGTGGTTGTCAAGGAGTGCCATGCCACCCGGGAAAGACTTTCTTGGGGTTTCTCAGGAAGGAATGGGTGAGGCAGGGTGAGCAGGTTTAGTATTAACTAGTTTTAATAATTTCAGTAGGCTCCAGGGTGTAAGAGCTGCCCCTAGTTGTCTGATGCCTGGCTTGGGGTGATTAGGACAGAATAGTGTCCTCCAGTGTAAGAACGCTATAAAGCAGGCCGGTGGGAGGTACGGGTTTTGGATTAGTTAGTTTGCACATGAAAGGCACCCTAGATGAGAGTCATTTGTTCTCCTAGGAATTAGCTGGGCCTGAAAGGGACAGTCCCTCCCTGATCAGCAAGGCTCCAGACACCAAAGGGCAGATACAGAAACCAGAAAACGTGATTAATACACACTTTAGTAGAGTCATTAAATCACAAACAACAATGGGGTCCCAACAAGCTTACGGACCTAGGGTCTGAAGCAGTGGTTCTCAATGCTAGCCATTTATTAGAATAACTTGAGGAATTTTCTAAAGTATAGTTTCCTGCTCCCACACCCAAGTCAACTGAATGAATACATTTGGGCACTGATCATTTTAAAAGCTTCCCAGTGATTCTCATGTGCACTTAGGGTTGAGAAATGTTGCCCTAAGATAATGTTTCTCAGAGTCTGAATCAGAAACAGCAGCCTCAGCATCTCCTGGGAACTTGTTAGAAATGCAGATTCCCAGGCCTACCCTAGACCGGTTGAGTCAGAAACTCTGGGTGGGGCCAGGCCTCTGTGATTGTACAAGCTCACCAGGCGATTCTGAAGCCCGCTGAAGTTTGAGGACCTCTGGTAAGGAGCACGGGCGACTTGACTGCAGTGTCCTCCCATCACATCCCTGACCCCAACAATCAGTGCTCAGCGCTCTGGGGCAATGCCCTGGCAAAGTCCGCTAACCTGCGTGGGTCACTAACCACGTGTCAGCCTGCGTGAGGAGGGGCTATTCTTACAAGCAGGAAAAGTCGGTGCAACGTGGAGGTTCTCACGTTCTCCCTGCCCCTGCTAGTCTCCAAACGCTTTGCTTACAAGCACCGTCAGTCTAGCAACCAGGAGATCAGGTAGGAAATACAACAAGCAGCCACTGCTGTGGTGCCTGGAGAACCCAGGGGCTCCCAGAGGAGGTGACAATTCGGGGCCTTTGAAAGCAATGTGAGACCAGAGCAGCCTGCCTGCGCAGAGCAAATGCACTTGGCTCCCTGCTTGGCTGAATCTGTGGTTTGTTACTTGAGAGTTCTTCAAGCATCTTCAAATTGCAAATTTTAATATTCAGAGGGGGCTGAATAAGTGGGAAAACTGTGGAGTGTTACAAAGAAAAGATTGAAAGCAAACAGTGTATCCACAAAGGAGAAATTGAATGAATAAGTGGGTTTTCCTTACTGGAAGAAAATGACTGCATAGGATAAGCATAGACTGTAAAGAGAGTAGAAGAAAAAAATCACTGGGTGGGTTTTCTTTCTCCAGTGACAAGAAGCTAGTTCTGGGGTCACACACCTGCATTATAATCCCAGTCCCTCCCTTTACCAGCTGTGAATTTGAGCAAATTAATTAAATTCTAAACTTTGGCTTCATCATGTACAAATGGGATTATGATGGGATCTACCCAATATTTGCTTTGAGGATTAAATAAAATAATGTTAGTAAAATGTTTGCCTTGTGCTTTTTATAAACACTCAATAAAATTTAACTACTATTTCACTATTAATACTATCATTAATACTATTATTGGCACAGTGACCTAGAGTAAGTTCCCCCAAATATTAGCTGTTCTCATGATGATGATGATGATGATGATGGTGACTGTTATGAATTCTGAGCCTTTCCATTATACTCACATCTAAGAAAAGAGCTATAACAAGCCAAGGACCCCCTAAGAAAAATATCCATTCTCAAAATTCAAAAATCATATTTGACTCTACTACTTATTTAAGTCTCTTGCTTTAAACAGAGTAGAGTAAGTTTTGCCATGTAACGAATCTCAAAATCTCAGCGGCTTAACACAGCAAAGGTTTGTTTCTTGCTCATTGCTCTGGTCAAATGTGAGTCAGCTGGCATCTGTCCTCCAAGTGATGACTCAGAGAGCCAGGCAGTTTCTATCTGAAGATATATTAAGTCCAGGATTAGAAATGGTTTACACTACGTGGCCTTCACCCACGGATCCTAGTTCTAGGATTAGTCTTATCTCTCTCCTCCAAGCTAATTATTCTCATACCCACAAATCCATTTGTGATCTAGCATAAATTGGGGCTTATTAACTATCATGGTAGTTTTCATTTGAATGCACTAGTTGGTCTACATCCCTGCACTAAAACTGAGCATAAGTGTTTTCTGACAGATGTGAATTGAGTGGTAACATCCCCTCCTTCATTCTAGAGAATATACTTCTATTAATGCAGCCTACATTTGCATTCTTTTGGAGAGAGGGGTGTAAGTGATATTGAACTTAACATCAACTAAAATTGCCATAGATATACAACAAATTCAGGTCCCTTTCATCAATGTTTTTTTTTTTTTTTCTTTCTTTTCAACTTGAACAGGAATCTCCATTATGGAAAAAGTCCACAAGAAAAACATAAATTGGAAGAGATTTGCTTTCTCTAGTTTATCCGTGAATATCACCCATCCACCCTATGCAGGTGGTAGGTCTCCCTGAGGTGTGCCTTACAGCCCGGGGCTTATCAATGGCAAATGCTGAGAAGGGCAGCTGCCACACCTTGACCACCCCAGTAATAACAATAAAAAAAAAAAAAAAAAACCTAACTTAAAAAATACCTTAGACCGACCCGTCCCGTTCACCTCGTTGCAGGTACCACATCTGCGTGACTGTGCTGATCTACTTCCTCCCCCTGCTGGTCATCGGCTACGCGTACACCGTGGTGGGAATCACGCTGTGGGCCAGCGAGATCCCTGGAGACTCCTCGGACCGATACCACGAGCAAGTCTCTGCCAAGCGCAAGGTGAGCAAGGGGCAGGCGGCACCCAACCCACCTGGCACAGGCAGCAGGCTGGCAAGCAGGGCTGACAAGCTGGGGAGCCCCAGCGGAGGCAGCCACAAAACGTCCCTGCATCTGGGGAACAGCCCAGAGGATGGGAGGCACCTTTCCTTGGCGTCTTTTTAACCCGGGTCTGCTGCACAGGCGCGAGCCAGCTTGCTTGCTCCTTAAAAGTAACTGCAACCCGTCAATCTATTACAGCGCGTGCGCGCGAGCACACTTCAACTACAAAAGCACTGAAGAGTTGTTTGGTCCTCTTTTTATTATTCATTTAAAGTCTGACAAAATAAAACATTCACATGGCTCAAACATCAAAAAGTGTTCGAAGGAAAGAAACAAAATTATAGTGATGAAGAATAGATCGGGGTTGCCCAGGGTTAGTGTTTGGGGGTGAGGGAGTTGCAGATAAAGGGAGAGAGGGAGTTTCTTTGCGGTGACGGGACAGCTCTGTATTCTCATTGGGGTGGTGTTTTCACTTATCTATACATGTGATGACATTAAATAGACCTGCTCACCAAAAAAATTAAATAAAAAAGAGAGAGTGCGTGTAAGAACTGGCAAAAAGCCAAATAGCCTGTAGCTTGGTAAACAGTTCCCTGGTTTTAATTAATAGTATGGCTACCTAAGATGGTATCGTTGGAGGAAGCTGGGTGAAGGGTACCCGGGAACTCTTTGCACTACTTTTACAGCTTCTTGAAGACCTTAATCAGTTCAAAATTAAATGCTGAAAAAATATTTTAAAGGTCTTACCACAAAAAAGCTCCCTCCTTTCTAGGCCGTCCATCTACCCGGGTGCACACAGACAGGCACACAACGGTAACAGCTGTTTGTTCTCTCTTGTTAACACTTCTAGATCTTGGTCTTTATAAGCCAAATAAATATATATTATTTTCTCTTATTTTTATACAAATAATAAATACACACTGTTCTTTCCTTACTTTTTTCCACTTAAAATCCATAAGATCTTTGAAAATCAGTATACAAAATGTTTTCTCATTTTTTTTCTTTTGGTACTTCTTTACATAGTATTTCATTGTATGAATGCTATGTAGTTCTTTGCTGAAGATTCTTTGGGCATAAAAAGAATAGGGTTACATCACCCAGTGTCTTAGTCTATTTGGGCTGCTGTAACAAAATATCTTTGACTGGGAACTTATTTCTCACAGCTTTGGAGGCTGGGAAGTCCAAGATCAAGGAGCTGACAGATTTAAAGTTTGGCGAGGGCCCACTTCCTGTTTTACGCATGGTGCCTTCTCACTATGTCTTCATGTGACAGAAGGGGTGAGGGGTCTCTCTCAGTCCTCTTTAATAAGGACACTAATCCTATTCATGAGGGCTCTGCCCTTAATACCTAATCACTTCCCAAAGGCCCCTCCTCCTAATACCATCATCTTGGGGGGTAGGATTTCAACATATGAATTTGGGCTGACACAACATTCAGACCATAGCACCCAGCATTCATAAGACCTTCTTTTAAATCCCTGTTATACGTCTGGCACTCCCTTGCTGCAGCTATCCAGATCTATTCCCTTCTCCTTCCCCCCCGCCTTGCTCTCCAACCCAGGCAGCCTGCCCTGGCTCATTGCCTCCCCTT
The DNA here is from genome assembly GCF_041146395.1 of Eulemur rufifrons. Classification (NCBI taxonomy): domain Eukaryota; kingdom Metazoa; phylum Chordata; class Mammalia; order Primates; family Lemuridae; genus Eulemur; species Eulemur rufifrons. The sequence continues at coordinate 56,722,496 of NC_091001.1, forward strand.
TCCTACCCTTCTGCTGCTCCCCCACCAGAACTTTCTCTCCTGAATACCCTTTCACCTTTGCTCATTAAAGTGGTCTCCCTTGGCTTCTCCAGTCATTGCCCAGAAGGATAATATAACCTAGCAGTGCTCCAAAATGAATGCATCATCTGAAGGGTTTGTCAAACAGAATTCGGGGGCCCATCCTTAGAGTAAGTTGGGGGTGGGGTCCAAGAATTTGCAGTTCTAACTAGTTCCCAGCTGATGGTGACAATGCTAGTCCCAGGACCATACTCTGAGAGCTGGCTGACCTAACCCAAGTCCTTTAGCACCACATATTAAAGATCTTTCTCCTCCTCAAAAGAGTTTATTTTAAACACTTCCCACCCCATCCCACACTGTGCACAGTGAGGGGGGTGGGAGGAGAGAGAAGCAGCCATGAGAGAAGGAGGATATACTGGTGGTCTCACCTGTCTCACCCTCTTGCCAGGTGGTCAAAATGATGATCGTCGTGGTTTGCACCTTCGCCATCTGCTGGCTGCCCTTCCACATCTTCTTCCTGCTGCCCTACATCAACCCGGATCTCTACCTGAAGAAGTTTATCCAGCAGGTCTACCTGGCCATCATGTGGCTGGCCATGAGCTCCACCATGTACAACCCCATCATCTACTGCTGCCTCAATGACAGGTGAGAACCCCATCCCCCCATACTCCCTGCAGGGCCCACAGACCATCTGTCCACACAGCAGCCAAGCAGCCACCCTGCATGGACAAAGCCAGCTGTGAGACAAGAGGGAGAGGTGGGGACTGCTGCAAACTAAGTGCCACACTACTCAGCCCCTGCTGATTGCCACCAGGCAGGAATGCGAGCCCAGGGTGAACTGATTTTTTTTCTTTTCCAAGTGGAACTAGAGATCTCAGGGGAGCAGGGAATTAAAAACCTTCGTGATTGGTGCATAGAAAGCAGGCCTGCAGCTGGATCCAGTCTCTAGTCCATGTCCCGTAAGTTTTCTCACTCTGCCCTGGGGATCCAGTGGAGAGAGAGAGAGAAAGGGAGAGAGAGAGAGAGAGGTGGCACTAGATACCATCCTCAAAGAGCACATTCTCCCTTCTTCTTTTCTCTCACTTTCCTCTTCCCATCCCATCTTATGATCTGGGCAGCTTTACCCAGTTTCTTCCAGCAGGACAGGGTAAGCAGAAAGGTTTGATTCCTGCCCTCTCCTTGTCAGATGGGTTGGGGAGAGCCATCCTGGAGCAGAAGCCAACCTCAGACAAGTAGGAGAAGGGGGAGCCCACTGGGAGTGTGGGCATTCAGGAGTCCAGGAGGGGCAGGGACACAAGGCCACAGCACAGTCTGTGACCCAGAGCACCACCGCAGCCTCCAGGTGGGGAAGGAGGTGGCAGAGGAAGAGGACAAACAGGTGCTTCACAGCCTTTGTATCCATCTGTCCTCAGCCTAAAAAGTGGCTTCTGTGAATGACACACTCAGGCACTATGAGTTTGGGGAAAGACAATCTCTTGAACTTGTCCAAATGCTCTCTGTTAGTCTCACAGATTCATCCTTCTCCTAAGAATTTGACGATCTGCCTAAACTTTTATAGGTTAAATCTCCCAACATGTCTTTGAATAAAGGCTGACACTCCCTGTTTTACAAACAGGGAAACTGAGGCAAGCTGCAGGAACATGACTGGCAGGAAGTCCTCTTTCAGTCAAAGGGCTACTACTCAGCGAGAGGACTGAATCCTGAGATGTGTTTTTACCACCCAGTGACTAGCACGGTACCATGTAAACACTTGGTGCATGTGTTTTGTGGAATTGAATTGACTCCAAGCCTGGCTGACCTCACACCAGAGAAGGCGGCATAATTCAGTGGCTGCCCTCAGTAAAGACGTGCATTTCAAATGAACCTGGGTTCTAGTCTTGAATTTTTTTTTCTGGTCTTGAATTTAAGCTTTACAGTTGACCCTTAAATCTGTTTGGCCTCAGCATCTCCAACTGTCAGTTAATTTAAAAAATAATAACAGAGCTACACTTAGGCGTGTCCATGTGTGAAAGAGCTGAAGGCCCTCTGAGCAGGAGTCCCCAAGAGTCACCTCTTCATCTGCCCTCTCTCCAGGTTCCGCGTGGGCTTCAAGCACGCCTTCCGGTGCTGCCCCTTCGTCAGCGCCGGCGACTATGAGGGGCTGGAGATGAAGTCCACCCGGTACCTCCAGACCCAGGGCAGTGTGTATAAGGTCAGCCGTCTGGAGACCACCATCTCCACAGTGGCGGGGGCCCACGAGGAGGAGCTGGAGGATGGCCCCAAGGCCACACCCTCGTCCCTGGACCTGGCCTCCAATGGCTCCTCGCGCAGCGACTCCAAGACCATGACAGAGAGCTTCAGCTTCTCCTCCAACGTGCTGTCCTAGGCCACAGGGCCTTCAGCAGGTGCAGCACCCCCATCTTTGTCCTGCTTCACCTCATGCATAGATGCTCACTCGATATGGAGACCATCAGAAACACCCTAACATTTAGGCTGTGGAAACGGTCAGAACGGTGTAGAGAAAACATTCCATCCTAGAGCCTAAAAATCTGGATTCCTCCCTGTCTTCACCACCTCCATGCTGTGTGACTCAAAGCAAATCATTGAGCTTTGCTGAGCCTATAAAATGAGAAAGGTTGGACTAGATTTTCCCTAAAGTCCATTCCATGACTGTAGAAGTGACTTTGGCTGCATGCGGATGTTCCTTTCAGGATGAGTTCTGCAGCACAGCCACAGACCCAGTGGACCCATTTGCCTGGAGCCCTGTCTTCAGTCGTGTTGTTCTCAGTCACACTCAGATGAGCTCCCCAGAGCCGGTGGCTCACATCACACCAGCCTTCACCTGACAGTGTAAACAAAAGAAGGCTGCACAGAAGATGTGAGAGATTTAACCCTGACTTCTGAGCATCTGTGAGAAAAAGACATTCGTTCATCTGACCCTTTTTGACAGCTCAGTATTTCAATATACTTAAACATCATGGGATTGAGAGCCCAGGTTCTTCTGCAGTGTGTCCCCGATGACTGTCCTGAGCAGCCAATGCAGGCAGAACATGTCCACTGGTACCTGCTAATGTCTGTTACAGATGGAAAATCAGGAGACTTGCACCACACTTAATCTGTCTGAGCTTCTTTCCTTATTTGTAAACAATGAGGCTGAACTAGATAATCAAAGCATCCCTTGGAATATTAACTTACCGTGGTTCAATGATTGTATGGGTTTTTTGTTTGTTTGTTCCACCAAAAAGATGGTAGTCTCAGAAAGAATAGGAGCAGTAAGTCCTATGACTGATCCCCAGCTCCTGGAGACATAGCCACTGCTAAGACCATGTATAACTATCCATCTCAGACATTATCTGGTTTATCCTAAAACCCTGAGTACCTTCCTTCTCCTGGAAGGTTTTGGCCTTTGACAGAGCAGAGGACTTCATGCCAAAGCCTGCGTCTCTCCAGCAGACTTCATCTGGCTGATTTATACAGCTGAAGAACACTGTCAAGGAAGATGAGCATGTGAGCTTCCTGCTCTGGCCTTTTGGGTATTTTAGGGCAGGGGCCCTAACCCAAATTCTTAACTTTACACTAGCATAAGGTATGTGCTCAGACACGAAATGAGCAAGGATGCCACATCCTGCAGCTGCACTTCTGGGAAGAGGGCACGTTGCATCTTCCTTTCAGACTCTCTGAATCTCCCCTTCCTGCACCATGGCTTCGCTGGCCTCCTGTCTATAAGATAGAATGACCACAAACCCTAAAGGACAGTCAGTGTGATGAGAGCCAGGAACTGAATGCTTTATGACCTAATACAGCTTTAGAGTTTCTGGAAGGTGAGCATGCAGTTTCCTTTTGTCTCTCAGATCTGTGCTTTGTCTGGACGTGGGGAAGCAGAAGCTCCATGTAACATCTGTCAGTTGTCCTCCTCATAGTTTGAATAATGGGTGCACATGTGCTCGTCCATAGCATTAAGGAGAGAACAATGCTACCTGCAGGGTTTACAGACTTTACCAGCCCTGCTGGCTCTAATTCTACCAGGCCTGGGAGAAGAAGCAATAGTATAAGCCAGAAAACCCCAAAGACGATATTCTGCAAAGTAGCAGTATGGAAAGTATTAAATAAATTAAGTAAATCCAGCTCAACGCAGATATATGAATGGAAGACAAAATTTAGGGCAACAAAAGTCCATGCTCAAAGCATTAGTCATACTTCCAATAGAGAATCATGCCATATATGGGCGGTTCACTTCAGAAGGGTGTGAAGAACCGACATGATTATGAGAAGCACCTGAGAAGAAAGTGTCAAGGAGTTGAGAACATCCCACCTATGGAAGAGAAGTTTAGGGTTGAATTCAACAAGGATTTCTTGGGCACCTGCTCTGGACTCTGACCTGAGCTGGGGACACAGCTCCTTTGGCTCTGAGGAGCCCACCATGTTTGCTGTTGCTAACTCACCAGTCCTAGTGGATCTGGGCTGCCCAGAAAACATGGAGGCATATGAGGAACAGATTCTCTGCAGGATTCTAGAAACCCACACTCAACACAGGTAATCAAGCCAAAGGCTGGGACCTTTGGAGAGCCTTTGTAATGAGAGTCCTCTGAGATCATTCCAAAGAGAGCCACCCATCAGTCCCACGGAACTGAAGGGATGTGGTTGGACAGCATCATCACTGTGCCTAACAAGAGGGAATGTGGATGGCCTTGGGCAGTTTCCAGTAAGGCAAAACAGCCCCTCAGAGAGTGCCAGCAAGCCTTCCTCTGACTCACTCTCCAATGTCCATTTGACTTATAAAAATGTCATCAGCTTCCATGTGTGAGGAACACCATGATTTGCACTGTGCATGGGTCTCATTCTTATTATAGAAATGTGCCACCCTGTGTTTATCTCCTACGTGTGTTTCCTTGGTGTACTGTCCAGTAGTAAAACAATATAAGACACCAGGGGGGTATCTCTGTTACGTTACTTCCAAAACGTGGAATCCAATTGCTGTCACTGTGAGATTTGTGTTGTGCCTGTTTCCTCCTCCCCCTCCTCCTCCTCCTCCTCCTCCTCCTCCTCCTCCTCCTCCTCCTTCTTTCTCAGGGAGGAGCTCTGATGTACATTATGGACTCACCATCCATGGACCACAGTAATTGAGGGATGGAGAGGGGGATCTTTATGGGAGGAACTGGAGAATGAGGGTCCTTATCCTCCTTACTCCCCTCCCCCCAGAATGCTGAGACATAAGGAGTGAGTGGAACCCTGGGGAAAGGGGAATCAGGTGCTGACCTCACTGGCCTGATTTCCGTGGAGACCAGTATAAGTGGAGAGGGGTCATTCCTGAAGTTTCCAAGTTTTCCAGCCTGGGATCCTGGAAAGAATCTCTATACAGAAATAAAGTATGTGTTTGACTGTCTTATGCCTCTGTCTCTTCTCTAGGGAACCTAAATACCCTTTAGGAGGCTTAATGGGATGGTACTAGGAACCCTAATAACTTGCATAGCTAGAAGGATGAACCCAACATTCCGCAAACTCCTAACTCTGTGATGAAATGGGTTGGCAAGATGTGGGAACTGTTTCCAGGTTGAGATCTGGGGAGGTAAGGAGAGATTGTGTGATGTGACCAACTATGTCACCTGTAAATAGGGAGTGTGTCAGTTCAAGCCGTCTAGGATGCAGACACCAAGACAGAGTTACAAGTGCAAAAACTTTATTGGGGCACGGGGAACAACTGGGAAAGATAATGGGATAAAGGGGAGAGGAAGCAGAAGTAGCCAGGGAAAGGCTTCAGGCTGCTACACAGATGTGACAGCTGTGAATAAAGGGGTGGGGGAATGGGCAGGAAGAGCTTCATTCTGCAATACAGCTCCCGGGCTGGCCCAACAGCGTGCAGAGGTTGCCCAGAGAGAGGTCTCCCATTGGCAGAAATGGCCAGGCCTGGTACCCGACACGCTCAGCCACTGGCTGGAGCTCTCTGGAGAGTGTGGTCTGTGCTTGAATGCCATGGTGGGTCCTAAAGCCCTGCAGCTGGAGGCTGTCAGTTGACTGCACACCCCACCACTCTGGAAGGGAGATCTGAGCCACGTGCAATGACCACCACCAGAGCTTTGGTCCAGCCCCTTATGTTTGAAAGCACATGTCACAAAACCCTTGATGGGATTTGAAATGACAGTGATAATCACTATGAGCCCTAGAAACCTGTCTATTTAAATTGAGGCATCTTCAGTGGGGGAACATGGATAAGCTTCAAGAAATCTGCAAGTCCTCTTCGAGATCCCTGCAAATCATATGTAAAACATTGTGTGTGTGTGTGTGTGTGTGTGTGTGTGTTTCATAAAAGGTGCAATTAAACCTGAGTCTCCTCAAAAGAAACCATTCACTCTCTGCTCTCCAGAAGGAGGAGAGAAATTAAATTGTTTATAAAAGAAGGGCGAGGATCCTCGAGACCATCAGAATGCAGTGAGAGGCAGACGAGCCCCGGGAGAACCAGAATGGCTGCCGGGAAGCCGGAACCAGCTTTAGAATAAAGTCATAACTCACCTCCCATACCCAGATGAGATAAAGCTATAGAATGTCATTAAAAATGTTGGTGGCAGTAAAATCACCAAGTTCATGATGAAGGCATAAGCTCACTCTTCTCTATGGAAAGACAAGGATTTGCTAGCTAATGAAAAACCATGCCTTAGTTGTAAGTCAAGAAATAATACAAGATGTGGAGTATGGACATTCCCATGGAAATGCAAAGATGTTTTCATTTATTCCTGGGCACACGGGGCCTGCACACACACGGAAGATGCTTCACCTCGGGAGCCACACCTGGCTTTGGTACTACTCTCCCCTTGGTGGCCTCAAATCTTTTTCATTAAAATGTAGAGTATATGTGAGTGAGTGGAGCTCCTCAGCTCTGGGACCCGAGAGCAGGATTTCTGTCATGGCCCCCAGCAGGGGTGAGTGTGATGAGGACACACCAACAATGCTCCCTCCTTCATCTTCAGAGGTGAAGGGAGCACCTGATTATAGAAATTGCTTCCCTGAACCCCCCAGGCAATGCTGCGAGACACCATCATTTATTTCTACTCAGTTCGGGAAAACAGAGGGAGGGGGGTGAGGCCACGGAGCATCATATCTCACACCCAGCAAATTCCGCATAAAGGGATGCGCCCTTTGGTCCTGGCTTCTCTCTCGAGGAGGGCTGCTCACTAGAAACAAGTGACTACACGATGTCAGCAATGACCCTGCCACCATCCAATGGCATATTTTACTAGCTTCAGGGATTTTCATGCAGACAAATTCAAGCTCAGGTTCTCTGCATTGAGTGTACATGTCTCCTTTTTTTCTTTATTCTTTTTACTTCCAGTTTCTGTTTGTCCTCCACTTTTAATCCGACATTGCTCTTGTCCCTGCAAGCTCTATCCTCCTAATGCTCCCCCTGCTGAAATCTCTAGGTTTATCCCCACTGCTCTAGATGCCTTCCTGGTGCACTAATTAATGTGGAGTTTGGTCTGTGTTATGGACTACACGTTATGTCCCCCGCCAATTCATATGCCGAAACCCCCACACCAAACGTGATGGTGTTTGGAGATGAGGCCTTTGGGATGTGATTAGACCATGGAGGGCCCCTCATGATGAATCAATGCCCTTATAAGACAAGGCATGAGAGAGCTTGCTTCTCTCTGCTCTCTGCCATGGGAAGGACAAGATAAGAAGGCAGACATCTGCAAACCAGCAAGAGGGCCCTGATCAGAAACCAACCATGCTGGCACACTGGTCTTGCACATCCATCCTCTAGAACTGTGAGAAATAAAGGTCTATTGTTTCAGCCACCCAGTCTGTGGCATTCTGCTATAGCAGCCCAAACTGACTACAGCAGTATGGTAGTGAGAATGCACCCATCCCTACTCACAAATCCCTTTACTCATCTCTCCAAATCTCCCCTACCCACCCCACGTCCCCACCCACCCACGCTTTCCCTTCATCTCCTAACCCCCATCTCTCTTTCACCCACTTTCCTGAATTGAGATGGCTCTCAGAGCAGGGCTCCCAAGTTAGTCCCAACATTAAAAAGCCGCAGCTGAACAGAAGACATGGGTGTTATACACCAGCATGCAGGGGGCTCCCCCGTGGGTGGGTGGCCCTTGCCCTTTCTCGTATGTTCCCGTCATGCTTGAGGCCTCTTTGGCCCTGGGCGTTCATCCTCCCTGCATTGCAAGTGTACAGTAAATGGGGTGGGAGAAGGGACATAGGTCCCCAAGGTCCCTGCTTGATAGAGGAAAGGAGCATGTGAGTGGAAGTAGAAATGTGTGATGCAGAAAAGTCTGACGCCCCAAAAAGTGGAAGAACAAAACTGCGTCCTCCCCACCCCCACCCCCGGGAATGCTATAATAATAAGGGCCATGATAACAATGATGGCAAGGATTACTTTCTGGATTGCTTGTGCCAAATACTGAGTGTGAATTGCAGTATGAATCCTCACACACCATGAAATCAGTATTATTGTCCTTAATTTAATTTGAGAACAATGGGGCATAGTTGAAGCACCTTGTCTGCGATCCCATGGCCAGAATTGAATCCCAATGATGTCCAATTCCAGCACCCACAGCCTTAAGCAAGACCCTCTGCTGTCTTCTATTTGCCATACCCCTGGACCTCTGTCCTTCCCTTAAAGTTCCCGCAGCCAGGGCTCCATGACCCCCCCAAACACGTTGCCAGGAGGCTAGTTCATGAAGTGGTGTTTCCAGGAGCAGCAAACATCCATAGCCCCATTAGATCAGCAGAAAAATATTTCAAAATGTAAATTGTTCTCATAGTCTCTGTAGTTATTCTTCCAAATAGGCAGGATATGTAGCCACATCCTAGCTACGAACAGCAGAGTGCTCCTCAAGGACTTCCAGCTGAAATTAATCTTAGCACACTCAGTCTTGAGTACATAAAATTCCCTAGGTAGGTACTTCTTTGGAGGATAAAGGCTTCTTTTAGAAAGACAAATGTGTCAGGCATGGTGGCTGACGCCTGTAATCCTAGTAGCTCAGGAGACTGAGGTGGGAGGATCACTCAGAGACCAGGAGTTTGAGACTAGCCTGGGCAATAGTGAGACCCCCATCTCTAAAAAAATAATTAATATTAATTAAAAATAAAAAAATATGTCATTGGGTAAGGTAATATCTTACGTTTACAACTAGCAACTTGTGTATCTGTATTCTTCCTATAAGGCTAGCTTAGCCCAGATATAGGAAGCAGAGGTGCAGGGGCGCTGCTTCATTGCCTGTGAGAATGGTGCACAAGGGAAGCTATTATAAGGCCAAGATGAACCAGAATATTACCCCAAAGATTGTCCACAGAATTGCTGAGTCAGGAAAGAAAGGTAAGCTCAGTATCCAAGCAAAGGAACTGAGAAGTTGAAAACTAGAGGGAGCAAGTCAATTATTTTCAAACCCTAATAGGCATAATTTACCTAGGGGATTTGCCAAGATCTGCATTCCTGGCCTCATTCCCAGACATCCTGATTTAATAGACCACTGGCTAGGCCAAGGAACCTGCATTTTAACAAGCACAGCACTGATTATAGTGCAGATGGCCCATGGAACCAGCACAGTAGGCAAAACAGAAACAGAAAACACATTGGAAAGTCAATGAGAAGGCCTTTGACAGGAAAGAATGAATTACTAGTGGGTGAATGGAAAGGGTTCCTAACACACAGGCCTACCTCACTGGGCCAGGGTAGATTCTCAAAGGTCCAGGCATGAGATGTTGGTTGGCAGTGAGGCCTTAGGGTCAGCGCCATGCGAGTGAAGAGGGATAGTGGGAGGAGGATTGGGGAGGGGAGGTTACAACCCAATCTACTTTTCCACTTTGTTCTGTCTGGCCCCATTCCCAGCATTTTCTTCCAACATTTCAATATACTATCCCTCTAAAGCAAAGATGCTCACTATCCCCTGCCTGCATACCCTGCCCCTGCTTTAGTCTTCCTTCATGAAAGTTTGCAAAATCAGAACTAAAATCTAAAAATTTCACTTTCCAGATTTCCCCATTTCTGGGAGGCCCCAGTCTTGAACTGTGTCCAGCTCAGGATGAAATTGTTTCTTTTCCCTGAATTCTAAAACAATTCCCAGATTCTAAAACAATTCCAACTTTATAGGAAAATACTTTATTTTTATACAATCCTAACACTCAACCCAATTTTATGACTTTTTCAATTATTTACAACTTTCCTCTTACATTCAGCTCAGATTCATATCTGAGCAAGGACAGAAGTCTACATAACAGAGCAATGTTATTCATGCAGGATGTGGCGAGGGGAAGGTTGAAAAATTACTAAGACAAAAACAGAAGTCAGATAAATTTTCTCTTTATAACAAGTAAAAAAAAAAAAAGACATGAATCACACCTCTCCCTAATTTTATCTCTTATTAGACAACAGTACTGGATTCCATGACATATCACGATGACAGGGACGGCACCCACAGTGTGGTTGGGGGCTGGAGTATACGATCCCTCCATGCCATTTCTTGGCCACATAATGACAACAGGCCTCATTGTGAGATTCCCCAAAACTCACTCTTTCAACAAATATTCACTGAATCCCTAGAAATGTTCCTTCATAGAATATGAGCCATTTCCATGGAAGCAGGGCAATGTTGATGTTTTGATACGCTAGAAATAATCTCCAATGGTCCCTGTGACAAGGACTATGATGCTTCCTTCAATTCAGGGCACCTAGCCCTTCATTCTTCCACTCTGTGATCTCCTACCATGCACCAGGCCCTGTGCTGGGCGTCAGGACGCAGCAGGAGTGAAAACAGACGTGTTCCTACTCACAAGCAGCATTCAGGCTAAGGGAAAGGTATGCAAATCAAACAATCTCAGAAGAGAGAGTATAATTAACAACTGAGATAAGGACTTACAGGAAGAAAGGCTCTTTTATGAAAGCCTGTAACAATGGAACTAGACCTAGGATTTGAGATCAGGGAAGTCTTCTCTGAAAAAGTGAGATCCTGGGGAAGCCTGCGAGTTGACTGGACAGAGGGAAAGAGTCTTCCAAGCACAGGGAATGGCAGGGGGAGAGGCCCGTGAGGGACTATGGCATTTTCGAGGTACTGAATAAGCGGGACATCAATGTGCCTGGATGGAAGAGGGAGGAGAGTTTGGTGGGAAGTGAGTCTGGAAGAGAGGGAGGCAGAGGATGTTGGAGACCCTTGTAGGCCATGATAAGGATTTGGATCTTAGTCTTAAAGCAAAGGAAGTCACCAAAAGATTTAGGAAGTGATAGGATCAAACTTCTTTTGGAAAAGATCACTCCAGCTGCAGGAAAACCAATTAGGAGACAATTGCTATTGTCCAAGGAAGAGGAGGTGGGATCTGGGACTAAATTGGGAGGTGTGGGTAGGGGGAAAAGCAGATGGATTTGAAACGTGTTTAGGAGCTATATGAGAAACTTTGTTGGTGATGGGTTGCACTGGTTATGAGGAAAGGGGAGGTTTCAAGGGTGAATTTGATTTCTTATGTAACTAATTAAATGATGCCATCATTTATTGAAACAAAGAACACTGAGATACCAAGCTTAGGGGAGGGGAGAGGCAGAAATATTATGAGTTTGATCTTAAATATGCTGCGTGGATAACTTTTAGACATCAAAGCAGATACTAAGTTGTAAGCAGATGGATTTGCAGATCTGGAGCTCAGGGAGCAGTCTGGGCTGAGGATATCAATTTGCAAGTCAATTATAGATGGCACTTATGCTATGGGCATGAATAAACTAGCCAAGTATGATAGTATTGGCTAATCAGCTGCAACTTTTAATAGCTGAGGAGTCAGACTCTGCCTAAAAAGAAAGAGAATGTTTCAAGGAAAGATTTCTGTGATGTTACATACTGAGAATTAGTGGAGATAGAGAGGAAGTAGAAATTGCTCAGTAGGTTTAGTGTTGAAAAGATCAGTGGTGCCCTTAGCAAGAGCTGTTTGAATGGAGTCATGAGATAAAAGCAGATCACAGTGAGCTGAGGGATGACTGCTTGGTGAGGAAATAGAAATTCAAACCTACAGAATTTCAAAAAGGCTGGTAGAGAAGGAGAAGACAGAAAAGGTGTTAGCTAGAGGGATTGTGGGACCAAGGGAGGTATTTTTAATTTGCATTTGTTGTTCAATAGAAGAGATTTGAACGTGCTTCCCTGCCTACAGGAATAATCCTTTTGAGAAGTTATAGTTGAAAATATAGGAGGGAAAAGAGATAATTGTCTGCAATTTCTGAGAAAGCAGAATGGTGGTATGCAGAGCACACCTAGAAGATGGAAGACAAAGGGTGAAGGCAGGTTAGATTTGATAGCAGGATATCACAGAAATTCCTCTAAATGATGGTTTCGATTTTCTCTGAAAAGCAGACAGCAAGGCCACCTACTAGGAATGTAGCAGGAGGTTGTGGAACGGGGCTATGAGCATATAGAAGATTTCAAATAATCATTGCAGATTTCCTAGAAACTGTGATTCAGTAGTTCTGGGGCTGTGCCTCCAAATCTACATTTTTAAACAAACAACAGAGCAGAGTCTGATACAGGGACCAGACTTTGAGACACACTGGCTGAGTTTTAGGACGTTTCCCTTTGTGTCCCCATGTGAAAACCACTGTCAAGAATGGAAGGAAAAGATGTTTCCAAAAAGTTCGCATTGGTGTACATGATAAACTGTGTGATTCTGTGTGTCCAAATAATCCCATTCCCACAGGGGGCTGTTTGACCAAGGCAACTCTGGAGCCATTCTTGACCTTATGGGAAATTTAATGCATCTTAATTCAGTTCTGAGGCAACTCAACATTAACTCAAGCTAGGCTCTTATTCTGACTTCAGGTTCTAGTCCTAATACCCAGTTGCTATGGACTGAATGTTCGTGTCCCCCCACAAAATTCATGTGTTGAAACCTAATCATCAATGTGATGGTATTTGGGTGTGGGGCTTTTGGGAAGTGATTATGTCATGAGGGTGAAGCGCTCATGAATGAGCCCACACCCCTTATAATACAGACTCAGAGAGCTCTTTGGTCCTTTCTGCCATGCACTGACCCAGCAAGAAGACAGCTGTCTATGAACCAGGAAGAGGGCCCTCACCAGACACTGAATCTGCTAGTGCCTTGAACTTGGGCTTCCCAGCCTCCAGAACTGTAAACAATAAATGTTTATTGTTTAAGGCACCCAGTCTATGGTATTTTTCTTAATATCCCAAATCAGACTAAGACACCAGGATTGTATTTTGTTCATGCTACACTCAGCTAAATCCTTCCATTCCCAGAATCAGCATGAGTTACAACATTAATCATCTAATTTATCTATGAGAATTCCAAGATAATAGTCCATGAGTATGCACAAAAAGGTCAAAGTCAACTTCACCCAGTTTAATTTTGTAAGAAGAATAATGTTTTGAAAAAGCATTGTAGGGGGGTGGGGGAGGGGATGGGGGTATGCCTACACAATGAGTGCATTGCGCACCGTTTGGGGAGTGGTAACACTTGAAGGTGCTGACTCGGGAAAGGGGGGGTGGGGAAAAAAATATGAAACTATTGTTTTTAACTTGCACTGTTCACTTAATAATTTATCATGAACATTTCCCATATTATTTCATATCATTGTACAAGAAATAATGTATACATTATGAGGACATACTGTATCTAACAAGATATACTGTTAGACTCTTTGATTCTGTAAAATTAAATAAAAAAAAATAAATAAAGTGCAACTATAAAAAAAAAAAAAAAAAAAAAAAAAAAAAAGCATTGTAACTGTGCCAAGATGACACATCTTGACATATGAATAGCTTCTGTCCATGAATTTGAAGCCTGAGGATAGACCAGTGAACTCTACAAGGCATCTTACTTGGTTTTTTGTCACTTTCTCAATGAACTTTCCTTCACTCTTTGCTTAGCTAACTCCCATTTATTCTTCAAATCTCAGATCAAATGTTACTTCCTCAGAAATGTTTCCCCTCGCCCTTAGCCTCAATCCCAAATAGATCCCTGTCGTTATTTTCTCTTCTCAGACTCTTCTCTTCTTCCATGGCACTATCACAATTTGTAAAAATACACTACTTGTATGATTTTTTAAGTATGCAATCTCTAATAGACTATAAATCCTATGACAAGCCCATGCTAGTTTTGTTTTACAATGTACACTCATTCCCTAGCACAGAATCAGGCACAAAGGGCTGATTTTAGATTAGATTAGCTCAAAAAAAACTATTGAATAAATACAGTAAATGAGTGAATACATAATTGAGGTAAAGTTTAATAGGGGTTAATAACATTATAGCTGTATTTGCAATCTATTTTTTTCTCATAGCAAACATTCAATTAAGAGATTCAAATCTGAAATATGTCTCTAGAGTGAAGCTAGTAGAGGATTTTATCATTACTTGCCAGGAAATGGCCCTATAATTAGGAGAAATTAATTGTTTACCATTTTTGAGATAGGTAAAACCCATTTTGAGTTTTCAAGGGACACAAGGAGATCATATTGCTTAATATGAGATGGTCCACAAATAGTGATATTTTGGTCAACAACTAGTTCTCTGGAAAAAAAAAATTTTTGCAGCATTTTCTGACACTCCTTGTATAAATACTACCACCATGGACAATTTCAAACTACCAATGATTTAACAACCAGCTCACTAAATTTCTGAAAAGTTGACAATTGGCTCCCATACGTTGGTGCAGAGCAGATGCAACACACCATCCTCATAGACTTATTACTGTAGTGCTGAAAGTTATCTAAGTCACCATCTTCTCTGCCATGTTTGGTAATATAAAACCTCGGTGAAAGAATCAAGGACTTTGTTCAAGAGTTAGAGATCAAACATCTTTCTGAGAAAGAAAACAGATCTGGCTTTGCTGAAAATTATCGCCATGGCTCCTCTCTGTAGGGAGACAGGCTGACTTTCATCTGGAAATGATACTGGAGAGGGGATTCCAACTTTAATGAAATTGTATCAACTAACTCCAGTCATTTGGAACATCATAGGGTCTACATATACCTTAGGAAGTCAACTCCTACCCCATCCTTGCTGGTTTCCAGAGCAACATGTAGTGATAGCCTTCCAAGCTCTGGTCAGTCTAGCTGAGAGATGTGATATCCAGGGAAGAAAATCTAAGACAGTGGCTCTCAAATCTTTATGACTGTCACTTAGAGAAATCTACTCCAATAGACAAGAATTCCATGAGGATAACACACTGGAGCAAACACATTTTGAGAGGATTATACAGACATCAACTTCAGCAATACAGTTGATGCTTATATACATCATAATTTATTGTGGGGCTAACCAAACAAACTTCAGAAAAATAAATGTATGCTTTAAAAATCAAGAATAGTTGCCATAGAAAAGCCCAATAAAAGTGGGATACTGCTAATGATGAACTGATAACAAGACACCCTGATCTCTGATTTTGCAGCATTATCAAGCTGCAAGTCTGTGGAGTACCCAGACTTCTTGGTAGAATGCAGAATTGGGATCCTTGGGACATTCTAGTGTAATGTTTTTTTGTTTGCTTGTTTTTTGAGACAGAGCCTCACTCTGTTGCCAAGGGGCTAGAGTGCCGTGGTGTCAGCCTAGCTCACAGCAACTTCAAACTCCTGGGCTCAAGTGATCCTTCTGCCTCAGCCTCCCGAGTATCTGTCACTACAGGTGTGTGCCACCATGCCTGGCTAATTTTTTTTCTATATATATTTTTAGGTATCCAGATAATTTCTTTCTGTTTTTAGTAGAGATGGGGTCTTGCTCTTGCTCAGGCTGGTCTGGAACTCCTGACCTAGAGTGATCCTCCCACCTCAGCCTCCCAGAGTGCTAGGATTACAGGCATGAGGCACTGTGCCCTCCCAATATACACTATATTTAAATACATATATATTTATACTTATTATATATACTGTACATATATAAACTATTATATATAAACTAAATATATGTGCTTACCTATTTCTACATTTAAATCCAGACATATGCTTTATATATACACACTCATAAAGTACAAATTAAGGATTTAAATACATATATATTTGTCTACTTCTACATTTAAATATATATATAGTTTGTCCTTTTTTACATAAAAGGAGAGGTACTATATAAATATTTTATAATTTGGTCCTTTCACCTAACAATATGCCTGAAAGATTTTTTTATATCAATACAAACAGATTTATCAGTTTTTAATTGCTGCATAACATTAAGGGTTCATAAATTATTTAAGCATTCCCCTGTGGATACACATGTAGGCTATTTTTTCATTGTGCATGTGTGATTGTTTCTCTGAGAGAGACACCTGAAAGTTGAATTGCTGGACTGAAAGTTATGCATACTTTGAATTTCTATAGAAAGCACCAAATTGCTGTTGTATTTGTTCCCAAAAGGTTATTTATTTTCCCACCACCAATATAGGAAAGTATCTATTTCTCTCACATCTTATGAATAATGGATATTAAATCAATCTTTTTAAAAATATTTGCCTATTGTTAATTTTATGTGTTAACTTGGCTAGGCCATAGTATTGAGATATTTGATCAACACCAGTCTACCAGTCTACTAGGAAGGTATCTTTTAGAGGAGATTAACATTTAAATCAGTAGACTTTGACTAAAGCAGATCATCCTCCATAATGTGTGTGGTAAAACAGTTGGAGACCTCAAGAGAAAAAGACTGAAGAAAAGGGAATTCTGCCTCCAGTCTGTCTTTGGACTTGAGCTGTAACATCGACTCCTCCTTGGATCCCCAGCATGAGCCTGCCCCAAAGATTTCAGACTTGCCAGCCTCCACACAATTGCGTGAACCAATTCCTTTAAATAAATACACACACACATACACACACGCACACACACACACCCTGTTGGTTCTGTTTCTCTGGAGAATTCTAACACGCTTGTTAAGTGAAAAATTATATCTCAGCTTAGTTTCAGTTTGCAATTTTCTGACTACTAGTGAAGTTCAAAGTTGTTTATATAGTTTTACCATTTTTCTTGCTTTCTCTGTGATTTTCTGTTAATAACCTTTGCCCATTTTGAGTGGGTATTTTGACTTGTTCGTGTAGGAGCTCTTTCCATATTTGCATTTTGATTATTTCTTTTGTAAGTTGTACAATCTGCCTTCTGTCATAATGTGGTGACTTTGTAGCCTCTGACCTTAGACATTCTCTGCAGTCTAAAGAATGGCTATTACCTCTCTACCCACCCACAGCTGAGCCTCTCCGCAGCTGCAGGCTTCTCTGTGCTGCTTTCTCCATAATTCAATCACATCTATTTTCTACCCTTTAGGAGCCCTCCAGTTTTTCAATTTACAGTGTTTTTGTGGGTGCATTCTTTCTCTTGTACCTTTTGTGCCATTTCAGACAAGATCAAATGTGTTCAGGGGATATGGCCATAGACCTTTTTTTGCCATTTCAGCAGGATTTGGTGAGGGCAGGGAGGTAAGTGTGGGAGCTCAGCTGACTACATTGAACCAAAAACTCAGGGAAACACTTAACAATGACAGCAAGACAAGAGTTTTCAAAATCTTTAGGACCCAGCTGGTTACATTTTTTAAAACCTGTTCAAATATAGTAATAGAACCTAAAACCATACAATTATCCCTAACTTGCAATGAAGAACAAACAGAACAGTAACAAGCTCTTTTAAAAGTACCAGTAAGTGCCTAACAAGTGGGATACTGTACAAAGAGGACTATAGGAATATGCTTTTGGAAATCTAAATGTTTACCATAGCAAAGTAGCTGATACAATCACTGGAGGAGTTAAAATAATATACAATTATGCATACAATTAAGACTAATTTGTTTCTTTTTTATATAGAGTTCTGTTTGGTTTTCATGAAACAGAAAGAGTTGCATTTGATGGAGAAAATACTACTTTTTACGTTGTGTATAATTTACAAACAAGAATTAGGCATTCATGAAGCCAAAGACATTCCTTCCCTGAACAACATCTTAACACAGAACAATTGGGGAAACCACTCGCAGATACTGAGGGACAGACAGCAGGTTCCCAAACACTGCCTGCTAAACAGCCCTTGTGGGCGAGAATGGAAAGAGGCATGAGATTTGCCTCCTGAGTTGGAAACAGATGGCCGATTTCACTCCCTCCATCTCCTAACAAACCTAGTGGTTAGCAAAACTCTGGCCTGGCTGCCACATTTGCCTGTCCCCACCCCAATCCAGCCAGCTCCCCTCCATTGTCGTTTGGAGAAACCTTGGGGGAGCCATCAGGCAAGTGCCCCTTCCCTCCCCATGACCCAAGCTGACTCCAGGATATAATTTGCAGCACAAAATAAAAATTCAATAACCCTCATTCAACAAGCAGAGCGACAGCCAAGCATTAAAATAAGCAGGAGTCCTTTGAAGCACAGGTGCGTGCCCATGAAGCCAGCCCTAGTTGGCCTGTTGGATTCTTGAGCGCCTCAGGGGGAGAAACAGTGGAGATGAGCCACCCCTCGGCAGAGGTCCATGGAGACATCCATTCATTCTTGCCACCAGATACCCAGGGCCACCCTGGTTTCTGCCCTTTCCTTTCCAAGGCCTGGCGGTCCTATTCTGCAGCTTTGCCTATAATTCTGTGAACTCTCACCTCGTTCTAAAAATTTCTTTTGGTTTGGTTTGGTTTTTGCTTGTAAGTTTCTGTGGTTTGCACTAAGAGATCCTAATTGACACAAGAAATAAAATGGTTCCCATGTATTGGGCATGTTTTTATACTAGGCATAGGAGAGAAGGCACTGAACAGTCAGTAAGTTCCCTGCTTTCACAGAGCCTCCTTAGCATAATAGACAATGAGTCAATGAATAAATAAATCATTTCTAAGAGTAAAAATTACTACGAAGAAAATAAACAGGATGGTGTGATAGAAGGTATCTGAGGAGAGGAGCACTTAGACTCAGGGGACCGGATCCCATAACTAAAAAAGAAGGAAAAGACATATGAATGGTAATAGTTGTTGGCATTTATCGAACACCCATTCTGCATCAGGCTCTACGCTAAGCACTTACACCATCATCACATTTGGCCCCCACAACAACAGTATGGGGTCAGAGCGATTTGCCATTCCCGTATCACAGATGGGAACACTGAGACTTGGAAGAGTCAGATTTGTTCAAGTGCTGTGAGTGATAGAGCTGGGCTCTGAATCCAGGCAATCTGGTTCCAAAGCCCTCATGCCTAAGGACTATGCCGTACCACCTGCCCATGGACAGTCCAGGCAGCATTAACAAAATTCAAAAAGATATGGAAATTCAAGGTGTCCCCATGAAATAGCAAAATGAGATGACCAGCCTTCTATCCCACGTGAAGATGGGGTCTTGCTCACCTTCCCCAACATCGTCAGGGGGCTCACTT
This sequence comes from Eulemur rufifrons, assembly GCF_041146395.1. NCBI lineage: Eukaryota > Metazoa > Chordata > Mammalia > Primates > Lemuridae > Eulemur > Eulemur rufifrons. The sequence continues at coordinate 56,741,803 of NC_091001.1, forward strand.
TTTCCCAGAACCATGTCTTTGGGAAACACAGAGATTTATCTCATGTCCACCACTGGGGCAGTCCAAGCCTCCCACTCTGTATTTCTGATCAGCACACTTTGCTCCTGATCAAAACCCAGAACCCAGAGCCCACCACCCCACATCCTATGTATGTCCCCCATGCACACCCCTACCCCCAAAACACTAGCACAAGACTGTAGCATGTAGTGGCCTTTTACTGAAAGTTAGAAATAACAGTGGGGGTAACCTCACAGCACAGAACTAGCAGCCACCTAAAGTTGAACATTAGGCATCGCTGTCGTAGAGTTCAGATCAAGGTCTACACTTGACTGACTGGACCACAAAGATCCACAAAGGACGATGGAGAGAGGCATCCATCTCCTGTGGGGCCCTAGGCATTGTGGTGAGAGGAAGAAAGAGAAAGGGAAAATTAAGAGATTAAACCTCCCCGAGATTTAGCCCAGAGGAGGAAGGTATGCCCCATTTATAATAGCACTCACATACGCCAGATAAAACTAAATGCTAATTTTTTATCTACAGCCTGGGTAGTGAGGGGCTCATGAAGACGGCTTGGTCAAACAGAGACAAAATAAAGGACCAGAACCACCATTTCCTCTTCCCATTTGATGCTACACTTTTAAAAACTATATTTAAAGAACCATACTATTTATAGTTTTGTATCTTTCTTTTTCATTTAAAATAAAGTAACATTTTTCTGTTGTCATTAAACATTCTGTGATACTTTTTATATTTTCAAAACATTTATATTTAGAAGCGTCTACTCTAATTTGCTTAGCTGTCACTCTATTTAGGTTTATTTTTTCAATTTTCATTATTATAAATAACGAGGTGATAAGCTCTCTGCACTCCCATTTATTTCCTAGACATGAAAAAGTCAAGATTAATGAATATTTTAGGGTTCTTAGTAAGTTCTGCCACATTGTTTTGCATAAATAAAATACTAAAATTAACAATTACAGCAGCAGTGGATGAATGGGCTGATTTCACCGGCACTTTATAATCATTTATTCAACAAATATTTATCAAGGGTCTGTTAAGAGCTAGTCATTATTTTACATGCAGGAGATACTGTCATAACTGAGACAGAAAACATCTCTTTTCTCAGGGAGCCTCAACAGAGGATATGTCATGCAGTAATAAGTTCTGTGAAGGAAATGAAGGCTGACAAATGGATAGAGCAGGGGACCAGCAGCCCCAGGACCATCTCTTGCCAGCTGCCTGTTTCTGTAAATAAAGTTTTGTTGAAACACAGCCACAGCCATTCATTTATGCATTGTCTGTGACTCCTTTCCCTCTACAAGGGCAGAGTTGAGTAGCTGCGACAGAGCCCATATAGCTCACAAAGCCCTGTGGTTGACAGGGCTTTTTCCTAAGGGAGGGAAGGTCCAAACCCTCCTGGGATGCTGCATTGGCCGTGGTAGGCTAACTGCAGTAACAGATAGACTCCAAAACGTATGTTGGCACGTATGCAATAGGAATTTATTTCTTGTTCGCATAACGATGGTGTGTATGTAAATAGACTGGAAGGATCCAGTCTAGCCAGGTCTTTTAGGGACTGTGAATTGACAAGGCTTTGTTTCTCCAACACTTGGCTTCAGGCCATGCTCGGATTGCCCTCTATTCCAACCAGCCAGAAAGAACAAAAAACATGGTGTATTTCTGCCTGGGAGGTTTTTATGGGCCCGACCCAGAAAAGGCTTACATCAGTTTCACCAACACTCCACTGGCTAGAACCCAGGCACACGGCAGCAGCTGACTGCATCGCTTACTGGGAATTGTAGTCCCTGACTGCTCAGCACGTCCCAGCTCTACACCATGGAGCAGTGAGGGCACAGGCTGGGGAGGGACAGCAGCCTCTCTCTGTCTCAGATGGCATAAAGTTTCCAACTTCCAGCAAGAGTTGGCAATTCATTATTGTTTTATTGTGCATATCCTTGGTTAATACTAAAGTATATATATAAAATTTTTATATGTTTCTTAGCCATTTATAATTCTGCTCGCTGAATTTCCCATCTTCATGCCCTTTGTTCATTGTTCTAGTGAGGTCTTGGAATTTATTTTATTTTATTTATAATAGGTTTTATTAATTACTGAATAAATACAAAACAAATGTATAGCATAAGTATAAGAAATGACAATAGAACAAACTGAAGTACTCAGCATTAAGAAACACGAAATAAGCACACATTGAAAAAATTAAAATTATTTTTTTAAGGGTAATACATCACATGGTACAAATTCAAAATGTACAAAAAGATATACATTGAAATTTTTGCCTGTCCCCAGTAAGTAAAGCACTTCCTCATTCTTTTTTATAGCTACATAGTATTATATTGTATAAATTTAGCATCATTTATTTAACCAGTCACCTACTGATTTATATTTAGGTTTTTTCCTAATATTTTGCTGTTATAAAAAAACAATGCTGCAATGACTAACCTTGTATGTAAATAATTTCACACATATACATCTGTAGAATAAATTCCTGTGTCAAAAGACATATATATTTCTATATATGTGAGAGTGCTTGTTTTCCCTGTACTTTTACCAATGAAATGTGTCATTAAACTTTATCAATGCTGTAGGTAAAAATGGTTTCATGGTGGAGTTTAGATTTGCATTTCTCTTATTACTGAAGCTGAGCGTCTTTTTACATGTCAACAATCATTTGCGTTTGCTCTTCTGTGAACTGTTTGTTCATCTTCTTCATTTATTTTTATAAGGCTTGTTGGTCTTTTTCTTACTGATTTGTAAACATGATTCATTTAGGGAAATTTGCTCTTTATCTAATATTAATCCTCTTCCCCCCACCCAGTTCATTTGTCTTTTTACTTTGTTTAGATGATTTGTGCCATGCAGAAATTCTTTATTATTATGTCGTCAAATGTATCAAACTTTTCTTTTATGGTTTTTGAGTTCTGTGATTTCTTTTTTTATTTATTATTTCAGAATATTATGGGGGTACAAACAATTTGGTTACATAAATTGCTTTTATACCATGCCCATCACCCAGATAATATGCATTGTACCCATTAGGTGTGATTTTAACCATAACTTCCATCACTCCACCTGCTTGATTTCTGATGAATGTTATTTCCATATGTGCACATAGGTGTTGATTGATGAGTTCCAATTTAATGGTGAGTACATGTGGTGTTTGTTTTTCCATTCTTGTGATACTTCACTTAGAAGAATGGTCTCCAGCTGGTTTTGGAATTTTTTTAAATCATTTTTATCAGTGCTTAAATAATCAAAAATTATAATCACCATTTGTTGTTTTCCTTTTCATGTTTACACAGTATTTGAAGGGTGGAAGATTTTTTAATTTTATATGATCAAATTTATATGTTTTGACTTTGTAATTCCTTCCACTGTTTTCCACTTGGGAATATCTTACCTATTCAAAGATACACATTCATTTGCTCTCTGTTTTCTTCAAGTTTTTTCAAAGCCTCATATACACTTTTAAGTGAGGTTCTAAGTTTATTACTTTTGAAAATAGCCAATTTTCTTAACACCAGTTGTTAAACAATTCTCATCTTTCTAATTGATTTGTGATGCCTCATTTACATTTTAAGCTATTTTCTGTTCCAGAATGTGTGTCTATTTTTGTCTTGAGTCAGTACCATGAAATTTTAATTGTTATATTTTTAATAATCTTTTTATATATTATATTCAAACCTGGTAAGCGAAGTCCTTCCCATATTACTTCTTTGCCAAATGTTTATTAACTGTATTGCTCATTTATTTTTATAGATGTATTTTTATCTCATTACAAAAATAATAAATATGCACTTTTATTTCAAAAAATACAGTGTAAAATAGAAAGTTTTTAGTTAGCTTTTATAATAGTTTAATTACATTCCTTTTAAATTTCTGGCATTATTATAATTATGTCTACATTATATCCACGTATTAATTTAGGAAATCAACATCTTCACAACCTAGAAAATACTCCTCGTTTGTTCTTTTATGTTCTTCAGGAACACTTTCTGGCTTTCTTCATATGGATCCAGCACATTTCTTACCAATTTTATTCCTAAGTGTTTTAATGGTATTTAAATACACTATTCTTCCAATTTGGTTTTTGCTGATATGTTCTAATGCTATTAATTTGTATCTATTTATGTTGCAGCTGGTCATATAGGTTTTCAATTGATTTTCTTAAATTTCCTAGAGAAACAATCTTATCATTTATCAAACAAAAATAATGATCTATTTTTGTAAATAAATTTATCGCTCTTCTGTTTTGTGTTTTGTGTGCTTTTCAGTTCTTGCTTCACCGCACTCGCTAATACAATGTTGCCCAACGCACGGTCCACAGAACCCTAGTGTCCCATGAATTTGGAAAATGTTAGGACTTTATTTCTCCCTCATAGTTTCACTACTTAGACTTGAGTATTCACAGCTTTGAAAAGTCATGTGGTAAAGGATTCTAGTTAAACTTATTTAACCCCGTGTCACTAGTATATTCAGTGTCCTAGCAAAACATCTGTTAATATGCCTCCAGACAATGGCAGTCCTACCTAAAGCACCCCATCCCCCAGCATGTGTCCTCTTAACCCTTCCTACCTAGGAACTCTGCAGCCACCACTGCTTAGAAAACCTGTGCTCATGAATTAAAGTTGTCCATGATTCTGAACAACTTCCAAAACAATGTTGAAATAGGGTTGTGATAAAAAGACACCCTTTTATCCATTAATGGGATATATAGTAGTTAACTCTGTTTATTTGTGTTCTTTTTTTCCCTGAATAGACTTGCCAGAAGTTTATATAATTTATTGTTTTTTAAGAATTTGCTCTTTGATTTATCAATTCTATAATTTTTGTGTTTTAATTCAATAACTCTCCTTTTATATTTACTGTGTTTTCTTCTATTTTCTTTTCTTGAATGTATTTTGCCATCATCTTTTCTAATTTCGGGAGCTAGGTGCTTAGTTCATCTATTTTCGTATTTTCAACTATCCATCAAAACTTATGGGACTTAGCCAAATGCTACAGTGCTCCCATTATTCGAGAAAAGAAAAGGAGGAAAAGATTAACTTATTAAATTTCAAGCTCATTGCTTCTCTCACAGCACACAACACATTAATTAAACTTTATCTCAAAAAGAGCTAAGAGAGATAAGATTGGGGAACTACTGGCTTTTTGAAACAACTTTGAAAAACTAATGAGGCACGGAGGACCCCAAATCCAAATTCCCTTCAACTCTGGGCAAATCAAAGTCATATGATCAGCATAGAAAGAGCTCAGCCCAAACTAATACACCATCATCAAGGGCCCTTTGGGAAGTAAATGTTGGCCTTATATTCAGTTCAAATTGGTCTTATGGTTTTAGAATATGTTTTGATTTGAGTTCCTGCAGAAGCCAACCCTGAGGCAAGAATTTCCAAGCAAGTCATGTTTTGGGAGGCAATCCCAGGAGGCACCATTAGGGCCATGGGAACATGAATTGAGGAAGGAAGGAAGCCAATGGAAGGAGTGTTATCAAACAAATTACCACTATCAGCAACTGTAGCTTGATTCTGCTTGGAGATCTGGGGGCCAGTGTAGAGCCCATGCCTCCCAGTTGCCCCATCCCATGGTGAGGGAGCTGGGGCATTTATGTATACAGCAACTCCTGTCAGTTGCCTGAAGGCTGCTGGGGCACTTCAGGCCTGCACCTTGCATAGGAAAAGCCCACAGTTCAGGAAATGCACTCACTGGCAGTCAGAAGTCAGCCCAGTGTGCGTGAAGTGATATAGGTGAGGGGATAAGATAACAGTGGAGAGTGAGGGGATGGCATAGGGACATTGAATTTCCTTCCCTTCAACTAGCCATGAATATCTCGGCTGGGCTTGAGAGCAGTGCCTGGAGTTATTTATGTGCTAATTTGCTTTCTGAGAGACATCAAACTGTAAAAGGGATTTGTTTCTAGGGCTGCCCCATGACCTACTGCTATACTCTCATCGCCATAGAAGCAACCTCTGGAAATGCAACAAAAAAGGAGCAAAGGGTGAGTCCATCCGTGGATGCTGTCCAGGGATGATAAAGCACTGGGGGCCAGTGATAAGGACGGTAAAGGAGGAGACACCAGAGGTCCCTGGGGGTGTTGCCAAATAGATTCAAACTTCAGGGCATTTAAATTGTCAGAGGAATAAAAAGGGCAGAAGGGACAAATTGTACTTTCATGACAATTTTATTGTCTTCATAATTGCTTCGCTCTTCGAGGAAGCCCTTGTGTTACAAGATCCTAAACCATAGTTAAGAAAAATGTCCGCTCTCCTTTGTCTAGTTCTGTCTACATGACCTTGAGTCAATTTCTTCACTGCTGAATAGAGAGAGAAATAAAAACTGCTTCACCCAGAGAGTAGTTGTAACAACTGATTAAATGTAGGGAAAGCCTCTTGATTAATAAGTGCTTGCTTATAAAAGTAAATAGTTCTCACAAGAATTTGCTCAGCTTAATTAGTGTGGCAATCTGTTCTCCAAAGCAGAACACAAATGCCTTATAAATAAAAGGAATTCGATCCTATTTTTCATTGCCAATTTCCGAACAGTGGTGAATAATAAAATCGAGGTTCCAGTCAGCTCTTTTACACTGATAAATTTACTCTCCAAAGTGATATTTTGAAAATTAAAATGTGTTTTCATCATACCATGCCCTTTTAATAAATGTAGTTTTCTTTCATTCATTAGCTGAGTTTTATAAACTGTACAGTCATAGCACAATAGTCATAGTCACCAATAGTACTGGCCTTATTTTGCTGCATGGAACTCTGAGTAGATCTATCAAGAAGCTTTTCAACTGCAGAAAATATGTCACCTAGGTCATCGTCACCTGTCTGCTTTTGTGATGAATGACTTCCTCATCTAAAGCCCTCACACGCCAATTTACAGTACTGCTTTCCTCTTCATTTGTGATGACAAACAGCTGTGTCCTCACAAAACTCCCTCCCTAATTTCAGCTTAAATTTAGAGCCCACAGGATCATTGTACCTGGCTCAGTTTCTGCACCACGCAGGTCTGTGCACGTGACTTGTCACAGCAAAATACAAAATACCACAGACTGGGTGGCTTAAACAACAGATATTTATTTTTTCACAGATCTGGAAGCTAGAAGTCCATGATCCAAGTGCTAGCAAATTTGGTTTCTGGTGCAGGTTCCCTTCCCGGCTTGTAGTCAGCCACCTTCTCACTGTGTCTTCACATGGCCTTTCCTCTCGTGTCTCCTCTTCTTCTAGGACCCTATACCTTCTCATAAGAGCCCTACTGAATCAGGGCCCTATTCTTATGACCTCATTTCACCTTAACTACCCCCTTACAGGCCCTAACACCACAGTCACAGTGGGTGTTAGGGCTTCAACATACGAACTTGGGGGGATGCCATTCAGTCCACGACAGGCACACACTTCCAGGGTTGAAAGCTGGAGCATGTCATTTCCCGGAAACTTTAACACAAGCTGTGACTTCCTGTCTTTCAAGCTCTCCAACGCCCTCACTCTCACTGCATCTGCTCCCTGACTTCCCCAGATTCTTCCATTTCTCTTATCTTCACCTCCTCGGCTCCTTACTCTTCTCACTCTTTTCCTCACTTACCTTGGACTCGTAACTGATGCTCCATGAACCCCTGGCATTTCAGGACACCTACTGCATCACCACTTCTGGGCATCCCCAAGAAACATGTGTTTGAGAATCCTCAGCCCGACTGCATGGCCACATCCCGTCTCCCCAAGTGTTGAAGTGATGCCCAACAAGATGTCACCTATTTCCAAAGGAGGTCTTCTAGGATACCCAGAGATGTGCAGCAATCCAGGAGTCCCCTGAGCACCACCTATAGTCCATCCCTCCATTCTCTGCCAGGATAGCAGCACAAGAAAACAAGCCGAGGAGAGAACTGGCCCTCACCATCTCATGTGGCCAGTGAACAGAACCGGCTCTCTAGTTCCCAGCACTTGTTAATTGTCCTGTTGCTGGGCAAATTCTGAACCACATTAAACGTTTATCTGCCCTCGTCCCCCATCCTATTCATCCTCAATCAGCTGCTCTTAGCCTTGTTTTCCTCATATGTAAAAATTCAAAAAGAAACACCACTTAGAAGTCAAATAGAAATTGGATTAGACAATATACGTAAAATAATATCTAGCCCGGTAGCTGAAGCATAATAGCCCCTTAATGAATGTTAGTTCTTGCCCTGTTTCTTAACCATTTACATTTTATGTGTTTATTTTATATATTATAAGGAACATATAGCAACATTACATTGGGTGGATATAAAAAGAAAAGATCACCAGTAATTCCATCACCTTAACACAGCTATTTCCTATATATATTCCTTGATTACCACGGTACATATTTTTAGGGCACTGCAGTCAAGAGGGTGCACATAATTTTACATCATTAAGTTCCTATGTTGCTATCATCTCTATAATTAAAATTTTCCCTACTTCATAATATTTCATCAAGGGAATGTAGTATGGTTTAATTAATCATCCTTCTATCATTGAGTAGTTAAGTTGGTTCAAATGTTTTCCTATTATAGAATGGGGCTGTAATAAACTATTTTGTGTTTATTACTTTTTTCCCTTATTTGGGGTTATTTCCACCTGACTTATTCCCAGAAGTGGAATCTCTGTGTCAAAAACTGTAAATATTTTTAGAGTTCCTGGTGCATTCAGCCGAGTTGCCTACCAGAGCGTCTCGGCAGTGTCCACTGCCACCAGGAGTGTCTAAGTGGGAACAGTGGCATTTTTAAAAGGACATTTGTTATTCTCCAGTGCTCCCTGTTTGGTCATCTAAAGAATTTAAAACCAGCAGTGGCCCACTCCCTAGGGCTGCTTGCCCTGAAGGGAAGGCAGTGAGCATATAGCTTTATTTTCACATAGTATTTTCTCTAAAATAATTACTCTCCAGAGATACTAAGCTCTTGCCTCTCTTTATTGCTGAAGCCTCCTTTTCCATGACAGTCCTGAATTCTCATCATATCCAGGCACCGGCTCTCTCATCAATCATATAAACATGACAGACATTATTTTGGGCATTATATCAACCGTACTGATGCTCTGGTTACTCATAACACAGGCCCACTTTTGCTGGGCTGAAGTCCAGAGGAAGACAGACATCAGTGGGAGCAGGTGGACAAGGCCGCCTCCCTCGATGACACCTTTGGGGTATCCCCAGAGTCCAGGAACAGGTCCTTAACTTTGCAGGTCCCAAAAGTCAGTTTTGCGTGATCTCCAGCCGACGGGAAGGCCATAGCAGAGGTGGATTTTCTCAAACCAAATGCAGGCAAAGTGGTGACTTTTTGTTAATGACTAGCATGGAGATAATGTACCAATTTGAGCAACTGTGTTCCAAAAAGAATCTGAGCAGGGGGAAGCAGTTCATAGCTGGGTCAGCCAATCTGAAGAAAGGGAGGGAAATAGTTTCCCATCTGGTAACCGGGTAAGATAGAGAAACAAGGGAGCTAAAGACTGAGGAGTAGAAACACGAGTAGGTGGGGAAAGGAGGGTAACGTGAGGAGTCTACATGAGGCGGGTGGAATGCTGAGGTGGTGTGGACACCGCTGCTGAGGGTACAGGGACGCGGTGGGACTGGAATGTCAGGGAGAAAGATGTTCAGGCTGGAGACGTAGAGGGAATTTGTGGCGGCAACAGCCTCCCCCCAGGGCCCAGGTGGCGTACACCCTCTGGCAGGTTGTCAGAGGTGGATGCAGATGTGCAGGGTTTGGACCAGGGTCCCACTGGGATTCAAAGCAGGCATCCAGTCTGAAAACTTAGGGGAACATGGAGGCCAAAGAGCTCCAGCTACAGCTGGTATGAGTGGGGAGGTGCAGGGCAGTATGTGAAACTGGGGAAGTATGACCCCTTCTAGAACCATCACACCCCCAACACAGGGCGGTGAAAACAAGGGGAGTGCAACCATGGCGTTTTAGTAAATTGTTGTTCCAGAAGAGTTCTGGGATATCCAAAAATACAGCCATCCCTTGGTTGCCTGAGCCTGGCCTGAACTTGGAGGCAGAGGTCCAAGCAGGCAGTGTCCTGAGAGTGCCAGAAGAGGAGCACCACACTCAGTGGCCTGAGGGGCCGCACTCTCATCAGGACCCGGGTGGAGCACATAGGCTCGAGTCTCACTGACCAGCACACAGAACCATCCACTCTGGCCTTAGACAGGCACCTCCTAAAGCCCTCTGAGAGGCTCAGAAGCTCCTTGGTTGGTTCTGTGGTCCTTCCTTGTCCACCAAAGTCCTCAATTGTGTAGTTATAAGCAGAAGGTTTGTGAGGAATTTCCCAGAGACAAGTTGTTTCTCTGTCTCTTCTAGGATAAAGCATCTGCCTGTTGGTTCAGCCTGCCTGAAACTCAGCAGATGGCTCACAGTTCCCAGCTGGCGGGCACTCCAGTGGGAATTGGGCAGAGAAAGCTAATCAACTGGGAAGAGGCGGTTGGTGTTTAAGTAGGATAATTTGCTTTGAAGCACCCAAGTCACCCATAATGCAATCGTTCCCCTCCTCGTGGTGAAAGTCAGAACAACAGAGATTTTCTCAGCTACTCGCAGTCCTCAGGGGCTTCTTTCCGAAATGGGAGGGGTTCAGCATGGCTGTTTGTAAGGTGGATTTTCTTTATTTTAGGAAGTTCTGAGGTTGTAGTGAGGGCATATCTGTCCACTGAAGGATTTATTCGTTGGACATCTCCAACATATCCCAGATGCTGTGATAGTATATCATTTCAAGTGCATTTGGCTACAAGTAACAAAATCCCTGGCTAATGGTGGCTTAAATGATGAAGACATTTAATTATTTCACAGAACCAGAAGTCTGGACATAGGCAGTGCCAAGGTTGCTGCAGCAGCTCAACCATGGTGGCAGGAACATGGGATCTTCCCATGTCTCCCCTCTGCTACCTATGGTGAGTCAGCCACGTCTCCACGCATGGGTTCCAGGTGGCTTCCACGGCCCCAAGCATCAGACATTATATGCGACAATCTCCTAAGGAGGGAGGAAAGGGCCAGAGGCAAAGGAAATTTTCACTGGCACGGATTTCTCTTTTCACTAAGGGGGTAGGTCTTTGCAGAAGCCCCTAGAAGACCAGAACTAGATGACATCACCATCTGTACATCAGTGACTGGCACAGGAGAGCAGGAGTACCTCATTGGCTTAGACAGTTGTGGGTGATCCCTTGGAGATGGGAACAGAACTGAGGTTCAATCATGAAGGAAGAGGTAGATATAGCTGGGGGGAAGCTACCCCCACTGTTTGCCTCAGCCAGGCACGAGAGACAGAGTCATGAACAAGATAGACTCTCTGCCCTCACGGAGCTTGCAGTTCAGTAAGGGAGACAGGCAAAGAACAACCACTAGCTCTATGATCTCAAACTGCACTGATCCCTGTGAATGAAAAGCTGGGTTTTATGAGACAAACTTCACTGAGATTAGAAGGTAAAGTAACCTCCATCACCCATCACAACCATCTTTCATTGTGTGGCAGCAGGGTGGGCTCCCAAGCCACCTGCTTCACACCAAGTCCTCCAGTTTGAATCTGCTGTGGCAGGCAGAATAATGCCCCTCCCCACAAGATGTCCTTGCCCTAGTGCCTAAAACCTGTGAAATGTTACCTTACATTGCAAAAGGGACTCTGTAGATGTGATGAAGTGAAGGATGTGGAGACGGGAAGATTACCCCTCATTGTCCAGGTGGGAGCAATATAATCACGAGGGTCCTTATAAAAGGAAGGCAGAGGGTCAAAGGGAGCGATGTTATATGATAGAAGCAGAGGTCAGAGTGAGGCAGCTCCAAGCCAAGGAATGTGGGCAGTGTCTAGAAGCCGGAAAAGGCCAGCAACAGATTCTCCCCTAGGGCTTCCAGAAGGAACGCAGTTTTGCTGACGTTTTGATTTTAGCCCAGCAAGACACATTTCAGACTTGCGATCTGCAGAACTGTTAGATAATAAATCGGTATTGCTTTAAGCTAGTGAGTCTGTGGTAATTTGTTACAGCAGCAGCTGGGAGCAGGGTTACACCCAGTAAGCACCAGTTCAAACTCTTCACATGCGTGTGCACCTGTACATACTTGCAGACAAAGGCCAGAGGGGGCACGCTACCTGGGAACCTGGGGGAGGGAGGAATGTCAACCATTTTGAACAACTTCAAAGGTAGGTGACAAAAAATGAATTGCTGCAATATTTTTATGAATCCTTGCTCTTTCTCCCTCTAAAGAGACATAAAGGGAGGCTTAGTGCTTTCCGAGTACTCTCTAAAATATGACCTGAGGAGTTGGTTATATTGGGGTTCTCTCTAAGCCAAACTTCCCACATGCTCACCATCAGCTATATATAAAGAGAGCATGACTTAAGATAGTGGGTTTCCTCTTAGAGAAACACAGAAACAGTTAACAATATTTTCCAGCAATTCTCCAGAGCTGCTGCAGTGCTGGACATAATCTGTCTCCGGAGGAGGATTCTGATGTGCGGCTCACCTGTGACTCACTAATACAAGTCCATCTTGAGCCCTCCCAGGAGAGCAGATGTGAAGATCAAGAGAGGCCGAGAAGGTCTTTGCAGGACTCAGGAAAATAAAACTCAATGAGAAAAAGGTATCCAACCACCATCATTTTGGGGGAGAGAAACTATTACTATAATGCACACCTAAAAGAAAGTAAAATAAGCTAAAGGAGAACGTTTAAATAAAAAGAAAAAAATCTCCTAATATGAAGAAGTACAAAAATCCCAATGAGCAAACACTCCCATAAAGAGCCCAGAAGATCATTTTATGGAATTTAAATGCCAGCAGAAGCCTTTTATCTCCTCTCCATCCCTTCCTCCTGCAGAGGCTGCCTGGGCATGGGCTCCCAGCACCTCACGCTGGATACGGAAATAGCTTTATCACCTGTCTTTCCCCTGTATCACTTTCCAGTCTGTTGTCCACATTGCTGCCAGAGTGGATTTTAAAAACATGAATCTTATCAAATCACTTCCCTGCTAAAACAATTTGCTGACTCCCACCATCAGGCACCTGAAGGAAATGTATTTTTTACATGGCAAAGATATCCCAGTATGAGCTGGTCCATCTCTTCCTGCACACTGCGCCTTACCTTCAGCCTCCAGGTCCACTATGTTGAGCCAGCTGGGCACACCATGCTGTTCTAGGACTCCATAAGTGCCCTTCCACCTGTCGGGAATGCCCTTGCATCCACCCCACCCTAAGTTCACCTAGCAAACTCCAACTCACTCTTTGAGACCAAATATAGGCATCTCTTGCTCAGTGGTCTTCTCAGCCCATTGGGAGTTGGTCTTCTCTGGATGTCAGTGTCCACCTCTAGAGTTGCTGTCACCATTCTGCACTACTGGTGTTTTTCATGTAGCTGCCTTCTAAACCAGACTCCTGAAGAAAAGACTCTGGCTTATTCATTCTATCCCTGGCAACTCACACAGGCAGGTACTCAAATATTTATTGAAAGCTTATCAATTAGAGGTTGTGTTTAGCTGCTTATAACAGTGACACAAACATAAATTTGTGGGTACTATTTTTCCTCACATACTAAGTCTGGAGGTTGGAAGTCCGAGGCTGTTGCATTCACACCATGGTGGCATCAATGCCCCAGACACTGTCTATCTTTCTGCTTCTCTTCCCTGAGCTCGGGCATCTCAGGTTCACCCTAAGTCTGCTCTGTGTTCCAGGAATAAGAAGGATGTGGCAAGGATAAAAGGAACTCTGCTTACATCATGAAAGCAAAACTTTCTAAAATATCCTCACCAACTTCTAAGTATATCTCACTGGGCAGATCTGTGTCATGTGGCCACCCTTAGCAGCAAGGACAACTGAGAACTGTAGTTTCTTTGCTGGGCACATTGACATTCTGAACAAAATCAGCAGTTTCTTAGAAAGACATAGAGAATGAATACTAGGTATGCAATGAGCACAGAATGTGTGCGTGGGAGCGTGCATGAGAAATTGAGGCCTAACAAGGCACTTAAGACAGAAATGCCTTTGTAAAAGGTGTACCCAGAGATAAAGCTTCCAAAGGTGAAGGGGCCCAGTCCATGATCAAGCACAGAGAACACTTACTATAGTGGTTCTCCTCCTAATTGTGGAGCTTTTAAAAAATGTAGATGCTCAGGCCCAACCCTCCTCGTACCACAGAATCAAAATGTTAAAGGTTGGGAATCTAAAATGTAGGTCCACCACGTACAGCTGTGTACAAGTGACACAACTGTATGGCATGGCCCTGCAGACTTGTGAGGCTTTTGAAAACTCTACAAGCTTTTCAACTGCACAGCCATGGTTCAACTTCTGCCTTAGACTCTTTTCCTTTGACTTAAACCATAAAGTCAAACCTCAGATGAGAAGATGGGCATATAGTGCAGTGGGTAAGTGTGTGTCCCCTAACTAGCAGTGTAATCTTAAGTAAGTTAGTTGATATCTCTATGTATCATTTTCTCATCCTCGAATGAGAAAATAATATCTCATAGGGTCAATAAGAGGATCAAGTAGATGATACCTATATAGTATAGAATTAGGATTATGGTCTGGCACATAGTAAGAATTCCATAGAGGTTTGGTACTGGTATCTATACCTAACAGATACAGATCTGGTACCCTAGATCTCTGAGCAAAGAGTGAAAAGTGAAGAGATTCTATTCAATAGGTTTGCTGAAGATGCCTTTTATCAGGTTGAAAAAGTTCCTTTCTATTTCTAGTTCACTGAGAATTTTTGTAACAAATGGGTGTTGAATTTTGTCAAATGCTTTCTCTGCATCTACTGAGATGATCATTTGATTTTTCTCTCTTGTTCTGTAAATGTGACTATTTTATTGATTTTTTTTAATGTTAAACCAAATTTGCATTCCCGGAATTAAACCCCACTTGGTCATGTTATTTTATACATTTTTTAGTGTTGTTTGCATTTGATATGCTAATTGTCAAAAAATTTTATGGCTATGTTTAGAAGGATATTGATTTGTAGCTTTCTTTTCTTGTAATATCTGTCTGATTTTTATATCAGAGTAATGCTGGCCCCACAAAATAAGTTGGAAAATATCCCCTCCTCCTCTAATTTCTGAGAGAGTTTATAGCACATACACAATTGGTATTCTTTCTTCCTTAAATGTTTGCTAGAAATCACCAATAAAACCATTTGGGTGTGGAGTTTTTGTGGAAATGTTTGTAACTATACATCCAATGTATTGATATATGTAGGGCTAGTAATTTTATTCCATTGGAAACAAAAGTCTCAGAAACTATGAAGATAAGCCACAGTCCTTCCTTTACTATGCCTTATAGCAAAAACTCACAGTTAAGAAGAGCCCTCTGGCCAAGGCTTGCCCCATGGAAGAACAAGGCAGGCTGCAATACCACTAGCTAGGACACAGGACGTCAGCTTAGATTCCAGCTGAGCTAAAGCAAGACTTCTGTCAGGTGTGGGCCCGAATGCAGCTTTCCTACCAGCTTGCTTCATGTGGTGGAAAGAAAAACCAGGAGGCTAAAATTAGGTCCACTTGGGCCCCAACAGACACCACAAGTGAGATTGAACACACTGAATATTGCATGACTCTAGACAGCCTCGCTTGCATTAGAGATATCACAGTTTGCGTATTTGTTACAATAGATTTGCAGCAGATGTCAGGGAAGGTTCTCCAGGAAGGTGAGCTGGCCACAACTGATTAGTGAAGACTATGGCGACCTTAAAGAGGATCCTGTGGCTGAGACAGCAGACAGAGTCAACCAATTCATTCATTCAGTGGTCCAACAAATATGTGTTAGATAACTGTTCTAGGAGCTGTTGTTTTCCTAGTGTACATTGTTGGGAAAATCATTTTATTGCAAGGTAAACACAGATATATTTTACCAAGTCAATAGCACAACTGATGTAAACTATTAAGATAAAACAAAAAGCCTTCAAAATTGTTATACTCCCCTAGTCCCAGTCGTAGGCCTCCAGGCCCCCTAGGGGTACACAGCCTTTCTCTGTTTTGTGAGGTCCTTTACCCTAGGAGAACAATTATCCATAACAATATCAAAAGTTTATGGAGGTCAACCACCAACTATAGTATATACATTTTTTCAATTATACTATTTGCCAGAATTAAAAATAAACTGGGCCATAAAATAAATCCCAATCAATTTCAAATGTTTGAAAATATACAGAATATATTTTCTAGCCACAGTGGAATTATTTCAGGAAAAAAAACAATTAAGAAAAAAAGAATTAGAAAAATCCCAAACTAAGCAATATATTTCTGAAAAGAAGGGTCAAAGAAGAAATCACAATGGAAATTAGAAATTATTCTGAACTTAATGATAATTATGATATGACATATCAAAATCTTTAGGATGCAGCTAAAGTAGTACTTAGAGGAAAATGTAGAATTTTAAGAACTTACATTAGGGAAAAAAAGGCTGAAAATCAATTATCTAAGTATATATTTCAAAAATTAGAAAAAACTCAGCAAATTAAAATATATTCAAAGCACTTATTGCGTAGTACATAATAAGTACCATGTAAGTGTTAGCTATTATTATTATTACCTAGATTAGGCAGGAAAAAATGGGTACATGGTACAACTTACCAGTGTCCCTGCATTAGAATTTGGGCTTAATGCCCATACATTAATAAAATACCTTATGTAGCTATCTAGCTATCTGTCTGTTTGTTTGTTTGTCTGTTCGTTTGTTTGTTTGTCTGTTCGTTTGTTTGTTTATTTATTTATTTATGGTACAAAATGAATCAAACAGCAATGGTTAAGGTAGACAACTCTAAAGCTAAGCTGTCTGGGTTGGACTCAAGGATCTACCATTGACAAATATATGACTGTTTAAGTTCTCTATCGCTGCATAACAAACTGTCCCAACACTAGGTTGCTTAAAACAACATTATATTGCACAGAATTTTGTGGGTTGGGAATTTGGGCAGGGCTCAGCAAGTCTATGCTCTACTAGGTGTTAACAAGGCTCAGATAGCTACAATCAGCTGTTGACAAGGCTGGAGGTTCAAGATGGCCTCATCACATGAGTAGGCCTTGGGGGTGCCGGCTGTGAGTTGGCCCACATTGGTTCTTCTCCACATGGTCCAGTTGCTCATTCTCCAGGGTCCCTATTACCATATGGCCTGTCTCTAACAGGATAGCTTGGACTTTACATGGAAAGTGAGGGTACTAAGAGAGTGAAGATAGAATCTACAAGGTCTCTTAAGGGTTAGGCTTGGAAGTTACACCAACTCACTGTCCTTGAATTCTATAGGTCAAAGCAAGTCACAGACTAGTCTAGTTCAAGGGGGAAACAAATAGACTCCACCTTTTGATAGAAGAAGTAACAAAGTCACACTGAAAAAGTAGGAGGGATTGCTGCCAGCATCTTTGGAAATAATACACTACAGGGACCTTGAGCAATTTACTCAGACTCTCTGGGCCTCAGTTCCTGAAAGGATGGACTTGTTAATAAAGTAGCTAACAGAGAAAAATAAACTATCTAAAAGAAAGTAAGAGAAATAAACTCACAACACCTTTGAAGAAAATTGCCCCTTTGAAGAAAAAACTCATAACACAATTGCCCATTTGATTGATCAATCACCTGGGACTCAACTCATTATTTTTAAGAATAAAATTGTTTTATTTGAGAGTTCCATTTACAAAGCCTTGAAGCGCGCTAAGCAGACAGTAGGGACGCGAACTCCCCACTCCAGCTCAGCCAGAACCAGATTCCAAGGACTCTGATAAAGCCAGTCTCACAGAGAAAAGGAAAAAAAAAAAAAAAATAGAAAAACAAACACAGCTGCTCCACAGCCGCTTCTGTTATCAGTCTTCATCAAGGGGAAAAAACCCATTTTTACCTTTTAAAAACAGTGAGCCACTTTCCCTCAGCTGCCGGCCTGGCACTTCCATTTCTTCCTTCATGAGCCATGGCCACTCCCTTCTCTCTCTCTCTCTCTTCCCCCCCCTCCCCCCCTCCCGGTCCAAGAAAGCAAAATAAACTTTTTACAACTTTATATCCTAATCGTTGTGTGAGAAATATTTCTTATCCCTCATACAAATTCACACCCTAACAACTCCACCATCTTTATGAGGGATAACAATAGTTCCAAGGTTAAGAGAGATTGTGAAAAATAAATGAGAAGAAAACGTTAAGCGCTGAGATGAGTCTAGGACAGTGATTCTCAAACTTGATGTGTATCAGAATCACCTGAAGGGCTTGTTAAAACAAGATTCCTGGGCCCCACCCCTTAGAGTTTCTAACTGAGCAGGTCTGGGGTAGGGCCCCCAAATTTGCATTTTTAATAAGCCCCCAGGCACTGCTGATGCTGCTGGTCTTCTACCACACTTCAGATAGCACTGGTGTAACAATAATTGTTAGCTATTTTTATTTTAAAAGAAGGGGAGGGGAAGACTATGGGCAGCTTTGCTATTTAGATCCTGAAGGCACAAGGAAGTAAAATTTATTGTTTTTCTCCCCCCAGAAGGACATAGTTTATGTTTATTAAAAAAAAATGTTGCAAAGCAGCATTAGAATAAGTTGGTAGAGCCTTTAAATGCTGTGGTTCACTGAGGGACAGTCAACCTCCCTGAGGAAGTAGGTTTGGAGCTATGCAGCAAAGGATGCATAGAAACTAGGCAAGGAAAGGGGAGTGCCTTCCAGGTAGAGGAAATGCAAGAATTGATGTTCATCAGTCACGGTCACCTTGCATGTTGTTTAATTTAATGGATTATTTTTTTTAATGAGGCAATGTGGCAGAACTGTGATTTCTACCCAGTCCCCAGGCCTCTACAGCCCCATTTTTCTCATCTAGAATCAGGGTGCCAAGCTTTGTCAGTTCCACAATATCACCAGCAGACTGAGCGCTCCAAGTTGTCATGGTAACAGAATACCTTCATCCCTCTTGTTTTTCCTCACAAACTATTCAAAAGAATGAAATACCATGACACTAGGATCTTTCCCATTTTTCAGCTGAATTTCTCTGGAAATTGCATGCTCTTGAGAGCAAATTGGAAGTTCTCAGGGTTGGGCCCTCTTTGGCGGGAAACCCTTGTCCGAAATTCAGCTCTTTGTGTTCTGAAGCAACACATAACCTTTCAGCTCTGGGAGAATTTGACTTTTGCACCCTGGGTCCCCTGTTCCATGTTACTTTGAACAAGTCTGTGTTTTCTCAATGAGAGGGAAGCATATGCAGTTTTAACACTGAGTCTATTCCAGCCCTATGCCACATCACCCTGTTTTTTTTAATAACCCTCTCCCTTAACTATTAATAACTACTTGACCTTCTGAGTTTTTCCCAGAAATGGTGGATTTTCTGCAAGACAAAGGAGTTGAGATTCGGAAGATCCTGGGCAGACTTCCAGATGCAAAGACACACCATCTCCCACAACCTGCCCCAATGCACATAGCCCCTTGTTAGTTATACCATGACCTGCCCTGGGACATGTGACTCTTCCTTAAAAAGCCCATGATCTCTGTTAGTCAGGGAGATGGACTTAAGGCAGCTTCTCCTATCCTCCTGACAAGACATCTTTTGTATTAAAAAAAAACTTCTTTCTTCCTTGGCGAACCTCATTGTCTCAATAATTGGATCTTTGTGCAACAAACAACTGGACCTAAGCCAAAATCCCCTTGTGGTTTCATTAACACCATTTACCCTACATGCTGATACTGTAAGGATTGCTAAGGTGTGTTTTATTTTTTTTTTTTTTAGAGTCAGTTCTCATGTTTTTATATCATCTATTTTAATTTAAGATCCTCAAAGTTGTATCATTTAGATCATCTATGCCAGTTGTTCTCACACTTGAGCCAGCACCAGAATCTCTTGGAAGGTTTGTTCAAACACAGACTGCTGGACCCTCCCCAGCATTTCTGATTCAGCAGGTCTGCAATGGGGTCTGAGCATTTATATTTCTAAGAAGTTCCCAGATGTTGATGCTGCTGGTCTGGTTACCCCATCGATGGTCACTGAGGCTAGTTAGTAAGCTATGAATAATCAACAATTTGCAAACTCCTGAAATGCACATCTGATTAGCCTGTGACCAGCCAGAGCCAATAAAAGGCTTTCATGGTACCTGGTGATAGAAGATATTGGCTCCACACCTATGTCCCTGCTCCCTTCCTCTTCTCCCCATCAACCAAATAACTGGGTCACCTTAGATGAATCATTAAAGTTCTCTAAGCCTCAATTTTATCTGGAAAAAAAAATATCACCTTACTTAGCCTTGTAAAGTTATTGTTCCAATTAAATATAAGACAAAGTGTGTGAGGCTACTCAGTCAGTGGGAACTGTCATGCAAATATAAGGGTATTGCAGCCAAGACTAACGTTTATAACTGCTGAAGTGAAATTCTATTCATCCCAAGGGCACCTCAAAGATTACCTCCTCAGGGGTATGGACCCTGATCCTCAAAGACAGAATTGATCCTTTTCTCATCAGAGCTTCCTGATGAGAAACATTACTTGGTTTATACCTCTCTTCTGACAATTTTGTCAGATATGAAATATGATAAATTACATGCCTATCTCCCCCAAAGAGTCTGAGCTTCTTGAAGACAGGGTACATATCTTTTTTCACCTGTCCATGTCCCATATCCCATCTTCATTCTTAGCACAGTGTTATGTATCTTTAGGCATTTTATAAATAATTTTTTGAATTAATGAACAAATGAATTAAAAAATTAAGATTATATATCCTTGACTTCCAGGTAAAATGATAACATATACACAGTGTCTACATTCTCCTAAATGACCTCACCATCCAAAAAAAAATATGTAATATATGCTATATATTAAATGTATCACATATTTTTGTGTATATACACACACGCATATTTATACACATCTGTATACACACACACACACATCATAAAGAGTGAACTCAAGAAACTAAAAATGATGGCCCACTTGGCTAGCATGAGCTGGGCTTCTAGATCCAGCATGGCTTTCCCAGTTGCCATGGTTCGGGCACTTTCCTGGTAGACTCTGAAAGATAGAAGCAAGCTTGCTAGTGAGAAACTCCCACTCCCAGACTAGATGGTTGACCTCTACTCGAAGCAGCTCCCAGGATAGCACATAGATTGTAGAACTGACATCCTCTTGATAATATGGCTCCCAAAGCTGTGCTGTAGACATTGACCTTGACCATGTAAGCCTCACTGGAGTCAGGGATACCAGGATTAGTGAGGATCTATATAATGTTTTCAGCCACCTTGGCTGCTAGAATTCTGCAACTGCAGAACTCACCATCCCCTTTCTTTCTTGAGGATGCTGGTTAGAGAACAGAGGGTGGAAAGTGAAGAACAAACACCAGTAATTTTCATTAAGCCCATCTGGGAATCACTGGACATCTTTGACTAACCAGGAAGCTCCCACACCTTGTCAGCATCTTGGCTGGCAGAGAGGGAAAGCCTGATGAGGCCTGCCATGAGCGAGTGTAGATGACCTACCATGGGTCTTGGCCTGAAGCTCAGAAGGAAGCATCCACTCAGCTGCACCTCAAGCCTAGCACCAGATCAACTGCACAGTCCTAAACATAATCAGGGCCACTCCTCTCTATACATGTATCTAGAAACATCTTCCCCTAGGCTGATTGTTTATCTGCAATCCTTGGCATGGGGTAGAGAGGGTAGATTCTGACAGGAAACTTTGACAATGCTGGCTATGGAAGTTTGAGATGAAGTAGAAGAGGCAGGTCCTTCAGATGGTCTAGCCACAGACCTCCAGCCAGAGGAAGCCATGGATGGACCAAGGAGGGGAGGACCAAGGGCCACAGCAGCGGGAAATAGACCACACCTGCTGCTCATCCTTCTTGCCCACAGCCCTGTGCAGGGGTGATCTCCAAGGCACCCCCTCCTGCAGGGTATGGAGTATCCATATGCATAAATCTCCTGTAAATGTGGTTTTTATGAGACTGTCTATGATTTTCTGGCACACAAAGCAAAAACCCACCATGGACTTGATGGACCTCTGGGGCTCTAACCTGAGCACCCAGATTCCTTCCTCCCTCTCACCCCAACTTCTGTCCTCTTGAATGTCAATGTAGAGCAGAAAATATTTAAACAGAACTTTCAAATCCAATTTACATTTTTTAAAAATATTTTAATCAACCCAGGTTTTTGTCATCTGAAGTTAAACACTGCTTTATTGTTGTGTAAAATATTCCCAGAAATACATTTCCTCCTTTAAAATACCATAGGAAATAAAAAACATAGGAGGACTTTCATTTTTAACTGTCAGTCAACCCTTCCAAGTCCAGCAAGATAAATGGGCTACAGAGAATTTTCTTTGTTTATGTTCTGCACCCTCAGCATCTGCTCACCTAAAATAATTCTTGCTTTGTGCTTGTAAACTGGTTTTCTTTTAAGGGCATTTCTGGTGATATTCAGAATAAAAATCCCTATAAGAGTCTCCCGGCCCCCCACCCCAAATTTCTTGACTAAAGCCCTTATTGACATTTAAAATCACCCTCAGTACTAGGATCCTTAACACTTGTCTAACTTTGGTGGGTGTGCTCACTGTAATAGACATTCTTCTCATCAGATTCATTACTCTCCCTCATACCTTATTTAAGGAAATGGCCAATAGGATGCACAAAGATTTGTGGGTTTTCAGAGCCTTGATTTTTTTTTTTATTCTATCAAGTGATTTTGAAATAGTTTCTTCAAACCAGCTGGAAAGCCAACTATTTCTAAAGGTGACACAGACCAAAAATGACAACAGGGAAGCCATGAGAAGGAAGCTCAATCAATCCAAGGCATGTTTTGACCAGCTACACTTTACTTGGCCCACAAGAAATAATGAAAGAATCTAAAAACCAAGAAGGGATGGATAAAAATGAGTGACATTTATTATTGGTCTTCCAACAATAGGCCCATAGGACAGCACTTGCTCAGAGGAGGGTAAATGGCTAAAACCTACCTAGTAAACACTGGAGGGACATCCTCCCCTTTTGTAGACAATACAATTTGAATTCAAAGGTCTTTTTGAGAATCCCTGTAATCTTGCTCCCTACCACCCCAATGCTACTCATTCCTTAAAGGTCTGAGAAAGCCATCTTGCAATACTGATAGGGATAGAGGCTCAACAAGAAGGCTTCCCAAGAAAGATCCTGCCCTAGTAGCCTCTGGATCTGTCCCTGAAACTTGAGCTTATGGGAGGAACTCTCCTGGGTTATGGCTGTGCCTGCCTCAGGACAGGATTTTTTCCTCCCAGAGATTTGTCTTGACTTATCTCAGAATAAGAAAGGATGGTACCAAAGCTCCATGCCCACTTACTGGGAATGTGGGTTTAAGACCACAAATGGGTGTTTGCTAGTGTAGCATCACCCAAGTTTTCATTAAATCCCATGTTTCTTAGACTCTTCTGGCAAGATCTTCACAACTCAACCATCCTTGGGAATATACACATCTGTGCCCTTGGCTGTCCCATGTCATTTTATCCCAGGCCAGGAAACCCTTGAGCCCACCAGGTTCAAGCAAATGCCAAGACATCAGAGCCAAAAGTAGTGGTTGGTTTGCACCATTACTATGAGGGCTAGAGTCAGAATGAACCAGGAAGGTATGAACCAGGAACCATATATATGATTCAGAAATAGAAGATTCAGGCAAGAAACCAAGGCCAGGACAAAAGATGGAACCTGGGGCGAAAAAAAGCCTCAAAACAGAGATAGGTAGTCTGGGTACTAAGAAGGGCATCAAAACGAGGAGCACAGGACAGCCACAGCACTGTGCCTGGGCTCCAGTCTGTCCGGGTGGTCATCTGCTCACAGTGCCTCTGCTAAATCTGATGGCTACACTATCCCTCAGCCACAATAATTGATCACATCCTGTACCCAATACACATAATCGATGAAGCCAGAAGCTACCTTTGGGCTTTTCTTTGCTCTGCCAATTCCACCACAGCCAGTTCCCTTTCTCATGACCTATCTTTGTCGATTCCCTTCAAGAGCACACAGCACAAATCCCCAGCCTAGAACTAGATGATGTGGAAGACTCACCTCTCTGGAATATAGCTGAAAACCAAGTCACAAAGTATGAGCGCAAAGTATGAGGCCTCCAAACAACCAAAATAATAGTGTTAAAAATAACGCACTCTGCTTATGGAACTAGCCTTCAATCCCTCCTTCAGAATTTATTGATCCTATTACGTACCCATAGTAACAAGTTTAATGACCCAGTTTATCCATCCAATGCAAATAAGAAGCAAAATAGTAGAAGATGAGACCAAAAGTTATGAAAAGCAGACATAGATCAACTCACAGAGCACAATTTGAGGCCATTTGAGTCTAACAGTGTTAGACTGTTCCACTTAATAACAGTAGCTTCTGGTAATTAAGGCACAAAATGATTAAACTATGTTCAGTTTTCTCTACTTACACCACAGATTTATAATTCATTGTAATTCTAAGGTTACAGATACTTGCTTATGTGCTAAGCTATGTCTCTTTTTCTGTTTTATTTTTGGTGTTTTATGTTAACCTTAAAGAAAGGAGAAAGAAACTACTTCCCTCTCTCAATAGCAGGAAGTAGAGGCCCTGACTTTGCATGTGAAGAACTCTTATCCACAAGAGAGAAGGAAACTCCAAAGAAATCTCCTGGCCTCTAAACCTTCTACTGTTACTGGCAGGGGGTGGGGGCTGGAGTTGCTGCTAATGGGGCCAAGCTTCACTTACAATCTCTCAGCACAGCCTACAGAGGCGGAGCCTGTGGAAGAACAAGGCATTTGCTGTGTTGTTCAGGCCGCTGGACCTCACCCAAAAGGGAGAAAGAACACCATTTCAACATCTTGTTGCCTATACATATACCCATGCATAAGCCAAAAAAAGGTTCTGGAAGGATTAGGGATACACTCTAGGGGGGAACAGGAGGTCTGGGATGAGAGGAAAATTTATTTTTCATTGTATACCCTTTTATTTTTTTAATTATTTTTATAACATCATGTATTACTTTTAAAACTAAACCAAAATCTAGTTAACACATTTTAAGATAGAAGGGAGATTTATATACATCAAGATCAAAAGACCTCATTGATAGAATGGTAAGTGAAACACCAAACAGTTACAAAGTGTATTGGAAGAAATGATCTCATTTATAATAACAAACAAAGAGATAAAATGTAAGACATGGGCAAAATCTATAAGAAGTAAACTTTTAAATTCTACTGAGGGACATAAAAAAATAATTGAATAAATGGAAAAGGCATACCCTGTTCTTGAAAGACTCAATAATTTAAAGATGTCAATTCTCCCTAAATTAAACTATAAGTTTAATATGATCTCAATAAAAATGCCCAAGGATTGGGGAGGGAAGACTAGGCAAGCTGATTATAAAGTTCATATGAAAAAATAAAAATGAAAGATGGGCCAGGAAAACTCTCTTAATCCCACCAGAAGCAGAACACTTTGTAGTGTTCTGGTAATTAAAACCATTTGGGAGACTTCTGGGCAAACACAATCATTGAAACACCACTAAAAGGACAGTGAAATAATAAACAAAAGTGAAAAACAAAACTCCAAAGAGAATGGGAGAGGCAGAGGAAGCCATAAACTGGGCGCTTTATGTACTAGAGGAAGATAGATAGCTATGAGGAGGGGGGTGCCCCTGCAGATCCCGGAAAGCCACAGGACACAGAGGAACCATGTTCTGAGGGAGGCAGGAATGAGGAAAAGAGCTGGTAACAGGGCGGCTGGTTAGAAGTCTATTTACAGGGCAGGTAGAAATCCCTGGTCCCTTGCCCAACTCTGCCAAGGTAAATAACATCCCCTACTACCCCATTAGATACCGTTGATTTATTCTCTGGAGAAACAAAAATTGAAAACTAAACTGATTTTCAACCTAGCATCTAGCCTATACCCAGCCAAACTACCAAGCCAACATGAGGCTAGAGTAAAGAAATTTTCAGACATGTATGACTCCCAGAACACACTTTCCCAGGATGACAGCCTTTCCTAGAAGCTACTGAAGAAGTGCCTCGCACACTTTCATGAGCACAGAATCACCTAAGGATTGCATGAGACTGTACATTCAGATTCAGCAGGTCTGAGATTCTTCCTTTCTAAAGATCTCCGATGACACTGACATTGCTGGTTCCTGGGCCATACTTTGAACAGCAAGACACTATAGAAGCAGTTTTCAAAGTGTTGGCTGGGGACCGCTGGGGGCCTCTGGGGGCCCCAAGATACTTTCAGAGAGAATGAAGTCTTGACTTCTCCAACTACTTATCTGTGTGAGACCAGATTTGCTTCATATACTTCAGCTAAAACAATGGCTCACAGCAGATCTGAGCATCCAGCTGTCTTCTAATAAGCCAGACATTAAAGAGATTTGCAAACATGTAAAACAATTCCCCTCGGTAATTTTTTGTTTTAAAAAATATCTTTGTTTTTCATAAAAAAATTACTTATGTTAATGTGTAATGTGCTTTATTATTGTTATTTTGAAATTAATAAGTATTTAAAGATCTCCCAGCTCTAACTTCTACGATGGTAAATATCAATAGAGATATCCACCTCAGCAAAAGTTCTCTGGATCCTCAATAGTTTTCAAGAGTGTAAAAGGATCCTGACCAAAATGTTTGAGAACAGCTGTGCGAGAGAGTATGCCACAGGAGGAAGATGAAGGATCTAGAAAATAGGAACTCCAACACTGGAAAGGGGAGAGGGAAGCCTCTGCCAACAGCTGTGCTGGCTTACTCTTGCTGATGCAACAAATTACCACAAACATAGTGGCTTAACAACTCAAGTGCATTGCCTCACAGTTTCTGCAGGTCAGAAGTCCAGGCACAGCATGGCTTAGCTGATTCCTGCTTGCAGTGTCACAAGGCCAAAATCAAGATGTGGGCAGGATACATTCCTTTCTGGGGGCGCTGGTGTAACAGTAGAAGGCAGGCTTAGCATAACTAGCTCCATTTTGCTTCCAACCCCCTGCAGTAATATCCTTTAGGTTAAAAGCTTCTGCTGAGCTCTGCATGTAGGCTAGAAGAAAGGTAACAACCATGCCTTTTCCAAAACTAACTCCCAGGGAGATAAGTATACACACAAGGAATAATGCTATGTTACAGATTTTTGGGAACATCCTGACCTTCATCTTCCAAAGTTAACTGACCAAGAAAAAAGAAGTTTTACAACCTCCTTGGACCCTCACTGACACCCAGGTGTCTGTGGTCCTTAGTTGCCTCTTGCAACCCCCACCGAACTTCCCCTTCCCTTAAGATAAAAAGGAGCCTAAAGTTTATACTAACTTAAGACAGTTCTTTGGTACATTAGTCCACCATCTTCTCAGTTTGCTGGCTCTCGGAATAAAAGTCGCTTTCCTTGTCCCAACACCTGCCTCTCGACTGTCTTTTGGTGAGCTATTAACTCTAACTCTGTTTCACTGGGGATGAATCTGCTTCCAAGTTCACTCAGGTTGTTGGTGGAATTCATTTCCATATGGTGGTAGGACAGAGGTCCCTGTCTCCTTGGAGTTGGTCTCCGCTTCTAGAGTCCACCCCAGTCTTCGGCCTGGGCTCCCTTCCTCCATGGTTAAAGCCAGCAACAGCAGGCCAGGCTTTCCCAGCTTCAAATTTCTCACCTCCCCTCTACCTTGTGTTTCCTGCCACATCTCTCTGAATTTCCTGCCTTCCTCTTCTGCTTTTAAGGGCTCCTGTGATTACATTGTACCCACCAGGATAATCTCCCTATTTTAAGGTCAGCTGATAAGTAACCACTATTAATACATCTGCCCAGTCCCCACAACAGTGCCTAGTGTCTGACTGAAGAACCAGTGGATGGGAATCCTAGGGAACATCTTTAGAATTCCGCCTACCATAAGAGCAAAGGGAAACTTCCTGGTAATAGCAGGTAGCCAGGTCTAGGGCCCAACCAATCCAGACTGAAGCAGGCTGACTGAGGGATATAAAATGAAAGGAACAGATAGAACATATGAAAAATATTACTGGCAGACATGGTACAAAGATGTTAAGAGTGTTTAGATAAGCCTGGGCAGAAGTTCATTAAAAAGCTAGACAAATGAAAAAACAATACGTTTATTACTCCAGAAAAAAATGAGGAATTTAAAAAGAAAGGAGAATCGATCATCATGAACACGTTGGCTTGAAAGTGAACAGCCACAATATTGTAAACACTAACTATTAATTTAACAACAACAAAGATGTATCACTACGATGGGAAGGGGTGTATCACTATGATGAGCAGAGGAAGGGAAAATAGTGGAAGGGGGAAGGAAGTCAATTGATAAATCAAAAAATGGCAGCATAAGTACTGTTTGGAAATATAGAAGGGCTCTGTAGAATACTACGGAGAAGAACCAGAATAGCTGAAGGTGCTTGTCTCAGATGAGCAGGGCTGGGATGGGAGCAGGCAGTGTGTCCCTGCTCTGACACCTGTGAGCACTGTGCCCTGCACTCCCACCGTCCCCTTCCCCATCCACTCTGGGCCCTTCTCTGCTCTGCCAGGAGTCCAGGGAGGCTGACCTGACCTCACTGCTCCCCTGCCCCTGGCCCCTGGCTGAATTCAGTCAATGAAAGGCACTGCAAAGGGTGGAGGACCGAGGGGCCACCTGCGTATTCCCTGTGCTGGGCAGGGCTGCCTTTCTCCTCCAAGCTCCAGCTCTCTCCAGGTTCTTGTCCTACACTTCCTCCCCTTGCCCATTCAGGCTTAGGAATGGAATGGGCACTTCCGATGTTGTTCTCCCCTGGGAACCTCACTGTCCCTTTGTGCCCTTTAATCCTGCCCATACCTCTAAAAATTGTGCCTTTGCTAAAAAAAAAAAGTCTCTTTAATGGCCTGAGTGCCTCTGTTTTCTGCCAGGACCCTGACTGGCAAAAATAAAACACTGTGCACAGAGCTCCAGGATCAGCTGGACAACTTAGAAAAACACACAGTGGGGAATTAGTTTTCTTGAGACATTCGTCACATTTGTCAAGAAAAGCACCGAGATTGACCTTGCTATGCAAAGCAACGCAGGCATCCCTGAAGAAATACCAACCTGAAAAGAACTCGAAGGAGGAAGAACTCCAGGTACACATGATGTAAAGCTTTCCTTTCCTCCCTGTGAGCGAAATGAGCGGTCACACAGCATGAAGCTACCCTCTTTGTGAACTTGAACTTCTAGATAGATCACTATGGAGTTACAGGCTGTGTTCAAGAGCTGAAGCAGGAGAGGAAATCGCACTTTCATTTCAATTTTCATGTTTCTGATCATTGATTCTGCCACCTTTATTGTTCTCAGCCAGCATTTCCCAGTGATCACTCTTACCTGTTGACCAACCTCTACATAGGTCTTCACGGATTCTCCCGTTCTCATGGTCCTCCTTCCTCCATCTCTTGTATTTTCTTAAAGATGTGGGAAATATGAGGATAGTAATATTCATGCAGCTCATGGTCAAATTTCTTTAAGAATTAATGAGTAATGTGTTCTGTCCTCTGCGTTGGTGACGTTTTTCCAGCTTGCTGGTGTGCCTTTTTCAACATCTACTTTTAAAAATGTGTATGTCAGCATCATTTTCACAAAACTGCTGTGTTCAGTCAGCCTTTCTGCGATCTCACTCAAAAGTCTTTTATTTACTTCATTCAAACTGCTTCCACCAGGTCTCTCCTGGTGGTCCTGCACATCGTGAACGTATGAACCTCCAAGTCAGGGTTTGAGCCTACTGGAAACATCTGAGGGTTGCACTAGTGAAGTGCACACAGTCTTTCACATTTCTATGGAGAAGGCAAACCAGGGGTCAGTTGTGGTGACAAATCCAAAGGAAAGTTGTGGCTGTTCATAAAAATAAATAAGTCTCCCAAGCAGCAAAAGGAACTGATTGCTTCAATGAGCTCATGATTCCCAAACCCCACATCGGCTGTTTTTAAGTCTGAAGCGTGAATTGTAACACCAGAGGATTTCTGCAATCTGCCACCTCAACAGAGAAGGAGAAAGCTACAAGAGACAGTGAGTGAAATAAATTCAAATGGAGATGGACCAAAGAGATGGCATAACAAAAATGAAGAACCTCTACCTAAAGAATCCCCAAATGGGAGACCCAACCAGTTTCAGTCACAAATTAACAAAATTTGGACAAAAATATAGAAAAACCATGACTAGAGGACCAAAAATTTGAAGTCTGGTTGGCTGAGGTTGAAGCAGCTCCCACCACCAAGGGAACAGGCCTGACAATGGAGCGGAAGGTACAAAACCCAAAGCCCCCAAAGGACTTTGCACAAGACTGGGAGGGCTCAGATGGCAAGTACACAGAGCAGACAATCGGGAGGGTGAGGTTAGGAGTTCTGGCCATGAATTTTGGTAATGAATTTGATGACAAGGGACCCCTTCCTACCATGGGGACTTGGAAAGCCCTCTTACATGTTTGAAGGTCAGAATGAAGGAATCATTTCTGTACTTGAGGCAGAGACATTGTATGTTACAGAGGAAAACAAAGGTGATAGGTGAATCTGCAATTGGATAAGCGAAGATGAAAACGGTTAAGTCACTACTTTGTCAAAATTGATTTGGACAAAAATGCCAAAGGTGTTAAGATGTATATTATCACATTTAAAAAAAAATTGTGGAGTTATTTCTCCCCACAGCAGTGACTTACAGGCAGTTCTTCCAAAGACTGGATGGGTGGATAGCATCATGGTGTAACACAAGCTTTCAGACAGCCACACAGTGGACTTTTAGGCATTGTACACCTGAATTTTCCTTGGCTAGTTTTGACTCTAATTGAGTTTCTCATGCTGAGATGAAGTTTTACATGAAAAGCTGCCAATTGCTAATTTACAACTGTGTCATTCGAAATTGGATAAACATTTCTTTTGCAGCAGCTATAAATAACAAAAAAGTTGGATTGTAGCTTCTAACCATTCTTTTTAATCAAAAAGTATGGCATTGTGGGGATGCAGAAGAGTTCAGCTCAATTATGTACAATGTCTACCATAAATTGAAATACATTAGAATATTTTGTAGTTTAATCAACTGAACTATGCTATCAATAGTTTATTAAATTTTAACATTCATTTAGAGGAAACCACAAACAAAATAAAAATCTCACCCTTTTTTTTGTATAACTTTTTTTTTATTTCAGCTCATTATGGGGGTACAAAAGTTCAGGTTATATATATTGCCTATGCCCCCCCGTCCCCCCGAGTCTGAGCTTCAAGCGTGTCCATTCCCTAGACAGTGCACATCGCACTCATCATGTAGGTATGCACCCATCCCCTCCCCCACCCCCATCCCCACCCTTTTTGAGTATAGAAATAAATAAGTACTTATACTGGTTAAAAAAAAAACTTTGTACAAACCCAAGTTATAGACTAAAAAAAATTAATGGTCTGTTTTTTAAAAAAATGTCAAAATTATAGATAACAAAAAGTCTGAAGATCTGGTCAAGATTAAAGAAGGCAATAAAAACTCAATAAAAGGAGTGATCCTGGATTGCAACTGGACCAGAAAAAGAATTATTATGAAAATTACTATAAAGGATATTATTGAGACAATTGACAAAATTTGAATAAGTTCCACAGATTAGATAATAGCATTGTAACAATGATAAACTTCCTGGTTTTTATCATTGTACTGAGGTTATGTAAGTGAATGTCCTTGATCTTAGGAAATAGTTACTGAAGTAGGAGCAAAAGGGCATCATGTCTGCAACTTACTCTGAAATGGTTCTGAATAAAAATTATATTGTTAATACAGTATATGTAATAAAGAGAGTGATACATTAAGCAAATGTGAATCTAGGTGATGGGAATTCTTTGTGCAAGTCATGCAACTCAAATTTGAAATTGTTTCAAAATGTAAAGCTTCAAAAAACATATATAGATTATTTTATTAAAAAATTAAATAATTTGGTTCTTCCGTGGCTTGGGATTAAAAAGAAAAAAGAAATTAAACAATTTGTTACTAGTATGTGAATAGACAGATCAGTGGAACAGAAAAGAGAATCTATAAATACATATACCCAAGCACATTTGGGACTTAATACATTAAAAGGGTGGCATTTCAAAACATTGTATCCTGAGGGTAGCAGTGGGGATGGATTACTTTTAAAATGGTGTATAGAAAACTGAGAAACTCAGAGAAGTAACGTTGGATCCCCATGTCACTCTACAAGCCAAAATAAATCCCAGATGGATCCAAAATTTAAACATTAAAATAAAACAAAAGAATACTAGAAAAAGAAAACGTTGGGAAGAAGGAGACTTAATAGGAGGGAGAGGCCACCTGTTTCCAGGCACCCGTGTGTCAGTCCCTTTGCAGCTGGCTGCAGTGTCCTGCCTAGCCCTGGCCCGTCCTCTGACTAGTTCTTTGAATCAAGAATTAATGATGCACAAACAAGCGGGGGACGAGGTGGACTACATCATGACCCCAGTGGCAGCATCAGCATTTGCTGGTCAGCAATAAGCCGTGAGGCTAGAGGTGGTAGGGTGCCCCTGGGGTTCGGGGCTGGCAGGGCAGCCTTGGAGTCCTCGTGGGGCCTGCCCCGTGGGGAAATCAGCGGTGCTGCTGCTGTCCAGCTTCCTGTTCTTCTTGCCCATTTTCCAAACCCGCTTCTTTAGCTTTACTGCTGATTCAAAGGGCTACTTTACATTAAATTCCTTTTCTGTTTCAAATCAGCATCGTTCGTTTCTGTTGCTTGCAACTTAGAATGTTGACTACACACAGACATATTTATAACCTAAATTGTGTGTGTGTCACATACATACCATTATATGGCTTGCTTTTTTCCTTTTTTCCCTTAAAATTATATATACGAATATGAAAATGCATAAAAAAAAGTTGGAAGGCTAACAGCAAACTGGTTAACAGTTACCTATGGGGACGGTAAGATTAATTGTGGAGCTGAACTAAAAAGAATTTTCACTTTTTAATCTATCTTCCATGGTATTTAAATTTTCTAAAGTAATCCTAGACTCACATATTATTTTTTTAAACTAAAAAATACCTTAATGCAATTTCTTAAAAACCAATCTTCTACTTGTCTTACCTCACTCAGACCCTGAGTGGGGGCACCAAGGCTACAACAGCAAAGCAGACAGAGCCCGTCACTGCCCTGAAGGGGCTGGTGGTCTAATGGGAGACTCGGATTGGAGACGAGCAGTGGTTCACCAGCGCAGTGAGCCCTGTAATGGGGAGAGACAGGGATAGGGGAGCCCAAAGCAAGGGCATCTATCTGCCCGCCTCTACGGGATGGACCGCGATAGTTTCCTGGCCTCAGACTTAAAAACTGAGTAGAGGTTAGGCAGGCAAATGGGGGAGTAGAGGGGACCAAAAAAGTACACCAGGCAGAGGGAACAGCCTCTGCCAAGCTCAGAGACCGTGGCTCCCCCAGGAAATCCAAAGAGTGGCTGGAGCATGGAGAGGGAAGGGAGAAATCAGCATAGAGAGGTGGGCAAGGTTTCGTCACAAAGACTTTGTAAGGTCTTATTAAGCAGTTTGGACTTTATCCTGAAGGCCAATAGGTCGTCGTAGAAGGACTTCAATCAGAAAGGGCTGATCCCACTCACCCTTTAGAATCAGCATTTTCTCCTCCAGATCATACCAGCTGTGAAGCAAGGTATTCTCAGTTTCACAACGGCAATTCTCAACTGAAGGAGGACCCTCCATCCATCTGTTCCCCAGCTTTTGACTCCTGGCTCTCAGGGCCAAATTGAATAGATACTCTCACTGGCCATATACAACTATAAGAATCAAACGACCAGAGAAATCCAGCCATTTCCAGAAGTTTAGTGCCGTGAAATCCCCTTGTCAAATCCTCTGCAGTGTATTCAGCCATTCTAAACCCTGCTGGGCCCCAGGCTACATTAGTATTCATTAGTGCACATCCCCCTCAGAACCACCGGCGTCCTTGTTAGCACAACGACTGATTTGCTGGCACCTGCCAGCTTGTTCATCCTCCCCTTCCTGTCTCCCAGTGCCACCTCAGCTGAGGGCTTCCTCTTGTCTTGTCCCCAAGCATCTGCTTTTAGGCCACAATGTCTCTCTCCCTCTCTCTCTCTCAAGCTCTTAGTTTGAGGTTTTCCCATGATCTCAAGCTTTCTTGGGAATTTTCTCTCCCCAATCCTGTTATGTCTGACATTTTTCTCTACTAGGATAGGCCTTCCGAATAACAGACCTTCTCACTTCTACAAACTGCTTCATGAATCACTGTGATTCACGTCACTCGCAATTCACAGTGGCATTAGGAGAAGAACTGATTTAGCTTCTTGGTTTTAGCATGCACCATGTAGCAACAGTGGAGAGAGTGGAGAATCAAGAAATTATGCCTAAAATTTCCATCCAGCGTTCACCTATTTCAAAGCAAGGAAGGCACAATGTTTCTTTCAGCAGGTAAGGCAAACAAGAAATACTGTCACCCATTGTTTTGAAATACAGTTTCATAGTTGTTTATTCTGAAATGAGGCCTTTCTTTAAAATCCACTGAGAGTCAGTGAATTCATTATCTTTAGTCACGTAATTTTAAAAGCGAAATGTTGATCTCTGCTTCGTGTCACATCCCTAAGCTGAGAACAGATAATTTCTACAACTGTCACTGCCCTGCAGTGCCGCGGTCAGTCTCTATTTATCTTCGCTAATAAGGTAGAGATGTGCTCATTATCAGCTCGTCAAGAAACACCATGAGCGGACCAGCACAGACATCTTTTTAAAAGCATGTCTTTCTCCATTTGCTATCCTGGACTCTATTAGGGAGTGGGGAGTGCAAGAGACATGTTGTCTGTCTTTGGTTAAAGCCCTCCAGCTGTCTCCCAAGAGGCCCGTCATGGTAACATTAATAATCTCAGAGAATATGTCTCAGGCTAAGAAATCTGGGATTGTCAGCACATCAAAATGAACCTTTTTCTCAGAAATAAACTATCATTAGCCAAGCTCAGTGTTTGATGTTCACGTCTGGTGTTTCCCTTGTGTGTGTTTGAAACAGCCCTCATTTCTTATTCAGAGCTTTTGTTACCATAGGCGACCCACATTCAGAATACGAAAGTCTGGAATGCTCAGTAAGCAATACTGAAGGCCAAGATTATAGGTAACAAGAGCTATGGTAACAACGTCTAACGTTGACTGAACGCTGACCCAAGCACCATGCTTAGGGCTTTACTAGTATTACCTCACTCTGACCCTCACAATAACCTTATGAAGCTGTGACTCTTACCATAACAGAGGATTAGAAATATCCATGTGTCCACAGATACACAGTTAAGAGTTACAAAGATGAGATACCGTGGCTGAGACTTTTAAATGTCTGCTAAAACTGTGGTCCCCAACCCCTGGGCCACAGACCAGTCCCAGTCCGTGGCCTGTTAGGAACTGGGCTGCACAGCAGGAGGTAAGCAGTAAGTAAGAGAAGCTTCATCTGTATTTACAGCCACTCCTCATTGCTCGTGTCACCACATAAGTTCCACCAACTGTCAGCTCAGCGGCAGCATTAGAGTCTCATAGGAGCACAAACCTCACTGTAAACTATGCATGCGAGGGATCTAGGTTGCATGTTCCTTGTGACAATCTAATGCCTGATGATCTGAGTGGAGCTGAGGTGGTGATGCTAGTACTGGGGAGCAGCTGCAAATACAGATTATCATTAGCAGAGAGGTTTGACTGCACAATAAATGTAATGTGCTTGAATCATTCTGAAACCCTTTCCCTATCCCACAGTCCATGGAAAAACTGTCTTCCATGAAACCAGTCTCTGGTGCCAAAAAGGTTGGGGACCACTGGGCTAAAATCTCTCTGTCACTTAACCACAATAATAGAATTGTGCCTGGGCACACAGCCTCCTAGCCAGAGACTGTATGTCCTGGCTGTACCTACTTCAAGGACTAAGTGTGGCTCAGTGGAGTTTGAATTGAAATAATGTGTACAACTTCTGGGTCATCTCCAACTTAAAAACAAGCCCCTTGTCTTACTAACAGTCTCTTTTCCCTTCCTATGAACTGGAATCCAGATTTGATCTAGAGTTGTTCTGTCAAATGCAGCAATCACAAGCCACCTGTGGCTAAATTTAAATTAATTAAAATCAAGAAAAATTTAGTTTTTCAATCACACTAACCACATTTCAACTGCTCAATAGCCGCATGCAGCTGGTGTCTGCCAAATTGCACATCACAGATTTAGAACATTTCCATCATCACAGAAAGTTCCACTGGACAATGCTATGGCAGGGAATGACAAAGCAATAAGATAGAAGGAACCTGGATCCCAGAATGACCCCATGAAACAGAATAGCCCTGTTATTCAAAACTAACTGAATTGTTACATGAGGAGAAATAAACTTCTACTTTATTTAAGCAAGGTTGTTCTGGCGTATATTTGTTACAACAAATTAAATTTACTCTAATACAGAAAACTAGAAGGGTCATTGCCAGCTAATTCAGCACAATAGAGAGTGAATGGTAGTACTTTCTGTCTTGCCCCATAGTTTCCACTGTGTTGAGTCTGGACATCTGTGTTTTGATTATTTTAGACCCGATCCACAACGACCCACACCCTCAACATGGAGAGATCACTTTCTCCTGATTCTACAGCTCCTCTTTCCTCTCTCTTCCTCTGCCAACTCTTCTGACACATTGAAATATTTACAGAATTGTATAAATATGGGAATAATACAGTCTGAAGAGTGTCCCAAATATCAGTGACCAAAATGCCTCAATTCTCTCCTGTATCATGTCCCATGAGAAATTTTTTTTTTAAGTGTGTGTTTTCTCCTAGAGGAAATGGATAAATTCCTGGAAACACACAACCACCCAAGCATGAATCAGGAAGAAACAGAAATATCCTGAACAGACCAATAACTAGCAATGACATTGAGGCAGTAATAAAAAATCTCCCAACAAAAAAGCCCCTGGACCAGACAAATTCATAGCCAAATTCTACCACACCTACAAAGAAGAACTGGCACATATTCTACAGAAATTATTTCATAGCATTGAGAAGGAGGGAATCCTCCCCAACTCATTCTACAAAGCCAGTATTACCTTGATATTAAAGCCAAGAAAGGATACAACAAAAGAAAAACAAAGAAAGAAAAGAAAACTACAGATCAATATCCCTTATGAACATTGATGCAAAAAGCCTCAACAAAATGCTAGCGAACTGAATTCAGTAGCACATGAAAAAGATAATTCACCATGATCAAGTGGGTTTTATCCCAGGGATGTAAGGATGGTTCAACATACACAAATCAATAAATGTGATTTACCACATAAACAGGAGCAAAAACAAAGACCATATGATCATCTCAATAGATGCAGAAAAAGCATTTGATAAAATCCAGCACCATTTCATGATGAAAACTGTCAACAAGCTAGGCATAGAAAGAACATACCTTAAAATTATAGAAGCCATATACAACAAACCCACAGCCAACACTATACTGGATGGGGAATAGTTGAAAGCATTCCCCTATGAACTGGAACAAGACAAGGGTGACCACTGTCACCACTTCTATTCAGTATAGGACTGGAAGTCCTAGCCAGAGCAATCAGGCAAGAGAAAGAAATAAAGGACATCAAAATAGACAGAGAGGAGTTCAGACTATCCCCGTTTGCCAATGATATATATGATCCTTTATCTAGAAAACCCTAATGACTCCACTGAAAGACTCCTAAAATTGAGAAATGAAGTCAGCAAAGTCTCCAGCTACAAAATCAATGTACACAAATCAGTAGTATTTCTGTATACTAATAACAGTCAAGCTGAGAGAGTCAAATCAAAGACTCAATACCATTTACAATAGCTATTAAGAAAATAAAATACTTATGAATATATTTAACCAAGGAGGTGAAAGATCTCTCTACAAGGAGAATCCCAAAGCACTGATGAAAGAAACTGTAGATGACACAAACAAATGAAAAAACATCCCATGCTCAAGGATTGGTAAAACCAACATTGTTAAAATGTCCATTCTGCCCAAAATGATTTACAGATTCAACACAATTCCCATCAAAATACCAACATCTAGAAAAAATAATCCTAAGCTTTATTTGGAACCAAAAAAGAGCCTGAATAGCCAAAGCAATCTTAACCAAAAAGAACAAATCTAGAGGCATCACATTACCAGACTTCAAATTAGACTACAAGGCTATAGTAACCAAAATAACATGGTACTGGTATAAAAGTAGACATATAGACCAATGGAACAGAATAGAGAACCCAGAAATAAAACCATCTACCTACAGCCAACTGATCTTTAACAACGCAAACAAAAACATACACTAGGAAAATGATGCCCTATTCAATAAATGGTGCTAGAAAAATTGGATAGCCACATGCAGAAGAATAAAACAGGACCCATATCTCTCCCCATATATAAAATTTAATTCAAAATGCATTAAAGACTTAATCCATGAAACCATAAAAGTTCTAGAAGAAAATATAGGAAGAACTCTTCTAGACATA
This sequence comes from Eulemur rufifrons, assembly GCF_041146395.1. Taxonomy (NCBI): domain Eukaryota; kingdom Metazoa; phylum Chordata; class Mammalia; order Primates; family Lemuridae; genus Eulemur; species Eulemur rufifrons. The sequence goes on from NC_091001.1 coordinate 56,780,136, forward strand.
GGACTAGGCAAAGAATTTATGACTAAGACCCCAAAGAAAAATACAGCAGCAACAAAAATAAATAAATGGGACTTAATTAAATGAAAAAGCTTCTACACAGCAAAGGAAATAATTAACATATTAAATAGGCAACCTACAGAATGAGATAAAATATTCACAAACTATATATCCAACAAAGGACTAATTTCCAGAATCTATAAAGACTCAAACAAAAAAGCAAAAAAAACAAAAAAACAGCAAATGACACCATCAAAAAGCAGGCAAAAGTCATGAACAGAATTTAGACAAATGGCCAACAGACATATGAATAAATGTTCAATATCACTAATCATCAGACAAATGCAAATTAAAACCACAATGAGATATCACTTTACCCCTATCAGAATGGCCACTATTAAAAAGTCAAAAAAACGATAGGGCTGGTATGAATGCAGAGAGAAAGGAATGCTTATGTACTGCTGGTGGGACCGGAAATTAGTACAACCTTTATTAAAAACTGTATGGCAATTCCTCATAGAGCTAAAAGCAGACCTACCATCCAATCCAACAATCTCACTACCGGGTATCTACCCAAAGGAAAAGAAATTATTTTATCAAAAAGACACCTGCACTCAAATGTTCATCACAGCACAATTCACAATTACAGAGATATGAAGTCAACCTAAGTGCCCATCAGTACATGAGTGGATAAAGAAAATGTGGTATATGTACCGTGGAGTACTACTCAGCCATAAAAAGGAATGAAATAATTTCATTCACAGCAACTTGGATGGAACTGGAGACCATTATCCTAAATGACGTATCTTAGCAATGGAAAAACAAATACCCCATGTTCTCACTAATAAGTAAGAGCTAAACAATTGGTACACATGGGCACAAAAAGACATAAAGGACACTGGAAACTAAGAAGAGGGGAGATTGGGAGGGGGGTGAGAGATAAAAACTTACCTATTGGATACAATGAACACTATCCTGGTGATGACACACTGAAAGCCCTGACTTCAGCATTACAGAGTGTACCCATGTAATAAAAACTTTTGTACCCCTTAATATTTTGAAATAAAAAACAAAACAAAAAACCTCACTATCCAAAGATATAAATAAATAAACAAGGAAGGAAGGAAGGGCCGGGCGCGGTGGCTCACGCCTGTAATCCTAGCACTCTGGGAGGCCGAGGCGGGTGGATTGCTCAAGGTCAGGAGTTCGAGACCAGCCTGAGCGAGACCCCGTCTCTACTAAAAATGGAAAGACATTATATGGACAACTAAAAATCTATATAAAAAAAATTAGCCGGGCATAGTGGCGCATGCCTGTAGTCCCAGCTACTCGGGAGGCTGAGGCAGTAGGATCGCTTAAGCCGAGGAGTCTGAGGTTGCTGTGAGCTAAGCTGACGCCACGGCACTCACTCTAGCCTGGGCAACAAAGTGAGACTCTGTCTCAACAAAAAAAAAAAAAAAAAAAAAAAAAAAGGAAGGAAGGAAGGTATTTTCTGGCAGTACACAATTTACCAAGAATATATTCCTTACTTATGTCCTTTGCTTGTTCCTGGCTAACAAATTGGCAATCTACAAGTGGAACAACTCTCACAAAGACTGAAATACACCAAGGACATAGGGCCACCACAGCCTCTCATCTCCCCATAGTGAAGCAACATGGATAGATAAATCACAGCCAGAAATGGCCCTATTTATTCACAAAGAGAAATCACTATCACAGTGAATGGAAATGGTCCAACTCCCCATGATAAGCACCTTCGCTCCCTGTAGGCTGAGCTACATGAGAAGCCAGGTCAGCATCAAATCATTGCTTGGGGAAGGTGGGCCCAGAACAAAGGAGGCTGTATACATGATTACGATGTTGAACAGTACCTGAATGGGGCAGGCTGACAAGGGACGGTAGTGCTGTACTAGAGGTACTAGTTAAGGCTCTAGCCACCTTACCTAGTGCAGGGACGGCCCCCTAACAACATTTGCCTCTGTGACTCCTTCCTCACTTTCCCCTCTAGCCAGTGTCCCCTACTGATTGACACCTTTTTTTAGATATATTTGATCAGATCAAGTTGAGTCTGAGAGCAAAGTAGTCTCTGAAGTGCTTGACTGTAAGGTTCCACTGTCAAGGGGCAATCTTCTGACTTCTTGTTCCAAAGTCCAGGGAAGAGCCCATCACAGCTTGTGTATTAGAGTGTATTATTAGAAGCAGAAGGCTCTTGATCGTGGTATTCTTAGCAGATGCTCACACATGTTGCCTTTGTACTGTAAGAAATTTTCCAAGCAGGGACAACACATTTCTGAGGTTCAGATAGCCTGCAGTGAAAGATATTTGAGAATTCTGTGTATTACACTCCATACACTGCTTAAATAGAGTCTAGGAGACTTCCAGGCCAGAATTCATAGAAAAGTATAATTGTCATTTCTCAGAAAACTCAGAGGAAATTCCTAGAATTGCCACAGCCTGACCTTGATTTGGCAGAAGAGAGCACTTCTACCAAGTGGTGGTCTACATGTGGTAGCCTTCACCAAGGGCTTTGAGGAGCCTTCCTCCCTCTGCTGGTTATGGCCCCAGAAACGTAGGAGCCTCTAAATCCTAGGCTACATGCCAGCATTCTAGGACCACTTTTTATCATGACAATGGCTACTTTATTCATGATCATTCAGTTCAACAAACGTGTATTAAGGACTCATGAGCCAGGTACTACGTATCATGAGGACTACACAGACAAGGAGTGTTTATAATCCGGGAAACACAAGTACATTGGATATATGTGGGGAAAACAGCTTTGCAGACAGTCTAACAAGGGCCCTTCTTTGGTTTGAATCTTTGTGTGCATCTTTCTATATTCAGTCCCTTCCTTGATCCAAGACCCTCACCAGGTGACTGAAGAAATCTGGCTTTCTCCCCTTCTACCTTAAAAAGGGTGGAGTTTTTGTTCTCCCTTCACCACTTCTTATTCCAGACATTTTACACCTGTAGTTTACATGGAGGAGGAGAGGAATTTGTAAAAAAAAAAAAAAAAAAAAAAAATTGAAGATTTTTGGAGCTCTACCATCCTCACCCTGAGGAGAGATTGTGGAGCTCCAATTTTTTTTTTTTTTTTGCAAATTCCCCAGGTAATTTTTATCCCAGTGATAGTCTGTGCAGACTTCTGGTCTATAGAAAAATGTAAATCTAAATCACAGAATCTAGGTGGTGAATCGGGTTTTCGTTTTGAAAATTTTTATAATATAATGTTGGAAAAATAAAGACTGATACAATCCCATGACAGGTTGAGTGAAAATGGCAGAGTGGGAAGAAATAGCAGGGAACCAAAGGTCCTTTCCACCAAACTTGTGCACCTTTCATGTGCAGCCCAGACACTGAGATGAATAAATTTCATCCTGGTCCTGCAAGAACTGAGAATCTGACAAGAGAGTCACTCAGGCATAAATTTCTATACTAGAGTGTACTCTAATGAGTATTTTAATGACTGAGTTAATGGAAGGCAATAATGAACAGGCACTCAAAGTAGTGAGTATGGGAAAGAAAAGTTATATCCCAACCAAAGGGAATTAAGGTCAAGTACCTCCCGAACCCCAAAACAAGGGCAGCCATCTCCCAGACCTGCAGCATCCCCACCCTGAAGGCTCTTGCTGCCTCCAAAAGCAGTGGCTAGGGCCGGTGCCCTTAACCCCTGGAATGGACCAGCTGCTCTCAGTTACAATGCAGATGAGTTGACAGATAAATCACTGGTGACTTACTACTAATAATAATTATAATTGACTTTACAATAAATTTGTTAAAGTGGATTTAAAGCTCTCCTAGAATAAAACCATTCCTATGTCCATCCTAATATACTCTCTCAAATGGGAGCTTACAGTACAGTTGGAGCTGGCTCAGGGAGAATTGGACATCCTCTAGTTGAGCGTGTACCTCTTGCATCCATCTGCTTCACCCCTTTCTCCTCAGGAACCATTTCCACTTCTCCACAGTGAAAAGACAAAAGGAGCTACCGCCTGCCCAGACAATCCCAGATAATGTACTTTAGGGTCAACTGATTAGTAACTTTATCTGCAACATCTCTTTTGCCACATAATGTAACATATTCAAGGGTATAACACCAGGGGGAAGGAGGTCATGGGGGGCCAAAAATCTGCCTACCACATACATTTTACACAATGACCTCACACATACACACATGTAAATGAAACAAAAAGTACCCCTATTAAATTCAACACTCTGATGTTATATTATTTTTAAATTCCCATTTTCAACAATAGGAGGTCTATGGAAAGGCCTTTGGAGACTGTGTAACACCTGAAATTATGTGCAAAGTTATGGGACTATCTAATCACAAGAAAAACAGACAAACCCAGGCTAGAAACACTCTACAGAACACCTGGCCAGCACTACTCAAGGCTGTTAAGGTCGTGAAAAATGAGGAAAAACTGAGAAACCACAACAGACCAGAGGATGCTGTGGAGACAAGTAAATGCAATGTAGTAACCTGGATTGGATCATAAAACAAAAAAGAGATATTATGGGAAAACTGGTGAAATCCAAGCAAAGACTGGAATTTAGCATATATGTCAATATAAATATCAGTTTCTTTTTTTTTTTTTTTTTTTTTTTGAGACAGAGTCTCACTCTGTTGCCCAGGCTAGAGTGAGTGCCATGGCGTCAGCCTAGCTCACAGCAACTTCAAACTCCTGAGCTCAAGCGATCCTCCTGTCTCAGCCTCCCGAGTAGCTGGGACTACAGGCATGCGCCACCATGCCCGGCTAATTTTTTCTATATATATTTTTAGCTGTCCATATAATTCCTTTCTATTTTTAGTAGAGGTGGGGTCTCGCTCTTGCTCTGGCTGGTCTCGAACTCCTGAGCTCAAACGATCCGCCCACCTCGGCCTCCCAGAGTGCTAGGATTACAGGCGTGAGCCACCGCGCCCGGCCAATATCAGTTTCTTAGTTTTGACAAACGTAGCTGGTAACGTTAAGATGTTAACAATGGGTGAACTAGGTAAGGAGTAGATGAGAACTCTGTACTACCTTTGCAACTTTTCTGTAAGTCCAGTATTATTCTAAAATAAAGTGTATTTTTAAAATGTTACAGGACTGAGCATCTGTGCACCATTCTAGGGAGCAAGCCCTATGGCCTTTATATCTTCAAAGTGATCCAAAGTCCCAAAATACTTAAAAACCACTATCTGAGGCTTCCTGCTGCTTTCCTTAATGGCAAATTTCTAAGTACTCTGCCTTCTTCCTGATATGTCACCCACATCTCTCCTCAAAAACAAAATTTAGCCAGGGGATGGGGGGTGGGGGAATGGGAAGTTATTGTTTAATGGGTATGAAGTTTCAGTTTGAGAAGACTTAAAAAATTCTAGGGATGGACGATGATGGTGGTTGCACAACAATGTGAATGTACTTAATGCCACCAAACTATAATAAAAATGCTTAAAAGAATAAATTTTATATATTATTTGCCACAATTTGGATAAACCTTAAAAACATTAAGTGAAAAAAGCCAAACATTAAGTGAAAAAAACAACAAAAGACTATATATTTTGATTCTATTCATATGTTCTAAAATTGACAGTGGTGATTACTGCATGTAACTGTAAACATATGAAATACCACTGAATTGTACACTTTAAAGTGGTCAACTGTATGGTATGTGAATATTTCAATAATTAAAACTGTTTTAAAAAATTTAACTGGTTTTCAATCTAGGACCACATTTATTTGAACTCCTGAGCACCAGTGGCACTCTGTAAATTCTGCAACCACATTCTGGTGACATAGTGGAAAAATGAAGAACAAAATTAATGAAAGGACTGCAGTTTAGAATGCTGGCAGGGAAGATCAGGAATGCCTGTAACTAGGCCTGGTGGCTCTCCAGTTATGGGGGCAAGAACAAAGCCAAGATTATAAAACACATTAGACTAAAGTTGACCAAAGACCTTTATTCTGGTCCTCATTATTCCATAAGCCACTTATGCAGAACACTTTCTTCATCTCCGCTCCAAACAGCAGCAGCTGCATCCAGGCCTGACATGGAAGACAGATATAAGTAGTGGAAGACTTTGTAGAGAAAAGCTACCAGATGAGATCTCTGCTTATCCCGGTGTAGGTGAAGGTAGAACAGGAAGAGTGTCTGTAAGTGCAAAGACTCTGTTCTTCAAAGCTGTGCCCGTAGAGAGGGATGCAGATGAAGGCTCACAAAACTGCCCGGCTCAGCAATCAATCCAAAGTACCTGAACATACAAAGAGCAGTGAGTAAAGCAAGGTGCCTCCGGATTAGTGTAACAAACTGGACAAAGTGAAAGCAGAAGGGGCTTTGATTTTGGCAGCAGTTCTCTGAGACCAAAATACTAATTTTGAGGAGTATCTATCCAATAGATCCCTGGGAAGAAACATGTCATTACAGAGAGTGAGCAGTTAGGAATTAAGCATGCTGGTTTGGACAGTTAGAATTTAAGGTAGGAGAAGGGCTAAGAAGTTGTTGTCAATGAACATTTGTGAAGACCATATAAAGGGAGGGTGAGTGATATAAAATAAGTAAAGAGCATATAATCTTTTTAGAAAATTCCGGTTTCAGATGGGGGACTGAGCCCACAAGTTTGTATGCACCCCCTACCCAGATTCCATTCAAAAGGAAAAAGAGTTTAAAAGGTATAAATCTACAACAAAGGATAGGGGCTCAGCAGCAGTCACGGGATTTCAACAAAAAGCTGAATAACAGGAATCTGACTGAAGTATGTTTATAAATAGAGCAGAGGAAAAATTAGCTTAGAATGAACACAGAGGGCGCTGCAGCCAAGGAGGGGGGTCTGTATGTCTAGGAGAACCACAGGGAGGCTCCAGACTCAGTCACCAGGAATGACAGAAAGAGACTCAAGACAAAAAATGGGTCAATAGCCCATGGGTCTGTATGAGAAACAGCTGCTCGCATCTCCCTACAACCCTTCCTACAGGTAACACTACCAGAAGGCAGGCATTTAAACCTAATTTGGGAAAAAAGATCACAGCTCTCTTCTAAAGAACCAAATGGACTACCTGGAGAAAACTAAAGCAGCTTCTGAAAATGCCAGCTCCTCACACTAAAGCATTCTGCATTCTGGCCCTGGGGGCCCCTAGCATAACATCTGGTCCCACCTCTGTTCACCCTAAAGTAAAGCTGCCGGGCAACAACCACCCTCCACCCCCACAGCCCCCTTCCAAACAGCCTTCTTACTCCTTCATTCTTAAGAGAATGAAAATCACCAGGTATTTGAAGAAAGTCTACACAGTGAAAGGAGAGACAAAAATGTATTGGAGGAGGGGAAGATCTAGCTAATTCAAGGAAAAGAAAAACAAAACAAAGCAAAAACACCTGTAATTGGGAAAAAAATTAGTCTTTTTGATAATGGCAAGTTCTTGCTGAAATCAACTCATAAAGCTAAATTTTATATATATATATATATATATATATATATATATATAAGAAAAATCTTCAGGCATTGAAGCAGGGGGATCACTTGAAGTCAGGAGTTTGAGACCAGCCTGGGCAACACAGCAACACTTTGACTCTACAAAAAACTTTTTGAATTTAAAAAAAAAAAAAAACCAAGCATAGTGGCGCATGCCTGTAGTCCTAGCTACTCAGGAGGCTGAGGCGGGAGGATTGCTTGAGCTCAGGAATTCAAGGTTACAGTGAGCTATGATGGTGTCACTGCACTCTAGCCTAGGTGACAAGAGTGAGATCCTTTCTCTAATTAAAATAAAATAAATAAGCATCTTCCTTAGCTCTTTATAACTTATAAAATCAATTATATTTCTACATACAGCAACATTTAGAAAATAAAATTTTCTTTAGAAAGATACCATTAACAATAGCATCAAAAATACTAAGTACTTAGAGAACAACATCTAACAAAGTATGTCAAGATTTCTTCAGGTAAAATATTTTATTAAAAAACATTAAAAACCTAAATAAATGAAAAAGTAGACCATGTTTATAAACTAAGAGATTCACTATTGTGAAGATTACTCCCCTAAAGTAATCTATAGATTCAATGCAATCCCAATTAATATCCCTTTTTGTGCAATTTGACAACCAGATTCTAAAATGTACATGAAAATACAAAGAATTAAAAATAGCCAAGATACCTATAGAACATAGTAGGAAGACTTGCTCCCTCAGATTAAACTACCATAATTGAGAATGTGGTATTGATGTAGGAATACACAAATAGATAATGGGAGAGAACAGAATGGTCAGAAACAGTCTTAATTTATCAAAGGTTACACTGCAAAGCAGTGAGATAATGACATGGACAAGTGGACATCTAAATATGAAGAAATAAATGAAACTGAACCCGATATACAAAAAGTCAGCTCCACTGTTATAAAAGACAATGCTCTAGATTTTAGCATATAGGAGAATGCCTTCATGATCTTGGATCAGGGAAAATTTTCTCGAATAGGACACAAAGCACCAGCTACAAAGGAAAAAAACTGATACGTTTAAATACCTTTACTTAAGAACTGATACTTATCAAAAGATAACCTTCTACAGAGTGAAAAGGCAAGCCATAAACCAGGAAAAGATATGTTTCCCAAATACTGGAAAAGATTCATAACCAAAACATATAAAGCATTGTTAAAAATCAACAAGAAAAAGGACAAAATATCCAATAGAAAAATAGGACACCCCACCCCCAAAAATGGACATGCATATGAAAAGATGCTTAATGTCACTGGCTATCAGGGCAATACAGACTAAAACCACTACACAATTATCATTTACATTCATAGCAGCTTGTTAAAAATCAAAAATTCTGATAATACCAAGTGTGGGTGAGAATGAGGAGCAATGGGAATTATCGTACACTGCTGGTAGGGATGTGAAATGGTACACAGGAAGTTCAGCACCACCTGCATAAGACGGAAATATGCATACCCTATATATCCTATGATCCAGCAGTTTTATATATTTTATACACATATGCACACCTACCATAGAGAAAAATGTACAAGATTGTTCATAGCAAATTGTTTATAACAGCCAAAAAATAAGGTTACTCAAATATCAACATTAAAATTGTTCAGTTGTGGTACTACCACACAGCAAAGAAAATGAACAAACTAGAGCTATGCACAGCCACATAGATGAATCTCATAAATGGGTTAAATTAAAACAGCCATGGGACAAATGATGACCAATGAATAAATATGGCTACAGGGACTTAAAAAAAAAAAAAAAAAAAAAGCTAAACCCTAGTGTCTAAGGATGCATATTCATGTGGTAAACTATAAAGAAAATCAAGTAATTACCAAAAACATCAGGGAACAGGGAAAGGGGATGAGAATAGATGAAGAAGGAACATATGTGGGACTTCTGGGGGTTGACAATATTTTATCACTTGGCCTAGATGGCGGTCACAAGAGTGTTCATTTTATTATTTATTCACTGTACATTTATAGCACACACTTTACATATGTTACATCTCATGAGACTTAGAAAATATATATACACACATACAAACATATTTGCATAAAACATCCAGAAGACTACACAAGAAACTAGTAACTGTTGTCTGTAGAGAGGGAGCCTGAATGAGGGATTAAGGGACAGAGGGTAGAAGAAGACTATACACGGCACTGGTTTTCAACTTCTACAATGGACCATGGATAAAATATGGAAGATTTAATTATGCTAAGATACAAATGTTATCAGCCTTGACAATATCAAAGTACTAGTATAAACAACACAAACTGGAGCTAGAAATGAGCTGAAAGGGATAAAGGAGGGGATAGGCGTACTAGTAGTCATACCTTTCAAAGTAGGGAGTCAACACATACATTGAAAGTTGTGTACGACAACAATAAAAGACATTTTGGTATGTTATATAAACTATAAAGGTAAAAAAGAAACTAAAACTAGTGCTACAACTACCAAAAATCAGAAAGGAGGAAGTGAATTTATGGGATACTATAGGTTAACCAAATCTTAATTTTTCACTGCAGGAAGTCAATACATAATGTCTACAGATAAATCAAGGGATGAGTACATTAGTTAGAAATACAAGTAACCACCAGAAAAGCTAAAAAAAGAAGCAATAAAATAGTGGGCGGACAGCAGATTGACTTCATTATAAGCCATTGGGTAACTATCTGATTTTTAAGCATGGGTATGTATTGCCTTGCTTAAAAATGGAAAAAAAAAATTTTTATCCGCTTATACCATACACATCTAAGAACATAAGAACACTTATTTTACCAGGTACAAAATAATATAATACAGACTGAATCCACAGGGACTACAATGGCTAAAATTCAGATCTACCAATGCAAGGCAGAGCAGAGGGATTCAATTACAGACATAATTAGAGCAGAGGAGGAAAATGAACACATCAACCATTCAATAAATGACCATTTATTAAAAATCCAAGCCAAGCACCATGCCATGGTAGAGGCTAGAATGGAAAACTGCGTAAGAACTCTCCACAGAGCAGCAGTGTTATGTATTTAAAATACAAATTTGAACACATTGCTCGTCTCTTTGAAAAGCTGGTAATTAAAAATGAACAGGTAAAGTAGGCTCCAAAAATACTTGACTGGGGAACTTACAGGGAGTCCATCACAAGAAGCTCCATGACTTAGGTAGACAACTAACAAAACTTATCTTTAAGAAAAATGAGCACGCACAAACAGGCTAAAGGAAGATCTACGAATTAAGAGAATACTCGATAATCTAGGTATGAAGCTCGCCATCAGAATGTATCTAATAAGACATTTAAGAAATATCTATCAAAGGACCAGGGGCCTAGGTTGATATGGAGATGCAGAACAAAGGAGTGAAAAAGAGTGGAATAATCAAAAAAAGATTTCTGAAGGTAATAAGGGTTGAAAGAGGTAATGGGAACACCCTGCTAGGGTAAAGGTGAGAATGAATTGGGAATACATGGCTTCCACAAAGCTATCCAATCAAAATATAGTCATGTACCAGCCTGAGCAAGAGCAAGACCCCGTCTCTACTAAAAAAAATAGAAAGAAATTAGCCAGACAACTAAATATATATACATATATATAAAAAAATTAGCCAGGCATGGTGGCACATGCCTGCAGTCCCAGCTACTTGGGAGGCTGAGGCAGTAGGATTCCTTGAGCCCAGGAGCTTGAGGTTGCTGTGAGCTAGGCTAACGCCACGGCACTCTAGCCCGGGCAACAGAGCGAGACTCTGTCTCAAAAATAAATAAAGTCATGTGTCACTTAGTGACGGGGACACATTCCAAGAAATGTGTCACATCTTCAGGAGATTTCCCCATTGAGCAAACATTATAGTGTACCCAGATGGTATAGCCTGCTTCACACCTAGGCTATATAGTGTAGCCTGTTGATCCTAGGCTACAAACCTGCACAGCATGTTACTGTACTGAATATTATAGGCAACTGGAACACAATGGTAAGCATTTGTGTGTCTAAATATAGAAAAAGTAATGCATTTCACTATGATGTTAAGACGGCTCCAACACTGGGCAATGGGAATTTTTCAGCTCTGTTATAATCTTAAGGGATCACCATCATCTATTCAGTCAGTAGGTGACCAAAAAGTCATTAAGCAGCACATGACTGTATGTGTAGTAAAGAGTAAGCTGATCAGATTTAGGAATTAAGTAGAAGTAGCTGAGAGAAGGTAGCTAATACCTCTAAGAGAGGTATTTCACATATTTACTATTCCAACGACAAAATTTAGTGCCCAAGTTAATCCATGACTCCTAAGAACAAATAAATACAGGCAAGTACAGAATCTCACTGCAACAAAATCATCATTTTACACAGGCTGTTGATGAAAAAGGAACAAGAGGTAACCCTTTAAATGCTGACAATTGTTTCTGACCTCTAACATTATGATAATGAGGCAAGATTTTTATTTAGGGATGGAAACCAAAGTAGGAATCAAACTTTTGAATCTATCTAACGCCACTAGGGTCTTTACAGTCCCTCCCATTGCTTCATGGTTAGCAATTTTCCAACAGAAATTCTAATTCCCCAAGGAAGGAAACCCAACCTGACTAGGCTTATCAAGTTAGTTTTTCCTATCCTAATAACAAGTAGGGAGAGAGAATTATCCCTACACAAGAACAAGACATCCATTTTATAAGGTTTTGAACTCACGTCAGTAACATGAAAAATACAGGTGGAAACGATTGCCGACTGATAGAGAACTCACCTTCCAGAAAAGCAAATTCATCCACCGCTTCTATTGCATTATCTGAAACACAAGGTAAAGGGATACCTGACTGACTCCAGTCAGACGGACATCAGTCCACAAACACCACAATCCACACAGTGAAGGGCATGAGACTTTACACAAATGAGGGATTTATAAGATGCGGCCCTTGCTGTCTTGAGATCCATTTCTACTCCACCACCAACTCTCACTGGTCTCCCTACAAGAGCAAGAAAAGCCTAGGCAAACACTATTCAACAGGGGGACAGGAAGGATGGAACCCTCTGACAACCCTAGCTTACTCCTAAACTTATTTATTCTCTTTGCTCTAAAAGTCATCAGAGAAGAGTATAGCAATATAAGGGGGAGTGTGAGAATACAGTATGTGAAAGCTTGTGAGGGTTACCAGTCTGACAATAGTCAGAAATCAAACCCCTATTTGCTAGGTAAAAAAAAAAAAAAAAAAAAAAGTCTTTTTCTGGTACAATATGGCAAAAGGTATGAAGGGTCAGCTTTGGCAACCCCCAGACACCTTTCAGTCTCTGCCCCACCACCCACCCCTCCAGGCCCCCAAAGCATAAACTATAAAGGCAGGGCTTTCTGACATTGTGGCAAGCCAACACAAAACATCATAGGGGGAGACCCGGTGGCACCTCTCAGACCAGAGGGAAAGGGAAAGCCTAGCCCAGCCCTCCCTTGGCTGCCCCCAGACACCACAGTGCCACTCTACCCAAATCTCTCCTCTGGAGGGTTTTCCTCTTTCCTTGTTGAGCACAGCAGTAGGCATCTTTTGCAATGGTCTCCACAAACAGTTCCTGTGAAGCAAACAAGCAGAGTTCTTGCAATGTGTTATATAGCACACTGAGGACGTGAGCACTTCGGTTTGTGAGTCAGGGGAGGGAGGGAGAAGGGAGGCTCAGGCGCATGGGGATGTTCTGGAAGCTAAGGTGGTCCTGGACTTCAAGAAGGTGGATTCGGCCACCCTCTCCTCCAGTAGACCAGAATGACACGTCCCTCTTCCCTTACTTTTAAATCAATTCCCCTCACTCACTCACTAGAGACTCCTACAAGTTCTTAGACATTGGAAATGAAAATTAAAGTCGTTGCCCAGGCCCTTAACAAGAGGCAGGTGTGCTAACAAACCAATCCAACTCCTGCAGGTAGGAGATTCCCCCTCCCGCAGCTGGGTCTACACTCCAGTCTTAGAATCCTGCCCAGGGCGCCGCCAGGCCCCGCCCCTCGCCACGCTCCCCCGCCCGCCCTCGTGCCCTCGCGCTCCCGTCGCACCGCCGCTCGCGCCAGAATGAAGATGGCTTCCTGTCCCGCTAGCGTCACGTCGGGGTCCGCCTTCACCAAGGCCTTCACTCGCGCCAGAGGCAGCCTCGAGAGACGAGCCCCGGGTGCACTCGTCGGGGCCTGGGGCTGCGGGGCCGCCACCTCCCCACCAGGTCCTTCCTCCTCCCGGGGAGTGCCGCTTCCAGCTGCCGCCGCCGCCGCCGCCATCCCAGCCCTCAGCGTGCTGCGCGCGGCCGCCGACTGTGCGCGCGCAGGCGGCGCAGGCCCCTTTCCCGCGCGAGCTGGAGGCCACGCCCTTTGGGCGCGTGGCTCCGCCCCTACGTGACAGGGCGCTCTGGGGAAGCCCTGCAGGCGGGGACAGGGCACGGTCTCTTCCGCCGCGCGCTGGGCTCTAGTTGACTCGGTGGTTGTTCTTGGAGCCCCTCCGACCTAGTTGAGACCAGGCACCACTTCTTAATCAGCGAGTGTTATGGCTGTGCCTGGCTGGCGATGGCAGGATCGCCCTGGTCTGGGAAAACCTAGACCCTGCCCGCGAGAGAGCCTCAGTCAATGCAGAGTGTTAACCTAAGGCTGAGAAGGGCACGTGTCCGTGTCCGTGGATGTTCCTGCGAGGGCCCAGTATCCAGGAATAGAGTGCCCAGGGGGGTGCGAAATCTGGACCAGCTTCTAGGAGAACCAGTTCTAGATGCTCTTGAAGGAGGGGTAGGATTTTTTGGTAGGCAGAGATGGAAGTTCAGTCCAGGCAGAGGGAACCACAAGAAAAAGCCTGAAAGGTTGACACTGTGGCAAGCACAAGGCATCCACGTTTGTTCAGACACGGGTTGCGTCGGAGCATTGGTTCTCAAACTTTGCCCTCAGGATCCCTTTACAGTCTTAAAAATTATTGAGGATGATGGCCCCAAAGAGCTTTTGTTTCTGTAGGGTATAACAATATTTATTGTATTAAAATTAAAACAAAGTTTGAAAGATGTTGATTTAAAATAATTAATACACGTTAACAAATAACATTTTTATAACAAGTAACTTTTTAAATTAAAACAGTGAAAAAAGTCTCTAACGTCTGGCTTGATAGACGAGAACTGGATTCTCTAGCTGCCTCTGTGTGTTCACGTTCTCTCTTCACACAGCTTTGAAAAACAACACGGCATCTCCTTGAGAGAATAAGTATGAAAAAGGCAAATAACCTGTCAGTGTTAGGAAGAAAATAGTTTTGACCTCACAGACCCCTGAAAGGATCTCCAGGAAATCCCCATCCCCACTCCCATGGGTCCCCACACCACACTTTGAGATCTACTGACAGAGAGGAACAGTTACATTTACAATAACAGGTTTAATGTAAATCAATTGTTATAATAATGTTTCACATTTTTTGAACATTTACTATGTGCGTGGTTCAAAGTGCTTTACATTTATGTAAGTCACATTAATTTATGTAATTTTCATAATACCTTGTTGAGGTAAGTAATATTTTAACCTTGTCTTACAATTCAGGAAATCGATGCACAGATTTATTGTGGTCAAAGCCAAGATGACTTGAATTATATGACATCTGAAATCATTCTAAGTTCCAAAATTATGTAGTAAACTGACTGGTATACACAAAGAAGTGTGATACTTTTTCTCACCCACTTGTAAAAGTCACAGCCGACACTCCTATAACAAAAGACAGGTTAGCAAGAGAAAAGCATAACAACTTTTTAAATCAAAGCTCTACATGACATGAGAGCCTTCAAAAATGAAGACCCAAAGACCCATGGTTTCTATAACCTGCTTTGGGGAAGAGGAATTGTAGTTTCTGAAACGTGGTCTTACTAATAACCTATCTAACAGAGGAAAATAAACTATAGAACAGAAAGTAAGAGAAATAAACTCAGAACACAACTACCCTTCATTTAATTAAAACACGTGTGGCCTAACTTGTTATCTCTGAGTTCTTTCTCAGCCTTGAAAAAGTTCCTGAGGGGGACAGTAGAACTTCAAGCTTCCCCCACTTTCTCAAGAAGAGACGGTACCAAATGCCTCCAGCTATCAGGAAGAAAGAAGAAACTAATTTCTGCTATCAATCTGCGAGGTGAGAAATGGAAAAAGCCAACACAGCCACTTTTGTTATCAGTCCCCTGAAAAGCAGAGGGGAAAAAATGCTATTTCTACCCTTTAAAAGCACCAAGCAACTTTCCTCTCAGCCCAACATTTCTTTCCTCCCTCTGCGTGTTGTGGCCACTCTGTCTTTCCTTCTCTCTCTCTCTCTCTCTCTCTTTCTCTTCTTTTTCTTTCTTTCTCAGGAAAATAAATAAACTTTTACTTCTATACATCCTATGCATTGTCTGAGAATTCCTTCACCCCCCCCCCCCCCCCCCCCCCCCCCCCCCGCTCTAAGGAACAGCAGGAGACAGGAGGACAGGAGAAGATCAGAAAGACCTTGATTCTGAGGCCTTTCCAGTTTTCTTCAATTCAAAGTACTCAGCATGCAAAGATACCATACTTTGGGATATCATGTTCTGAGCCCCAACACTGAATTAACAGAGAGAGGCTCCACTGTAGAATAAGAGTCTTAGCCTGGAATTAATATCTTCAGAAGTGGGTACAAGTCACTGAAAATTTAACCCAAGCCTCTGTTAGGGTCTCAGTCCTGAGTCCTCTTCAGATTACATTTGTGAACACTTGCATGGGGAAAGCTCCACATAAAACTCATAAAAACATGTCCAGATTCATGTGTCACACTGCACTAGAACACTTCACAGGAGCAACATTCCAGCAATCTCAAAGTAGTGAAGCCCAAAGTTGGCCTAAATTCTGAGTTAACACAATAAGAATTGACCATAATGGGAGCAGAAAGACTGAGTCAAGTTGGCTTTTGAAGGATTCTCTCTTCAATCCCCTTTTCTTCCCAATTTTCTCTTAGTAATTCTTATTTTCCCTGCCTTTCCTTCTTTTCCCCTCCCTTTTCTTCCCCCAGTGCCTCTTTTTCTCCTCATCACTTGAATGTTTTACCACTTGGCCCAGTCCCATCCTCCTCTCCCTGGTTTTACCATGACTAACCAAGAGTTTATTTAGACCAGACAGGACTTCCTGACTATGAGCTTCAGTTGAAAGGCACTAAGAGGTGTTAGAAAGGGAATCATGTTTTAGTGTCTTCAAATTTCAGTGGCAAAAAAGCAGAATAAATAGGACAATAAAGGCCAAAAAATCCACACACGAAACTGGAAACAACCCAAATGTCAATCAACTTATAAATGAATAAACAAAATGTGGTCTATCCATACAATGAAATATTATTTGTCCATAGAAAGGAATGAAGTACTGTTATGCTGCATCATGGATGAACTTTGACAACATAGTAAGTGAAAGGAGCCAGACAAAAAGGCCACATATTATATGATTCCATTTATGTGAAATGTCCAGATTAGGCAAATCCATAGAGACAGAAAGAAGATTAGTGGTTGCCAGGGCCTGGGGAAAGGGAAGAATGGTAAGTAAGTGCTAACAGATATGAAATTTCTTTTAGAGGGGATGAAAATATTCTAGAAATTAGATAGTGATGATGGTTGTACAACTCTGTAAAATTATTAAAAACCACTGAATTGTATACTTTATAGGGGTACATTTTATGGTATGTGAATTACATATCAATTTTTTTATTTTTTTTTATTTATTTATTTTTTTTTTTTTTGAGACAGAGTCTCACTCTGTTGCCCAGGCTAGAGTGAGTGCCGTGGCGTCAGCCTATCTCACAGCAACCTCAAACTCCTGGGCTCAAGCGATCCTCCTGTCTCAGCCTCCCGAGTAGCTGGGACTACAGGCATGCGCCACCATGCCTGGCTAATTTTTTCTATATATATTTTTAGCTGTCCATATAATTTCTTTCTATTTTTAGTAGAGATGGGGTCTCGCTCTTGCTCAGGCTGGTCTCGAACTCCTGAGCTCAAACGATCCGCCCACCTCGGCCTCCCAGAGTGCTAGGATTACAGGCGTGAGCCACCGCGCCCGGCCCAATTTTTTTAAATGGAGGAAAAAGCCCAAAGGAACTGCAACCTACTAGCAGCCATGTGAATGAACCATCTAAGAAGTGTATCCTCCAACCCTAGTCAAGCCTGCAGATGGCTGCAGTCTGGCCAACATTTTTTTTTTCTTTTTTGTTCATAGTGATTTAATATTTTTATTTATTTTATTTTTTTTTATTTCAGCTTATTATGGGGGTACAAAAGTTCAGGTTATATATATTGCCCATGTACCGCCCATCCCCCTGAGTCAGAGCGTCAAGTGTGTCCATTCCCCAGACAGTGCACGTTGCACTCATCGTGCTGGCCAACATCTTTACTGCAATCGCATGAGGGACCCTGGGCCAGAACCACCTCTCTAATCTACTTCCAAATTCTTGACCCACAGAAAATGTGAGATAATAAATGTTCGTTGTTTTAAGCTGCTAAGTTTTGGGGTAATTTGTTATACAGCAATATATAACTAAAACTTCTAATTAGGAATAGCAGTCAGGCATTCTTAAAGAATTTGTTGAAACCCACTCTCTCTCAGGCACTGTACCAGCCATTGAGATTCACCAGTAAGTAAAAGTGGCTACAATCCCTGCCCTTATATAGCTTAAAATACAAGATAAATGACAGACATTAACTAAATAAATATACAAATATGTCATTACAAACTATTACAGGTAATAAAAGAAAATTACAGGTTATCATAAGAACACAGAATAGGAAAACCTAAAATCCTAATTTGTATTCTTATTCTAGAAGGTATTACTCAAAGCCTCTCCATTTTCTAGTTCACCTGCCTTCCACCCATCACTCCCAGATAGGGTCGGGGAGAATGCATTGAACAGGTAAACCATTGCTCAGTAACACAGCTGTCACCACACTACAGCATCCAGAAGAGTCCATTCCTCAGTATCCACAGTACATTTCTGTGTAGGGGGGAACTACCACACAGAAATGTACTGTGTGGTAGTTCCCCACAGTACATTCCACTGACCAGCACACAGAGGAACTACAGGCAGCTCACAGCATCAGTCGGTCATCCTCTGGCACATCAAGACTTACACTGATCAGCATCAAGCAGTGGAGAGAGCCAATGCCCTCTTCTACATAAATGTTAAGTCTCCCCAATATTGGAAAATGGCTGAGTCACAAATGCCAATAATCCCTGGCATTCTCTCTCCGAAACATCACCTGTGTGAATTCACCTTGTCTTTCACCCTTCCCAGATAAAATCTGACCAAGACCTAGTTCTCCATGCCATCCACTTGCTTACAACAACTAAGACACAGGACTGAAATAAACAGTGGTGGAAGGAGGGTGGCCTTCCACTGGCACCGGGAATCACTCCAAAATTTGATTGTAATGGAAAGGAACAGTTTTGAAAAGCAGTCATGGGATCTTGTCTCCAACCTCAAAGAAACCCCAGAAACATCTGAACTTATACCTGCAAGGAAGCCTGAGAACAAACCCTTTTGGGGAAAGAGGTCTCCCATTCATACAGACCGCCCATTTACCAGCTCACACACACCTGTAGGCAAATTTCTGGGGACTTTCACCATGTATACACAGGCACATGCACACACATACACACACACATGCACATACAATGTACTGCAGATACTGTGGAACGGACTCTTCTACATGCAGTAGTGCAGTGACAGTGCAGCTGTGTTACTGTGCAATGGCCTACCTGTTCAACGCATTCTTCCTGACCCTATCTGTGACATGCATAAGTTTCATCTCATCTCCATAAACCTAAAATTCTAGTTTTCTATGCCTACCTCAATATTCACTTTTACTCTATTTGGTTTGCCAACAGAACTCTCCTCTGATTTTCTCAGAACTCAGGTGTCCTATAAGGCGTAAGGAAACAATCAGCTTCTTAATAAAATAAAATAAAATTCAC
Organism: Eulemur rufifrons; assembly: GCF_041146395.1. Classification (NCBI taxonomy): domain Eukaryota; kingdom Metazoa; phylum Chordata; class Mammalia; order Primates; family Lemuridae; genus Eulemur; species Eulemur rufifrons. The sequence goes on from NC_091001.1 coordinate 56,799,516, forward strand.
AAAGGTTGTGACTAAGAGGGAATTATCCACGTGGACAGGATGAATTGGTCCACAAATATTTAACTCATCCCCAATTTCTTCCCCTGTCTCTAATTGCCTCAACCCCAACACCAGTCTTAAGAGGTGCTGTGACCCCTTTAGCCTGAGACAGCAGGAGTAGACATAAGAACTAGTCATTAATTCTCTATAATAGATTTCTTAGGCTTGAATAATATTTAAAAGAAAAAAATTCCATAAAATGTTGCTGTTGATCAACATTGTTATTGTGCTACTTTAAAATGAACAAATATAAAAGTAGGTATAAATTTCCCATACATATACTCTTAAATCACTCTAAAACTCAAGCAAAACTGCAAATTAAAAACAAACAAACATATAAAACCACTAGAGTTCAAATTGAGAACATCAATGTGATGGATGATGTTTTGCTGGAACTAAATTGCTGATGTTTGGTTTAATAGAGCTACTATTTGTATATTGCATGCTTCACTTTCTGTCCACTTGATTCTTGTGACTTTTGAACAATATTGGAGCCATCACTTAAGTCATTCTTCACGTCATCATAGAATTTATCCTTTTTGGTAATAAGCTTGTTTTAATTACTGATCCATTAGTTTAAGGGACTGATAAATTTAATAATGCATCCCAATAAATATGTAATAATAAAAAACAATACTGAAGATTAACATTAAAAATACTACTAAATAAAAATTACTTATTGTTTCTTTCCTGCTAGTGAACAATAGTTCAAGTTGGTATGTCTCACAGTAACTCTGCTCTGGACGTGATATGCCACTGCTATGATAGAGGGTCTTTTGAATTGAGGAGGCCCTTCCTACCTTGGGCTACAAAAATTGAACAATTTTTCCCCCACCTTTTTCTATTCAAACTGACTGCAAAATCTGTATTCCCATAGCATGCCATGACGTTATTTGTTCTTCAGTTGGCACCAAACTCAGCGTTGAGCACTAAAATAGTATGGTAAAACGTTTTAATGTAATTTCTTTAAGATTATCTTCAAAACAAAACCACAAAATTTGAAAATTCTCTCGGAACACTCACTCCCTCAAGAAAGCATCTACAGACCTATTTTGAGAAACAGCTTCAATACCACAACTGAGTCACACAGGAAAACTTTCTTTTTTTTTTTTTTTTTTTTGACAGGGTCTCACTCTGCAGCAAGAATGCAGTGCCTGGATCACAGCTCACTGCAGCCTCGAACTCCTGGGCTCAAGGGATCTTCCTGCCTCAGCCTTCAGAGGAGCTGCGACCACAGGCGTGGGCCACCGTGCTTGGCCAGAGGAAACATTTAAACAGCATTTTACTGAAGTCTTGGGAGCTATCTGGGGGGAAACAACAACAGGGAATGCCATAAAGCTGGATAATCTGATTTACAGAGTCCCGTTCCTCCGTCGTCACCTTGAAGCCCACCCCCCTCGGGGCTGCCTCCCAGCCTCACCTCACCTCAGACCTCACAGGCCGGTCAAGACCCAGCGACAGCTGAGAGCTCCCTCTGCTGCCGGCCTGGGGCCCACTCCCGTCCCCTTTTCCATGACAGGACCCGCCTTCCCCAAAAGTTGATGAGGAGTTTGATTCCGCCCTTCAGAGGACACCCTCACTGCGGGGTCACCCAACAGGCCGCAGCAGGGTCACCTCGTCACGGCACGTTAGACGCGCGCCACACGGGACTCAACCCGTGCAGTCCCTGTGCGGCCTCCTCCTGTGGTTTTCACTGTCTCATTGCCTCTGGTAAGAACTCTCTCGCCTGCTTTAATTATGAACAAATCACAGTCTTGCTGTACCATTAGCTCAAGGATTACAAACACGATTACCTCCACTAATTGCCAGCTGTGACTGCTGCAGTCCCCCCAGACCCCCTTCCACAGCCCTGGGGACGCCCCCTGGGCCTCCTCCCCCTTCCCGGCCCGGCCAGCTGGGCGGCAAGATGCTGCCGGAAGTTCCAGTAGTTCAGATGCCTCCTTGGTGGACGTGGATGCTGTTTTCCTCCGTCTGGGGATCGATCTACTGAGTAACAAAGGCAAGGGGTCTTGGTGAAAGGAATCCAACTTTGAAGAAAACAGATGCATTAGTTTCCATTGCTGAAAAGGCCTGGGGGTTCGGGGATGGAGGAGTGGAAAGGTTTCCTCTTTATTCTGCCAAGAGCCCTCTTCACAATCCTCCCATTTGTGGCCCCACTTCTCTGTCCCCTTATATAGTTATGGTCATAGCCAGATAAAACATTATGTGGAAATAAATGCTAGTAAAGGGAGCTTACTGAAAATAAAATTATACCATTGTCATGACCATAAGATAAAAGAGCACAAAGATTAAGAAGCAGAATAAACAGCAAGAATAAATAATATAAAATAATAATATGAAATATGAAAGATTAAAAAACTGAAGTTTAAAAGACAAAATAGGCAAAGAATAATATCAGCTAAAAAAAAAATGTACTAGAAAGACAAAAAAGAATCACAGGCTAAAAGGAAGGCAAAATTAAACGTCAAAAGTACAGACTGAAAAAGCTAACATCCTGCAATAGCGCAAACCAGGTGGGTCCTTTGAGCTATGTACCCTACAGGTTTCCTGCTTGACTGATTTCCCAGAGCTGAGGGCCACCAAAGGCAATGCCCCAGCGTCTGTTCTCTGGGGAGGTCTCCCCAAGTGAGCAAGCTCCAGCACAGAGAAAGTGAAAGCAAGAGTCTCACCATTCAGCTCAAGCCTCCAGACACTTTGAGCTAGCTTTTATTCCATAATTAAGAAACTTTGGCCCAGTGGTGGCCCACACCTGTGATCCTAGCACTTTGGGAGGCCAGGAGTTCAAGGCCAGCCTGGGCAAAATGGCAAGACCCTGTCTCTAAAAAATTGAGAAAAAATTAGCCCGACATCATGGCGTGTGCCTGTAGTCTCAGCTACATGGGAGGCTAAGGCAGGAGGATCCCTTGAGTTCAGGAGTTTGAGGCTGCAGTGAGCTGTAATGACACTGCTGCACTCCAGCCTGGGCAACAGAGTGAGACTCTGCTGTCTCAAAAAAATGAGGAGGAGGAGGATGAAGGAAAGAGGAGGAGGAGGAGGAGGAGGAGGAGGAGAAAGAAGAAGAAGCTTTGCCATTAGCTCCAGTTGACTTTCCAACCTAGCCCCTATGCAAAACTATAGCCAAATTGGATGGTTTCTCCATAATCTGTGAGGAGCTTGCCTGCCAGTGCCCATTAACTGTGTGTTAGCCTGGGAGGCCAAGTTTACAGAACCTGTGTGGTATCCTTGTTTACTGCCCTTAAACCTTACACTGCTCTGGGCTGGCTCATGTTTGGGGCTGCTTAGCTAATTCACAAAGTGGTAGATTCCAGGCCTCTGGTCAAAATACAGTCTTCTACTGTCTTTCTGTTGCTCTTGTAATAAAAATAAGTATTTGTTTCTATTTGACACTTAATATATGCTGAAATCCTGGTAAGTCACTGCTCACCTGCCCAGTCTAGTGAGAAGTGGCAGAGCTAAAGCAGCCTTCTCTGGTCTGATGCAGGGGAAAGAGCTTTCACTTCTTGGGCTCTATTTATACCTTTTCAAGGTAATATGTTCTCGGGACTGTTAAGACAATGCTAAAAAAAAGTCTATTAAAAATGTAAATGGAAGACTTTGAATTCCATGGAGGCAGAAATTGAAGGGTGACTTGTTTTGTCTTATCATTTTCCCACCCTAATGATGAAGAGTCCACGCCTGCAGCCACTTCAGACCCCTGGACGCACACTGTGTGTGTGAGCCTGTGTGTCTGTGTGTTCGTAGGGAGATCATGGAGGAAGGAAGATGTGCAAAGGTACACACCAGGCTATTAACATCTGTTATCACCTCGGGGGGTGGGAAGAGAGAGGGTCAGGGAAGACAGGGATTACTAAATTTTTCTCTACAGATCTTAGCATTATCTCTCTGATTACAACAAATGTATGTTACTCTTATAATTTAAAAAGTAAGAATAAAATTAATTTGAAAAAGAAAGGAAAATTTTTCCATTATAATAAAATTGCAAAGAGGGAAGAAATGGTTTATAAACCATGACCGAGGGTGTAAATTTGCCTTTGTGTACCAGAACACATACCTGGTGAGTAAATGTGCCAACCTAAATCAAAGATCACAGAGATAGGACACACCTCCTCTTCTTTCAGACTAGACCAGGCGCTGCAGGATGTCGATATTTCGAATCATCATAACAGCAAACATGGTCTGATCTTGCCAGACATGAATGTGGAGACAATTACCTTAACAGGGAGGAGTCTGTGCAAACTTCTTTGACTTTGGAACCCTGAGAACAGAGTATCTTTGAAGCAAATTAACTCTACTACCCTTGAAGACACTGCCTCACACTTTCCCAAGCCCAGAGTCCACAGTACTGACTGGATTAGTCACTATGAACTCTTCGTGCAGGTGTTTGTGTGTATGTGTGTACGTCTGCTTTTTAAGACATTCAGATTTTGATAAGGGAATTTAAACAAAAAAATATAATTAAGAACGAACACATAAATAAAATACTGGTGGACAGGAAGAGAATGAGTTGCTCTTTTTTCTTCATGCCAGCTCCTCCACAGGCTTGTCCTAGCCAAGTGACTTTCAATTCTCTTCCTATTTTTGGAAATCCTGGTGAACTACAAGGTCCAGGGTTGTTCCTTGATTGCTTTGTATATACCACTTGGGTCTTCCCCAAACCACTACATTCCTTGAGGCAGAGATGATGTCCTATTTCTTTTGTGCTCCTACAATACGTAACAGATAGGTAGTTTCAAAGGAGTTCCTTAATAAATGCTTACTGGTTGGTCAATTTGATTAATTTAAAAATCAGTTATCGTTTAGTCATTAAGCATGCCCATAGAAAACTTAAGCTCAGCATTTAAATATCAGTGAGATGTGCAGAAAAAATAGTGGTATCAATGAACTATTTATCAAATTGATACCCTTTTTTGCCCATAGCTGAGGGGTATGTCTTTTTACCTAAAAGGGCAGAGAAAACACAAAATTAAGCTCATTTACGCTTCACATCAAACCCTAGGCTATTGGAGCTCAACAGACATTAAAGATTTTCCCAATGAAAGAATAGTAAAATAAATACTCATTTACTCTCCACCTAGATTCAGCATTGCTAACATTTTGCTATATTTGTTTCTCTCTCCATAGATAGACATAATTTTCATTTTGGATGAATCATTTTATAGTGAGTTTTAGACATTGTAACTTCAGCCCTAAATACCCTGCCTACATTTCTAGAGCATAGACAGTCCCCTATACAACCATAATACCATTATTACACCAAATGAAATTAGTAATTGTTCCATAATATCACTTAATAACAAGTCCATATTCAAATTTCTACCTTTTTCCCAACAATATCTCTTATACCTGAATTTTTATTTTTAACCTGGATCCAATCAAGTTTCATGCATTGTATTTCATTGTGATGACTCTTTTGATAAACACTCTATCCATTTTTTTCTTGATATTAACATTCTGAAATATCCAACTGAGCTACCTTGGAGAATGTCCCACGTTATGGATCACATTACAGTTGAACAACATAGATTTTCAACTGTGCAAGTCCACTTACATGCAGATTTTCTTCTGCCTCTGCCACCCCTGAGACAGCAAGACCAACCCCTCCTCCTCCTCCTCCTTTTCCTCAGCCTACTCAGTGTGAAGATGGCAAAGATGAAGGCCTTTATGATGATCCACTCCCACTTAATGAAGAGTAAACATATTTTCTCTTCCTTACAATTTTCTTAATAACATTTTCTTTTTTCTAGCTTCCTTTATTATAAGAATACAGTATATAATACATATAATGTACAGAATACATGTTAATCAAGTATTTATGTTATCAGTAAGGCTTCTGGTCAAGAGTAGACTATTAGTAGTTAAGTTTGGGGGGAGTCAAAAGTTACAACCAAATATTTTACTGTGCAGGGGGCAAGGGGGTTGGTGCACCTAACCCCTGCATTGTTCAAGGGTCAACTGTACTCAATGAGCCAATTTTAAAAATCAAGAAGTGGTAATTAAGTTGAAGATTATCTACAAATAGAGAAAGCATAGAAACGGGAGCACGAGAATAGTGAACCTCAGCGGTGCCTGTGTAAGAAATGCTCACTGGAGATGGCACTTCGAATAATCCCAATGCCTTCTGATAATTTGCCTTCCTTGGAGGTCTGTCTTCAGTGAAAGAATGTGCAAGCTGTGTGGAGACAAGTATTCCAGACACGGAGGCGATTCCAGTCCTCTTGTGAATCAACAAATTGACATTCTGGTTTCATGCATCAGCTCTGGGAACTTAATTAATTAGAGTTGAAGCTGAGAGATAGATCCACACTCTATGTGCTGGCAGATCCAGTTTCTAAACCTGCAGGGCAGAGACCAGACCCTGCATGGAGACAGTACCACCCTGTGGGTTCTCTCAGGAGACAGACAAATGCTCATCCTCTGATATACTCACAATCCTCACATTGCCTTTGGCAATGACATTCCTCAAAGCTTTTTATCTGTCTGCTGACTCTGAGAGTGTTGATTTATAGGGAAAGAACCAGATGTGGATTGGCAAATCTCTAATCCTGGTTAGAAGGAGGACACTAGAGTGAAATCAAAGCAAATATGAACCTCGTCAAAGACGAGCTAAGAAGCAACTTTTAATGTAGTTTGTGCCTGAAGATGTTATTTGATCCTGGTCTACTTTCAACTAACTTTGGTTAAGGAAATGCCATTTGTGTCCCTAGATTGTAGGTGTTAATTATCTTTTCATAGCTATCAATTTTCTCCACTTTAAAATGAGGATATTAATACCCACCCTGCTGTTGATTTGCTAATCATTCATTCAACAAATATTTATTGAGTGCCTGCCATGTACAAGCCATTATGCCAGGAACTGGTGATATTTGGGAAATACAGATGCTTGGTTTCTGCCTTCTAATGGGGAAGACATAACTTAAATCAATTACATTAGTCCACTCGGGCTGCTGTAACAAAATGCCACAGACTGGGTGGCCTAAACAGCAGAATTTTTTTTTCTCACAGTTCTGGAGGCTGGGAAGTCCAAGATCAAGGTGTCAGCCAGTTTGGTTCCTGGTGAGTGCTGTCTTCCTGGCTGTGGAAAGCCACCTTCTCATTTTGTACACACAGATGGTGGGGAGAGAGAGGGAGAGAGCGCAAGCACTCTGTTGTCTCTTTTTGTAAGAACACTAATACTATGGGATTATAACTTCATTTAACCTCAATTACTTCTGTTAAGATCCTATCTCCAAATACAGTCACATTGGAGGCTAGTGCTTCAACATAGAAATGGGGGGGTAAACAAACATCAATAATGGCAATTGATTAATTAATTACTCACAATGTGGTCAAGGTACAAAGAAGAAGCCAAGAAAAACCCTTTGGGGAGGGTGAAATGAGACCACCTACCTTGTTCTTTGCCCACTCCATTTCTTTGGGTGGTCCACTGTCAAAAACCAGAGGGCGAATGGCACAGTCTCCCACCAACTTATCTACTGTGTCCCTCCTGATTTTCTTTCTTTCCTTTAAAACCTAATCCTCAACTGAACCTATAAACAGAGCTCTCCAATGAGATTAAAAAAAAAAAAATGCCAGGACTGAAAAGCCACACAGCATGAGCATCAGTAGAAGATGCTTATGTCTCTCTGATTCTACAACACACTGTGCCTCTGCTGCTGCCCTCAACATGGTAACCAGGGCAACCTTGGCCCCTGGAGCTTGTGTACCTGCTGCTCTAGCTGCGGCTGGAAGCTGGCAGAACATATCTCCTTCAGTGATACATCTTTTTTGTTTTTGCTTTATCTTCCTCCCTGTCTTGGGACCTTAAAATTAATTCACACAGAACCTGCACTAGAAGAACTTCAGCTCTTTTCTTCCTTAAAGAGAGTTCCTTGTCTATTCAGAATACTCTTCCCACCCCAGATGTTGGAGGGGCTTTGATTTCACCTTGTTACTCAGGAGTATTGATCCTAGTTGTTATGGATTGAACTTTTCCCCCAAAAAATTCATGTTGAAGTCCTAACTCCCAGTAATTCATAATGCGAGCTTATTTGGACATAGGGTCTTCAGAGAGGTAATTAAGTTAAAATGAAGTTGCTAGAGCAAGCCTTCATCCCATATGACTGGTGTTATAAAAAAGAGAAATGTGGAGATAGACACGCATCCAGGAAGAACGCCATGTTACCAAGGAGATGGCCACTGACAAGACAAGGAGAGAGGCCTGGGAGAGATCTTTCCCTCACAACCTCAATAGGAGGCAGCCTTGCCAACACCTTGATTTCAGAACACCTTGATTTCAGGACAATGAGACAACAAATTTGCTATTTAGGCCACCAGTTTCGGTGCTTTGTTCTGGCAGCTCTAGCAAACTAATACACTAGTGCTCCAGGGCCTGATCTCAGTATCAATATCCTCTCTACCAATTTTATTCATGCAACAGGACTTCTGAAGACCTGGCCTGATGTGCCAGGACCCTTGAAGTCTTCATACAGATGGTCTTTCCCTCCTCCTTGGCTGTCACTGCATTGAGAATGTGCCACCTTTGTGTCTACTGTATATGAAAATCATTTCCTTAGGAACTAAGGATTAATATGAGTAAGACTCAAAGTTTTGAAAGTCTAATGAAATCTGGGAAATTTTTTTTTTTTTTTTTTTGCTTTTCTTTATTCCTGAAACTAAGATGGTCCCAGGAAAAAGAGTGGGATAGTGGTCACAGCCATGCCCGTAGACCAGACCATCCACTGGTCTCCACCTGTCTTTTCATTCTGAGTCCCAGGCTTAGGGAGCAGCCACACGCTGGGGCATGCTCTTCTCATGGTGAAGAGCAGAAGCTTTGGAAGGATGAACTGAAATATGCCTTGTCTCATAAATCTTGTGCTTAGAACTGGTTCTCTGTCACTTCCAACCATGTTTGGATCAAAGCAATAATTACGGCCAAGCCGCAAATCAATGGAGCAGAGATATACACATCCCTTCAGAAAGGATGGGTAAGTCACATGAAGGGCAGGGCTGTGCAGAGTTGGGGACAATAAATAGTCCATTCTAGCACAACATGTTTAGAATACATTCTTTTGATGAACTTGATTGTAAAAGTAAAGAGAGCAGTAACTAAAGGCAGATAAGAAGCCAAGTATGGCTTTTATTTTGTTTAATTTTCAGGTAGGAGACATCTGAACAAGTTTATATGCTACTGGAGTAGGACCAATAAAAATACAGAAGTGAAAAGAAATAAGTGATGAACATCAATTCAATAATTCTTCCCTCTCTTAAGGCCCCAACTGTATCAGCATCCAATTAAGAGACAAAAATCACATTATAATTTGGATGGAGAACGTTTAATATAAAAATGATTAACTATAACAGAGAACTGGCTACTAAGGGGTGAAGAGCAATCTGAAGAATAAAGGACTAGCATGTGGAGAGAGCAGCCACCATCCCCAGGGCTGCGGCAGCACCCAAGGATGGAATGAATGTGGAAGTGCACCCGCACCACGGTAGCTGAGCTCCAGACCTGGCTGGGAGGACACAGCCATGACTCACTGGGCAGTGAAGTCACTGAGGAGCCTGCTGGTGGGACTCGCTGGCAATTCAACTTTTAGGGCCCCAGGCATAGGAGGGGGTGCCCGTGGAGAGGCACACTGCTGGCCATTGTGCAGTGCAATAGCCTGCCTAGAAAAAGCACACTAAACCAGGGAACAGCCCTTCTTCCTCCAGGCTCCTCTACTGATGAAGCTCATTAACATCAGGCCAGTTGACCAAGGAGAAACGTCCCAACATCACAAGCAAGCAATGAAGGTGGATTTGGAACCGAGAGGCAATAGGTTGATAACCAGCACATCAAACCTGGTTAAATCAAATTCTATGCCTATTCCACACTGGCACCTGTGTGGCTCTATGTGGACAAAGAAAACAGCAACAAATCAACGACAACCACCTACCTGCCTGGTCTGACTGGTCTTGTCATTAGTCTCAAGTGGTCATAAAGGTGGCCAGCAATCCTATCTGCTCACTCACCTGCTCACCCAAGTGATTATTTGACACCTTCTCATTCCTCAACCCTATATAACACTTTCTTCCCAATCCACTCACTCTCTCTGCTGGTGTCCTTGGTTCCTATTTCATGGAGAAAATAGAAGCATTGAGGAGAGAACTTGTGCAAGCTCTCGCCACCACACCTATACACTCAGCAGTGTCTGCACCCACACACTCTGCCTTCCCACCTGCTGGGTGGCCGAGATGTCAGGGTTCCTCTCTGTCTCTCTCCATCAGATTCCCATCCCCTCTTGCCTGCTTGCCTGCTCAAGAAAATCACTCTGGCATTCTTCCCTCTCTCTTATACCATCAATTCTCCCCCCCCCCAACCATCCCTATTAGAATACATGAATACATCTAAAACACCACACTCTTGCACACTCTTGACCCCACAAACCCCTCAACTTCTGCCTCATCTCTTTGCTCTTATTTACAGCAAAAGTCTTTTAAAAAAAAAAGACTTGTCTGTATTCATTGTCTCCAATTTTTCTCTTCTCACACCTCTTGCACTTACTCCAATGAAGTATTTATCACCACCAGGCTGCTGAGACAGGATTTTCAAGATCACCAATGACCAGGGTCACCCCTAGTATATAAATCCCTGGAAAAATATTTTTGTTGGGCCCTTGTCTACCTAAACAATTTGATTTAACAATATATTTCAATGTATGGGCTTATGTGAGATATTGACATTTGACAATAAATATCTAGAATAATCATTAGAAAAGAGTCACTTACATACTTGTTTATTGTTCTATCACTACACCTGAAGAAACTTCAGAGATTCCAGACACCAGCTATTCCTGTGCAGATCCAGGAAACATCTGTCCACAATTTTTTGACTAATGTTTCATCTCTTATCATGAGAAAAAGTTGTTATCACTCACAATGTCATGGCTCTTTGGAACCTGTGTGTATTGAAACAATATAGTTTGGGGTTTTGGTTTTGGTTTTTGCCTCTGTGGTTCTCTGATACCATTTGTGTAATGCTGGTTGCATCATTGCTGATGACACTGCATTATCAGGGCACCCGCAAATACTGGCGTCCAATCATTCTCTGAAAGGTTGTTTCTGTACTTTGCTAATGATTACCAGAAATGCAAGCCTTACCCAGAATGTGCAGGAAAGTGTGAAAGATAATACATTTTTCATTTGGAATTTTATAATGTTAACATAAAGCGACACATCTTCCAACCATGTATTCTCTTGAGTTCATTAAAACCATAATCACTACATTCCTAGAATGTGGTCTCTTTTACCGTTGCCTGCACACTTTCTTCTGCACACCACAACCAACAGGGAGGGAAGGCAAGGAGACATGAGCAGAGCAAGAAAAACAGATCACACAAGGAATGTCCATTCTTTGCTGAGTATGGCTAAAGACCAACCTGTGAAAGCACAGCATCGCCACATCATTTGGAGGAAAGACATGAGTTCCAAAAGCCTGTTACCATTGCAAAGCAAGGATCTTTAAAGCCCCCAGAGGAGATAGACACAGCCACCCTTGGAGGACTTCCTGATGTGTGGTGCAGAGACTGAGGAGGGGGTGTGGTGACAACCCTAGATGTCAGCAGCAAGGGGGTGGGTATACAGGGTAAAGGAGGCATGCCACTATCCCATGTCTTTGAGTGCTGCAAATCAGGGATGCTACCGTGGTGGAACATGGACAGGTGAGAGCAGAGGCATAGAAACACAGCTCGAGCCCAGGTGTTGACAATGGACTATCAGGAGCCCAGTGCCCTGAACTCATCCTGAGTCTGATGTGAGAGTCACCCCAAAGTGGTGTGTCAGCACCGTTCTGGTGTCCCAATCTCATACAATGGCACCAGCCAGCAGGAACAAATCCAATTGCCAGGCTGCCCTCCCAGGCCAGGGCCCAGTCACAGAGCCCTCAGACAACTCTATTGGTGTAAATCTTAGAGTTTCTTGAGGCAACGGGTCAATCACACACATGGAGTGGAGGTTCAGAGAGTCCCCCAAATGAAAGAAAACAAGGATTGGGGTCCACATAGGTCCATGTCTAGACACAGGAGCTGCCATTTGTCCCCAGCCCCTTGGGGTCTGCCATGGCTGAGCCAGTCCTACTGGAAGAGGAGATCAGACCACCTCCTTAACATTTTGCCACTTACAGTGTTGCCCTAGCTTCCTTCCAGGAGCCCTCATTTGTGTTCTGAACTTAACCTTACCCCATGATCACTGTAAGGCCCACACACTAAATTCCACATTGTAGAAATTTGGAAAGAAAGAATCCATTTTTATAGTCTTCGAAGAGATCCAGTGATTCTTCAGAAAGTTTGTTATCCCAAAGATGCAATAGAGTCACAGAACTTCCAGCTTGAAGGGATTCGAAATATTCATAAAGTCCTAGAAATTCAGATCTGGAGGAGCCTTAAGTGTCATTCAGACCAATTATTTCTTTGCCAGCTCCATCTCCATAAGTCTCCTCTCTGATTCCTATAACATCCAATGCCTTAGTTTCCCTCCTATCTTTTTGGTCACTCCTTCTCAGTCTCCTTTAAGGCTACCCTTTACAGAGCTCAATCTTCATACTCTTTTGCTCACTCTAGATTCTCCCCAGATGATCTCATCCAGATCCGTGGCTTTAAATATCATCCATATGCTGGGGATTCCCAAATTTATATTTCAAGTCCCAAATTCTCCACTGAGTTGCAAGCTTTTATATACAGCTGTCTATTCTTTGCTATCCATATATCTCATAAACATCTTAAATTTGGTGTGCCTAAAGACAGACTCTGGATTTTATCTTACTCACATTAACGAGTTCCTTCCTTAGTCTTCCGATCAAAGAAAATGGCTCCACTGTGAACATGGGCACTTGAGCCGAAACCCTGAGAGTCCTTCTTGTTACCTGCTTTCCCTTCCTTCACTCTCACATTTGGTCTGTTAGATTTGTTCATTTATTCCCACCATTTCTCAAGTCCATCTACTTCTCTTTCTCTCCAATGCCAACAATTCTTGTCCAAGCCATCACTGTCTCTCTCCCGGACCACTCCAATAGTGTCCTGTTTTTCCCTATTCCTATCTCACCTCAATCCATTGTCTGCATAGCAGCTGGAGTGACGTAAATATAAATCTTTCCATTGCCCTCACTGCACCCAGAATAAAATCCAAACTCCTATAACTACCTAATATGGCTCCGCCCACCTCTAACCTCATCTTATCCATTTCCGCCTTGCTGCGTTCAAGTCTTGCTGGCCTTTCATGTCCTTGAACATACCAAGTTTGTCCACCCTCAGAGACTATATACTCCTCCCTCTTTCTGGAATGCTTTCCACTAATTTCTTTAGGTCATAGCTTGTGGTGGTTTTAAATCACACCCAAAAATTCTTTGATTTTATCTTACAAAATGATGGAGTCCAATTCCCCTCCCCTTGAACATGGACTGGCCTCAGTAACTTGCTTCTGGTGAATTAAATGGTGCAGAAGTGACTCTGTGTAGCTTTTCAGACTAGGTCAAGAAAGGTAATACAGTTTCCCCTGGTTCTCCCCTGGGAGGCTCAGCCTTGGAACCCAGACACCATGCTGTAACAAAGCCAAGCAGCCACATGCAATGTTTCAGTTGACAGACCCTGCTGAGGTCCTTACCAATAGCAAGCATCAGCCAGCATCTCCCACTAGACATGTACATGAGGAAGCCTACAGATTATTCCAATTCCCATCTTTAGCTGATGCTAGGTGGAGCAGAGACATGCTGTCCACACCCAGCCCTGCCTAAATTGAAGATCTGTGAGCAAAATAAATACTATCATTGTTTAAAACCATTAAGTTTTGGGGTGATCTGTTACATAGCAATACACAACTGAAACATAGCTGATATATCCCTTTCTTAGAACTTCTCTCCCTGATCATCCTATCTAAGTGCCCGTTTGCTCTATCCACCATGCATAAATTTTTATTAACCTCATTACCTAGCCTAGTGCCTGACACACAGGAGGTGTTCAATGGATATTTGTGGGATGATTGAATAAGTGAATGAATTTATCACATTTGAAGTTATTAGTCATCAATAAAATGGGGACTTGTTTAATCGTTTGCAGGGTGGTGACAACTTCAATTTAGATAAAGGAAAGGGCAGCTATGGAACATGCTGTCCTGGAACTGCTGCACAGGGAGGGTGGGCAGACAATGGCCACCAATCAAAGACCTAGAGAATCAGAAGCCACAGGGGCCTGGAAAAGTGGGTGGAGGTGCCCGAAGAATGCAAATTCTGGTGCCATTGCAGCAGACAGTCCACCTCATCTGTTGTTGAGTAAACAAGTGACTCTTCTTGCTGCCTGTCATGCCTGCCAGCACGTCTCCCTCAGCAGTGGGGATATTCTCTCCTTGGGAAACAAAAGATGGGAGGAAGGGTTGAGGCAGAAGTTTCAGAGAATCATTCTTGCAAGAGATGTTGCACTTCGGCAGAGTCGATAATGACAAACTCGCCAGGCAACTGAGTTTCAGGATGGTTCCTGGGGGCCCTATTCACTGATTTGTGGTTTCCTCGGTGACAGGATAGCAGCCGGGTAGACAGTGGCTTTGGGGCCATCTAAATGGCTCTGATGATAACTAGTTCTGACAGTTTTGATTGGAATGAAAAGATTTAGGGTCCCTACTGGCTTTCTCAAATTAAACCCTCCCTCCTGGAGTTAGTTTGTTTATAACAGTTGCTTTAGATTAGAGGACTTTCCTGTGAGGAGAGAGTTCTTTCACTATAGAGTTTGACTTGTTGGGGCGGCTGGCAGGGTTTCTGAGACTGGGCTCCTTGGGGGCAAGGTAAGGCTACACCCTGATGTGTTTCTCAGGTGATGCCTCCAAGGGACATGTATCAGTCAGGTCTAGTTGAGAAAACAGGAACCACACTTGAATGTTAACAGAGAGAATTTAATCTAGGCAATTGGGTAAGCAGGTCTTGGAGGCTGAAAAGGCAAGAAGGGAATATCAAGGTAAACATAGGGACAGTAAATGCAGGAAGCAGCTCCACCTTTGGGGCTGAAGAACAAAAGGAAGATATTGAGGTTTTTATAACTTAGAAGCTTGGAAAAGCTGGGACCCAGACGTCCAAGGAGGGGTGAGTGCCTAGTATCTCTGAGGCTGGAGCTGAAAATATAGAAAAAAGTTGGAGGCCGGGCACGGTGGCTCAAGCCCATAATCCTAGCACTCTGGGAGGCTGAGGCGGTAGGATTGCTTGAGCTCAGGAGTTCGAGACCACCCTGAACAAGAGCGAGACCCCCCTCTCTACTAAAAATAGAAAAATTAGCTGGGCATGGTGGCACATGCCTCTAGTCCCAACTACATATAAGGCTGAGGCAGGAGGATCGCTTAAGCCCAGGAGTTTGAAGTTGCTGTGAGCTAGGCTGACGCCATGGCACTGTATCCTGGGGAACAGAGCAAGACTCTGTCTCAAAATAAAAAAGAAAAGAAAAGATGGAAACCAGAACCATTTGCTATTGGGATGAACTGTCATGGCAAGGTGAAGAGTCATTGCTGGGGTGTTGCTCACAGGGACAAGAGGCAGCAAGTCCCTGCTCCCTCCTGTGGACACACAGTCCCTCCTTACTTATGGAGCCCAGCATGGTGCCAGCTGGCCACAGAGAACTGTGGTTTGCAGAGTCCCAGCTCCAGAATCACAGAGTAGAGTATAGACAAGTATGTCTGAACTGAGAGACGTCAGCTTCCTAACCAGCACAGGGAGTCTGAACGACATGATGATGGTAGGCCCTGAGATAGAACAGCCAGACCCAACACCCACACCTTTGACTGGTGGAAACCATTGCATGTTTACTCAGTTCTTTACACTGTACAAGGAGCTCTTACATTATCTTATTTAAAGGCAAATAACGGTAACATGAGGTAGCTGCGTGTGTGTGCTGGCACTGCCACATGAGAATGAGAAACTGTCCCAAGCATCCAGCATTGGTGTCTTTTGCTTTCACTTTGTCCCTGAGCTCATGCTCCCAGGGTCTGAAACAATCTAATGCACCCTGACCTGTGCTTGCCTCATCAAACCTGTGCATTTCCCTAGATCTGGACGTTTTTGACTTGTTCCTTGGGCACAAGTGGGCAGATCACCAGTAACCCTGCCCCCGGTCCTGTTGGAGCCAGAATGGTGCCACTAATATTTGTTTCTCATATTGGGTCTCCAGGTTAGCTTATGTTTGAAGAGGATGTTCTGCAGTGAATGACAGGTTAAAAACTCTTGTCCTAGAAGGAGAATCCTTCAAGCTGCCAGCCACCAAGTGAGCCAACTGGGCTCACTTCCACTGGGCTCTTCTTCCATGATATCCTTTGTCCCTACCAGCCTGAGGCAAATATCTGTTCCCATTTGTCCCTTCAAAAGCTAGCCCTGTCCAAAAAACCTCTTAAGAATATCCCTTGGGAAGCATGTGGGCAGGGTGGCTGCTGAGTGCTCAATTTCTGGGTGCGTGGGCTGGGCCTGTCGGTATGCATAGTGCAGGGTATTGTTTTTTGTTCATTTGTTGGCTGGTGTGTTTTTCTGAAAAAAAAAAAAAAAAGCCTTTCAATCCATCCTAGAGGAAAGGAAGTGTAGGGAAAGGGGGGACTCAGGAGGAAGGAAGGAATACTATCTTTCCCTTTCCCAATGGACCCCACACCCACACCTGTCCCTAACGTTTGCAAAAGTATAAGCGGAGGCAGTTGGGAAGCACCCCCACCTTGCCTTCCCACCCCCAGCTCCACCAGCAGGCACTGAACAAACACCTCAACCCACATGTCCAAACTCTGTCCAAATGCCTAGTAGAAACAGCTGCCCTCAGCTACCCCTGAGGCCTCAGCTAGCTCGCCACAGACAGGACAGGTAGAAAGAGGCTAATGCAGCCTTGGAAGAGGCTGGGGCATTTGGCAGGGAATTCTGGGCTCTGGGTACCTAAGCATGGTCTAAAGCAGTGGTCTCCAACCTTTTTGGCACCAGGGACCGGTTTCATGGAAGACAATTTTTCCACAGACTAGGGGGGTGGGGAGGGTGGGGGGATGGTTTCAGGATGATTCAAGCATATTACATTTATTGTGTACTTTATTTCTGTTATTATTACATTGTAATATATAATGAAATAATTATACAACTAACCATAATGCAGAATCTAATGCTGCCGCTGATCTGACAAGAGGCAGAGCTCAGGCAGTGATGCAAGGGTTGGGGAGCAGCTGTAAATACAGATGAAGCTTCACTCACCCACCACTCACCTCCTGCTGTGCGGTCTGGTTCCTAACAGGTTACAAACTGGTACTGGTCCACAGCCCAGGGATTGGGGACCACAGGTCTAAAGGGAGGACTGGCCCTGGTTGGCACATAGACGTGGCCCATGAACTTCTCCTTCTATGGGATGAGAGCCAGGGCCAGGGCAGGGCTTCTATAATAAAGTCACAGCCCAGGGCTACAGCCCGAGAGAACAAAAGAGGCCAGCTGGGCAGAGGAGAGCCCAGAAGGAAGGGGGTCACCATGGAGCCAGCCTCCTTCTGAAGCCCCAACCCAGGGAAGCACCTTCTACCTGGGCAGGAAGCAGCAGAAGCCAAGGTCAAGGGCTGGCACTCAGCAGCAGGCTCCCACGGCAGAGAGGGCAAGAGCAGCCACAGCCACGGAGGCTGCCAGGGCACAGCTTCCTTAGATAGAAGCCCAAAGAGCACAGTCAGGCCTGCAAACGCCCCAGGATTCCAGCAAGATGTGATAGAAGAGGTGGGCCCCAGGCATGGACAACAGGTTCCTAGTTGGGGCTGATAGCCATGGGGACAGAGCAGAGGGGAGGGAGCTGCAGCTGGTTACAAATTATAGGAAAATAGAAATATGATGTTATTTGCCTGGCTGCACTCATCAATTTTAGGCCTCTTCCCAGCTCTGCCCACCCTATCCTCTTACTCCCATGCACACAGAGCTCTTGTGTGTACTGTCCTTCATTTTAATGCCTAATATTTTAAAAACTTCTTATTAGGGAGAAATTCAGACAAATGCAAAAGTAGGTAAAATAGTACCATGAACCCCCATGTACCCATCACCCAGGTTCAGCAACCGTCAACTCCCAACTATTCTCTTCTTCAATATTATTTTGAGGCAAATCCCAAATGTCATTTGTTTTTATCAATTAATATTTCAAGGGATACCTCTTAAAAAATGATTCTTTTTAAAAAATATAATTCCAATACCTTTACCACACCTAGATAACAAAAATTCCTTAATAACATCAAGTATCTGGTCAGTGAACTCATTTCCAAATATCTCCTAAATACCACTCCCTCCTGCCTTGGGAGGGGCAGTGGCCCAAGTACGATCAAGAAGCAAGGGGCAAGAAGTAAGACAGGACAACAGGTGGCGCTGTTGGGGCCAGGAACAGGCAGGTGGTAAAGTTTCAAACGGGAAGAAATGATGGGAGACGCCTCGGGAGGAGGGGGGCGGTGCAGAGGCAAGTGCTGAGCAGAGAAGGACGGAATCCTCTCCCTCTCCTCGGCAAGATGGAAAGGTGAGGTTCAACTGAGAAGGGATTGTCAGAGAACAGCCAAGTGACTTTTTCTTCCAGAAAAGCTGGGTATTCTTTTTTTTTTTTTTTTTTTTTTTTTTTTTTTTTGAGACGGAGTCTCACTCTGTTGCCTAGGCTAGAGTGCCGTGGCGTCAGCCTAGCTCACAGCAACCTCAAACTCCTGGGCTTAAGCGATCCTCCTGCCTCAGCCTCCCGAGTAGCTGAGACTACAGGCATGCGCCACCATGCCTGGCTAATTTTTTCTGTATATATATATTTTAGTTGTCCATATAATTTCTTTCTATTTTTAGTAGAAACGGGGTCTCGCTCTTGCTCAGGTTGGTCTCGAACTCCTGAGCTCAAACGATCCGCTCACCTCAGCCTTCCAGAGTGCTAGGAGTACAGGCGTGAGCCACCGCGCCCGGCCGATATTTTTTTATTATCAGGGAATAGAAGGTTGGCAGGTTTTAAGTATGAGGTTAAATTTCCCCAGAAGATAATCAGTGTGATGGTGGTAGAGGAGACAGGAGGGCAGGAAGGGTTGGCTTTGCTTGGGGAATAACTATCAAGACCTCGCTCTGCTCCTTGGGAAAGTGAGATGTAAGGGGGAAAGCAGAGGGACTTTGCCCTCACACCAGCCTAGCCTTAAAGCCTGCTGCCACGGGTTCCTAGCCACGTGGCCTTGAGCAAGAAGCTTAACCTTTCTGAGCTTGTTTCCTCATCTCTAAAACTATGAAACAGGGAAGATAAAAGGCCCCTAGAGGATTAGATCCAGGGACACGTGCGAAGTGCCTAATCAGTCAGAGCCAGAAGGAACCTGCTTGCTGGTTCCTTCTCCATCCTGTCCTTTCCCTTGACATCTAGATCCAGTCCTACATGCAGCTGAGGACACGAGCCTCCAAGGGGATTGCTGAAGACAGAGGTTCTCGGTCTTTGTCTGCCACACCACATGGTCCACGTGGCTCGCACACTGGTGGGAACTTCAGTCTTTCTCCTCCACTTGAGAAAGCGTGTCATATGCAAGGGAAGCTGGAGGGAATGTTCTCCAGAACCAGGATGTTATGGAGTAGCTGAGGAAAACGCTAGTGGCAGGCCACTAGGGAGGACAGGAGAGACACAAGTCTGGGGCACCAGAGTGATCAGAGCCCTAAAAGCTCTGGGAAGGTGGGGGCCATGTCATGTTTGTGACTTGGTGCTGGGCTTCAGGGGGCTGTGACTTGTGCAGTCACACAGGGCAGTCCCATGCTTAGAAGGGCTCTGAACTTGCTTTAAGTGCTGTCTGCTGTCACCATCTTGAAATTCTTAAAGTTTTTGAACAAGGGCCCCACACATTCATTTTACACTGGGCCCTGCACATCATGTATCTGGTCCTGCCTGGCACCCACCTGCCAACTGTGTGGACCCTGAGGCAGCCCTGAGCATCCCAGGTGCAGGAGTAGAGAGAGCAGATCTAGCCTGGGGGATTCCTCAGCAGGTGTTTACAAGGACACAGAAAATTTGAGGGGCCAGCAAGAGAGTGGTTCAAGGGGTCAGCCTAGATGGCTTCTAGGATGGGTGGAGAAGGAGGCAAAGCTGGTAGAGGACTGATGTATTGGAAGAAAAGGAGAGAGTCTAGCCTCTGCAGGTCTTACGGACATCAGGAGTTGGAGTGGAGGTAGAAGTAGATTGAGCCAGAAGGACAGGGAGCTGGAGCGGTTGAGCATTGTGGAGGGGGAACAGATGGAAAGGCGGGGCTGGGGCCTCAGAAATCAGAGCTCAGTGGAGGATCAGGCAAGCTCCTCCCCTGGGCACCCAGGACTCCGTCTGTCATTGCCACTTGGCACTTTGCCCTCCCAACACTTTGGTCTTCCTTGACAGCCTGGAGGCTCCTGGAAGGAAGACACTAACTATCCCTCAGCTGCTAATACCCAGCACGAGAAGCAAGGTGTTTGGCACATAGTAGGTGCTTAATAAATGGTGTCTGGCTGGTTGGCTGGACAGTGAGAGGGAGGCGGGCTGCACAAAGAGGAGTCTGCGCACTCCTCTTCCTTTTCAGTTCTACGATTTTACAGACGATATACCGCTCCCGACCCTGAGCCCGGCGAAGTCCTGCCCATTCTCCTCCTGTGGCCGCTGCTAATGGCCATCTTGGCCAAGTTAGCCGACCTCTACACCGAAATTTCCTCACTATAAAATGCAAATTTTTAATTTTTACTATCTTATGAATCTTTGAGTTAATGTATATAGAATAGTGCTGGACATGCCACGCACTTGCTGTTATTATTATTATTATCATGACAGTTAATATTTTGCGTGTGCGCGTGTTGCAACTGTCACAGCCTCCAGCAGAGAACTGACTCCTTCACCAGCTAGCACCTGCGGCTTAGATGTCGCCCAAGGGGCACCGGAAGGCGGCACCCCCCTCCGCCTCCCCAATTAACATTCCTGAAATATGTGCGGGGAGGCCCAAGAGCGCCAGAAGGAGACAGCACGCCTGACGCAGGCTGCGCGCCCGCCGGGAGGAAACGACGCGTCAATCCCTTGGTCCCGCCGCCTCCTCCCCGGGGACCGCCGCCTGGCGGCAGCACCTGCCCCGGGGCGCCTGCCCGAGCTGCTGCGCGCCCCGCGCCCGGCATCTCGCAC
Organism: Eulemur rufifrons; assembly: GCF_041146395.1. Classification (NCBI taxonomy): domain Eukaryota; kingdom Metazoa; phylum Chordata; class Mammalia; order Primates; family Lemuridae; genus Eulemur; species Eulemur rufifrons. Next base: position 56,820,653 of record NC_091001.1, read on the forward strand.
TTCCGAGCGGCGGGCGCCACCTGGAGGCCCCCTCGAGATTTGCGGGACGCCATGAGGCTTCCGCTCGTTCTGTTCCATCCATTAAAAACCTCTGGAGCCAGTGCTGGGTGATAGGCCCTGGTGACGCGAGGAGAAATACAGATAACATCTGGTCTCTTGCGGCACTCGCCGCGATGGAGAAGACAGACCATCCACAAATAACGCCATGCGCAACGCTAAGGGCTGGGAAAGAGAGGGATACAAAGGAAGGAATAACTGACGCAGTCATTCCTTACGGCGTTTATCAGTGCCAGGTGCCGTTCAAGGCACCAAAAATGAAGAAAGGAACTAAACCAGGGCCCTGCTCCCAAAGAACGCATGGCGCGAGCGCAGACAGGCAAACTTAGAAGTCAGGTACCGGGCCAAGGAGGGGTCAGCCCGGGGACCAGAGGTGCCCCAAGGAGGTCAGGGAAGTACCCAGGAAAGCACTACTCACATTACATCTGAAAGATGGGCAGGGTTTCGCTGGGCTCCGGGTGGCGGGAGTGCGGGGGAGGCGGTATATCGTCTGTACAATCGCAGAAGTGAAAAGGAAGGACATGAGTTGGAGAATGGCGAGTTCTGCGCCTGCAATTGGAGGAACCTGGAAGAGCAGTGCTGGGACACGGGCGGCAAAAGAAGTGAGGGGCCAGACTGCCGAGGCCTTTTGACAGGTGCAGTAGTTCGAACCTGATCCCGAGGGCAGCGAGGAGCTTCAGAGGTTCTAACACAGAGACCTGCTATAGAAAGCTCAGCCTGAAACGCAGAAGTGAGAATGGGTGAAAACAATGACAGCTGGAGCGCATGTGTGCCAGGGAAGTGCCGATCACTTGACACTCATTAACTATTTTAATCCTCTAAATGGGCCCATGGGGCAGTACTAGTATTATCCAGATTTTACCAATGGAAAAAACAGCTTAAGTCACTTCTCCACTCGGCCCCCAAACAGGTAGCTACCAAGTGGCCGATGGATTCAAGCTGGATTCAAACTCCAGTTGGCCAGCTCGCAGCGCGAGATCTCCCGCAGGACTGGGCTGAAGGAGCCACCCACGGACTAGGGTGGGCTCTAGAGACAAAACCCACTGAGTAGGTGAAGTCAATGGTATGCAATGACTGTCTGAAGACAAGATGATAATGAAAAGTTTGTTTTGAGATAATACATTTTTAAACCTGAGAAAAGCCTTATCCATCATCTAGAACAGCCCCCAAGCTCCCAGCACCACATCAAGGCCCGTGAGTCTGTGCTCATGGCTCTGCCTTGCCGCCTTCTGGGAAGGATGGGTGCTTCGTGCCTCTCAGTGCAGCCCCTCAGCCTGTGCCCTGCATCCCACCCTTGTGGCTACCCCAGGACATCACTTCGTCAGCTGGTCCCTCTCTCACACATGTGAACAATTTTTTGTCTTTCTACTGAATCATTCTCATAAACATATGTATGTCCTACATTAAAAAAACTTCCCTGACCGCAAATCTCCCACTCCTACCATTCTATTACATCAACCTTCTTCAAGAGTTATTTATATTCAGAGTCCATCTTCTCTCCTCTTGTTCTTTCTTGAACCCACTTCAATCAGTTTCATTGTTACAACTCCACAATGACTACTCTTGAGGTCACTAATCACACCACACTGCAAGTCCAAGGGTTCATTGAGAGTCCTCATCTTAGGTGAGCCATCACCGGCTTTCCACGTAGCCAAATCTCTTCACTCGAGAGGCCGAGGCTACCTACACACATCTCTCCCTGCACTCCATTCCCCAGAGTGAGCCTGCCTGGCCTCATGCTTACAACTCCCAAATGCACGTTTCCAGCCTGACCTCGCCTCTGATCTTCAGACCCATACATCCAACTGCTGACGCAACACATGCACTTGGATGCCTAATATCTCCAAATTTAGCGGGTCTGAAATTAAATTCCAGCCCCTCTCCACAAACCTGTTGCTTCCACACCCTTTCCTATCTCAAGAAATGAAAACCCTAATCCTCCAGTTGCTCAGAACAAATTCTTTTGTACTATTACCTGTATTTGTCAATATAAATTAGGTGATCCTGCAGTTCCAAAGAACCCCCAAATTTCAGGATCTGAACACGATGGATGTTTATGTTTTTGTTCTGTGCAAGCTGAGTTGGTAGGAGGCTCCTCTCCCCAGGTTCACATAGGCACTCAAGCTGACAAGGCTCCTTCTTGACTAAAGGTTTTTACATTTTTTGAGACAGGGGAAGGAGCACATTGTGGGCTTTTGCACTTGCAGGTAAATGTTTCTGCCCGAAAGCCATGTACACCTCTTCTGCCTACGTTGTGTGGGCCAAAGCAAGTCATATGGTCATACCTAACTTAAAAGAGGGTGGGAAATGCAAACCTACTATGTGCCCCTAAAAGACAACAATCAAAATATCTGTGAACAGCTCTAATGACAATGACATTATGCTCGACTCCTTTCTCTCTTCTGCACATGTGATCCACCAGCAAACCTTGCCAGACTTTCAAAAACTATCCAGGATCTGACCCCTTCTAACAGCTCCTCCAAAGCACCAGTATCTTTCACCTAGGTAACTGCAATAGCTTCTTAACTGGACTTCCCTCTTCTGCCCTTGCCACCCCCACCCCCAGACTACTGTTCACACAGCATACAGCACCCAAGAGATTCTTTTAAACATGTTGCTCCTATTCTCAAACCCTTCCAAAGATGTTTCCCATGTGCCTGAGTGTGACATCCAGAGTCCTGACAGCAACCTGTGAGGCTACACAGCCTGCCCCCCCCAACCCAATCTCCTGCCCACTTCTCCTTGGGTCACTCCCTTGCAGCCACAGGGGACCCTGGTTGTCCTTAGGACACTAAATGTGCTCAGCTTCAGGGCCTTTGTACCTGCCGTTCCTTCTGCCTGGCACGCTCTCCCCAGGCAATCACAGGTAGCTCTCGGGTCTCTGCTCAAGTACTTCCTCATCATGCATCATGGAGGCCTTCCCTGAACCCCTAATGTAAAACCACACACACACACACACACACACTCTGCTCACCTCCTCCACTCCCCACCCTGCTTTATTTCTCTTCATAGACCTTGTCACTGGCTGGCATGGTATATATTCAGTTTAATTTGCTTAATGTCCATCTCCTCACTAGAATGTATGTTTTATGCAGGCAGGAATTTTTCTTTTGTCACCACCGCATCTCCAGTGCCTAGAACAAAATGTGTCGAACCTGAGGAAGGGAGGCCGGAATTTGGTTTTTGAAGAGCTTGAGATAAACTGTAGCTCCCTGGACCCTCCACCCAGGGCACTTCTCACTGTGCCATGAGGCACCTGGAAAGGCTGTGCTAGGGTGCAGACCACCTGGGGAAATGAAGAGCTGCCCGGTTACCTAAACCGGAGCTCACCCCAGGGTATGGGAGATTGGAGTGACTGTTCCACACTTGGCAAGGAGGGACCCTTCCTGAGGGATGTGGGTGTGGGACATGGCTGGGGGAAGCCACCCAGAGCTCCATTCTGTGTGCTGAAGGAGATACGTGTGTTTAGAGGAGCCACATGCAGACACAAGAAGGCTGACATAACCAAAGTGATCTTTGTGATTGGCACCCCAGGGTCTACCAGACTTGTTATTATTGCTAACATGGAAATAAAATGAAACAACACAGGGAAATGTTTATGGGGAAGAGAGTGGGCTGATCAAGCACCCGTAGTAGTGCCCTGAAATTAAAAAAAAATTAAAAATAAATAAAAATTAAAACGTAATTCAGAGCTTGGCACTCTTTTGGTAAAAATAATTTCCAGTGGCTTCTCTTTTCATTTGGAACAAAATCCAAAAGGCTGCCCACAGTTTGCAAGGCCTTGCACCACCCGGCTTCCAGCTTTCCTGCCTCACCTCCTCCATGCCCTGGGCACTCCCTCTGCCCAGCTGTGCTAGTCCTCTCTGTTCCTCAACCGCTCTTGCTCTCACCTCCCCTGGAAAGCTCTCCCCAGTACAGCCACATGGCTCTCCCCCAAATCTCCTAAGGTTTCTGCTCCATTTTCACTTTATCAGAAAGGCCTTTCTTCACTGTAAAGAATAGCCACACCACCTACACCATCATTCGCTGCTCTTACCCTGCTCTGTTGTTCTTTATAATACTAATCATGTGTGACATAATGTACACTAAGTATTCATTTTCTCACTACTAGTATGGAAGGCAAGGGTTTATCTATTTTTTTCACTGCTAAACATCTAAAATAGTGGTCCTAGTAATTGTTCAACTAATGTTTGTTGAATGACTGAATGAATTAAGGCAAGGAAGAGGAGGGAATATCTGGGGAGAAGGTTGCACATCTGGGGTGATTTGTTGATAGTGGAGTTCCAGGGTGCACAAGGGAAGGGTTGAGAGGAAGAGAGGAGGGAAGGATTAGGTCAAGGAAAGAAAGCCCAGAGTGATCTAAGGATGCTGGGGCCATTCGAAATGGAAGGCCTCCAGGAAGGAGATGTTTGCAGCACTGACTGATGAAATCAGGTGTCATGTAAAGTGAACTCCCATTGACCCTAAGCAGGGCAGATACTGGGCCTAATGGACAGAGGGCTGGACTCTACCTGTTGGGGGCTGCCTCCGCCCAGCAACAGCCTTTGGGGGAAGGTGGTGTTTTCTCATTTAGCTTTGGGAGAAGGTGGTGTTGATTCCTGCCCCCATTACACCTGGGGAGGTGTTGCCAATGGGAAATTTTATAGAGCTTGGCCCTGACCCAGGCTTTTCCATTAAAATGTCCCTTCCTAGTCTTCTGCAAGGTATGACTCATCCAGTTTACAAACCAGTCACGATTCAGCATTGGACCATAAGCAAGAATATTATTCCAGAAAGCTGGAAGGGACAATGACATAAAGATGAAGAAACGATGTGAGGGGGGAGAAAGAAGCAGTCATGGGCTTCCATAAACACCAGGAAACCCAGAAGTCTCCGTGTTCGGCAAGATTCCAAACAAAGCTTAGTGAGGCCCTTGGGAGCATCCCAGCCCGAGCCCCGGGGTGTCCAGGTGTGCATTTCAGAGCCTGCATCTTCTCCACAGCCAGCCTGGTCTCTGCCCTCACCACAGCATTCACATAGAGAATTTCAATTATTGGTTTACAATAAACCTGAACAATTGTGGTTTTTCTTCTAAACTGCCCAGTGTGGACCAGTTGCCTTAGGAAGTCTGACCATCTCTTTAAGACAGCTGTCCTTAGCACTAGACTGGAGCTTTTGAGGGGATCTATGCAGGCTGGGGACACAGCGGCACTGGGGGTGATGGAGGAGTCAGGTGGGTATGGTAGTGCCCTGAACATACTCGCCAGATGAAGCCCTATGCCTGTTCTCCCTGCACCAACCTCATCCCTGCTTCTGCTACACGCATCCTCTGGAGTTGACAAGTCTTGTTAGCAACTTCCCCTCTCCCTCCTCCTCTCTCCTCTCTTCCTCCTTCTCTCCCCTTCTCCCTTAAAATATTGTCTGTACCTTACAAAACAGAGAAAACACACATGACTTAAATCTGCTTCTTTGGGGGAATCTAAATGGAAAAGATCCAGCCAGTGTCTAAGGCAGGAGCAGCCCCCTGTCTTCCAGCAGATTCAGAAGCCCAGACTTCAATTTCAGGACCGCGGATAATCCGGACATAAACACTGGGATGCTTCCTGTAGAGGAGACAGTTCCCATATGTGGCCACACGAGGGCGCGCCTGAGGCGGAGCTGCTGATAATCACAGCGATGGGCATTTTCCGAATGCAGTGCCCAGGGCCGCCTCCAGGGGCGCCATCTCTCAGCAGGGTCTGGGCGGGTGTCCGGTGAGCGGCCAGGTGGGTACCAGCGAGCAGGGGCCGCGGCGGGCTGCCAGGTACCCCGAGCTCTCCAAGAGGCTACCTGGGCCCGGAAATCGAGGAGCCACAATACCCTGAAGACTAGAGGCCCTTTCTCAGGGGGCTGCGGCCTGTGTCTGCCCCCAGGGACTCCGGCTCTATCCCGGGAAATACCTGACAGCGCACACCTCATCCCTGGTGAGGGAGGACGCAGAACTAGATTTAACTGGATTTCAGTACTGTGACATTTCTTGCATCCGAGAGTTTGTGCAGCAACTGCATATTCGCTTCATGCATGATGTATATAAACTGAATAATACACATGCACAAACCGTTTTCCCGATATTTTCATTCTATGGAGCACAGGAAAATGGCCTTAGGGCAATATCTGGGGCTTAGAAATGTGTAGAGAGTTGCAGAGGAAGGGGCCTCTTGATCTTTTCAGGAGTTCTGCCTGTATAAAAGGTGGAGCTGCTTCCCTGGGGCTATTCTGGAGTCCCCAGGTGAGAACAATCCTGCCATGACTGAGCAGAAAAGAGAAACACGATCTGCTCCGAGTACTACACCCTCCCCAGTCCCGGGGTCAGCGGGTAGCTGCAGATGGTTCTGGCATTTCCTACTGCTTATTAAGAAGGAAAACATTTAATAAAACAGATCACACGTTTGTCCCTCAACAGGCCTGAAGTCCAGGCACTGCCAAGGATACTGATTTCTGTTTATTTCAATGCTCCAACTGGCATGTTTTTTGTCTGCTTTCCCTAGCAATGGGCTTACAGCCTGGAAAACAGAGCATGATGGGAGAAAGAAATGTGTTTATTGCTAAATGAAAGAAAGGGAAAGGCCACATCATCTCCTGATAATGCAGTGACAAAGGCCGCAGCCCCAGCCGCCCACGGGTTGGATTGTGCACTCCCTCCAGGGCCAGGTTTGTGAGATGTCCGGCTGTGCTGCCACCTGAGGGCCTGGACCACCTCCCGTGATCCCAGGATTTTTAGGTAACTATACCAGGAGCGACGGAGTTTATAAATAACAGAATATAAATGTTCAACTTAAGAGGGAGCTTAAATCTCCTCATTTTATAGAGCAGGACTGCAGGCCCAGAAGGGCAGGTGAGTCACCCAGAGGATGGGCAATGGCACATGTGACCATTTGTCCACCATTGCTCTTACCCACCCAGGGCATGTGAAATCTCTGACATTGTTTTCAAAAATGTTTGGAAACAGATAAATAAAGACTACTGCTGTCCAAGAAGAAGAAAATAGAAGTTACCTGTAATTTCCTCATCAAGAAACCTAGAGATAACTTCTGCTAATGCTCTGGAATATATCCACAGTCACTCTGCCTCTATGCTTGTCCCTCTCCCTCTCTCTTTCTCTTATTTTATGCCCAACACCAGAGAAAACACAGTTTCCAAGCACATATAAAAGGGTTACAAAATTGCCCATATACCAGGCTGCAAAGAACTAATGGGTAAATTACAAAGAATCAATATAAAACAGATCATGTTCTCAGACCATAATGCCAAAAAAAAAATCCAAAATAAATAACAAAGGAATGGTTTATAAAACATACTGCTGGAAAATAATTAAGAGAATATAAAATTTTTAAAGGTAAAAAAAGAAAATATATAGCAAATTACTAAGTACTTAGAATGCCAATGAAATGGCAACGTATCAAAATGTATGGGACTTAAAGCAGTAAATAGAAGGACATTCAGAACTTCAAACACAAGTTAAACTGTTAATTCAAGAAGTTGGAACAAGAGCAGCAGAGCAAATCCAAGAAACAAGAAAGAAAAATAAATAAGGGCAAAAATCAATGAAGTGAGACAGGGAAAATATCCAGAAAAAATGATAAAACTAAAAGCTAATTCTTTGAAAAGATTAATCACATAAAATTCTGGCAACACTGATTAAGAAAAGGAGTGAGCAAGTGAAATTGCAAATAGATAAAATCTACAATGAAAAAGGGGAAAAACAGTTACAGATGCAATAAAGATGAAAGAATAAGGTAATAACAATAACCTCTTTGAAATAGCCTGGTCAGAATACCAATCTAAATCTGATCAAGAGTCGAGATTTAACTACCAATTTACAAGAATACAGAGGACAGGGGAACGTGTCAAACTAGAGTTGCAATCATGGGACTCTCTAGGCAAATGACCCAATTTCTTCAGAGGAGAGAAAAAACAGAGAGCTAGAGGGGAACAGAGGTTATGAGAGATTAAAAGACAGGTCAGCCAAGTGCAAGGTGTAGACTTTGTTTGGATTCTGACTCAAATGACAAACTTTACCAAAAAAAAAAAAGACATTTGTGAGACAATTGGAAACTTTAACACTGATTGGGAATTTCTTGGTGTTGAAGATTTATTATTCAGATAGGAGGTAATGGCATTGCAGATGGGCTCAAAAAGAGAGTCCTTGTCTTTGGAAAATTCCAACTGGAGCATTTGCAGGTGTCATAATGCAATGTCTGAGATTTGCTTCAAGGTATTATGAAGAGATGTGGGTGGAGCTATAGATGAAACAAGATTGGCCATGATTTGACAACTGTTGAAGCAGAAGGTTCTCGTTAATCTATTAATACTTATGTATGTGTTTGAAGTTTTCTAAAAGAAAAGTTTTTAAAGGATTATGGACAACTGTGTGCTAAACAATCTGAAAGCCTAGATATTATTGGTAAATTTCTGGGGAAATAAGAAATGCCAAGATATAGAATGCTCGAATAGACCAACAAGCATCAAAGAAATTGAAATGGCCGGGCGCGGTGGCTCACGCCTGTAATCCTAGCACTCTGGGAGGCCAAGGCGGGTGGATCGCTCGAGGTCAGGAGTTCGAGACCAGCCTGAGCAAGAGTGAGACCCCGTCTCTACTAAAAATAGAAAGAAATTATATGGACAGCTAAAATATATATATACAAAAAATTAGCCGGGCATGGTGGCGCATGCCTGTAGTCCCAGCTACTCGGGAGGCTGAGGCAGTAGGATCGCTTAAGCCCAGGAGTTTGAGGTTGCTGTGAGCTAGACTGACGCCACGGCACTCACTCCAGCCTGGGCAACAGAGTGAGACTCTGTCTCAAAAAAAAAAAAAAAGAAATTGAAATGATAATCATAGCTCCTCTCCCAAAAGCCCTAGGCCCAGAGTTTTGAAAATGTGTTCTACCCAACTTTCAGCAGACAAATAATGTTTTATCTCATCACAAATTATTCCAGTAAAGTGGGAAAACTGCCCAGCATTTTTTATGAAGCTAATGTAATCTTGATTCAAAATTGGACTGAGCCAATACAAATCAAAAAATGACGGGTCCATTTCACTTATGAAAGAGGCTGCAAAAATACTAAATAAAGTATCAGCTGAACTAATCTAACAATGTGCTAAAAATCAGATATGGTTTATGCCAGCAATACAAGGAAGATTTATAGGAGAATGTATCGATGTTATTCATCGCAGTAAAGATTAAACAAGGAAAAAAGTGCATTTAATTAAATAGATGCAAAAATACCACTAATAAAGTTCAACAGCTATTTAAGACTTTATAATTAAAAATCTTAGCAAACTAAATGCTATAAACTGAATGTTTGTGTCCCCCCAAATTCATATATTGAAACCTAATTTCCAATGTGATGGTATTTGGAGGAAGAATCTTTGGAAGGTGATTAGGTCAGGAGGTAAAGCCCTTATGAATAGGATTAGTGCCCCTACAAGGGGCTGAAAACACTATAGTTCCTCCTTCCACCAGGGGAAGATGAAGAGAGAAGATGCCTTCTATGGACCAGGAAGTCGGGCCTCACCAGACCCCAAATCTGCCAGTGCCTTGATCTTAGACTTTCCAGACTCCAGAGCTGGGAGAAATTTCTGCTGTTTATAGGTCACCAGTTTATGATACTTTGTTAGAGCAGCCTGAATGGCTAAGACACTAAGAATGGAAAAGAAATTACTTAAATTGGAACCAAAAATCAATAGCAAACATTTTTTGGATGGAGAAAATTCGGGACTGAACTCTGACCATTTTTTTTCTCTTGCCCAAATTCCTTTCTAAGAGGCCTGGCTAGTCATGCCCTAGAAACCATAAAATCTCATTTAAATGAGCCTTTTATTAATGCAGTATAATGTCTCCAACTTTCCAACCTGACTCTGGAATAGCATCACCTGAGATAGCAGACCCTCTTATCTTAACTCAAGCATTCCTTTCTACTGACTCTAGGTCTTTAGCAGAGCTTAAGTATTTCAACCAATCGCCAACTAAAGAATTCCTAAAACCCATCTGTGACTGTAAGCCCCCACTTCAAGACATCCCACCTTTTCAGGCTGAACCAATGTATACCTTCCATGTATTGATGGATAGTTTTATCTGTGATTCCTGTCTCTATGGATGTGTAAAACAGAGCTATGACCCGAATGCCTCAAGTGCGTTTTCTCAGAACCTCATCAGACTGTGCTCCCCAGGCCATGGTCACCTATATTTAACTCAGAATAAACCTCTTCCAATATTTTGGCAGAATTTGGATTTTCCATCAACAAAATTTAGGTACATTCCCTTTAAGATCGGAAAGAAGACAAAAATGCACTATTACTGCTACTGTATAACTTAATATTGGAAATCTTGACCAATGTTGTAAGAAAAGATTTAAAAAAACAGGTTTAGCAATTTGAAGGGAAAGGAAGGGATAAAACTGAAATTATTTGTAGACAATATGCTCATCTACATAGAAAAACCAACAGAACAAAGAACCTATTGTAACTAATAATAAAATTTGACAAGGTTATCAGAAATAAGATCAACTTACAAAAATTTCTAACATTTCTCTACACCAGTAATTTTCAATCAAGAGTGAATTTGTCCTTCAGGTACAGTTGACAAATTTAATAAATAAAAATATAGGATGCCTGGTAAAATTTAACTATCAGATAAACAAGAAAAAATATTTAGTATAAGTTTGTCTCATACAATATTTGGGATAAAATACTGGGTGTGCTGTATTTTGGTGGTCAATCCCATGGGGATATTTAGTATCTGAAGACATTTTGTCACAGCTGGATTGGGGTGCTATTGGCATCTGATGGATATAAGCCAAGGATGCTGCTAACACCCTGCAATGCACAGGACAGCACCTCCCCCCCAAAAAATAAAGAATTATCCAGCCCAAAATATCAATGATGCCAAGGTTGGAAAAATCATGCTGTATGCTACAATAAACAACCAGAAAATATAATAAAATCATGGACCATGCACAGCAACTATGAACTGTCCAGGCATCAACTTACTTCACAATACTTCTATAGAGAAAACTTGGAAACTCTGATAGGCCAGCGCAGTGGCTCACACTGTAATCCTAGCATTCTAGGAGGCTGAGGCCAGAGGATCGCTTGCGGTCAGGTGTTCTAGATCAGCCTGAGCAAGAGCGAGACCGTCTCTACTAAAAATAGATTAAATTAGCCAAATGTGGTGGTGTGCGCCTGTAGTCCCAGCTACTTAGGAGGCTGAGACAGGGGGATTCCTTGAGCCCAGAGGTTGGAGGTTGCTGTGAGCTAGGCTGATGCCACGGCACTCTAGCCCGGGCAACACAGCAAGACTCTGCCTCAAAAAAAAAACTGATAAAAGGCAGAAAAGATTTTATAAATAAACAGAGAGACAATTCTATGCTCTTGTGAATATGCTAAAAGTCAATTCTATCCTCCAAATTAGTCAATTCATTGCAACTCTAACCAAAATTTAAGCTGAATTTTTTCAGAGATTAGATAAACTTACTCTAAAAGTTACATGGAGGAGGAAAGGGCCATGGATAGCACAGTCAGCTTTGATAAAGAAGTAAGACGAGCCCCACTAGGTAATAAGGCGCACTACCAAGCCCTAGTAATAGAAACAGTGTGTTATTGGCCCAAGAACAAACAAAACAGATCAATGAGACAGAAAGGAACACTCAGAAACAGACCCTGGCAAACGCAGAATATTTCAGAAAAGGTATCCCAGATCAGTAAGGAAAGACATAATAAATCACTAATAACATGAAAAAAATAAAGTAAAACTGGACCTTACCTAAAATTATATAGAACGATGGACTCCCTAAGGATTTTATTAATCCGTTAAGGTAAAAAGTAAGCCTGTAAATAAAACTAACAGAAGACCATGTTAGTGGTCAAAGGGTGAGAAAAGTCAAAAGTACAAACCATAAAGCAAAAAAGATTGGGGGATTTTAATCACACCAAAAGAAAGGATTCCTGGTCAACAAAGGACACCATGGACAAAATTAGCAGGTTGGGAGAAGATCCATGCACTATCTAAAGCCAAGAAGGGGCTGATGTCTAGATTAAACAAGGAACTCCAGCAAATCAGGCAGAAAAAAGAAAAATCTGGTTGAAAACTTAGCAATGACTATGAAAAGGCAATTAAGGAACATCCAAAAGGCTAAGAAACATATGAAGAGACACTCAAACCCATAGTAATGAAGAACAGGAATTGATAGTAGGAAAATGTGTGCTCTCTTTGATTCTAACTGATGCTATTAGCTTCTGTGACTATGCTTGCTTTTAGTTGTTTGATAAATATAGTTAATCAGAATGAAAAACAGGTATAAGAGCAAAGGTAACTCCATGATAGGCTAGGCTCTCTGGATGTGAGAAGCCTAGTTCTGCTTCTGTATATATGGCTTGCTGGCTTGGTGCTTAGCATATGGCAGGCTTCACTGAAGTAAAGGAAAACAAAGCCCTGGGGAGGTAACCGCAAGTTACTTCCTGATAAAGGGCTGGAGAGTCCAGGTGCCCTCCAACCAACTAAGTAGATAAGAAGAGCAAGACATGATCAGCGCATGAATGGCTTGTGCAGAGTGTGTGTTCCCAGTATCGCTTGTAACCAAAAACTAGAAGGTATGCAACAACAGCCCCTCTCCCCCGTCGGAGACCCTCCTCTTCCCCTGGATGACGTTAACTACAACTGGCGCCAGCGCGAAAAGCCTGAAGCTTAGAGTCAACCAATCAGGAGCCAACGAGATCAGCCACTTCTAAAAGAACAAATAAACTAAAGGGGAATGGAGTGCAGACCAGTATGCCGAGTGCAGACTATTATGTCGTGTGCAGACTAGTGTGTCGTGTGCAGCTTAGTGTGTCATGTGCAGCCTAGTGTGTCGTGTGCAGACTAGTGTGTTGTGTGCAGACTAGTATGTCATGTGCAGACTAACGTGTCGTGTGAAAACTAGCATACAGAAAAGTATAAAAGCTTAACCTTTACCCCAGGGCAGAGTCCTAGTTCGTGGAAAGGCCACTGCGTTGGTGCTCTGGGACTTGGACCCTAGCTTGAACTAGCCAATAAACTCCTTTGCCTTTTTGCAGCCTCAATGACTCTGCCTCTCTGTTCCTGGGGCCAAGGGGAACCGGCTCTAACAGTAATTAGAGAAATGTAAATTAAAACAACCAAAAGATCTTACTTTACACTCCGCAGATTAACAACAATTAAGAGCTGGATAATGCCCTTGTTAGCAGAGATTTGCTGCTGGAGGGATCAGGGCTGGGGCAGCCTTTAAGGAGAGTAATCTTGGAGTTTGGGGGTCAAATGAAGCAAATGCACACTCTGTGATCCAGCTTATCCTGCTCCTGGGTAGATGCCCAGAGAGATTATTACAAAGATGATTACGGGAACATGTGCAAAGATGCTCACCGCAGTGTTTGTGTAGCTGGAGTTGAGTCAATGTACATGTCCCACGGAAAGAATGGATGGGGACACATAGTACATCCACACAATGGGGTATTATGCAGCAACTGGAAGTAATGAATTAGATGTACACATAACAGCATCCCTGGGTCTTTAAAAGCATGGTGCTTGGGGGGGGGGGGGAAGAGACTTTTAACCAATAGCATTTTGTAAATTAAAAAAATCTTGCACACAAAACGATATATGCTCCATAAAGACACATATAAAAATAAGTTGCACATCAAACATAATAACATAGTTGCCGATTGTAAGTGGAGAATGGGCAATGAGAATAAAAGGGAATAAGGAAATAAAAAAGCAAGAAGGGTTTGTGCAAAGACTGGAAAATGCCCTGAACGAAGCAGGAGTATGAGAAATTTAGCCTTCGGCACCTGGAGCCCAAACTAAAGGAAACAAAAGAACAAAGAAAGAAAATAGGCTCAATGGTCTTGACAGAAGCTGGAAAAGCAATTTCCAAGGTGCAAACAACTTGGGTGCAGACCATCCATTTGTCTGAAGATGCAGAGGTGAAGAGGGACAGTTTCCTCCTTCACCCTCTGAAGGTTTGCTGAAAATGAACTGACAAAAGGCAGATTAGCAGGAGAAAAGAGGCATACAAATTTATGCTAATATACGTAACATGTGGAGTCACAGGAGAATGATTTACCCAATAATACAACAAGATCCAGTTGTTTCTATACCCTTCTTCAAATGGGAAGGAGAGATGAGAGAAATGTGGTGATTTTTTGAGGAGTAGTAAATGATTATTAGGGAGAATGAATGGACCCTGGAGACAAAAATTAACTTGCAAATGATTCTTTTTGGAATTTGAATAAGCCTGAGTGGCAGACATTATCCTGTGAAAAAAATCCATCCAGGTGTGGTTGCATTGCATTCTTCAGTCTTCTTTTCTGCAGTAGATAATGAGATTTGAAGGAGGGGATGGAGAACAATTGTGTTCTCCTTGGGTCCAGTCCTTATAAAGATGAAGGAATATCAGAGAAAAGCCTCATCCTGTGCTTTGAGAGAGGGGGTGATAGAGGGGAAGGTCAGAGATACTTTGAGGCTGCTTCTTTAGTTCAGCATGTCAAAGTGCCATATTTTGGGGCATCATTTTCTGAGCCCCAACATTCCCCTGTATTAAATGTTCCTAGAAGTTTTATATTAATATATTAAAAGTTGAGTTGGTAGTTATGGAGGAAAAAATTGAATTAGTGCTGAGAGGCAAAGGATCCCAATCAACCAGTTTCCTGTTCCTGAGAATAGACCAGTCCAATTAAATAGTTGTGTTTTATTCTAGAAGATAGTATTGTAGATGGAACCTCAAAGCTAGTCCACTACATATAAGTTACGTGAACAGATCTTTACTAAGAGGCATTTCTATGGAAACAGAAGAGAAACAAAGGTTAATGTCTGGAGTAGTCTATAAACTAGTTTCTTTAGGGTCTGGAAGGCAGTCAGTTGAGAAGATTAGTGGCAATCTGACAGATTTTTCTGGTTTGCAGTTTGTGTGTACAAAGTATAAGCTGTTGAGGTAGATTTTTTTTGGAAAACCAAGTTGACTAGCTGAAGCCTTAGGAAAAAGGCAGTTTTAATTTTTAGTGGTTTCAAGCCAGAAAAACAGGGGGAAAAATTGGAAACATTAGTTTAGAGACTTAGAGCTGGGTATTAGAGGAAACCATAAGGAATTCAGATCCAATTCAAACTGCAGGTAAAGAATAAAAGCTCAAAAACAGTGAACTAAAATCTTATAATGAGCATACTACAGATTTTCCACTGAAACATAATTTTTCTATCTCCAGTCACCTCGCTTCTACTAAAGATAATCATGGTAAGACTAATTTGTTTTCAAAATATGTTTAGTCTTTGGCCTGATTATTTACATAAGTTTAGCAAGAACGTTACAGAAAGTTCAGCACTTGTTGCCTAGGCTGCATCTAAAGAACTAGGACAAGTGGTTTGAGGAGAAAGAAAGGGAGGTTTATGAATTTGCTGGCAAATGAGTAAAAGGTGGACTGCTGTCTTAAAATAGCATTTTCCTAACTAGAAGCAGAAACACAGAGCTTTTAAAGGGACAGTTTTCAACTTCATGCTATTGCTGTTTAACTATAGTTGATGGTTCTGATCTGACCCATTTCTAGTGAAGACAATCTCATGACCTCTACCCAGACAGCTCCGTTGAGCCACCTCCAGTGGTACCAAGAACAAAGGACATTCCCCTGCTCCTCCCGACCCGCTGGCCTGAGACAGGAATGCAGGTTTTAACTCTCAAAAAGAGTGGGGGAGGTTTTAAAGAGACAGCTTGTAAAACATTTTTACTCTTTCTCAGGGTGTTCCCTCTGTTACAAGCATGGTGATTTACCGTATAGTCTCTTTTTAAGTTGGCTTTGCTGGAACTTTTCATAAGGAATTTCAGATTAGACCTTTTTTTTTTTTTTTTTTGAGACAGAGTCTCGCTCTGTTGCCCAGGCTAGAGTCCCATGGTGTCATCATAGCTCACAGCAACCTCAAACTCTTGGACTCAAGGGATCCTCCTGCCTCAGCCTTCTAAGTAGCTGGGACTATAAGTGTGTGCCTGGCTAATTTTTTCTATTTTTTTTTTTTTTTTTTTTTAGTTGCTCAGCTAATTTCTTTCTATTTTTAGTGGAGATGGGGTCTCATTCTTGCTGAGGCTGGTCTTGAACTCCTGACCTCAAGCAATCCTCCTGCCTGGGCCTCCCAGAGTGCTAGGGTTACAGGCGTGAGCCACCACACCCAGCCAGATTAGACTTTTAAAAAGCCTCTTGAGGCTAAGGAGCCAAGCCAAAAACTCAACCATCAGACTGTGTCTGTAATACCTGTAGTATTGAGGTGAATTTCTTACTTCTCATGGGCCCCCAAATACCTTGAGATCCTTGAGCCTGTCAGAAACTGACATTCTTTACTTACTGCAAGGCTAGGAACCCTACAAAGGAACCACATATCCAGGTTACCAGGCCAATCTTTTTCCAAGTCTTTTGGCTTTATAAAGTCAGCCTCCTTTCCTTAAAGCTATCTGATCATACCCCAAAATATGACATTCCAATCAAAGTCTTAGTAAAACAACCAGTGTTTCTAATTGCATCTTGTTAGAAAAGAGAACAGATTCTTATTAAACTTATGCAAATAAATATATTGCCATAAAATTCTTATTTTATGAATAGGCTTCATGAATAGCTTCCAAATTCTAGAGGAACCAGGTAAAAAGATAAAAGTGTCAATTTTGTTCACAAAAGTATACTTTACCAAATTGTTATAAAACAATAGATAACTTAAGAGAAAAAAAAGTTTTCTTAACTCTGGAAATCAAAACATAAAAAGATTCAGCAATGTTTCAGACAAAAAAAAGTCATAAAAATTATTTTAGTCCTTCATGTACAGTCAGTCCCACATTATCAATTATTGTTTTGCTTGATGTTAGATTAGCAATTTTATAAGTTCATTCTTTTTCCTTAGAGTTCTGGAATTTTTACCCAGTCCAATAGTATGATCTCAAAGTTCTCAGAAACCTGTATTTGAGTACTTGTAGCACTCTTTTGCATGAACCTCCTTAAAGATACAACACTTTAGGATTTGCAAAGAGCTTTCAGGAAAAAAAAAATGCATCAGAATAAAGCAATTTACTGTGGACAAAAAGACTTAAAATCATCATGATTAAAGATGCAATTGACAAGAAAATTTGGTTATTTTCTGTGGCCTAAAACAATTTAACAAAATAGGCATAATTATGACTGATAACATATACCAAAACATCAGAATTTTTGGAATCTCACATAATTTTTGAACACATATTTACAACACATTCATACAAATATAACTCAAGAAAGTTAAATACCATTTCTTATTTGGCAATGCTTCCTGTATGATTTTAACATACCAAATTAGCCAAATATGTCTCACTTAGACATCCAGGAACCCTTTTGGAATGTCCAAAGGTTATTCAATGTCAAAAAGATTTAATTTAGAATTTGGAATTTGATTTTGAGAGGCCTGTCAAATATGTCAAAAGTATAAAATACTTGATCATTAAAATAGGTCATTGTAAAAGTAATAGTCATTCATTTAGCCAAAGTAATAATAAAAATATTTCAAAAAGCAAAAATCTTTACTCTTTAATATAGACAGGATATTTGATTTTGCATATAATCAAAAGACCTAACAAAGACAGCAAGAGGCACACAGATTCTCTTTCTTTCTCTCTTCCCTCTTTTAATTTTTTTGTAGTTTACTCAAAAGGTGAACAAAATCTTTTATGATTTCGTATCAATATAAGAAAATCTTGTTTAAAAGAGAAAAGCAAATTTTTCTTTTGTATCAGGTGTACTATTAATATCAAAGCTAATTTTAATAAAATCTTGTTAACAAATCCATCCAATCTCAGTCTGTTTTGATCACACAAGATAAGATTTTCATAAACCTTTCACAACCTCTTATAATTTTTTTCCATTCTCTTTCTTTTCCCAACTTTTCATATCCACTCTGTTTCATCTATATTATTTCTTCCTTTATTCATTTATTCTGAAACAACCTTTAAATAACTTCCACCTAGACAAAATCATTCCTTTCCTCAACAAAACACATCTTCATGTCTTATAACATCTTACTTACCTCATACACTCTGTACACAGAATTGTTTCTTATATCTAGTAGTTTTAATTGCACATATTAATTATCATTTTAACTCTTAGTAGCCTTAATTTCTAGTGAAAACCTATGAAGTAGGTAATTTTGAACTGTTTTATATCAGTATTTGTGGATGAAAACCATTTCATAATTTTTAGAAAGATGTTTCCTCAATTTTTTATGTTTATGAACAGATCCAGATATATTTTGCTTTTCTATACTCTATAAAACAATATGTCAAAGAATATAAACTTAAACTTCTGCTTAATAATTAATGTTTCAGTATTTTAAGTTACTTAAAAATGACTCCAACATCTTTTGATTGTCTATTACTTAATTTAACATAACATGGCTTTAAGATTTTAAATTACTGACTGAAAAGATTTTTGAAACTATGACAAGTTTATTTATAAACACTTATCCCATTTACATTTACTTAATTTACTCGTTCTTAACAGTTATATTTGAATTATTCATGGAAAACAAAGCTAACCATTTAAGTTATTTTTTTTCCTTTGAAAAAGCAAAACCAGGCTAACCCTGCATCAGCCAGTCTTGTTTTAACCAAGGCCTTTGGGACACTGGACACAGGCACCCCTCCCAGTGTGCTCCTCCACAGTCATCCTGGGTTCCAAGTACACATGTGGCACCCAGGATGGCTCTGACAGGCAGGGCCTGCCCAGGTCCCAGATTTACACAGTGAGTGCAGAGCTCAGGACAGAAGGACACAGCTGTGAAGGCCATGCCTGGAGGATCCAACCTCTTCCAGCACAGCCAGGAAGCAGAGTTGGAGCAGGGAGGGTGGGGCTACATTGGGCTTGGCTCTGCCCTGTGCTGCAGACACAGATGTCCCCAGTCCTCACCATGGCCACCCATCCAGACCTCAGAATTCAGAGACTCAAAACCAAACACATAAGCTCACAGCAAGATGTGTGTAAGTTTTCAGAGGAATCCAGCAGCCAGCCCTCACAACTTTAGCTTACAGACAAATCAAGTATCAAAACCATCACACAAGCAATTTTTATGATCTTAAAACATCCAGTAGAGACAGCATAAATCTGTCTTGCCAGTAGACCCAGGCAAAAATGTCTGAATTAATGTTGACAATTTTGAAGAACATTTCTATTTTATTTTAGCAACAATTTTTAAACTAACTTTATTTATCAGAGATTTATTAAAGTCAAATGAGCTTGAAAAGCATTTGGAGTTTAGTAGGCAGAATAACGTCTTGGAGGAGCCAATTTGGAGAGTTTGTAAGTTTCCCAGAAGGCCAATAAAGTTCTAGTTAGCAGGGGTTTGAAAAACGGGTTTAGTCAGCTAAGAAATTCCCCTGGGAGAAACAGGATCCAAAAAAAACCCATCTGAATATCAGCTTTTAATTAAGCTGCCTTTTGACCATATAGGTCTTTTCTAAAAATTATTTTAAGTATACGATCAACAAACTTTCTGTCCTGCGAGCAGCCGGCCCTTTGCTGAGGGAATCGGTGCTGGCGGCAGCAAGAGCAGCACTTCCCCCTGTGCCTTGGAGGGGTGCCCTGCTTGCTCATGGCTTCCGCTCCCCCAGCCGGTAAAGAGATCAAGATAAACTGGGATGAGGGTGGGGTGGGGTGGGGGGTGGAGTAGTTGCCACCATGCTCTAAATATTAGCCAGAGGCATACCTTCAAATAACTCAGAAATAAGCACACATGAGAATAAAACCAAGAAGCCATTTATGGCTTTGGCCACGTCTCCAAAGAGGGAACAAAAAGCTGCAAACCTTTCAAGATCTAGCTTACTCCCAATGACAGCTTAAAGAAAGGAAAGTTTCACTAGCTGTGAATGGGGCCCAATAATTCTTTCAAAAGAAAAGTCCCAGAAGTAACTTTCCAGGTTTAGCAGACTACAGACATATGTGGTGTTTTTAAAATGGGTGCAGAAGATGCAGCCCCCGTGATAAAATTATCAGAGCCACCAAACGAGGGCCAGCCCATACAGAGGCTTTTCTCCCATTAATCTGAAATTAGATAGGAAAAAGAGGTGGGGTACAACCCACTTCTCTGTCTGGCCATAATCTCTGGAGTTCCAACTTCTCAGCTCGCCATATGTGCCAAAGACTCAACAACCCATGTGACCTGATAGATGGAAAATACCAACAGAAAATCAAAAGCTGTCCATGGGGGAAGAAAGGATGACACAGGCTAATGAGTACCTCCAAAAGTCAAGTCACACAAATATAAACTCAAAACAAATAATTTAATGTAATTCTCATAAATGTGTTCCATTTTTTCCTCTTGTATCAAAGGATTTAACATTTCCAAGGAACTGGCTCCCTGACTGGGAATTGAACCTTGTTTGTAGTAGGAAAAACACTGATTCATAACCACCAGACCACAGAATAGAGTGCCTTTTTCACAAATCCCAAAGGTAATCCAAAGCAGGCAGTTTGTGCATTAAAAGGATTTTAATTTTGTTTTAAATCTGATATCTGTTTTTCTTTTAATCTTGTCAAAGAAATCTCTAAGGCTATATCTCTTTTATATCTTCTCATAAGTACCAAGAAGACAGCTATTTTGAGAGCTCTTTAAAAAGCTTTTTTAAATATAGCCAATTTATTGACTCCATAAGGAACTCAAGCCAATAATCCTTTTTTGTGAAAAGTCCCAGAGGCAACTCTCCAGGTTTAGCAGACTACAGACATATGTGATGTTTTTAAAATAGGTGCAGAAGATGCAGCCCCCATGATAAAAATATACTAGTCACCAAACCTAGTGCTAGTCCATACAAAGGCTTTTCTTCCATTAATCTGAAATTGGATAGGAAAAAGAGACAAACAGTGATTTTTACTGTCTGCTCAACTGGATTCCACAGACACCTGGGAATCTGACTAAATCTGACTAGTAAGACATTTTTGCCCTTTGTGCCAGTTTGTCAGGTCTTGGGTTTCCTTGGTTGTGGCTTCCAGAAGGGTTGGGCAGATTTGGTTTATCCGGCTCACAGCGTCAAATCTATAGGGGCAAAGATGGAAAGCTTCCCCCTTCACTCTTTGGAAGTTTGCTGAAAATGAACTGACAAAAGGCTGATGAATAGGAGAAAAAGGCATACAACTTTATTTTAATGTGCATGGCACGGGGCAGGCAGTGGTGGAATGATTACCCAATAACCCAATGAGGTCCAGATGCTTATATACCCTTCTTCACAGGGAAAGGAGAGATGGGGAAAATGTGACTTTTTCGAGTGGTAGTAAATGATTATTGGGAAGAATGAATGTACTGTGGCAGACAGAAATTAACTTGTCAGTGATTCTCTTTGGAATTTGAATAAGCCTGAGAGGTAGACATTATCTTGTGCAAAAGTCTGTCCAAGGGTGGTTGTGTTCCTCAGTCTTCTCTTCTGCAATAATGAGATTTCAGGGAGAGGATGGACGGCCTCTGTGTTCTCCTTGGTGGGTCCAGTCCTCATGCAGATAAAGGCGTATCAGAGAAAAGCCTCATCCTGTGCTGTGGGAGGGACAGAGGGTTGAGAGATTGAGGGGTAGGGGGAAGGTCAGAGAGCCCTTAAGGCTGCTGCTTTAGTTCAGCACGTCAAAGCACCATATTTTGGGGGCATTGTTTTCTGATCCCCAGCAAAGGGAGCGGTTTCCCCCCATGGTGAGGAACCCCAAAGAGGAGGTGGGAGTTGGGCTGCAGGGAGCAGCCCAAGGGAAGCCCATGAGCACGGGCAGTCCAGGACTTTGAGGGCCTCACAGTGCAGAAACCCATTTTAAATCATACACTGAGAAAATTCTCTTCTGAACATCTTGCCTGGTGTTATGGTCTATGGAGAATTAAGGGTCTGTGTCCTCTGGAGGGCCCCCAGTGGGAAATGGGAGAGCAGCTCTTCCCTGGGGTTGGAAGGTGGGGGCAGCAGTGACCAGGGTGAGTGGCACCAAGCCTGGCTGAGGCTGGCAGACATAGCTGAGCCAGGCTGGGGGAGCTGCTGAGAGAGGGACTGAGGCCTCTGCACAGGTCAGTGAGGCAGAGGGGGCACTCAGAGAAACGCATCACAAGTCCTATGTCATACATCATCTTATTAACAAAAATAGGATCATAATATACTGTTCTATAACACACATTTGGCATGAAGCAACATACCAACATTTTCTTTATTATTAAATATTATTCTATGCCACCATAACGGTCGCGTAAGGTGCCTGCCGGTTGCTCAGCTCCCTGCTGCCCTGCCCTGTGTACCACAGGACACTCCAT
Source organism: Eulemur rufifrons (assembly GCF_041146395.1). Classification (NCBI taxonomy): domain Eukaryota; kingdom Metazoa; phylum Chordata; class Mammalia; order Primates; family Lemuridae; genus Eulemur; species Eulemur rufifrons. The sequence goes on from NC_091001.1 coordinate 56,843,002, forward strand.
TCCCGGGCTCCCTGTGCCAATCTAGCTTCCTGCTAGGTTTGGCCAATGGGAAACCCTGCAGAAAGCAAGTGGGGGAGGGAGGTAGCCAAGGCAAAGTATTTCTTCACCACCCACCCTGCTCTGCGCTCCCGGGTCCTGCCCCGCCAGCCGCACCTCTTGCCCCCGCTTTGGCACTCTGACCCAGCCAGTGGGATCGAAGCTGTTTTTCTTGATGTTTCTAATCTCTGGGTTGCTTCTGTCCTGTTTGCCTTCTCAGCATTGCCACCCCCTGCATAATCAAGTCACTGTATTAAAATGTTTGCAATAACAGGAATGGACCTGATCCAGTGTAGGCAGATCTATTACATAGACACAAGTTCTCTTTTTAGCTATTAGAACCCATACAATAGTTAATACCCTTAGAGCTAAATCTTAGTCCCTAACGTGTATGTCCTTAGCACAAATTTCTAGAAAATTATACAAAAATCTGCTTTTGTGGCATATTGCCTATTTCTCCTCCTCAATGGGTTGTACCAATTACACTTCCACTGATAATGTATGAAAATGCTCCCATAATCTCACCATTTCAATATCAGAAAAGACAGGGTCCAATGTTAATTTTTCCTTCACCTGCTGGCTATCTCTATTATCCTTTCAGCCTTGGTGATTTCCTCTCTCAGTGATTGTCAAGCAGGGCCCTGACAATGTCGATGGATTATCACTAGGGAGTTTTGAGGAATTTATTCCTCAAATCTGTGTTTTGCTTATTAAGGAGGGGAGAGTTTGGTAGAGAGAAGACAGAGGCAAGCACACAAGAGCTCTGTCTTGAATGTGAATCACATCTGCCTACCAAGACCAGCCGAGCCCTGGAGGGTTATGCTACATCTCAGCCAACCTGTGTAAATAGTGGACAGCAAGACTAGCCATGGTGCTTGCAATCTAGGGGCTCAAAGGCAGCCCAGGAAAAGCCACCTTCTAGTTCTATTGGAATTGAGTCTCTGGGAAGAGAAATATCTGGGATCAGGCCAAGTCTTGGCCACATACCTGTCAAACACATACACTCAAAGTCAAGACACTCATTAAATTATTCATCAGACTGGCCGGGAAGTACTGACGTGGGCAAAAGATGACTGTACTCTTGAAAATGCTCATGAATCACACATTGAGTATTTTGGAAAATGTTAAAATTTATTAATAATAGTTAACATCACATAGTTAATTAAACTAGGTATTTATTGTACATTATGACAACATCTTCACTAGACTGAGTACTCAAGGATTTAGGATGATCTGCTATTCAGCACACCCCAAAGGTTGAGATCCACTGTATTTACACCAAGCAAAGCAGTGTCATCAAGGGACTGCCAGCCTAATTCTGGGAACACAAACATTCAAAATGCATTTTCCAGTGCTCCTTTTTGGAAACCAACAACACATCTTTAGTAGCTACACATACATCTCTACCTGTAAAAACAAAATGTGTAATTTCATAGATAGTAACTAATCTTCAAGTTTAAAATTTAAGTTAAAATCCATCTCTATTTTGTGGGAGTCCTTTAGTGATCCACAAATCTACATGAAAGCCCCCTAGGAGTCACCCAGTTTGCATCAATTGGTGCACGTGGGAAAGGCAAAGGAGCTACACCAGACTGCAAAGTGAGACTGGAACAAACAAGAAGGACCAGCCCCTCCGCCCTCTGAGCTTCTCAAAGGATCTGGGCAGTTTTCACCTATTTATACCTAATCTCGTTCAAAAATCACATAATCAGACACTGTTCTCAGCACAAGTTTTGATAAATGTGCAAAAACTGGGTGCAATTCAGTCATGAGTTTCTTTCCATCTTTCTGTTTTGATCCTTGTATCCAATTTACTAGTGTTACAAGGCCATTCCCTCTTTACCACATAGTATCCAAGTTTAATATCTATGGTTGTGCATATTCCAGGGCAAAACTGGGCTTTCAGATTCAGAATTAACTGCACTCTTGAAAAGCAGGGTAGGAAAGTTTTACACCACTCCCACCCCTCCCAATGGTTTAAAATAAATACTGTGTATAAAAATCACAAAAACAGGTCAGAAGACCAATGCCAGCTCAGCCTAGGGAAGCACATGGACAACAATTCTTATAAAGCATTCACAAAACAAACCCAAGGTGAAACTTGCTAGGAGGGCACAAATACACCAAACATGTCGTCCCTGAGGTTTTGTTTGTTTGGTTGTTTACTTACTCTGTTTTGGTTTGTTGTCAATGTTTAGAAAAAACTTTAAAAAAAATTTTTTTTGGTGGTTTCCTTTATGTTATAAGAAAGCTTTAAAATACTACTGACTGCCCCAAGAATAAAGATTTCTAAGCAATGAGTCTATTTGAAATGATTCTTTTGGTTTCCTTTGGTTAACATCCCATGTAATATTGCCCCAGGAAAGTCTCTAGACAGAGCAGCCAGTCACCGTGGTTTCTTCAGCCCATAGGCCCAGCCTCTGTCTCTGTCCCTGCCTTCCTCACATTTCCAAGACTGCAGGGAAGGAGGAGCCAGAAAGCAACCACTTTGCCATTCACTCACCCTGAAGAGGCTTCTCTTCTCTTCCCACAGGCGAATGAGGTATTTCTAGTAACTAGTCAGAATCTTCACCTTCCACCCTTTAACTACACTGATGTACTAATGAGGCCAATTCAGACAAGATCTGCGTATCTATTTACATAACAAATTAACATATAAATACATTACGTACAACTGACCATTACATGTCAAGATGAAGGAGCAGACCTACTTCATAAACTAAATAAATTTCAAATATAAATTAAAACGAAAATACAGTGTTTCTGCTTTTGCAGGGAAAATTTTAAAAACAAATCAAAAAGCTCCCCCTCTCCCAAAGGTCCACTGCTCATGGATGATTCGTGCATCCACAGTGAGATGCGGCCACGAGCCCACTGGCAGGATGTGCCCACTCTTGGCTTTGGTTTCATTGCCCAGATGCAGGATTCCTTGATTCCAGGAACAGTGATGCTGGAATCCACAGGGCAAATGCTGGTAGATGAGGTTGAAGAGGGGCTGCCACATGGATATCCATGGGTTCCCCTCCATGCACACCCCCACAATCTGTCTGCAGGAGAATGAGGCTTGTGTTGCAGTAGAGACCTCCCAGATCTCTGATGGGAGAATCAGTGTCAACATCTGTGCTGGAGGATGCTCGACACCTAGAAATGTCATGTTCAGGCTCCAAAGTGAAGCAACCATATCTTCATTAATGTCCCCATCCTGTAGAATTATACAGGGACATGGAATTTGGCCAGGGGAATTAATTATTAAGGGTTAACATTCTTAAGTTTTAAGAGAAACAGTGGGAATGGTTGTGACCATTGTGAACAAATCCTTACTTCAAACTGTGTTTATCTTGGAAAGCCAAGTTTCGGGCACCAAATTCTACAGTGAGTATAGGCAGAGAAAAAACCCAGTCTGATGGGGTCCTCTCTGCCAAGGAAAAGCCAAGGGATCTGTCTCTCACACAAGGGGATGACACCTTGTAATTTGAAACAGGGAGGAGGGGGAGCCAGAGGAAGTCCCTTCCGATTTCAGAAGTTCTATCGCTGTCCAGCCTCACGGATGCGGCAGGCCACGGCAGTGATGAGAGCTGCCCCCTTCCCGCTGCCATCCTCTGACTCCAGGAAGGACACATCACATTTCGGAGACAGGTCCTTCACTGTCTCGTGCATGACTTTAGCAAAGCTGGAAAAGGCAGAGGGAAGACACAGGAAAAACCGTCTTAGTTGTGATTAATTTGTGCATTCAGAAATAAGACCCTAAGGAGTGACCCTGGAAACCCAGGAATAATTAAGATGAGGAGAAGGATGACAGTCACAATGTAGTAAACATTTACTATGTATTATGTACCAGAAAACCGAGGCTTGGGGACACGAGTAATATTGCCCAACACACATTTGGCAATTGGGGGAGCTAGGATTCAACTTCGGCAGGTCGCAATTCTTGCAAATTGTGCTCTTAAAACTAATCAGTAGAGAGAAGTTCAACAGTCATGGAAGCCACAAGTGTGCCTTGCAGAGGTACACAATCTGTTCACAAACTCCAGAGGGGAGGACTGAGAATCATGAATGTGATTTTATTTTCCAGGGGTATTGCCTTACAACAGACCCACATCTACTCCAAAGTGTCACTGAAGGCAAAAGGAGCAGACTTAACAGTTACTGTTAGGACCTTACGGTGACTGCAGATCCTTTCCATATGTGACTAGAGAAAGAGACAGTCACCATCCACCCAGCACAGCAGGGTCAGGATGCCCTCCCCATCTGTGAAGCTGAGGATGCCAAGTCCCAGGGCCCTATCCTGGTCTTCATCTGGGATCAAGGCTCCTATCTGCACAGTGACACTGACCATCCAGAAAAGGAACTCAAAATTTCTGAAGTTCCCTTTTCACCAACTGCGTAGACTCTGGGAGAGACTCTTACCTCCTTGAAATAAACCTAGGGAGAGCGGGTAAAGTTCAGTCATGGACTCTCCATCCTCTGTTCCACCCTGTGCCCACTGCCTGGGCCAGGGCACGAATCAACTCTTTTAACCTTTAGCTGACAGGCTTCCAAGGGAGAGGATTTGGGGCATTTCCTGACTTCAAAATGAATTATTCAAAATATATGCAAAAGAGGGAAGAAGAAAGCAGAGAAATGGTGAAGAGGGGAGAAAAAAGAAGAGAGATGAAGAAAGAGAGGGAAAAGAGCAAAAAGAAAAGAAAATGTAGTTCTCCTATACTAGGGGTGGGAGAGAGGGTGTGAAGGAAACCTTTTCTATAAAGACCGGCAGTAAATGCTTTCAGCTTTGTGGTCTCTCGTGACAGCGCTGCTGCTGTGGGTAGCAGCTGTAGACAATACAGGAACTAATGGGCAGGGCTGCGTTCCAGTAGAACCTTATTTACAAAAACAGTCTGTGGCTGCTGTTTGCCGACTCCTGCTCTAGACTGTAGAAAAATGTCTTGCTCCAGAGTTCTAGCGTACATTTGATAGAATGTTCACAGCAGCACTGTTGGTAATAGTCAAAATCTAGAAATAACCCAAATGTCGCATCAATGATAGAATAAACTATAGTATACACAAAGGTATGCTCTACAGCCCTGAAAATTAATGAACTACCTGTGCATACTTCAATGTGGATGCATCTCAGAACACACACACTGTGTGAGAAAAGCCAGTCACAGGAGAGATACCATATGATTCTATGTACGGCAAGTTAAAAAGTAAGACTAAACAATATGGACACACACCTAGATATACTTGGTAAAAGAAAGCAAGGGACTGATTCAACGCAGCACTTACCCCTGGCAGGGGAGAGTGAGGTATAACTGGGGAGGGGCTCATAGGAGCTTCCAATAATGAGAGTAAAACTCGGGCCTACTTCTGGCTATTCATCTTTACACTACAATATATACATTGTGTACACTCTTTGGAATGGCTGCTAATTCGCTATAAAGTAAGGAAGGACAGAAAGAAAGGGGAAAGATCGGAGACAGGGGAGAAGGAAGGTAGGCAGGGAAGGCTGGGGTCAGGTACTTACTGAGGATGGAGCTTGTAGAGGGTCCCATCCACACCCACTGTCACTTTGAGAGTGTCCAGCCCGCGGTTTTCTCGTATCTTGTCCACCACGGCAGCCATGCCTGCGCCACAGAGCTGGGCTGCCCGCCGCGCCACCACGGTGCACACCTCCTTGACGATGATACTGTCGTCGCAGGTGCTCTCAAGCCCCAGGTGCTGCAGGATGGCTCGGACCTGCAGCAGGGCCAGGCAGTCGCTGGGCCAGAGGGAGACAGTGAGTGGTCAGTCAGGCAGCAAGAGGGCCGGCGGCCACCACACCAGGGCCTGGCCTTCATCAGGACAGGCTCCACGGCCTCTGGCCCTCCAGGGGCCGACCCTGAGGTGGCTCCCGTCCCTAAACTCAGACCAGCACTCAACCCACTGGACTATATTGACTCTTGCTGAGGGAGACAGGCATGCAAAGAAATATCTCCCCACACAAGGTGGGGCACTGCCACCGCAAAATGGACTCTCAGAAGGAAATTCACTGTGTATTCCACTCATTTGGAAATAATAATGACAATGACAGTGTCAGCTTCTAGTTACAAAGCTCTTTCGTGTCCATTCTCTATTGTTCACGGGTCCCCAGGACAAGCACTAACCAAGCAGCATGGACTCCTGTTCTATTTCTACTCTGCCACCCCGGGTGGTCTGAATTCCACTTGTGTGCTATTTATGAAACAAATGTAAATAAAATTGTAGGAAGAAAATAAACCCTATTATATAAAGGGAACTATTTTTAGAAGTCTGGAATGATCTCCTTGCACACAAACAGATAGACCATATTCTTCCTATACACTGGTGCAGACGCTCGAGGGGCCCACCCATGCCAGTTGTCTAGCTCCTGTTCCACTATGCCCTGAGAGTAATGACACAGCATTAATTTTTAAAGGGCTTTGAAATTCCCCGTTCTAGTTTGGAGTAGACTTTTCTGCCATTAGAGTGGAAGGGGGAGGCTCTGTTCTAACGAGTCAACACATGGCATGTTTCTGTGCTGCCTGATGTTCTAACCTTTACTCCATCCTGGCTGCCTGATTACTGCAGCCAGCAGTTAGGAAGGACCTTCAAGCCAAGTGTGGATGGTTTAATTATTCTGTGCATTTCAATTTACATTCTATGAGCAGGTATCTTTCTACCTTTGATAAACCCAACAATATCACTTTGCATGGCCTCATGTCATGCTTAGCATGATCTTTCATGAGAATGTTATATATTCGCCCTTAAAATGACAATTTTCCATAAGGCGCTTTAAGTAAACACTATAGACATGACTGTTCGCCACGAAAATGATCTTTGTATAAGCCACACCCTGATCTTACTTACTTGAGCTATGGAAATCCTTCAGTTTGTCCATGAAAAAAAAGGAGGACATAGCCCCACCCTTCCTAAAGCCCTAAACTCTCACCTCTCAATCTGAGACAGGAACTTGGTTTCAAAGATCCCCCTTGTCTTGAGCCGCTCTGAGATGCGACCTCGGAAGAGGAGCCCACGCTTGGTGAAGTCGATGAGGATGTTTCGGACAATCTCGCCCAGATACATTCCACTGATCATCTTCTCAAACCTGAAACCAGGGTAACATTCGTGGAGGTTAAGTAGGAAGGCAGTGAGATACTGAGACAGGCCAGGCCAGCTTGGTCACCCCTAGTGCATTAGAAAGTGGCGGGCACGAAGACTCCCCCTGGTGGGGAAGGAAATGCTGCTTGATTCCTGGTGTCGTTGCACGTTGAGCCACCACCAGCAAACGTGACCATGCTGCCCCAGGCCCACAGGGCTCCCTGGGACTGGCCTTACCTTCAGATCTCACTTTCTTTCCAAGGCCTTCCAACCCCTCAAGAAGGAACACACACCCAAACCCAACCACACTCCTAGGAGCAGGTGAGGATGCTGAGTCTTAATCCTTAAGTTCTCCAGGCATTGAGCACACATTCTCTTGGACACAATCATTATTACTCAAGTAACTAGTGCCAATATAGAACCCCTGACCTGGCCACTGGAACTAAACATAACTGTGCAGTGGCTTAAGGGTCTTTAGGCCTTGCATGGTGTCTTGAAAAAAAAGAGCCAGGGTCCCTAGCTTCATTCAAGACCCCATAGCCACCCCAACTTGTCTTGTCCCGGCCTGCTTCCTTTATTAATGTTACCTGTCTGACTCCTAGAGGCATCTTAGTCTGTGACCTCTATTCTAGACAAATGTCTTGCAAAGTGTATTCTGCAGAACTAAGGCCCTTGATTAATCTAGTAAGGAAACACCACAGGCAACATCTTCCTGATGGGAAGTGCGTTAGATCTTAAGCTACTGTCTCTCAGCTCAGACCCCACCCCCACCATCCACAGGGTCTTAGCTCTCTGTGAAGCTGGTGCTGGCCCCTTGCTCAGGTCTGACAACAGAGGGCGCTAGACACCGGATGAAGGAGGAAGAGAGGCTTTGCACCTGTCTGCCTCACTCCAGCAATGCTGCTCAGCCTGGTGGCAGCAGGGGCTTCAACTTTCTATTTGTTTCTCCTCACAGTCCCAGACCTACGTTCTAGGACTCTCCAGCCTATTCTCCCAGTCCTTGGCGTGGGAGCTGCTTCTTACGTTTACTAACTCAGAGCTTCCCATAGTATTTGACAAGAAACTTTTTCCAAGGAAACCTCTTCCGTTAATAAGACCTCACAAGAAGGAGCGTCCTGGGAGATGCTGTGGTGGGGGCTCCGCTCACTCGTCTCGGTCCGGTTCTGGGATGCACATGGCGGGGTCGCGCGCGGTTGGGTGCCTACCTCTGCTTGCTGGGGTTGAGGGAAAGTTCATCCACGGCCACATCAAATTCCGTGCGGAAGTCGTCGAGGCAGCCATTGTCCCCGAAGGCCCCCCACTCCATGTTGACGCACATCCGCCCCTCCTCTCCTTCCACCAGCTCCACGTTGCGCATCTCCTCCATGTAGCAGGCGTTGCTGCCCGTGCCTGCCAACACAGGACCCGGGCCTCGCTCAGCACCATCCTCCCCGCGCCGAGCAAGGTGGTGCCTCCCCCGCGGGGAGGCCGGTTGGGTCCTTACCAACGATGAGGCCCACTTCACAGTGAGGGTCTTCGTAGCCACAGGTCATCATAGTCCCGACTGTGTCATTCACCACAGCAACCACATCCAGGTCAAACTCCTGAGAGGGCAGAAGCAGATGCCTGGTCCCAAGTGAGCCCCAATGTCTTCCTTGCAGACATTTGCCAGGGAGATTTATATGTATGTAAACTGTTATACTCCATGGCTCATTCTCTCATTGTATCCAGGTCTCCACTCAAATGCCACCTCCTCAGAGAGCCCTTCCCCGGCTGTGCTATGTAAGAGTGCCCCTTCCCACACACTGTCTGCTCTCCTCGCCCAACTCCATTTCTCCCCATAGCTCTTAGGTCATAGGCTAATTTGTTTATAGAACAAGACTTTGTTGTGGCCACTTCTGAACCCCCAGTGCTGAAAGCAGGCTTGACACCCAGGGGACACTCAATAATTGCTGAATGACTAATCTCCCCCCCACCCAATGCAACTGCAGTTAATGTTGATGCCACTTTCTGAATGCCCAGAGCCCGTGAGGCACCAGGGAGTTGACACATCAGGCCTCGTGCCACGGCTCTCCCACCTCTCGCCGGTGGATGGCTTCCTTCAGCAGGGTGACCACGTCTTCGCCCTCGCAGCCAGATGCCTTGAAGCCTTTTGTCCACTTGAGGAGGATACTCTAAAAATCACATATGAGCACAGAGGGACATCAGAGAAAGGTGCCTGGGTCATTCCTAGGGGCCCAGTTATGCTTCCAGCTCTCAACCTCACAGCTCAGACAGGTTCCCTGGAGTCACCAAAAATCTCACCCACAAATGAGTTCAGGGTATCTAAGGTCCTTGCCTGGATTTATTGAGCAGCCACTGTGCACTGGGTACTGCGCTAAGCACAGCCCACGTGTTACAGGATTTAATCCTCACAGCATCTGTGGAACATTTATCATTATCATGCTTGCTTTACAGGAAACTAAGGCTCTGGAGTAACTTGTCCAAGGCCTACAGCTGGGAGGAGAGAAGCAGGACTCACGCTCAGGCCTGACCTGATGAATGGGCTCATCGGCACCATGAAGCCATCCTGCTAGGTGACTTATTTCTATACGCTCAGCTTCCTCACTGGGCTAAGCAGTTTGCCTGGTCCCTGTCCTTCACTTGCAGCAGAAGCGTCAGTGTGTGTCTCTTAATTCTCAAACTCCAGTATCTGGTGAACAAGTGCCCTGCCCATAGCGGGGGTGACAGCTAGGCTTCACCCCACACATGTCTCTCAGTGGGGTGAAGCTTGGGGTGAGCACCCCAAGCTCCTCCCTGGAGTCCCTCTGTGGGCCCCCGTCTTTAATGTGGCCCTAAAACATGTCCCGGAGCCCTCCGGGAGCAGACACACAATGGCTTTGAATGTGAGAGAGATGTTTTGGGTTATTCCCTAGTGCCCTCCCTGCTGCAATAGCCCATCAGGAAATGAGTGCCAGGACTCCCAAGGTCCCTCACCCAAGAGGTCAGCCTCCATCAGTGGGCTGTGTGCTCACTACCACCCACTGGCATGGCTTCTCCAGGCCTTGCTTGGTGGCTTATGCCCATCAGCTTGGCGTTTCATTCACATCAACCTGGATGTGTCGTGCCATGTTCAGATCCCAGGGGAGTCAGAAGAACAAAGTACGTCCCCTCGGAGTGCTGGTTTACACACCCAGCCAGGCCAAGTGTGTGCGTATCTTCACCCATCCCTCGTCTATATGTCAGCTACACATCTCTGATAAAATTTTATATTTGGCAATTTAAAGTTTACAGAATGTTCAAAGAACATTATTTCAGGTGAGCCTGAATGATAAGACGAGCAGAGGCCCCTGCAGCTGGGGAGATGTGCCCAAGACCAGCGGCTTGTCAACACAGCTAGAGGGCTCTGGCCCCCCTCTGCGCCCGCAGATTTCCCCACGGGACGAGCTCACCAGAGCCAACAGACAGAACTGCCTTAATTTTTATGATTTCCTCTTAATTTTTATGATTCTAGACTTACACACTCCTTACAAAAACTTGAAACATACAAAATAAAATCTAAAAGAATGACTTGGAATCCTACAATTCAGACAGAAACAGTTAACACGCCTTCTAGTTTACCTGATAAATATGTAAACAAAGATATGTAGGTGTTGGCATGAAAAATAAGACGGTGTTTGTTTAAAAATATTTTAGTAGGAAGTCCGGAAGGATACAGACTGGAGTATTATATTTTTATCTTCCTATTAATCATATTATTATATTTTTCTATATTTCAGAGAGATTACAATTTTTTTTTACCAGTTGTGTATGGAAGAGAGATTACAATATTTAAAATTGGTGGTATGACTAAAAAATATTTTTCCATATCATTGAAATTTCTTCCAAATAACTAGTAGCTGACACTGGGCAATAAAGGGTTAATAATTTATTTAACTATTACTTGACTATTGAACAAGTTTGTTTCTAACATCTTTGCCATAATAGGTAATGTTCTATTAATGTTATATAAATATTTATCCACATTTGATAATATCCTCTGCCAAATTGATGCAAATGCAAAGATCTAATATGTTAACACTCCAAAAAACAATGTGTTGGAGAAAGGAATTGGAAAAGCTTAAAGCAAAGCTGGACCAGTGAGCACTGGACCAGTGTTAGTGGGCGTTGGGAAACACCAGACTAAGCAGGGTTTTTACTGCAGGACTTCTTAAAAGCTTAATTATAGTGGTGGGGAACTGAACTCTCAGAGGGGGAGGAGCAGGAGGCATTTACACAGCTCAATGGGACAACTCGAGGGTTGGTGTTCCAGGGACCCAGTGGGAAATGCTGGCTTTTCCCCATCACTGGGGTGGGCTCCTCTGTTCCGTCCCAGCCCTTCCTGTGACTTGTTCCCACCTACATGCCCTTCTCCACACTGGCCAGGCCTGCCTGCCTTTCTTCCCCATCAACTCCTTCTGCCTTGCTCCAAGTATTGCTCATGTCCTCCAGGTATGAGCTCAAACACCTCACTGCATGTCCCACTGGCTTCAGTACCCCGTTGGTGCCATATCCCAAACAGCAGCTCTCACTTTTCTGAGCTCGCTTCATCAGCTTAGACGTTTGTAAGCATCTAAGGCAGGAACCATGCCTTTTGTCCCCGGCAACTGCATCCACGGCATACTACACACCTGTAGTGCATATGTGTGCTTCTACATGACTGAGACGCAGAGACACAACTGCTTAAAAAACAGCATTCTGATATCTAATACAGAGGGCACACCCATCATCAGCCCAGATCCGAGCACTGCCTGCTCAGTTCTCCACTGCTCAGGGCACTCGTGTGTGTCCAGGACGCCCAGGAGCACCAGCTCTCCGCCCTCCTGCTTCACTCATCCAAGGCAAGTTGCAGGGGGTGAGACCAGAGAAGAGCCAGGGCATCGAAACAACAGGAGATGAAGTGGAAATGCCTCAAGCCCATAACAAGGCACAGCACAACTGAGAGCACAGGCTCAAGCATCGGGAAACCGAATTCAAATCATGGCTTGGCCACTTCCAAGCTGTATGACCTGGAGCAAGATACCCAGCACCTCTGTAGACCTCACTTTCCATTATGCAAAATGGGTGTACAAACACCTATCTTTTCTGGTTGCTGTGAGGGTTAAATTTGATAATGCACTTAGGAAGCCCAATGTAGTACCTGTCATAAAGTACTTAAAAAAACTGGTAGTTGTCAATGTTTTGAATAGCATTATCATCACCATCCCAAAGACTGTTACAGCTGAGCTAACCTCCTTCACCACCACTAGCTCTGACTCACTCACTCCCATCAAGGGTCCCCTCCCCGCCACTGGTCACTCATGGCCTTCTTTCCCTAGTCTCAGCTCAGCTCTCTCCCCTCCTCCACACTCGGCTGGTTTACAGTCAGTAACCCATAGCAGAGCCCTGCAGGAAAGCACTGTTACCTCGTCCAGGCTGTTCTGCTGGCAGGGGAAGGAAAAGGTGAAACCCAGCGGCAGGGACACACCCTTCATGCCCATGTACTCGAGGAAGTCGGCGATGCACTGTACGATGTGGTCGAATAGCTGCAGGGAGAAGTCGGGCACTGAAGGAGGGGCTTGGCCACGGCAGGCTGTCCCTAGCAGGGCCCGAATGAGCTCAAGCTTCCACTCAGAAGAAATGCAAACTCAGGCACAAGCCTATGTAAAGACCAGGCTGGGGCCTTGGTCTTGATGCAAATGCAAAGATCTAATGTGTTAACACTCCAAAAAACAGTGTGTTGGAGAAAGGAATTGGAAAAGCTTAAAGCAAAGCTGGACCGGTGTTAGTAGGTGTTGGGAAACACCAGATTAAGCAGGGTTTTTACTGCAGGACTTCTTAAAAGCTTAATTATACTGGTGGGGAAGCCCTCCCCAAAGTCTCAGGCAAGCAGAGACAGCATTGTTCCCAAAGGCAAGAAGTGACTGGGAGCCCTCCCGGAGGTGCCACCTGCCTCACCTCGTCCCCAGTGCCATGCATGACCTCCTGCGGGATGGAGTAGATCTTGTTGTGCATCTCCACTCCGCCCCACTTCCCGTTCCGCACGCGTACCAGCAGGACCCGGAAATTGGTTCCTCCAAGGTCCAAGGCCAGGAAGTCCCCTTTCTCTGGAAAATAAACCCAGGAAGTTGAGAAGCTGGGGCACCACCGCCTCACCATAGCAAAGAGAGACAGAGTCTAAGCACCTTCCCCTCTGTGGGGCTCTCCCTGGAGCCCCTTGTAGGCTGGCTCTTTGTAGTTCTCAAGTAGGGGGAGGGTCTCAGAAGTCACAAAGAGCTCTGCAGCCCATGGGGAATGCCGGCACAGTACACTGAAAAAACTATCCAAACACACCACTCATCCAAAATCAAAAGCCACCTTATATTAGATTCTAGAATAAAGAAGTAACAGCAGAATCCAGCTCTCTGAAGGAAACTGAAGAAAAATCTTTTAAAATGAGAACCCCCTCATGCAACCCTTAGGCTGCGTCGTGAGGGAGGCATTTCATTGCCCCCTAATAAATGACTGAGGCCTGGCTGAGTGAAGTTAAGTCACTTGCCCAAGCCATATAACCAGAACAGGCACAGCAGGCACCAAATCCCAGTCTCTGTCTGTGGAACCTGTGCCGACTGTGCTGTGCTGGCCTGCTCATCAACTGTCTTCTCTGATTGGGAAAAGACCACGATTTCTTTGGTTGCAAGACCTATGCCAGGGGTCAGAAACCTTTTTCTGTAAGGCTCAGACAGTAAACATACAGTCTTGGCTGCACCCGCTCAGCTTCGCCATGGTTGTGCAAAGCAGCCGTAAACAACGTGCAAATGGGCATGGGTGTGTACTAATAAAGCTTTATTTACAAAAAAAGGTGGAGGGCCAGATTTGACCTGTGGGCTAGAGTTTGCTGACCTTCATCCAGACCAATGTGGTGGTTGCAAGAAAAAGTTCTAGAACCTGAATTTCTGGGTTTGAACTCCAGCTCCAGTATTTTCTATTTGTATGAACTTGGGCAGGTTTCTTAACATCTTTGTGCCTCAGTTTTCTGCCAGACATAGCAGTTTGTTAATAAACACAGTTAACTATTAATCTTTTTAAATATTAAATGAATTAATACACATAAAGTGCTTTGACACATAGTAAGCAATCAATAAATATGGACTATTGTTACTGTTCAATTCTAGCAGAGGAATGCCTTGATCGAGCTTATCGAACACTAGAATTCCCTAGCAATCCAGCTGAAGAAACATGTTTTGGTTCAAATGTCCAATGCTAACACTAAGGGAGACTCCCCAGGGCATCAGCACCAGGATCGAGGCCCACGGTGTGAGCCAGGGGCAACCCTGCACGTACCTGTGCCATCAGGGGTGGCGCACACATAGGTGGGCAGCATCTTGACGGGGGCGATGGCGTGTGTCTCTTTGCTCAGACCTCGCTCCATTTCTAGCTTCATCCTCTTCTTGACCTCCAGGAGCTGCTCACGGCTCAGCTTCAGAGGCTCTAGGGTCTTTTGGCGGGCTCGGTGCTGGTCGGCTAACCGGTAAGCCACTGCCGTCACCATGGCTGCACCCTTGCCGCTGCCGTCCTCGGAGCGGAGGAAGCGGATATCGCAGTCAGGCACCAGCCGCCGCACAGCCTTGTGAAGACGCTTGGCAAAACTGCAGTCGCCCAGATGGGGTAAGGGATAAGTGTCCATGGTTAGGGTCAGTGGTGTGAAGGGAGGGGACAGCAGCTTACCATCTCAGCCCAAGTGCCAGGGGCACCTACAGGAACAGGTGGTGCCCTGAACATCCTCTCCTCTCTCTTTCCCAAGTTAGGAGTCATTGTGAAAACTCCGATATTCAACTGTGACCATCCCCCAGGCTGGGGTCACCCCCCACTGAAAGAAAAGGACCCCTACTAACAAGCCACTGTCCTCTGAATGCAGTCACACAGCCCTCCTTCCTCACCGAGCTGGCCCAGCTCCTCTGCTCTATATGGCACCATCAGCCTCTTGGCTGGAGCAGCCAAATGGAATCCAGTGATTCCAATACCACCTACTTCTCTTGTTCCATCACTTCACTAGATACTGTCCTGGGAAAGACCCAAAATAGAAAAACCAAAAATGCTCTTCTCCTGGACTTTGGCCTCTCTGTCACAAGTTTCTGCCAATGATCCCAAAGGTATCTGGACAGCTAAAGACAATGGTTATGTTCAGCAAGAAACTGTCCAAATGGTAGCCCCTTTTAGGCGTGGTCTCTGGGGCCTCACTACTCCATGTGCAGTCTGTGGGCTGCAAGCCTCCCTGGGGCCTGTCAGAGATGCAAGATCTCAGGTTCACCCCAGACCTTCTGAATCAGCATCTTCCTCTTAGCAAGATCTCCAGGTATTCGTGTGCACATTGAAGTTTTTGAGGCCAGTGGGGTGGCTCATGCCTGTACTCCTAGCACTCTGGGAGGCCAAGGCAGGAGGATCACTTGAGCACAGGAGTTTGAGACCAGCTGGAGCAAGAACGAGATGCTGTCTCTACTAAAAATAGAAAAATTAGCCGGGCATCATAGTGAAAGCCTGTAGGTCCAGCTACTCAGGAAGCTAACGCAGGAAGATCACTTGAGCCCAGCAGTTTGAGGTTGCAGTGAGCTATGATGATGCCACTGCACTCCACCCAGGAAAACAGAGCAAGACTGTTGCAAAAAAAAAAAAAAAAAAAAAGTTTTTTGAGGCACTAGGCTAGGATTAGGAAATCTCAGGGCTGAGGCCTTCTGCACCAAGAAATTAAGTTAATGGAGGCACAGTGACCTGGCATTCACGTGGGGAAATACGTGGGCACACTAGAGAGATGTCTTCCAGGTCCCAGTTTCAACATTTGGGTACATACAACCCAAGGGATCAATATGTGGAAAGGGCAAGATCAATTTAGTGCCAAAGTCAGCCAGAGAGGCCGGTCGCCCACTGGGCTGGGGTGGCCCCTGGCAGAGGACATAGCGCCTGCAGGAACCGCCAAGAATCACGAGCGAGTGAAGGGAGAAACATCAGCTCATAGAAAAGAGGGTGGTGAAAAGAGCACCCAACAGCCAGGGAGCTCTGAGGAGAGTGGAGCCCGAGTCATAGGTTGCCTTCGGAAGTCACCTCCACCAGTGCCAGTGGGAGTGACACCCTCCCACTTGCCACTTCACCCAGGTGGGAACTTTTATTCTACCAGGATCCTCAACTCCATGGTCCATCCACATCACCTCAGAAACGCAAAATGGAGCTGGCCAAGAGCCAGGTCCCCAGGTGCTCTGGGAGCCCCACCAGCCCCGGGCCTGGACGCCGACTCACTGAGGGTGTTTCTTGTAGACGGAGCCGTCGACCCCGATGGTGGAGCGCAGCCGATCCTCGCTCTTGTTCTCCTTGATGCGCCGCAGCACGGCAGCCAGGGTGGCTGCGCACAGGCTGGCTGAGCGTGTGGACACGATCTGGCAGATGCGGTGAGTGGCCACGCAGTCCTCCTGCGTCGGGTCCAGGCCCAGCCGCACCAGGACCTCACGGGCCTTCCGGATGCCATCTTTCTCCCTGGGAAGCAGAAAGATAGCATATGGGCAAGTGTCTAACCCGCTGCAGCCAGCGGTGGGGGGCAGCAAGGAAACCCCTCAGCTCCAGCCAACTCCACCACCCAGCAGCGAGCAGAATCCCTCTCCACTGCTCACCTGCCCATGGGGGCGGAACAAGGAGTGGTGGGGGCAAAACATAACACAGCCACCCCCTCTACATACACAGACGCAGAGCTGCCCTGTCTCACCCCACAGGCGTCCCCTTTTCCTGATGAGAAAAACTAGCATTTCTTAGGCATGTGCCATGTAAAAACAAAGCCCTCTTCTTGGTGCTTCACACACTGAGAGGTGTGTGCACTGAGAGGTGTGTGTGCGTGTGTGTGTGCGTGTGTGTGTGTGTTGGTGCCACGTTTGCTTATGTCTTAGGGTAGACAGTGTCGCTGCCCTTGACGACCTCTCAACATGTGCACCCAGCTGGGGACCCACCCGTTTCCTCTCCCTAAAGCACAGTCCATTGCATTTCACCGTGGAGTTGGCGCTGCTTTAGCTTGTATCTAAAGGAGGCAGTAAAGGGCTGGTGCTGTGACACCCGCACCCTTCTCAGGGGAACTAAATGCCTCACAGACTTGCACTTGCATTACCCTGGGGTTAACAACAAATAGACACAGTTCCTTCAAGAGTTCCCACTTAAAGTCATATAAACTGTTTCACTGTTCCTTTTGGCACCAAAATCACCTCCTCTCCACCCGTCTGGTTCCCGAAACAACAGGAACGCCTCATCCTAAAGATCGCTCAAGGCCGGGCGCGGTGGCTCACGCCTGTAATCCTAGCACTCTGGGAGGCCGAGGTGGGCGGATCGTTTGAGCTCAGGAGTTCGAGACCAGCCTGAGCAAGAGCGAGACCCCATCTCTACTAAAAATAGAAAGAAATTATATGGACAGCTAAAAATATATACAGAAAAAATTAGCCGGGCATGGTGGTGCATGCCTGTAGTCCCAGCTACTCGGGAGGCTGAGACAGGAGGATCGCTTGAGCCCAGGAGTTTGAGGTTGCTGTGAGCTAGGCTGACGCCACGGCACTCACTCTAGCCTGGGCAACAGAGTGAGACTCTGTCTCAAAAAAAAAAAAAAAAAAAAAGATCGCTCAAGAACAGCGAACAAGGCCTGACTTTGGGGATACTGTTAATTGAAAAACAAAGTCAGGCGCTTCTCACTCCTACCCCTGCCAGGCTGGGAAACTGTAGGCCGTGGCTCTATATGCTAGAGTACAGCTAAGTGGGTAGGTTTTTCTCTGGACAATCCAAGGACCTATCTTTCTGCTATGGAGCAGGGGCCAGCACAGAGATCTTTTTGAGAATCGGCAACAGGGCATGAGATGTCAGAGCTTCAGGAGAGGGAAAGGAGGCAGATGCAAATGAGTCATTCCAGGGCCCTCTGAGAGCCTCCAGCCCTGAA
The DNA here is from genome assembly GCF_041146395.1 of Eulemur rufifrons. Lineage (NCBI taxonomy): Eukaryota > Metazoa > Chordata > Mammalia > Primates > Lemuridae > Eulemur > Eulemur rufifrons. Next base: position 56,861,024 of record NC_091001.1, read on the forward strand.
CCCAGTGTCATGGCCCAGGTCCCTGCATGTGGAGGCCAACTGTTCCCAGCACCGGGGGCACCGGGGTGATAATCACACTCAAAGTCGACAGGAGTGGAGACTGGTAAGTGAAGCGAAGCCACAAGCCCCCCATGGTCCACGCTGTGTGAGACCCTCTTGCAGTCTACGCTTGAAGGGTCGAACACCAGTGCTGCTTCCTCATCCCCCAACTACCTGTCTACCCTGTGGAGACCCAGTGACTAGAGGTGCCAGGGCTGGAAACTCACCCTTCGATATCTGAAATGTCCTTGGTCTCAAAGCGGCCCGTGGTGAGGAGTTCCGGGCTGAGCTTCCCGCCGAAGAGCAGCTCCTCCCTGCCCATCTTCACCAGGATGAGCCGCACCAGCTCCCCCATGTACATCCCACTGATCATCTTCTCAAACCTGCAGGGAGACACAGGCCAGGGATATAAAGCCCCCGCTGTCCCTGAACTCACAGCTGTCCTGCAGATGAAAGGTACACACACAGGAAACTTCAACATACTTTAGCGGTTGGTGTGTAACTCAGGGTTAACTGTTCCACCACCAGGAATGAGATGTGGGGAGAAGTGACAGCTCGAGGGGGCTGGAGGAGCTGGGGGCTTGGGTTGCCCTGCAGGCTGGTGAGCCCTGAACCATGGAGAAGAATGGGTTTTAAGCAGCCACATGAAACATCCAGGGAGTATGGAACATTCTGGAACAGCCTGAGTTTTAGGGAAAGTAAGTTATGTATAGGGTAGTGATTTTTAAAATTCTTCTCTAGCAAGGAAACGCTTTAAAAATAAAATCCTACATAGAGTGCCAATATTATTTACAAGAGAAAAAGTCAATCTCATGAAACGTGGGGCACAGGCCTAGCAATTCACCAACTCACACTGCCGGCCCCTGTAGGCCACGTGTGGATTCCAGAGAACACAGTGTGAAGACAACCTGGGGCAGCGGGATGTGGGGACAAGATTACAAGGGCAGGTGGGGATAGGTGAGTTGGAGCTCAGTTCTGGACTCTAAAAGTCAGGTCTTGGGAATCTGGGAGTGAAACACACTTCTGAGCAGGCAGGTGACAAGATAAAGGCATGTCTTAGAAAGGCAGAGGCGGGCCCCCATGCTGAGAGGGCAGTTAGGTAATTTAACTTTTCAACACTAGGTGGTACTGCTTTCTTCAGAAATTGGTCTTTCTGGCTAGGACTATGTGACAGAGGAAACCAAGCACGGCAATTCTTTTTGTCAAAAAAGGCCCATTTCTGGGTATCTCAGAAAGGATCTAGGTCTTAAAGAGAGACGGGCACCCGGGCATGCCAGTACTAACTAGGATGAGCTACAGCCAGGAGGAGGCCCAGAGCAGAGGTGTGCAAGGGATTCCGCCGTCACCTACCAGACAGGAAACCCAGGCCCTTAGGAAGTGACTTCTCAAGTCCCAAGGCCAGGTAAGGCAGAATCAGCGCTAAGCGAGAGCTGCAAAACTGCTAAGAGCACAGGGTTAATGCATCAACACAGGCACAAGGCCTGGCTTCAACAGTGAGGAACTCTGCTGTCTGTGACATCTTCTCCTCATAGCTGGTTCTGTGGCAGGTGGGGGAAGTGGCCTGGGGCCATGGGGCTCCACAGTATGGGTGGTTTTTTATAAGTTCTTATTCCAGTTTTAAAAATACATTGTTCCAGTCAAATTTAGAAGATAATTACTTAGAAACATATTAGAGAGGGAAAAGGTTGTCTGCAATGACTTCAGGGCTACGATGGCCAATAATTTGGTGTATGTCCTCCCGGCCTTTGTCTTATCTAAGGCTAAGCTAAGCCAGGGGTGTGTTGTCATGGCCTAGTTGGTAAATTTGTCTTTTGACACTTCAAAGGACATATGGTTCCTCAGAATGACTTGGGTGTGTCTTGTTAATGGAAGTAGACATTGAGTGAATGATTTTTCAGTTCATAAACCTCTCAGCACCCATGGCAGATACAACCAGTATGCTCCTAAGACAGTTCAAGTAAAGGACGCACGTTTCATGTGAGAGAGCTTGTGACTTAATAAATAAACCGTGCTTTGAGAAAGCAAGGACTTGCCTGTAAAGAAAAAAGGCTTCCCACCACTGACCTGGTTTATAGGGTTAGAGTTTCCTCTCCAAGTAGAGATCTGCACTAAAAGCTGTCCTAAAACAGCCATAGCAACAAGACCAGAGAAATACTGCATTGCTCAAAATATTTTGCAACTCCCTTCAGAGCTTGCAGCAATCTCTATTTCAAGATCTTTGACGGGGACATTTGATAAATGTTTGTAAGGGTGAAATAATGTTTTGTAAGAGGCAAAGTAACTAAAAACTAAGTCTAGCCAGGCTGGTGAATATGGTATTCAGGGTCCAAAACACTGCAGCTCCTCCTCTTATCCACCCAAGGATGTGCTGGGCCACAGGTCCAGGAAAGAGGCCAAGGAAGCTCCTTAGCCAGCTTTTCCATGGGCCGTGGGTCTGCCTGCAGCTGGAGCAGAAGGCCCTAGGGCCCCGTGGGCCAGTAATGAGCAGCTGACTGTCATGGCCTGTCCTCTGGACAGCAACGGAGTGGAAGCTACAAAAGGAGCTTTCAGAGACCCTAATCTTGGCCACCTCAACACAGCTTTTCTTACATGGCTCACCGTTTCTATGGGCAATTCACAAATAGATGGTGGCAAGAAAGAGCAGGGACTTAGACTCAGAATAGGAAATTCCAAAATGAGTGCTTTGAAGGACATAGCCACATTATTAGCTATCATCTGCTGTATCCACCAGCTCTGTTTTAGAGCCCTCTCAGCAACTCACAGTTGCAAATATTCCCATAACCAACCGGCAGGCACCTTGGCAACCCTTTGGGGATGGAAGACTATAAAGAAACCACCCCTTGCCCTGGCCAACCCCAATCTCAGCTCCCGAGGCTGCCCCCAAGCGCACCCGCACAGCAAGGGGCCACTCACAGCTGCTTCCCAGGGTTCAGCGAGCCCATGTCGATCTCCCGGTCAAACTCGGTGCGGATGTCGTTGAGCGCGCCGTCGTCTCCAAAGGCCCCCCACTCCATGTTGATGCACATGCGCCCCTCGTCGCCCTCCACCATGTCAATGTGGCGCATCTCCTCCATGTAGCAGGCGTTGCTGCCTGTGCCTGCCCAAGGCAAGGGAGTGTTCAGCACTCCCGACTCCCCAGACATCACTGCCCTGAGATTGCCCAGGGTGGCTGGGACTCCTCACTGCAAACCCCTGGCAAACCCGGTACGTGGGCCAATCCTCTACCACCCCCAGCTCCATGAGGCCTGGCTCAGCCCTCCAAAGTGACTGCACCATTATGCTCAAATGTGAAGGACAAAGGAACACCAGGCCATGGTCCCCTTCTTCCTTTCCAGCCCACATGCCCATGCGCTGGCCAGGGCCACCCCTTGTGCCCGGTGTTCACTCACCCACAATAAGACCAATTTCACAGTTATGGTCATCATAACCACAGGTCATCATGGTCCCAACAGTGTCGTTCACCACGGCCACGATGTCAATATCAAAGTCCTGTGGGGATGACAAGGAGGGCTCTGACCTTCATCGTCACAAAAGGGTGACAGATGTGAAGATGGAGAAAGGGCAGCAAGACACACAGCTCGAGTGCAACAGAGCTGCCCCTATACTAACCCGACTCGGAGCCCAAGAAGGTTAGAACTAGGAATCTGGGTCTAGAACTAGTCAAACAGCAGCAACCTCCCTAACACTGGCTATGCTCCGCTGCTCATCTTCCTTCACCTCCTCTCCCTCTCCTCCTCCTTCTTTCCCCTCCCCATAACTCCTCCTGAGATAAGATCTTTGCCTTGTCCTCTTTCTGCCCCATTCCACCCTCATGTCAACATCATTCCAACTTTCTTACTTGAACATGATATTCAAGTCTTCTTCAGGTTAAGGACTAAAGATTTTTTTTTTTGCACCAAGGCTAAGATTATTTATCCAGGGCAATCATCTAAAAACACCAAAGGCACCTGTTCATGTGAGCATGGCAGGAAAAAGGAAAGTAAACCTCTCCTTAAGCTTCACAAAAGCTTCTCCTGCTGAGTCAAGGACAGACAGGGAAAGACTTCAGACCCCAGAGAGCCTGCAGACCCCAGGCCCCTGCCACCCCACTTACCCCTCTCCGCTGAATGGCCTTGCGGATCAGAGCCACGACATCTCTGCCTTCCACTCCGCTGGACTTGAACCCCTTTGTCCAGGAGACCAGGAAACTCTAGAAAAGGACCAAGGAACGAATTGATTTCCTACAGCTAAAACTCAGACCACACTCCTCCAATGGCCAGCATTAGCAGAGATCTCTGCTGCTGGGCCAACCTGCAGTCATGACTGAATTTGGGTATTGCTTCCTGATTAGCCCAGGAAGGAGGAACACAGTCCCATCAAAGACCAGGAAAGGAGATTAAGTGAATGATTCCTTCATGATGTAGTGCTGCCACGAAGTGGAATGAGGAGGCTATAAAACTGCCAAAATAAGACGCAGTCATACGCAGCATAACTTGACACTCGGTCAACGACAGACTACATATATGACCGTGGTCCTAGAAGATCATGATGGAGCTGAAAAATTCCTATTGCCCAGTGATGTCACAGCCGTTGTAACACTGTGGTACAGTGCATTACCTTTTCTGTGTTTAGATACACAAATATTTACCATTGCATTACAATTACCTACAGTACTCAGTTCAGGTTTGCAGCCTAGGACCATATGCTATACCACACTGCCTAGGTGTGCGGTGGGCTGTGCCATCTAGGTTTGTGTAAGCACATTGATGTTCACACGATGATGGAATAGCCCAATGACACATTTCTCAGAACATATCCCCATTAAGTGACACATGACTATACTTATATCCTCACATCATTAATTCCCCAAGAATATTTCTTCCAAAGGTCTCTATCATAACACCTTAGATCAGGAGAGTTCCTGATTTTTCATCCCTGTTTCTCTGGATGGGATAAGGATACTGTGCAGTATGTGTGGAAGGGAGGGGAAGGAAGAGCACCCCACCCTTCTCTGACACTTCTTCACTGTCCCCCACAACCACATCCCCCACCCCACACACAGTTGTGCAGAAGAACAGAGCCTCATCTGCACAACCCCTTAGAGCCACCGCTGACCCCACAGCAGGTGGCTCAGAGTCCTTCCCAGTGTTCCCGGCCCCAAGAGTGAAGCAAAAAAAGTGTCTGAAGAACTCATCTTACCTCGTCTAGTTTCGTCTGGTGGCAGGGGAATGAGAAGGTGAAACCCAACGGGAGCTTCTTCTCTTTGATCTGCAGCTTCTCCATGAAGTTAGCCAGGCATTCGGCAATGTGGTCAAATAGCTAAGGGCATACGACACAGGAAGAGGAGCAGAGAGGGGATTAGAGCATGGACTTCTGGCTTTGAAAGTAACCAGTTCAGTATATGCGAGATCCATCTCTCCTCTGCAATCACCATTGGCTCGTCTACAAAATGGGAATGATTACTGGACCTGCCCTCATGGAATTACCAAAAGGAGTAACAGAGTCAATACATATAAGGGCTTAACATTAATTAGTACTCATCAAATGTGGTTTTCCACTTAGACCATTTACCCAAACCGCTGTCAAAATGACTCTGCAAGGAAGGGGAAATCATGGCCAACGTTAATCAGAAAGTCATTGCATGCCCTGGGAACAGAACATCCTTTGGTGGCCCTGTCAGAACCCTGCTGACAAGGATGCCCGGCTGATTATCTTACCAGAAAGGACAGCCCATTTCACTGCCAAGAAGTATTTTAGCATCTCTGTCTCCTGTGGTTGGGGGAGGGGGCAGAACATTCTCTGTTGGCATTCTGTGAACCAACTTAACAAAAATAAGTAACTTTTATATTTTTTTCTCCGTTCTAGAAAGCTAATCTCCTGGGGGCAATTCAAAGAAGTTATCTTTGTTTTCTGACTTCAAAACAGAACACCCAGTGAGTCCATGAAGAGCACTGAAGAATAAATAGAGTTTTGTGGGTGGGCAGCCTCCCAACCATGACCATGCTGAGCAGGTCACGAGCAGCTCCCGAGCCTTAGAAAGACTGTATTCATGACAAGCCAGGCTTCCCACCAGCCCCAACGCCCACGATCTCCCGGCTTCCTTCTTGCCCACTCAGTACCCTCAAAGAGAAGGTGGTGTCCCTCCGGATGCCTAGGGACAAAGGCCATGGGCATTCTGGTGCAAAACGTAAGCAGAGGCCAAATAGACTGGGCAGATTCCAAGGGCCAGGTTGACCAGGGGACAAAAATCTAAAAGCCAAGGTGGGTGTGAGAGAACTCTCCTTTTCCTTTCCAGGAAGAAGGAAGATTCCACTAAACCACAGGCTCCCACAGTGTTGTCCTGGAGGAGCAGTGTCACCACACCACCATCACTGGGAACACGTGAGAAGTGCACATCCTGGGGCCCACACCTAGACCTACTGCAGCAGAAACTCAGGGGTGGGTGGGTAGCAATCCCTCAGCAAGCCCTCCAGGTGATCCAGACGTTGGTTTCAAAACCATTGCACTAAACCACAAAAAAGTATTTGCATATACAAAGGAACTGAGAGGTCGGGGGAGGGAGGATGACAGGCTTATTGGCTCCCCTGATGCCCTGGGGTATGGTCAGCGGGAGGGACCTAGGAAGAGAAGGCCACTCCAGTCCAGAAGGTGGCTGACTCTCACTGAACTTCCTGCATCGATTCTGTCCCCTCTCTGATCCCGTGCAAATCACCCACAGCTGATGCTGCAGCTTCGCCCTCTAAACCAAAACACAAGGGCTGGGAAGGACAAGGCTCTACCGCCTTGGGGATCACTAAGGCACATGAGCCAACTCCCTTGAGCAGAAGTCAAGTATTTTAATATGTAAATAGGAAGATATGAAGCAAGCTCTGTTCTGTCAGGAAGTTGATCGGAGACAAAATTATATGATATGTATATTAAACAAATTCCCAGCACCTTCTTCCTGGTATGCTAGTCAAAAGGATCTTTAGTACAGATAGTATTTATCCAAAAAAAGGAAGTTGTAGAAGCTGTGCAAAGAGATAAAGTGAGTCATCAAACATGGGGGGAGGGGCCTTTAGAAGTTGGCAAAGCAAAATGGTTTCCTGTCACTCAGCCCTGACTGCTCCCTTCCCAGTTACACTCCCAACGGGGGAGGCAGAGAAGAGACATTAAATATTGCCCTGCCCAATTCAGTAGCCACTGGCCACCTGTGGCTATTTCAATTAATTACAATTTTTAAAAATTAAAAATTCAGTTCCTCAGTCACACCAGCCACATGTGAAGTGCTCAATGTCACAGGTGGCCGGTGGCTACCGTGTTGCACAGGGCAGATATAGACTAGTTCCATCACTGCAAAAAGTTCCACTGGCCAGCGCTGGGTTCAAAGAACGCCTTATTGAAAGTGAGAAGAGGAGACCATCTGCTTCCTTGGATTGGAAGATTATTCCCTGTTCTGTTTGCTGAGGACCAAAGGATAGGATGGTGAGAGAAAGAGCTAACACCTTCCTGTCATAAAAAGGCTCAAAGGCATCATTTTATGAAGTTAGAACAGTGCCTTTTCCATATTGGTCTGAGAGTCTTCCCCTCCCACAAAATACACTTTTAAAATCTTAAGTGGCTGCTAGTCAGGTTCACACTTCTCTTCAGTGGAAGTTAATGTGCCAGAAGACAGATTTCACGCAGGGACCTACCACCCAGGTTCACAGTTCTTCAGAGACCTTTGCAGTTTGGGGTTTGCTGATTTGGTCTTGGTGTTTTGTTGTGTTTTGTTTTGTTTTCTCTTACAGACAAGGTCTCACTATGTTGCCCAGGCTAGAGTGCAGTAGTTATTCTCAGGCACACAAACAGAGCGCACTACAGTCTAGAACTCCTGGCCTTAACAATCCTCACACCTCAGCCTCCTGGGTAGCTGGGACTACAGGCACATGTCACTATGCCTGGCTTTGGTCTTGATTTTAACTAAGTTGTAGTTTAAAATCCATTTGTTTTTCTTTAATTAAAATATTGATACCTAATACCCAAAAAAGTGGAAAAAAATAGGAAAAATGGCACCATTATTCCACCACTAAAATAGCCACTATGAACTTCTAGCCTTTCTTGGAAGTGTTTTCTGTTGCTTTTTAGGCATCTTGTATTCTTTCTACTCCTTAGAGTGAAATAGACACCTGTATTTTCTTCTAGTTTTCTTTCTGTTTCATTTTCATATAGCATTTTTCCATTTATTCAACATTTTTCTAATGTCCCAATAGTTTTATTGTTTCTTCTAGGTGGGTCTCATAATTTTTTGGTTTTTTTAAAATCTGGACTAGAACATTTTGTTTATGTATTGTATGGAGAATAGAAGTAATTTTCTTTATACCCTCTAACTAGGTGGGGTTTGAGAGATTTTAAGGTTGAGTTTTTCAAGTAAAACTTTACTCACATCTTGAATGTTTGAAATGGATTCTCTTTCTCCATTGGCAGAGACACACTTCACTGTCTGCAGGAACCCGAGCCCTCGCCAGGCTCTGGGGAGGACACCGCAAGGACTGCAAGGTCCCTGGGCCCTTCATGGTGTTGAGATACGAGCAACAGGCTACACAGATGGGATAAAAATGCACGCAGAGTCTTGTTCACATAAGAAACTTAAAAATCCACCTAACACATCATCATGTTGCCAAGTCTTTTTCACAATCATAGCCAAACTTTAGGTACTTTTTTTGGTTTTGTCTTGTTTACTTGGTTCTCAAATATTTGTAATCTAGGGGATGGGGCCAGTGGCGGGGGATAGAAGAAAAGGTGACCACATCTTCCATGATGGGCAACAATGCAACGGCCGACGCAAGTGCTGGCCACAGAAACCGAGAGCAGAGTAAGAAGATGCAATTAGATAAACAGATTTCCCTGTGGAAAACAGCAAGAGTACTAGTTTGTGAGCCAGGCATTGAGTACAGAACCGGCATCATCTCCTCTAATCCGCACCACAATCCAGGTACTATCATCCCTCTCTACAGATGCATAAACTGAGTCTGTCAGGTGCTATCACTTGCCCAGAACCACACAGCCAGACTGCCCGAACACAAGGCCCGACCCTTCAATACCGCAGCATGGGACAGCTGTGGCGGGGGCAGGAGAAGAGCCTCTGCCCTCTGTATCCTGCCTGACACTACACTGGAGCCATGTCACAGCCTCAGGAGGGCTAAAATACCCGCAGTCCCAGGGACCCAGCCTCCCTTTGCCAACCCCAGCATTAAAACAAGGAAAGCGGGTTTACCTCAGGGCCACCCCCCTCCCAAAGGCAAATAAAGGGTCTAAAAATATCTCCCTCACGTGTTCTACTCATGGTCAGAAATTCCTGTCCCAGGAGGTGGCCTGGCGTGGTGGAAAGAACAGCAGACTAGGAGTCACAGGGCTCTGCCTCTTCCAAGCCCTGGGGCCCAAGATGTGACAACACTGGAATAGTATCTTACTGGATTCTATTCTAGCATCTTACTGTCTCCCCTCCATCCCTCCATCCACTCCTTGTGTTCCTGAGCTCATGCTGGGTATGAAACATGGCGGGAATAGCCCGAGCTCCAGCTGGGAGGGATCCCTGTGGCTGAGCGAGTGTCAGAAGGGGCCGTACCTGGGTGCCGCTGCCTCGCATGATGTCCTCAGGGATGGCATAGATCTGGTTCTCCATCTCGACCTTCTGGAGCCCATTGTCTGTCACTTTCACCCAAAGCACACGGAAATTGGTCCCTCCAAGGTCCAGAGCCAGAAACTCTCCATGTTCTGCAGAAAAAAGGAAGGGCCACTATTAGTTTTGGGGAAAGACAAGAAGGTCAAACCAACCAAGACTTAAAACCCTGGTCCCTGCATGGACACTGGTCGTCTGTGGCCCATGGGGTTTACCTATCTCTACACACATTTATATATTGTCTGATTTATTAATTTACATCAACAATGAGACGGTTTCGCTTCCAACTTTGGGGCACTCACCCCCCCAACAAGAGCCAATTATCTCCTAAGTGCTTTTAGCAAGCCCCCACCAAGCTCCTGGGGCCCAGCAAAGCCTGTGCCAGGGGTCCATGCCTCAGTTTTGTTCCTTCTACCCCCAGAACACCAAGCTGCTACAAGCCTGAGGGCCCTGGGCCTTCTGCCAAGTCATGATTGCAGTACAGAACTTACTTTCTAATGGGTACATGCTATGATGGCAATGTCCCACAGCAAGATCAGAGGGTCCTGTGATGAGTAGAATGGGGTCCAACTGGTTATAATTAAGAGGCCTAGCAAATAAGACAAGCAAGTGCCTTCCAAAAAAAGGATCTCAGGCTCACTAGAATGCGAGACAGAGACAATGCTGACCCCGGGTGTGTAAGGCAGGAGTTGGGCCACTCGGACAAGCCACAAAGCCGTGAGGGAGCCAGACAGGGGAAGTGGGAGACACCAAAAAGGAGCCACAGACACAGATGGGCCAAGATCTTCATGTGTCACCAGGAAGGTACAGCTCCTTCCCTCCAGGAAATAGCAGTGTGGACAGGAAACATCCAGATTCGGGACAATAATACAGCCAGCTACAGGGAAGTACCCCATTGTGTGACACAGAATGAAAGTGCTGAAGAGGCGCAGAGCCCACAGCCAGGGCAGGAGGCTGGCGGGGCAGGCAAGGCGAACCCCACGCTGGCTCCCCGCTGGGCTCCCGCTGCCCTGCCACGTGCCTTCTCTAGGGATAGAAGGCAATTTCCCAGGGGGCTCACTTATTGACACGTTTGTCAACACTCAGCCCCTTTCCCATGGGAGACTGCCACTCATGAAATGCAGGATGGCTGGAGGGTCAGGGAAGTGCTCCAACTGAATGACCCAACAAGGTTTATTCTGTGCCCAGGTCCCCCCAGAGCCTCTATCCAGCTCTTAGGCCCTGAAAAAAAGCCACATCTTCCCTAGTCCCTGAGACCACCACCCACAGTCCCCGGGGTCCTTGGGGGAAACCTGGGGCAGACATCATCCAGCAGAGACGTCCACACAACCAGCTGTTGGGGGCTGTGGCGGATGGAGACTGGCTCTGGGCCTACATCAGAATCCCCCCACATTTTAGCTCAGACGAGTTCCTGAGCCTCAGAGCTTCGGAGCCTCAGCTGCCTCATCTCTAAAATGGGAAGATCGTATCCCACTGGATTGCCATGAGGGGAAAAATTAGACAATGTGCCTCAAGCACCCAAACTGTCCCGAGAACTCAGGACACACTCAGTAAGTACTAGATATTTTCTCTCCAGGCTCTCAGCAAACACTGCCCACACCAACACTTGAGTCTCCCCAGCCCATGATGGCAGAAAACCTGTCCAAGAAAAGCCATTACAGTCAGCTCTAATGACTTCAGCATTCTTCCTCGGGCACTGATTTTCCATTCCCTACCCGGTGACTGCAGGCAGTCCCCGCCACCAGCTACAGCTGCCGGCTGGCAAGAGCAATGTCACCCCTGTCTGGGGTGATTCTACCCCACCTCGTGGCCAGGGGTGACTTTTCCAGACACTCCGTTCTGAGGCTTCCCTGGTGGTGGGACCTCAGCCAGATTCTAGGAAATGCTACGTGGTGGTTGTCATGAGGGATGAAAAGGAAATCAAAGATGAACTGCCTCATCAGCGCTCTGAAGTCCAGGACACACGCGATCCGCTGAATCAGTGGCCACGGGGGATTGAGGCGGCGAGGCCAGCCCAGCTAGACACACTGGACGGGCACAGCTCCATCAAGAATGGTGGCTTTGTAGTGTTTTCTGATGGACTGAAGGGCAACCACGAATAATAAAGTACTGCTGGTAATTCTGTTCCCAGGAAGGAACATGGTCCCTTGCTTTGCTTATAGGACTCCTCTGGAACAGATATTCCTCCAAAACGCTCCTCCACAAGCACACATGACCACAAGTACCAAAGCCATGGGCTATACTCCTCAGTCCAGGATCTGGGGCAGCCCCAGCATGTGACTCCAGAAATCCTGAGGTGACCCCTCTGGACAGTGGATGGACCCCCTCTCCTCATCCCCACCTCCATGAGAGGCCCCCAGGGAGCACTGGACCTCAGAAACAGGTGAGCAGGCCTCGTTTTGAATTCCAGCTCAGCTGCTGCACTACCTGTGGGGCGTGAGCACCTCATAGGGCTCTCTAAGCATGTCACCTCTCCCGTAGGTGCTTCTCTCAGAGGCTGTGAGGCGCACATGAAATATGGACTACATTACATGTGAATGTATGGACACACAGGAAGCCATCAATAAACAGCTGCTGTCATTGTCACTATTGTTGTCATTCCCTTGTGTGATTGTGTAGCTCCTCTTCTCAGCCACTCCAAACCCTCCCCGCTGCGACCGGTGGCTCAAGATCTACCTCCACTGTGAACCTTCGGGACACTCCAGAAGCCCAGAACAGAGTGCGTGTGATGGGCGTGAAGGACACATGCATCTACGGACAGGGGACAGTCAGACTGAACAGGGCAGGGAAAAGGCTCTGGAGCGAGCAAACATCCCTATGGCAGGTTTCTTAGGAAAGTACAAAGCCACACGGCAGAAGTCCCAGTAAGGTCCAGAGAGAACATTCTGTTGAGTAATTATAGTTAGTATTTGAGGCAAGTCAAGAAACCATCTCATATTGCGTTTGTTCATTGATGGTTCGTTTGTTAAGCTTAATGTTTGCGTGCCAGTTGTAGGATTTATATATGAGAGCACCAGGTGAGAGGTAAGGTTTCTTTTATTGTTAAGCATGCTTTTATCTCTGGATAACAATGTTAACTTTTTAAAAATAATAAAATACAAACACCTGGTTAAAAAATTCAGACAGTACAAAAGTAGACAAAATGAAAAGCAAATATCTCCTTTCTTCTCCACATCCCCAAAATAATCACTATTAGGGTTTCTTGGGTGTCCTCAGATACATTTATTTTATAAATACAGGGGATGCTGTAACAGACATCTTCCACAAAAAAAAAGGGTTTGCGTTGCTGTTTCCAAGGATGTGTGTTTTCAAGCTGGAGGGTATTGCCAAATTACCTTCCTAAACGTTTGCATCAGTTTCCACTCAAACAATCAGGTGCGCTTCACTCACCAGTGTCCTGTGTTATGTAGTAATTAATCTTTGCCAACCTGCTAGGTCAAAGTGATATCTCATTTTTTAAACTTAGTTTCTTTCATTTGAGTAAAGTTAGCATTTTGAAATGTTGACTGGCCTTTTGAATTCCTTTTTCTGTGAATCGTCTATTTGTGTCTTTTGTCTATTTTTTTGAAAGATATCCATATTTCCTTAATAATCTAAAAGAGCTCTTTGTATATGAAAGAAAATAACTGCATTGATTGTATGTTTGCAGAGTGCAGACTTCCTTACTTGTGTCTGGATTATCGTGGTAATAAAACAACGAAAAGACAAAGGCAGGTGTGAGAGAGATTTAGTAGACTGAAGGCCCAATATGTAGATGTCTTTAGCAGAAAAGAAACTAAGCAATGGGCACTTTGTTTATAAACATTATCTCATTAATTCTCAACGACCCGGTTTGGCATTACAATCCCAGTTTTACAAATGAGAAAACCAAGGCTCAGGTCAAGTAATTCAAAGCAAGGTTCAAATCCAGGCCAGGCTCTAGCCAAAGTTTCTGCTGCAAGAAGCCATGGGGCTGCTCACAGGAAAGCTATAAATCCTCAAATAGGGAATTCTTAACTACCAATGCCAACAGCATAAAACCCAGAGGTGGAGCAGCCCCTGAGTTAGCCTGGGTGACAGGAAGTAACAGTATGGCTCAGAAGTTGAGTCACTCAGTTAAGGTCACACAAGGGTCCATCTGACTCCAAAACCTGTGGCCATCCCTCTGCACCACACCCACATCTTTCGTGGCTGATTCCTGGAAGCCATAAAGTGGTGAGAAAGAAAGCAAAAGTGCCCTAATCTTTATCAGTGACCACCGCTGGGCTTCCTGGATGGCCACGTCCCCTCAGACTCAACCTTCTGTATGGAGTGAAGGGATGGGTGCGTGAGGTAGCAGGCACACGCCCACTGGCAGGGGGTGGCTCACCCTTCTCCCCAGAGGGACCTGCAACCTGCTAAAGCCTGTTGATGCCGGCTTTTAGTGGCCACAATTGTGCTGTCTCACAATTATACTCAACCTCCGTTCCCACCTCACCACACGGTTCCAAGTCCTCTCTGCGGAAGATCCTCCTCACTAAAAGCGTCACCTCTCCTACCCAAAAAATTAAATTAAATTAAATTACATCAAAATAAAAGAGAAGGGGCACTCTGTACTAGAAGAAGAAAAAGTGCTGGCCCGCAGCTAAGCGGAGCTGCAGCGGGAGTGTTGGGTTGTGCCACCTCCCGTCCAATTGCCCAACAGTTAAGATTCAAGTGGTTCCCCCTGGCGGAGTTTGCCTGCTGACTCACTTCCCAGCCTGGACTACCATTCTGCCCACTTTCAGCTCGGCTCTTATCAGGCACATAAGGTCAGCGAGATAAAGGGGTTTCAATTTCTCCTGGGAACTCACCTGTCACAGGGAAAGGCTGAGGACTAAAACGGCCCTGGACTAACCGCCTGGACAGGATAGGCAATGTCATCGTAGTTGAAGTGACATCAGTAATTTATTTGAACAGTCATCCCTCCAGCACTGTTAAAAGCATGTATTAACAGGTGGCCTGGTACCTAACAATGCCCGTGTATTTTCTGAAGGGTGAGGAGTAAGGGCCAGTCGAATTTTCCAGCAGGGTCTATTTTCAATCATTAGGTACTTGCCACTAATTAAAATAGATCACCACCTGTTCCTCTCATCAGGAGCTCGGAGCAGTGCGCCAACCAGAGTGACCAAGAGTGACTTGCAAACAGGCACTTGGGTTGGTTTTATATTTTTAAACAGCAGTGCCCCTTCATCTAAGGCACCGTGCTGAGAAGTGGCAGTGCCGGGATGAAGGGTGATCAGATGGACTTCTTCAGAACTATGGGCTCCAGAGCCCCCTTTTTAAACAAGTGGGTTTTACACATGTTCCCAGCATTCTGGAGATCCTTGAAGGTGGCAAGGTCTGTCCTTCGTGGAGGGTTAAGGTTGGCTAAGTAAGGTACAGCTCATCCCCTGCACCCTCACTTCCAATTTTCTTTCTTCTCTCTGCTTCTAAATGTCTTTTCTGTGAGATTCTATACAAGATTTAATTTGGTTTAAATTTGGGAATATGGTTCACGCCTCCAAAATTGAAAAAAATCCATTTGAAAAAATGTTTGAAAATCATTACTTTAAGAATCATAAAATGGGCTGGGCGCAGTGGCTCACGCCTGTAATCCTAGCACTCTGGGAGGCCGAGGTGGGTGGATTGTTTGAGCTCAGGAGTTCGAGATCAGCCTGAGCAAGAGCGAGACCCCATCTCTACTAAAAATAGAAATAAATTATATGGACAGCTAAAAATATATATAGAAAAATTGGCCGGGCATGGTGGCACATGCCTGTAGTCCCAGCTACTTGGGAGGCTGAGGCAGGAGGATTGCTTGAGCCCAGGAGTTTGAGGTTGCTGTGAGCTAGGCTGATGCCACGGCACTCTAGCCTGGGCAACAGAGTGAGACTTTGTCTAAAAAAAAAAAAAAAGAATCAAACAATGAATTCATTCTAGGCCCTTCTAACAAAATACTTCCCATTCTGTAATTAGTGTTTCAACACTGAGCACTGAAGATAGTTACTAAAAGCTTCTCAGCTGCTTGGTGCCACATACAACCCAGTCCCTGACTTGCCAAGGACAGAAAGAGAGCAAGCACCATGATAAGAGCTATTAGAGAAGGAACAATTATTTCTGCTGGGACAAGGAAGGCTTCTCAGGAGGCAATATGAGACAGCCAGGACTTGGTAAGTACGAAGAGAAGGAGATATATAGAGGTGTGGAGGTTCATGGAATGCTTGGTTGTCCAGTGAAGCAGGACAGAGGTTTGGTATAACTATGAGATGGCACTGATTTGTGGCTGCCAAAAATGGCATGTTCAGAGCGGCTATAACATAGGGCTCACATGACATGGCTACAAGCACACAGCAAATGCCATTGCCAAGGACTTTCTTCTGGGTTCTCCAGGTCAGATCTGTGTTTTCAAAAGGGCTCTAGTAGCACCATGGAGAGCAGGTCTAGCACCAGAGAGATAGCTAGAGGCTACTGTGATAGCTGAGCTGCAAAGAAGGCCTGGCTTCCAGGGCCACGTAGAGTGGTCAACCAACCCAGTTTGCCCAGGACAGAATGGTTTCCTATGACATGGGACTTTCAATGCTAAAACTGGGAGAGGCCCAGGCAAATCATGACAGCTGGACTATATTAGATCTGACCATACAGCCTCCAGCCCTTGCTTGTCACCCAATGCCTGAGGCATGCAGCCTTGAACTTGGAGGTGGTCAAAGACACACATCCATAATTTCACATCCAGTTCCAATGCTCCCAAAGGGACCTGGCCCTTTCTGCCCTACAACAGCATTTCCAGTGGCCCCACGTGACTGCACTGAACATTCCAATCTTCCTCTACAGACTGGCTGTGGCTTGAGTGGGCCTTGTTTCTTCCTTTGGATTTCAAGTTCCTGTTGGTACATAGCAACGGACTGCTCCGAGAACATGTGGCATATACTCCAAATGAGAGGAGGACTGAAGAGATAAATCTCCAGGTCCTGGGTAGGTAATCCAGCCAGACACAGGTCTCAAGGGATGTATTTCCCATATACCTGGAAGCACCACAATCACTGCTACATCTGGCAACTTCTTTTTAAGCTCTCGGATCCCAGTTACTTCATTACACTGCAACGTCAGCCTCCACTCAATAGCTCAGCAATAAAGTAACTCACGCTGTTTAAGGCATCAAATCACAGTCAGTTAATGCTGGTGTCTGGTACAATCAAGGAATGGGGTAATCCGATCTTCTACGTCATTAGTTTTCAAACCATTTTAAGCAACAGGATGCTTTTTTCCAAACAAAATTGGTATGCCAAATGCCAAAATGTAGAAATAAAGAAAAATAGAGCTGCTCCAATTGAAGGGATAAAACACATGGTTAGTGCCACAAAGCTCCTAGAACATCTTTGGAAAGAAGTGTCCTAAGTGCTTTTTTTTACTCAGGAAATAAATGTTTCTTAAGCTCAAAACATGTGCCGGTCACAGAGAGGTGACACATTAGCCCCACAGATGCAAAACCTCTCTTTAAAGGATTAAAACATGACTGTTTCAATATTGTGTCGGTTTTAAGCAGATTAAGCTTTTCAGGAAGGTAGACCTTGGTTCAAATCCCTTTTTAGCATGTATTAGCTATGTGACTTTAGGTAATTTTTAGTAATCTGATACTCAGACTTCCTCATCTGGAAAAAAAAAAAAAGGCAGGGGGAGGATGATAATAATAGCCTTCTTCTAGCCAGCACTTCCCTCCACACCCCAGAACACAGGGAAACACACACAGAGTTTGTCAAGATTCAGTGCAATCAAGTGCAGTGCCTGACGTGTGCAAATGCCATCTCCTATATGGAGGCTATCTGTTAGTACAAGCTTCCACACCACATAAACCACTTAACTTGCTTGTGCACTAGCTGTTGTATATGACTCCCCTGCATGGCTGTTGATATAATCCAGAGCAACCAAGATAAGGGCTTCTTTCGGGTTTAACCAGCCTCCATGCAACCTGTCCCCAGCCCCGTCTCCCTTTATCATATCATGTGCTTGCATTATATGGCCCGATATCGCTCTCTAATTGTTTTGTCTGCATAGGCCTTATCTCTCCAGCACAATTTTCACTCTTCAAAGGCAGGGCAGGGCACAAGGCAGCTCAGCACACCGCTGCCCCGGGAGGACTGTTGAATGAACAGCTAGGCCTGAGTTACTAAAAGCACAATTGATACATATCCGCGCTAGTCGTGTGAGGGGTATATAAACATAAGATGCGCCACCAGGGGTGTGCTTAAGGGCCCAGGCATTGGCCATGCTTCTGGCAGAGTTCAAATCCCAATTCCGCCACTTGCCCAATATGTGACTTTGGATAACTTGCCTAACTGTGCTAAATCTATCTTCTTTTTTTGTAAAATGAGGTTCAGAGTACCTACCATTAGATCACTGTGAGAACTGATGAGCCAGCTCAAATACAGCACTTAGCTCAGTACCTGGCACTTAATAAGTCTGCAGTTTTTATCATAATCACTGTCGGCATCACCATCATCATTCCCCACTCTCTGGCTAGAAGATGGGATATATTCTATTCACCTGTGAAAGTAATTCACAAATCAGGGAAGTAGAGAAGGATCAAACGATCGATTTGACAAGGACTCACCCTCTCTCTGTCTTATAAGACATAGTTATATGCAAACAATCTTGCCAACACAAAGTGGGTAATAAAGACGCCACAAAGCTACTTCATTACTAAATTAGAACATGAGGCTGGAACACTTGTAGATTTTCAGTCAGCCTGTACTTGAGCTTATTTTACTGGTACAATGCTAACTCATATTTGTCATCCATTTTAAAAGACAATAATCTGATTTGCCCTAGAAACGTTTGTTCAACGTGAGCCAATGTAAACTGTCAATCTCATCGCCATGGCGTCAGGGCTACCTACACTTAAATCCCAACACTGTCACCATCTGACCACAGATGACCTTGGCAACCCGTCAACCTCTTTTAGCCTCAGCTGCCTTTTTGTTAAAGTGAGAATATCTCTCTCCTAAGGCTTTTATTATGGAGAATAAAACAGATTTATGTAAACAGCCTAGTGCAGACATGGTGGGTGCTCATTAAATGTGTCAATTATTCTTGCATTTCTCTTAAGATGGAGCTGTCCTCTGAAAGCCAGCCCCCTGTGATGTGTGTGGTGGGCCTGACAGACCTGTGGGTGGGGCTGGTACCCCAGTCACATAAGCAGCCATAACATAGATTAGGGCTGCCTACAGAGAGGTCAAGATGGTGTGATTCCCAACAAATACAAATGAATGCTTTCTTTACTCAACTCTCCACTGCAAAAAAAACAACCGGAGGAGGAACTGACAACAAATACTGGTGAGGATAATTTGAGGCCAATAGGCATGAAGAACTTTCGAATATTGTTGGTGGGAGTGTAAATGGTTTAACGACTTAGGGGAAAGGTCTGGCAGTTTCCTAAAAATTAAATATATACCAAACTCTGTGACCCAGTCATTCCACTCCTAGTTGTTTACCCAAGAAAATGAAAACGTGTGTCCACAAAAGGGCTTGTGCAGGAATGTTCATAGCAGCTTTACTCATAATAGCCAAAAAGTGGAAATTGTCCAGTTGTCCATCAATATTCATGCCATATATGATTCCAATCATACCATGGAATCAGCAACCAAAAGGAATGAACAACTGATAAGCACAACATGGATAAATACTACATTATCATGAGTAAAAGAAGACTTACATAAAAAATAAATATTGTATGAGTCTATTGATGTGAAGTTCTGAAACAGGCAAAATTAATATACGTGGAGAATAGTAGAACGTGATTGCTTCCAGGGAGTCAAGGGCAGGGATTGACTGGGAAGAGGCCCAAAGGAACTTTCTGGGATGACAGCAATGTCCTCTATCTTGGTGGAGATAGTTTTAAACAAGTGTATGTATTTGTCAACTCATCAAATGATGCACTTAAGATTTGTGATCTCATTGCATGTAGATCTTACATCAAAAGAAAAAAGAGCAACTATTGAACTCTAGGTAATATGTAGGCTGAAGTTTTAGGGTTGAAATGAACTGATTTCTGCAATTTATTTTGCAACGCATCAAATAAAACCAGACCAACTGATGGATGGAGGGATAGAGAGGTGTGAGAAAGCAAATCTAGTAAAATACGGATGTTCACTACAGAATTCTGTCAACATTTTTAAAACTGGGAAAAAATGCAAAAGAACAAATAAAGACCATTTTTTACATACTTGGGCTGACACCAAATTCAGTCATCTGAGTAAGCCATTCTTGGGCTGTTTATACCTACTGCACTTTTAACTATGACAACTACATTCCTTCACACTGTACAGTCCATACAGTCGTGAAGCATGGGAACTTCAGAACTGGCCTTGCACATTTCGCCCCCACGGGCTCAGTGGCTGCTGACTTCCCTGCCTTCTTACAGAGAACCCATGAACCACAACATAGACATTCCTTTTTCACCAGTTTAATGAAGGCCTACATCATAAATGAATGGCCCGAAACTTCCTGACGTCTCTCCTACATTTTTGACCAGGACTTTTATTGCCATTAGATAGCTGGGGCCTGTATAAAAGAGTCAGGCCTGGTCTTCACTACAAAATGCAGGGCCTCTGGGGATGGGATGAACCCTCCCTCCACACTAATCAACTCCAAAATAAAGGACCTGGGAGGCTCACTCGCCTTTTTTCAGTAAATTTGGCACTGAGTGTGCCTTTTGCAGTGGTGGGTTGTGGCTGCAGGAGTGTGTTTATAGCATACATGGAAAAGTCACATATCTGATTCTCCCTTAATTCTCAGAGAACCAACTCTGATGGTTCCTTTTTTTACAAATGAGGAAACAGGAACGATCGTAGCATCAATGATTATTCTGAAGCACACAGCTTGAATTCAAACCCATTTAGACTTTTGATTTTCACCCCTCACCCCACACCACCCTGAAACTACACATTTCATGCCTAGCAAGAAGTAACCACTTTCATAAATGCCGGTCTAAAACAAGACTGGGCTGAGGACCATTTAAGGCAGCAGCTTTCAAACTGCAAGTTGAAAAACATTTAGTAGGTTCTAACTAGCAACTTTCTTAAAGAACAAAAGACAATACATCAGACTGCATCACATTTAAGAATAAACATGGGTCCCTGAAACTTCTGTTTCATTTTAATATAAATATTTATATGTAGGTGTTTCTTGCCGTGAAGACATAGTCCAGAAAAGTTACAAAGCTATTGATTTAAGGATTAGGTCCCTCTACATCAGAGTTTAGTTCTGAAGCTTAATTTCTCAGATTTGAAAAGAAATGCTGAAAAATGAATGGGCTGAGAAAGGAAGGTTCTGGGAAAGGCAGCTTTGAGCAGACTCATCTTCACCAGCAGAGGCGGCAGCAGCAGCAGCAGCCCAGGCTGTGGCCCAGGCTTTCCTCTCCACATTTCCCTGGGACAAAGGAGGATTCTTGTTTTTGAGAGTCTGTATTGACTTGGGAGTCACTGGTCCCCATTGTCACATTCTAAAACTCACACCCCCAACTGACAAAACAAACTTGAAAGTAACCCCTATCATTTACCTGGTGTATACATTCCAGTTTATATCCTAATAACTTTATGATATGTGTATATGTGTCCATAAGCAATGTAGATAAATGCTTTGAGGGATTGTTAAAAATTTACATTCAATTATCATGAGACACATGTCCTCCTGCAACAAGTTTCCATTCATTGTTTGAAAGGTATCCGCATATATGTGCTCATTTATATAATATATGCTATAGAGTATTCCATCACATGAATATACCTTAAACTGTTTCCAACATGCTGTCATTACAGGCAACACTGCTATGAACATTATGGGACCATGTCTCCTGGGATTCATATGGGAGTTTATTCAGGGTACATAATTGGAAGTGGAATTGCTGGGTTGTCATATACATATTTTCCACTTTACTACAGATTGCCAACTTCAAGTGTCAGGATAACCGCTGTTAGTAGTTTGATGCATATCCTTGAGATTTTGTGCACCTGTACATACACATATGTATACACAATGTACAAATATGAATATAGACAGATACATGTAACTGTTTTACAAAATGAGATCGTACTTCACATAATATTATGGCTCTTGTTTTATAATGGGTTGGAGAGGACTCTTGTCTTCTGCATTAATTGACTGTGCCCATCTGCTATAGTTTGGATGTTTGTCCCCCAAGCTTCATGTTGAAATTTGATCCCAATGTTGGAAGTGCAGTCTAATGGGAGGTGTTTTGGTCATGGGGGCAGATCTCTCATGAATAAATTAATGTCCTCCCTGGGGCAGCAGTGGGGTGGGGTGTTGAGTGAGTTTACACTCTATTAGTCCTGCAAGAGTTGGTTGTTAAAAAGCTCGAAGCTGTTTCCTCTCTCACCATGTGATCTCTGCCCACAATGACTACCCTTCCCCTTTCACCATGAGTGGAAGCAGCCTGGGGTCCTCATCAGAAGCAGATGTTGCTGCCATGCTTCTTGTATAATCTGCAGAACCTGAAGCCAAACAACCTTTTTTCTTTCTTCTTTCCTTTTTTTTCCCCCCCCAAGCAACAGGGTCACACTCTGTCACCCAGACTGGAGTACACCGGTGTGATCATAGCTCACTGCAGCCTCAAACTCCTGGGCTCAAGAGATCCTCCCACTTCAGCCTTCCAAGTAGCTGGGACTACATGTGTGCCACCAAGCCTGGCAAATTTTTAAAAACTTTTTGTAGAGACGGGATCTCACTATGTTGCCCAGGCTGGTTGCAAACTCCTGGCCTCAAGTGATCCTCTCACCTCAGCCTCTCAAAGTGCTGGGATTGCTAGGATGAGCCACCACACCCAGCCCTAACCTCTTAATAAAATATCCAGGTATTACTTGATGTCAACACAAAACAGACAAAGACACCATTGATAGATATTAAGGCTTTTTCCTTCATTACAGTATCTCAAAAGCTTTTGTGGAAATACACTAGCACACTAGTTCCAGTACATGTGCAGAATACTGGAACTGCTGGGTCAACCTCTTACTTTACAAAAGAGAAGACAGAGTCTCAGAGAGCAGAGGAGATGTGCTTGCCTATGGACCCCAAACAAGTGAGAAAGGAGGGGCTAGGGGCCAGGTTCCTGCAGTCTGGTCTCCACTACTCCAGGGGCCACTTCCTTTGCTTCCATGAATAAAACATCCCAAAATGTACAGCAAAGAGTTCACAGGGGAGAGGTGTCTCTGTGTCTCCAATCTCAGGAAAGCAAGGAGAATTTAAAAAGCTTATGCCATAATTACTTCTCCATTAACAAACTTATTCATCTGCTTATAATACAGGCTAAACAAGCATCCCAAAACCCATTTCAAAAAACTGTAGTTGAGGGCCGGGCGCGGTGGCTCACGCCTGTAATCCTAGCACTCTGGGAGGCCGAGGTGGGCGGATCGTTTGAGCTCAGGAGTTCGAGACCAGCCTGAACAAGAGTGAGACCCCATCTCTACTAAAAATAGAAAGAAATTATATGGACAGCTAAAAATATATATAGAAAAAATTAGCCGGGCATGGTGGTGCATGCCTGTAGTCCCAGCTACTCGGGAGGCTGAGACAGGAGGATTGCTTGAGCTCAGGAGTTTGAGGTTGCTGTGAGCTAGGCTGACGCCACGGCACTCACTCTAGCCTGGGCAACAGAGTGAGATTCTGTCTCAAAAAAAAAAAAAAAAAAAACTGTAGTTGAGCATTTGCTCTGTGCTCCAGCACTAAGTGCACAGGCTGACACGCGCGCACACACACACACACACACACACACACACAAAATGTGTCAGGGGTAGTCTTGAGGCCTGAACTTTGGCATATACAAGTTTGATTTCTGACTCAGCCTGTCATCAGCTGTGTGATCTTGGGCAAGTTATTTGACCATTCAAGCCTCAAATTCTTCATCTAAAAGAAATGTGGATAGAATTTGTACCTACCTTATAGAGTTTTGTGAAAAGCACATGAGTTAATACATGCAGGTGCTCAGAAAATCCCTCGGCCCTTAAAATGTATTTGGAAAATATTTAGGGTACTTAGTGCTAGTGTGGGGTGAGATAAAGACAAGGCCCTGGCCTTCAGGAGCTAGAGAATTTATTAGAATGTCAAATAGAAACATTGGAAATAGGTGTGGTTTCCCGTCAGAAGGAGTGGTGGGTGCAGCAAACATACCAATCCAGAGCACACAGAGGCCCCTCGCCTCAAGAGGCTCTTTGAAGGGCTGCAACACACACTCAGAATAATCCTAACAAGGTCACACCCTCAGTGATGGGTCCAGGCTGGGTCCCAAGGCTTCTGCAAACACATTTTAGGAACTGTACAAAGTCTTGTCAGGCAAACCAGGTCCCTAGAGACGCTCAGAGAGGTGAGCTCCAAGGGCACAAATGTGGAAACAGCGCGGGCACAAGGTGCATAAACATGCCCTGAGCCACGCCCTCCCCCAACCCCTCCCCACGACTCCTCTGCAGATGCCTCCCCAGCCACCAGCCAAGTTCTTGGAGACCTCACCTCCCTCAGGTTCCCGGGCTTTGTGCTCCCTGGTCCTTCCACTGCCCTGGCAGCTGCCCCTTGGGCTCTCTCCCCAGCCCTCTAGATGTGAGTAGCTACCCCCAGACCCCAGCCCTCATGGACCTCAGGGCTTCCTTGTCTCAAAAACAGAGGCACCTAGTGTGAGGATTAAATGGAACACGCTGTGCAAGAGCTCTGACACACCGTGTGCATCCCCAGGCAGCTGGGCTCACCCTGGAATCCTTTCTCCCCTGCCCACCACCACCCACCAGGGCCATATTTTGTGTTTTCCTAGCCTCACATCACCCACCCCCCACCCCCACACTCCGCAGGTACTGCCGACGATGCAGCACCGCCAGGACAGGTCTGCCCAGACCCCCTCACAAACCTGCATTCGTTCCCTAGCACCTACTGAAGAAGGACTCCACGTTTTAGGCTTGCACTCAAGGCCTTCTGTGATCTGGCCCTAACCCACACTTTTCTGACTTGAATATCCACCATAACCCTTTTCTCCCCCGTAATTAAATCACTTTCTGGGTGGCTCACCATGAAATTAGGATTCTGTATCCAAATAAGGGGATTAAACCGAGCTTAACAGGTTCATATTGCAGGACTTCAGAGCCTTTAATTCCTTAATATGCACTGTGGCTTTTCACATTTTCCCCAAGTTTATTCAGACTTCTAGTACTTTTGTCATGGGGTTCAAGAAACAATCTAGACAATCTGTACGGCACTGTTTCTCCAGCATGCCTATAGAATGTGCCAGTTGGGGCGTGTGTAGGTGGGCCAAAGAGCACCCTGTGTGACCCTGTGAGGCACGTTTGTGGCAGTTCGCCACCACCACTGTGTAAAATCCCAAACTGGGCCAAGCAGCCTTTCTCAGCACATAGGTAGAACACAAATGACTGCAGCAATGTCCTGGTGGGGCTGACGAGAAGTGCTTCTCCCTGGACTGCCAAGGCTGCTGTCTACACCATCCCACAGCCTTCCGTTCAATTCCCTGGCTGGTTTCTGAGGCTTAAAACCAAGGAACCTTCACTGACACATAGCTTCTTGGGTCCCTGAGCAAAGCCAATCAAATGCCCTCCTGTAATGGGGCACCCAGCGCCACCCCCCAGGTGCAGTACCTGTCCCGTCTGGAGTAGACCTCACAAAGGTGGGCAGCATTTTCACTGATGCAGTGGGGTGGGTGGTGGCTCCGAGCCCTTTCTCCATCTCCCTGCGGAACCGCTTGGAGATCTCCAGAAGAGTCTCATCAGAGAGACGCATGTGGTAGAGATACTGGTCAACCTGAAAGAGGAGGAAAGCAAGAGTAAAGACCTACGGGGTAAATAAATTATGTTATAGGTCCACGTCACGGAACATCACTCAGCCCTTCAAAAGCATAAAATCTGTTGTAGATAGAAGTTTATTATTAAAGATCATTAACAGGAATTGATTTGACAGGACTTCATCTTAAAAAAAACCTCTAAAAATTAAAATTATAAAAATAGGTTTAATTTTATGTCTAGAGAGAATAGTACAGATGGGGGAAAGGATTATCAGAGAAGAGGAAAGTTCTTTTCAGAATGGTCGAGTTGGAATGCCTGTGACAACATCCCAGGAACCAGGGTCATTACCCTCTCTCTTGTTCCCCACGCACCTCACATGGCCAGTCATGCCCATCCCACTGCCCCTCACCCTAGGCCAGGTAGTCACCACTTCTTACCTGGACTTACACAATCCCAGGTTCTACTTTTACGTCTTCATCCATTTTCTACCCCAGCCAGACTCTGCTGATTCACTGCTGAAAACAATTCAGCGGCTTCCCATTGGAACGAAACTGGAAATCCTTCTGAGGCTCTACATGATCTGGCCCCTGCCCCCACCTCCTAACCTCGTTGTCATGCATCTGCACTCTTTGTGCAGACTACAATCCCTGGCTCAGTCCCCCAACTTTCCCAACTCGGAGCTCGAGTTGCTCGTGCAACTGCATACCCTGCCAGTCCCTTGCCAATCCTTCAGGCCTCTCTCTGCAGGGGCCTCCTCTGATCCTCCCCAACACAACAGTCAGGCCTCCCTGTTACTCCAAGCACTTGAACTTTTCCCTTCACAACACCATCCACAATTTGGAAATATATATTAGTAGTATCCAAACCATAAGCACCGAGGGCTAGAAGAACAATGTCTATGTGTTTGCCTTTGCATCCCCAGAACCTAGCACAGCATCTGACACATAGGACAGGCTCTATATAAATGATGACACAACCTCTCCTATGCTCAGCAGTGGTGGAAACACTCCTTAGCCATTCATTGATCTTGTTTTCAACATAAATCTACATGAATGTGTCCCAGATTTAACACCAGGAGAAGGAGAAGCATTAGGAGCCCCTCTCAGATGGTTTCCTTCTTGGAAGCTCTCTCTGCCTTGGCCATGGATAATTCCAGTTTTCTCCAGTCAGGAAAAGGTCTGATGGAAACTTATCCACGGAGGCACACAAGTTCCCACACTGTCACTGTTCCCAGCAGCAGTGTCCGTGACAGAGAAGGCTGCCGGCCAGCAGGGGGGCAGGAGTAGAGAGAATCAAGAGTACTGGGCCAGGTCGCAGCTGTGCCCTCAGTTGTGAGCATCGTGGCCCTCCCGGCCAGTGTCACCAAACTGAGGCACTAGAAGGGATGCTGCTCTTTCCAGCTCTGAAATCTCAGCCCTCCAAAGGGCACAACTTTTAAGAATAAAAAACAAACCCAGTGTCCTCCTTTGTGACAAAGTAAAAGAGAAAAGTTTTCTAATTCACATCTTCTCCTTTCCAGGCTGTATCCTATCTCCTAACAGAGTTTGGGGCAAATTCTTCTCTTTGGACCTATTTTTGTCCCTGTAGAATAACAACACCGGCCCTCCTCAGACCATTTCAAGCATCCTGACCAGTATCTTTTATCCCTCTTCTAAGATCCCAAAAGTTGAAAGACCAAGGTCTGGGGGAAGTGCTGCAAGCAGCTAGAAGCCAGCATCAACCCCTCCACAACTGCCAAGGGTTTAAACACAAAGAGATAGATGCGATTCTCACCTGGGGTGGGGGGTGCGGGGACGGAGTAGGAGCAGAGAATGGTGGAGGGGCAACTTCCTCCTGCTAAGCAGGTCCCCAGCCACTTCTCCACTCCCTCCTCCAGCCTGGAGAGAGACCAGGCTTGTCATGTTGGGTTTGGAATTGCAAAAATGAAGATACCCCCAAATTCCCCTGTTGCCAGCATTTATTGAAAAGCCACTTCAGACTAAGGCCATAGGTCTAAATCAGGAAGAATCCAACTGTCCCTTCTGTTTGATTTCTGACTCCTGGTGCCTCACTTGCCTTGAGCCCACTGTCCTTCTGAATCTGCCTCAGTCTCCCAGGGCTCCACCCCCCAAGCAGTGTCACTGACCTCTGCTTCCTGCAACACCAGGGACCCAAGGTGCCTTCCCCATGATGACGTTTGAGGCTGCTCCAGAGGTAAAAGGTGGAGCTTCATCAGCCTGACACCAGACAAGCCACCTCCCTATTAGTGAAGTATCAGTGTACAGCCATCTCTGGTGACCTCAGGGCCAGGGCAATTTTGACAATCCCAGAGTCCTCCCACTCCAGATCCAATGACACCTTGACTGTCCCAGGAACACTATGTCATGACTAGAACATCTTGGCGTTAATATACAAATTCCCGGGCCACCCAAACCAGAGGCCAATGTCAGGCCACATCCACCTGAGATGTCCTCGTGGGCAGCAGTAATAACAGCAAACGCTTACAAGGCTCCTGCTTTTGCCAGACCCTCTTCCCAAGGTTTTGCTCCCATGAACTCATTTCATCTTCACAAAGCCCTCTAAGGTAGGTAGTGTCAGCCAGTCCCTCCATCCTGCAGAGCGGAGTCCCACAGACACAGGGGCTGAGCTGGGGCTGACGGAGCAGGAGGGCTCACCTGTACTCCTGTACACTCTGCTAAATGACTGCCCCTTTTCTGCTGGACTACAGCAGGGTCTATACAGGCCAAATTGCATTGCAGCAAATGCAAGCTGGCCATGCCCATTAACAGGTCATCTTCAATTCCAGTCATTCCCCAACATAGACACGAAGGGCAGACAGCAGAAAGCATGGCCCACACGGCTGGCTGAGCAGGTCAGAGGGCAGCAGACATGTCTCTGGACATTGTCCTCCCACCTTGCTACTTTCCCAAAGAGAGGAGAGTCCCAGGAGCCTCACTGACCCCCCACCCCCACCCTCCCACACACACACACACACACACACACACACACACACTCTCCACAGGTGGCTCTGGGCATTTGCAAAGGCAGCAGGACAGCTCCTGCCTGGGAGAGCTGAGCCCATCCTGTCCTGTCCTGCCTCATTAAAAGGCTCCACCATCTCGTCCTGAAACAGCAGGTCATGTACACAAAAGAACAAATCCTACAGCAGCCAGCTTAGTTTATCTTTGATGTTTGAACGGCTACAAGTTGTTAGAAATCCACTCAGATACTTCTCATCCTTAACCCTAGAAGAATCAAGTCACCCTTTTACTCAAGTCATGCTGCCCTTTGCCCTGTAGATTATAACTATTTCTCACGGGTTCAATGACAGATGAAAACGATGACAATGATGACAGTTGCAGTCGCTCAACATTTATCAAGCATTTCCTACCTGTCAGGCGCCATCCTACAGCTTTACTGACTTGATCTCCCTTGTCTTCTTGTAAAACTTCTGTACCCGTTTCACAGGTCACTTGGGCGGTGAGGGGTAGAGCTGGGGTTCAACAGAGGTCTGCTGGCTCCAATGCCACGGCCCCTTGCCTGTCTCTTGTCCCCTCTTAGTGTGGGTGGCACCCCTGCTGACCCTGTGGTTTCTTGAACGACTCCAGGGCCTTAGTTTCCTTTCCATAACAGGAGGAGACCAAGAGAAAGGATATGAAACAACTGTGAAAAACGCCAAGTCCAGTACCTTGGCCCAAACTTCCCCTCTTTCACCTTGGTCAAAGCTTGGGAGTGGACGGCACCTGGGCATGATTATGTATCCACCCAGCCTATTAGGGCCACTCAGGTGGGGATTACTAATCACCTAATGTCACAGCTTCCTAAACACACCAGTGGTGCCCACCCAGCCCTGGCAGGCACTGCTGTGTTGAGTGAACGGTAGCCAAGGGAAACAGAAGTCAGAAACAAAAAGCAGCTGCCATATAAAGACAGTTTTCCAGAGTTGGGAAGGAAGCGAATGCGGTTTTCAGAATCCTGCCAACTTTCAGCCACAGTGCAGCCGGAGGGAGGGAATACTGGGCCCAAAATCCTGGGACAAAGTCATTTAGGAGATATCATGTGTATACACAGCAGTGAGACTACAGCTAAAAAATATTCACTCTTAGAAAGGAAAGGCCCCTGGGACAAAATCCCACTGAACATAGCTTTTGAGTTTGTCTAGTTTGCCTCCCCCCACCCAATAGATAGTCATCTGGCCTACGTTTGAATGCTTCCAAGCCTGAGAGGCTCACTATTTCTCTAAATTCCATTGTTGGTCAGCTCTAGTTGTTTGAAAGATTTTCCACAATCAGAGATAAATCTGCTTTGTGATAACTGCTGCCTAATCTCCATTCTCCCCCGTGTGGTAAGAGTTTCCAAACTCGGCTGCACATCAGAATCACATGAGGAGCTTTTAAAAAACAGTAAGAATTCCAAAGATCCATTCCAGACTAACCAAATCGACACCTCTAGGCCTGGGAGTGCAAACATCTTCCCCTGTCCTCGGGCAGGTTTCCGCTGTGACAGCAATGTGGTCATGGCGGGCCCTGTTCTGGCCAACACTGCTTAAGGTCCTTTATACCACTTTTCTGCCCGGGGTCTTTGAAAGTCAGTAGTTAAGAGATGACGCCAAGTGTGTCCCAGTGAAATAATCCTGTGTTGATCCAGGGTGCTGGGAGTTATAAAGACAAACCCTGCGCTTGTTGTTGTTCAGAGATTTAAGTTGCTGGAAACCATCAGAGCAGAATCACAGAGGCCAACCCCCCCTTTGCAGCTAGTGGTGGCGAAGTGAGGGCTCTGGCACCAGAAATACCAGCTGTAGCATTTGCGCAGGTGACTCGCTCTCCAGCTGAGCCCCGGCTTCCTCAGTGTACCTCGGCTTCCTCAGTGTACCTCGGGATGAACACAGCAGTCATCGGCATAAGTGAGGTGACAAGGGGAGAGCTCTACATCGGCCCCTTTAAAGCCTCCCCGCCCCCTACCTCTTTCTTCTAGACTTCTCTCTGCACCTTCGGAGGATCAAGGACATTTCTCAACCCTACTTAGTCATGCTCAGGTTAACAAAGCAGAGCCCGTTTCCCCAAACTGTTCCTCCTCTCTCTGTGTGTGCATGGAGGCCGCTTCTCTCTACGTCCCCACCTGGGAGAGAGGAAAGGCGGGGGCATTCCAGGCTGGGGAGTCAGAGGCAGGCCAGGGCAAAGCCTGGCTCAGACGCGGGGATGCTGCCTGCCTGCCTGCCTGCCTGCCTGGGGGGCGAGGGCGTGTGTTAGGCAGAAAGCGATAGCAGTTTTAGTTGATATCTATTTAGCAATGGTGAGATTAAAACTTCCTCATTGGGCAATTTTGGTCACTTTTGTTTTTCCCATAACACACCAGTCTGACATGCCGGCTTCCCCTACAGAATTGAGGGTAGTGGCAGGGAAAGCCCCAAAGAGAAATTCACCCCATCCTCTTTATAAGTTAATGCCCAAAACAAGAAGCCATGAACACCCATCCCCTTAAGTGCCTGCATTTTCCTCCAGACCAGCATGAAAAGGAGGGCAAATTGTGTCATAGTAACCATGGGAGGATTGGAGAGAGCAAAAGGTCACCCTTGTAGAGGCTCCACTTCAAAATGGGCAGTGACCAGGGTGAGTCAGACCCAGCCCTGGCCAGGTATGGGGAAGCCAGGAAGGAAAGTTCTGGAGGGGAGAGCCAGAAAGGGATCTCAGAGAAACTAAGGCCCCGCAGGGAGCAGCCTTGGCCAAGGTCCCACAGTATAGGCTAGAATCTCCATCACCCAGGTGAACGACAACCTTGCAGGCCCAGAAGGGCCCATCTCTCTTGCAGGCCAATTCCAATTGAATGGCTGGTGGTCAACGCCTGGATCCCAAGGCCTACGGGCTGGTCCCAGTGCGAAATTGGCCCTGATCAAATTGAGAGCAATATTCCAACTTTGACAGTTTTTAGAAGAAGGACTATAAATCCTACCTTGAGTACCTGAAGAGGTTTAAATGGGAAGTAGAGAAGGAAAGGAAAAGTCTAGATCTGTAAGATTCATATCATTCAACCCCTGAATCCCTGACTACTGCTGCGGCCCCAGGGTCTCCCATCTTATAGCATTTATTGAACACCAATTATATACAAAGCTCTACAGTGCCCAGAAATATAATTTTAAAAGAAATCCTAGAGATAAATAGTGGTATTGGTTGCACAACAATGTGAATATACTTAATGCTGCTGGATTATACACTTAAAAATGGTTAAAATGGTAAATTTTGTTAGGTATATTTTTTCACAATAAAAAAAATGTTTTAAAGAAATCAAGATCCTTGCTCTCCAGGACTTGATAAGACAGCAAAGGACCTGGCTCATATTATAGACCAACAAGTGCCTCTGGAATGCACGGAGGGATGAATCTTGTCAGGTGAGAACGGCAAGCACAGCGGAAGGCAGCCGTGGGAAGTGTCACAGGTTTAAGTGGCCTGTGGGACTGACATTCATGGGAGATGGCTTCTGGGCTAAGACATCTCAGTGGATAAATGTGGAACTGGAGACCGCGATGTGACAGAGCTCAGGAGGCGTGGGCAAGCCCAAGATTGTGGAAGATTATCAATGCCAGGTGGCAGAAAGCTAGCTACTCATCTCACTACATTACATTAGATCTCTACAAAATGTTTCTTATTAGTAAGGTTTAATTCTATAACCTTTAATTAAGGGATCACAGGAAGGAAGGACCATGAAGACCACCCCACTGTGTCAAGCTGCTGTGCTGTTCACTAACACTTCCCTGCCCAGCCAGGAGAGAGTCTGGCTGCCCAGACACACTGTGCTTCCTGCTACACACCAATGAGATGAAAATGGCTGACTCAAGGAGAGCTGTCCTTTTTGCCTTGACTGTCAGGAAGCTCAAAGCTGTCAAGTTTTTTCTTTTTTTTTTTTACAATCATCCCCACCCATTTGATGACTCTTGTTCTAGGAATCGTTTTACTGAAAAAGTTGAACCAAATCACCAAATCCTTTTAGTAAGCTGGCAGAAAATAAATAATACACGAATGAGCAAACGCTTCTTAGTCATTTCTACATGACACACCCTCCTGGTAGAAGGGTAAATTCAAGTGATCAAATAGGATAAGAAAGTGACTCCACAAGCTTAGAAGCATCAGAGCAAAGGATGCAGAGATACCTGAGGCACAGTTGAACTTCCTTTCTCTAGTCTTGGGATATTTCTGATTTAGTATCTAGAACCTGTTTCCAGGCAGTACCAGATGAACACTAGCTAATTCCTACCTTTTAGCTTCTAGACCCCAAGTGGACCGATTGATTTTCAGCTTTCTTAACACTCATGTTCTTGTACTGAAGCTACAACCAGGTCTTCTGAATATTAGGTCAGTGCTCCAACCTGGCCTCCTTGAAAGAAATTTAGGAAGGACTGTGTTTTCTGGGTGTCAAGGGCCTTATGACTTGTCTCATCTGCTTTAAATAAACCACAATCAAAACAGAGTGGTGCAGGAGATACTACACAACAAAAAGAATGTACCACCTAACACCACATGCAACAGCACAGGTGAATCTCACAACACAGTATTTAACATTGTGTGACAAAGGCCAGACACAAAAGGGACGTACTGTACGAGCCCACTGATATTAAGTACAAAAACAGGTCTACACTGTAGAAGTCAGGATAGTGATGACACTTATTGGTGGTGGGCAGGGGAAGAGGGTGTCAGAGCCAGAAAGTGGGGCTGGTACTGGTAACAAGCTGAGACTGGATCTAGGTAGTGGTTTCTTGGTGTGTTCAATTTCCTACGTGTATTAAACTTTAATTAAAAGGAAGTTGGAAGGCTGGGTGCAGTGGCTCACACCTGTAATCCAGTACTTTGGGAGGCATAGGTGGGAGGATCACTTGAGGCCAGGAGTTCAAGATCAGCCTGAGCAATATAGTTAAGACCCTGTCTCTATAAAAAATAGAAAAATCAGCTGGGATGATGGTGTGCGCCTGTAGTCCCAGCTACTGGGGAGGCCGAGGCAGGAGGATCACCCAAGCTCAGCCGAGGACTTTGAGATTGCAGTGAACTGTGATGATGCCACTGCACTCTAGCCTGGGTAACAGAGAAGGATGCGCTCTCAAAAACAGATATATAAAATATAGAAACAAAAAAGGCAGGTGGCCCAGACTTGCTTCTAGTCTACCTACTACATGTGGCCAAAGATCCAAAGGAGATAAAGAGGTCAAGAGAGGACGAGTCAGAGGGGAAATCCATAATTTAAATCTGGCCACACACAGCCTTCCAGTGACTCTACGGGCTGACACATGCTTGCAACATAGTTTCTCAAGAATTTCATATTTCTGCTTTATTCCTTTGCCAGTGTTTTACTGCAAATCTTTGACAAGGAAACTGAGGCTTAGAGAAGCTTCCCCAACCACAGGCCTCGTCCCTGGCAGGACCCACAACATCCGGTGGCCGGCCGAGTGCCCTAACCTGGAGCACAGGTGTGCCCATCTGGGGAAAGCCAGGCAACTGCTGTCAGTGACCTCATTAATAATAATGCCCTCACAGACTCCGCTTGGGAGGGCTGAGGCTGTACAAAGAGCAACAAGTTTATCCTGTAAAGTTGCCAAGGCAGGGCCAGATGTTTCTGATACAGAGGAAAAAAACGAGCTAGGGGCGGGGGGGGGGAGACACACAGCAGAACGTGGGTTTCAGTCTCTGTCCTCAGAAAGCCTGCTGACCAAAGGTAACATCTGTGCTACAACACTTGCTTGAAATGCGACAAGCAGGACCTTCCTGGGGGCTGCCATGCCACCCCAGGGAGATGCCGGCTCTGACACACCCTGGCCTCACATGCCTGGGGCGGGGTTGTGGGGGTGTGGAGCCGACCAGGGAGACATACATACAGGCCACTCCTCCAGGATCCTGTTGCACCGTTGCGAGTCACAGGGTTTCCTGTTCTGCCAGTTCTCACTCTCAGCTGCATCAAGTTACAGCCAGGCAGACCTCAGGCAGCAGCACCTGTCAGGGGTTCAGGAGATGGGCATTTGGGGTGCCCGGCCCAAGGTCCTTGTCCTCAACATTCTGTTCTGACTGCAGGGCAGCGGTGATACATCCCAGATGCACGCACCCCCGGCACAGTTCACTCACCAGCAGATACTGACTGAAAACCGAGTGTGCCGGGGCTGGGTGCTGGGGAGACCAGCAGAAAGGAGACACCAGCCTCTGCCAGCAAGGGGCTTGGTCTATGAGAGGGAGGTAAACATGTTGCAAACTGAAAGTAAGGGCAGACAGCAGGCAGTTTTTTAACTGTAATAAAATAAGGACTTACAATCATTTAAATCACACACATCAATCCAAATCTGAGGAGTATTTGTCTTCCAAAGGTTAGAAACATGTATGTGTTGGCCCTGCTGCCTAGAATGTTCTCCTCTGACCTAACAAACTCCCACTCGCCCTCCAAGGCCCAGCACAAATGGCCTCTCTCCGGCCAGTGCTGACATGCACTTGACACCTGTGTCTTTCGTTCTCACTGGTCCCAGAGGACTGAAGGCACTGGCTACATGTACCCAACTTCAAATTTGTGATGCCAGCAGCTATCTCAGTACTTGAGATACAGTAGGTGCTCAAGAACCCTTTGTATGATCACACACAGCAGCTATGGGAATGCCAAAGAGAGGAGACGGAAGAGTAGCCTGGCGAAGGGGGAAGAGCTGGCTACTCCAGACTGACCAGGTGCTGTGTCTGATCTTGCGCTTCAGGCCTGCGCCCTCACTGCCCAGGATCCTGGCAACAGCGTCATTTCCTCCCCATCTACCTGGCTGCCCTGCCTAGTACACTAGGTTCCCTTGAGGTCAGACTCTGCTTTCCCCTGGACAAGCCCTGCCAGGGACCAGAATCTGGCCCTGAGCCTCTTGTCCCACGGTGGCATCTGAACCCCTCACTCCTGTCTGCTGCCAACTGTCCACCTGCTGGACCAAATCCCTCTGGGTCTGTCCCTCTGCTCCACGTCCCAGACCCAGACCCTCCCAGTCTGCTCCACCCACCCATCCACCCCAAGATCACACCCATCATAGGCAAGGCACCCATCTGCATTTCCTTCCCCAAGATAATCTCAGTTTATACCAGTGGTAGTGGCATAACTATTAACAGTGCCTTCTTTCACTTGCAAAAGTGGCCCAGTTTGGACAAGAAATTACAGGGTCCCCTAGCCCACAAGGCAAATTCTGCCTTTGCTCTTGGGGAACCCATACCTAAATGATTAAAGTCCACAAATGGCATTTAAAGGGAACATGATAGGGATTGGCAAACTGGGTTCCAGATCTGGGGCTTACCCTATGTGAGCTTGGACTGGTCCTTTAGTATACAGCACCTGATTTCCTTAACTGTAAAATACAGGGTTTGGACTACATGATCCCAAAGGTCCATTCTCAGCTGAAACCTGACTCATAACCCCATAAACTGAAACACAACACAGTTGTCCTGAGCAGCTTTATGCTGGGGGTTAAAGGCAGCCACTCTGGAGTCACATTGCCTGGGACTGAATTCCAGCTTTTCCCCTGAGCAAGGAACTGTCCTGCTCTGTGCCCGGCCTCTGCATCTGAATAATAGATGATGATAGTGCCTACACTGGTGGGCAGCCTGGGTTACCACAAACAGAGCTGATGGGACATGTAGAATAAAGCTATATTCTGTTTTGTTTTGTTTTTTTTACAGAATATAGCTTTATTTATAGAATCTTGCAAATAAAACATTTATAGTCCACATAAGATAGTTTTCTTTTCTAATTTCTGCTCATAACACCTGAGTTATTTTTTAAAAAATACTGTGATGAAATTGCAGAACTGTAAAGGGAAATATGAACAATAAAATCCTAACCACTCTTACAAAAATCAGACTTCTTTTAAAAGCAGCATACTGGCCGAGCGCGGTGGTTCACACCTGTAATCCTAGCACTCTGGGAGGCTGAAGCGGAAGGATGGCTCAAAGTCAGGAGTTTGAGAACAGCCTGAGCAAGAGCAAGACCCTGTCCCCACTAAAAATAGAAAGAAATTAGCTGGACAACTAAAAATATATAGAGAAAAAATTAGCCGGGCATGGTGGTGAATGCCTGTAGTCCCAGCTACTCGGGAGGCTGAGGCAGGAGGATTGCTTGAGCCCAGGAGTTTGAGGTTACTGTGAGCTAGGCTGACACCACAGCACTCTAGCCCAGGCAACAGAGGGAGACTGTCTCAAAAAAAAAAAAAAAAAAAAGGCAGCATATACCATCTCTTTTTGGAAGACAACCCAAACAGAGAAATCTTTTTTATAAACTCAAGCTGAAGGACCAGTGAGGTATAGCTCCAAGTTGACACTAGACACAAAACACCTTTAGGGGTGAGGACAGTGGCAACCTGCCCACCAGTGGTGAGGTGAGAAGTGGCAGAGGCCCTGTCCCTGGCTTAGGGATCCTGCATTGGACATACTTTCCTTGCAAACATTAGGAGATGGGCCATCCAGAAAAAGCCAGGGGTGAGAAAAGTCCTCAAAACAACTCAGGACTTTACTTAAAATTCTAATACATACAAACATTTAAAAATCAAAAAGAAATTGCCACATTTCCAAATCATAAGGCAAATCTGTTGCCAGTGGCAACTTACAATCAGTCTGGCGATCTGAGTGACTCCACCCCTCCTAAACTCTGACTGGGACTGACCTCTGCTCCAATTACAGTTTAAAGACAATTTCTTTTTGAGGCAGCTGTCTATGAAAGGAAATTTCTCAAGTTAATATAGGTATGCATAAACAGGGTAAGCACCCTGCTATTTCATATTTTATTTTTCAATGTATTAAAGATTAAATTTTTGAGCTCATCTCCTACACTTGAAACTCTAACTTAGTATTCTACTCCCAGACAAAGGGTACTTTTAGGGAATGACAGGATCTATAGGGAATGCTAAAATTATCAATGTAATACATCAATGTGAGTTCAGTAAAGCAACACCTGCCAGAGTCTTAAGCTTTGAGTGTTATTTTCTGGAGCTCCTGAAAGCAGTTTGAGAAAAATAAAACAGAAAAGATGAAGCATCATTCTGAAACAATAACGACAACAATAATAATATAAAGAGTTAGATTCCAACATTTAAGAAATTGGTTCTTTGCTAAAACTGGACCATAATCCTATCAGGATTAAATATCAGTCCTGATATTTAGTCTAGAATCTTGATCACTGAGGTTTTCTTCCTTCTTCAGCCTATTCTTGAATCTATCCCTATTCTTGAATCTATCCAAGTCAATAGGCAAGATAAGGAGAAAAACTTATAAAGCAGTTTTCCTGCTCACGTTCTTTTCAAGAATATTCCTGATTTGAGGGATGTTTCCCAAGAAGAAAAAACAAAACAGATGCTGCTTTTAATTACTGAGAGTGGACAGTTTTTCTGTGCAAGACAGGTGTTGGCAATGAACCAGTACTCTTGTCAGTCACGCACACAAATCAGTCTGTGAACATGGCCCCTCGGCTGCAGCTGTGGGCACCACTGAGAAAGGCTTCTGGAGAGAGTGGCTCCTCAAAGTGGCTAAAGAATCTCACATGATCAATATGATAATAAATCAATTCACCCAGTGAACCTGGAGATTAGCTGCCCTTGAAGCCAGAGTTCTGAGGAGAGGGCCCAGGTTCTTCATGATGAACGCAAGATGCTGCCCTTCCTTTCATCCTCTTGGCAGACCTCAACCATCTCAGAGAACATATCAGCCACAGATATACACAAAAACATTCCTCCAGCCATCGCAAAAATCCACTTGGCAGAGAATGGCTACAGGCCAGAATGCCGAAGGCCAAATCCACATAGTAGCAGCAGCAGAAAGGAAGGTGGAGAGCTTGCTGCATGCTCATCCCAGCATTGAGCAGGATGACAAAGTGTCCCAGCTCGTGCAAGAAGTCCTCACCGAGGATGGCCATCAAGTCCTCACAGAGGATGGCCACAGAGGATGCTGAGGCCTTAGAAAAAGGACACGGTGAAGGAGGTACTAATGGCCAGGCCATCAATGAAATTGTGGAGGTCATCACTTAGGGCCATGATCCAGGCCACAGTGCCAATGAGAGAGTAGCAGACACCTTTTAGCCAGTAACAGGTGCTCTGGGAAGCCTGCAGGCCCTGCACAGAGAGACTATGACTATGACTTTCTCATCCATCACGGGGCTTTGCCCTCTAGCTCCCTGTTGCAGAGTTGAGGAACTGTGTGGTCCAGACCCCTACTCTGCAGCTTCTCTGTCCTGCCCTCCTCCTGCTCCTTCTTGGAAGGCAGCAGAGGCATAATGGCTATGTCTGTGGTGATGCTCATTTTTCTCCTTAAGAAGCATCTTCAAGATCTTCTCTGTGAAAAAGGAAAGATAAAAGTCACCAAACAGCACTGCAGACTTCCACACATAATAATCTTCCAGAGGGTTGAAACCAAAAGCCTCAGGGATGAACTGGAAGAGGGCGCTGGAGTAGAGGGTTCCAATCACCAGAGCTAGGAAGTAGAGCAGCAGCCTCCTGTAAAAGGTCGACTTCGCCAGGGGCACCACGCTGGCCCCCATGAGAGAGCTGAGGGAGATGACGGCCATACAGAGGGGACTGTACCCCCACACTTCCACTGCGCTCAGCCTCCTCTCTTCCGTCTGCTCATTCTCCCCATTTTCCTGGTTCTTGGAGGTGCAGGCCTGGGAGTCCAGCTGCCGAAGGATGGCGGGGGGTAGAGGGGGGAGCCGGGGAGCCGCACGGAACTCCTGGAACTCACTCCTCCTGATCCGCGACCAGTCACTGAAATTGTGGGCACCAAAGAAGTCTCCGGAACCAAAGCACGGCGAGAGGTTCCTCTGGCCATGCACAGGCTGGGTGACATTCTTCCGGCCCACTCCCACATGCAGGTGGCTGAGCAGGGCCTTCAGTGGCTGCAGTGTGAGACTGTCAGCCACGCCATAGGATGCACCAGATCCTCCAGGAACGCAGAGGCGCTGGTAGCTGGCAGCGCGAACCCCGAGCCTCAGGAGCAGCTCTCCCTAAGCTGAGCAGGGCCAGCAGGAGGCTACTGTGGAAGGCTGGGTGCAGCAGCTTCACGGCGTCCAAATCAGCCTAGAGCTCCGGAGGACCGCAGCCACCCCGCGCAGCCTCCCCCACAAGACCCCGGGTTGCAGGATCAGCTCAGCCCTGCACCCAGCGCCAGAGCGGCGTCCCTGCGTCCCTGCGTCCCTGCGTCCCTGCGTCCCTGCGTCCCTGCGTCCCTGCGCCCCTGCGCCCCTGCGCCCCTGCGCCCCTGCGCCCCTGCGTCCCTGCGTCCCTGCGTCCCTGCGACCGGCCAGAGACAGGAAAACTTGAAAGGCAGCAGGAAGAGGAGGTCCTTCAAATAGTAAAGAAGGAAAAGTGGCACCTTCAAATGCCCTCATTTAATCCTAATTAAAGCTACTAGATAGTTTATCTGGCTTCATTCCTTTATCAGAAAATACGGAGATGCCAGAAGGGAGAGGCTGGGAATAAGGCCTTTTAAGAACTGGGACCACCTCCAGGCCTCCAGGGCAGGAATGCTGAGGAGGGGCAGGAAGGCTGGGTGGGTGGGAGGTGGGTGGGCCCCAGGGCTCGTTACTCTGCTGGTTAACTCTGAAATGAGGTTTGGCCAATGTCTGTCCAGGGAAGGAATGTCTAGGAAATGCCTACCAGATCCACAGACAAAAGCACAAAATGTGTGACCACCCCTAGAAGGAGATAGCACATCAGGGAAAATGAGATTCTCTGTTCATAGGAAAAAGGGCCAAGCCTCCTGACTCGGATAAGACAAAGGCTGTTCAAGGAGTAGAGAGTGTGGGTCCCACACAGACAATCCCTTAGGCCTTGTCCAGAACCCAGGGCACCCCAGTGTCAGCAGGAGGGGACACACTCAACAGCCCAGAGTCTGTATATATAAACAGCAAAGAGCTCTCTGTTCAGGCCCAAGATGGCCAGGGAACCTCACCCCATGTGCCAAAAAAAGGTGAGAGTGGCTCTTCCCTTCAGTGACACTCCAGGGATCAATGGAGCCAAACTCGCCATGGCCTGGTCCTGTGACCTCAGCACAGGGCACCATGAATGGTTTCTCCAGTGGGAAGCCAGAGTGTGGGGCAGAGGTGAGGATGGAGGAGCAAGTACCTAAGTGGCAAACTCCACAGAAGAAAAATTCCCTAGTAGGCAGCCCGCAACTGCCCTTTGAAGCCTCTGCCCTCCTGGGGAAGTTACTGAGGGGAGGCTGGGTTAGGTTTCTCTGGCGAGAAGGAATTTCAATGCTGTAATCACTCAGCACTGTTGTGTCTCTCTCATGGCATCTCAAAGAGGATGCTTCAACCCAAGGTCTACCCATATGCAAGGTGTCCCAGAGACCCTCAAATGGCGGGAGGGCACTTCCCAGAGGACCAGAAGGAAAGCAAGTTAGAGGAAGAGCTCGAGGATGAGCCTCCTATGCCCAGAAAGGAGGTTTTACAAGTTGAAAGGGGCAGTAAGGACACTTCCTTCTTCCTTGGCTTCAGGAACTTCCCAGCCTTCTGCCTTCTGTCCTCTGATCCAATCCAACATCAGACAGACAGCACAAATGAGCCTGAACCCACATACCCTAAAAGGAGCCCTTGGGAATTATCCAAGTCAAAGTAGGGTCTCTTTTTGCTCCTGTCCAGATGGACAAGGAAGGAGGGCATCTAAGAGTGTGTCTTTCTTTATGGACAGATGCTCTTCAACTTACAATGGGGATACATCCCAAAGAATAAGTCAAAAATGCATTAACTACACCTAATTTACCAAACATCATACCTTAGCCTGGCCTACCTTAAACGTGTTCAGAACACTTACATTAGCCTACAGTTGGACAAAATCATTTAACACAAAACCTATGTTACAATACAGTGTTGAATATCTCATGTAATTTATTGAATACTGTACTGAAAGTGAAAAACAGAATGGTTGTATGGGTACCTGAAGTATGGTTTCTACTGAATTTGTATCGCTTCCACACCATCATAAAGTCAAAAAAACATTAAATTGAACCATCATAAGTAGGGAACCATCTGTAGCAATATTTAATACATAAAGTGTTGACTACATGTCAGGCACAGTTCTAAGAGCTTCACATATATTAACTCTCTTTCTCGTTAATCACTACAACTACCCAATTAAAGTATTATCTAAACAGTCTCTCCATTTTACAAGAGGAAGAAACTGAGGCCTAGAGAGGTTTAATAACTGGCCCAAGCTCACACTGCTTGTTATGCAGCAAGCCAGGATTCAACCCCAGGGAGCCTGACCCCATCTCACCGAGAAGCCTGTCTCAGTAACTGCTGGACTGTCCCTCAGTGGGTGTCACTGGCCCCTCTCTTCTGCTCCCCAGCCAGGGCAGCTTCTGAGCTCAGGTTCTGCCAATTCACATGCCTGCCTTGTTTGGAAGCCTAGCAGATGCCCAGCCTCCATGGAAACTCCAGCACAGCCAGGGTGCCATCTCCTGAGGACAACTCAGCAGACTTCTTTCCCGCTGGCTTCCTGGAGCACTCGCACTGCCCATTTTTTTGGCTGAGAACAGAGAAACAGCAACTGGCTCCTGCCCCCTGGAAACCGGCCCTTCAGTGAGAGACTGCAATGGACTGAAGACCTCACCTTTAATCATCTTTTGTAAAAGCCCATTTCCCACCATGACTGTCCCCTGTCATGCACACTGTTGAGACTGAGGGCTCTGGTCCCATCTGGGGCTCCTAACTCGCTGTCTGACCATGAGAGATACAATTTTTTTTTTTTTAGACAAAGTCTCACTCTGTCGCCCTGGAGAGAGTACAGTGGTGTCAATTGTAGTTCACTGCAACCTCAAACTCCTGGGCTCAAGTGATCCTCCTGCCTCAGCCTCCTGAGTAGCTGGGACTACAGGCATGCACTACCACACCCGGCTAATTTTTCTACTTTTTAGTAGAGATGAGGTCTTGCTCTTGCTCAGGCTGGTCTCAAACTCCTGAGCTCAAGCAATCCTCCTGCCTTGGCCTCCCAAAATGCTAGGATTACAGGCATGAGCCACCGTGCCTGGCCAAGAGATACAATTGAAAACTGAAGGGGGTAGGGGATGGATGGACCATGTTCTTCTAAAACAGTTTCTCAACCTCAACACTATAGAAATTTTGGGTCAGATAACTCCCTGTTTGGGGGGGGGGGGCCGCTACCCTGAGCATTGTGGGATATTCAGCATTAACCCTGGCCTCTACTTACTAGCATCTCACCTGCCTGTGACAACCAAAAATGTCTCCAGACACTGCCAAATTCCACTGGGGGACAAAAATCACTCTTAGTTGAAAACTACTGCCCTAAAGGAATAGTTTAAAAACACAGACTTTGCCCCTGTAAATTTGGATACGGTGCAAATTCTTTCTTGCTGTTTCTGAAAGGCTGGGACCAGCTCTCAAAAAAAATAAAATAAAATAAAATAAAATCGGCCCAAAATGTCAATAGCACCAAGGCTGGAGAAAATTGCTTTAGAAATAAGCAGAAACAGCCACTCCAGTGCAAGGAAGCATGGCACGTGATGCATAGAGCATGCTATTAAGACGCATCCAGCAAACTCTGGGATTTGATTTGCCCCTCACCCCCACTGCTTTGAAAAGGCAAAAGCAGACAACATACAGTGTTGGAAAACAAACCAAACTTGCTGACTTCCAAACTCAACAATGATAATGAGGAACCTCTTATCAAGAGCTGGTCTTTTAAACCTAAGTGTCTGAACAAAGGAAGCCAGTTTTCTGGGCCTCCCAAGTTCTTTCAGTACATCAGATTTCCTTACTGCAGTTGTCGCATTGTGACTTTCTGGTCTGTGCTGTTCTGATGCCCCCTGGAAAAGGACTCCCAACTAACCCCAAACTCCCCAGGGTGCTGGAAAAGTTCAACTTTGAAAAGTGATGTTTAAAAAAAAATGTTGGCTTTGGCTGGGCAGCTTCAGAGGGAATTTTAATTCATTCAAGGGTAAAGAAAAAAGTGCTTCTTAGCACTCTCTGAAACATAAGTTTAGAAATATAAAACAAATGGATGGTTAGCAAAAGCTATAAGGTATTGTTACTACTATCAGTTGTCTTCTGAGCAGGGCAAGGGACAGTATAATAAGGATACTAACACTTTATAAGTTGAACAAATGAGACAAAATTGTACCTGTCCCTGTCAATGTCAGTTTCCCCAGTGAAAATTAACCTAGATAAAAATAGTCTTATTAAGGTTTTAATCTGTAGCTTACTCTTGACACTTTAATCTCATACCTAGAGATTAATGACACACAATAGGTGTCCAAAATGTTCTTTGAGGTCACTAACTCTCCACCCACCCATGGTAATACACCCTCTTTTGACTTAGTGGCCATAAATTATCTTTTCCTGGAGTCTTATCTCTCTCCAGACAACAAAAAGTTTTATTAGTTTCTGTTTCTTGCATAGCACCCAGAGGGCCCTGCCCCCACAGTAGGCTCTCAAAAAAACATTAAAATTATTGGCTACCTTGACTGTTGGGGGTTCTGTTGAATCTTGGCTTCCAAGATATTCCCCTCAAGTCTGAGAGTTGAAGACCTAAGTGAGCTATCTATGTTACAAGATTCCAGTAAAAACGTCACCAGCCTACTTGTGTTAAAACAATTTGGTCAATGGCTAAAGGAAGGGATATACACCTCATTTCACTTCTGTGGTTAACCCTGACCCTCATTCTTAAGAGACAAAATCCTGTATCTTGTATATTAATTTACCTCAATTAATAAAAAAAAATCTTCTATCTCTTCATGCAGGACTTGAGCCTCGATTGCTGGAGGACAAGAAACTCCTCTCCCTCGCTCTGCCCCCTCAGGATCAGCTTCAGACCATGCTTTGCATGAAGGAAGCGCCCTGAGAACTGCCTTTCCCTCTAAATGTCCACCCACCCACCCCATCTCTTTAGCCCAGGACCAGCCTCCCCCCAGGTGCCAACCAGCCTCCTCCACTTTTTGCAGCCCTCGCTCCTTCATTCTTGCACTCACTGAGCAACCGGCCAGAGGCAGGAACTGTGGTGACAAAAGCAAAAAGCCAGGATACTCCTTGTCCTGGGGAAGGAACCCAAACTGAGAACTACCAACTCTAATGTATGACGGAATGAAACAAATGCCGTGCATGGTTCAAGCGCACTAATGTGGACACACAGGAAGGGGAGAAGGAGGTAGAAAGAAGGTTGAGAAA
This sequence comes from Eulemur rufifrons, assembly GCF_041146395.1. Classification (NCBI taxonomy): domain Eukaryota; kingdom Metazoa; phylum Chordata; class Mammalia; order Primates; family Lemuridae; genus Eulemur; species Eulemur rufifrons. The sequence goes on from NC_091001.1 coordinate 56,905,577, forward strand.
GGAGACAGCATTTGAGCTGGAAAGGGTTAAGTGGGAAAAAGCCAGGCAGTGTTGAGGTCTGCAGAAAGGGCAAGGGATAAAGAACCTAGTGTGAGCAGGCATGACAAAGGAAGGGCAATTAACCTCTCTGGGGAATGAAAGTCTGGAGAGGAAGGTGAGGCTAAGATGAGGGTAGCATCAGGGGGCATTCAGTAGCCAATGCAGAGTTGTAGAAGCCTTCTGAAATGACCCAGTCTGGCTCGAGAAAGACTAGAAACAGGGAAATCCTTAAGAGGTCTCTGAAGTAGCCCAGAGACCAGTCAACCAAGTCAGAAGGGAAAGTTGGTAAAAATGAATCCAGGGCTCTCAGCTGGAATAGCCAGAGGGTACTAACTAGTGCCATTGATCAAACCAGCAGGACAGCTAGTTCCATTTGTGGGCATATAATGGGTGGGAGTGCTGCCAGCATCCATGAGTGGACACAGGCAGAGCCTAAGAGCCCACTAATGTTCCCTAGAGGCAGACAAGTATGTGATCAAGAGCACAGTGCTCTCTGGAGCCAACTGCATGGCTTCAATCCCCCAGCTCTTACAAAAAAAGCTAGTGACCCTGGGCAAGTTACTCTAGGCCTCAGTTCTTCACCAGTAAACCAAAGATGCTGATAACAATAGCACTCACCTCATGGGGTTGTTGTGAATGCAAATAAGCTAATACATGTAAAGGGCTAAGAGCCAGGTACACAGTAGATGCTGTGTTTGCTTGAATTCCAAAGTGTCAGTTGGCAAAAGGTGAGCAAATAACCCCGTATTCTCATCTCTCATGCCACGAAACACTGTGCTTGTCCATCAGAGACAAGTGGTCCCACTGGGAAGCTAAACCTAAGCCTTCCATGTCCTCAGACTATAACCCAGAATATATAAGGTGATGTTTTCACAAATGGATTTCAGAAGAGTCCAAATCCAAAGGCCTTTTCAAGAGACTGTAAAATTAAACTCAGTCTTCATCATTCTCTCCTAAATCTTCCCTCCAGCAGCAACTCAGAAAGATGCTTCCAAGATATTCTGATTCTCTTCCTATTTCCTATCTAATTGCAGCCGGAATCCAGCAGCTTTGCTCACCTAAGCCGAGAGCCTAAGTAAGTTACAGGTTCTTACACCTAATGAGTTAAAGGCCTGATTGATTCTGTCCCCATTGGTAACTTAGAGGAAATACACCCACGTGTCTCAGGGACATGCCACAGGCTGAAAGGTGGCTGCAAGGGTAGAAAAAAGAAGCTGACAGGAGCGATGATTTCACATTGTTGTGCTTAATCATCACAAGCCCATAAGTGGACAAGACTGCTGTTATCATCTGAATTTTACAAAAAGAAATGGGTTGTCCAAAGAGATTAAGGGGTCTGGGGTTAATGAGTCACAGACAGGGATTAGAACTCATTTCCAGATACCTTGGCTAATGCTCTTTCCACTCTGGGACCAAAGAGATGACCTCCATTCCAAGACAGAGAGTGATAAACCTCCACGGAGTTTCCAGTCCTAGTGTCTTCCTCTGGATTGGGAACAGTAAGTTTATACAAGAATTCAAATGTCCTGGGGGTGATATACAACTGAGAAGACCTTGCTGGGATTACCCAATGGACCCTCCACCTTGTATTTTGGGTCTTGCCAAGATATGATAGCCTTCCCTAAGAGTTAATCTTGGAAGTTGAGAAGTTGCCAAGACTCTGCTCGCTCAAAGACACGTTCTTAAATAAACTGAATTAAAGTGTAGAGCCACATCCCAGGAATGAGTGAGAGTAACAGCCCGTTTACAAACATGGCAAAACTCAAGTCAACCAGCCGCCCTCTGCTCCCTCCTCCACTCTGAGGCTGGGCAATGTTTTATTTGGAGGCTCATCTGCCATCACTATATCAAGATGGTAACCCGTCATCCTCTCCTTTGCCCTCAGGACCGCCAGAATGGGAATACGGGCAGGTTGCCCCACACAACGATAATGTCAAGACATTTTCCCAAAAATGTGTTCCCACCAGACACTGAAATTTCAAGCATGTAATTGAGCAACGCTCAGTCATTGCCTCACAGCTCTAAAACAACCCCACCGCCCCTCCCCAGCTCATCTCTCTCCCTCAAATCCTAGCCAAGGCTCAGGCCGTGAGCCAATCCCTTAATCCTGGGCATTTCAGAAACTGAATTCTGAGAGCGCCCCAGGCCCAGGCCCGGCCCCGGCCCGGCCCCATACCCACCCCCATTCCCCGAGGCAGGGAGAGTGAAGTTCCCTGCGGAGCCCTAGGCGCTTTCTTATGTAAATGACGCGGCGGGGCGAAAGCTCCGGTGTCGGGAGCTGCTGAGAGCTAGGTGGGCACGGACAGGTCGGGGCCTAGGGCAGGGAAGAAGCCCGCTTTCGGAACGACAAAACTCTCAAGGAATCTGGGAATGAGGTGCTGACCTTCTCTGAGTAACTCTTAGGAGGAAACTATAAAGTAACAAAATCCTCCCCGACTCAGAGGCTGGCCCTGGGGACGCGAGGCGGGGAGGTCCCGGGGCAGATCTGGGGTGGGGGGATGGATAAACGCCCCTCAGTTCCGGGCGCCGCAGTTCCGGGAAGGGGGCGCGGCGGGAGGAGTTCCTCTGCCTCCTTTCCTTCTTCCCCTGTCAGCTTCTCCTCAAGCCCACCCCCGCAGGGCCGCAAGGGACGAGAAGGGGAACGGCTTGTCCCCTAAACGCGGTCCTTAAGCGCGCAGGAGCTGCCTGGCAGCTCCACGCGGCAGCGGAGCCTCCTCCCCCGGCCACGATTCTCCCCACGTGCTCTCGCCGGAACTCCGGCTGCAGAAGGGGGGCTGCTCCCACGTGGACCCAGCAATCTCGGACTACGTGCCGGGTGACCCGCCCCTCTAGAAACCAGAGAAAAAGGGGGAGGGGGAGAGAGCGCGAGCGCGCGCAGGATGGCAGGCAGGGGGAGAGCGGACGGCGCGCGAGCCCCGGCGCCTCGCACGCGCGCACACGCCTGCGGGTGCCTAGCAGACGTGGCTCTTCGCGCCCACGAGTTTCCCGGCTACCCAGACTTTTTCCGCGTCCTCGGCCCGGAATGGGGGGAAAGGGGGTTCCCGCAGGGTAAAAGGAGGGGAGTCCCGGAGACCACGCAACTTTTATCGGAAGCAAGCCAACTGCCCCCGCCCGCGCTGACTTACCTTCTGCACTTGGTCATGGTTGAGCTCCGTGAAGAAGTAGGCGAGCAGATGCGAGGCGATCATCTTGTCGCGGCCCGACGGCGCCGAGTTGGGAAACGGAGGCGGGAGTGTGTGCGGGGGAGGCGGGCGGCACGGTGCGACCGCTTTGTATCCGCGCTTGGCGGCCGGGCCGGGAGCCGAGAGTCTGGGCGGCACACAAAGAAGGCTAACGGCGTAGGCGCGCCCGGCTAGAGAGGGTCTTGGATCTCTAGAGACAGGTTTTTGGAGTCACAACTGCTAGAAGGCTCCTAAGTATCACTCCCGGCGACGTGTCCGGTTGTCCCACTTAGAGACGCTAACTTCAGCCACGGGATCACTAAGGCTCAACTTGAGAAGAATCGCAGCCTGGCTCCACTAGGGCGGTCGGACCTCTGGAGCGCCCACGCGCGATGCTCCGGCCGACAGATCTTCTTAGCTGGGTGACACAGCGTTGCTAGCGGCGGCCCTGGACTCCTGCGCTGGAGTTTGGTGCAACAATGTGGCTTATTGAGGGGCTGCCGGCTCGCGGGCCGCTGGGTCAGTGACGTGCGCACGCCCATTGGCTGCGCGGAGAGGGTGTGTGCACCCGCGGGCCGCCCGCCGCCGCCGTGCAGCCAATCAGCGCGCACGGCCCGCAGGCGCGGCCGCTCAGACACCCGAGCCGGCCGGCTGGGGAGGCGCGCCGGGGCGGGGGGCGGGGCCGGGCGTCAGGGATGGGACGTGTGGTCCGTGGCAAGAGGCTGGGGCGGAAAGGCGCATGAGCCACCGCCTCGTCAGGTTCTGCCATGGGTGGGGGGTGCGTGATCGCGGACCCAGGGTGTGAGGTGACTGGAAAAACTGGTCACTGGACCAGCACACGCCCTGTGAGGAGAGACACCATGTGGCACCTTGGAATCATGTGAGGGGCTCCCATTGCCCGGTCACAAGTCTGAAGCATCCTAGTTCTTACCTATTGTGGCACAACCCGTCCGTGCAACGCTCGTGCAAAGTGAACGCCTTAGCTGCTGCTTATTCTGTACCAGGCAATACGAAAGTGGCCCATTTAACTTACACAGCACTGATAGGATGTGGGTTTTACTAACCTCGTTTTGCAGTGAGGAAACTGAGGCACCGGGCCGTTAAAAAAAACGTGCCCAAGGTCACAAAGCTAATAAGTGGCAGATGGGGAAAAAAGAACCATGTCCGTCTGACTTTAAGGCTCTATTCTCTTCTCCATTTTTCTATCCCGCCGCTCTAAGAGCCAGGGAAGTGGAAGGCAGGAGAGGAGCATTGTCTGCAGCTCTGGGACTGACGCCTGGGTGAAACGGGGTGGATCGTAAGTGTGTAACTGGCTCAGCCTGGACGTGTGTGGGATGGGGTGGGGTGAGGCTTACAAATGCTGAGAGGAGTAGGAGCCACAGCCACAGCTAATGCCTGGCACCAGGCTCCACAGATAGATGGATGAATGGATGGATAGATAGATAGGTAGATAGGTGGCAAGAATGAAATGCTGGCTTTGGCAGACACAAATTGATGCCGGTGGAGAATGATAAGCCTGGTCATTGAACAGGTCACAATGGAGGGAAGGTGAAGGTCTGCCTCATTCTACTGAGGAGTTTCTCTTTCTCACAAATAGCAGGTACTATCCACAATGTGTGTAGACTTATTATACAAGTAATAAATGCTTGTTGTTGAAAAATAATAATGTACGGATAAACAGGAAAAAACAAACAAAAACAGGCTCTCAGCAAACTTCTTGAAAGCTATGTACCCTTGCCAGATACACATCCTCACCCCTCCTCCTCTGTACTTGTCAGGACTGGGTCCAAATTGCTTTTGCCGTAGTTACCATAAGGACCTACATGTTGACAAATCTTGTGTTCTCTTCTCTTCCCTGCCCTTGTCTTACTCTGCCTGTCAGGGATGTTGGGGACAGTCGATCACCTCCTCCACCTGGACACACCTTCCTCAGTCAGAGCAGGGATGGTGCGCTCTGCTGGTCTCTGGCTACCCTTGCTCCCCAGGCTCCTCAGACCCTGTTTTCTCTATTCGTAAGTGCAGGGGTACTCCCGGCTGAACTGATTACATTTTGTCCCTGGGTGATCCCTCCCAGCCCTGTGACTGTTAGGTCATCTACACACTGATGACTCACAAAAGTAAATGTACAGTGAGGACCTCTCCCAGAGCTGCAGACCTGTTTCTCCAACTGCCATTTGTCACCTCCACTGAAGTGATTAGCATTGCACACTTAATATGTCGAAAGCTGAACTCAACTTTTCTTCCAAAATCTTTTCCTTCCCAGTTATCTCAGCAAATGGCATCACCATCCACCCTAAGTCATCCTTGATTCCTTCCTGCCCCTCCCCATCACATCCAGTCACTCCATCAGCAAGCGGTCTCCTCTGCCTGTAACACAGACCCTGTACCTGCCCACTTCTCTCCTGTCCTTGGACACCTCCTATCCATGCCACCAACAACTCAGCCACAGCCCAGGCCACAGTGTCCTACCTTGGGCCCCCATTTCCATGCTTGCCTCCCTTCCCGTGGACTCCTATAATCTCTTCACTCAGAAGCCAACTGACCTGTTTAAAATGTAAACCAGACTATGTCTTTCCCTGGCTCGAAGGCATTTGATGGCCTCCAATCTTAGAAGAAAATTCAAAATCCTGGGCGTGACCACTAAGTCTTTTGCCTCCCTCTCCACCCTGTCCCATAAGACTTTCCCCAGTACTGCTCAGCATTCCCACTGGCATGCTTTCCTCAAAAACGCCAGACTCTTTCCCAACCAAGGGCCTTTGCTCATCCTTTTGCTTCTATCTGAAATATTTTTCTCCAGACCTGGCTCCAGCTGACTCTCTCATTGAGGTTCAGCTCAGATGTCACCTCCTCAAAGGGCTTTCCTCTCACCAGTTTATCTCAAGTATTCCCCAAGTCACTATCACTTGGCACTGATAGAGTTCCTATTTATGCTCTATATGTTCCTTCTCTCTTCAGTAGAATGTGAGCTATATGAGGGCAGGGTCTGCGTCTATGTTGTTCTCTCATATTTTCAGTGTCTAAAATGGTGCTTGTCACATGGCAGGCATGCAATAAATATTTATTACAAGAATTAATAGAAGAAATTTTAGAGATAACTGTTGTTCACATTTTGTATAGCAATACACATGCATATAGAGAGGGAGTGTATAGTATTTCCCAAATCTTTTCCCACCTCTCTGTCTACCCTGGTTCACAAACTCAGAATCTCTCACCTGGTTACCACAGCCTCATAACTGTGCTTCCCTCTTTGGATATAGAGACACCATCGGTGTTAGATATCCAACAGAGATTCTTAAAGCAGAAAGTGGTGTAATCAGATTTGCTTTTGTGGGGCAATAGCTGCCCTCCATGTGGATGGGGAACAAGAGATCGGGGAACAAGAGGTCAGGGACCAGAGGCAGGAAGAGGCAGAACTTGTGAGACAAGACTAAGTCCCAAGCCAAGATGAGGGTGGAGCAGGGTTATATGGGTTTAGATGTTGTGAAGTCTGAGATAGAATTGATGACTTTGGCTAGGAGCAAGGGATGCCTGCTGCCTAGAAACACTTGGAAATTCATTAGCCCAGTGCTACAAAACCCATCATCCCCAGACAGGTGGGACGAAAGCCAGAAGGGTCGGGTCAGCTACGATTCCTTCTCAACGCCATACTTTTAGTACCTCTTCTCCACTCCCCTCTCTGGTCCTATTTCATGCAGACTAGAGAATAATCACAAGGTTCCTTAAGTACATATTATCTCTTAGGAAGTTCTCAATAATCCAGGGAGGTGGTTGGAGTAGGTATTACAGACCCCAATTCATACACGACAAAACAACGGGAGATACCCACACAGGCTGTGGCTTGTTTCTTTGACTTTTCTGGCTCTAAACTCCATGTCTGGAGTTTATTATTTATTAATTCTCAGATATCTCTCTACCTCTCCCTCTCCCCCTCTCTCTCTCTTACACACACACATATTGAAGAGTGAAGAGATGGCATGTACTTTATACTCCACCACTTCAGGAAGGAAATCAATCAGCAAGTATTTATTAAACCCTTATAATGTTCAGGACATTCTGCTCAGAGTAAAATACAAAAAGAAAATGTGGTTCTTGCCCCTGGGGGATTAACTGTTTAGTCAGAGATATAAAGCTAACACATAAAACAAATATTACAGTATAGAAAAGTGTATCAATAAGAGCCAGCGTGTTTGCATCTCTATACATGATGGAGTTTTGGAGGAGGAAGAGGCAGAGCCACAGGCCAGAGTCGGCCAAGGGTGGTCTGATGGATGCAAATGCCAGCTTTCTGATCTTACGCCAGGCTGGTGCTGGCGCTGGTATCACATAGGACTGATCTGAGGCTGGCCAGTGGGCTTCAGGAAGCTGTCCTGGGAAGAGACCACTTTGCCAAATGACCCCCAGCTGCCAAATATTCCTTTTTCTAATTAGGATTTACCAAGTTTGCAGCATTATCATAAGTGATGGGATTACACAAAAAAGATTAAGACTGAGGGTGAGTCTGCCCTGAGTGTAAATACTTATGACTCCTTACATCCTATTATCTTTAAAATTGGGTCCTAATGGTCTGGATAATCCCTTTTGTCTCATAGTTCAATTCTAATGTATGAATTTGAGGGATTGGGAAAGAAAGGCATTTGAACAGCAGCTAAAATAGAAAAATGGAAGCCACAAGTTTACACAACAACCTCCTTTTATCTGTCCAAGTTGCAAACAGAATCCATTCAAGCCAGTTTACAAGGAATAAAAAAGTTCATTGAAGAATAATAAGTCACTTGCAGGATCTTCAGGAGGGCCAGAGATCAGCTGACCAGAAATCATGCCCAAGTTCTACCATCAAACTCTGCCAGTGGAAATGCTATTGCTATGGCCACTGGGTTGGCATCTCTGACTATACTTCTGAAGCTAGGCATGGGATGCTACAGCCAGGACAGGCCACAGCCACCTTTGGCAGCTGGATGTCTGTCTCTCAGCACTCTTGGATAGACAGAATTCTGCATAGCACCTCCGTCTTTATGCTGTCTACTTCCAAACTGACATTTTGTAGCTGGTTGTCAGAACTTGGATCACATGCCCATGTCCTACTGCAAGGAAATCTGGGAAACTGAGCCCCGAGAGTGAGGATTCATAAGGTAGAAACATCCCAAATCATAAGAAAGATGTTCAAAGGGACTGGAAAATCCCAAAGCTTGATAAACATCCACCACATTTAACAGTCACTGAATGTGTTACACTGCGAAGTTAAAAATGTCCTTGAACAAACTGGCTTTCTAAAATCCAAAATACATCAAAAAAGATTGACAAATAGGACATCTGTACTCAATGGGAGTTAGGGGGAAAGCAGTCAGTAAGCAAATCAACGGCAGGAAAACTGACTATAAATGAATTTTCATGGAACTGAATAGTTCATCCTCTTCACACACAAACTATAACCTAGCACCTGTCCACAGATGCATTCAGTGTCACAGTAGATAAGGAAAAGACCACTATGGAATATTGCCAGGGGTCCCCTCCCAGGCCATCCCAAATATGAGGGCTGATGTGTCTGACCCTCTCATCCTGATGGGCATGGGGCCATATGTATTTCCCTTGAACAGTTTGCCTGAGAAGGACATGGTGGCATGCTGAGGCTGGCATGGGAACACAGCGTGGTCCTGGGCCTTTCTGAGCCCTGATTTCCTCTTCAACAAAGTGGAGATCATGGGATGGAATGTGCAAAACTTTCAGTTCAGAGCCTGGTACCTGGGAGATCCTGAATACCAGTTTTCTAAACACATTGTCCATAATATCAAGTCCTCTGTGCAATAAGAACTCAGTGATTCAAAAAAGTTCCAAGTGGCAGGAACGGCAAATGTGGAGTCTCCAGGATATGGGAGAGACTGGTTTGTTCCAAATGGAAACACAGTGCTCTGGTTTAGAGAGATGATTTCAGCAGGGAGGAGGCTGGACACGTAGACAGAGCTCAGCTGAAAGAGAGGTAGGTAACAGGATCCCATCGGGGCTTAAAGACAAAGCGCCTGGGCTGGAAGCAATTTGGAGGGCAGATTGGTGGGGAGTGAAACTGGAGTCCTGAGAAAGGATGCTTGAAGGCCTCCACTAGCCTTACAGCAGAAGGGCAGAGAAGAGGGGAAAGAAGCGAAAAAAATATAAGAAGTAGCCTGAACGGAACATGAGAAGTTATTGAATATGATGGGTAGAGAGTGGCGGAAGACTCCAAGAAAATGCGTCTCACCCCTGCTGCTCTTTGGAACAGCGTGTACCAAGGGGTGGGGGCAGTTAACCCTGGTACAGGCAGTGAGGTGTGCCTTGCTATAGAGAATTTATAAACAATAGCAGAATAGGCTTTAGTCAGTCTAATTTTTTTGTAAAAATCACCATAGGTTGGCAATTCTAAACAATAGCAATGACAAAATGTTCCTTGCTGGATTATAGCCACCTGTGCCCAGGGTACCCCTCCCTTCCTGCTCCTTGGAGACTTACTCTGTTAGAACCACCTAAAGAGCCTTTAACAATCCTGATGCTGAATTAAAAATCAATAGATGTTAATGGCATATTTTCTTCCATTATAACAGTGAACAAAAGATAAAATTCCAGGGAATTTCAACTGTTCAAGGAACTCGGAAGAAAACTAGAACAAGTAGGGAGGACTACAGGACTTCACGAATATCACTTCCTTTTAGGCTAATCTGTAAATTGTCAATGCAATCCACCTAAAGATAATAGATTTTTAAAAAAAATAAACAGGCTGATTCTAACATTGATATGGAAAAGCAAACAAGTAGGGCTAACCCTCAAATTCCTGCAAACCATGGCAAGAACCTTGTTCATTTGCTTTTTGAATATTAGGTTGGTAATGTCATTTCTAAAAAAGACTAAAAACCTAAATGCCTTAAGAGAAAAGATCCATAAAGAGTCTTTATTGAGCAAAGTCAAAAGACAGCCTAGACAAAAATATATATCAAATACAAAGGGCTCATTTTCCTACTATAGGAGGAGATTCTTCAAATTATTAGGAAAAAGAAATCCAACCCATGGGTAAAGGACACAGATAGACAGTTAACAGGAAAAGAACAAATGGCTGTTTCATATATAAAAAGATGATTAGCATCACCCAGAATAATGAAGATGCAAATTTAAAATATACTGACATACCAGTTTTTGCCCATTAACTGGACAAAAATCAAATAATGATATACCCTACCATGGGGAAAGAGGCACTCTTTAAAGTGAACAGATTTCCCTGAGAGGAAATGAAATTCATGACACACTGTTAAGCCCCTTTACTTATCCTAGTCTTCTGAGTTCCTTGTACAGTTTGAGTTCCTAGGCATTTTGTCTTTTTGTTCACTATTATAATGGACAAATACATTGCAGGTGGGAGAATTCAGCCTCCATGAGGTCAATTCCACACTCTGTATTAATTACAAGTACACCTGCCCCTTGACCCAGTGATCCCATTTTTCTTACAGGTATACCCACACATGCTGGGTATACCCACTGCAACATCCTTTGCCACAGAGACTGGGACCAACCTCAATTCTATCCTCTGGGGACTGGTTAGATAGAGTAGAGCACATCCACACAGTTACTTGGCAACCATATAAAAAGAAACAAAGAAGCTCTAAGTATGAATGTAGAATGATCTGCAAGATACAGTTAAGTCAGAAAAGCAGGTTGTAGAATCATGTGCATAGAAAGTAACCACTGGTGTATAAAAAGTAACTTAAAATAAAATAAACATATACTTGAGCATAGCCGTAAACTATCCTCTAGGTAGAAGAACTGGGGAACTGAGAGACAGGCGTGGGAGAGAGACTTTAATGTATAGTCTTGTATCAGGTGCAAGTATTATCTATTCTCAAGAAAAATGCAATTAAATTAAGAAAAGAACCTACTAGCATGAAGGCAGCACAATAGAGTGGAAAGCACAAAGAGTTGGGAGTAAAGACACCTGAATACACCAAAAATTTAAATTTAAAAATTAAAAAAAAAATTGCCCAGGCCACATCTGAGTCCAGCTACATCAGAATCTCTGGGGGTCGCAGACCCAGGCATCAACATTTTTTAAAGATTCCCAGGCGATTCCATGTTCAGCCAATGGTAAATACCAGGACTCTAGCATCTCTGGGTGTTTTGGTTCCAGGGCTTGGGAGATCGGTTGAATCTGTCTTAGCATCTAAATCTGACTCGTCCACCCTCTAAGCACCAGTTTAATCCTGTGCATTTCTCTGATCCTGTATCTTTTCCTGCACCAGCATCATCTCCTGCCTCATGCAGGCAGCGGGAGCTCAATTTCCTTCTTATGAACTTGCCAAAAACCCAAGTAAACTTCCTCACTTCCTGGTCCCTTTACTGATGGGCAACGTATTGCTTTTAATTAGGAAGGTACTTGTCCCAGCAGGAATGAGCCAGGCCGTTTGTGGCAGCTCCAGCAGAATGAAGCTCCTCTCTCTGTGCCACTGTCTTCCAATGACTTTAGTTAGGATGGTTTCAGATGCAAGATGAAAGATGCAAGTAACAGAACACCCTGCCTCCAACAATAGGGATATTTGTTGTTTCAAATAAAAAGCTGCCCAGCAGCAGGCCAGGCTCCAGGCCGGTGCGTCAGAGCTCTGGCCCTACTCTGAGAACCTCTTGGCTCTGCCTCACTCCCTGAGTTGGCTCCATCTTAAAACTGATGGCCAGACGACTGCACAGTGCCCAGGTTTCCGCCACAAACAAGATCCAGAGAAAGAGAACGGAACTGTCTCCTCCTGGATTTCTTTTTTATGAGGAAAAACTTTTCCTGAAACCCCTCAGCAGTGTTCTCTCCCCATAATCTCCTTAGCCAAATTGTCACATAGGGTGACACATAGGGTAACCCAGACAGACAGTTTAGAAATTGGTGGTCTAATCACAATAGAATATATGGATCTACAATTCCATGTTAGCCAGTGAGGCTAACATTCTTTATTTAATATTTATATTTCTGCATAACTAGTAGGCTGGCACTCAAAATGGCCACAGGACACTTACTTATTGGTCATTGGTCCAAGAACATTGCAAAATTGCTTCTCTAAATCTTATCAGAGAGGAAAATATGACATCACTATTGGTAGAATGTTAGCCGTCAGGGAAAACGTGGGGTCAGCTGCTCACGTGTGCAACACTGGTTGGTATCTCAAGGAGACATGGGACTTCTGGGAGTTGAGATTAAAGTATCCACTAAAACATCCAAGGGAACACTATATCCCTGTTCTTTGTTTTTTGCTGAGACAGTTATTTATCCAATATCTCTTTGGACTGAAACAAAATCAGTAATTACAAAGGCCAGCTTTCTAGGGCAAAGATCGGGGTTGACGTGCCCTCCTAGGGATTGTGTCTGTATGTATATATTTCTGATTGCTACACTTTTGGAAAGGTCTTGAGGACTAACTCATGCCTACAGAACAGGTGCAGACAGGTGGTGTCATCAGGACTCAGACACCCAGCCACCCTGCCCCACCCCTGTAGACAGACATCAGCTGATTTCTGAGCCAACATGACTGTGTCCTAGAGTTCTAACACTGAAAATCAGGTTAATTAATCCTATGGCTCATATCCCTATAAGCTGTAGTCACTACCTGTGGTGATCAGTAGTTCTATTCACCAAATATTTCCAGTCCTCCCTCTAAGTTCATGGTTAGATGACACAATCCTACCTTTAAAGTTAGATGTGGTCATGTGACTTGCTTTGGCCAGTGAAAAATTCAGCAAGTGCACACAAAGAAATTGAGCTCTGGCTATCATGGAAGCACCGAGATAGAGCCTCCGTCAGCCTGGATCCCTAAGGGAGGACAACATGGAGCAGAGTCTCCATCAAGTAGGATACACAAGAACCTTTTTAGTTTTAAGCCACTGTTCCTTCAGTATGAGCTGTCTTGTCCTGACTGATACACTACAGCAGTGCTGGCGCTCCTCCAGCCATCTGCCTCCTCCACCTCCTCCCCGTGGAGCCCCGGGTTTGCTCTCTTCCATCTAACTTCCTGCTTCTCTTTCACATCCCCATAGCTGGAGTCTTACATTTTGACATTTAATTTTTTAAAGAGCCTCAGATGTAAGTGGTTCACTATTCTCCAATGCATAGCACACCCTCATTGGCCCAGGCAAAGCCCCTCTATTTGTAGTTGATTTCTTTTCATTTTCATTTTTTACCCTCCAACCCTGGTACCTGTACCCTTTCTCCTTCCCAGCCCTCATCCTAGGCCAGCATTCTAATATATCTGATATAGGTCTTTTTTTTTTTTTTTTTTTTTTTGAGACAGAGTCTCACTCTGCTGCCCAGGCTAGAGTGAGTGCCGTGGCGTCAGCCTAGCTCACAGCAACCTCAAACTCCTGAGCTCAAGGGATCCTCCTGTCTCAGCCTCCCGAGTAGCTGGGACTACAGGCATGTGCCACCATGCCCGGCTAATTTTTTCTATATATATTTTTAGCTGTCTATATAATTTCTTTCTATTTTTAGTAGAGATGGGGTCTCGATCTTGCTCAGGCTGGTCTCGAACTCCTGAGCTCAAACGATCCGCCCACCTCGGCCTCCCAGAGTGCTAGGATTATAGGCGTGAGCCACCGCGCCCGGCCTGATATAGGTCTTTAAATGCACATGCCTTCAAGCTTGTAAATGAGTTTTGTATGCTTATGTTTTTAAATTAAATAAATGATGTGCAATTTAAAAAAAACTTAGAGAGAGACCTTTCTATGAGGTGTTGTGGTGTGGCTTCTCCTGATGAAATGGCTAAGATTCATGTCTCCCATATGGATATGTATTCCTATATATGTGAGTACAATACCTATTATTATCTGAACTGGCCTCTGAGGCTCTTTTTCTTTTCTTTTCTTTTCTTTTTTTCTTTCATTCTTTTTTTTTTTTTTTTTTTTTTTTGAGACTCTTTTTCTTGAAACCAAAATAATCCAAAGAACACACTACCTCACAGGGTGGTTGTGGGGCCTAAATGGGAGCAGGATGTGGTGTCTAGATGTCCCCAGCCCAGTGCTCCTTAAAAATATCAGAACCTGTTTTGGAATAGTTGGCACTAGACTGAAGGAAGAGAGTTATTCAGGCCAGAGTTAAGGATTCGGCCTCCATATGGCCCAGTGAGCTTTGCCAGCTATGAACAGCAGCCCTAACACTGGCCTAAAAAACTGTTGTCTCCCCTTTGACACAATAACAGAATTAAAGAGTTTAAAGCACGATGCCAGATATGCCTAGACAGACCAATGGACAGAATGAAAAGCCCAGAAACAGCCCGAGAGACATGCAGGCGTTCAGTATATGATAAAGTTCTGGTTTTTCAAATCAGCAGGGGAAAGAGGGATTAACCAATAAATGGTGTTGGAACATCAGGGTGACCATCTGGGAAGAAAAATTAATTTGGATTCTTATCTTACTGCTTATAACAAAATAAATTCCAGATGGAACAAAGATTTATATGTAAAAAAATAATTAGAAAAATTCATGGGAGAATTTTTGTAATAACTTTCAATTAATGCTTTCAAGAAGCTTCACACAAAAACCTAGATATCTTCAAAGAAAGCTGAATTGAGCTACATTAAAAACTATTTTAATTCCTTAAGATAAACCCACCATAAACAAACTTCTTTAAAATATAAATAACTTTTACAAATTAAGAAAATGACCATTTGAAAAAATGGGCAAGAATACGAAGAGTTCATAGAAAAGGAAATTTAAATGCTCTAAGCATATGAGTATATGCTTCAGATCAAATTTGAAAACGCAAATTAAAATTACAATGAAAACGCATTTTTCGGTTTATAGATTGGCAAAATAAAAAAAAATGTGTGAACTGTGTTGGTATAAATGTATAGAAACAGGCATTCTTGTAAGTTACTTCAGAGGACAATTTGACCACCTCTATCGTATTAAAAATGAATATATCCTTTGATTTCTAGGAATTTATTCCCAAATATACTTTGTGTAAAATTACGTATGCCATCTTCTTAATTAAAATTATGATTTTTCCAAATAATGAAATACTATGTAGCTATAAAAAGTTAGAACACTTTTGGATTACTGATGCAGAGCATATCGTTCAGAGAACAGAGCAACGTGCAGAACAATGGAAAAGTGGAGGGAGGGGGAGAGTCCAGCTATATGCATGTTTTTAAATGCACAGAAGGTCTGAGAAAGTTATTCGAGGAACTCACAGGGGAAGTGGGGCAGCATGGGCATGGGAAACTTAAGATTTCATGTTTACCTTTCATACTCATTGAATTTTATAGTATGTTCATCATGATACAATGTAATGAAATTTTGAATAATAATAAATAAATGTGTATTAATACATTAAGTTTAGTTTTTCCAGCAGTAACTTTGGTGTCCACTGAGTTGTGGCTTTAATTTCTGTTGACTGTATATATAAAAGTTTAAAACAAAAGTAGAAAGAGATTACGGAGAAAGGGTTCTGTCTTTATCCATTGGAGCATGAGAAATGGCTCTCCCTCCCTCTTGAGAGAGAGCAACATGCAGCCTCGGAGAGTGGGCATTGGTGACATGCTGGTGGGTGGACACCTATGCCTGTCAGCAGGAGCAGGCAGGCAGTAGGGCTCTCTAGGTGAGATGTCCAAAGACCAGGAAGAAAGACAAGAACACAGGGGTGGCTGATTCAGCAGTCACATCCCAAGTCAAGAGCCAGAATGCCTAAGACCCCTCTGGAACACCGGGGCCAAAAGGAAAGGGCAGTCTTCTGGGCACAGAGAAGGAAGAAACAAAAAAATAAATAGTGAAGCCAGAGCATAGACGCTTGAAAGGGCAAAAAATACCAGGGTAAGGAGCAGGAGTGTCGGAGGAAGGAGAAAGGCAGAGAATTCTGATCTCTCTTCACTTTGTGTGTCTGGTGATTATATCCAGAGATAAGACCTTCAACAAGGACCACACAGGTTGAGTTCACAGGATAATTATAGTGTGTTAATATTTATCCCCACTTAAAGAACCATCAGCACACAGTTCTAAGAGCTTTAACAGATGGGCCTCCCAGAGAAGCACCTGCGTACCATGCCCTCAAGCCTGGAGCTCTCTCAGAATTAGTGTCATATCACTGCTCAATTCATTCCTACCTAGCCCTGTAAGACCCTGTTCCCCTTGCCCTGTAGGTTTTCTTTCATTCAGTCAGTCATTAATTCATTCAAGGAGAATTTATGGAGTACCTCTAATGCCAAGCATTGTATCAAGCCCAGAGATACAGTAATTAACATGTAAAGTATGATCCTTACCTGCATGGAGTGTATAGTCCATAGAGGAGACAGACATTAAAAAAGTAAAACCCACATAAATATGTGCTACAAATTGTGATACATGCTTCGAGGGAAAAAATGTGGTGCTCTGAAGATGAGAAGCTGGTGATTTTAGATGGCATGGTTAGGAAAGAGGGCTGCCCTGAGGCACAGCTCAGGAGACATTGCTCACGGAAAACGCAACATGCACGGCATCCCCAGAGCCCACCCAGGCAGACTGGGGACCAATAGCCTTCCGGGAGAGGGAACAGCATGCACAAAGTCAGTGCCCTGTCCTCTCCCCCTTCATTACCCACCCAGTTCCTACTTAGTCTTTAAGATGCAGTTCAGTTGTCACCATTTTGTCCAACCCAAGCTCTGTACTATCCTAGACAACTTCAACCATGAGGTTGATCCATTCTAGCTCTGCATCCAGACACAAGCTCCTTTTTTCCCCCCTAATTTTCCCCCTCCCTAGGGTGACCTCCGTCCCTTCTCCCCATGGTTGATACAAAATAATAACAACGGTAATAGTAACTATCATTTATTGGGCTCTTTACTGTATGCTAAGCACTTTAGACTGTAAGGAAGACAAACCATACAGGACTGGTTGAAATTCTAGGTAGGGTCTGGAAGTAGAGTAAGCTGAGGTGAAAAGAAGATGGCTTCCAGGTAAGGGGTCTGAAAGTCACAGGCGTTGGAGCTGGCCCTGAGAGGTTCACAGCAATTCAAAGCACCCATGGCCTCCTTGTTCTGCAGGGAGGGGAGAGTGGGAGGCTCTGACCTTGGATAATGGGAACAAGCAGGGAAGAGCCGCAGAGTCTGGAGAAACAGCAGAGAACACATTGTAACACCCTAGCACTAGATGACCCAGTGCCTTTTGAGCACCTCTTTTGGGTTACTTCCAGATCTTTTTAACCCAAAGAGAGAAGCAGCTGGATTCGGGCAAGCCCTGTGAAGCCTGTCCCTCCCAGGCACTTCTTTGCATGTAAATAAAATCCCAACATAAAGAAGTTAAACTCAATGGAAGTCAAGTAGGTGGGAGGAGGGCAGAGGCGATGGGTAAATTCACACCTACTGGTACAGTGCACACTATCTGGGTGAAGAGCACACTTGTAACTTTGACTCAAACTGTGCAAAAGCAAATTATGTAACTAAAACATGTGTACCCCCATAGTATCCTGAAATTAAAAAAAAAAAAAAATCCCAACTACTCACTCAGAGGCAAGTTCATCACCATTACGTCAGAGAAGGCGGCTTCTCTAGTGCTTGGAGAACCAACCCAGGGATCCCACACAAGAGGATGGGCTGATAGACCATCAAGGCAGCTGGCCTTTCTACTAGCTTGCTGGGGGCAGGGAGCATTGTCCCAACTTCAGAATACTTCAAATCAGTGGTTTTCAGGCTTCACTTTGGATCAGGATCTCCTGGCAGGCTTAGTAAAGCACAGAGCGGAGCCGGGACACCCTTCTCCTCCTGCCCTTGAACATCAAAACTGCAGGTTCTCTGGCCTTTCGACTCCAGGACTTGCACCAGCAGCCTCCTGGGTTCTCAGGCCCTCCATCATCCCAGAGGTAACACCACCAGCTTCCCTGGTTCTCCAGCTTGCAGATGGCCTATTGTGGGACTTCTCAGCCTCCATAATCGCATGAGCCAATTTCCCTAATAAATCCCCTCTCATATGTTTTTATATATATACATATACATATACATGCCAGGCAGGATGACAGCAATGGACAAGGGCTTGGAGCAGTATCCACGTATTCAGAACCTGCAACTTAGAATCCCCTCCAGGATCAGAGTTGGTAGGAACATCCTGACAGATCAGAAAATAGTTTCAAGGAGATAATTCTGGCATATTTTAGCCCTTATCTCATACCCTTTATTTTATTTTCTTTAAATGTGTTGACATGAAACCACTTTGGGATGTGTAGCTGAATGCCCTCCTGCCACTGAGAGTGAAAGGAACATATCAAAGGCAGCTCGCTTGTCTATGATGTTGAATAGGTGTTATCGTCCTTACTGAGAAAGGTTATCAACAGACCAGCCCAACTCCTAATTGTCTGAAAGGATGGACCCAGACCAATCACTCTAGAATCAACGTTGTCATTTATGGCTTTGGTCCTGTGACATTTAGTTGGCTCGTATTTAACAATTTTTTTTTTTTTTTTTTTTTGAGACAGAGTCTCACTCTGCTGCCCAGGCTAGAGTGAGTGCCGTGGCGTCAGCCTAGCTCACAGCAACCTCAAACTCCTGGGCTCAAGGGATCCTCCTGTCTCAGCCTCCCGAGTAGCTGGGACTACGGGCGTGCGCCACCATGCCCGGCTAATTTTTTCTATATATATTTTTAGCTGTCTATATAATTTCTTTTTCTATTTTTAGTAGAGATGGGGTCTCGCTCTTGCTCAGGCTGGTCTTGAACTCCTGAGCTCAAACGATCCGCCCACCTCGGCCTCCCAGAGTGCTAGGATTACAGGCGTGAGCCACCGCGCCCGGCCAATTTTTTTTTTTTTTGAGACAAAGTCTCGCTTTGTTGCCCAGGCTAGAGTGAATGCCATGGCATCAGCCTAGCTAACAGCAACCTCAAACTCCTAGGCTCAAGCAATCCTCCTGCCTCAGCCTCCCGAGTAGCTGGGCTGACAGGCATGTGCCACCATGCCCAGCTAATTTTTTCTATATATATTTTAGTTGGCCAGATAATTTCTTTCTATTTTTAGTAGAGACGGGGTCTCGCTCTTGCTCAGGCTGGTCTCGAACTCCTGACTTCGAGCGATCCACCCGCCTTGGCCTCCCAGAGTGCTAGGATTACAGGCGTGAGCCACCGCACCCAGCCTCATATTTAACAATTTTAGTCAATAGCTTCTATCACCCAATTACCCAGGAGTTCTCAACCTGGGGCAATTTTGTCCCCCAGGAGACATTTGGCAACATCTAGAGACATTTTGGGTTGTCACAACTCAGGAGGCAGAGGATACTAATGGCATCTGCATATAGAGACTAGGGAAACTACTAACAACATCTTATAATGCACAGGACAGTCCCCCACAACAGAGAATTAACTATCCAGCCTAAAATGAAAATAGTGCCAAGGCCAAGAATTCCTGCGTTACCTGGAAATACATGTCAAGATGACTGTATCTTAAAAGGTTCAACAGGAGGTCACATTGCTTAATAAGTTCCCTGGATTCTTTGTTGATGATTTTTTGTAGCCATATTGGGCAATTGGTCACAACCCTTTGAAGCTTTTCCGAACAAAACTATGTTATAGTCGTGCTTTTGAGTGGAAAATGTTGAAGCTTCCACCACCTAAATGTTGGAGCTTGTATTGGGGCATACCCAATACAAGAGTGGTTTTCAGAGGGAAATCTTGGCCCTTTATGTATCCCAGGTATGTGGCCTGGTTAGTAACTTTCATTTCCATAAAGGAATGTCTTCTCTCCACTCGTCTGAGTTCATAGAACCACGCTTAATCAACATCATCATCTACACTCAAGTTATTTCTAAAGAACGTCACCATGGCAGGGACAGCAGCAACTCAACACAGATCTGAGCTCCCTCCTACGGGGAACGTCAGTGCCAGAAAGTGACTAGCTGGCCAGGTACTATCTTTCTCAGCAAGCCCCTCACCCGCCTTCTTGCATCTAAACGTGGCGCAGTTGTGTATGCGTCACTTTTGGGAGGATACGGTGGAGAAGGAGGCCTACCGTCACCTTGTCTTCCCCCTTCTGCTGACTGGGAATAGGGCCACAAGGTGGACAGACCCCAGGTCCCCAAGTTGCCCTTCAGAGGAGAGCCACTCACTCATCAGGAACAGCTGTTTGGACGTTACATGAACAGAAATACACTCATGGTAAGTCGCTGAAATTTCTAGTTTTGTCTGTTACAGTGTTACTCAAATTAACCTCAAATCCCTCTGCTATGGTCTGAACATTTATGTCCCTGCCTCCAAATTCATATGTTGAAATTCTAACCCGCCAAGGTGATGGTATCAGGAGGTGGGGCCTTTGGGAGCTGATTAGGTTTTGAAGGTGGAGCCCTCATGAATGGGATTAGTGCCCTTATAAAAGAGGCCCGAGAGAGCATGTTTGCCTTTCCACCATGTGAGAATGCAGCAAGAAGGCAGCATTCATGAACCAGAAAGCAGGCCCTCCCCACACCCTGGATGCACTTTGAGCTTGGACTTCCAAGCTGCATAACTGTGAGCTATAAATTTCTGTTGTTTATAAGGTACCCAGTTTATGGTATTTTGTTATAGCAGCCTGAACAGATTAGGACACCCTTTCCTCCCACTTTCTTGATCAGCTATAAAAAGTTCTCTTCACGGAGGATCGCCTGAAGCAGGGGCCAGCACACATGGCACAGAAGCCAGTTGCAGCCTGCTGCCTGCTTTTTGTATGGTTTAGTACAGCTAAGAGTGGTTTTTACAATTTTAAGTGGTTTAAAAAAAACTCTAAAGAACAATTAATGTTTTTGTGGCACATGGAAATAAACTTAAGAAATTTCAATCTTAGGCCGGGCGCGGTGGCTCACGCCTGTAATCCTAGCACTCTGGGAGGCCGAGGCGGGTGGATCGCTCGAGGTCAGGAGTTCAAGACCAGCCTGAACAAGAGTGAGACCCCGTCTCTACTAAAAATAGAAAGAAATTATATGGACAACTAAAATATATATATACAAAAAATTAGCCGGGCATGGTGGCGCATGCCTGTAGTCCCAGCTACTCGGGAGGCTGAGGCAGTAGGATCGCTTAAGCCCAGGAGTTTGAGGTTGCTGTGAGCTAGGCTGACGCCACGGCACTCACTCTAGCCCGGGCAACAGAGTGAGACTCTGTCTCAAAAAAAAAAAAAAAGAAATTTCAATCTTAGAGTCCCCTAATAAAGTTTTGCTGGAACCCAGCCAAACTCATTTGTTTATAGATTCTCTATGGCTGCTATTATGCTACAATGACAGTGTTGAGTAACAAAGACCCAATGGCCCACAAAACCTGAAATATTTACCATTTGTCCCCCTACAGAAAAAGTTTGTCAACCCCTCGCTTGAAGGATATGCAGACCATCCATTCATAGAGATACGACATTTAGACATTGTCCTCTGCCCCTTTTCTGGTAGGAGAGGGTCCAGATGAGGCCAAGAAAGCCTGGAACACGTGCCACGTCCACCTTGTTTTAACCCCTCGGAGCACAGTTTTCATTGAATGATTCCAAGGCACTTACCAAACAGCTTTTTTAAAGAACCCCTAGGAGATATTTCTCTTAGTTCTCAGGGCCAGAAAAATCTATGTCACTCCCTTTGTGACAATCCTTGTCACAAAATATTTACTTTGGCTCTGAGGCCGCTATGAGCCAAATCCACAGCCCCATCTGCAAAGGAACAGGCTCATGGATGAATTTCTTTTTTTTTTTTTTTTTTTTTTTTGAGACAGAGTCTCACTCTGTTGCCCGGGCTAGAGTGAGTGCCGTGGCGTCAGCCTAGCTCACAGCAACCTCAAACTCCTGGGCTTAAGCGATCCTACTGCCTCAGCCTCCCGAGTAGCTGGGACTACAGGCATGTGCCACCATGCCCGGCTAATTTTTTGTATATATATATTTTAGTTGTCTATATAATTTCTTTCTATTTTTAGTAGAGCCGGGGTCTCAGTCTTGCTCAGGCTGGTCTCGAACTCCTGACCTCGAGCGATCCACCCGCCTCGGCCTCCCAGAGTGCTAGGATTACAGGCGTGAGCCACCACGCCCGGCCTGGATGAATTTCTTGAGCACTAACACTAGGTCGGAATTATTTTACTGCCCTGCACATTTTTCTTTGTCTTCATCACTTCCTTTTAAAATTCTACTCGATGGCAAATGTTTCTCCAAGCTGCTTCAGAAATCCTATCTTGAAATGAGGCAAAATATGAATTCATATGTGTATAAACAAACCAAAGCAACCATCGATTATATTACATCATTATGGCAATGTGCTCGATTGTTCTATCATCATCAGCTTGGCTACGTTGGGAACTCTGTCTCACAAAACCCTCTTGCCGTGTGGCCCTGGGTTTCAGAAGTGAAGCTGGGTGAGAGGTGGGCGCAGAAGCAACAGCCATCAAGCGCTGCAGGTCATCACGTGTTAGAGGAGGTGAGCGACACCGAGAATGTACAGCCCCACTCCGTGACTGGCTCTCCTTCCAGCTCTTTCCCAACTGCCAGGCCTGCTGACCAGCAGTGAGCCCAGGCCCCAGCACCAGACACTTTGCTTCAAACCCGCAGAGGCCACTCTGAGTCCACCACCCTCCACGAACTTCTCCCGCAGCTGCAGGATGTGCCTGGCTTCCAGACGTCCCTGCAAGTTTCAGCTCATTGTCCAGCGCCAGGATCAGTGAAGGACTTCTCTCTGATCCTCCAACTTCCCCATTCAGGCCTGTGCTTTCCCAGATTCCCCCACAATTGTGTAAAGTCTAATTCCTCTAATAAATTCCTTATTCCACAATACTCACAGGGTTTCAACTTCCCTCATTGAACCCAGACTGATACAAGTAATGTAACATAATGTAACACGCTTTGTCATATACAGGATTAGTGGTAAAGAATCCTTCTCTATCTAACTCCCAACTTCCATCATTGGCCACATATGATCCTCTTGTTAAATGAAAATGTCCTCATTTTTAGATCCCCATGCGCAGAGGAAGCATTTCTAATTATGCAAAGTTCCAGTGCTGTGAAAATTTCTCAAGTCTTGGGCCGACAGGAAGGTACAGGCTGTGTTAGAGGTGGGCAGAGTCATCATCACTCTGGGCTACTTCCTCTTTCCCACTCTCCACAAGAGACGTGGTGTGGCCATCCCCCAGCCCTAGAAAATAGAAGTTAGTAATTTTGACAGCTGCCTGGGACCAAGAACTCCCCTGATCATCCAATTTTCCTAAATTTTCTCTCAGTCCCCACAACATAGGAACTGAACTGGGATTTGGGTTGACATTGTTTTTCTAGTATACTTTGAAAGACATTGGAATTCAGTCATTATGTGTTCATTCTTAGGGCTAAACCCAGTCATCTCATTTAGAGTCTCCTTTAAAATGCAAATGCTCCTCAAAGAGATAATAATAATATCAATCCGCTATATGGCTCTTATGTGCCAGGGATTGTTCTAGGCACACCACAGGTATTAACTCATCTAAGCCTCACCACAGCCCTTTCAGGAAGTTACATTTATTATCACCCCTTTTCTCCGATGAAGAATCTGAGGCCCAGAGAGGTTAAGTAGCTTTCCCAAGGTTTCCCAGCTAGCTAGTACCAGGCTAGGAACCTAAGCAGTCTGGCTCCAGAATCTTTTATTTTTTATTTATTTATTTATTTTATTTTTTTTTTGAGACAGAGTCTTGCTCTGTCGCCCTGGGTAGAGTGCCATGGCATCACAGTAGCTCACTGCAACCTCAAACTCCTGAACTCAAGTGATCCTCCCGCCTCGGCCTCCCAGAGTACTAGGATTACAGGCATGAGCCATTTCACCCGGCCCAGAGTCTGTGATTTTAACCAGCATGTTGTACTATATCTCTGAAGAGATAAACAGCTTTGGCCTGATTTTATTTATTCATTTATTTAGTCAATAAATATTTGCTGAGCACCTATTGTGTGCTGGGTGTTTTTCCAGGCCCCAGGGATATGGTGCAAATGTATGTAGCCCACTGGCCCTACCATCGTGGATATGGCCCCTGCTGCCCTAGAGCTGATTTGCATTCTCATATCGAATAGCATTCGTGTTGGCCTGGGGTAACCAGTGTATGGAGTGCTTTGAAAAATGATAGTGTGCACATAATAATAATAACAACCATTTATTAAGCGCATACTATGTGCTACACGTTGCACTTTTTTGTGTAATGACTGGTACCAACACACCCCCACTCCAGCAGGCCCCACCCAGGCCTTCACAGCCCACCAAGTTGGCCCTTTAACCACCTTCCTGCCCAGGACCAGTTCAGACTCACCCTCATTACTGTGCTCAGTCTTGCTTGGCTTGAAGGGAGGAGACGGGTTAGGGTAGGATCCCTATTGGTCCTAGAATTTGGAAGCTATCATTATGCTAGAATTGGGCAGTGTGATCCTTTCCTTTATCTGAAAAAGGATTAGAATGTATTTTATAAGTATTTACTGAGCACTGCTACAAAGAGACTTTTTGAAAATCTTACTACTGTTAATTACTGATTGCCTATGCAACATCTAAAAATGTTTACAGGATCAAAGGAAAAGAGGTTTTATCCAAACCACCCTCTGACCCCCATTCCTCTCAGCTTCTCATTCATTCGTCTCTGGTGTTGATCAGCACTGGTGTGGAATTAGGGAACCTGGGACTGGAATCCTGCTCTTTTACTCTGTAAGCCATAGCAGTTCAGGAAGGCATCTCATCTCTCAGGACTCCAGCTTTTCACCTGGAAATGGGAATGAGAATATTGTGAGGACCAAATGACATGATGGAAGCAAAGGGTTTTCCCTGGTGCCTAGTACATTGCAAGTACTCAGCAAACTGGTAAAAAGTATCATTCCCTCCCATGGCCCTCAAGGATGCCACTCCAGGTTTCTTTCTAGGGCTCTAAGGGCCTGCCTGTATTTTGTCAAGGTGTCCCATTGCTTTTAACCAACCACATTTCGAGGACCATTTTAAGACACTGCGGTAGAAGCACGGGTGCTAATGGAGGAAGATGATGAAAGTTAGTCCCCTGTTTTACAAATGAGAAAATCAATTCCCAGAGACAAGAAGCTATTTGCCTCAGGTCACAGTGTGGGTTAAAATGGAGCTGGAATTAGAATCCAGGTGTCCTGACTCTCTGCCGTGGCTTTTTCGAGTCTGAAAATTCTGCTTGGAGTGTTCCCCACGCAGGCTTCTCAGGGCAGCATCCTTTCCTCCATGGGGAGGACGCGGGAAGGACTGAGCAACCTGGCCAAGCACCGTGCCCAATGGCCCAGGCCCGGGTCCTCCTCCTTCTTTATCCCCACCCTTGAGCTCTCTTCTGAGCCCAACTCATAGAGCTCACTGACTACTGCGTAGCACCGGGATGGCTCACAGGATCCCAAAGCAAACAGTGCAGAACTGTTGTCATGATTATCCCCAAACACATCATTCTTTCTGTATTCTCCATCCTACTTAAGACCTCTCCATCCATCAACTTGGACCCCACGGGGCATCCTCACATCCTCCCCAAGCTCAGTTAATCCACGTCTTAGCCTGTAGCTTGGGAGCGGCACCCTAATCAGTGCCCAGAGCCTGTTGTGTCCACATCCATTTCCATGTCAACCCCATCTGAGACCAGCTCCAAAAAGCTGATGCTGAGATTGTTAGACGGAAAATGGTGCTTAAGGAACAAAGTCTTCCTCTGCCTTATCTCCAGCCAATCTGGATCCTGGGAGAAGTTTGCTCAAAATGCTTTGAGGAAGACAGGTGTACAATTAGGTGTTATCCATCATCTTAGCCAAATGTTTGGAAAGCAGGAAAGGCTGGGAAGCCCAAATTAAATTCTGGGGTGGGAAGCATTTATCTCCCAAACGAGGGAGGCTCACCTGGTGTGCTCACCTCTCTCTACTCAGAGCCGAGTCCCCTTCTGGGTCCCAGGGGGCTGAAACTGATCTGTAAAAGCCACTTGGCAGCAGCTGCAACTGCCAATCTCTGGGAAGACCAGAGGCAACAAAGAGCCTGATTTGAGACTGGCGGAGCTGGAGGGTGAGGAATAGGATTGCATGAAAGGCAGAGAACTTTTTTTTTTTTAAGTAAGTAAGCTCACTTCCTATTCAATCTCCTGTGATGACTTCTGCTCTCACCATGTCCAGAAACCACCCTCACCATGTCACTGCCAACCACCTGCTTGCCTCTGGTGGTCTTTCCTTGCCCACTCCCCACTTTGGGTTCCTGATCTTTCGCCACTGTGCAGGACCCTTGACTCTTAAACTTTCCTTCTTAACAGAGTCTCCTATAGATCCCCTTCCAACTCTCTGATCCCCACTCTGGATCCACTCCAGATGAGGTTCTCTCAATGGTCCTACTTTCTTCTCCTGTCCTCTAAATGCCAGTATTTCTTTCCCAGGGTCAGTCCCCAGGTCTCCACTTGCCTCTTTCCACACTATCTCTCCCAATGAGACCACCACTTGTACCCTAATTGACCCCCCAACACTGTCTCCTCCAGGTGAACTATTTATAGGTACTATCATCACCTCCACCTATAAAAAAACCTTTCCCAGTTTCCTTGCCTATCTCAAGAGTTATTCCATTCTTCTGTCTCCTAAGATCAAAACTGAGGGGTCATCTCTATCTCTTCCCTCTCCTTTGTCCTCCTTATTCAATCAGACCCAAGTCTTTCTTGCCTAGCTAAACCTCCCCACACCATCCCTATTTCTACTGCCACCCTTCTAAAATGAGCCTCTAACATGTGCCTATGCAAAGACCTCAGCCTCCTAATTGGTATTCATCACCACAGTTCTGAGTGCTAATTCTAGGCTCTATGAAAAGGCCAGATTTGGCTCCTAAACTCCCCTAAGATCCAAATAAGTCAGTTGAGCAATCTTACCACTTCTGCTTTGGATTTACAGCCTTTCATGTCAGCTACAGAGAATAAAATCACCTTCCACCTAGGAATCCTATATTAAATAAATTCTCCTGTTGATAATTAAAAACTCTAGACAAAAAATTTTTTTAAATAAAAATAATTGTTTGAAAGCACTGGAGAGCAGTGAAGGACATGCAGAAACTTAAGAGGATTTGACCTTCAAAAGAAGGAAAACACAGTGGATGAGATTTATATTTATCCCATTTTTCCCTAGTGACTGGTGCATGGTGCATGGGAATAGAACTTGGGCAGAAAGCACCAGTCCACTGGGATAAGGAGTCAGAGGTCAGAGTTTGAGGTTGGACACTGAGAGAGAAATCCTGGAAAGGAAGGAGTCACAAGAGGAACCCCAAAATCTGGGTACAAATTCCCCCCAAATCCTTGAATAACTCTGAACAGTACAAGTTCAGGGAAAGATCCAAGAAAGCCAGCAAAAAGCAAAAACTGGGAGGCTGAAAGGCTGTACAGAGATTTCAATAGCTGTCTAGTACTAGGGAGACTGAGTTTGAAGTTCAAGTCCTGCCAATTTAGAGGGCCTTAGTATTCCAGTGAAACCCCAGAAGGGCCATAATTTAGGAGTAAAAGCCATATCCCAAGACTAAGGACTAAACACTAGGATTAGGAGAAAAATAGCCCTGCCATACAGAGCCTAAATGAAACCTTCCTGGAAACAAGGTGTGATCCTCCAGTAATTTAACTGCCAACTCAACAAAACTCAACACTCTTGGAGTAAAATAACTCAAGCCAGAGTCTCTACAATATAATCATCCACAACAATGAGTATACAATAAAAAGAATTTACTAGACTTGTGAAGAAGCAGGAAAATGTGACCTATAATCAAGAGAAAACAGTCAATAGAAACAGACATCTTGGCAACCTATTGCTGGAATTAACAGAAAGGATTTTTAAATAACTGTGATAAATATGTTAAAGCACCTATGGAGGGATGTGATAGATGAAAAGATGGGAGGTTTCAGGAGAGAATTGAAAACTCCAAAAAAGAACCAAATGGGGCTTATAAAACTGAAAATTCTAATATCTGAAATTTTAAAAAATTCATTGGATAAAATTAAGAGATTAAGCAATGTGGAAGAAAGAATTAGTGAACTTAATAATAGGTCAGTAAAAATTACCCAAATTAATCACAAAGGAAAAAAGATTGAAAGAAATGAATAGAGTCTCAATGATTTGCAAGATACTAACAAGTCTAACACACAAGCAACTGGAATCCCAGAAAGAGATGAGGAAGAAAATTAAACAGAAAGAATGTTTGAAGAAACATGGACCAAAATTTTCCCCAATTTTATTAAAAACATCAACTTACATACCCAAGAAGCTCATCAAATCTTAAGGATAAATACAAAGAAAACCATATTATCAGTCAAATTTCTGAAAACCAAAGAGAAAGAGAAAATCTTAAAAGATATAAAGGAAGGAAAATATTACCTATAGAGAACTAATGGTAAGAATGACAATGTCTCACCAGAAACAACAGAACAATATCTGCAAAGTATTGAAAGAATAACTGTCAAACTAGAATTCTATATCCAGTGAAAATTCCTTTAAAATTGAAGGTGAAAAACATTTTAGGCAAATAAAAACTGAATTCATCATCAGCAAATTCACATATGAGAAATGTTAAAGGATGTTCTTCTGGCTGAAATGACACCATATGAAAATCCAGATCTATAGGAAGGAATAAAGAGTATAAAAAATGATAAATAGATGAGAAAAATTTTTTTCTTTTCTTAAATTTTTAAAAGACAATTGACTGTTTAAATCAAAATATTCCATTATGGGGTACAAACCTTTGTGAAAGTAAAATATATAACTACATCCAAGAACTTCCTGTTTTCTTTCCCACCACCTAGCTATCCCTAAGAGATAAAGAGCCTTTAAAATTGTCCACCTCAAGACCTTCGAATCAACCCACAAAAATCAGTAGTATTCTCTTTGGTTAAGAAGAGCTTCATTCCCCGATTCTGTCCTCTTTGCAGACTTCTTGATGCCTGGCCAGACTCCCCAGGTATATGAGGTTTCTGGGTTCTTGTTCCTTCCTCACAGAGAGGCCCGTGTTGATTCTACTTCCAACCGCAGACACTGATAACTTCTTCTCTAGAGCTTCTCTGTTCAGCTTCCTCTTCTTGGAAGTATTTTCTTCTCTATTTGTCTAGCTAATTCTTACTCATCCTTCAGGTTTCAGCTCCAACATCCCTCACTGACCACTGCCCCCTCCAATCATGTCCACGTCTGTTTCCGTGCCTGGATGCCTGCCCGGTCTCCTAGTTTCTGTAGACAAGTCACCACCCCAGTCGTGCCCCAGAACCCTGAGGCTGAGTCCACGTGCCCACTGCTAGATCCATGGAATACCTACCTATCCTAGCTTTCACTCTGCCTCCCACGATACTCACCTTTTCCCAGCTGCTTGGACCATCTTGGTGCTGATTAACCTATAGTGTGAACTTCTTATCACCAACTGCAGGATTGTCCCTGCCAGGGCTGCCTCCAATCCAGAACATGGTCATGCCCATTCTGCTCCATCGTGCTGCCAATAAATGCCATTTATTGCACAAAAATGAATTTTTGGGAATGCCCATGCTTAGAGACAGGAGAAGGGCAAGAAGATATTTGGGGTGAGCCTGGGTCGAGACCCTCCTAGGCACTCCCATGGCACCCTCACAGCTCTTGTGACGTCATGTTGTGATGGGCCCACAACCCTGCCCTCCACTGTGTCCCCAGCACCCAGCTCGGAGTCTGGCTGCATTTGCACACTCAGTCAGTATTTTTTGAATAAATAAATGAAAATTTAAAGAGTCAGGAAACACCTAGAGGAAATGGACTTACTAAAGTAAAGGCAGGAAAGTCTCAAGAAAGTATTAGGTGTAGGCCGGGCGCGGTGGCTCACGCCTGTAATCCTAGCACTCTGGGAGGCCGAGGTGGGCGGATCGTTTGAGCTCAGGAGTTCGAGACCAGCCTGAGCAAGAGCGAGACCCCATCTCTACTAAAAATAGAAAGAAATTATATGGACAGCTAAAAATATATATATAGAAAAAATTAGCCGGGCATGGTGGTGCATGCCTGTAGTCCCAGCTACTCGGGAGGCTGAGACAGGAGGATCGCTTGAGCTCAGGAGTTTGAGGTTGCTGTGAGCTAGGCTAACGTCACGGCACTCACTCTAGCCTGGGCAACAGAGTGAGACTCTGTCTCAAAAAAAAAAAAAAAAGAAAGTATTAGGTGTCTTGTTCTTTGCCCCACCTCTTGCAGCATTGGTGTGGCAGTTCGTAGGTGACATCACTTGGGAGAGGCTGGAAGGGTGCCCATTTATTTATTCCTGATGCTAAAGGACACTGTGAGGCCATACCTGCCTAAGAAGGTTACAGTGATGGTCATTTTTTTGTGCTAAGAGATCTACATAATGAGATAAGTGGCATTGCTGCCATAGAGGCCTGGGACTAATCAGGGAACATAATCTTAGCGTATTCTGTTCGGTTACTAGAGGGCACTTGACATTTACCTCTAATGCAGTGATTCACAGTCCTGCTGTGACTGCTGTCAAAGTGTCTCTAATTATCTCAAGTATGTCAACAGATTCTCAAAAATGAGATGAATTTACATTCACCTTAACACAGATTGCCAGGCCCCACCAGGCATAGTTACTAGGAATCCCTGGAGTTGAACATGGAAAGCTGCATTGTGTGATAAAGATTCTCAGATGATGCTGATGCAGCACTTTGAAATTATTGTTCTCTTCCACCCCTCTCACTTTCCAAACAAGCAAACTGAGCCAGAGAGTAGAAATGACTTGCCTACAGTTATGCCATGCCAGAATCAGAGCCAAAGCCCAGGCCCCCTGACTCCAATTCCAGTGCTCTCCAACTGTGCCACACTGCTTCAGAAGCCCCAGACCCTCGCACCTGGCTCTGGGAAACTGAGCAAGGCTTAATGACGGACAATCCTGCTCTGTGTGACCTTGCAGCCTGTGGGTGCAGGGAAAGGAGAGGGCAACAGGTATGGTGTGATGTAACCAGCTGCAAGGGCTTCTCCCACCAGCTGCAAGGGGATAGAGCTGTGAGCTGGGGTACGAGCCACTGCCCCACTGGTTGCTAGAAGCCCTGACACCCACCAGCTGCTTTCCTACCTAGACTCCACTCTTCTTCTCCCACCCCATTCTCAACTCCTCCCAGGGTTGAGAAAAAGGAGGAGCGACAGCTGTGCACGTGTCTCCTTGAAACGGATGGCACAAACAAAGGAACCTAGAGGTTGGGAGTGGAAAGGCTGCCTGGGCAGTTTCCATGGTAACACCTCCATCCCTGCCCTAGCAGCTACGTGCTGCCTGGCATGTGCACTCTGCCAGGTCCCTGGAGGGCACTGCTGTCTCTCACTTGCTAAGGGTGCAGGAGTTAGTCGCTAATCTGGGATTCAGATAATATTAATAACATCCAAAGGCAATCATGGGACCTTGAACCAGCTGGAGCTGAAGGCTCGCGTCTGTGGGCCACCGAGGGAGGGGCCTCTGCATTCCTCCTCCTGCCACAGGCTTGGCAGGCAGTAAGTGCTCAAATACTGTTGGAGGAATGGCCGAATGAATGAGTCTCTCCCAGGCTACAGTAAGCTACTTTGCTAATGGAGGTCAGAGAAAAGCAGAGCCTGGAGGGGCGGAAGGGTAGGCCCTCCCCAAACTGTGCAGGACACACCTTGACCTTCAGATTGCTTCCAAGAGCCTCCCCCCTTCACTCCTCCCACACTGAGTGTCCGCTGGCCCCTCTGAGCTGCAAGCCACCAGTACTAAGGAGTCAGCAACAAAGGGCTGCCCTGGCCAGGATCCTGTGCTTCCCTCCCTCTGCAGAACCCTCTTCTGCACCCCTGCCCCACCCAGCACACGCACTCTGGGAGAGAGGTGTGCAGCAGTGCAGCTCTAAGAGTGGAATTTCAAGCACCAGTGATGAAAATGTTAGGAGGAGAGGAGAGGAGCTTCAGTGGAGTCCTGCAGAGTATTAATATTTGCCATCATAGGCTGGAGCACATTTAAAAACGTATCTCAATATCTTCTTCCTTTGAGGGCAGTTGTCATATTTGGAAAGAGCAAACCAGTCTCGTGAACAAGGTAGGCAAATAAACTGGATAATATCATTTGGGATAAAAGTCTCCTCACAGCATTGATAAAGTGGTAAGACTTGGGGTTTGTTTGTTTTGTTTTGTTTGTTTTTGGATTTGCAGGGTCAGTTGAGTAATTTGAGAAATATTCCTCGAGTGTGTCGCATGACCAGGCACCCACACAGGCCCTAGGGACTATGAGAAGTGGGCCTGGGAGGAGGAGGGGGACACATTCCAATGCGGAAACAGACAGGCAACTTGGGGACAACACAACTCACCCCCTCCCCTCGTTGCTTCAAACCCTGTCCGCTGTGTGACACCACAACCCACCTGCCCCTTCCCTCCTTCACTCCCTCCTGGCCCTCTGCTCAGTGTCCCAGTTGCTGAAAGCTGCTAGAGGAAGCACCTTAGGACTCTCAACAACAGCTGCTTTAAATTTTAACCACCATCCTCATGCCCCTTTGGCGCCCCCTCACTAGCAGTAGATAACCTATCTAATCTTTTCCAGAGAGAATAGAGGCCTTGAGGCAGGATCTCCATCAGCCCCACCCCAGCCCCTAGTTTTATCTCTTTAGGGACCCTTCCTCCCCTTGTGCTGTCCATGGCAGGGAAGGAGGTGTGTCTCCTCCTGCCCCAGCTAATGCTTCCCTCTTGGTCCTGACTTCACACCGCCCTGCTTCCCAGATAACTGGCTTTCCTTTCTACTGATTTTATCCCTACATCACATGAACACACCTAAGTCTTCCCCCAGCTGTTCAAAAACTAGCAAACAGATAGCAGCAGCGACAAACTCTTGACCTTTCTAGGTGCCATTTTATATGGCTCTTCCCCACTCCAGTGAAGCTCTATTTAAAGGAAAAAGAATTATCTTGGAGAGAAACAGTCACAAGGTTTTTTGTTTTTTGTTTTTTTAAAATCAATATGGAAAAAAAAAGCACACAATGAGGCTGGGCACAGTGGCTCACACCTATAATCCTAGCACTCTGGGAGGCCAAGGCGGGAGGATCCCTTGAGCTCAGAAGCTCGAGACCAGCCTGAGAAATAGCAAGATGCCATCTATACAAAAAAATAGAAAAAATTAGCCAGGTATGGTGGTGCACCTGTAGCCCCAGCTACTTGGGAGACTGAGGCAGGAGGATCGCTTGAGCCCAGCAGTTGGAGGTTGCAGTGAGCTATGATGACACCACTACACTCTAGCTGGGATGACAGAGCAAGACTCTGTCTCAAAAAAAAAAAGGCATGCAATGAAAAATGTCTTCTTTCTATCCCAGCCATCTTCCTAGAGGTAATTTTCTTACCAGTTTCTTACATGCATAGAATTATTTCCATTACATATCTCTTCTCTTCTTTTATTTACTCTTGCTGTTTTCACATAGTGCCAGTCATTCCATGTTAGCATGTATAGATCTGTCTTATTTTTTTTAACATCCACAGAATACCCCAAAGTACATACAATGGACATTTCAAAATTTATGTGACAACTCTTCTATTAGTAGATGTTTGGATCTCCCTTTTGCTATTTCAAATTATTGCAATTAATAACCTTGTGCATGAATCATTCTGTATATGAATATTTCTATAGGATAAATTCCTAGATGTGGAATTATGGGATAAAATTATGTATGCATTTGAAATTCCTATTAATATCCCCCAGATAGGCCCACCATAGAAAAAGCACCAGCACTCCCATCAGCAAAGAGTAAGAATGGCTCTTCCCTCAGGCCCTTCTCCAAAGCCTTTGGCTCACTTTGCCCTATACCAGCAATTGAGTTATCCAACTCTTCTATATCCTTCTCAATCTAAGTGAAAATGATATTCTTGTGTAGTTTCATTTTCTTTTACAATTAGTGAGAATGGGCTTTTTCTATATGTTTAAGAAACGTTTACGTTTTCTCTTCTGTAAACTGTTCATATCTTTCACCCATCTACACATTGGGTTGCTCTTTTTCTTACTGATTTGTGTAAGGGTTGTTTTGAGGATTAAAAGGCTATACCTTTAAAGCACTTAGAATAGTATCTAGGTCTTAGTAAAATGCCATATTAATATTTGCTATGATTATTTGTTTTGGTCACTCCAAATGAACATCTGCAAGCCAACACTCAGATATGATAGACTATGACATAATCATTACAAAGTGTATTTTAAAAGAGTTTAGTTTAAGTGAAAAAATATGAAAACATCTAGATAAAACTATGTACACATTATACAAAGACTGTAAAGAAATGCACTATAATGTTAACAGTGGTTACATTTGGGTGATGGGAGATCATGAATTTTTTTTTATTTTCTCCTTTAGTTTTTCCCATATTTCTCAAATTGCATACAATGAATATGTATAGCTTATATTCAGGAGTACTAAGGGGTGCTAAAAAATTGCTAAGTAAGGTATGTTGATCTGGATTCCATCCCTCAGAATGAATGCTGCCCTGCCCGGCACAATTTTATGTTCGGTTTAAGGAGCCTGTTGTTTGTATCACATCCATGTCCTAGGGAGCTTTCTGGGGGTGGGAGAAGGGGAAGTATTGGCCCAGCATTAGGACTCTGCCTCCTGGCTGCTATGAATGGCATTTTCTGAGCAATTCTAACCCAGCTTATTGCCCTTGCATTCAGCCTGCATTATCCCACGCCTTTATCAACCAGGTTACGAAAGATCTTATCGAAAGCCTTGCAAAAGCCCCCATTCATTCAGTCAACAAACATTGATTAAGTCTCTATAATGCCCCAGGCCTTGTGCCTAGCATATTTCCTTACTAAATGACTCTAGAAACAATAACAAGTAAAGGAAGACGTCAGGCTGACACACTTTGTCTTTAAAATCTCAAGCTGAATGCCAGTGGATGCTACTGTTCCAAAAGTCTCCCAAACTTTGTTACTATTATTGTTTTAAATAATCTAGTCTAGAATCTTGTCTGGGACTGAAGCCAAACTCAGTCAGTGGTATTTGAGCAAGCCGTGTTCTCTCTTTGGGCATCCAAATGACTTATTTAGCTCTCTTCTCCCAGGACTGGTGTCGTTGCCCTAACATGTCTCAAAGAGCACCGTCAGGCCATTCCTCTCTTTTGTAAACCTTCCAATAACTGGAATATAATTCCTTGGCACTCGGAGACTAGAACTCAACAAGAGCAGCAAAATCCTGGCTAACTCTTTTCTTATCTTGGCACTTGTGTGAGAATTTCGAAGGGAATTAGATGTATGCCCTGAAGTTCTTCTAAAACTGATCCAGAGAAGTTTAAAATAATGCTGTCTTTAATACAGTGTCTTAGTGTAGCAAGTAGAAAGTTTTTCCAGGGTTCATTCTGTCTTGGCAGCACCTATTTTTAGATACATGGCTCAGGACTTGCTCGAGCTTACAGAGCAAGAGTTTCTTAAACTCTTGTTTAACTTGTGAAAGTGGTTCTAGAACTCTGATTTCTAAGAGTGGTTTTCCAATTTGAGTGAGCTTCAAGATCCCCCGGAGGGCTTGTTAAAATACAGATTGCTGGGCCCCACCCTAGATTTTCTGATTCAGCAGGTCTGGGATACAGCCAGGGAGTTTGAACTTCTATCAGGTGTTCAAGTGATGCCGCTGGTCCAGAGGCCACCTTTTGGGAACAGTGCTCCTGACACATCAGTGGGCCACAGCGATCACTCTGACGGGCAGCAAACAGATTCCAAACACAGTCTCTTTCTTTGGTTTCTACAGGTGACCGCTGCACATTTTAATAGGCTCTCACTTTTACATACTATACTAAGGACTATAAATATCTATGTTCTGGAAGGAAATGCATCAAAATGTTCACGGTATCTCTGGATGGTAGGATTACATGTGTTTTCACTTTCTTCTTTTTGCCTTTCTACACTTTATAAATTGTTTACATGGAGCATATATAACCTTATGTAACCTGTGTAAGTAGAAAAAATCTAAAGGCTAAGAAAACAAAGAAAGAAATGGGGAAGGGACACTCTTGTTAAAGGGCTTGATTTTTCTATCACTAGCTACAGAGAGAGCTGAGGGGAAAGCATGACAACAGCAGCTAACACTTGTGGTGAGCAGTTCCACGGTGCTCCATTCTCACATGCATCAGTGCATCTAATCTTCCAGCAACCCGAGGAGATGGGTGTTATCATTGTCATCAGCATCATCATCTCCGTCTTCTGGATTTAACTGATCAGTGAACTGATGGACACAGGTGGTAATTGGAAAAGCCAGGATTTGGACCCCAAAGTTTCGACTTCCGTGCTAGCATGCTTAACCCACATTATGGACCTTTCTGAGGAATGTCTGACCATTGGGCCATCCTCCACTGGAGCACATCATGGACAGTGTCTTTCTCCCACACTCTCGCATGTAAGCACCTTATGGGTGGTCATTCACGCAGGGCCACTGATAAATTGGACCCCTCTGCCGTGAGGCTAGAGGCTCCGACCCCATGAGCACAAGGGGATCCAGAGGGAAGCTCTCCCCAGCTGACAGCTGAGGACAAGGCCACAAGAAACATTTATGGAGAGCGGTTGCAGGCCACGGTGTACCAGGCATCTTACGTACACTATCTCTAATTTCCAACACCCTCGGAGGTAGATTGCTATCCTTTTCCCCATTCCATAGAGGAGAAAGGGTAGCTCAGAAACAGTAAGTGACTTGCCCCCATCAGATAGCAAGCAGATCCCAGAATTGGGATTTGAACCACAGTCTCTTATTCCAAAGACCAAGTTCATCCCATCCCTTTGCCTCCTAGGTAGATTGAGTTGCTGTCAGTTATCATCTGCTTTCTGCACCATGGTAGGAGGAAGACAAAGAGCTGGGACTCGCTGCACCCCGAGGACCTGCCTGGGGCTGGGCGCTGGGGTGGGGGCATGGGGGTGGCAGTCCTAGGGCAGCTTGGGGTGTGTGGAATAGGACCAAACTGCAGGCCCGTGGGAGAGGGAAGCAGGAGAGACTGACAGCATGGCTCCATCACTATCTCAGCCTTCTCAGGCCAGGCCAGCTAACTGGGCAGCCTTTGTCCTCACAGGGAGGGAAAGACAGTTCCTTTCACAGAATGTGGCCTGGAATCCTCCCCCTGAGGTGTGTTAAGCCTGGGCTGAGGCCCCAGTGAACCCCCCCTCAGGGTCATCAGGGACTAGGTCCTTACCGGACAGTCTTTTTTCTTTTTAAGCTTCTTAACCTAAAAATAGGTCAATAGGTTAGAGAGGGGAGAAAATAGCTAGACTCAAAATAATGTGTGGAATGATAAGCAAAGCTTACTGGGTGTGAAATCTGGGTAAAGAAAACTATGTGGGTTTTATTCCCCCAACATTTTCCATAGACAGTAATTTTGAAGTAAAAGCACTGTTACTAAACTATTAAGTATTATAAAAGCTGCACTATCATTGCTGCACATTACCGGCTCAAACATAAAATAGTGGGGGTTTTAAATTTAAGTGTATTTCTGATCCCCATTCCCCCCCATGCTCCAGCTGGTATCCTTGGGCAGCAACACCTGAGTGCTCTCTGTGTGGGAGCCAAGTCTGTGGTCCCCAACACATTTCTCTCCCCCTGTCTCGCCAAAGCTTAGAGACCGGTCCAATGTTAACTTCAAATCGGACTCTCCAAGTTTGGTTTCTTATAGAAATTTTTTTGTGATCTCTTTGGGGTTGTTTTATTTTTAGTTTGAAATCCACTGACTTGCAGCGTTGCTTCTATGAGGGAAAATGTGCTTCAAGTTCCAGATCACGTACTTTTAGGACACAACCTGTTCCTACTGCAGGTAACAGAATGACATAATCAATGAGCCAGTTTCAACTGTTCCAAGAGGCAGTGAAACAGAACCTAGCCTCTCAACTCAGACATCAAAGCATTCCAAGCTCAAGTGTAGCTGATGTTATGTCTCCTTTTCTCCTCTTTTAAGTAAACCTATCTATTCATGTTTTATCAATGATTTAGCCAGCCCCTGCTATGAGCCTACAGCACAGTCTGGCACTGGGGATACTGACATGAATAAGCCTTCCAGGAGCCATCAGCAGGTGTGCAAAAAGTCTGAAGGGGGCTCCAAGGGGAATGGCAAGCTTCATGAGGAAGGTAACACAGAATTGCCACCCAAAAGATGGGTAGCTGTTGGGAGCAGGGATGACTCTAAAGCACGGAGCACAAGCCTGGACAGGCAAGATAACAAGACACAGGTACCAGACAGGTCCACCTGCCACCCAATTTCCCCTTCACCCTGAAAAGGCCATGCCCACAGGCCCCTAAACAGGTGAACTGTGATAGGTTTGTCCTCAACAGGAGTGGCTAACTGATTGGATGGGTGGGCACCTAACCCAAAAGCTCAGGCTGGCTGGGGGGCCTTTTGAGGTGTTCAATACGGGTGACAATAACTAAGTCACCCTCTGGAATTTACACAGGAAAAATATCAGGAATTTGGCCAGTAAGTGTGTAGAATTAAAGACACCAAACTAGACTAGACACTAGACTAAAGCTGCCTCTGCCCCTGCCTAAACTTTGAGTTCCACTTTGAGTCTGTTCTGCATAACAAATCACCCGAAAACCTAGTGGCCTATTACAATAATAATCATTTATCGCTCACAATTTTCATGAGTCAGGAATTTGGGAAGGGCTCAGCCAGGTGGTTTCTCGGGCAGTTGCAGTCAGGTGGTGGCTGGAGCTGGCACAGCAGGGAGCTGGAGCACCTGAGCACTGGCAGGGCATCTGTCTCTCTGTTTGTGTCCCCTCAGAAATTCTCCATGGCATCTCTCCCCGTGGGCTGATTTGGACTTCCTCACAGCACGGTAGCCTCAGGGCAGGCAGCCTGCTTACACTGCACTGAGGGCTTCCAAGGAGAGTTCCAGCAACCAAGGTGGAAGCTGCATTGCCTTTTATGACCTAGCCTCAGAAGTCAGACAGCATCAATTTCATGCACTATTTTGGTTGACCTGGTCACAAAAGCCCAATTAGTTTAAAAGCCTACCTCCTAATGCAAAGAATGTAAAAAAAAAAAAAAAAAAACCATATTTTTAAATTTCCACACAGTCTCAGCTCAACCTTACAATAAAACTCTATTTTCCTAAGGATTTAGATTAAGGTCGGGGTTGAATCTCTGTTCCCTACACTTTAGACAAGCTACTGTTAGCTCAGCAGGGCTGGAGCATAAAGTGTCAGTGTAGCAAAGGAACAAATAAGGCTAGAGAAGTAGATGAGCGTCTTTCATGTCAGACTAGGGGGTCTGGACTTTTTCCTACAGGTGTCTACTTTTTCTTCCAGGACAAATGAGGACAGGTACAGGTGACTTCCGTAATTAGGTGGCCTCTAGGACAGAGACTGGAAACTGGTGGTCTGGAGCAGGAGGCACCCCATACAACTTTCCTTAGATTAGGAAAGTCCTTAACAAAAAAATTGGCAGTTCTGGCTTCTCTTGAAAAATTATTTTCATCATTCTTGCATGGACACAGAGCAGGGGAGAGAGTAGCAGCTGTCCTTTTCAGATAGGATGTGTACCCTCAACTTAGCCAGAGTCTCCACAATTTCCTGTTGCATCAGAATTGTCTTGTTTCATTATTTATCTTATTTTCCCAGGAAACACTTGATTTCGTGACCCCCAATCTCAGGCTTCCCATGGGCAGGAGCTCTGTTGCACCCAGGCTAATAAACCTCCCTCTCACTTCACGTTTGGCTGTGGAATGGAGATATATTCTCTATTTGTTCAAAGCATAGTTTGCTTAAACTTTATCAATACCATATGCACACATGTGTTTTTGACTGTTTTTAAAGAGAAACCTTGTGCTTAGGGTCATCTCACTTGCTGAACTGGATTTGGTCAATTTATTTAGAATAAGTAGAAACAATTGCGTACGCTGTGAAGTATAAATCAGGCACCAGGTGACTTCCCTGCAGAAGCTCCCTCAGCTGCCCTTGTGAGCCAGCATCTTGGTGATGGCTGAGCCAGTTCGTCCAGGGGTGATTTCAGCCAATCAGAACACAGAAATGGCTAAACTGGTGTAAATCACTGAGTGGTACATAGTTTCACCTCACAGGAAGTGGCTTATCATACTCCTCTTCAAGTCTACCAATCCTACCCTTTCATCAAGCCCCAAATCCAGTCCCAGCTTCTTCTGAAAGCCCTCTCCAACTGCCCTGGTTGTATAAACAGGGCTTGCTCCTGGGACAGCCTCTATGGCTGGCTTTGCACCTGTGTTTCCAAGTCCCTTCCTCCCAGCTCTTTCTCCTGGCGCCTCATCTCCATCGGACTCCCTTTTGGCCCACAGCTTGCCTGGATCTTGCCCCCATGTGGCTGCAGTCCTCGTTTTCCTGGCAGCCCAAGCCCTGCCATTGCCTCTCAGGCTGAGTCAGATTGGCTCCCCTCTGGTCTGTTCCTCCCTGCTGGGTACTCTGGGGCCAGAACTGCACCCCCTTCTCACCTGTCCCGCCACAAATGCCTATTCCCATGTCTATCAGAGACAATGAAACCAGTGAGAGGATGAGAACATACAAGGGGCAAAGTAACAGATTCTTGGGAGGCAGACACGGAAAAGGCCAGAGGAAACTCCAGCTAGGGGCTGGCTGACGTAGAGCCTGGTATCTTCACTCAGGATTGAAAATGAACCCACTGGAGACCCATGAGCACATGAGTGGCTACCAGTGGTCCATGCCTATTTTTCTGTTCACATTGTGTCTTTAGATTAGAGAAGAAGAGATTTCCTGAAGGGGTCAACATGACAAGGGGAACAGCCTGAGGAACCAAGTGGGAGAAGCACCACGATTAGGAATAAAAAGAGCAAGAGGACATCAGAGGTCTCAGGACTGTTCATGGGAGAGAATCAAAAGCAATAAAGAGTAAGAAAGCCTGGATGTTTTTGTTGATTGGTAACCATCAATAAACAGTATTGCATAATGTGTCCTAGCCCAAATATTTAAAAAATCAGAAACTATTATAATTTAGAGTATACAGAAGGGGCAGCAATAGGAGCTCAGGAGACAGGAAATTTTGTGCTTGGACAAAGTAGTCTGATGATTTAATTGCTGCAAGAAATGGTCAAAATTTGATTCTAAAATATAATGAATATTGAATAGTATCACAGGCATGT
This sequence comes from Eulemur rufifrons, assembly GCF_041146395.1. Taxonomy (NCBI): domain Eukaryota; kingdom Metazoa; phylum Chordata; class Mammalia; order Primates; family Lemuridae; genus Eulemur; species Eulemur rufifrons. Next base: position 56,946,712 of record NC_091001.1, read on the forward strand.
TGAGATGATATAGACAAGATGCCCAGTAAGATCAGATTAGGTAACATCCCGCCCATCTATTAATCATCACACATTCATGCATTAGCTGACTTCCTGATAGCTACTAAAGGCCTACTATGGGCCATAGGCTGGGGCTGCATTAATATTAATAAGTAAGAAAGACACAGTCCCTGACTTCACGATAATTACAGTCTAGGATTAGTTATCTTCAACTGGAGGTTAGTAACATCCATATCTCAGGAAACATTTAAACACAGCAGGGGCACTTTTAATTGCACATTGACTGAGGATCCCACTGGCATTTAGCTGGCAGGGACCATGGAAACTTAACCTTCTACAGTGTGCAGACTCTGACCCAAAGGCCAACGGCACCCCCATCGGGAAATACTGGCAGTACAAAGTGTGATCTGCCATTTTTGGTGGCAGAGTTTTTTCATAATAATAAGACCAAATACATGTTAATTTTGAAGTATAAATTTTTCAAATTTCTTATGATATTCCTATTTAAATCTCATGGAATTCTTGTCCTCTAAATGACACACTTTGGAAAACCTCTAGAATAGACGTTAAGAGCAGACACTACTAGGTTTGGATCTCAACTCTAGCACTTAAAATTTTTGACCTTGAGAAAGTTACCTAACATCTCTGTGCTTCCTAACAGGAGGTAGATGACAGTGAGCTCTCTGAGGTGCTGTTTGTATTGTTGGGAGGACTAAAGGCAGCAATGTCTGTAGGTTGCCTGGCAGAGTGTCTGGAAATCCAGATGTTGAGAAGAGGTGGCCGCTGCGGAGTTTGGGTGTGGAAAAAGATGATGTGATGAGCAGAGGGGGAATCTGGGGTACGGCATGGCTTCTTGAAGAATAAGGACACCTGAGGTACTGAAGGGCCGAGAAGAATGAGCAGGAGAGAGGACAACAGGTGAGGGAGAGGATGATGGGGAAGTGACCCAGGCAAGAGGACCAACACCTGAAAGTTGTTATTCCTACTCCTTTGCACTCTGAGGATGATTCATTTCCCACAGAGATTCTCCTGAGCAAACAGGTCCTCCTGCTATGTCACCCTACCTCTACCCTCCTTTTTGAATCAAGGGCCACTCCCAGAGGAGGCAGACAAACCCATTCTCTCGGTCTCACAAGGTCCTGCCTCAGGTGGTTCTCCCTCTCCTGGAGAGAGAGGGTAGTGTCTAACCAAGGCCTAACCAAGCCCTTTGCCTGGCCTCCCTGGGAAGGTCATCTCAGGGCCCCATCACTGTATTTCAAGGTCAGGAGCAGAGACAAGAACAGAGAGTCTAAGCACGTGGAGAGCTTGCTTCTACTCAGTGGTGGTGTTTGTTTGTGTGCTTGACAATGTTAATGATTGTTAGGTAGGGATAAGGAGTGGGGAGAGGAGAAGATGGCACTAGGAGATGCTTTGTCTACAATAGGAGGAACAAATTGACCACAGGGGGCTTACAAGAAGGAACAGATGACACGTCAAGGGGGCTTCCAAGGACTGAACAGATGTTTGGGCTATGATAAGAGGTCCCCAAGGGCTGACCAACCAGAAGGAGGTAGAGAGGCCACAAAGTGAAGATGTGGTCAAGGCCACAAATGGGGGTCTTTGCAGCATGTGCACAGTTGAGGTAACTGTGTCCTTAAATGAACTACCCTCATTAACATGTAAAAATCACATCCAACTATGTCTTGACAGTTTATAAATACCATGGCAACTCCTAGAAATTGCCTTACAAGGATAGAAAAAAGAAGGACTCACCGTTCCAGGAATTCTCCACCCCTTCCCAAGAAAAACCATGAATATTCCACCTCCCAGTTAGCATAAAATTGGGGAATCAGCATAAAAGAAAAAATCTTGTTAAACCCAGGATCTTATCCACTCTCACATATAGACCCATTCCTTCTCTGGAACATACTATGCTTGCTTTATAAACTTTGGCATTTTTCCTGCTTGCATCTGCTTGTTCTGCTCATTTGCTCCATCAAGTCAGTACCAATAACCACTCTTCAGTACTGGGAACCAAGAACTAGGGAACATGACCTGACATCTGGTCCCCACACCTGACACTATCTTGACAAGTTACTTCAGATCACTTACGTTGGAAAGAAGTCTGTGTCTTGGCCAGAGTTCCCCCCAATGGCCATGAGTAGTGTTCTCACATTCTGGAGGCAATTTGTGTGCCAGTTACAAAATAAAGAGCAGTGCTTTGAGTGTGTGGTCTGGGAGGAGGCACAATCATGGGAAAGACTCTGTTTCTTGGCATTTATCCCCACACAAGCCATTGTAGGCTTTATAAATACTTGTTGACTCTCCTTGCTTGTTGACTTTGGGCTAGTTGTAGGAAGTCTCAGCTTTATAAGTGAAGTGTTAGTTCCACCCACACTTTAATGAAAGGAAACATCCCACCTGCTGCCCCCACCCTCTTTCTCTCCTTCCCCACATAAAAATACTAAGAAAATAGATAAGAGTTGTCCCTTTCTTAGTCTCACCTATGCTTTTCTTTCATTCTCAGTGTCCTATCCAGGCACTTCCCTGGAGCCAGAAGCTCTCTAAGAAGGCAAGTTATAGCTCCCAACCATGGCCAGCGGGGCACATCTTTGTTCTGTGCTTTTTCATGTCACGAAGGAGATTTTCTTGGCTGGGCTTTGGCATCTGTCCTTAGCTAAATGTTGAGCTCTCCACGTGGTCCCTTTGATCAAATGTGATTGATTGTAGGGTGATTGAACTGTGGTGTCATTTGGTGTGTTTAGAAAAGAAAAAACTAAGGCCATGCAATTATTCCTTCTTTTCCACGTTCATGTTCCAGAGTTGGTGGTCAGGCAACGTTATTTATAGAAGAACCTTGGCCTGCCATATTGATAAGGTCTCCAAAAGCCATCTTCTCATGTGAAATCTCATCTTTCCATTTGCTCTATGGATTCAGTCATCAGGAAGGCAGTAACCACTCTTTGTAGGAAAAAGAGCTGTGATAGATTGGTGATGCTTGTCTTGAAATCAGAATAGAGAAGTGGCCACAAGTATGCATGTGTCTGTTACCCCGGGTCTATAACCAACTGGATTATGGAATTGTTTCTCCTATTATTCCAAGGGCCAGAGGTCAGCCCATTATATCTGTCCTTGAAATCTATAATTACCTTTGAAAGAAATCTATTTCTATCTGGGTAATTATATCCTATACTTTCCTGCCACTCAATTTCTTTCACTCAATCAAGAAATATTTATCGAGCCCCAGCTACGTGCCAAATACTATTCTAGGACAAAATAGCAATGAAGAGGAAAGACAAGGTCCTGTCCTCAGGGATCATATTTCCTAGAGTAGGGAGGCAAATAATAAATAAACAAGTACATGCATAAGAACATATCAGGTGATTAGTGCTTTAAAGAAATGGCGCATGCCAATGAGATAAGGAGTGACTAAAGAGGATTTTGTTGTTTATTTGTAGGATAAGAGATACACTATGACATGTTTCTAAGACAGTAGGGGAATGGCTATATAGAAAGAGAAATCAGTGATTAAGGAGAGAGAGAGGATAATTATAGGAACACTGGGCTGCCCCTTTCTCTTCTGCACACACTTTCTTTATCAGAGCAGATCAGTTTTTCTCTCTCTAATCGATCCCTTTGCAGTCTGTGGCCATGAGCTTCTCTGGGCCTCCAGGGTTGTTTTCCATCATATATGTCACGCCCATCAGCTTCCCAAGGAAAGTCAGGCATGGGAGCATGAGATACCCTTGTATCAAGTGCCTTCATGTGGGTTTAGGTATTTTTCTACTATCTGAATTCATTCGTATGTTCTTGAAGTCGATTTGACCGTCTCTTATGCTGTCACAAAGGATTGGCTTCCCTTTCTCGTATTTCTTCCAGAGGATCCATTTTCTTACTCTTTTCCCTCAAATAATTCTCTCCATCTGTTTTTGGCAGCCACAGCAAAGACAATTTTCAGCAAACTATCGTGGTCATATTGTGCTCATCTTTCACACTAGAACGTGAGAGAACAATTCCTACAACACCAAACCCCACATTTATGGTCAACTGCTCCTCCCTTCCACAAGCTCCTGGGGTGGGGGGAGGGAAAGCAAACATACAGTGTTTATCACCATAGGATTTTGGGACCAAATTTTCACATGGATTTCCTAAACATTGTGAGCTCAGCCAGGCTATGCATGAGCCATAAAGCATATGGCTTTTGGACCCCCTAGCCCAATGCCTGGACTAAATCCAGGCCCACACTTAATCCTGGGCCAAACTTAATCTTGGCTCAAGTAATAGTGTTTTTCTTGATGTTCTAGAGCACAGCTAGCCGGGGCCCACCCCAGGCCTGAGAGTCCTTCGTTAAGCCAACTGCCCTAGAGGAAGAAGGCCAAGTGCCAGGAAGTCTCAAAAGAAAGACTCTGAATATCAACAGGGAAAAGGAACTAATGCAGGGAAGCTTTTAATCTTTTACTGACTCTACCACTGTGGCCCGATTGTCTCCCTGACTATGACCCCTATCAAAGCTCCTCTTCCTACTCCTCTTCCCCTTCCTCCTGCTCCGCCTTCTCCTCTTCCACTGTGTGTGTGGCAAGGTCTGGCATGGGGGTTCCTTGGCTCTTCCAGAGATGTGGACATGCCATCAACATAAAGCTGACAGAATGATCAAATGTCCAACCACTAGTTGTTCTTCTTTAGCATCGCCTCCCCAGGGGGGTCTTTTGTTTCCTTACTCTTCCATCCTGGACCTGAGATTGTGATCTGGATCCCTGAGCCCTGCGCCTCTCAGCACAAGGCCCTTAACGGAGAAAGAGTTAGGAAGAGTTCTTTAAGCAACCAGGTGCAAAAATGAGCCCATTCAGAAACCTTCTATTTTCTATGGGTCAAAATCTTAATTGAAAATGTCTCCTTATTCAGTGTTTTAATTCTCATAACCCAAAGAAAGCTTCTCTGTCTTTGCCTCACACCCTAACCGTAACCCATGTTAATTAACTTGTCAGGTAAAATATATTTTTGGTGACCTCTTTGGGTCAATTTTAATTCTACTATCCAATGCCAGTTAGACAAAAGCCAGCCACCAGATGTGTCAGTGTATTAATTTCAAATGTTTAGAAACAGAGTTTTAAAGTAAAAAATTACTTAAAATGTAATATAATTATTTTTCAATCATGTTTCTTCTTTCACTCTACTAATCATGAGACAAAACTGTTAATTATCAGATTTAGTCTTCAGCTAAATAAACATTACTCTGACTTTAAGTGGGAGAAAAAGTAAAGGAATAGTAAATACGAAAGCAGAATAGACGTTTCCTTTCAGTGTTAGGATGTAGGGAGGGTGAGAGGGAAGTGCATATATCTGTAACAGAATGGATAATGTTCTAGTTGTAAATTGGGTATTAGCCTCACAAACATGTCATTACCACCCTTTATAATGTACCAATATATTACATTCTTTTACATGTATCAAATGTTACACACACAAAAAAAAATATTGCAGCCTGAGTTATAAGCAAAAAATGCAACCTTTTTTCTTGGATAGGATAACATTATTTAAAAACAAAATTGTCCTGGATTTATGCTTATTCCCAGCAGAATATTTTAAAATCTTTTTCAGGAGTAGAATTCACATGTTAATTAATTTTATCCAGTAAAATACATGATAAAATTTAGGTCAATATTGGTCAATTTTAGTCAATTTAGTTCTGCTATCAGGTTCCAGTTGAATAAAAGCAAGTCACCATATTCATCAGTGGCATCAATCTTAAATGTTTCATGTATTTCTCTGTATTCTGATGTTTCCAAAGGATTAGAATGAATTTGAAGTTAACTACATTGTTTTCTTTTGTAGAAATTTATGGTAATTTTTCTATTCAATTGGTGGTACTTTTTCTTATTGATTTTTAAAAGTTCTTTATATGTGCAAATGTTTTTTCAGATTTTCATTTGCTGTTTATGTTTGATAACATTTTTATGTAAAAAGAGTTTTTAGTTCTTAAATGATTAGATTATCATCTTCTCCTTTGTTTTAGGTTTTTTGTTTTGTTTTTACCTTTGCATTATGACAGACTCCTTCATCCCAAGGTAATGAAATTATCCAGCTATGTTTTCTTCTAGTGTGTTTATGGTTTTATTTATGATAGTGTATGGCACAGGTCAACAAATTACAGCCCTTAAGCCAAATTTAGACTGCTGCTTGTTTTTGTAAATGCGGTCATGCACCACACAATGATGTTTGGGTTGACAGACTGCATATATGACAGTGATCCCATAAGATTACAATGGAGCAGAAAAATTCCTGTCACCTAGTGACATCCTAGCTGTCATGACATTGTAGCACAACACATTATCTTTTCTATGTTTAGATACACAAATAATTGTATGCATTGTGTTACAGTTGCCTACAGTATTCAGTATAGTAATATGCTGTACAGGTTTGTAGCCTAGGAACCATAGGCCAGCTGTCTCCAACCATTTTGGCACCAGGGACTGGTTTCATGGGAGACAATTTTTTCACAGTTGGGGTTTGGGGGAGGGAGGCAGAGCTCAGGTGGTGATGCAAGTGATGGGGAGCAGCTGTAAATACAGATGAAGCTTTGCTTGCTCGCCTGCCATTCACCTCTTGCTGTGAGGCCGGGTTCCTAAATTTCATGGAAGATAATTTTTCCATGGACAATGGAGGGGGGGGTCCCCCAGGGATCGGGGACCACAGCCATAGGCCATATGATATAGCCTAAGTGTGTAGCAGAATATACCATCCAGGTTTGTGTAAGTACACCCTATGATGTTTGCACAACGACAGAATCATCTGACAACACATTTCCCATCAATAAGTGATGCATGACTGTAAAGCTTTATTGGGACACAGTCACACACACAATTATTTATGTATTATCTATGCCTGCTTTCATGCTACAGTGACAGAGTTAAGCAGCTAAAACAGAGATGGTATGGCCCATAAAGCCTAAAATATTTACTATCTAACCCTTTACAGAAAAGTTTTGTTGGCTCCTAATATATGGCATTAATAATTATCTTAGCTCTTTATTTGAAGTAGTCAATACTTTTCCCACTGATTTAAGCATCATACTTATTAGCTATAAGCACACACACTCATACAGGCTTTCTATTTTATTCTACTGATCAGTTTACCTATCTTTACCACAGTATTATACTTTTTTAAAAATAACTTTAATTTGAAAATATTTTAAAATGTTGTTAGTGGAAGTTCTTCCATTATCACTTTTAAAATCTTATTGGTTATTTTAAAATCTAGCTTTGAATGAAATATAGAATAATTTTGTCAAATTTCTAAAACTGTTATGAGTATTGATATGTGAGTCTTTGTGTGGACATACATTTTCACTTATCTCGGTAAATAATTTGGAGTGAATGGAATTGCTGGGTCACATGATAAGTGTACATTTAACTTTATAATACATCATCTGTTTTAATTTTATTATATTTTAAACAAATTTTGTTTTACATTGATTTTATTTCTTTTTCAGAGAAACCAATTATAATCATGCTTATGTTGAATCTCCATGACTGTTTTCTCTTTAATCCTTTTTAAACTTTATTTCCATTTTATTGTATTAAGTTTCCTCATTTGTATCTTACGCTCTTCCACTACCATCTTCTTCTCAGTGTTTTCCCGGTCTTCTCTAGCTGATCTTCTCTGATCTCAGGATTTCTGACTTGGCCCAGCCTTTGTGATGTGTCCCTGTTCATTGTAACTTTGGCTCCAGCTACTGCACTTTAGGGTCAACTTGGCACTACCATTTTGGAAAACTGTCATTATTTACCAAAGTTGAAGATACGCACACCCTAAGATACTATGAGCCCTGGATCTTTATATATTCTAGACATAAGCCCTTTGTTAGCCACGTGTGTTGCGTATCTTCTTCCTCTGTTGCTTTTTTACTTTCTTAATGTTATTTTTGATGAACAGAAGTTTTTATTTTAATGTAGCCATTGCTACAGTTTTTGTCCCCTCCAAAGTTCATGTGTTGGAAACTTAATATCCTAAGTAACAGTGTTGGAAGGTGGGGCCTTTTGGGAGGTGTGTAGGTCACCAGGACTCTACCTCCAGGATGGCTTAATGCCACTTTAAAAAGGGCTTGCAGGAGTGGGTTCACTCTCTCTTCCCATTCTGCTTTATGAGGATACAGTGAGAAGGCTTCCACAAGATGCTGGTTCTTGGTTTTGGGCTTCCCAGCCTTCAGAACTGTGAGAGAATAAGTTTCTGTTCTTTGTCTTACCCAGTCTGTGATATTCCGGTATAGCAGCACAAAATGGACTGAGACAGTCACATATATCAATCTTTCCCTTTATGGTTACTGGTTTTTACATTCTGTTTAAGAAATCTTTCCTTCTTTTATGTTACCTTCTAGGAACTTGTTTTGTCTTTTCTTTAAAATAATAGCTTACTTGTATTTTATTTTTTGTGTATGTATAAACTCCAAGTTTCATTTTTTTCCTAATGAGTATTTAAACATTTCAGCCCATTTATTGACAAGACATTCTTTTCCCCTCTACTCTTTAGTGCCACCTTTGACATAATTAAGGGTCCATATATCTGCTTTTCTATTTCAATCCATTGATAAATTTGTCCACCCTTAAGTCCGTACCACAAAGTCTTAATTGCTATAGTTTTGTGTTAATAATAAATCTTGATACTGTCAGCTAGAGTAATTTTTTCCATATTAATCTTGTTTATATATAATGTTATATATTTGTATACTATTTTATACATTAAATTTATTTATATATTCTATATGTATCATATATTATTCAATTTATAATATATAAATGTTGTATATTTTTATACATATACATATTTCCCTCTAGGCACAGTTTTATCCGCATCCCACAAGTTTGGAGATATAGTATTATTCAGCTGAAAATAATTTATATTATTAGGTACATACATATTTAGTATTGTTATATCTTCCTGGTGAATTCAACCTTTACTTATATTTTTTCCAGAGTAAATTTATATTACTTCTACCACGTTCCCGGGAGCACTAGTAAGCTAGGATATCTTTAATCCAATTTCAGAGACTGAATAATTAGAGCTGAGTTGCAATCACTCTGAAGGCCTATGTACTTCTGGTTCAACCTTGCTTCTAGGGTGCAGGCATCGCTTTGGGGTCTCAATCTAAAGGGAGGAGGGCTCATCAGGCTTCTGCCTTGGTGAACCCTGGACTCCAGGCCCTGTGCCTCAGCTGTATGGGTCTAACAATCATGTCACTCAGTCACCTAGCCACCCCCTCCAGGATTAACAAGCATTCCAATAAACTTTTACTGCTGGGAAATAAGAAAAGTGTTGCTTTTGCATATTAGTTTTAAACCAGTCATGATGTCAAACTTGCTTATTCATTCTGGAAATTGTTTTCTACTGTTTCTGTTACATTTTCCAGGTAGATAATAATATCATTGGCAAATAATTGAGCTTTTCTCTCTTCTTAGCGTTTAGTATCACAGAGGAGACATATACGGCCAGTCTAATTTTTAAGCTGGCCTCCTCAGCCTGGATGCTTTAACATTTTGCCTGGGTGTGCCTAAATGTGAATCTCTTTTCATAGATTTGGTATAGCAGGAGCAAATCATTTTTAATCAACATATAAAGCTCTTTCTGGCAGTCTGAAAATATCCTTTTATTCCATAAGTAAGTATTACTTCTGCGCCATTTGTTCTGTTCTTTTTTTCAATTATTTTTTATAATTATTTACAAGTAATGTCCTAATTTTCTATTCTCCGTATCTATTATATTCTCCAATATGATTTTTCTTCCTTTTTCTCTGTGTTCTGGGAGAATTTTTCAAGCTAGTTCTTCACATATTCTTACTTTCATCTTCTGTGTTATCAGTTCTGTTCTTTATTGGTTCAATGTGCATTTTAAAATTTTGCCATCTCATTTTTTTACTTCTTTGTGGGTTTCTGTCCTGTTTCATAAAGACCACATCTTCTTTTACTCTATTGAGGATACCAAACAGCCTCCCGAAATTTTCTTTTGTAGCCTGCATTATGTTATTTTTGAAGACATATTTGGCCTCTGACTCTTCAGTCTGCTGTTTCCTTTCCCTTGTTTCTGTAATTTATTTATAGGTTCTATATTATATTGCTTTTTTTCTCTTATGATCTTATGATTTCTTTAATCATCATCATCATCATCATCACAGTATAGTTTGCCATTTATTGAGTGCTCACTGTGTACTTTTCCAAGCATTTCTCATATACTGACTCATGTAATCCTCATAACAACTCTATGAAGCAAGAAGCATTATTAACCTCGTTTTATAGATGTGAATGTTGAGCTATTGAGGTTAGGTAACTTGCCCAAGGTCACAGAGCTGTAAGTGGTGGAGCCAGAATTTGAACCCAGACAGTCTGGCTCCGGAGTATCAATGCCACACTGCCTCTCACTCATATTTAAGTCGTTTTTTAAAAGTAAATGCTATCTAACTCAGTATTTGACAACAAATAATGGGTGTAGATTCCCCCCAGCTCTGTTTCTATTCATGTGAAGGTCAAACTCTATTCCCTGCTCCACAGCTGAAGGGCAGGTCAAAGTATATAACATCCAGCCCAGTTCTGCCTTCTGGTGGATATTTATCCTTTTCAACTCTGCATCTGATACTTTGAATCAAAGTGATTCTTAAAAAGCTGCAGTTCCAACTGGTTCCAACAGAGCCCTTTCTCTCAATGCCTACTCTAGCAGCGCTTTACTTGCAGGGATTATATGACCCAGGGTGTAGGTACTACTGTAGCCCTCATCTGCTGTCTACACAGACACACACACATACACACACACCCCACACACCCCACTGCTTACTGCCTAGTTGACTCCTGGGGGATTGCTGTTGGCTTTAAACAGATGCAGAAAGATAACAAAGAAGGAGACTCAATATCAAGTAGCTCACAAGACCCCAGAGTAGAGGGACAGCCGGGTCTTTGAGTGAAGAGGTAAATAGTGGGGAGGTCTGAAGGGTCTTACGTTTTTCAGATATGCTCTGTTTCATGAGCCAAATGAGTTGAAGTTTTGTCTTAACCTTCATTCTCCTATGTTAAAGATTCCTCAGAAATTCTGGGTTTACGCTGTCCATTAGATGTAGTTTTTAAGGTAGTTATAAGGTTTCCTCTCACCACTCCTTGCCATGGCTTCCTAGATACTTTATTGAAAAGTTGAGAGATGCTGTATTGAATAAAGGCACTATTAAATCAGGTGCCATTTTAAACCAGAAGTCCCCTCAGCCATTGTTTGTAAAGCTAACAAAACTGTTTAGACCAGTGATCAAAGGAATTCTTAAAGGTATTAAAGAGCCATATTAATTTCTAAACCTGATTAAAGTTTCCTCAGTGGCCTTTGTGTATAGACAGATACTTTTCACCTCACTTAGCACCTCCCAAATCCTCAGCATATAAAAACAACCAATCAAGACTACCCAAAAGCACAAACTTCTTGTGTAAGATATAACTAGGCAACAATGACTGATTGGTTGCCTACACAACCAGTAGTACTCTCCTTTTTTTCCTGAGTAACACAACTTCAATTTTGTTAGGAGTGACTACATTTTTCAGCCTCCTTTAAAACCATGTGTCCATGCAGCATTATTTTAGCTAAGGAAATGTGAGTAGAAGCTGTTGCTGGTGGGCACAGTGCACAGAAAAAAAAATTTCCTAAAGGGGCACAGGCACCTAGAAGTGGTATGTCTCTTTTTGTTCTTTCTCACTTCCTCCTGCTTCCTGCCTGGAACACACTTGTTATGGCTGGAGTTTCAGCAGCTGCCTACACCATGAGCAACCTAGAGATGGAAGCCATGGATTAAATCTCTTGGAATTTCCTGGGCGATAGGAGCATCTTTTGTTCTAACACAGTGACACTTGATGGGCTCCTGGATAGCTTCGGGATGATGGCCAGTCACCAGGCACCAGAAAGACCAAGCCATGATTAGAAGCTTGGAACCTTCACGCCCACCCCCACCCTCATCCTCCAGGAAGAGGAGAGGGGCTGGAGATTGAGTTAATAATATATCATGCCTATATGATGAAACCTCCACAAAAATCCCTAAAGTACAGGGTTCAGAGAGCTTCTGGGATAGTGAATATATTCACGTGCCAGGAGGGTGGTACACCCCAACTCATCAGGGACAGAAGGAGCTCCTATGCTCAGGTCCCTCCCAGACCTCTTCATCTGGCTGTTCAGCTGTATCCTTTAGCACATTCTTTATAATCAACCAGTAAATGTAAGTCTTTCCCTGAGTTCTGTGAGCCATCATAGCAAATTATAAAACCTGGGCAGTGGGGTATGGGAACTCCTGATTTGTAGCCAAGTCAAACAGAAGTGTGGGTAACCTGGGGGCATACTGCTTTTGATCAGCATCTGAAATGGGAAGCAATCTTGTAGGACTGAGCCCTTAACCTGTGGGATCTGCACCAATTTCAGATGGATAGTGTCAGAATTGAGTTAAATTACAGGGCACCCAGTTGGTATCACGGCGAGTTGGAGAATTGGTTAGTGTGGGACAAACCAACACATCTGGTGACATAAATGAAGTCCTGAGAATATATTGAAAATATAGTATTTTTTTCTATACAGCCACCATTTGAACCGAAACATCAAAAATGGCCCAGAAAACACACCAGGCATAGCAGTTAGACAACTGCAGTCCCAACAGTTTAAGCTGGGCCATTTCCAGGCTCCTGTGTGTCTTTCGTGGTATTCTCTGACTTTCTGAGCATTAAATCACAAATGTCGACAAAAACCTAAACTGACAGCCTGCCGCAGCGGCTGAGCTGAAATCCCGGGCAGGGATTCAAGGGCGCTGTTGCGTGCAGGTGCTGGGCCTCCTACTGCCCTCGGGCATCCCAGCTGGAGTCGCTCATTCACATCAGGAATCTCACAGTATGTCATCCTTTGGCAAAGTCCCATATTTTCCCCCAAATAAAATAGAAGAAGGACAGTTGTAAAAACGACCTATTAGCAATCCTTTAGCTTTTCTGTGGCAACGTAGTTAGGTGTGTGTGTTCAGGTCATTAGCACAAATCAACCAGTCCAGAGCAACGTGCCAAGTTTTTCTGTCTGCAGCTGTGTTGCATTCACAGCTCACCACAAAGTAATAATGAAGTTCATTTACAAGAATTTATCCAGATTCTTTGGGACATTGGTATAAGCACTCATATAAGGCATTTTATAGCTCTTTCTTGGTCAATTTCAAGTTAAAATGTTGTTTTTATTATGGTTACAGAAAGTTGTTGCCTTCCCTTTCTTTTCCTTATTCACAATATGCTAAAAAAAAAAAAAAAAAAACAGACTGAGGGCACGTGACCTGAAAAGGCAGAGTCCAAGACACACCAATTTCAATAAATGGAGACACACACTGAAAATTTTACCAGACCTCAAACACTTTGGCCAATATTTCAATAGAACCCTGTTTTAAAACAGGCATTGCCGCTACTCAGGGTTTTAAAAGCTGGGAGAGATGGGGACCACGGGGAGAAAAGGAAGAGTCACTCTTAGGCGATCTGGGTCCCTTGCTACATAGCATGATTTGGTGGAGAACAGGAAGACACCTCTAAGTGCAAAATTTCTCCCATTGGCCTATGGTTAATGGCTGCAATCCTACCACCCTAGACCTTTTTCAGTTCTTCCTACAGTTAGGAGATGCAGATGCTACTGGGAAAGATAATATACAACAATGATTTTCTTCTAAAAGTGGGGTAACCTAGTTTTTTTGTTTTTCTTTGTTTTTTTTTTTGAGACAGAGTCTCACTCTGTTGCCCGGGCTAGAGTGAGTGCCATGGCGTCAGCCTAGCTCACAGCAACCTCAAACTCCTGGGCTCAAGCAATCCTCCTGCCTCAGCCTCCCAAGTAGCTAGGACTACAGGCATGCGCCACCATGCCCGGCTAGGTTGTTTTTTTTTTTTTTCTTTCTATATTTTAGTTGACCAGATAATTTCTTTCCATTTTTAGTAGAGACGGGGGTCTCGCTCTTGCTCAGGCTGGTCTCGAATTCCTGACTTCGAGCGATCCACCTGCCTGGGCCTCCCAGAGTGCTAGGATTACAGGCGTGAGCCACCGCGCCCGGCCGGGTAACCTAGTTTTACAAGTGGCTTTCCAACCTAATAGCTACCTGAGAGGAAATAAATCAGGACGCCAAAAAACAGTGTGTGCGAGTGGAGCGGTGGGGGCGGGCAGAGAGAACTTGGGCGGAGAGGTGGGGCGTGCAGGGCGGGGGTCACAGAGGAGGGCACTAGGAGATGCGGAGACAAATGGAGGAAGGCGGTCTAGTGGGGGAGCAGAGGAGATAAGCGAACAGATGGCCTTCAGCACCGAGGCTCCTTCAGCACCGAGGGCTCCGCTGCATGGGGACACCTGGGTAGAAGATCTGACGGCTGGGGAGCGAGAGGCAGCCACACACCGCCCGGGTATGGGTTCCAGAGAGTGAGCGGGGGAGCCCGGTAAGGGACAGAGACAGCATAGTCCAGTGTCTCCCGTTGTGCGCACACACCGCCTCGCTGAGGCCGGCGGGAGCGCTCTGGATGCTGTTCCCTGTGAGCTGGAGCCGGCCTCACGCTGCTCTTCCCAAGCTCCGTCTCCAAAAGCCGGTTGCCCAATCGCATGGGAATGAGTCAGGGCCCCGCCAGGCTGGTGGGGCGTGGGTGTGGACAGGAGCCAGGGAGACTTGCACAAGCCCTGACCGCTGAGGTCACCCGAGGGAGCCCAGCTGCCCGGGAAGCCCCTGAGTGGCTCCTCCAAAGACTTGGAGAGGAGGGGCCCCGGGGAGCAGCATTTCTGGCTTCCCCTCCTGCTTGGCCCTGTGACGCGCCCTGTCACTTCCGGACCAGTGTATTAACAGGGATGAGGAGTCCTGTTCCTGTCTGCCCTGTGGGTAAGGTGAGGACCTAGGAGGTGTTAGAGCTGACACCCCCAAGCTTGACTTTGTGCTCCAGGACTGGCACCTGGCACTCCTGGGCTGGTGGTGTCAGCACCCCTCAGGGGGCCTCCCTGAACCCCTGTCAGGGAGGAATGGGGCAGTGGCCTGGGGATCACCAGCCAGCCCGTCTGATGGGAGGGGAAAAGCAATGCTCAGTGTCCAACCCAGGTCAGCTCAATCCTAGAGGCTTCAGAGCCAGCCCAGGCTTGAGGCAAGTTTGGGGTACACCCACCTACATCCCTCAAAACCACCTGCTGAGCAAAGGCAGGCAGTCAAGCTGGTAGGAATCTAAGCAATCACTAGAGATGGTACAGAAAGCAAGTCAGAACAGAGGAGCCGATCCTTCCCTCATATCTAGAGCTTGTCACGTCTGAGCTAACACCAACAGAGACACTCTTCAGCGATTCCAAGAGGGGATGCCTCTAAGAGGGCACATGTGCCTCTCATGAGCAGGGAGGCGGGGGGGGGGGTGGCATTGAACTCCCTCCAGCCACCACCACCTGACCTGTGGAAATTCTGAATCACCTTCCAGATAAAGATGGCTGTGGTAGTGACAGCCAGAAAGGTTGAGTAACTATGTATGGCACCTTCTGTGTTCTAGCACCATGTGCGTACATTCCTTGGGGTGCTAGGGCAGGCACAGGTAAAGAACCACCTTTGTTGTGTCATCGCTCTGGACTTTTCTGAGCACGATGGTTTATTTAATCACAAGACAGTCCAGTCACAAGACAGGAGGGTCTGAAGCAGCCCAGTTTCACCCCTGGGGTGGGATGGGTCCTGAGGACAGTGACCTGCTGGCCCAACCTGATGCTCAGCCAGGCAGGTGAATCTGGGTGTCACAGTCACCGACAATCTCCAACCCTGGTGGAAACAAACAGTAAATAATGGGGGCGAAGCCGGTTAGGCGAATAGGTGGGTGGATTGTGGCGGCAGGCAGTAGCGCCTGAGTGGCACTTGGAAGTCTGGTTGGGCAGGTTATCCACAGCCAGGAGTCTGCAGCTTCGCTCCAGGCTTTAGGAGAATTCTCCAGTCTGCAGCTGGGGAACTGGTAGGTACAGGCAGTGAGGCGGGGGTCCTAGGAGGTTACCAGAAGAGGAACACAGGACAGAGGCCAAAGAGGAAGCAAATAGGGCTGAGGCCTTGGATCTTAGGTAAGCTGGCCTTGGGCCACCTTGTCTTGGATCAGATGAGTGGGGAGCAGAATGAATGGCACAAAGTCATGTAGAATATGGACTGGACAGAGGACTGTGAACCTGCTGGGAGGAGATCATAGACCCAGCTGGGGAGAATGGGGAGCTGGGGGTAGGGGTGTTCCTGGGCAGCAAGGAGTCTGCTGTCTGCCTTTTTAGGGTGCATAAGCAGGGCCTCCACTAGCCCACATGGAGCCTTTGTATGAACTGAAAATGAAGCCCCTTTGGGCAGCCCAATTGAGCAGACACACCAGAGGCATACAGACAGCACCTTTGTACGAGGAGAAAGACTCCTCTTCCTCCTACAGCCTGCACCAGGGCACACAACTTGTGAACAGAGACTGCACTGGATTTCAGCCCCACTTGCTCATTTGTGTGCAGTCCACAAACTGCACACCTGTCCATGGATGCCCTGGGAAGTGCTCAGGAAGAGGGTATGTGAACCCACCAGCTCTCCCCAGCAGTGGGCAAGCCTAGACCTCCCATCAAGGAGCAGGGACTCTGGGTGGGCTTGATTCCATGGTGGAGGAAGTAGTACTAGAATAAACTAATCTTTGTGCTGTTGAAAACTAGCCCCTACACCTCAACTGCCACCTGCAGTGTAGCCTGTAATTGATTCCTTGTTCACACCATGTTGGAATTTCAAGAATCAGTGCTAATAACATCCCCCTCCCTGTCTTGCAGCCCCAGAGCCATAGTTGGAAAGAGGCTGACAAGCTGGATAGCCTCAGCCACAGGCCACAGCTAGAATCCTGACCTGCAGGTTATAATAGCCAGTAACAACTAACATTTATGGAGCATATTGCAATTTGCCAAGTGCTTTCACGTGCATTCTCTCACCTGCTCCCTAGGACGCAGGAATTACTGGCAGCCCCTTCCCAAACAGAAAACAAACTCAGAGAAGTCTTATGTGGCCAGGTGGTACAGCAGGAGGTTTAGAAGTACATTCTCTGGAGCCTGACTGCCTGGACTGCCATCCCAGTCCTACCATTTCCTGGCTGTGTGACACAGAGCAAGTTGTTTCACCTTTCTGTGCCTGCTTATGCATGCGCGAAATGGGGGTATTAGTAGCCATTTCATGTATGAGGTGTTTGTGGCAGTTAAAACACTTAGAACAATGCCTACCATGGAACGATTGATCCCACTTAGAGGGCCTGCTCTCATAGCCTCATCTGGAACACAAGATCCACCAATATGTACAAAAACCTCACATCTTTTGGCAGTCCATTTGTGACACAAATAAAATTAGATCAGTTTGCAGCATCACATTTCAGAAATTTAATTGCTGGTAAGTTTGTTGAGCATGACTTAGCTCCCATGTAGCTGGACACAGTAGGTTGGGTACTCAGGGAAGGTGCCCACAAATGCAGGTGACCAGGATGAGGGGGCAGGTGGAATGGGCGGTGTGTGCCCCCGATGGAGGGGCAACTGGCCAAAGGTGGCCAAGGAGATGCAGCCCCATCTTCCCATTTCTCGACAGAATCTTCCCATTTTTCAACAGAAGCCCAAAATACTGACTTTTAATGTGCAGCATCCTGATTTTCAATTTCAGCAACTCTTGAATTTCTTAAAAACACCATGTGAACCAGACCAGCCCCGGCTGCAAGCAGCCAGCTTATGCCACCTCTCCAGGCTGCCCTCTCTGGCACAGACAAAAGAACCTAGGCTCCAGTTCAGGCAGTGCTGGGCTGTCACCACTAACAAGCTGTGTGACTTTGTGGAAGCTACTTGGCCTTCTTCAGCCATGTCTTTTCCTACTCTGGATAATACCAGCTATGCTTTGGTTTGGGTATAATATGAGATTTCCCCAGCCCCTGGTTAAAGACATGTTGCTGAGTGACTGTGACACTGGGCCTCTGACTCCATCCAGCGATGCTTCTTGGCTGACAAGTGACATCTTGAAAAATGCCACAGGGACCCTGAATCCACCAAAGAGGAGAGTTACACACACAGAGACACACACAGGCCCACACGCACATGTATGCACTGTCGAGCTCCTGCCGGCAGAAAGCTGATGAGGAGGTGGCCCTCCGGAACGCACCCATGACCGCTATGACAGTTTGTTGCCCCTGAGAGCCAGACTTCAGGTCACCCAGGCTCTCCTGGCACCGAGGCCCAGCAAACATCTTGGCTGGGGATAGTGGCCCCTATACCCTCTGGCTACTGGCCCTGGGACACCTTCTCCCTGACCTCTGAGTCCATTTGGCGATCCTGGTGCAGGCTGACACAGACTGTTTTAGCAGTGAATTATAGAGACAATGACCTCAGTAAGACTGAGGCAACCGGATTAGAGCTGAAGGCAGTGAAGAACAGCACTTGTACTCACATGTGTGCCAGTAAAATTACATAAGCTGGTAGTGCCTAAACTTGAGGGGATCTACATTCAGGGCAGGAAGAATTTTCCAGAGGGAAATAGCCAGGGATTGAGGAAAAGCAACATTTGAGAGACTACTTGGGCAGGGAAAGAACAGCCTGTGGCCTAGGCTAGAGGAAACAGGGACTTATTCCAAGTGTAATCATTGGATCTTAATTAACTTAGGAAAATATCTTGGTCTTCTTGGCCATCATCCTGTCCCATTTATAAGGAGGCAAAACGGTCCGTTGTCAACATCCAGTAAATACTTACCATGTGCCAGGAGCTGCGTTAAGCACTTTGCACATGTGTCTCACTCGATCCTCATGATCAAGTCGGGTTTTATTATCATTCCCATTGTCCTGATGCAGAAACTGAGGTTTACAGACGTTTAGTTATTTGCTGCCATAAAGGGGCGATGAATGATCGCTGGGGAGCCAGGAAGGCCTCACAGAAGAAATGATGTAGAAACTGTCTTAAAAATTGAGTAGGTATTGGTCAAGTGGGCAATACCAAGAAGAGGAAAGAGGACAGAATGTTCTGAGAGATCAGCTTGCACCAAGGGCCAGAAACAGGAAGTGAGCTGGAAAAGCCAATTGGGAGTAGACCGTGAAGGGCTCAATAAGGAGGTGTGCGATGATGCGTCGTCCGTGAGGACTTTTGGGTGGGAGAGTCGCAGGACCAGGTTTGTGGGGTGGACTAATGACCTGTAGTGCCTTTTGGAGTAATGTTTTGCATTCTTCATTCATTATGGCTACAATTTGCTCCCTTTTTTTTTTTTTTTTTTTTTTTGACAGCGTCTCACTGTTGCCCCGGCTAGAGTGCCGTGGCGTCAGCCTAGCTCACAGCAACCTCAAACTCCTGGACTCAAGCAATCCTTCTGCCTCAGCGTCCCGAGTAGCTGGGACTACAGGCACACGCCACCATGCCTGGCTAACTTTTTCTATATATTTTTAGTTGTCCAGCTCATTTCTTTCTAGTTTTAGTAGACACAGGGTCTCACTCTTGCCCAAGCTGGTCTCGAACTCCCAAGCTCAAACGATCCTCCCTCCTCGGCCTCCCAGAGTGCTGGGATTACAGGCGTGAGCCACAGTGCCCGGCCCTACAATTTGCTCTTAATCCCCCACCACATGCATCTCATCCCCTATTTTATTACTCTAGTGTAGTGTATGTTTCTGCCACCTCTTAAATCCTCTTGGGAAGGAGACAGGGAATAAATACCTGCTTACCTACAAATATTAATACATGGGCACGTGCCCAATGGGTGGCATTCAGATCTAGCAAGAGAGACTGAGAAGGGGGGACTGAAAGAAGTGGATGAACAGAACAGTAAAGAGATAGGTCACAGAAGCCAAGAGGAGAGTGTTAGAAGAGGGAGCAGCTGGCGGCATGTCACATGTTGCCAAGAGGTTAAATTGGATAAGGACTAAAAAAAGGCCTTGGGATTGAGTGGCGAGAAGGTCACAGGGGATCACAGGGCGGTTCATTGCCCTGCTGAATGAGACACAAGTGGGAGATAAGGAAGCGGAGGCAGCAAGGACAGACACACACATTCAGGAAATTCACAAGAGGGGAGAAAAGAGGAATGGCAGGTTAAGTGAGGGGAGGAAGCTTTTATTTGCTTGTTTTGTTTTGTAATTTTTAGGGAGTGAATGTGAACACAAATGGGAGGGTGAGCTTCAGACAGTTGAAGGGAGGGAACCCGGGAGAAAGCAGGAAGGGACTGAGAAACCCAGGGGTAGAACAGACCCGTTGGCAATGGAGATGGAGAGAAAGCTAAATCTGAGATCTGGGTTTATGAAGTGCTGAGAAATTGAAGTGCGCAATCCGATTGGAGGAATCTGAGAAACAGATTATTATCCTTTCCCCACAGAAACATTGTGGAGGACACTGCTCTAGCTAGAGAATCCCAGCACCCCTATCCCTGCCCCCCACCCACCACACTCTCATCGAATGTCACCAGGGACAGTCCCTTCTCTGGGCCTCACTTTTCCTGCCTGAGATTGCTGGCGGAGGCGGGGGAGGGGGAGGCAGGTGGACCACACAGGTGGGAGAGAGGGAGGGAGAGCCTAAACCAGGGCTTGGCCAGGACACAGGCTCAAGGCTTAGGGATTTCACATCCTACTTCCAGCTTCCCTGAAAGGATCGGGTTCTCTCCAACTGAAGGATAATTTCTGTTCTGCCCATTCTTCCCTAATGCTTCCATTTCCATTCCAAAGATGAGCTCAGAGAAGTTTGTGTCCAAAAGAAGGATAAAAAAATAGTAGTAACTTGGGTGGGAGAGGCCTGAAGCCGCCAGCGTATATGTCATGCCACCTGTCCCTGCGTGCTTACATAATTGCAGTGCAACAGTGAGTCATAGCACCTAGCAGAGCTGAAACGTGATTAAGTCCTACAACCCCTATGCCCAGAGCAGGGCAAGACATGCTCTTTAACCCTTCTGATGCCACAACCTGGCACAGGAGGGACTGCCCTTGTGTAGACAGCTCCTCAGGATGGATGAGTTCAGGGTGTTGGGAGAAGACCTCTGACCTGCAAATACACTTCTCTGAGACAGCAGCAAAATGTCTTTGATCCCATGGATGCAAATACTCCTGGGAGAAGGTACACATGGAATCCTAGGATTTTCAATCTGAGAGAACTTTAGACTTATGCAGTCAAATCTTCCCCTTTAACAGAGGAGAACACTGAGGCCCAGTGTCCAGTGAGGGATTGGCAACCACTCAAGGTCATTCAGTGAGACAGTAGCAGAGCGGAAACTTGAACCTGTGTCTCCTGACAGCAAGCCCATGACGTGGTGGACGTGATGATCGATTGAGAACAGTGCCCTCTGTGTTTCGGGCAGGAAGCTGGGCGGTGCCCCGCTCCACTATGGAGTGTGCGCCTGCGTTCCTCACATGGCCCTAACGAGAATGGCCCCAGGGGAGTTTTCCTGTGATCTCCAAATTCTCCTTAAAATTCTCATAGCTGGAGTTCTTGAGTGAATAGTATTTGCATTCAGGTCGAACCCCCCCCCCACTCTGGAGTATGTCTTGCATGGATGCCGTTCTGTCCCAGACACCTCCTTGCTCAGTGGCTTTGGGGCATGTTAGTAGCTAAGTTATTTGCATCTCAGTTGCTTCATCTGTGAAATGGAGATAAAAACAACAGGGTTGTTGTGAAACCATTTAGCAGGTGCTTAGCACAGTGCCTGGCACAGAGTAAGTGTGCAACGTGTGGCAGCTGCTAGCCCAGTGGCAGGAGCACCGCTGCCTTCCCAAAGAAAGGGAGCTCCTGCCAGAGCACCCAGAAAATGCTGCCTTCAGACTGACCCCAGACACTCGCAACCCTCATGATAATCTCGGATCTGAGCCTTTCTGTAAAGACCTCAATGCCTCAGCAGCAAGCTAGACTCTGTGTGACCTGAATCTGTTCCGGACCCCTGCACTGTGGTTGCTAATGTCCTGCTGTGAGAATATCTGAATTGCCACAACCTACCTGGTGTTGTCTCTGGCAGTGGCAGCGAGGGATTGTCTGAGGAGGAATGGGTTATTTTATTAACAACTTCCACAGAAGATTCAAATGCCATCCCCTACCCTAAATGTCCTGGTTTCACTTAATAACCAACAGATTCTGTCATCCAAGAGTTCATCTAAATAAATGTTTGCAAAAAATTCCTCTATTTTTATGATTGCCCTATTCAAACATGTGTAAAGCCTGTATTCAAGGGGGAGGGTACCTGTAAATATTAACAGCGGTGACAGAGGCTCTGGCCTGGGGATTACAAGCAGAGGGGACAGTGAGTGAGGAGATGGCTTGAAAAAGGGGAGTAAGTAAAAGTCTGCACACTGAATGATGAGACCCCCTCACCCTTCCCCTGCTTAGCTCCAAGAATGCTGGCAATCAGGTTCACATCCCCCACAAGGGAGATTAGAGGAACTTAATCTGGAGAACTGAATCACACTAGGAGAAACAGTCACAGATCCTGCAGATATTGACATGTGGAAGCGCCTCAGTGCAAATGCCCCATCATTGCACAATTGCTCTATAGCAGTTGGCCTCACTGTATCAGACTCAACACCTCTTTTTTTGCTTTTTAACAGCTTTATGGAGGTATAATTAACTTGTAATAGAGTGTGCATATTTAAGGTGTACAATTTGGAAACTTTTGACATATGCACACACTGATGAAACCATCACCACAATCAAGATTGAAAAACATGTCCATCCCCCAAAAGTTTCCTTGTGTTCCTTGCCAGTCCCAGTCCCAGCCCCCATTCCCAGGCAATCACTGACCTTTTTTTTTTTTTGTCTCTATAAATTAGTTTGCATTTTCAAGAATTTTATAGAAATGGAATCATAGAGTATACACTCTTTTTATCTGGCTTCTTTCACTCAGCCTAATTATTTTGAGATTTGACCATGTTATAGGTACCCTCAACCTTTTTTCTAAGTAAATATTTTGAAATATCTCCTTTATTATCTGAAATAAAATTCACAGTTAAAATAATGACCCTACACATATTTTTTAAAAAAATTATAATGTCCTTACAAAGGAGAAATAGAGGAAAGTAATTTATGATACAATATGTTTCACCAGGTAGGCACATGTGCCACACACCCTGGAAGACAGAATGAAATAGTTAGAAGCTTTCATCTTTTTACAATGAATAAATTCAAATTAAAAAATTTTGAATATTGTTGATTCCTTTTTTCACTTTATTGTGTCATGTTTCTTATATTTGCCATCTGGGAATAAGGTCTAAGTTGGTGTATGGGAAGCCCCCTGAGTAAGAGGAGCAGTTGTAGATGGATATCAGTGTATTTGATCACAAGCAGTGCTGTTGCCAATGATGTGTTTTTCTAAATGGTGACAACCCTTGGTTAAGTTCTAAACAAAACAAAGTCCAGTCTCCTCGCAATTTACATGACAGTTGCATTTGTAAAAATCACAGGGTATGTTAAATCCATGTGAAAAAACTATTTGCATTTATGCATAAAGCAGAACTGATGTCATGGATCAAATAATTATAAACAGCTTTTCACCTACATAACTTTCCAGTAGGACTTTGAAAGTACAGTGGGATACAGATAGGGTCACCAGATTTAGCCAATAAACATGCAATGTTTGAGACATACTAATACAAAAAATACATTTGTTATTTATCTGAAATTCAGTTTTAACTGAGTGTCCTGTATTTTATGCAGCAACCCTAGATACGGAGAAATCTTTGTTGTATGGGACAGTCCTGAAGGTCAGCTAGCATTCCTGGCCCCCACATACTAAATTCTAGTAGGCCCCCAATAACTGTGACAACTAAAAATCGTAACAACTTCCCAAATGCACAGGAGCTGCCCCTATCAGAACTCCCGTACTGTAGTGAAGATCTCCAGAAGCAAGCCCGGAGCCTGCACACACAGCCCCCATCAGCTTCTTAGTGACGGACTCAAATACCAATGAACAGCTAAGGATCTACAGACATTTGAAAAAGTCCCTCCAAGATGAAAAACAAAGCCAGAACAAACAGACCAGACAGGAAAAGGGGACTGGGAGATAAAAGAACAAGAAGAAAAACAACGTTAGTAGAAAAACTGTATGTAATATTTGGAGAGAGAATAGCAAGAAGAGGATGCTATAAAAGAAGGAAGAGAAGGAGGAAAAGAAGCAGGACACCTTTAAGAGCACTTGGAAATTAAATATATGATAGCCACAGCTGAAAAAACATCAATAGGAAGGGTGGAAGATAAATTCAAGGGACTATCCCAGAAAGAAGAACAAAATAACAAAGAGGTACACAATAGGAAAGAATGAGTTGGAAAATTTAAGGATCAATTCAGGGAGTCCAATGTTCAATTAATAAGAATTCTAGAAAAAAGAAAAAAATATTGAGAGGGAAGAAACTTATCAAACAAACAATTCAAGAAAAATTTTTCAAACAAAAAGATGTGAGTCTCTAGATTAAAAGAGTCCATCAAGTGCCAGACAGAGAATACAACTTAAATCGTGATGACATTTCAGAACACCAGGGACAAATTTCTAAAGAGGGGAAAAAAAGATTACATCAAAATAATGATATGAATGGCCACTTCATAGCTATACTATAGAAAGCTAGAAAATATGGAATATTGCTTTCCAAATTCCAAGAGGGAAAAATTGTTTTCAATCTAAAATTCTGTACGCAGCCACATTATCAATCGTGAGGATAAAGCAAATATAAGCTCGAAAGTTCTCAAAAAAACTTTCCTTCCATGCACTCTTTCTCAGGAAGCTATTTGAGAATGTGATCCAAGAAAATGAGAGAGTCAATAAACCAAAAAAGAGAAAGACCTGGGATCCAGGAAACAGGATCAGACAGGCAAGAGTCAAAGGGGATTTCCAGGAGGATGAAGGGAAGTCCCAGAGCCATGCTGCACAGCTAGCCCGAGAGCAGCAAACCAGCCTGGAGCAAGAGGATGGAGACAGGAAAGTTATCTGCTAAGTGATCTGATAAATTTAACCACATGAATAATCTTGTTAAGATGCTACTCAAAGGAACTAAGTAATGTAAACAAATGGGAGAGAAGGCAGTTATTAACACTAGGAATATCTAAACGTTTATAAAAAATAAAGCATAATTACAATATACTTTTTGGCTCTGCAATGAACAATATTTACACAGTCATAATAATATAAATACTGAAATAGGATTTAACCAAAACAACAATACAGTATAGCTATATTGGCAGAGAGAGGGGCAAGAAGTAGAGGCAAGGTACAGAAAGTTCTATCTCCTTTAATCTATAAGAAAATCGAAAGATAAAAGTCGAAAACTGTTGACTCAAACCAATGATATACACATGTCACATAGAAAAAATAGAAATAAGTAGTAAAGAAAAAAACTTATAAAAAAGTAGATTAGACAGGAGACAGCTGTTTTTTCTTCGGAGACTTTTGGCATTGTTTGACTATTACAGATATGCATGTGCTTCTTAGATAAAAGTGAAAATTAAATTTCAAGAAATCAATGGCTGGGCAGAAGTGGTTTGGAAGCATTCCAGAGCAGGAAGAGCTGCGTCTGACACTGAGGTAAATCATTCATTCAGCTGCTCTCTACCCCATGATGAGGCAAAGTAGACCAGCTCCTTTTGAAAAGAGAAAGCAATAACTCTTTCTCAGAAAAGGCAGAGGGGGTTTGGGAAGGACCCTGCTGTGCACACCTGCTATGGCCATAATCTCTCTCTCTTATTCAGTGTTTTGCCAAGTCACCAGGAGCAGGAAACTGCTTTCTCTATTATACAGAGCAACAAAGTGGATGACAGGTTCGATAATGAGGACTGATAACTGCCTAACACAGAGAAACCCTGGGCCTCCCAAACGCTTTAAATTACAACTTTGATAGCACCGATCAGGGTTCCTAAAGTTGCAACTGGGACATAGAGAAGCCACAGAAGATGTAGACTGAGTGTTTTTCTCAAACACAAAGAAAGACCTGGAGTCAGATTAAACAAAGATTCCCAGCTATTGAAGCAGATCAGTGGGAAAAAAACTAAGATGTGTGTCTCTCTCTTTAAATCTTGCTCTAAATTGTAGGTTGCCTTGTATGTATGGTGGAGATTAGAAATCACTTAATTGCTCTTCAGTCCATTAAGGAGTTTTATTTTGGTAGGAAAAAACACGAGTGGGCTGTGTGGGGTGCGATAGTTTGTGACTCAAATAACCATACTTAGGAAAAACCTGTTTGCTTGGATCTCAAGCCCAAAACCCAGCCGCCACCATATTACAGGCATGGTGGAAGAGGGTATTAGCAGCATGACTATCCACAGGGTGGCAGCCTTACCTGGGCTACAGACCTGGTGCCCAGGACGAGCAATAGCCTTAAACGGACCTCACCTACCCCAGGACTTGATGAGAAACAGCATGTCCCTTTTGAGCCTGTGTGTATTTTCAAACTAGGCCATCTCAAGCCAGATCTGATGTACACGTTAGTTCATCACAAGTTCTGGTTGAGGCAACATAGATTTGATTCTGCAGACCAGACTATACTGTGTCTCAGATGTGTTTCAATAACCATTCCATTAAGATCCTTTAAGCCTCACATCTAATATCCATCCTTTGGGGCTGGGGTTGTTTAAAGACCTGGCCATCTTACCCCAACTCTGAACAACTCTGAAAGTCAAATCCAGCTTCCTCACTCTCTACGCAGTCAGTGGAGGGTACTGTGACAACATCACAGCCAAGTTCTCCCTCTGTGCAATCCTTTCTTCCCTTCCTGCCCCAACCAGGTATGGATCTCAAGAATACCCCCTAATAAATGTCTGCACACTAATCTCAAAAAAAAAAAAAAAAGGACCTTTGAACATTTAGTGAAAGTGGCTGAAGATCTACAAACTAGAGATTAAGATGATCATTTCCAAAGAGATTTTTTACCGGACTTTGGTTGGTTTTTCATTACATATTTTAACTAGACCCTAAATACCTATCTCAAAATGGATTTGATTTGGAAAAAAAAAGACAAAAAATGGACATTGGACATAAATACAATGTGCAATTGTAGAACAAACAGCCTTAAACTCTCAGAGGTATTTTAGATGATTTTCCGTGTCCCAGCAAGCCTGAAACCACCATCTCAAACTACAGAGCTCTCAGCTCACCCAGATGATCGGTGGCAAAATCTTCCTCCATTACTGATGAAATTTAAGGTTCTCTTGGATTCTGCCCATTAGTCAAGAGATAATCAGTTAGGGCCGACTATGCATGCTCCCTGGAAAGCTCATGGTGGAAGAGGATATTAGCAGCATGACTCTCCACACCAGCAATTCTTGCAGTGGTCATGGTGGACTTCCAGAGGTGTGCACATGGGAGAAAGAGAGGTCCCGCCTTCCAACTTCCCCTAGTAATAACACTAACATCACAACTTTCCCTACTCCTCAGGGGACAACCTAATTACTGCTGATCCTAGCACAGTTTATTAAGTGATTACCACGTGCCCGGCCCACACCTTATTTAATTTAATCCCTGTAAAAACCTCAAGAGAACATGGATACAGTTTTCCAGATGAGGGAACAGAGGATGTGAGGTGCCCAAGACCACATGGAGCTGGTATGACCTTACATGATCTGAGCAAACATCCTGTTTGTATTTATTTTTGTATAAATATATTCAAATTGGATTTATGTCAACCAAAAGGGTGCTGTCCAGTACAGCAAATTAATGTGTTGGGCAAAACATGAAACCACCAAGCCACAAGAAAGGCAAGCAGCTGGGTCTCAGAAGCTTCCAGAGCCAGAGGCTCACACACCACAGGGCTTCATCCCTTGTTTCTGCTTCTCTACATATGTTGGCTCTTTTTTTTCTCTTCTTCTTCTTCTTTTTTTTTTTTTTAAGACAAGGTCTCTCTCTATTACCAGGGCTAGAATGCAGTGGTATGGTGTCATCATAGCTCACTACAACCTCAAACTCTCAGGCTCAAGCGATCCTCCTGCCACAGCCTCTCAAAGTGCTGGGACTACAGGTGTGTACTGCTACACCCTGCTAATTTTTTTTTTTTTTTTTTAGAAACAGGATCTTGCTATGTTGCCCAGGCTGGTCTTGAACTCCTGGGCTCAAGTGATCCTCCCACCTTGGCCTCCCAAAGTGCAGGAATTACAGGCCTGAGCCACTGTCTATGTGTTGGTTTCTTGCATTGAGTGGTTTGGTGGTATGTTGTACTAGGGTGAGTATTTCTGAGATTACAAGTGATTTTTAATTTATTTTCAATTTTGTCTATCAGTATTTTTTTCAGTTTTTCCTGCAACAAATATGTATTTCTCATGTAATGTTTAAAAATGTATGAAGAAAACAAATAAAATCAAAACAAACTCCAGAGTGCTAAATGTTCACCACCATTTAACTGCTAACTATCCCAGAAAACACACCAGACAGACACCTGGATACAAGAAGAGTTGACTAAATGTGGCTGAATAACATACTGAGATGTCTGTTTTTTTTTTCTCTTTCTCATCTTCTCTTTCTCTTTTCCTTTCACCCCATTTTAAGAGAGCCTGTTTATCTCAGAGGAGATGTGTCATGGAATAAAAATAAAAATCAATAAATTAAAACATAGTACCAGAGAAAATTACTTAACCACAAAGGAAGATGGTAAGAAAGGAAGAAAGATAGAGAGGAGTTTCTAAACAATCAGAAAACAAGAAACAAAATGGCAGCAGTACATGCTTATTTACCCATAACACTGAATGTAAATGGACTCAAATCTCCAATTAAAAAGTATAGAGTGGCTGAATGAATAAAGAAACAAGACCCAATTATCTGCTGCCTACAAGAAACCCACTTCACCTATAAAGACACACAGAATGAAAGTGAGAAAGTAGAAAAAGATATTCCACGCAGCCAGAATGCAAAAAACAGCAGGGGTAGCTATACTTATATCAGATAAAACAGACTACAAATCATAGACAATAAAAGGAAACAACAAAAGTCACTATAAAATGATAAAGGGCTAAATTCAGCAAGAGAATATAACAATTTTGAATATCTATGCCACCAACGCTGTAGCTCCTAAGTATATAAAGCAAACATTAATAGATCTAGAGGGAGAAATAGACTACAAACAATACAATAATAGTAGAGGACTTCAACACCCCACTGTCAATAATGGGGTCATCCAGACAGAAAGTAAACAAAGAAACATTGGAGTTAAATTACACATTGGACCAAATAGGCCTAACTGACATTGACAGAACATTTCACCCAACTGCTGAAGATACATATTCTTTTCATCAGCACATGAAATATTCTCCAGAACAGACCATATTTTAGGCTACAAAACAAGTCACAAGAAAGTAGAAATCATATCAAGTATCCTTTCTCACCACAAAGGAATAAAACTAGAAATCAATAACAAGAGGAACCTCACAAAATACACAAATACACAGAAATTAAACAGCATGCTCCTGAACAACCAATGGGTCAATGAAGAAATTAAGAAGGAAATTTAAAAATTGTTTGAAACAAATAAAAATGGAAATACAACACATCAAAATCCATGGAATATGGCAAAAGCAGTACTAAGAGGAAAATTTATAGCAATAGATTCCCATATCAAAAAAAATAGGAAGGCTTCAAACAAACAACCTAACAATGTACCTCAAGGAACTAGAAAAGCAAGAACAAACTAAACTCAAAATTAGTAGAAGGAAAGAAATAATAAATATCAGAGCAGAAGTAAATAAAATTGAGACTGAAAACAATACAGAAGATCAACAAAATGAAAAGTTAGTTTTCTGAAAAGATGAATCAACAAACCTTTAGCTAGACCAACTAAGAAAAAAAGGGAAAAGACTGAAATAAATAAAATCAGAAACAAAAAAAAAAACATAACAACTGAGACCACAGAAATACAAAGAATCACTAGAAACTATTATGAACAACTATATGCCAACAAATGGGAAAACTCGAAGGAACTGATACATTCTTGTACATGTACAGCTGCCAAGATTGAACTTTGAAGAAACAGAAAACCTCAACAAACCAGTAATGAGCAGCAAGATTGAAACAGTAATAAAGAATCTCCCATCTAAAAAAAGCCCAGGATCTAATGGCTTCACTGATGAATTCTACCAAACATTTAAAGAAGAACTAATACCAATTCCACTCAAACTCTTCAAAAAATTAAAGAGGAGAAATACTTCCACATTATTCTATGAGAACAGCATTACCCTGATACCAAAACCAGACAAACACACAACAAAAAAGAAAACTACAGGCCAATATCCCTTGTGAACATAGATGCAAAAATCCTTAACAGAATACTAGCAAACTGAATTCAATAACACATTAAAAAGATCATTCACCGTAATCAAGTATGATTCATCCCAGGGATGCAGGATGATTCAACATAAGCAAATCAAGAAGCATGATACATCACATTAACAGAAACAAGAACAAAAACCATATGATCATTTCAATAGACGCTGAAAAGCATTTGGTAAAATCAACATCTCCTTTATGATAAAAACCCTCAACAAACTAGGTATAGAAGGAACATAGCTCAAAATAACAAAGGTCATATATGCCAAGCCCATAATTAACAGTGTACTGAACAAGGAAAAATTGAAAGCCTTTCCTCTAAGATCTCAAACAAGACAAGGATGCCCACTTTCACCATTTTTATTCAACATAATACTGGAAGTCCTGGCCAAAGCAATTAGGCAAAAGAAAGAAATAAAGAGCATCCAATTTGGAAAAGAAGAAATCATATTAGCTCCAGTGTTGGGTTCATAGATATTAAAAAATTATTACATTCCCTTGTTGAATTTAGCCCTTTATCATTTTATAGTGACTTTCTTTGTCTCTTTTTATGCTCTGTGATTTGTAGTCTATGTTATCTGATGTAAGTATACCTCCTCCTGCTCTCCTTTGGTTTCCAGTTGCATGGAATATTATCTTTTTCCACCTCTACACTTTCAGTCTATGTGTGTCTTTATAGGTGAAGTGAGTTTCTTATAGGCAACATATAGTAGCCAACATGATCTTAGAAAAACCTAAAGACTGCCAAAAACCTGTCAGAACTAATAAACAAATTCGGTGAAGTTACAGGATATAAAATCAACATACAAAAATCAGTAGCATTTCTATATGCTGACAGTGAACTATCAGGGGAAAAAATCAAGAAAGCAATCTCATTTACACTAGCTACAAAAAAATCTAGGACTAAATTTAACCAAGGAGATGAAAGATCTCTACAATGAAAACTATAAAACATTGTTGAAAGAAATTGAAGAGGATATTAATAAACGGAAACATATGTGTTCATGAATTAGAAGAATTAATATTGCTAATATGTCCATACTACCCAGGGTGATCTAAAGATTCAGTGCAATTCCTGTCAAATACCAATGTCATTTTTCACAGAATTAGAAAAACAATATTAAAATTTGTATGGAACCACAAAATACCCTGAATACCCCAAGTAATCTTTTGTTGTTTTTCTTTCTTTCTTTCTTTCTTTCTTTTTCTGTATTATTTTTTGCTTTTTTAATTTTATTCCCCAGAGTGTACTTTGGCATGAAAGCCAAAGTAA
Source organism: Eulemur rufifrons (assembly GCF_041146395.1). Classification (NCBI taxonomy): domain Eukaryota; kingdom Metazoa; phylum Chordata; class Mammalia; order Primates; family Lemuridae; genus Eulemur; species Eulemur rufifrons. The sequence goes on from NC_091001.1 coordinate 56,978,191, forward strand.
TCTTGAGCAAAAAGAATAATGCTGAAGGCATCCGACTACCTGACTTTAAAATGTACTACAAAGCAATAGAAACTCAAACAGCATGGTGCTGGAATAAAAATAGACACATGGACCAATGGAACAGAATAGAGAACATAGATATAAATCCACACATTTACAGCCAACTCATTTTCAACAAAGGTGCCAAGAACATACAATGGGGAAAGACAGTTTCTTCAATAAACAGTGCTGGGAAAACTGGATAACCATCTGCTGAGGATGTCACTTTAATTTTTCTGGGAAGTAAAAAGGACAACTTCACCTCTGTTTTTTCCACTTTAGAATTTTTCTCTGTCCACAGAAATGCTTTCCTGAGTGCTTCTTATTTCAGAGGAAGAGGTGATGTTTTTATTTCCTTGTCCAGGCAAACCCATCTCTGCTCTGAATCCCATTCCTCATTTATTTAAAAAAAAAAAAAAAACAAAAAAACCACTTTCGTTACAGAACATTTTAAATGTATACAAATGATTTTATTTACATTTTATATCTTTGAACCTTTCTGGCTTTTTTGCCTACAAGCTCAGCTCTCCTCCAGCCTTAAAAACAAACAAAAAAAATTTAAAATAATCTTAATCTTACTACTCCCTTGAGCTACTTCCAAATTTCTTTCCAGTTTTTTAAGGGCAAAATGTTTCTAACAAGTTATCTTTTTTTTTTTTCTCCTTTTTGTTTCTTCACTCCTTATAATCTAGCTTCAATCTCTATCACTCTACTGAAATTCATTTTTCTTTTTTCTAACTTTGTGATTTTGAAATAAATTCAGACATTTTTTTAAAAATTGCAAAAAATTGTGAAAAGAGTTCCCGTATATCTTTTACCAAGATTACCCAAATTTTAACGTATTATACAACCATAGTATGTTTATCAAAACCAGAAAACTAACATTGATACAATATTATTAAACTATAGACTTTATTAGAATTTTACCAATTGTCCTGCCATTGATTAATTTCTAAAATCATCCTTTATAAAAAGCCTTTTATTAAAGTCATCTTAAACTTCTTTTTACTTCTTAAGTTCTGAATATAAAAGTAAGGACTGATGAGTGGAAAATTTAGAAAATATGAAAAAAGAAAATAAAAAGTACCCAAATAAAGAAGAAAACAAAAACTGCCCACAATCTGACCACAGAAAAAACTAATTTATAGGACATACCAGAGACAGAAGAACATGTTAAATAGCACTGCTATGGGAATATCATCAGCAAAATTCAGACTGTGGATTTCTTCAGCAAAAAAAAAAAAAAAAAAAAGGGCCACGTGCATTGACTCACACCTATAATCCCAGTGCTTTGAGAGGTTAAGGCAGGAGCATAATTTGAGGCCAAAAGTTCAAGACCAGCCTGGGCAACATAACAAGACCCAGTCTGCACAAAAATAAAATTTAAAAGTTAGCCAGATCTAGTGGCATATGCCTGTAGAACCAGCTACTCAGGAAGCTGAGGCAGGAGAATCACTTGAGCCCAGAAGTTGGAGGCTGTAGTGAGTTATGATTGTGCCACTGCACTCCAGCCTAGGCAACAGAGGGAGATCCCATCTCAAATAATAAAAAAAAAAAAAAAATCAAGGAACAATAAAAGAGATGAAAGGGGAACCTGTAATTTAAAAGAGATTCATGAGCTAGAGTAACCAGTTGCAATGTGTCAACTTGGTGTGGATTCCAATTTAAATAAACTTTAAAAAAAGTATAAGATATTCAAGAATCTGTAAACCCTAAATATTTATTTGGTAACACTAAGAAATCAATATTTTTAAGTACTACATTTACATAAAGAAAATTTATTTTAGAGCTATTTACTGAAATATGTATACACAAAATGACTGCTTCAAAGTAATGGGAAGTAGGTGGGGATATTGTTGAAACAGATGGGCTATGCACTAATAATTGCTACAATTGAATGACAGCTGAATCAGGTCACTAAACTATTTTCTCTGCTTTTCTTTAAAAAAAGGAATCATTTATCCAACATTCAAAAAGTCATTGAAATAAATTTAGATTTTTTTGTCTTAGTTTTTCAAGTAAACAGCATAAGGAATCACATTGTTCAAGACTGACAAACAGCAGTGCAAAAGGCCTCTACATCCACCTGTCTTCCCAGATCTCACCAACCCAGGCAATGTCTCCCTTCTCTGACTCACTCCCAAACTCTCTGCCCTACCCAGGTTGTTCTGCCTTCCTCAGCATCGTTTCACTCTTGCCCCTTCCTGATTTTCCCTGATCCTTCATTCCAGTAGCTCCAAGCCCTCTCTAATATCAGACAAGCCAGACTTTCAAATCTCCTTCCAATTCTCCAGCTCTGTCCATAACCCTGCTTCATTCAATAATAGCACAAGAGCCTGGCAGAGAACACAGGGAAAAAAACAGTATATGTTAATATTCTGTTTATGTTTAAAAGGTATGCAGAAGAAATAAACTTGGGATGATGCTTTATAGATAATAGTTGTATTCTCTCTCACACTCATTTTCTTTCTTTTTTTCCCTTAACATTATATTATAAGCTCTTTGTCAAATCCTTAGATATTCTTCAAAACCTTGGTTTTAATGTCCATGGAATATTCCGTCATATACATGTGCCATGATGTGCTTATCTCATCCCCTAGTGATAGATCCAGTGATCCCTTAGTTGCCCGAGCAATTCAATCCTTTTCCTCCTTGACTTTCTGCAGTACTGGATGCTGTTGGCCACCCTTCTGCCTTGAAAAGATCCTCCACTGGCTTTTGTGATATCCTCTCAATCTCCATCCTCTCTGACTAGTCGTTCTTTTGCCTTCTGTGACCTGTCTTCCTCCTGCTCCCTGAATAGAATTCCTCCTTGAGGTACCACCTAGGTTCCCTCTTTCTATCTCTTTACTCTCTCTCCATAGGTAGGCTTTTTCTCCCTTCATTGTGAAAGATGCCCAAATCTTATACCTTCATGTCTAACCCTTTTCCAGTGTTCCAGACTGGCATCTCTTCTGTCTATGGTACCAGTCCAGTATAGTCCCACTAACACTGCTAACCGACCAAAGGCAGCCATCTCTAACCAGCCCTGCCTGCCTCCCTACGCCTGCCTCCCTATGCCTGGCCATGGCACTGCCATCTCCTCAGGATTCAGCCTGATGCCTTGGAGTCACTATCAACTTTTTCCTTCACCCATCACTTTACTAAGTCACCAAGTCCTAAAGAGACTAATTCTGAAATATCTCCCAAAACAATTTCTTCCTTTCCATTCTCACTGTTCCATTCAGACTTTGAATTTTCATCTCCCACTTGCATTCACCTCCTAGTTGGTCTTTCCTCCTCCTCTTCTGTCTCTGTTCTTTCCAATCCATCTTATTTTCTGCCACCATATTGATCTTCCTAAAGTTTGACTTTAATTGTGTGACTTACCTGTTCAATAACCTTCACTGGCTCCCCATTACTTACCAAAGTGAGTTCTAACATTGAAGGCCCAATTTAACATGACTTGCCAAACAATATCCTAATCTTAGTTCTCACTTTTTCCCAAACACATATCTTGCAGGAGGAATAGCATGATTCCAAAATCAGATCCTAATCTAGTAGTTCTATAGCTTTGGCTAAATTATCTAAGTTCCCTGAGCCTCTGCTTCCCCATCCATAAAATGGGAGTATTTAGCAACACCTACCTCATGTGTTATTGTGAAGATAAATGAGATAAAATACATAAACCATCATATCAAGCATACAGTAGGTTCTTAAATATTGGATATTGTTACTTTTATTATATCACTGCACACACACTGAGTTGCTTGGTTTCCCCATACCAGTTTTAGGGCTTATTTCCCTCCTCCCACTTTTGCTCCTACTCTCTCTCCACCTATAACTTTCCTGCATCATCTTCACCTTCTGAACTTTCTCCTAGACTCCAAGATGCTGCACAGATGCTGCTTTCTCTGTGAACTTTTCCTTGACCACCAGCCACAAGAGCTCTCTTCTTGCTCCTCTGAACTTCAGGGCTCCTTGCTTCCAACACTCCTGAGGCATTTAGGCTGCCTTCTGGTGAGCTTCGTGAGTGCTTTATCTCCTACAACCAGGGTAGGACTATGTCTTCCTCATATTTAATTTCCTCTACATTATCCAGCACAGGATCTGGCACAAAGCTGAAACTCAGGAAACTTTAATGGAAAGATTGAGTGAATGACATTACCTGTTTCTCATCAATAAAGTTTCATCTTGATATTCATTTTTAAACAAATATTTATCAAGTATCTTATTAAAATATCTTATTAAGCTAGGATTAATGAATATAGTGCTTCCCCTCTCAAAGCTTACAGCCTGGTTCAGAAGATTATACTTTCAGAATGAAAACTGAGAACAAGTCAGGGCAATATTTAACAATGTGTTTAATCAACTGTAATCAAATTTCATAATGTATAATCTAGACAGACAGTTTCCTGGGTGGTCAAGCTAGGGAGGAGTCTGAAGGATTTAGAAGATGAGGTGGGGAGGGGCAGACGCATAAATCTTCACTAGAAGGTTGAGCTGCATGAAAGGCCATCAAATTCAGGTAAGAAAAGTAGAAGGAATAATTTTAGAGAATAATTACACCTGCTTTCATAGGGGGGCAGGGAGAAGGTGAAGAAGGATAAACTAGAAGGAGCGTATCACCTACTTAGTTAATGATTCTTTGTCTTGGAGTACCAGTAGATGACAATGGACGCCAGCTACATTGTTCACAAGTGGTAATTATCATAATTATAAACAACAGAGACTAATATTTACCTGTCAGACACCATGTGAGTAATGAGTATCTCTCAAACCTGTAGCTGAATAAAAGTAACTGCAGTTCCTGGAGAATCAGTGTAGATTAAAGAAGTTTCTGAGTTTTATTCTCTTTCTATTTTGAGGCTCCAAGTTGCTGCTCATATTAGTAAGGTCACATCTCCTCGCTTCCTCTAAGAGAAGAGGGTTTGCCAGGAAGTCCGACCTGCCTCTCAGCCACAAAGGGTCTTAGGTAAGGCATGAGCCAACTGTGAGTTATGAGATGTAATTTAAGGAATTCTAGAAAGAAATGATCTCCCCCAGAGCCTATCTACATGTCTGAAATTGCACCATTATATGCCATGCAGTTGTATACATTTGCCATCCTACAAATGTAAGCATTCCTGAGGAAGGGCACGGTACAGCCTCTAGTCTTTTGGTTTGAGGTGATTAGCATCCCTTAAGGGGAGGAGAGAAGGTATTGAACAAGACTGAGGAGGACGGATCCCCGCACAGAAAAGGTGGGGGACAAAATAACCCACACACTGTCTGGTCTAAAGGAAAAAGCCTCCCGTACCAAGCCTGCAGATGCAGGCCCGATTCCTCAGTTCCTGCGGGAGGCTGCAGGGGGTGGAAGCCAGCGCGGTGGGGCCGGCAGGCAGCCCCCCAACCGCCCCCACCCGGTGGCGGTGCAGCGCTGCAGCCTCACGGACCCCAGGAGGGAGAGCACGTGAAGGGCAGCTGGCGGGCTGGGGTCCTCGGGGGGCCTGGGATGTTGTTATGTAAGGGCTTACGAAATGTGCAGAGCCGGCCCTGGCGCCGGCAGTGTGGCCGCGGAGGGACTGATATCCCCTCAGAAGCCCGGCTCAGGCCCTGCTTACGGCAGCCCGGCGTGGATGCTGCTGCGCCCGCACTGTCCCGGCCTGGGGCCTGCCCTGCCCTGCGGGTCCCCAGGGCCCACGAGGCCCGCTCCGGCAGAGTTTCAAGTTGAACTCGGCTGGAGGGATTTAAACGAATAACGTGTTCTATCCGAAGTCGGAGTTCATGTGACCTTATTTCCGCGTCTCACCCAGTTCTCATCCTCTCTCCCCAAACCACTCTCTTCGGCTCCCAGCGCCGAGCGCCTGTACCCGACGGCGATCGGCGCTCGTGCTGCCACCTGCAGGTGAAAGGGGAAACTGGGCGAGCTGAGGCGGGTGGCCCGGGCTGGAAGGATTTCAGGACAGGCGAGCGCATGCTGCAGCTCATTGGAACTACTGGAATTACTAACGTTTAGATATATTAATTCTAAAGAGCACAACAATTCGCAAAACACTTGGTCTGGACTCTACATCCTCTGGAGGGTTCCCTTTGGTTTGTTTTTCTATTATGAGGATTTGGCAGGGGATGGATGATAAATATTTGCACAAATGCAATTCAGTGCTGTGAAACAGCTGATCACCACCAAGCTCGTAGTTGCTGCACATCAGCCACAGCTGGTTTTTACAGTGCTGCTTCCATGATGTCACTGTGATCCCCAACACGGTTGGTCCCGCCCTTGCTCAGAGGGGCCCATGTGGTCATCATTGCTCACCAGGACTGGTCATCTGAGTCATTCACATCCTAGCAGGTCACCCCACCACCTTGTGCTCTGCGCCATACCAATTCTTTTTCAGGCATCCCAACACCATGATTTTGAAAATGAATCTTTAAAATAATTTTAGAATAATCCATCAATATTATGGTTAAGAGCACGGCGCAGGAGTCAGGCTGCCTGGGCTCGAATCCCGACTCCAATTTATTAACTTTGTGACCTTGAGAAAGTTATTTATTCTCTCTGTGCCTTAGTTTCCTCAGGTACCGAATGGGAGTGATAGTACAGTCCTCATAGGACTGTTGTGCACTTTAAATAAGACACCTGAGCACTTGTGGGACAGCACACTGCGAAAGAGGATGTGCTCTAGGCTTTGACACTTGCTAGTCTGGGGATATGGGACAAGTCATTTCACTTCTCTGTGCCTCAGGTTTCTTACCTATAATATGAGATGATAGGAGTATTTATCTCACAGGTTATTGATGAGAATTAAATGAGATAAATTGTCTACCATGCTTAGTCACAGTAAGGACTTTAAACCTTAACTAGTCTTTGCTACTTTCAGCATTCTGTTGTTTAGAAGATTCTGTGCTTTAGACTCCCAGATAAACAATGTTCATCTGTTTGTCCATTATTTTACTTTTGTCTCCAGTACCACCATATGTAGCCCTTCCTCTACCTTGGGAGATGGGTGTCCTCATCCCCACTTTAAGGATGAAGAAACTAAGGTTCAGAGTGCTTTAGTGACTTGCCTGATGTCATGCAGCAAGTAAGACCAGGGCACACATAGCTCCTCTGTCCAAGGCCAGGGCTTTTCTTACTGTATTACAACTGCCTTTATAATTCCTCAAAATGTGATGAGTACACATTTTATTTTATAATTCTTTACCAGACTTCTATGCAGTGTTTGAAATTTGTCAAGTTATGGCAACTTCCTAAAACCAGACCTCAAAACTTCAAGAAACTAAAAGAAATATACTTGAGCTTTTCTTCATAACAGACCTTTTCTTTGCAACTTATTAATGGCTTATTATTAGGTGTTGCTTTTAAAGGGGAGTGTGGAGGGGAGCAGGGGGCACTGGAGGTGCCATCATCTCAGGAGGGACAGGTGCGTTAAGCTCATGCACCTCCCCCCATTCCTAGCACCCCACCCTCCCCTTTGGAAATGTTCCTCCACTGTGGTGACATTTATTTATTTTCTTCCCTGACAGACTGTCAGCTCTATGAAGCTCAAGACTGAGTCTAACATGTCAGTTCTCTAAAAGTTCTCCCAATTTTCTCTCTGTAAAACAGAAATGCAGAGAAGAAACACTTCTACTGAAAGGAGTCAGGAAACGAGATGACATTTTAGACACTTAAAAACAGATCCTATCTGTAAAGAAGGAGATTAGAGATAGATTTTTTAACTTGGCCAAATATCCCATTGAAGATCTTCCTTTCCTGATTAGTACTAATAATGATGACAATAACTAACATTTACCAAATGGCAACCATGAGCAGGCACTGTGCTAAGCATGTTAGGGGGACTAGTGCATTCAAAGTTCTGCAGTAATTCCATACGCCAGGTACTCTTGTCCTTTACTGATCAAGAAGCAGGCTGAGAGAGAGCTCAGGTTTGCCAGCATCATACAGCTAGTAAGTAGAATAGCAGAACTGGGACTTGAACCCAGGCCTGTCTGACACTGAGAGAGGCTTTAACCTCTGCCCTGTCCTGCCTTCCAGGACTGACAGAGTGGCTGTAGGAGTGGCAGCTAGTTCAGGAGAAGTGCCTGATGTGGAGCAGTGCATGGGGTGAATGGGTGCATACTTCCTACATAAACCAGCTTGCCTGCTTCTCTTTGATTTATTTTCCACTTCATTGGCTGGAGTTTGTACCAAAGTCATCTTCCCTGGCTGTGCCTGCAATTCTTGGTCCTTACTCAGGCCGAGTGCTCGCTCACCTAGTCCCTGGCACCAAGGCAAGGGGGAATATCCAGTTTCAGAGATCTGCAAAGCCCACCATGTGACTGCAGGACAGACCGGCACTCTCGTCTTCCCGGAAAACTGCATCCACGCCTCCAATGAGTGGTTTTCATGGCAGTCAACCAGGCCAAAGTCAGGTCACCAATGCCCAGCAAGTCACAAATGCTCAGGTCACAGGAAGCAGCTGCTCCTTGCGTGCTCCTGGCCCCAGAGACCAAATGTTTCCATTCAGTTCATGCAGTCCTCAAGCCTCTGGTCCTCTTCCCATGTCCCCATTTGTCCCTACCATCAAACCTCCCAAGGCCAGATCCTTTTACCACCAACTGGCACAGTCAATTTGCTTCTGGGATTTGATTTCCAAACACTCAACAGCCCCAGTAATTTCAGCAATAACTGTACAGGCAGGTCCAGACCACTCATGGCTTCTATGCCCAAGGTCTTTTTAAAAAGCTTTGTAAGTGTTGTGTAGAGTTCCAAACTCACTTTTCTGTTATATTTGGTTCCCAATAATTATTAGGCCCTGTGGCAGACCCTAGAAACCACCAGTCACATGCTGAACACCTGCAGAAAAGGTAGTGGAACACGGAGCACCTTTATGCCAGTGTGGCACTTGAGGAAAAGGAACTGCAACTAGAGAGGGCAGAGAAGTAGGTCAGGATTCTGAAGAGAGCACTAGAGCAACTTCCAAGGCCATACAGCAAGAGCCTCTCAACTCCCAGAGGCAGAGGAACATCAGGAGAGCTTGTTAAATACAGATTCCAAGAAATTCTGATTCCTCCAATCTGAAGTGGGGCCCAGAACCTTCAGGGTCAACAGTATCCCTCCCAATGCAAGAGATACATGGATGACAGTCAGAGAAAGCCTACTCAAGGGACCAAGAATACCTGGGAGAGGGAGCCTGAGCCCACCAGGCAGAAGGACCACCAGTGAGAAAGAGAGGGAGACATTCAGAGGGAAAGAAAGGCAGGAAGGAGGAGACAGAGAGAACATACTGTAAATGAGAAAAGATTTGGAGACCCCCAGAGCCCCACATCCTGAAGAGGCCTACAGAGTATTAAGCTCTTTCTACAACTCATTCATCCCACATTTCCAGGGAATAGTTGGCAAGGCAGCATCTCGTAAATGTCTGCAGTGTGGGCAACACAATAGCAATTCATCTCACTTTTAATTCTCCCTATTAGAATTATCTTTATTTTACTGAACCAAACTATATCTTCATTTTTATGTTATCCCCACAGAATAAGAAAGTTTAGATAACTAATTACTGCTAATTACTATGACTGACTTATAGACCATAATCTTCCTAGAGAGAAAATTTTAAAAATGACTTTATTGAGGTATAATTGATATATAATAAACAGCATATATTTAAATTGGACAATTTGCTAAGTTTTCACATACGGATATGCCTGACAATCATCCCCACAATCAAGATAATAAACATATCCATCACCCCAAAAGTTTTCTCATGCCCTTTTGTAGTAATCCCTCCCTCTGCACCCCACCCCACTTAGCCAACCACTGATCTGATTTCTGTCACTATAGATTACTTTGGATTGTATAGAATTTTATATAAATGGAATCTTACAATATGTACTCTTTTTTGTCTGGCTTCTTTACTCATCAGAATCATTTTGAGATTCATCCATGTTGCTGCATGTATCAATACTTCATTGCTTTTCATTGCTGAGTAGTTTGTTTCTCCACAATTTGTTTCTCCATTCACCTGTTGATGTACATTTTGGTTGTTTCCAGATTTTTACTATTACAAATAAACTGTCTATGAACATTCATCTAAACTCTTTATATGCACATATGCTTTTATTCCTCTGGGGTAAGTGTCTAGGAATGGAATGATTAGATCACATGGTGGGTATATATTTAAGTTTTTAAGAAACTGGCAAACTGTTTTCCAAAGTGGCTGTACCACTTTATACCAGCATTATATGAGAGGTCCTATAGCTCCAAATCCTTGCCAACACTTGATATGGGCAGTATTTTTAATTTTAATCATTCTAATAGGTAAACAGTCAGATCTCATTGTGATTTTAATTTGTATTTCCCTAATGACAATGACATTGAGCATCTTCTCGTGTAATTACTTCCCATCCATATATCATCTTTGATTAAGCGGCTGTTTCAAATAGATGTCATATTTGAAGAAGGGGAGGATGTTTTATTATTATTATCTTTTTGTGGTCAAATCAAGATGAATGTGTTTAATTTATTGTCTTATAAAAATATCCCATGTTTTATGTCCTTTATTTACCCAAAAGACACAAAATTGATAAAGAAAATACAAGCAAATGAAAAACTCAGAGGAGTTCCCCATAGAATAGCATAGAATGTTCATAAAGTTATCAAATAGCTCAAAGATAACTTAAATCAAATGCTTATCTAGATACAAGAATTGTGCTTGGTTCTGCCTCAAAAACACTTTGTAACCTAAAAAGGAAATGAATATAGGAAAAGAAAGAGCAAGTTCAAAGCTTCAAATGAATGAAATTACAGCAATCCCTAGGAAAAGAAGATTACAAATGGAAACAAACAAATAAAAAAAAGATTTGCTTATGAGCCAAATACTAAACAAAACAATTCAAAAACTATGGATTACACAGTGTGATTGAATATTACAATGGAATGCTATAAAGTGTGCAATGCGTATATGTAATACATACTGATTTTACAAATTATCTCCATTATTTTGTATTCCACTTGCTTATAAAATAACTGTCTGTCTTGAACATTGGAAAGCAGCTAAAAGGTGGCTTTAAAATGCTTAGAAAATTACATTAGGCTAAATTGTGACACTTTAATACAGCTAGACAATTTTCCCTTTATTTTGAGTAATGTTGTCACTGAACATAGGATTCAGGGCTAACAGTTCGTCTCTTTCAGCACTTGAAAAATGTGATGCTTGCTTATGGCCGCCATGGTTTTTGATGAGGAATTTCTGTCATTCAAATCATTTTCCCCCATGAGCAAGGATCATTTCTCTCATTCTGCTTTGTTTTAGTTTTCATAAGTTTGATTATGTGGGGCTTTGATCCAGTCCTAAAAAAACAAAAAGAAAGAAAAGAAAAAAGAAAAATTTAATTATGGTATGCCTTGGTGTGGATTTCTTTGGGTTTATGGTTTGAGGTTCACTAGCTTCTTGAATCTTTAGGTTTATGTCTCTTGTCAAATTTGGGCAATTTCAGCCCTTATTTTCTCAAATTTTGAGGAAATAATATATAATAATATGTTATATATAATATATAATATGTATGTTATATATCATATATATAATACAAATAATATGTATTTTATATAAAATATACTTTTTTTAAGTTCTAAATTTTCCATTTGGTTCCTCTTTATATCTTCTGTTTCTTTCCTGAGACATTCCATTTTTATTTGTTTTAAGCATGTTTAGAGCTGCTCATTGAGGCATTTTTATAATACTTCCTTAAAAATTTTTGTCAACATCTATACCATCTCAACATTAACATCTGTTGGTGTCTTTTCTCATTCAAGTTGAGATTTTCCTGGCTCTTGACATGATGAGTGATTTTCTATTAATTCCTGGTAGATATTTGTATAATTTGGAGAATTATGCTACGAGACTCTAGATATTAATTAGATTTTCTGTTTTAGCAGGCCACTTCTGACCCTGTTCCAGAAGGGACAGTGTGTTGCTGTCTCATTATTGCCTGGTGGAGGTGTAAGTCTGCATTCCTCATTTGGCCTCCACTACTGGATGGGGATGAGAGTTCCAGCTTGCTGCGTGTCCTCCACTGACATAATCATGAAAGGGAGCATCATTGCCTGATGCCAATGTCTTGAAAACCATTCTTTCATATATCTTTATGTGTTTATTGTCATTGTTGTTTCAGGCAAGAGGGTAAATCTGAACCTGTTACTCTATCTTGGCCAGAAGCAGAAGTCTCCTAGAGAATTTTTTAGCTTTTTATTTAAAAAAAAATCAAACTTTTATAAAAGTCGCAAGAATAGTTTTTTTTTTTCAAGATGGCATAATAGGGGCTTTGCCGGCATGCCTCACCAACTTCTAAATAGCAAAATAGTGTGTAGAGATTCACACTGTGAACTTTCATCCAAGACGGAATCTGGCAGTTCAACATAAAAGCAAAAGAAAACTAGAAAACTTCTAGATACTGAGAAAAAGATAGCGGGCAGCAGCCCCTGCAGCGGGGTCTGGCAGAAAACTGAGTGAATCTGCGGTATGTAAGAGGGAGAGGGAGTGTCTCCGTGAGACACACGCCCACTAGGGGGTGGACAATCCAGGCCACAGGAAAGATCCTTGAACCCGCCAAGCCCTGGATCTGACCTGGGGAGCAATAAGGAGACTGTGAGGGGGACTGCACTGGGAAATGTCCCACATGCGCTCCCAGACCTGGGCACCAATCGAAGGAGGCTATTCCTGATCCCAGCTCATAGAGGGCTGCACAGGAACCTGTCAATGACAAAATTAAGATGGAAATTAAAAATTTGTTTTTGCAATGAATTAAAATAGAGATACACCAGAACCTCTGGGATAAAGCAAAAGAAGCGCTCAGAGGGAAGTTTATAGCATTAAATGTCTATATCATACTCAGGAGGCTGAGGCAGGAGGGTTGCTTGAGCCCAGAAGTTCTCACCTGCTGTGAGCATGAGCAATGATCACACCACTGCACACATAAGCCTGGGAGACAGAGCAAGACCCAGTCTCTAAAAAAAAGCCAACATTAAAAAAAAAAGAAAGATCACAAATTAACAACCTAACTGTGCACCTCAAGGAACTAGAAAATATGAACAAACTAAACTCAAAGCTAACAAAGATCAGAGCAGAACTTGTGACCAAAAAAACAATAGAAAGGATCAATGAAAAGAAAAGTTGATTCTTCGAAAAGGTAAAGAAAGTTAATATTCCACTAGCTAGAATAACCAAGAAGAGAAAAGATCTAAATAACCATAATCAGAAATGAAAAGGGAGATATTACAACTAATACCACAGAAATGTAAAAGATCCTTAGAGACTACCATGAACAACTGTAAGCTCACAAACTAGAAACCTAAAGAAAATAGATAAATTCCTGGTAACATACAACCTCCCAAGATTGAACCAGGAAGAAACAGAAATCCTGCACAGATTAGTAATGAGCAGTGAGATTGAATCAGTAATAAAAACAAAATCTCCCAACAACAAAAAAACAGGACCAGATGGATTCACAACCAAATTCTACCAAACATACAAAGAAGAGGTACCAACCTCCTGCTTGTTCACTGCCTTTGGGACGCTCTACCTGGTCCCTGCAGTCGGGATGTCTCCCCTCCTCACGTGGCTCTTTGATGAGTGTGCAGTGGAAAGGCTCAGAAATGCTCAATGGGGCACAAGGGCTAACAGAAAGGAATTGAAGAGATTACAAACAAATAGGAAAACTCTGAAGTGAAAATCAATGACACAAAAGCTGTCCTGGTATAAAATAAATGAGGTGCAAAGGGATCAACCGTGAAATAGGAGTCAACAAACCTCACTGAAGCAACCCTAGTCCAGTACTTCTTGTGCCAGAAGTCTCCCTGCATCCATTCCAGATGCCACATCTGTTCCCACCCTTCCTCCTTGCCACTTGTTTTGGCCTTCTGGAAAAGCCCTCACCTCAATTGCTGATTCCTGAAATCTGACATCAAGTCCACGTTGGATCTTCCTCCCCGATTACTGCAGCCCAGAAGGGCTCCCCCTCTCCACACCCCTCTGTGTCGCTCATGTTCTGCTGATCTGGGTCTGCCTGGACCTGAAGTCTTTGCGTCTGTGAGTTCTGAGCCCCTCTGATACCGTAAGCTCCTGTGATGTCATAGAAATAATTTAAACCTGTGTGAATAACTATAAGTGCTTTAGAGTCAGACCTGGTTTCAAATCTCAGTGAATGTACATACAATCTTGGGCTACTTCATAATCTTCTGTGAACTTTAGCTTCCTAATCTATAAACTAGGAACATAATATCCCGGGCAATTGTGATAAAAATTAAATGAAATAAATTATGCAAGGCACTCAGTCCATTGCCTGAAACATTAAAAACTTTTAATAAATATGAGTTCTCCTCCCCTTTACTCATTGCTGAATCTTCGAAGCCTAAAATATGTTGCCAGACCAGGTGCAGTGGCTTCGTACCTGTAATCCTAGCACTCTGGGAGGTCAATGTTGGAGGATCACTTGAGGTCAAGAGTTCAAGACCAGCCTGAGCAAGAGCAAGACCCCATCTCTACTAAAAATAGAAAAACTTAGCCAGGCGTGGTGTTGCGCGCTGGTAGTCCCAGCTACTCCAGAGATTGAGGCAGGAAGATTGCTTGAGCCTAGGAGTTTGAGGTTGCTGTGAGCTGGGTTGACACCATGACACTCTGGCCTGGTCAACAGAGCAAGACTCTGTCTCAGAAAAAAAAATAATAAAAAATAAAATGTTGCCAGTAATTTGTATGCAAATTATAATGGCTTGTAATGACATGACTAATTCACATTCATCACAGAGCAATCAGAAAATATAGAGAAGCAAAAAGAAGATAGAAAACCATGTGTAATCCCTAAACCCAAAGACACTAATGTATAAATTAGTATATATCTTTCAAAACTTTTAAAATACATAAATATTCATTATAACACACTGTACACAGTGCTTTATAATATGTTTTTATATGACAGTATATGAAAAACATCTTTCATTATCCATAAATAGTTTTATCAATATCATCCATTATGGCTACAGAGTAATCCCATACTAAGATGTGTCTCAATTTACTCAACCAATCCCCTACTCTTGAACACTTAGATCATTTGCAATCTTTTTTACTATTTTTAAGCAATTACTGTGATGAACAAGCTTGTAAATCTTTGTTCTCATTCTTGATTAAATTTCCAAGAGTGGAATTGCTAGGATAAAGAGAATGTGAAAATGTTAACACTTTTGATACACATTACCTAATTGCTTTCCAGAAAGATGATATCAATTTACATTCCTTGCTTATTCAGGCATATTGTCATTCTTTTCTTGTCTTTGTCACAGTGGAAATGGTATTTAATTGCTATTTTAATTTCCTTTTTTAAAAAATGTCACTTTTAGCCGGGTGTGGTGGCACACACCTGTAGTCTCGGCTACTCGGGAGGCTGAGGCGAGGGGATCACTTAAGCCCAGGAGTCTGAGGCTGCAGTAAGCTATGTTCATGCTACTGCACTCGAGACTGGGCAACAGAGCGAGACCCTGTCTCAAAAAAATTAAAAATAAAATGTCCCTTGTGTTTAGTAAATGTTGAACTGAGTGAATGTACCTTTCTGTCCATCCTGACCCTCACACCAAATCCACCTACCCATTTGCAAGCTTTGCCCTTCTAGGATGAGTGGCAGGAGAAAATGATCATAATTTGCATGAAGCTGATTGGCCCCTGGATAGGAAGGGGTGAAGGACCAAAAGGATAGGGGAACAGAGGCATCTGCAGTGTTGGGAGGAACTGATGAGGAGTAGGGTGGATCATAGGAAGGAAGGCTAGGATTATGGGGCCAGGAGTGGAGGAGGGGAGATGGGAAGGGACAAATCCAGTAACCATTCTGAAGGCAATCTGCTAGTTAGGAGTATTTCTGGAGATGTCTGGCTAAGTGCAAATCCAGCCCACACTGGCAGACAAGACACTGTTTCTACTCGCTCTTATGTTAGCTCATTATGCAATATTTGTCCCCTAATAATTACTTTTCCTCATTCCCAGTTGGCTAGATAATAATACCAATAACAATGAACATTTTTTGAGCACTTCCCACATGCTAGGCACTATACTCTGCATGCATTATCTGATTTGACCCTTACAGTGACCCCATGAAGCTTGCACTATCATTACCCCCATTTTACAGATAAGGAAACTGAGGCTCAGAGATATGCAGCAGCTTGCTCAAGGACACACAGCTAGTAAGAAAGAAGCCTGAATGAGAACTCAGGCCTGTCATTCTTCAAAGTAACCACCATATTTTATGAAGGCTGATGTCCTTATCCAGCACTTGAGTTGCACTAGATACTATTTCACGTTGAAGGCAAAACAGCCATGATAAAATGAGAAAATAAAGGTAAGACTCCAGTAGCAATTTCACATGGAGAATGGGGGAAAGAAGATCAATAATTCTGCCTCTCCTCATCCCCAGTCCACTCTGGTGGCTCATCTAAGTTCCCAATTATTCAAATATCTACTTTGTTAGAACAACTCAGCACCGACCTCACCAAGCAGGAATGAATTTAATATTCTTGAATTTAATGTTCTAGTTCCTGATTCACACATCCTGACTGCTTTCTACCCTGTGCAATCCAATCTAAAATGGGTACTAGGAACTCACACTTCTCAAGCCCTATTTTGCACCTGGCTACCACCCCCAAGGTTTGTGTCTGTGCTCACTGGGGCTCCTCCTAACAGAGACCACAAGTGGAACTTGGCCACATCTCCAGAGAACAGGTGCAAACTCAAAACCTTAATCAAGAGATGCAAAAGGACCTTCCTATTGGCAGCTCCTGGTGATTAATTCAGGGCAGTGTGGCCCCCCCTTGGATTTTTGTGTTACAAAGATTTGGAAGTGGAGGGTGTTATTGAGTTTCCAGGGGTTCCTAGTAGGTTCAAAACCTGGGCTTGGCCTGAAAGACTTGCTCCCTCTCCAGTCACTACTGACCAGGCCGTGTGGGGCTCCACTGAAGTCACTGTGATGGTTTTATGTTCCCGTTACAGTGTCCCCTCATGACAGCATCTTCCTGGAAAAGGCCGAGATTAGTGTTTCATTTTGGCCCATTGCAACACAAGCCGCTTCCCAGCAGCTAATGGGAGGAGAAGGAGGAAGGGAGAAAACTTACTTCACAATTTTCCAGCTACGTTCCACTCCCTTCATGAGAATTTTCCAGACCACTCCTGCCAACAACTCCTTGGGCTGCATCCCTCCTCTGTTCCCCAGCTTCTCTAACCTTCTATAACATAGCTTATCTCCATCAGCTCTGTACATAATGCCTTGTTTGTTCCATCGTCAATTGACATGTGAATGCTGCCTTGTTTCCTTAACCAGATTGTGCATTTCTGGAAGACTGGGACTATATTTTAAGATATTTTTGTATCTTCCCCCAGCTCAGAAGATGGTGTTCTATTCCCTGATCACCCTATTTAAAACTCCCCTCCAACCTGGAATATAACTTGTTTATTTTGTTCAATATGTGACCTCCCTTAGAAGGTTAGCTCCAGGAAGACAGGGATTTTGTCTGTTTTGTTCACTGATTTTTTCTCCAGATTTTAGAACAGTGCCTGGCATATAGTAAACGCTCAAAAAATACCCGCTGAATCAATGGATGACTTAAGGAAGATTTATGAAGTGAAGCACCAATATTTATGGGGAGACGACCCTTTTCCATTTCAACTTTTCAATGAGTATTTTATGTACTTTTCTTTATGAATTTCAGGAGGATTTCTTTAGGCTCCCAGATGAATTTCATTTGCTACTTTATTTCTAGCTCAGGAAATCCTAAAATAAGGAGTAAATAAGAGTAGTGAATTGACTTTTACTATGCACCAAAGACTATACATACTTTCACTTAATCAATACTCCCCTCCTTTAGGCTGATACTATTAAAACTACCATTTTAATGATAAGGATATGAATCTTCTAGAAGGTAAATAACTTTCCTAATCTCATAGCTAGTAAGTTGTGGAGCTAGGACTTGAACCCAGGCCATTGTGGTTGGTCAACAATGTGCTTTCCTGCCTAAACAGAATCTGGGTTTCCAGGATTCCCCGTGAGCTTCCTTCTCCTGAGGTCCTCAGGCCCTAGCCAGACCAGACTAGCCTTCACCGGGATGAGGGACTGGGTCTGGAGATGCCCAGGAAGGGTTGAAAGCCAGCTGTTAACTAAAGAACTGACACAGAGTAAGTTTATGGCAAACAAACAAACAAACAAACAAAAACTAAAACAATAGTTCCTGATCAACAAAATTTCTCCATTAAATGCTGATGAGCAATTTTATCGCACCATAAACTTGAAATGAATGGAGATGACTGCAGATACAGCAGGTTTCAGGGCCGAGGGAGGAATTGAGTTTTGGTCATCTTGAATTTGGGATAGCAGTTCAACACACAAGAGCAGATGTCATGTAAATAAACAATTGGATATGCAAGTCTGAAGTTTAAGAGAGAGGGCTAGAGATACAAATTTGGGAGTCGGTGTCTTCACAGAAGCTTGTCTAAAGCAAATGCCTGACCGGCTTCTTAGCTGTCAGACCCCTAATCCTGAAGATTGCGTCAAATGTTTTTGAGAGGTTCATAAGTGCCCTGGAGAGGTTTCAGTGTTCCCTGAATTGCTGCAGCTGCTGCATTAGGAAGCTCAAGTTGGCCATATTCCCTTTCTAACTGGGATCCCATTGGAGTTCCATGAGTGCATGTGTGATCAATTGCAATTATTCAATGGTTGAAATGATTAACTCCAGAAATTGTCTCTGGGATTCCTTTTTGCCTGGGCTTCATGGCTGCCCAGGGCACTTGTAAATGGATGATGCATTTGTTTTAGATATGTTAAAACCATAATCCAGGCCTGGGATCTAACTGGCTTCTTTTCAGCGACTTTGCTTATCTTCAATCTAAAAGAGGCAATATGTCTATGGTCATACCACCCTGAATATACCCAATCCTGTCTGATCTAGTGAAGCTAAGCAGGGTTGGGCCTGGTTAGCATTTGGATGGGAGACTACCTGGAAATATTGGGTGCTAAATGAAAAAAAAAAAAATTAAAATAAAACAGGCAACACCAATTTCATAGTGTGATTTGAGGACTCTCCAATTTCCTTTCTTTTCATATTCTGGGCACAGCACATACCACTTCAGCAACTACTCAGTCAGTATGCACCCCACCCCTGCCCCCAGCTGTACAGATGGAGATTACAGAGAATGAGGGCCTGATCACGGAGCACGGCCAGAGCTCAGGGCAGTGACACCAGGCATCTGAAAAGTACTAAAGGAAGAATAAAAAGATTTTCTTTTAGCAGCATTGAGAGCCCAGCTGAGGTTGGAAATCATAAATTTGTTCTGGAACCCATCAGCCTGGCTGTGGAATTTTCTCTAGCTGAATTCAAGCAGAGAAAACAAACAGAAAGGCTGATTCAGGGTTGGGAAGTGGCCTGACAGGTGCACAGGGAGAGCAGGTTGTGAGTCATTGGTGAAATGTAGCTGAAAGCATTGCCAGAGGGTCCCAGGCTGCGTGAGGGAGGGAGGGGAAACCAGGAAGAACTGATCCACAGAGTGACCCATTGCAGACGGGCTGCGGGTGAGCCAAGGAGGACCCTAAGAGGAGGGAGCAGTGGGGGAATCCAGGAAAGGCAAGTCCAGGAAAAAGGAGACCGTGTAGCTGACACCCCCAACCCCATCTGGCTCAGTAACCTCAACAGCCCCATCCTCTCCCACAGGCAAGGACACAGGAGTCCTATACAATCCCTTTGGCCGTGCCGTCCCCCACCCGTCAGAGATCCCAGATATCAGGGCCTAATGAGGACTGAGTTTCCCAGGAAAAATTCAGTACCTCCAGCCAAATCTCTCCAGCTTCACATTTTATTAGAATGTCTCTGGGGTGTCTCACAGCATCAAAGGAATAGCTGAAGAATTAAGCCACAAGAAAGCAGGAACCAGGAGAGCCCTGGGGACTTCAAGGACTAGAACCAGGGGCTCAAACACTGTTAGAACCATCACTCCTCCTTCACCTTCCTTCTCTCCTTTGTTCTGCAGGTTACCTTCACTCTCTCTTACTGAAGAAAGTTAAGAGCATGGACTCCGAAGCCGGCACCTGAGAGTCTAATCCTAGCTCTGCTCTACCATTTACCAACTTACCAGCTGAATGACCTTGAGCAAGTTACTTACCCTCTCTGTGCCTCAATTTCCTTGTGGAGATAGTAATAGTGCCTACCTCATAGGGTTGCTTGGGTAGTAAATGATATAATACTCTAAAGTACTTGGAAGAGTCCCTTGCCCTCAGGCTCTATCCTGTCTAAGAGAAGAGTTTGGACACCAATGATGCTGGTCCAATCTAGACTTGAAGGTTGAAGGTAATAAATTGGGGTCCTATTCAGGTCAATGGTGGGATCCACAGGGATCCAGTGTCATGGACAGGGTGGAAGGTGGCGTAGTGAGCAGGAACTGTGGTGCTACCCAGAGTCAGACAGGAGACATATCATTGTGTGAGAAGCAGGGGAATCTATTCCAGAACGTGTTTTACCCTCAGACCACTACTCCACTGTTGCCCTCCTTACTCTACTACATCAAGGGGAAACTGGGCATCTTACCCTCCACCCTACCTCTACATTCATATCTGTCTGCTTTGAAACCCATCGTGGCCTTCCTCCAACTCTGTGAATCAGCTGTCATCTCCTATGTAAGAATGATCCCTCCCACTGTCCTTTAGTGCCCCCACACTCTTCCTCAAGACTGTCCTACCATCAGCCATCCCTTTTCTGCCCACTCCCTGCATCTCTTCCACCTCTTCCTCCCTCCTGATCCCCTCCCACTAGCACTGAAACCAGCCCAGATCTCTCCCACCCTAAAGACAAACAGCTCTTCCTTGGCTCCCTCTTCCTTAGGTCTCCACTTCCCTTGCCAGCCAGCATCTCAAAAAGTTTCTTCAACCCTCTGACTCCACTTCCTGCCCTCCCCGTCTCCCCTCAACCCCTCCCTTCTTTAGTTCTCACTCTCACTTCTCCTAAGACACTGACACTTCCCCCGACTGCCAAATGCTGTGGTAGATGCCACAGCTGTCCCTATTTTGAACTCTCTTCTCCCTACCTTTCCATGGTAACACTGTCCCCGGTCATCCCCCGCCTCCCTGACACTCCTTCTCCACATCTTTCGTGTGCTCCTCCCCCTTCCTTCACCCACCCTTGAACAATCCATCTTCCCCCAGGTTCTACCCTCTCGTCATCTTACAATTTCCCCCAGTGACCTCACTGCGTTCAAGGTTTCAACCACCCCCTCCACAAGCTAATGATTCTCAAAACTATACCCGTTATCTCATTCCTCCCTCTGAATGTCAGATTATCTATCCAACAGCCCATGTGGCATCTTCACTTGGAGGTCTCCCTGAGGCAGCGCAAACTCAGCCTGTGGGTTAAGGGAGAGTCCTAAAGCCATATCACAGGGAGATCAGTTAAAGACATAAGAGGCGTCTGATCCACAGAGGTGACTCAGTGGGTTATGGTGGCAAACTGGGCCATAGTGGTCAGCTGGGAAAGGAACTGGAGATATTCTATATGTACCCCAAGGAGTCAAATAAAGACCAGTGAGTGGAAAATTGGAAAAGACAGATTTCAACGGAACAAAAAGAAGACACTTTGGAAGTCAGAGTGGTTCAAAGGTGAACTTAGAAGGTTGTGAGATCTTGGCTGCTGAGAGCATCCAAGCACCAGCCTTTAAATTCCTTCCAACTTCAGAGCCATGATTCTATGAGAGAGCTTATGTAGACTTGATCAAATGAGTAAAACTTGGTGATACTGCTGCCAGTTGGGCATTTGCTTGCTGACTAGAGGCTCTAATGCCGTGAAATGGACATAACAACAGGGACATTTAGGATACCTGAGAGAACAGAAGAAATTGAATCAGCTCTCAAGTGGAGGAGGACTGGTGAGAAAACTCACCATGTCATGACTTTCTTAGAGGTATTTAGTTATATTTAGTTATATTTGTATGGAACCACTCAGCAGACATGAATTTTGCATTATTCATATTGCAGCAGGACCTTTGTGCTAAAGTTCTGTTTCAACAAACCTAACCAGGTATCCTTTGTGATAGGAACCTCTGAATCTAGGTAGAACATAATGGCCTGACAACCAGGCTGGGAAGGACTTTTGTGATTGAGACTACAGGTATCTCTGCCTTCTGGGTGGAGGACAGAAGACTAGAACTGCCGTCTGCAAAAGGATAGTTCCCACTTACAGCCAGCTCCATGCATGCCTATGAGATATTGTGCCCCAACACTATGACTGCTCCATCCCTGCCCATCCCTGGGCCATCCCATCCCATAATATGCATTATACTTGTATTTTCTTGTTTATGTAGCTCCTACAACCTCTGCTTCCTTTCTCCCTTGTTTGATCCTTCTTGCTATGGATAGATTTTCCTGACTTCCATCTTGTTTTTTCATACCTGGATTCTCCAACTTTACCTGATGCCTTCAGATTGATGATTTGACTGGATTTTTTCCCCCATATTATCACTCTTAGACCTGGGCCCTACATTATAGAGTGTTCTGCCCCTAGATAAATCTATGGGCCTAAAGGGATGTGCCCACTTGGATCCCAAGCCTCCCTCTGGGCCATCTTCCAAGTACCTGGGACCCTGGAGTTCTCTGTCCAAACAGCCCTGAGCCTACTCCCAGGACCTGGACAGGCCTCTTCCCTGAGTCTAGAGGGTGGCTCTTGCTGCCTGTAAGTGAACTCCTAGGCCTGAGGGGTGGCTGAGGCTCTTTGAGATGCAGGATGGAGCCAGAACTAGGAAAAGAAGGGGACAGGCTCAAGGCTGGGTTCTTCCACTTGTACTCTTGCCCTGGTCCTGCAAATCCTAGAGGTTCCACCAGGTATGAAGGTGAATGAAGTCCAGTCCCTCGTCCCCAGGAACATCAAGAACACAAGCAAACCAGGGATTGAGGTAATACTTGAACTACAGATTGTTTCTTTCTTCTGTCTTAAGCCTGGAGCCAGCCTTCAATGTGCTGCTCTCTGCTCCCCCAACCTGCACCTCCCCAGGAGGGGGCAACCCCAGCCCAAGATGCTCCCCTCTCAAAATGCTCTCCAGCCCATCGAGACCTCAATCTTGCATCTGGGGCCCACCCGGGAGAGGAAGGGGGCAGTAAGAGGGTGCTGTCTCACCCCTCTGTGCCTCAATTTCTTCATCTGTCAAGTGGAAATCAAAATAACTACCCCTCACATCCCACAGGATCATTCCAAAGATAAAATTAGAATTGACCACCTGATTGCCCAACATCCAAAGCTATTCTAAGCAACAGCCTCTCAAAGAGAAGTGCAAGGAAGAGTTAATTTGGGGTGAGAGACACAGATACTCTGGACTACCTATTGTGAACTAGCCGTGCTAAGTTTTTAAGTCAAAGCTGGTTCCCTGTGTTACCCAGAATGCCTTTGGACTAATGCTCCTCAACTGATGCCAATCATATGTACTCCAGAAATGAAACAAATTCAGTCTTAGTCCGCATAGACTATAACCTGAGAAGACAGATCTTCAGCAAGGACTGACTCTAACTGTGGGGAAACAGGCACATTTCTACTCTGGTAATGGGAATGCAAAATGGTACAGTCCCTTCAGAAGGCAGTATCTATCAAAGCTTCACATATGGTTACCCTTTGTCCTTGCAAATCCACTTCTGGGAACTTACTCCACCTACATTCCTACAAAATGACATATGTACAAGATTAGTTATGTCAGCACAGGTTGTAACAGCAAAAGATTAAAAATAACCCAAGGGTCCATAAATATACTATGATACACCTTATAACACAATACCTTAAAAGGGAACAAGGAAGCTTTCTATGCATTGATGTGGAAAGATCTTCTTGACGTCTGATTTGTGTAACAAATAGTGTGAAATAAGAATGCATTTTAATATTTTTATACTTGCTTATATTTTCAGAAAGAAATACTAGAAGGGTGCATAAGAAATTACTCAGAGAAGTGGAAGGGAGGCTTTTCAACATACACCTTTTATATTGTTTTTCTTTTTAAATCATGTGAATATTTTAACTTTTCAAAAAAGAAATTAGTAAAGAAAAAAAAACATTCCAGAATGTATTCTAGAAGGGCAAAGAGTGCTAGACTGGGTGGCAGAGGGTTGGATTTGACCCTGGCTGGGCCCCAGGCTGCCCTGAATTTGCTCGAATTTGTAAGACAAGTGGGGATGGCCCCGTCTGCTCTCAGTTCCTTCCAGCCCTACTCTTCTATAAATAAGATGCTTTCCTGGATCATGCCTAGTTTTATTTTATTGCTACCTTCTGTGCCCTTTCATTTGTACAGACAATTACAAGTTAACTGAGAATGTTTGGCACCAACTTCTGGAGAATTCCCAGCATCTCACAATCCATATTTGATTACTTGCCACTCTTTGATTACATTTGTCAATTGTCCATACCATGTACTTCTCTCTTAGGCTTTATTCAGAGGCTTTAAATTTGCAATTTAACTTGGATTAATCCTTTTAAAAAGCAATTTGGTCATGTAAAAGGTAACTCATAAAAGAGGTTAATGCGGCATCCTGTTTCTTGGTAATTCCCCTCTGTATATATAACAAAGTCCAGTTCTGTTTTGTTCATTCATTTGGAATTAGCTCTATTGTGGGTTATGGGGATGAGGAAACAGATAATAAGAATCCATGGGGCTGGCCAGGCGTGGTGGCTCACGCCTATAATCCTAGCACTCTAGGAGGCCACGGCAGGAAGATGGCTTGAGCTCAGGAGTTTGAGACCAGCCTGAGCAAGAGTGAGACCCCGTTTCTACTAAAAATAGTAAAAATCAGCGGGGTGTGGTGGTGCGTGCCTATAGTCCCAGCTACCCAGCAGGCTGAAGCAAGAGGATCCCTTGAGCCTAGGAGTTTGAGGTTGCTGTGAGCTAGGCTGACGCCACAGCACTCTAGTCCAGGCGACAGAGTGACACTCTGTCCCAAAAAATATATTAATAATAATCCATGGATATTGGACAAGGAAAATGAGGTGAGCCGATTACTCTGCTGTGTCTCGGGAAAAGAGTCAAGGCTGAAGACTGAGGACAAGCCAGTAAGGAGAGTGCTCTGTACAGGACAGAAGCTCTGTTGTGCTCTGAGGTTGTGTGAAGGAGACGCATTGTGTGAGAGGGATGGAGAGAGGGGCTCAAGGCTAAAGAAGGATGGAGGAGCTCTGAGAATGTAAGACAGTAGCTCTGTGGTTGGGTCTGGTCCGGGCTACAGAGGCAGCTGGACTGTCACATCTGGCCAAGTGCCTGAGGCAGGTGTGGACAATGTTGGTATAACCCACTGAGATGCCCAGAGATCCCAGCACAACAATTTTCTTCTTTTTTCTCTTTAAAAACCATTTTGTTCCAAAACTTAAAATTTCACAGTAAAAAAAATCCTCAATCCAGCAATCATGCTCCTTGGTATTTACCTAAAGGAATTGAAACCTTATGTCCACACAAAAACCTGCATGCATATGTCTATATCATCTTCACTCATCATTGCCAAAACTTGGAAGCAATCAAGATATCCTTCAGGAGATGAGTGGATAAATAAACTGTGGTACTTCCAAACAATGGAACATTATTTAGCACTGAAAAGAAATGAGCTACAAGCCATGAAAAGACATGGAGTAACCTTAAATGCATATTACTAAGTGAAAGAAGCCAGTGTGAAAAGGCTATATCCTATATGATTCCAACTATATGACATTCTGGAAAAGTCAAAACTATGGAGACAGTGAAAAGATCAGTGGCTGTCTGGGGCTATGCGGGAGGGAGGGAAGAACAGGTGTAGTACAGAGGATTGTTAAGGCAGTGAAACTACTCAGTATGATACTATAATGGTGGATACATGTCATACATTTGTCCAAACCCATAGAATGTACAACACCAAGAATGAACCCTAATGTAATCTGGGGACTTTGAGTGTTGACAATGCATCAATGTAGGTTCATCAATTTTAACAAATATACAACTCTGGTGGGAGATGTTGATAACGAGGGAGGCTGTGCATGCGTGAGGGCAGAGGGTAAATGGAAAATCTCTGTACCTTCCTTTCAATTTTGCTGTGAGCCTAAAACTGCTCTAAAAAATAAAGGTCTATTTTTTTAAAAATCCTAATTACCCTCACTCAAACACATTCTTTTTTCCATCTTTATTTCCAGGCCCTGATCATAAGAACATGCTTTTTCAAAAATGGAATAATTGTGTAGGTAAATTTCTGCTGTTTTCATTTAACATTACTTTGTAAGCCTGTGGCCTCAAAGTTTTCATGATATTAATGACTAAATAATATGCTAGGCCGGGCGCGGTGGCTCACACCTGTAATCCTAGCACTCTTGGGAGGCCAAGGCAGGAGGATCGCTTGAAGCCAGCAGTTCAAGACCAGCCTGAGCAAGAGCAAGACTCCGTCTCTACTAAAAATAGAAAGAAATTAGCTGGACAACTAAAAATATATACAGAAAAAATTAGCCGGGCATGGTGGCATATGCCTGTAGTCCCAGCTACTCGGGAGGCTGAGGCAGAAGGATTGCTAAAGCCCTGGAGTTTGAGGTTGCTGTGAGCTAGGCTGACGCCCCGGCACTCTAGCCCAGGCAACAGAGCAAGACTCTGTCTCAAAAATAATAATAATAATATGCCATTGCATGGACACACTGTAATTTAGTTAACCATTTCCCTATTATGTTGAAGTTTCTTGTACATTTAGCTTTCCTATCCTTAGAATATGTTCTTTAAAATAAATTCTCAGGAGGGGTATAACTAGATTAAAGGGTATGAACATGTTGGGTGTTTTCATTTCTTGCTGACTTTTTTCTTTTTTCCACTTTATTCTATTCTATTTCCAACCATAGAGTTTATTAATATATTTAGGCAGATTATGCATTTATGTTTCTTGGCCATTATTTGGGATCAAGATTTTGTTTTCTTACGTATTTGAATCAGCTTTTTAAACTTTGGGTTTAAATTATTGTAAGCATTATTTTAATGCTTACTTAATGCTTACTTAAAATAAAATTTTAAAATTTTAAATAATTATTTTAAAAATAATGCTATTGCATTGATTCATACAATCTATTTATTGTATTCTTAAGTTCCTTTTTGAAATTTTCCATTGTTATCTATCAATATTTTCCTTTATCATTTTTTTCTGAAGCCTCAATTCTTATAAAGTTATTCTTCCACAATAGCAATGAATATTCTAATCTTTGCTAGTTTTCCCACGACTGGATTTAGATGTTTAATAAGCTTACAGACCTGGAGTTTACTTTGGTTTGTGATGTGTGGCCCCCAGAAAGGAGAAGAAACCAGTCTTGATTGATTGTATTTATTTTACAACATACACAGTCCCTCCCTGGGGAAGTCAGTTTGGCAACATTATCCAGTGGGAGTAGTTATTTATAGATTAACTGGTGGACTTCCACATTGCTTTGCAAGACTAGGCTTCCATTTGTCCGGCCATGAGTCTTGACTTACGCTTCTATATTCCCCACGGCAACGAGGCCCATGCCTTCATTGTGACAGATGTTCCATACCTATTTGTTAATTTGACCTGATGGACATCAAAATGAAGCTGGCAGCACAAAGCTATTATTTAAAAGAATAATCCAGAAACTGAAGGGTATTGTTTTTAACCATCAGGACATGTCCCCGCCAGTCAGTCATTGTTAGCTGCAGAATGGGAGTGCTGGCAAAGCGGGTGGTGGGTGTGGTGAATACACAGGGCACGGCCCTGGAGCAAACAGACTTGGCTTCAGATTCTTCATCTACCACTTCCTAGCTCAGGGCCTTGAGCAATTGGAGTTCTGGGTTGCTCATTTTGTAAAAAGAACACAAAAGAGCTCCTGGTGTGGTTAAAATGATAGTTAGAAGTAATACACTCAGGGCACTTGGCAAGTTGTTTGGCCCTAGGAAAGTGTTCAATGCCTGATAACGATTCTCATCTTCCTTGCGCCCATTAGGTCCCAGAAAATCTAAGTGCATAAAAAAACTCTTGAGAGCCTGAAGGATGTACATGGCTATGGGAAAGCATGGATATAAGAAGGAAGTGTAAAAGGTATGGAAGAACCACTTACACACACACACATGCAATAATTCCAGGCCCAACTGTCTTTGCTGCAAATGTTTTATTAAATATAGGAATAAATCATTGCCACATTATCTAAACTCTGTTTATCTATAAGAGTTTATCTGTTTAGTTATCGATCTCTAAAAGGCTGAAAGCTTCCCAGTTCATTCTAACATACATGGCAGTCCCATTTCTGAGAATTTCTTTTAAAGTATACCCACACTCTTGGGAAACAATGTATTTGTGAGGTTACTGCAGCAGAAGACTGGAAACACCTCAAATATCTATCACTAGGGAACTGGTTGAATAAACAATGACACAACCACACATAGGCACACTCTGTAACTATAAAAAACATAAGGAAATGCCCTATGAACTGATAGGAGACAATTTCCTGGATTCATGACTAAGTAAAAAGAGCAGGTGTTGCACAGGTTATAAAGCATGCTACTTTTTTCTGCAAGCTTTCCAAGAGCAGCAACTTCCCCTTCCCAGGTTGCAAAATCACTAACACAGGATTCATCCCAGGAAACTGAGGCAGGTTCAGCACTAGGACATTAACAGGTTGAAAAAGAAAAACTATTCGTCTTAATAGATGCTAGGAATGTATTTGACATAATTCAGCATCCATCTTGATTCTCTTAAAGAGAAAATATAAAACCCCGTTAGTGTTGGGGATAATACAAAGAGACATTCTAAATACTATAAACCTATTAGAAACCAACAGAAAATATGAAAAACAATGGTAAAATACTAAAGGCACTGCCATAAAATCAGGTTCAAGTTAAAAATGAGTTCTATCTGGGCTTTTTCTGAAAATACTAGCCAACACACTGAAATAAAAAAAAGAAGGAAGAAACAAATTTACTATTATTTTTAAATGATGTGATGTTAATCTATAGAGAGCTAGTTAAAATAAGAAATATCAGGCAATAGAATCCTATGCAGCTACCAAAGATGATGATGTAGGACTGCATTCATTACTGTGCAAAAGTATCCAAGATATAGTATCAAATGGAAGAAACAGATTACAAAACAGTATCATAATATAATTTCATTTAAAATATCTACTCTTATACCTATGTTGAATATATACATAGAGAAAAGTCTAGAAGGAAAGTCACCAAAATATATTTAGAGATTATATCTCTGGCCTATGGGGCTCCAGGTGATCTTTATTTTTCTGTCCTTTTCAGTATTTCCTGAATGCTTTATTATGAGCATATTTACATAATTTTCTTTAAAAAAAATCTCTTTTACCCACAAACACACACACATGCAAAACTCATTTCAAGGTCATTGGTCTGAGCTGTGTCTCTCCTAACGTGGTTGGTGTTTGTGACCTAAAGCCACTTTCCAACTCACCCCCACCTCCCTGAAAAACCAGATTGGTCTGCTCTGCCTGGTCCCTGCCCCACTAAAGGGAAGCCTCAGATCTGTTGGTTCAAAAAAATGCCTAGTCTGGACTCAATTCTCCAGGTAACCACTGCCCTGGCCATCAATACTTACACCCAATCCTAGCCCCATCCCAGCTGCCTGCAAAAACTCCCAGCCCTCTGAAGGCTGCCCACTTTGCCCAAAGTTGAGAGGGCTCCTCCTTGCAATACATCCACCTGAAGCTTTTTTCTTCCCAGTGGGTAGATTTGGAAAGGCAGCCTCAAGCCTCCAAATGCCAAACTTCGCAGCCCCACTACTGGACTAAAGGTCATGGGCAGAGCATGCCAGGTCCAGCCCCCTCATCCCAGGTTTCCTGGGGACCTTAAATATCCCTCACCTGTGCTCATCCTGTACGTCAAACAGCTGGTTGGGTCCATTCTGCTGCCTCATTTCTGCTGGCCATATTTTGCACACCCTGTGTCTGCCATTCCCCACCTCATCCTAGACACATTGCCTGGCACAGGTTGCCGCTATGTGTGGTGCATCTGGTGCTCTTACTTATTCTCCACTCTGACCCTGAAGTAGTGAGAAGGCCCCAACTAGGTCTCGACTCCTGCAGGGAGAGGACTGGATTTGCCATCTCCCTGTGTCAACTTGAGTCATAATCTAGCAGCCCTCCTCCCTAGAGCCTCTTCTTCTGCCTTGTTCTTGCCACCCACCAGCCTCCCTCCTGGCCCAGTACCCACCGCACCGTCAAAGTGTCAGGCCAGCTCTGTAAGGCTGGACACCCTCGCCCCAGCCAGAGCATTCCCTCAAATCTCTGCAGCGTTGGAGTGAGTGACTGAGCCACACATATATCCCAGGGTGACTCAGTAGACTGAGATCAAGGCCAGCCTTGAACATCTTGGGACTCTGAAAAATATTGACATAGTCATTCGTCATCTATCCAGAACCAACTTTCTATCCATCAGTGTCCCCTTTCCACGATTCAGTTATGAACCAGTAAGTAATACACAAATACAAATGCCTTCAAATAGAGTTGCTTTGAACCCGGTAAACTAATTTATACTCATTTCTACCTAGCTTGGTTACTCAATTTCTAACTCAGTAATGTTTCAGGAAAAGCAAACTAGAAAAGGAGAAAGCACTAGCTATAAGGCAGGCATCAGGAAGTGATAGCCTGATAATGATAATACACAAGGGGTGGAAAAGTATGAGACCTCAGAGAGAGGGAGCCAACAGACCTACGCATCTGATGTTACCAGACAGCACGTAGCTCAACTTTATAACAGTAACCCTAAGTCACGCACATGCAAACGCGAGTCACCTTCTGCATGCTCCCTAAGGATGCGTAGGGTTTCCAAAGAATTCCCAGATCACCGAAGGCTTCCCACCTTGAAATGCACCCACCAGAAGCTTTTGCACAATCATGCTACACAAGCTGCATGGGTCAGTTCTCATAATTTTTATGACAGGTCTCAGAAACTGATTGGATATATTTTGACTGTTGATATATTTATATATTCACATAGCTAAAGCACAAATAGTGTTTTGTTGCATATATGCTTGGTCCTAGAACTAGCTAATGGTGGGGAAAGAAAGCTGGATCGAGCCAGGTGTGATGGCTCACCCCTGTAATCCCAGCACTTTGAGAGGCTGAGGCAAGAGGATCACTTGAGGCTAGGAGTTTAAGACCACCCTGGGCAACGTAGCATTACAAAAAATAAGAAAAAGTGTCTGGGTGTGGTGGTGTATATCTGTAGTCCCAGCTACTCAGGAGGCTGAGGCAGGAGAATTGCTTGAGCCCAGGAGTTTGAGGTTGCAATGAGCTATGATCCCACCACTGCACAACACAGCAAGACCCTGTCTCTAAAAAAAAAATGAAAGCTGGACCAATGAACTGTTAATAACTTAAGTTTTCTTATTAACTTCACCTTCCTCGTCTGTAAAATGGAGCTAATAAGTGCCTGAAGCACTTTAAAAGATTACCATGAAGATCTAATAGGACAACCATGTGAAAAATCTATAGAAAGGAATAAAGAACGTAATTCCCTTATCTAGATTGGATCATGGGTTACAGTTACAGAAGGAAGGAAAACCACAAATACATATTACTCAAAGGTTAGAGATTAGGCAAATCTTGAAGACAGATAATTGATTTAGAATTAGGCACTGCTCAGAGAGGACTTCCCGCCAGCCTTAGCTATATGCCATTCTTGGGGAAATAGCGACACCTACTGCATCTAACTGTACTGCAGTTGACCTGGAAAACCAGAAGGCTTCGAACTTGTGTACAATTTTAGGCATAAGATCCCTACTTCACCATTGCAAAAATAAAAATTAAAAACAGTCATATAGTATTTTCCCTGGGAAAAAAGTCACAATTCTCTTCGTTTAAAATTAAGTATTGTTTTCCATATTCAAATTTAATGCATATTAATTGCAGACATTTAAAGAAGAAAATAAAGATCTTCCAATAACATCATTATCAACACTTAATCAACCCTTGGTTTAGAGCCACTGCCACCACCATCATCATCTTTCTCTTTATTCTTCCCCTTCTTCTTTCCTTTCTTCTCCTCTTCCTCCTCCTCCTCCTCCCCTCTATCTCAATTCATGCACATTGAAAAAAATAAACTAAAAAAGATGGTAAATCAGAAGTAAAATCCTTCATCGGGGTAACCATTGCTAACAGTTACAATAATGGGATGATATTGGTTGTCATTGCTCTACAGCCAGAGACCACGAGGAACACACCTATAGATGAGCAAATTGGGTTCATTACTCTTTTCAGTGAGGGAGAACACACAAGCTTGGGGAAACATGGGGTGTTTCAGTAAGAGAGTGTTAGAAAACTTATTATGGGACTTGAGCTTGTGCTAGCTTGTTTGCAGAAGGGCATAGGGGAGCAGGGTTTTGCTTGGATTGGGTGTTTTCAGGAAGCAGGGTAACTCTGATTGGTATCTTAATAAATCTCATCTGGAAGGAGGCACAAGGCTGAAGCCAGAGGAGAGGTGGTAGAGATGCAGGAGTCATTCCTGTTAGCCAGGACAGGTGGTGGATGCCTGGGCATTTCTGTCATTTGGACAATGTTCCTGTTTTGCCTGTGTTCAGGCATGATTATAAAGTGGATTCATTTTTGTCTTGATCTGTCATGGGCACTGAGTGTCTTGTTTAATGTTGGTGTTCCGTGAAATTGTTCATATTGAACAGAACACCACCAAGGCCTGGCTATGAGCACTGGGCCAGCTCCCAGGCATCAGGGGCTGCTTTTCTCTTTTGTATTGTTCTCTCTCTCCTCTTCTTTTTATTTTTTATTTTGTTGTTTGTTTGACAATGTGGATATTTTTTCATATTTTTCTCAAATAAATATTGAGGCTTATTTAATCAAATTTCTCTTGTTGAATAATTGGATTTTTCTAAAACTTTAGGCTTATAATTAACACAAGAATAAAAATCTTTAGAAATATATCTTTGCACACCTATACTGTTATTCCCTTAAAATAAATGTCTAAATGTACAATTACTGGGTTAAACTTTTTCATAGATTTTACCAGAATGCCCTCCATGGACTTTGTACTAATTTCACTTCCAAAAATAGTACAGGAAAATACCCAGACTCTTCTCAGCACAGAGTATCACCAACCTTTTGTTTCTTATCTTTGCCAGTTTTGTAGATAGAAAAACGTTTTTAAAGTATTTTCTTATGTAAAATTTGATACACACAAAAGACAAAATGGGGCATATATATGAGTCACTAGACAACCCTCCATTAGACTGTCTCAGTGGCTTCAGTGTCGTCCAGAGAGGGGGTACAAAGCCTTTGGCATCCCAGATCTGTTTCTCCAGCTGCCAGTTAAGAAGAGATGCCGGCAGAATGAGGTATCTTTCGGTTTCTGAGAATTTGGGACATACCTTGACTATAGTGCCTTTCAAAGTGTGTTGCTGTCTGCTTACTCATCTGTGCCCAATGCCCCCGAAAAAATTATGAGCTTCAAGAGGGAAAGAACTATGTTTTATTCACTTTTGTGTCTCCAGAACCTAGCCCAGAATCTGGCCTAAGTAGAGACTATATTAATATGTAATGAACAGGGAGCGAAGAAGGAAATACCACCCCCCTCTATGCAGGCAAGCCCCAGAATTTGGAATCTGACATCTACTGGGTGCTATTTGGGTGCTTTATACACCGCAGTGGTTCAGCACAGGCTTTGCGATTTCAGAGAGCTGGGCTTTTGTCACAACTTGACTATGAACTAACTGTATGACCTTGAGCAAGTTACTTCTCCCATGAGCCTCAGTTTCGCTGACTGAAAATGTGGCCAATAATACCAGCCTTTCTGAGGTTCAGTTTGGTGTGCAAAAAGTTTAGATCAATACTCACTCCATATTTAACAGGTTATTGTATTTTAGGGCATTACTATTATTATTATTTTTATAATTTAGGGCAACTATAACTAGGGCATTTATGCTTGGAAAAGGGTGTTATGTCTTCCAGGGATGTTTTAATTCCTTTACTCTGAAAGGAAGAGCAGGGAGGACCTACCTGTGAACCGCCAGACACAAACTGGGGTCCAGAGCAAATAAGGAAGAAGGATGGAGTTGAGAACACAAGACAGAGAGGTCGTTTGCGCTATAAGAGAGGGACACCCCAAAGCTGTCCCTGCAGAGTACCGGCCTGTGAGCAGAAGACCCCGTAGGCTGTGACTTGGTCCTGCAGACCACAGGGGCTGGGAGCCATGTGGGCTCCCCTAGGATTACTGACCAGCAGATGGTGTTGGCCTTTCAGCTGGCCTTGAGTTCCTTCCATTACCCACAGTGGGCCAGCTCAGCAATGGTCATACTTGTTCATTCAGTAAATATTGACTGAACATCTGCTATATGTCAGGCACTGTTCTAAGCAGTGGGGATGCAGCAGTGAACAAAAAGCTATGGTCCAGGCTCTTGTGGAGTTTGCAATCCAGCAAGAAGGAAAATAATTAAAATAAACATGCAAACAAGAAAAAACAAATTAATTATGTGCTATGCTGAAATTAAAATAGGATGATGTGATAGGGAGTAACTGGGGGCTACTTTGTACTGAGTGATCAGGGTGGGCCTCTCTATGGAGGCAACCTTTAAGGTAAAGCCTGCCTGACCAGAAGGATACAGGCTTGTAAAGCTTGGGGGAGTGGGGGGGGGACAGGGGGCACAACTATTAATGGTTTAAATGCCTCAAGGTGGGAACAAGCTTCTTGTATATAAAAAACTAAAGACTGGTATGGCCGTTGCCCTCAGTGAGAGGAAATAAAAATAATTTGGCTAGGTGGACAGGGGTCCTAACATGTAAGGCTCTGTAAATCAGAAGGGGGAATTTGGATTTTTATTCTAAGTATAATAGGAAGCCATAGGAATTTAATCTGGAAGGAACAACATTGATCTTATTTATATCTTTAAAAGATCACTGTCTATATCGAAGACAGCCAGTAACCCATAGTAACTGTTGTTTTTATTTGCCCAGCCAACTTTACCATGTCCACCCTTCTTTTTTTTTTTTTTTTTTTTTTTTTGAGACAGAGTCTCACTCTGTTGCCCGGGCTAGAGTGAGTGCCGTGGTGTCAGCCTAGCTCACAGCAACCTCAAACTCCTGGGCTCAAGCGATCCTCCTGCCTCAGCCTCCCGAGTAGCTGGGACTACAGGCATGCGCCACCATGCCCGGCTAATTTTTTGTATATATATATTTTAGTTGTCCATATAATTTCTTTCTATTTTTAGTAGAGACGGGGTCTCACTCTTGCTCAGGCTGGTCTTGAACTCCTGACCTCAAGCAATCCACCCGCCTCGGCCTCCCAGAGTGCTAGGATTACAGGCGTGAGCCACCGCGCCCGGCCCAACCATGTCCACCCTTCTGACGCGGTAATCCTGCCCTCCCTGGGCACGCATGTGACTCAGCCCTGGCCAATCACAGCATCCCACTTCCTTGGACACAGTCAATGGTTCACTGTGGGCATGGAAGGAATAGGCAAGGCAGGATAAGCAGACGTATCCATTCCCAATCTCCTCAACTCAAAGGACTTGTGTGAACCTGAGGGTGAGAGGCTGGTCCTTGGATCCAGAATCAGTTACTGACTCCTCCTGCCCCAACCATGCCACCAGCTGCAGGTCATGAAAGCCTTAGCTTGTGGTTCAGCACTGCCATGAGATGGGTGCCAGCTCCTACATAAATGGCTACCATACCCATCAGTGGGCAGGTCTGGGATTATCCCTAAACCCCAGGCCCAAAAGAGAATTCCTGGTTGGTACTTATTTCTCTACAGGGCCTGAAGCAGCTCTCTGAACGTGACCGCTTAGCCTGGTCCTTCCAACGCCTCCTGACCCACCTAACATCCCCAGGGAGCTGGACCATTCTCTCTGCTGCTTGCCCTCCCTGACTCCAACAAGGACCTGGTGTTTTACGTCAATGCAGATGGACCATTCTGGAACCACATCTGATTGTCTAGTGGCCACACAACTTGCCATGTCAGGAAAGACCTGTCCCTGGGTCCCACCAGGGAGA
The DNA here is from genome assembly GCF_041146395.1 of Eulemur rufifrons. Taxonomy (NCBI): domain Eukaryota; kingdom Metazoa; phylum Chordata; class Mammalia; order Primates; family Lemuridae; genus Eulemur; species Eulemur rufifrons. The sequence continues at coordinate 57,014,168 of NC_091001.1, forward strand.
ATCAAAAACTGCAGAAAGATTTCTTCTTGTTGCTTGTATTGCTGTTAATAGTTTCCCCTCCAGTTGGTTAAAAAGATCTTGAAAAATTCCAACCTTGCCTCTACCACAATTAAAAAAGCAAGTTTTATTCCCACATCCTTAAGAGAGGATATGTGCCCAGCTGACCAAGAGTAGTCAGCTGTGGCCATAACTGGCCCCCTCTGATGCAGCAGAGCAGCCAGGAGAGTTAGGGCCCAGCAGGTACCAAAAGGAGCCCTTTCCTGACGTCACTAGGCTACCAGTCAACTTGTGGGGCTACTGGGGAGAGGACAGGAGCTGGGGGACTCCTGGGAAAGGACATAGGAATGCCTGGGACCTGACTCCTGGGGTTAGGGCCAGTGCTGTGCTGGAGCAAGCTTGGCATATAGGAGTCAATAATGAGCATGTATTTCTATCTCTGCATTCAGTGAGGCCATGGGGGTAGCAACAGAACACTGGCTAGCGGTGATGAGCTGAGAATCAGAGTTTATGGACCAGAGACCAGAGCCAAAAGCAGAGGGGGAATTTGAGAATGAGGGCCAGAAAGTGGGCAATCTTGAGAGTTTGGAGGTAAGCACAAACACAAGCCCCTACCCCATGGCTGCTGTAATGTGTGAAGGCCAGGCCGGTCCCTGGCTACCAGAATCCTAACAATCTTCCCTGCAAGAACACAGGGGGCAAGACCTTGGTCTGCCCCAACCCTTCTTCAGTACCCTTGTGCACAGACCGTCTCCCTTCCCATACCCCCACAGCTCAAAGATGATGCCATCAGTTATTCAAACTATTTCTTGGGGAGTTGGTTTCACATTCCAATGCTATCACTCACTCTTGGGGCTTAAACTTTCCAACAAGATGTTACTCTGCTGTCTTCATACCTATTCCTATCCTTCCTCATGTTTTCTACATTCTTCATTCCATATTCTCCCAAGCAGAGCCACTTTCCAAGGACCATATGCCCCAAAGCCACTGTGATCTGGTCCCTCCCCTCCTTGAAGAACTCTTATCCCCCACTCCCCACAGAAACTCTAGTCCCACTGACATCACACCACCTCTCTTCTCCCCCAAAGTGGAGCTAACTCATAACCAGTGAGTAGGGTTAAAGTGAGGACAAACCAAAAAACACAGAGCCTTCCTCCATTCCCACATATAGGGACCAGCAGGTCACTAAGGTCAAGCACATCTGAGAATTATAAAAATCACAGATCTGCCTCCCAAAACCTAGAAACAGGCAGTTAAGATCTGGCCATAGATGACCCCAGGACAGAAAGTCTGTGAGGCAATGACCCTCCTTTTCCTGAATGGGGCTTAAAGTGATTCCATGTGTCATGGTTACCATGTGGCTAAGTTATACAATTATGGCAAAATAAGCCAATTTTTACAATAACAACATCTATTGGTATAGATAGTGCTTTATTGTTTATACTTTTCTCATTTAATCCTTGCAGCAACCCTGAGGTAGGTATTATTATCCCCACTTTACTGATGAGTAAACTGATGTCCCTCGGTTAGATTACTTGCCAAAGATCACATACTTATTAGTGACAAAGCCACTAATAATTCCCAACCCAAGGGGACTCTTTTGAGTAGTTCACAGGCTGCTGCCAAGGAAAGTAGAGCAGAAAACTTCAACTGGGAAGGGCTGGGTAGTTGATTGAAGCTTGAAGGGGTTCCTCATCAGGGATGAATGAGGCACATTCACAGGCCAACACCGGGACTGAGCAGGAGAAGCCTAGAGCACGTGGGAGTTGTCAAGCAGGAGGAGGTCCTGACACTTGGCAAGAGTTGACGGTGTATTCAAATACGCATAGAGCCCAGCCTCCAGGGACTGGGGAAACAAGAAGGCCTCCAGCAGCTACAAGTCCAGGGACAGGCCACAGCCAGTCAGACTCAAAAAGGACTGAGAAGCCATGATGGTCTTCCAGTCCCAGCAACCCCTCGCATCTCAGTAGTCATCCTGTTCCAATGTTCAAACTCTGTTCCAGGCAGGGTGAGACCAGCAAGAACTGCCACAGAGTGACACCATCTCAGCTTGGCCACAGTGAGGTGACCTCAGGGCAGTGGTTCTTTAACTTTGTTAAGGCCTTGAGAATCTGATGAAAACCATAAAACTTTCCCCCCAAAAAATACAGACACACATGTATAGACATTTTGCATAAAATTTCAGGGAGTCCATGGATCCCAGGTGGGGGACTCCTGCTTTAGGGCAAGGGTGTCACCCTGAGTAAAGTCACTGAGGCAAACTCATCTTTATGCTGCTTGTATTTCCTATGAGTGTTCCCCTTTTGTTATCCCCTAATATTTAGAATGTCATGAAGTTAATTGTTAATGGGAGCCAAGGAGAGGGGGTTCAGCCCACACTCCAGCCAGAGAAAGCAGCTGCAGCATGGCAGTGGTGGCAGCCAGAGAGCAAAAACAAAGAGAAGGATGAGGTCACATGTACTGCTGCCCTTCCCACCCAGAAGGTCACTTTGGGAGCTTTTCTCTACTCAAATTTGGAGAAGGATTGTGGGATAATGGGGAGAGGGGCAGTGTTTTGTTTCCTTTTAGGAAGGAAGGCCATTCCCTTACTGGCTACAGGGTCTGAAGATCTTCTGGCATTACCCCCATCCAACCTTCCCTCTTCCTACCCCCTGTAAGGACCCCAAAGCATCAGCCCAGTCACTCATGCACTATGGCCAGGTCTCCTATGAATACCCAGGTTTTTACACACACTCTTTCACAGAAGAAGAAAAAGTGGGATGGGGGAGATCTCAGAGCAGAGATTCTATGCTGCAATGTGGGGATCATGCACTCCCCACAGAGAATCAGATAAACTGGAGAATCAGCAAAACCACCACGAGGACTCAGTGCACATTAGTCCCCAACCACCTCTATGGCTCTTCCTTCTGGCCAGAACCCAACAAAAAAGCAAAATCATGGCTGTGTCCTCTGCCCCATCCTTAAAACTAATGGAACCAAGATAGGGGCCCAGGGCTGAACGGTCACCAAGGGTTAGGAGGTGGGAGGGAGTCCCAATTTCTTGCAGAGAGAAATTCTGATCTCTCATGGGAATCAGGAATCAGGCAAAGGCCTGGCCCCAAGCCCACTCAGGCCCAGAGAGGACAGACACTGGAATCCAAGTGATCAAACTCAAAGAGAACTAAGAGGCTATGATGGTCTTCCAGGCCCTGTGACCCCTGGCATCTCAGTGGTCACTCCGTTCCAGTGATCACTTATACACTGGTGGTCATTTGCCTGGATCTAGATGGATGTTTCATCACATGTAGCTAAAGGAGCCCCAGTTAGCCGAATGTGGGCTGGGCTTGGGCAAGGATCAAGCAGGAAAGGTGGAGGGAAGCCACCAAAACCACTACCCCTTTTGGCCAGGGCCAGGGGAAGCCGTTCATCTTCAGGAGAAGGGGACGGAGGATCTTGGCTGTAGCTTGTGGTCCCAGATTGTGGGGCCCCCAGGTCCAAGCCCACCTTGTCTCTAGCCAGAAGTTCCCTCTGTCGCCGTCGCTGCTGACGCCGACCAATCAGGAGGATAGTCAGGGATACTGCAAGAACCCCCAGGACAAAGCCGGCCAGTCCAGCCCCCACTGTGTGGGCCCGGCTTGGGGACCCCCGCTGGCTGCCCCATACCAAGCTGTAAGCTGCTACCACGTGAGCGGCTCCACCCTCCCGACATTCACAGGCATAAGTACCCATGGCCTCTGGGGTCACCACCACCTCTAGCCCATCCCGCCGGGGCGTGAGTGCAGTCACTCCACTGGGTTGGTGCCACACGCAGGATGCCCATGCTGAGCTGGGGGAACATGGCAAGATCACATGTGCAGCTGTAGCCACAGGAACTTCAAACACTACTGGGTATTCTGAAGAGAGACAGCAAAGGCACAAAAGGCGGTGAGGCTACAGGCTGAGGGTGTGGTGGAGAGAAAAGAAGGGTGATATCAGATGTGAGAAGGGGCCATGGGGACAAAGCTAAAAAGGGGATTCCCAATGAGGGAAAGGCCCTGGGTCACTGGCTACCCTATCTTCCAGGATCCAAATTTTAAAGTGGACCCAAATGGACAACTTTCTGGCCCCTTTCCATGCACTTCACCCACACTTCCCTAAATCATACAGACCTCCAGGCTCTTTGGGACACAATGAAGAGACATCTGCAGACTCTATATCTTGGACCAGCCTATAAAGAAGGGAATACTTAGTAAATTCAGTGTCAACGTTCCCTTCTACCCTCCGCAGTACCACTGAACATGCACATGCTTGTTACAATCTCCCATCATCTGGGAAATAATACCTGCAATGATTAGTCAACATTCTCATCACCAAATTTTTCCCCAGTACCTCTTATACTCCTCATGACATTTGCCATGTCAGATTCTACACATTTCTAGCAGACCATGGATAGCTAAATTGGCACTAGGTCTGTTGAAAAGATGTTTGGTGAGGGTGCTTTAAAAGAAACAAGAGAACCGTCTATGAAATGTACATGGTTGTCCACAACCACAAGATTTCTCTGGAAAAGAATATATAAACTATAGGGGTTTTTTCTGTTATTTAAGAGAAAGAACAAACTTCTTCTTGGTAAAAGTTAATCAAAACTCCATAAGGGTCAATGAGAAGACTTTCTGTTTCATAAAAGCTGTTTGTCTCACAGAGAACTCTCTCTCTTCAACAACAGTGTGTGCGTGTGTGTGTGTGTGTGTGTATGTGTGTATGTGTGTGTGTGTATAAAATATACACACAGTGATAAAATATACACACACACACACACACACATACACACACACACACCTTAAATGGTTCTGTTTCAAACAAACAACACAATTCTGGTACTTCCAGGATTTGGGTAGACTGTGTCTGACAGAGGGACAACAAGACAGAACACACAAAAGCCTCAATCAAAGACAGACTCTGTTTGAGTGTGAACTCCTTCAATATGAATTAAGGTCCCTAAAATGAACTCAAAGACTGGTATGAATAGAGGGAAGTTTCCTGGGTAAAACCAAGGTTGACTAGTCTAGCTGAGAGCGGGAACATGGGAGACCACATGTACAGCAGTAGCCATAGGAACCTCACAGTCTGTGCTTTTCTCCCTTGTATGAATTGAAGTATGGAAGGTAGAATGTATAGAAGTACCAACCCAGGACACTGGCATATACACATACCCCACAGAATCTGAAAGACAGATTCATGGAAACACACTATCCTATTGTCTCTACTTTTGAATACCGTTGAAATTTCCTACAATAAAATGTTTCTTAAGAGAGTCCATATCTGGTGGAGATACATACTGAAATATTTAAGATGAATATGATGTCAGGGATTTGCTTCAATGTGACATATGCTTTTAAGCCACCTGCTGAATAGAAAATGGATGCTAGGAGACCAAAATGAGCAAAAGAAGGCCAATCGTTATTAGATTAGTCCAGCTAAGAAGCAATGATGGCTTGCACTACAGTGGTAGCAACAGGGGTAGAAAGAAAAGGATAGACTGAGAATGTTTTGCAGCTAGAATAAATACAAATTATAATACAATGTGGGCAACTTCTGGCTTGAGGAACTAGATAACAGAGAGGGCCCTTTATTGAGATGAGGAAAACCAGGAGGAGCATGTGAGAGAAAGAGGAAATAGCAGAGCCTACTTAGACCTGCTAAGTTTGAGCTGCTTGTGAAGCATCCAAGGGGAGTATCAAGTTGGCAGCTGGATAGGAAGTTCTATAGCTCAACTAGAGAAACATTTGTGGTGGTTATCAGCACTCAGATGGTATTGAAAGTAATGGGAATGAAATCACCTTGAGAGCGTGTGGAAGTGTAAAGAGAAGAGGCCCAGGGCTGACCCTGAGGAATAGCAACATTCAAGAGTTGGATGGGCATTCTGGGAGGCCGAGGTGGGTGATCGTTTGAGCTCAGGAGTTCGAGACCACCCTGAGCAAGAGCGAGACCCCATCTCTACTAAAAATAGAAAGAAATTATATGGACAGCTAAAAATATATATAGAAAAAATTAGCTGAGCATGGTGGTGCATGCCTGTAGTCCCAGCTACTCAGGAGGCTGAGGCAGTGGGATTGCTTGAGCTCAGGAGTTTGAGGTTGCTGTGAGCTAGGCTAATGCCACGGCACTCACTCTAGCCTGGGCAACAAGTGAGACTCTGTCTCAAAAAAAAAAAAAAAAAAGAGTTGGATGGGGAAGAAGTCAGCAAGGGAGACAGGAGAATGCAGTCACAGAAGACAAGAAGGAAAGAGTATTTCAAGAAAGGAGGGAGTGGACAGCTGTGAAAACACTGCCGAGAGCTGTTGTAAGATGAAAACTGAGACGTGTCCACTTGAGATGGTGATCTGAAGTCAGTCACATGGTCAAGGCAGGTCCAGCAGAAAGGCAAGGACATTAATGAGGCAGCACCAGATGGGCGGACAGATGAGTTAGTACAGACTGACAGAAGGACACACAAGTGATACAGACTCTAAAAGAAGAAGAAAACACACAGAGATAGGGCAGCATTAACAAATGAGTAACAGACAGACATACAGACGGGGCAGAGCCCTGACACAACAGGCAAGAGACCCAGGAAGCAACACTCACCCTCTGTGCTCCCCGGCATGGGCCACACACTCATCTAGCCGGAAGCTCCAGGCACAGACAGGGTCTTGGGCCAGGATGCACTCTGAGCAGCTCTGGAGACGGCCACAGTTGGTTGTGTTCACTTGTGTCACCTCGGTATGGGAGCCAACCAGGAGCCAGCCCTACAAAAAGAAGTGGGGAAGGGGAATACACTGGATCTCCCAGACCTCGGAGTCACAAACTGGCTCTGGACTCAGATGTCTCCCCACCAGACTCCCCAAAATCTACAACTCACATGGTACAATTTCATGTTCTCCACTGGCTGTGGCTCTGGGAATAAGGCCATATCTTCAAGGACACTGAGCTGGGCTCCGATCTGCACTGCTCGGTGAAGGTGTCCATCCTCTGGGAGGCAGGTAAGAGGCAAAAACAATGACATAACTGTCCCTGTGCCTGGGACTCTGACACTTGTATGTATTATGGGACCCTCTCTGTGATAAGAGTTTGTGTGCATTGAGTGGGCAACCTGCTTGACTATTAAATATACCTGTCCCCAGGTAGAGTACATCATACTCTTTCCCTGAGAGGCTTGTCACCCTCTGGGCCACGACTCTGAGATAGGCTGTATCCGTAGTGACCAGCAGGGGGTGGCCATCAGCTGGAAACACTGGCCTGTCCATGAGCGGGTGGTCCCGGATGAAGGTGAGCACACGGTCAGGCAAGGACAGAGAGGAGCTGAACTGCTGGAGCTTCATGTTTTTGGTGATGCACTAGAGGAAATACAGAGCTGGTGACAGAGTTTCCCGGGGAACAAGAAATGTCAGTGATGCTTAGTGGAGCTCTTGCTCTAATGGCAGCTCTTTAATTCAGGCCTGGGATGAAGATCTTCCCTAGTCCCCTCACCTCTCCAGGTCTGGGCTGGGGCACATCATTGTCCATGACAGGCAGTCCCCTATTGCAGTCGTGTTTTAGTTCTCTGAAGGAACCATTCAGCGCTGTCCGAATGTCTTGTGGTCGGAAGGCACACACAGCAGAGATGGCAGCACCCTCCCTGGAAGAGTAACAGGTTGGAGCCAGATATCTGGAGGGAGCTAGGGCAGCAACTTATTGCTTGCAAAATGAAATGACCCACAAGAAACGCACAGGGAGCCATGCAGCCAAGGGAGGAAGTGTGCACCCCTCTGGAGTAGACAGTACTGACACTGCACCAGCCCCACATATCTCCCACCTGTAACTCTCCTCCACACCCAGACCCTCACCACTGGGAGGAAAAGATGCCATAAAAGATGGGGGTCCCTGCCCCAGGCTCAGGTCGAAGCACGGCCACATCCTGCAGGACACTGGAGGCCCGGCCATGCTCAGGCCCTGGACACAGCAGGTCAGCCTTCAAAAATGTCGTCCACCTCTGCTGGAGGGTCTTCCGGCCCCCAAGGTCCCCCTGGGGTGATAAGTACGTGGAAGGTTCTCTGTAGAAGACCAACACTGGGCAAAGAGTGTGGAGACCGATACAACTGTTCTCCCTGACTTCAGGGCAGACACAGACAGATGGGGAGACAGATGCATAGAAATGCAGGGACAGAGATACAGACAGAGTAACTGTGGCCATAATGAGCTACACAGGGCTCACAATAACCATGGCAGTGACTGAGTTAACTGTGCACTTTTAAAGTACTGTACTAAGTGTTTTACATAAGTTACTTCATTTAGTCCTCAAACAACCCTTATAGATAGGCATCATTATCATCCTCGTTTGACAGATGAGTTTCAAAGATGCTAAAGAACCTGCCCAGAGTCACAGCAGCAGCAAGTGGTGGAGCAGGAAGTTGAGGCCTGGACTGTCACTAGTCCACCTCCTATGGACAGTGTGTCACAAGGGTAATTGTGGGGGTCAAAGAGGCCAGAGCCCTCCTCCCACATTCCTCAAGCTCCCAGAAAAGAAGCCAAGGCAGAGAAAAAAGGAGACAGAGGAAAGATGCAAAGACAGAGACCCAGAGAGAAGACAGGAGGACAGACAGAACAGGAGACGACAGACAGACAGCCAGGATGGGTGTCTCACCGCACAAACACGGGCCACCCGCGGGACCTTAATGTGCTCGTATGAGTCAAATGCTCGGGAAGTCTCCGTAAAGAAGAAGTAGATTTCATCGTCTCCATCTTCGTCCCCCCACTCGGCTGGGCTCAAGGCCACGGCTGCAACAAAGGCTGGGGCTGGGGAGACCAGTGGCCTCAGATCCCCACAGACACAGCCTGGGGCCACCCAGCCTCCACCCCCTCTGTTCCCCAGAGGATCCCTCTCTCCCTCTCCCCACCGTTGAGCCAGGAAGGCAAGGCGTCTGTCCGAATCCAGTCCTCAGCACGACCCACAGCCCGGGAGATAATCGGCTCCGTCCCCCGGTAGTTTTTCACAGTGGCAGCATAGAGGACTCCCCCTGCAGGGCGACAGAGAAGAGATGGGCTGTCAAGGGCCCACTGAGAGAAGCAACAGAGGTCACAGGCAGAGCAGGGAGTAAAGCAGGGCAGTGACTCTCAGGGACTGAGTACCCATGAGTGCCTGGCATTGCTGAGCACATCACAGGTACCACAGCATGTAAATAAACATGGAAATAAACTGCTCCAGGGCAGTCAGGGAGACCAGGGTTAAGGAAAAACTGCAGGAACGTTCATGTATATGAAGGGAAATCAGATTTGTTTGGGGTTTTCTGTTGTTTCAGTAACCCTGTAATATGCTTACTGTACTGTGACTCTCCAGGAGGGGGACTGCTCTGCAGCATGTCCTAATCTTACTTCAGTTCTCCCACTCTGGTAAATGTCTGAGGGAACAAGTGTTCTTTCTGAACATTAGTGGGTGCACATTGCTCTGCAACAAGTCACAACTTTAGGGTATACAAGATTCCCTTGTGGAATTGATTAAAATGCAGATTCCTGGGCTCTCAGCCCTGGGCCCTGGGCCCAGTAATTCTCCTTCGGTAGAGAACCTGCATTCCATTCCTTTTTTTTTTTTTTTTTTTTTGAGACAGAGTCTCACTCTATTGTCTGGGCTAGAGTGCCGTGGCATCCTAGCTCACGGCAACCTCAAATTGCTGGGCTCAAGGAATCCTACTGCCTCAGCCTCCCAAGTAGCTGGGATTACAGGCATGCGCCACCATGCCCGGCTAATTTTTTCTATACATTTTTAGTTGTCCAGCTAATTTCTTTCTATTTTTTTTATTTTTATTATTATTATTATTTTGTAGAGATAAGGTCTCGCTCTTGCTCAGGCTGGTCTCAAACTTCTGAGCTCAAATTTTCAGCACACCCGCCTTGGCCTCCCAGAGTGCTAGGATTACAGGTGGAACCTACATTTCAAACAAGCAACAAAAGTTTTTCTGATGCGGATGATTCAGGACCTCACTTTCAGAGACAACAGCCTAGGGGATGAATGGAGGTTTCACAGATAGCCAGGGAAACAACCAAGAATCGGAATGGAGGATTGAGGAATGGGCCCTCCTGATGGGATGGAAGGGCAGAGGCACTCTAGGGATGGTGGGGATTGGAGAAGAGAAATCACAGACACTCTGGGAGGGAAGGGAGGTACAGCTATGTGGCTGAATGTAAGAAAACTACAGCCACTGTGAGTAACCCTGCCAAGGGCTCAGACACGAGTAAGAAGAAAGTGAATCGGGGTGGTAGAAGGTCATGAACACCCTGGAGGAGTGCTGAGTAGCACAGGCACTCTGGAGATAACAAGGCAGCATGCCTTCACCACCTGCTGTGTACAAAGCACCCTGCCAGGTGCTAACCACATTGCCAGCCCCAAGAGCTCCCATCTGAGTCAGGAAGACAAGCGTGGAATCACATACCAGGAGGCGGCACTAATAGATGTGGGGGACCCAGCCACAACTACCTAGAGGAGCAGCAACTCAGAGACAACATCTGAGCTGGGCTTGAAGAGCGAGAAATTTGCCAAGTAAAAGTAGGATGTCAGTGAGGAAGACAAGCCAGCCATGAAGAGGGGAGCCCTGCTCAGGCATGTGGAGGCAGAGAGGGCTGCTGGGCAGGGCGAGTGTGCAGAGACGATGCTGCAGAGGTGGGCAGATGAGCACCCATTTGTGACGAGTCTGCTCTGCCATGCCAGGGGATGTGGACTTTACCCTTCAGGTAAGAGTAAAACTGCAGAGATTTTTTTTTTTTTTTTTTTTTTTTTTTGGAGGAGGAGAGTGACATAATCGGTTTTGTTTCTTAAGAAGATAATGCTAATTAAAAGGCCATTCACACAGTCCAGGCAAGAGTGGAAGGCCTGAACTAAGGCAAGGGCAGAGGAAATAAAGCGGCTGGATTTGGGAGATACTTTTGAGGTAGAATCCAGTAATAGATTCAAATCCAATAATGGATTTGCAAATCCATTAAATATAACATGTGAGAGAATGGAGTAAACTAATGTCTCTCAAGGTTTCTGTTTGTAAGATTGATGATAGTAGATGGTGATACTATTAACCAAGCCAGGAAATGATAGAAGGCCCATAAAGGGGGCAGTTGGAGTGGGAGCGAGTTCAGTTGTTGGACATATTAAGGTTAACGTGCCTTCAGGGCATCGGTCAGAAATACTGGAAAGCAATGAAAGAGATGGGCCTGGGAAACACAGCCAGAGTCGGCAACTTGGGAGTCATCACACCTCATATTTAAGTCACAACAGGGAAAAAGCTAAAGCAAGAAGAAAGCACCAGGGAACACCACCATTTAAGGGGAGAGCTACCAAGGCAACTGAGAAGATCAAGTCAGAGGGGCCGGAGAAGCAAGACAGACTGATATGCTGGGAAGCTGGCACACAAAACTCAGGCAGAGCCATAGGACCCATGCACACTGTGGGAGATATTAGAGCATGGGGCCACCTGGAGGGAAGTGCAATCATGCTGGGGTCACAGGTGCTCTGGAAAGAGAACCAGTGCAGGAAAAAAAACCAAACAACACCCTGTGCAGAGCAAAACAGCCAGAGCCCTCAGAGGGCTGCAGTGGAGGGTTGGAAACTTTGTGGGGTGGGGAGGGGAGACCATTCTACCATTTATGATTGTGAAAAGAATCCAAGTGCTTTGGATCCTGACTACTTATTAGTAGCACGATCTTGGGAAAAGTAACTTTCCTAAGCCTCGGATTCCTCAAATGTAGAATAGGGATAATTTCACCTTCCACTCAGAGTAGCACTGAGGGTTGAATGAGAGAAATACAGAGCCCTACCTATGCCCTGGCACATGGGCAGCATTCAATACACATTAGTTACAGCTCCTTATGAAACTTTAAAGGGCCATATGCTTGATTCGCTACAAGAAGCAGAGGGCTATAAAATGACATCCCATTCCCTTCCAGAAAATTTCAGGACAGAAAAACCAAGTATTGGCAGCAAATGGCAGCAAATAAGCCAAACTTCTGTACTTCCAAGAGCTGAAAAAGTTGATACAGAAGCCAGAGATGGACTGAAAATTTTCCCTGACAATGTGGTACACAGAACACTCTAAAACCAAAACTCTGGCAGAAGCTGTGTCATGGATACCCTGAGAATGGAGGAGATGTGGTAGAAGAGACAGTTCTGAATATTTCAGGTGCATGACTTGGTGTGTAGGGTCAGAGGAAAACAATCATAACCACTCTGGAAACAGTAAAGGATCACAGATAGCTATGCAAAGACCCAGCGGTGGATGGAGGTAAAGGGTCCCAAAATTTCCTAAGGGATCAATGGGGAAGCCAGCAATGCCAGAGCCCAGAAATGCCGAAGAGAGCACAGGTCACTTAGATTGGAAGAGCAGAGGATCACTGACAATAAGGGGCAGCGGGAGGGATCAGACACTCTAGGAGGAAATAGCAGGGCTCCAGGTGCTCCAAGAGTACCAAGGGGCTTGCAACACAGTTATATACACACACACACACACACACACACACACGAGAAGGAACAGCAACCATGGTAGTCATGAGGATAGGAGTCCACAGGACCACCACATGTCCTAGATTTTCCAGAACATTCTGAATTCCAAATATTCTGTTGTGCTGTTCATAACAAAATATTTCTGAATGTGCAATTGTTTGGCAAATTATCGCTGAATGGATCAAGTCAGTAAACTTTAACACACACGTGCCATTGGCAAAAAAGATGATGTGCAAAAGAGAGTGATGCCCATGGTGTTGAATTCCATTAACAGGCTCGTTAGAAAAAAATACCAGAGGTAATTCAACCCTATTTTTATTTTCTAAAGTATGTATATCTACCTGTGGGTATGGGAAAGATTATTCGCTGAATATTTTTATACTCAGCATCTTTTACTTTCATAACCCCCCCCCAAATTAAGATATTTTCATGCTAGAAATTTAAAAAAAAAAAGATTGAAAGCCATAAAAGATGAAAAGGCACAGCCAAAGAAAAATCACAATTATGTGTGAAAATACATCCATTCCTACTAGCCTAGCTGGAAAGCCCGTGAACATAAGCCTCCCAAATGTATTAGCAACCCAAAACTGACAGGCTAGACTATATGGCATGGCAGTGAATATTTCACTATACTGGGGGTTTCAAATTTCCATTCTAGTATCAAAATGCTCACTTTTAGAGGAGATTTACAATAGGAATTATCTGTAATTAATTTCAAAAGGAGTATTTTAGATATGGCCTGGCTTTTCTCTTTTGCTCCCTTTTCTTCTTATGGTCAAATGCTTTTCGGGACAGATAGCTCCTACTCTAATATCCTCCATTTCTTCAAGTATTGAGCCAGTGGACACCTTTTTTTGTTTTAATATCCTATTATTGGGATATAATTAGATAGTTGGAGATGCAGTGTTTACCTTTCCCTCTGTTGGCCATGTAGAATTTCTATAACTGTCTTGTTTCAATGTATGAATGTTAATTTTGGAGAAGACACAGACAGATTTAAGAGGGAGGTTTGGTCCCAAAATGCTGGCAGCACCCAGTGCATCTGGAACGTTTACAGTGCTCCTTGGCAGATGCATTAATCACAAGATGCAATGAGGCTGAAAGCAGATGATAAAAACACAAGATGGGTTCCCAAAGAGAAAGCACAAAAGCTTCTGCTCTTCTTGATAAAAGTCCTATTTACTAAAGGATGTGACAGGGAGGACCAAAACGACTGACTGCTATCTCTAGCTTGAGTACTTAGGTGAGTAACAGCACTATGCACTCAGAAGAGGGAACACTGACGGAGGAGCAGGTTTGGGGAAGGTGAGTGAAGATGATGAGCTCAGTTTGGGACATGATTTTGAGATTCCTGTGGGACATCCACGTGGAGACGTCTGGAAGGCAGCTGGATGTGTTCTGTACCTCCAGATAATGCCTGGGAGGCAGATACAGATTTGGGAGGCATCAGAATGCAGCCACAAGGCTGGCTGACATCACAACTACATAGAGTGAGAAAAGAAGCAGCTCTTGGGTAGAAGTCAAAGGAACTCCACATTTAAAGAATGAGCAGAAGAGCCTACCAAGCAGACTGAGAAGGAATCACTGATGTTCTTAGGTTAATGTGAATATGGTTGTCAAAATAGTCACATTTTTCCAAATTTGAATAGTGCAAATAAAGACACAGATCATTTTGTTAATTTTATCTAAGGTGCAGTACATGTAAATGTCATATTTGAAAACAATATTTCTGAGGCTTTCCCCAAAAGAAATACCAATAAACTACCGATAAACACATGAAAAACTGTTCAACCTCATTAATAGAAATGCCAATCAAAATAGATATCAAATTGGACTTTGGAGGAAATCCCTGTATGTTTATTAACTATATTCTTTGGGACTGATGAGGGTACAATGAGACAGGCCCTCACATCATCCTGGTGGGAATAAATAGAGGGCAATTTGTCCAAATCCATCAAGCACCAAATCGTTACAACCTTCAAATCTTTACACCCTTCAAGCTAGCAGTTCCACTTTTTGGATTGACTCATATATTTAATACAATTAATTAGATTCATGTAAAGGATTCACATTAAAACTTATGTAAAAGGATTTCTGCTGTAGCATTATTTTTAAAAGCAATCATTTATTTTAAAATTTGAATGTATAATTAATTATATGGGACTAATTAAATTGTGCTACATCTGTATGATGGAATTGTATGCAATACTAAAAATAATGTTTTGAATAATTAAACAATTTCTATTATGAGAAAATGCTCATTATACAATATTAAATGAAATATACATAATTCTACTTTATCATAACTACACACATAGACATGGACACAGAAGAAAATACTCAAAATACTCCAAAACAATAGTGATTAGAATTGCAAAAAAAATTTTCACTTTCTTCTTTATACATTTCTATATTTTCTCAATTTTCTACAATGCACATTGTAATTTTTATAATTTAAATAAATACTCCTATTATATTCTAATAGTACTTTCATTACTAAAAGCTCTTTTTTTTTAATTTCAAAATACCTCTATTATTCTTAAGGACATTTTTATAGATCCTATACTGGGAATTTTGGTTCTAGTTCTTATACAATGTTGACACTATTTTCTACACTGCTATTTTCAAAACAAAGTGCAGCAGGGCATAATGGATCAATATTGAAAGCCCCATGTGAATACTGGCACTTATGTCAGACATAGAAAAATTCTAAATTATATCTCTGTAAAGTAAAAACTGCAGATGAAAATGTATAATACTGAGATTGGCTGTGATTTGGATCTGAGACAGCTAGAGACATAGAGGATCTATGTTAACTGAAGCTAACCATTCTAAACCGTTAGTAAATGAGTTCTGATCATCTCCACCAATTATCAGCTAAGAGGCAACCCTGAATTTTATTATCTGAAAAAAAAAAGACTTAAAACCTTTTTGAAAACATTCTTTCCACTTTGTCATACAATGATCTTATTTATGGAATTTCACTAGCTGACTAAACAAAGAGAAATAACTCACAGAAGGTCACACAAGCTTAAAAATTACTGCTTGATACAAAAAAAGTACCTTAACTGATCATCTTAGATTGTTGCAATTGAGAAGTCATTTCTGTTGATAAACAATTGTGTAGACTCGAGAGACATTTACGGGGCCAGACACGGTGGCTCACGCCTGTAATCCTAGCACTCTGGGAGGCTATGGTGGGAGGTTCACTTGAGGTCAAGAGTTTGAGACCACCCTGAGCAAGAGCAAGACCCCATCTCTACTAAAAATAGAAAAATTGTCCAGACGTGGTAGCACATGCCTGCAGTCCCAGCTACTCGGAATGCTGAGGCAGGAGGATCACTTAGGCCCAGGAGTCTGAAGTTGCAGTGAGCTATGATGACACCACTGCACTCTACCCAGGGTGACAAGAGTGAGACTCTGTCTTAAAAAAAAAAAAAAAAAAAGAACCAGGAGAAATGTCCAATTTCATTAATATTCAAAGAAATACAAATTAAAACAAAGTACCATTTTTAACCTCAAAATAGGAAGAACTTTTTAAAAACGACAATAATACATTCTGGTGAAATTTATATGAGGGAAAAAACCACTCTCATTCACTGCTGGTTTCGGGGATAAATGAATATGCCCTTTCTAAAAGCTCAATTAGTTTCAATTAGCAACAGATAATGAGTCATTAAATGTTCACACTTTTTGATGTAGTAATACACTTCCCGGAATCTTAAAGGGACAACCCAAAATGAGGACAAAAATTTATGCACAAAAATGTCCATTATACCAATACAGATAATAGTAAAAACTTTGAAGTAAACTAAATAACTTTATATAAATGATTTAGAATGGTTTAATTAATTTATGGCATACTCATAGAATGAGTAACATGATATCATTAAAAATTCTTACAAATAATTTTTAAATTATGTAGAAATGCCTATGATATAAAGTTACATGACAAAATTCAAAATTGTATCCATCCAGCATGACATTTAAAAGTTTTATAAGACACACATACTCATAAAATTTCTATTAACCTATTTGTTTTACACTATCATGAGAAAATAGCTGGCTTTTTTCACTGAATTTGGAAGGTGTATGTGGGGTGGTCTGACCTAAAATACAGGCAATGCAGCACAAAAACAGTTCACTGTGTGCATGTCAAAGAATGAGACAATCATTCTCCGGTAGGGGTTTAGGCATCTTCTGTGATAGAACCATTCCACACTTGAGCAAATGTAGATAGCATCTTCAATGGAAGCAACAGCAGTAATTTACTTAATAGTCATTGCTGATTCCCCTGAGCAACATAGGATGAGCCAGCAAAATATATGTGCATGAATGTATATGGGTGTGCACACACACATTTAAAAGCCTAGAAGGAAATATCCTAAAATATTAGCAGTGATTTTTCTAAGTAGAGATAGTCTAGAACTACATTAATATAGGAGACATTAGACACATGGGGCTATTTACATTAAATTAAGTAAAATTTAAAATTCCTTCCTTCAGTTGCACTAGTCACATTTCAAGAGCTCAATAGCCAAAGTAGCTAATGGCTACCATATTCAACAGTGCAACTCTAGAACTTTTCCATCATCACATGAAGTTCTTTTGGTCAGTGCCATTCTAGAAGATTTTTTATGTTCTTTATACTTTTTCCAAATGTATTACAATATGCATTGTACTAGATTCCTCTTATAAACAGAAAAAATAAACACTATGAGAAAAGAAAATGAGGTTAACAAAGAAAACACTCACACTAGAGGTGCAGAGGACTCATCTATAGAGAGCACTGAGAAAATAACATCCTGTGGGGAAAAGCAAGTGGTCACAGGCACTCAGGGAAGAACAGAAGAGGCTAAAAAGAGACATGGGAGTAACAAACATTCTGAGGAAAGAAAGGACACGGAAATTCCAACATCAGGGGTGGCGAAGGAGGCAATTAGAGCAAGAAGTCACAGGTTCTTGTCTCTCCCCACTCACCAGCCATTACAGCTGCTGACCGCTGAGCTGGCTCAAAAGGACATTTCCCCCGGCCACTCTCAAGTCTTTCAACCTGCTGGAAACTGGACACATCCTACAGACCAGAAGGGGGCAATTGGTTTAGGAGTCATCAGGAAGGTTGATGGTGAGAATTACACAGATGGTCAGATGAAGGAAAACGCCAATTCCCATTCATCTTCCATCCCCCCACTACCAATCCCATCTTCCCAGTCAGCTATTCCTGATACCCCCACCCATTCCTGCATTTCCCATCTCTGCTATCCCTTTTTTATCAGTTTATTCCTCTTTCCTTAATTCTCCTTGTACCCAACACCCACATGCCCTGAGGAAGGAACACCCAAGATAGCCCTAGAAGACACCAAGAGGCTAAAGGTAGGTCTTTCCTCTGAAACACTCCTGAATGGTAAGATTTGCACCTCACTGGAGAATGTGCCACAGGACAAGGAGGACCAGGGAAGAAAGCAGGCCTCCTGAGGGCTGGAGCCCTTAGGAAGGGTAAAGAAAAGTGCAGGCTGATAGAGGACCATCTGAAGCCCGGGGGGCCTAGACAGCAAAGGGCCATCCTCTCCCTACTCCCACCCCAGGAATGAAAGACAGAGCCAGAGCCTTACATCCAAGCCAGGGGAGAGAATCTGCAAAGTCAATGAAGAATGACCTGAAGCTCAGGTCAGAATTTGGGGGTCTGGTAGGTAGGTAAGTACCTTCCTCATCCAGGAACTCCAGATGGAATGACCTGGGTGAGGAATGAGAGGTGTAAAAGCTCCACCAGGGCCAGCAAGAAGTTACCTTAGTCTAGCAGCCAGCACTAAGAGAGGCTTCAAGATAACATCTAAAAATGGAAATCAAGGATGATTTCAACCTAGGACTGAGAGGAAAGTTAACCATGACTGGCTGGGAATCAAAGTTATGGTATGCAAATGCCAGGCATGATATCTCTAGTTCACAAACTGGGGTGGACATACGGTGTTGCTGGAGCCTAATTACTTTCATGGTAGTTGGAGTAGAAACATAGATATATATCCCTGAACATAAGTATACTACTGGCCCATTCTGATTGCTCTACATGGCAAACAGGTTTTATTTTACTGAGAGAGTCTTGAAGAAGGCCTGTTAAAATTGCATTTGACCTGAGGTCCCCCAGAGGAGATGCTAGGTCAAAAGAGTCTACTGGAATAGAAGACCTCACAGAGGCATAGCATTTCACTTGTGTGGCAGTGGGAGTATCCTCGCCTGAGGAGAAAGATGGCAGTTTGGTGAGAGAGTACCAAGATGTACAGGTGCTCCAAAGACGCAGTTAATACCTACTGTGCTTCCCTTCCTGCTATACCTAAACTATGGCAGTAACTTCCTTTTCTCCACATTATCTAGCCCCACCCCCAAGTTATTCTACCATCCACCCCAGATCAGTCTTGCAAAGGGTCAAAAATGTACTAATACATTTCTGAGCAAGAGAGTGATAAAATGGCCCACCATTGCCTGGAGTACAAGCTCTTTAGCCCAACCTACTTATTTTCTACTACTTCTCAAAATTATCTTTTTTTTCTATAACAGATCACCTGTTAATTCCTGGAAAATAAATTATGTTTTCTATGCCTAAAACTACTGCCTTACATTTCACCAAAGACTAAAAGGATGAGCTTTGTCCCAGTTCTCATTCTCTCTAATCTTTATGCACCATTTGATACTTTTGACTCACTCCTTTCCTTGAAATAGTCTATTCCTTGACTCTCTTGAAACTCTACCCTACTGGAGTCCCTCCTCCTATCTGCTATTTCTCTATTTCCTTCTTCTTTCTAGGTCCTACATGTGTATCCTAAAGATCTATCCTTGGTCCTTTCCACATATCCTTCAAAGATTTCATTCATTCTTACATCTCCAGCCAGACATTCTATGTAAATCATTCCCCAAACTCTCTGAATCTGATCTTTTCCAAACTCTGGTCATTTGATTGCTGGACTTCCTCAGAGATTGCCTGTCTGCCCCTAAAACTCAGCATGTCAAAACTAGTCCTCTTCCAGTTTACCCCAATAGCACCATCATGTCTTCCAGCTTGCTTGCCTTTGAAAAAGTAAGCTTCGTATTAACTAGATAGGTTATGATTACTGTACAGTCAAAATGACATTTAACTGGAGTCTGAAAGAGACAAGACCACTCCACTACATTCTCTATATGAATGTTGACATTCTTCATTGTATCACCATGGTGTCAGTCAGCAGAATCTCTCAAAATCAGCTGGGGTGAAGGAAAGTCACTGCTGCTGAAAGCCAGGGCTGGATAGAAAGGCTTCATTGAGCTGTGGGGTTGGAACAGGTCCTTTGGCCTTGACCAAGAAGGGTACAAGGCATGTAAAGGACCTCTCCCAGATGCTTAAGAAAAAAAGAAAAGAAAAATGGTATCTGTTACATAAAACACATCAAATGCCACAAGAAACTGAAGCCAGATAAGGTCTCCTGGGCTGCATGCAGGACTAGGGGGACAGGATAGTGGAGCAGAGCCAGACAGGCCCAGGTGTAAGTTGTGGCTCTGCCTCTGCTACCTATGTCATCTTAAACATAGCACCTAATTTCTCTGAACTTCGGCTCCCTCACTTACAAAATGGAAATAAATAATACCTAAATGTCATGATGGTGATGAGAATTAAACTCAATCATAAATGTAAAGTACCTAATGCCAAGCCTACATCAGAGTAGATACTCAATTGAATGGTTGTCATTGTTCTTGTTGTTGTTGTTTTTGTTAGAAGTCTAACATTTTTCTCTGTTAACTCCTGGAGTTTGTTCAACAAAACAAATTAAAATACTTTCTTCCAGTGTCTGATGAGCTATCACTGAAGGACAGACAGCACTCCACACGGTTGGAGCTCATAGATCCAGTGCTTGAACTTCCTGTTCTGTAAGAACTTTCTCCACATCAACTCTGAACAAGCTGCTGTGTCTGGACCAAAGCTCTCAGATAGTGGTTTATACACAGTCTCAAAGTCAACAGTTTAGGACATGAGAGGCTCAGCAAGGATAAAGAAGAATTTGATCAAGTGGACTTGGGGTGCTGGGAAGAAGAATAAGACACGTAAAGGCAGAAGAGAACCATCCAAAAGTTTACAGAGCAGACTCAGGGTGTAGCTTGAAGGGTTAACAGAGCTGACCTCTTTGGAGCTATGTCCCATATTCTCCTACAAACAAGCCTTGACCAAAGAAGGATCCCTTATTTCATAAGCCTGTTAGATAGGAGGGTTCAGAGAAAGAGCTGAACTGGTAGGAGTGCAGGTCACAGACCCCTGACTTCACTCTTCATTGCTGATGTTGAAGAATAGATAGGCGTCAAAGTCAGTCCTGACAAGTATGTCTAGAATACTTTCTGTCTAGCTACCTTATCTAACAACCATTAGGGTCCCACCTCTGAGAGACAAGGAAGAAAGGAAAGCCCTAGGAGACTAACTTGGAATGATCACACTGTTTATAAGCCAAGGCTCTGATATTCATACTCATGGAATACACCCTGAGCCTGTGTAGACTGGAAAAGGAAAAGAATGGCAATAGCAGTACCACCACTACCTTGCGAGCTTTGTAAGAACTATAGGGAAACTAGGCTCTAAACATTACCTGATGGGATACAGAGATTTTCCACACCATCCTGAATGTGGAGACCTTCCCAGGACGAGGGAGCTAGTCAGACATTGGTAGGAAGCCTATCATCCACATTATGGAAAGGACTCAACAATAGTCTAACTAACCCCAAGAGCCCAGAGGGACTGACTGGATCAATCATGCACACAATTGTCACATCCTAAGCCAGAGATATGAGAATGGTCTGTAACAAAGAGGGGTTTGTAGATACACATTGACTAGATCCAGGTAGCAAGGATTCTGAGTCAAGATCTACAGTTAAGGATCAGAGTCAAGAAAGGGAGTCACTGTACTCCTTCCTATTGCTCCACAGAGCAGAAGAAAAAGCCACTTGTGAGACATGTGAGACTTTTGACTCACCCCAGGGCAAATGTGTGCTGCTAGAGGACCAGTGCTAACTACTATATAACTAATGGAAAAAGCTAAGAGTTCTAAAATAGTCACCAGTCCCAGAGACTCATGTGTCTCTGACCAGCCTACATGTGATTAGGGGTATACATGTCCCAAACCTGCCTGGGTTTGAGGGCAGTGATGCCCAGGCCTTCAGCAGCAATGAACAGGATCTAGAAGAAAATGTGATTGACAGAGTACTCACACTGAAGGCAAGATCCAGAGTATGGGAAAAGCAAGCATTACATTAGTGGGAGTGACATAAGAAGCCATGAGAACAGAGTCACAGCCCACACAGAGTGAGACCAGCAGCGGAGATGGGGGAAGGTGGTGAGAGACAGTCACATGCTATGGGAGGAAGAAACAGCCGTGAACTGCATTGATTAAATAATGGATCCAGGCTGCCTGGACAAAGCATACACAGGGCAAGGGAAACAAAAGTTACTGATTTCTGAAGTCTCTCCTGGGTTTGTCCTCTCCCCTGTCCAATCAACATCCCTAACTTCCTTAACTGTTTCTCTTTATACTTTGTATACCTCACCCTCTACAGACAACCTCCCTCTCCCTCCCTCAGCGGCAGACAAAGGCTCCACCCTAATGAGGACATCCTCTACTCCCAACGCCTATCATGCACAACAGTTGCCTTAACCATGTCCCATCCTCATAGTCACTCACAGAAAACCCTACGCATCCTCCCACCACCACCCCCAAGTAATTCACACTAGTGCAGGCTCCCTTTTCCTCTCCTTCCACCCCCCGTCACTCACAATAACCCCGCACTTCGGATCAAAAGCGAAGGTGCCACAGGTGAGGAGGTGAGAAGCATTGGCAATGACGAGAATCTGGACGAAATTGTGACATTCATCCTGGGGATCAGAGATGGTTAGAGAGAATCAGTAGTAGCAGGTATGAGGAAGGATGAGGTAGTGTCAGGACAGTTAGGTGCAACTCTGACATCAGAGATGATGGGTGACAGCATGGTGTTAGAGTCCCTGCCTGGGCCCATTAGGATGGGAATACGATAGGAAACTGACACAGAGTCAGGAGTGGGCCGAGGTCTCAACTGACACTCAAAAGAGGGCCCAGTTTGACACCTACCTCTTTCTTGCCTTTCTTCCTACAGTTCTGTCTGTGAGCCTCAGGAACCATCCAGTCGATCTGAGAAAGGAGGAGTGGCCATTTCACCCAGATTCTCCCCCAAACTCCCTCAGTGTCGGGGAAGATGAGACAGTTCCACAACCTCCACCAATTTGGCAACTTTAGAGGCCCGCCTAGAGCACTGTTTTTCAAACTGGAGATCCCCACCCATTAATGAGTAATGAAATCACAATTGATTGTGAAATCAGACCATTATTTTTAATGAAATATACCAAAATGTATCATAGTTAGAGAGTGGATATTGCTCAAGAAAGGTTTCTTTCAGTACACAATTGTATACAGGGCCACAATACATAGTACAGATTGAGTGTCCCTAATCCGAAATGCTTGGCACCAGAAGTGTTTCAGATTTCAGATTTTTTGGACTTCGGAATATTTGCAGAATACATATGGGTTGAGCATCTCTAATTCAAAAATCTAAAATCTGAAATGCTCCAATGAGCACTTTTTTGAGCATCATTTTGATGCTCAAAAACTTTCAGATTTTGAAGCATTTCAGATTTTCAGATTAGGGATACTCAATCTGCACAGTTCTTACCAATGGGTAGTCAAAAATGTTTAAAAACTATTCCCCTAGAACATTGTAATTCTAATGATCCCACTGCCCACTGAAACCAGGTCACTATGGCCTCTTCCCTATCATCATGAACATCCCTCATAGCCTCCCCCCATCACCATGACCCTCAAACACCCTCAGCTGAGACAATGAAGTGGGCCATCTCCTCCTGTCCATTTACCCCAACTCACTCCTTCATACCACCCCCACGGTTACATCTTTAGTTATTATAACCCTCCCCCTGCCCATAAAAACCATAGATCTGATCACGTGCTGTGGGGTCTGGGGTTCTCCTACTCTCATCTCTCACCTTGCGGGGTCTCTCCCCTGAGAAGGGCAGGGATAAAGCGAAGATGGTGTCCCGGGCGCCAACATAAAGTGTGTGGGAAGCAGGATCCACAAGGAGAACAGAGTAATTGTATGTCTGAGGGACAGCAAACCGGGTGAGATAGGAGTCAGCCTCTGGCAGGAAGAGAGGGGTAGGGGAGAGAGTGGTATCAGCCATCACTTCAAAAGTGTTGAGTCCACAGGACAAAACTAAAGGGGCCAATTTTTGTTTTCTTCCAAGTACCATTTATTTAGCAGCCATCAGGGGAAAAAACAGAATCTTGTCAGGTCAACCATCTATACTTCCCCAGAGATATATAACTTATGAGACCAGAATATTTAACACACAATCCAGTCAAGTATTCTTTTTCTATAAAAATAGAACACTTTATTAAAATAACAGCATAGGCCAGGAGTGGTGGCTCACGCCTGTAATCCTAGCACTCTGGGAGGCCGAGGAGGGAGGATTGCTTGAGGTCAGGAGTTCGAGACCAGCCTGAGCAAGAGCGAGACCCCATCTCTACTAAAAATAGAAGAAATTAGCAGGACAACTAAAAATATATAGAAAATATTAGCCAGGCATGGTGGCGCATGCCTGTAGTCCCAGCTACTCGGGAGGCTGAGGCAGGAGGATCACTTGAGCCCAGGAGTTTGAGGTTGCTGTGAGCTAGGCTGATGCCACGGTACTCACTCTAGCCTGGACAACAAAGTGAGACTCTGTCTCAAAAAAAAAAAAATATATATATATATATATATATATAACAGCATAAATATTAAGTCTGTAATTTCTATTGCTAGCAATGTAATATATAATTTGAAAACACCTATAGACAGTACAAGTACTTTCCTCTCCTAAATTTCTTTTAAAAAAAAAAATCACAACTTAAATAGCAACTTCATTTTACTTCTAAGGGGAATGTCTCACTCTTTTCACCAACACATTAGAAGTCTATCTCCTAGGCTGGGCACGGTGGCTCACTCCGGCAATCCTAGCATTTTGGGAGGCCAGGGTGGGAGGATTGCTTGAGGCCAGGAGTTTGAAACCAGCCTGGGCAACATAGTGAGACCCCCATCTCAAATTAAACAAACAAACAAAAAAGAAATCTATTTCCTCTGTCTTCCACCACCCTTTGACTTCCCCCTGCCCCATTCCACCCAAGAGGTAGATAGTGTAGTGGTTGGTGTGTGTTCTGGAAATGGCCCAGCCCGAGTTTAAATGTGGCACTTCAACTTACCAGTTGTATGATCTTGAGTATGTTATTTGCCCTCTTTGAGTATTACTTTCCTCATCTGTAAACACCACCATCCAGGGTTATTGGGAGAATTGAGATAACATGTGGAAGACACCTGGTGCACGCTACCTTTTTCACAAATAGTTCCTTTCCTCCTTCCTTAGGCATGTATTCTGTTTGGGCCAAATCTATTGAACTTCATGTCAGCATTCAAAACTCTTATCTATTTAAAAATCATAACAAATAAGTTAGCATGAATTTACCTTCTTAGCTCAACTTCAGGCTCTGGGGACCCTATTCCTGTACCTATACAGCTCTGCTCTACCTGCTTCATCTGCTCAGGTACCTTCAAAATGGTAGAATGGCCGCCAGCCCATTCATTCCTAGATGTGGGGATGTGAGCCCCACCCACCCCATCCTCATCTCTGTGCTATATCTTGCCTGCCCTCTCAAGCTTAGTATAAGCCCTGGATCATCCAACCTCCCTTCATATCCCCAACTCTGGCTTCACCTTGTTTGCCATCTAGACCTCTCTGGATGCCTGAACATCAACTCAGCCTGGAAACCTCAACTCACTTTGTGGCTACTGCTCTGGCACAAACCAAAACCCCAGGCACTGACCACAAGTTTGCTTCCTGGATTCATGGCATCCCTATATGTCACTGGTCTGAGTTTAAATTACTATTATCCAGTTGTGAGTTTTTGCCAACAGGTTCTACTCTTGGCTTCACTGGTTCTGTCAGCCCAAGGTGCCAACACTCAATGCACACTGAGAAGAAAACAAGATCCCTGGCCATGCTCATGTCCACCTCAGCAGTCTGTAAAATGTGAATCACTTTAATGATCACTTTTAACCTTGTGGCATCCCCTAGCTTCTTCTACATCTCTTCAAGGGATCATGTCCCTTTGAAGCCTCCTTTTGTCCTTCTGAAGACTTTAAAAATCATTTAAGCATAACTTTAAATCAATTCATTGAATGGCTTACCAACATTCAACGTAAGGAATGGGCAGAGGAAGCAGGGAACATTGAGGAAGTTAGGAGAGTTAAGGTGGATATGATAATGGAAGGATAGAAACTGGTGTCAGGTTTCTGGTGGGAAGATTAGGTCTGTGAGCAGGGTGAGAGGCTTGGATGCTGGAAGGCGGGGTGGGGGATAGATAATAGAGAAATGAGTTTGAGAAGATGGAAATGCTGAGCTGGGGACCAGGATACGTGGCTGGAGTAGAAGGTAAGACCAATGGTTGTGAGAGCAGAATGGGCTTCAAACTGGAAAGATGGACACAGGTGTATGTTTGGGGAAATAGGAGGGATAAACGAAGAGGGAACTTCGAAATGGACGACCTCGGGCAACCCTCGTTCCCTCTCGGGGCCTCAGTGTCCGAGTCTGCACGCCAAGGGACTCGACTCTCTTACAGTTCTGGGAATAAGGGCCCGCTGGAGCAGCCTGGGCGTGTCGCGGGAGCGGAGGTGCGAGGCCCGCGCAGGGGATGCGGCGAGGCAGCACAGCGTGGGGGTCTCGCCCGGATCCCAGCCGGGCGTGGGCGGCGCGGAACGCCAAGCGCTACGCTGAGGGGCCCCAGGTCCAGTCGCCGGGTTGGGGCGGGGGGGGGGCAGTGGGTGTGGGCGCCCGCTCCTTACCGGAGATGGGAAGCGAAGTCCTGGGCACCGAGCGGGGGACGCGGCCGAACACCGCGCCGTTCAGCATCGCTAGCAGCAGCAGCGGGAAGGGCGAGGCCGAAGGCGGCCCGGGACCCGGGCGGGGCCGCGCGGCAAAGGCCAGCATCTTTAGTTCCTCCTGGCAGCGGGTGCGGCGCGCCCTGCAGCCTCAGCTCAGGGCCACAGCGCCGCCAGCCTCCGCCCCACTCGGGGCCGCTGTACCCGGCTCAGCCTACAGCTGAGGGAAGAAACACAACCTGGCTCCGCCCCATCGCGAAGGAACCAATGGCCGCGCCTCTTTCTTCCTACAGCCAATCGGGACTGAGTGGAGGCGGGGCTGAGGGGAGAGACGCCTAACCCAGGCTGAGGCGGAGCTAGACCCAGGTGTAGGTGGGAGTTCTACCTCGGAAGTGGGGGAAGGTGTCTCACCAGGATCTGGAGTGGCGAGTTTGCTCCAGCTGCTCCCAAAACTCAAATGCCCACATCTGTACTAAAAGGGTAAATATATGGGGAAATGGGCACACGCACCAACTTCCTCAAAATTATTTTGCAAACATTTAATGAAGGCTCCCTATGTGCCGGGCAAACACACACACACAGACACACACACGCAGAGACGATGATACAAAAAATACTGAATATCACGGTCCTTGCCTTCAGGGAGGTCCCAATGTAATGGAGATCCCAAATGTAAACAAATAACTGCAAATAGATAATTGCTATACAAAGTGATGCATGTTTGCTATAAAAACGTGCAATAAGTGTGGGAAGGGATAGATTTTGCCTTAGAAACTCAGAAAGGTTTCACAGAAGTGACATTTGAACTGAGTCTTCAAGGATTTGTAGGCCTTTGAGGGCGAAGAACAAACACTGCCTATGGATATATCCATTTGGATATCCTACAAACCAGGCAAACACAGGTCCTGAACTCACCATCTCCCCCACCTCAACCCTGGCTGCTTCTTCAGGCACATAGTCTTCTAAATTATAGCCTTGCAGGTATTCCTTGCTTTCTCCTCTTTCATCCCCCATTTTATTAGTTGTCTAGGCTGCATAACAAATGTAACAAGTTAACCTCAGAATTTAGTGGCTTAAAACAGTAAACATTTATTATCTCTCACAGTTTCTCTGTGTCAGAAATTCAGGAGTAGCTTAAACTGGGTGGGCTGTCTGTCATGAGATTACAGCCCAGATATGGGATGGGGCAGCAATCATCTGAAGGCTTGATTGGGGCTGGAGGACCCACTGCCAAGGTGGCTTACTTCCATGCCTGGCAAATTGGTAGTGACTGTTTGCAGCAAGTCTAGGTTATTCTCCAGATGGATTTCTCCATGAGGCTGCTTGAAAGTCCTCACAACATGAGGTGGCTTCCTCAGAGCAAGTGATCCAAAAGAGCAAGGCAAAAGCCATGCTGTCTGTTATGACCTAACCTCAGAAGTAACATACAATCACTCTGCCATATTCTGTTGGTCACACAGGCCAGCCCTGATGCACTGTGGAGGGGGACTACACAGGTGGAATTCGAAGATTTCAGTGGGCCATCTTGGAGGCTGGCTACTACACCCATGTCTAAGCAGTCACTATGTCCTGATAATTCTGACTCATAAATAACTTAAATCCATACTTTTCTTTCCACTATCATAGTTCAGGACTTTATCATCATTCACCCAGACTATGCAATAGTTTTGTTAAAAAAAAAACAAAACCCTGCCTCCAATGCCTCCCCTTCCAGATTGCCATCAGGGTGACCTTTTTAAAGTGCAAGTACTGGTTTATTCATTCAGGAGCCTATTTCATTCATTCATTCAGGCCCTATTCATTCAAGGCCTATTATGTGCCAGATGTTTTGCTAAATACTAGAGATAATAAGATGATTAAGACATAGTCTCTGAATTCAAATTGCTTACTCTAGAGAGAAAATCAGACATTCAAGGTTATTACTTCAAATCTTCTCTCTAAAACCTCTCTAACACCAACCTCAACACAATGGGACTCTCCTCTGGGTTTCTCCCTCTGACACTGACATTTTCCTCTCCTAAGCTACTCCTCAAGAATGTAGGGTAGACTTTAGTCCCATCTCTGAACATGGTTTAGATATTGGCTTTTTTTTTGTCTTTTGATTCTTTGAGAAATATTTTTTCAAATTTTTTGACAGCAACATAAAAAAGAGTTTCACTTTATATCACAACCTATTCACACTTAAGTACATACATTAATAATGTATTAGTGAGATAAATGTTTTACAAATTCATACTTACACTATATTTACCTTTACTTTTATTTATAAACCCTGATATTTTTTCTACTGTGTTGCATTTTATTCAATTCCATTTTTTAAAATTCTGGTTGCATCCCACTAAAATGATTTTACTACCTATAAATGAGTTGAGATCTCCACTTTGAAAAAAATCACTATTCTAGGCAGTCTCATTCATACTAATTTAATTAATAATGATTTCCTAAATATACATTTCCAGGCCATATTTCTTTTTTCAGGTTCTGACACATACATCCAACTGCCTTTTGGACATTTCCACTCAATGTGACCACAGGCACCTCAGTTTCAACTTGTCCAAAACTGAATTGTCATCCTCATCCCCACACCAGCCTGAGTAACTGGTTGGGTGGTAAGACTAATGTTCCCTGTCTCTGTATATAGCTCCACTGTCTTTTCAGCTGTCCAAACTAGAGACTTCACATTCATTATTCAATAAATATTCATTGAATGTCTACTATATTCTGGGCCCTGTCATTCAGGATTCCTCCTAAACAATACAATCAATCACAAAGATCTGCTAATTTTAACTCCTAGATATCTCTACCCACATATCTGTATCCCCCCTACAAACACCCTAATTCAAGCCATTATCTTCTCTTGCCTAGACTGTTTCCTACCCCAATCTTGCCCCTATGCCCAGCCACCACCACCCCAACTTCAGCCCCAATCCATTCCCCTTAGAGTAGGTAGAAAGTTCTCTCTAGTACTCAAATCAGACCATGTCACTCCTCTGCTTAAACACTTCAGTCCAGCTCCCCCACACCACCCCTACTTTGCTGTGGTATGAAATCCAAAATCCTTTAAATAGTCCACAAGACCTTACATGTTCTGGCCCTTTGCCTATCTCTCCTGCTTCATCTTTACCACTCCTCTTCCACATATTATACTCTAGCCTGGCTCAGTTTCTTCATTTCCTCAGAATTCCCTCTGCATGGAATGCTCTCCATGCCCCTTACTTGGCTAACTCCTATTTACTTCTGTTGATTCAGCTAAGAATGAAAATCCCTTTCTCCAGGAAGTTCTGTCCAGTTCTCAAAGTCTATGCCTTTCCCATGTGTTCCCATAAGCTTGTGTTTCCCCTGCTGTAGCACATGTCATAGTACATTCTCATTGCCTAAGTACTGGTCTGTCCACCATAGACTAAGCCCCCCAGGAGAGCAAAGATGATTGTATTATTAGAGCCTAGAATAATGCCTGGCATTTAGGAAGTCAGTAAATATTTGCTGAGTGTTTGTTTAATACCTTTATTAGTGCTATTACATTGTTTAAGTATTCAGGTGTTAATCTAGGTCCTCTAAGAAGCAGACACTAGAGATAAGATTAAGTGTGTAATGATTTTATTAGAGAAAACACCTGTGAGAGAAAATGAGGAAGGGGGCCATGAAAGGCTAAGAAAGCAGTCACACTGTAATGTAAGGCTGACCCCAAGTGAAGAAGAAAGGGATGTAAGCATCCTAGACTGTAAAAATTCAGGAAAGCTGTTGAGGAATCAGCAAACCAAAGTTGCCCATTAGAGGAGTCCTGTGTCTCCCAAAAAGGAAACCTGAACAGTTTTTAAGCCAAAGAATGACATGAGCAAAATATGTCTACAAGGATAATTCTAACATCAGTGGAAAGGATAACTGGTGATTAGAGACAGGAAGACTAACTTGGACTATATGGGAAACAAGAGCTGTTCAGAAACTACCCTTTAAATTTAAACACAGGAACTCTATTGGACATCAGATTATAGTGTTTAAAAGAAGTGCTTGGGTTACATATTTCTGTTTTTATTCTGAGGAACAGTTGAGAGGAGCAAAATTTAGTGGGACTAGGACACATGCAAGTGACTCTTTTCCTGTTGAAACATCTAGCCTGTCCCAAGCCACTCGTTGGAACACTGCCCCACACCTGCATCTCAAGTAATGAACTGAGAGGGAAAAAACGAATGATAAAGAGTGAAATAGGAGAAACTGCTTGTCCATTTCTGGCTTGGTACTAGCATTATCTTTTCCTCTCCTTTGAGCTAATGTATAGAATTCCTATTCAACCAGCGTTGAAAACCCAGACCAACCAGCACTCCTATCCCATCTGAAGTTTGTGAAAGTGACTGCAGGAATAAATCTCAAGTGAGAATGAGTATGAGCAGAGAGAGACAGACCCTCTTGGAATGCAGAAGTTTGAAAAGACTTAAATGAACTTTCTGAGGGTAGACTAAACTCTAACTTACATGAGAGCAGGGACCATTGTTTGTGTATCCACCTACCCTAATCCTAGCACAGTGCATGGCACATAGTGTGCCCACCACAAATGTTTACTGAATAAAATAGTGACTGAAGGAGTAAATGAATGATGTGGAAGAAGAGTTAAAAACCAAGAACGCTGGGGGCGCTACTAGAATGTTTCGTGGAGGGAAGGGGTAGCTAACGAGGAAGTGCCAGGTTTAGCACAGTATTTCCAACAGATATCCAAAATTCTACCTGAGAGCTAAAGAAGGGCTGTCTCCAGGGCATCTGGGGACTTGGAGACCGTGTCCCGAGGCGTAACCTGAGGTGAACCCTGAGGCACCCCCAGCCCAGCAGCACACGCAGTGAGGCTGAGGAGGCGCCTTCGGCCGCGCAAGGGCACGCCCCCGAGAGCTGGGAGGGCCAGGTAACCGTGGCCCTGCCTTCCCAAGGACCGGGGATCCGAGCTTCTCCACGCCTCGGGGCAGAAGGGGCTGAGGACCTCGGGGAAGGACAGCAGGAGTGGCGGGCAGCACCTCGCAGGCTCAGGTTGGGTCAAGTTCGGGCCGCCCTCGGGCGGTGTTGGCGGCGCGGGCCGGGGCAGGTACCGGGGCAGGACTGACTGACTGAGGTGGGACAGAGGCTCGGCTCCCTGCGCGTCCCAAGCCACCCTCCGCGCACGTTTCCGAGCGGCCCCGAGCCTCCTCCGCGGGACCCCCCGGGCCTGAGCGCCGCCCATCCGCCAGGAATGGTGGGCGCCCGGCCCAGGGCCCAAGAGAATTTGTAGGGGCACGAGAATGTTTTAATTTCTTTTAAAGTCGGAAGAAAACAATGAACCCTTAAGGTTGAAGAAAACGTTTTAATTTTTTCTCACATCAGGGGAAAAAATGAGATTTTTACGACCCACGAAAATCTATTAATTTTTTTATGAGGGAAAGGGCCCACGAAGGCAAAAGTGCTTAGAGCCCATGAAATTTTTAATGGGGCCCTGCCGGAGGGAGAACCACTGAGTCATTTGTCACACGACATAGTGTCCTAAGGGCTACCTATAAAAGCATAGTATACGCGCTTGAAAGAGGGCGCGTAAAGGGGCCGCAGCCTGTTAGGATGAGACGTGAAGGGTGAGTAGGGTAGAGGGGATGCTCGGACGAGACCATCCTGCAGAGGGCGCCGCGGCGAGGGGCCGAACGCGTCCGCGGGTCTGAGAGACGCGGAAGGGGAGGGCAGGGCCTGAGGTGGACACTGGGCGGAAGACACCGGCAGATTTGGGGCCCAGGGTGAGGTGTTTGGATTTCGTTTCACGTGTAATTGAAAGTGGCTGGAGGGTTTTTAGTACAGGAGTAACTTGGTTTTTGGTGGTTCAAGGCCCAGTTCCAGGTTTAACCAGTTTGCTGGGGGAAAGTATTCTAAGTGAGTTTTCTCGACAGAAGTGGAGAATACGGGGTCTGAAGTAAAGTCAAATCCTGTTTGGTAGTACACCTACACACAACAGATGCATTAATGGATCACGCTTGAGGATATAGGGAAGAGAGCTGCCTTTTACCTCATTTGCAGTCTTCCAATTGCACATTAGTGTGGGATCTAAAATAACTGCAAGCTGAAACCCCTCAAAGAGATCTTAATAATCAGTGGGAAAAATTACTGATACAATTGTTCCGTGACTTCTGAAAATTGTTGTCAAAACAGTAAAAACTCTCTTATTGTCTGTTATAAGTGTATAGGGAAACATACAACAGTAAAACTATTTATTTCATACACTAATTTAAAACATTAGAAGCATTGAAAGCTAAAGTGGTTTGTTTATAAAAATTTTACCAAGAATAGTTTGAACAGTGCTCGTGCTTGCTTTTTTTCCCATACTAAAACTTATGCTAGAGCAAACATCTTTTGTATGCCTTAGCAAATTGCTATTCTCCTTTTCAAGTTTGGGTCAGTTTCCAACATTTTATCTTTTGTATCTTCAATTTTATACATTATCTCTGAAGGTTTCTTTAATAATGAAGTTTTTTGCCAGTGGCACTTTCTCTGAGGCATCTTCACTTTTTTGTCACAGTGACTTTCCTTATATTGATAAGTTTGCCTTCACCAGGTTCCTCTGGCTGCTTATCTAGAGTCTATGAAATGGGCAGCACCAACATTCTCGTGGTCAGCTGTTTCTTCTTTAATTCCATTTATGTTCAATTCAAATTTCACTTTCAACATTATCACTTTTCATTTCTTTGCTGCATTTTCATTTTTGTTAGCTAATTCACTCTTTCAAGTATTCATTTTTGTAAAATGTCATGTGGGCTTATCACTAGGAAACAAGAAAGTAACACAACTTTACACTTTTCTGTCTGTGCTTAAACTGAATAACATCTGCAGTGACCAGTCACTGACAGACTTTGAAAGGGGTGGCATAGTTGATCATTGATCATGATGTGCATTTATTATGTACATAGTGATTTGTGAACTGAAGAGCTAGAAACGATTTGTACTTTATATAATTACTTATGGTTAATATTCCATGGTAACCAAAATGTAAACTGTGTTGTTGGAGAGCTGATGTTAATTAGCTAAACTGTAGTAACTGAAATCTGTATATACTGGAACCAGGCAAAGTAAGGACTGCTTATGCTCTAAAATGACAATGTTTTCAGATGTGAGGGAAGATGGACCAGGGAAGTAGAAGCTCATTATACATTAAATAAGGCCGCTGGGTGCCTATTTGTCTGTGTGAATCTGTCTGTGTGTCAGCCTCTAATACAGCATTCCATGGGAAAAAAAAAAAAAAAAAATAGGCCCCGTGCACTTAATTTAAGAGTACAGATATTTATGGTATGTGATTTCTTGGTATATGCATTAGTTATTGATTTGGATTTATGGTTCTACAGATGACCATATTCATTCATTTACTTTTTTCAGCTGTACTCAGCACATAATTGGAACACAATTAAAAAAAATGTTGAATGGGCCAGGTGCTGAGGCTCACACCTGTAATCTCAACATTTTGGGATGCTCAGGTGGGAGGACTGCTTGAGGCCAAGAGTTCAAGACCAGCCTGGGCAACATAGTGAGACCCCATCTCTACAAAAAAAAAAATTTTTTTAATTAGCTAGGCACGGTAGCCCATACCTGTAGTCCTAGCTACTGGCAAGGCTGAGGCAGGAAGATAGATTGAGCCCAGGAATTTAAGGTTATGGTGAGCTAGGATCACACCACTGCACTATAGCCTGGGTGACAGAGCAATACCCTGTCTCAAAAAGAAAAAAAAAATGTTGAATGAATGAATGCTGACTTCTACCATTCAAAAAGGGAAGTTTGAAGGAAATAACTTTACAGATTCATTTTGAAAAATACATCTATCTATGTATTCTTAGGTCATTTTTAAAGATTCCAAACTTCAACATGTTTCTGAAAATTATAATTATCTTTCTCTTGGTCACAGGGGAAATCAAAGAAGCTTTAATTTTCTCTGCATTCTTTAGCTAAAAATAATTATATAGAATCATATTAGTTCCCAGAGCTAGGGATATATATTTATCCTTTAACTATCCTTTTATCATGTTTTCTTTTATGATTGTCTTAATGTTCTTTTTGAAATATTTCTATTGTTAAATATAACATATTTAGAGGAAATGTCATAAAACATGAACATACAGGCCGGGCGCGGTGGCTCACGCCTGTAATCCTAGCACTCTGGGAGGCCGAGGCGGGTGGATCGCTCAAGGTCAGGAGTTCGAGACCAGCCTGAGCAAGAGTGAGACCCCGTCTCTACTAAAAATAGAAAGACATTATATGGACAACTAAAAATCTATATGGAAAAAATTAGCCGGGCATAGTGGCGCATGCCTGTAGTCCCAGCTACTCGGGAGGCTGAGGCAGTAGGATCGCTTAAGCCGAGGAGTCTGAGGTTGCTGTGAGCTAAGCTGACGCCACGGCACTCACTCTAGCCTGGGCAACAAAGTGAGACTCTGTCTCAACAAAAAAAAAAAAAAAAGAAAGACAATAAAACATGAACATACAGTTTAATAATTGTGAACACCCATGTAACCACAATAAAGATCAAGAAATAGACCAGCCGTGGGGGCTCACACCTGTAATCCTGTACTCTGGGAGGCCAAGGTGGGAGGATCACTTGAGCTCAGGAGTTCGAGACCAGCCTAAGCAAGAATGAGACCCCGTCTCTACTAAAAATAGAAAAAATTAGCCAGACATGGTCGCATGTGCCTATAGTCCCAGCTACTTGGGAGGCTGAGGCAGGAGGATTGCTTGAGCCCAGGAGTTTGAGGTTAAAGTGAGCTATGATGATGCCACTGCACTCTAACCTGGGTGACAAAGCGAGACTCTGTCTCAAAAAAAAGAAAAACAATCAAGACATAGAACATTACCAACAGCCCAGAACCCCTTTCTTTTGTCCCTTCTAATCATAACGCCCTCCTTCTTTCCTAGAGAAAATCACTACCCTAATTTTTATGATAATTTCCTTGCTTTTCTTTATAGTTTTACCACTAGCATGCATACTTAAACAATATAGTTATTTTTGCTTATTTTTAAAACATATAGATGGAATCATGCTACATGTATATGTATTCTTTGTGTCTTGCTTCTTTTATTCAATATTATGTTTCTTAGAGTCATCCATGTTGCGTGTAACTGTAGTTTATGCATTTTCATTGCTGTATGTGTGAATGTACCATGATGTACCCATTCTGATGTAGATTGATATTTGTGTTGTTTGTAGTTTGGGGTAATTGTGAACAAGATTGTTATTAATAGTCTTTTTGCTGCTATGATCTAACTTTATTGAAGATTATATGATTGTGAAAAAAAGATTTACAGATAAATTGCTATAATTAGTAAGAGAGTGCAGCAAGGTTATTAAATAAAAAATCAATATACAAAAATTAGTTATATTTCTATATATAAACAACAAACTAAAAATGAAATTTAAAAAGATGTCATGTAAATTACTATTTAAAAAATAATAGAGCCCTAAGACTAAGATTTAACAAAAGGTGAGGAGATCTTTTGGGGAAAATTATAAAACTATAGATTCTTTTAGATTTTCTATATGTGCAATCATATCATCTGCAAACAATAAGTTTTCTTTGTTCCACTGCAATCCCTTTTGTTTATTTGTCTTGCCTTATTGCTACCTTCACTACAGTGTTCAACAGAACTCCTTGTCTCATATGGAAACTTTCAACATATTACCATTAAGAATGATGTTTTGCTGCCCAGGTTGCGGGTCCTGGTGCACCACAAGTGCACCACACTGGCCAGCATAAAAAAAAAAAAAAAATGATGTTTGCTCTAGGTTTTTGTAAACATCTTTTATCAGATCATTCCTATCATCTATTCCTAGATACTAAGAGGCTTTATTATGCACGATGTTGAGTTTTAATAAGGCTCTATTGAGATGATATCATCTTTCTCATTTACTCCTTTAATGTGATGAATTACAGTGATTGATATTCTAATGTTATATCAACCTTATATTCTTTAGATAAACCCAAGTTGGTCATGATGTATTATTCTTTTTATATATTACTAGTTTCAATTTTCTTAAGTTTTGTGAGGACTTTTATACATCTAAGTTTATGGGTGAGATTATCCTATAGTTTTTTTCTTATTATACTCTTATCTGGTTTCAGTATCAAAGGTTTATGCTAAACTCATAAAATTAATTGAGGAGTATTCTCTCTTCTATTTAAAGTAATCTAAGATTGAAATTCTTGGTCTTTATAAGTTTAATGGAACTCATCAGTAGAATCCTCTGGCCCCCTGGTTTACTTTATGGGAAGATATTTGATTACCAATTAAATTTCTTTAATGATTATAGACTATTTAGGCCCCTAAAATTATTTTTCAGAGACAGGGTCCCATTGTGTTAACCAGGCTGAAGTGCGGTAGGATGATGATAGTTCACTGCAACCTTGAACTCCTGGGCTCAAGCAATCCTCCTGCCTCAGCCTCCCAAGTAGCTGGGACTATAGGCTTGACCCACCATGCCCAGCTAATTTTTTAAAAAATTGTCTGTAGAAACGATGTCTCACTATGTTGCCCAGGCTGATCTCAAACTCCTGGCCTCAAGCCATCCTCCTGCCTCATCCTCCCAAAGTGCTGAGATTACAAACATGAGCCACTATGCCTGGCCAATTTCTAAAATTTTTTTTATTTAGTATTGGTTAGATGTATTTTTCTAGGAATTTGCCCATTTTATCCAACTTATTGGATAAAGTTGTTCATTATATCCCCTTTAACCTTTTTCATGTTTCCTCATTCGTAATGATGTCCCCTTCTCATTCCTGCTATTGTTTCTTTGTTCTCATTTCCTAATCTGAGTTCTGGGGATACGTGTAAGTAACCAGTAAAGAAAGAAGTCAAGGATGTTGGAAGCAGAGAAAACAGCACGAGCAAATGCACTGATAGGAGCAATGTATTTGGTATTATTTCCATGAAAACCTTGAGATGAGGAACAGCTTCCAGTTCCTCATCTGTTCCCCAGGCTGACAGTGAAATCATAAAGGGCCTTGAAGAGAGTTTAAATTTTACCTTATAGGAGATATGGACAACCCAAGAATTTTAACCAAGGGAGAAATGTAGTCACATTTTCATTTATAGGCATTACTGTGTACCAAACACACATTGTGCTAGGCACTGATGAATAAAATCAACCAGACAGGTTTTGCACCTTTGGGAAGCTCACAATATAGGGGGAGAGGCAGTCATAGAAACAAATTACAATATCGTACAATAAATGCTAACAAAGAAACAAAGTTTATGAGGGCAGATAGCTTACCTTGAGAATGAAGTTTGACTTTCATGTAACTTTTTGATTAGTTCCACTCAGCATCTCTAAGCATTTCAGGCTTACATTATAAGCAAACATCTAGATCCCTTGGGAGCTTTGTTAACATGGAATAACCTGTACAAGCTTGATTAGTGCCCAATCTGACTCCTTTCTGGACTGAGTCCCCTCCACCTGTGTTCTTTGTTTCAACAGAGCACATCATTCAGTTTGAAAGCCAGCGGTTTCTCTTTCCTTCCCTACAGGTATAGAAAGTATCCAGGTAGTGGCTGCAGTTCCACCTCTGGTTTGGTTGCCATGCATCCTTGGCGAACTGCTGGTAAAGGGCCCTCCACTCCCACACAGATTGACCAGCAACCTCCACGGCTTCTCATTGTGCACATTGCTCTGCCGTCCTGGGCTGACATCTGCTCCAACCTCTGTGAGGCCCTGAAGAACTTTTTCTCGCTAGCCTGCAGCTTGATGGGGCCCAGCCGTATGTCCCTGTTCAGTTTATACATGGTACAAAATCAGCATGAGTGCATTCTCCCTTTTGTGGTGAGTATACCTATGTCTATTCATTTTATCCTGAAAGCAAACATAGTATAAGGTTTCTAAAACAGAGATCACAGTAATTATTACTTACAGCAATAACTGCACTAGTTCCCCACAGCCAATACCCCTACAGCTGACACCATGAGAGGCAGATGTCACCCTGCATATATGGGGGCTTGTACTGGAGAGAACCCCCAAAATTATTAATATGGGAGTTTAAATAGGCTACACACTACCCCCCTATGCTCCTGAGAAAGGGAGAGAAACTTTGGCGTTAACAGCTCTTTGGAATGTAAACAATTGACTCTTTTCACCCCTTTTGAAATGTAAACACATAAGAAAGTAAGTTCTAAATCTCTTCAGAGGTCTCTGGCTATTCGATCATCCTTAAACTTCCACAACTTGTTCTTTAACTCAAGTACCAGTTTTCTTTGCTCAGAAAGCCTTAATTGTGTAAAAACATGAAAATATTTTCTCTACATCCCGCATGGGACTCAGGTGAGACTCCTCCTAAGGTTTTAGAAGGCAATAGCTGGGCTGGGACTAATGTTTTTACAAAGCTCCCCCTTTTTTCTCCTTTATGTAAAATTCAGAATCATAGGGATGAGAAAGGCTTCCAGAGGTTTTTCTATGCATCTCGTACGTTGAGGCAGCCTTGCTGCTAATATATCTTATTAACTGGATATAAATCTTGTTATTTAAGATTTCTGAAAGAGGAAATTTCATAAATCCATTACTAAGTTATTAATGTAGTATCTGACTAGAATCTACTCATTTTTAATTAATGCCTCAGTTTCCCTCATTGAAAGTGGAAAAATGACATCTCTGTTGATACTATAAAGAATGAAAATAATATGTATCACATTATGCTTCTTGGGTTAGTTAGAATATTATAAAAATATAACATACCCTGGTGTTTTTGATAGAATCTTAGATTCACAGAAACTAGGGGTTTATTTATCAAAAGGAGTCATATAGGGAAAGTTTTGAGTATAAAGGCTCTAAGTGCTAAGCCTGGTGATTTTGTCTGTGCATTTTTACTTAGGCTGGATTGAGGATGGGAAAGGAGTAAAGTTACTTAAGAAATTCAACTGACCCTTTCTATAGCTTGAGTAGAATTTGGTTCCTCTATTCACTGTTTATTGCTGTGTAACAAATTATCCCAAAATGTAGTGGCTTAAATTAATAAACATGTATTCTCATAGTTACTGTAAGTTAGCAATTCATAAGCAGCTTAGGCAGGTAGTTCAGGCCTAGGATCCCTGATGAAGTTGTGGTCAAGATATCAGCTAAGGTTGTAGTCATCAGAAGTTGAGGCTGGAGGATCCAGTTTCAAGATGGCATATTTGCATAGCTATTGGCAGGAGTTCTATTTCCTTACCGCTTGGATCTCTCCATAAGGCTGCTTAAATGTCCTCATTCTATGGCAGTGACTTCTCCCAGAGCAACTGGTCCAAAAGAGAGGGAGAGCAAAGAGAAAACCAAAATACCTTTCATGTCTTAGTCTCAAAAGTAAGACTGTCACTTTCTCTACATTCTATTCATTGGAAGCAAGTCATTGTTCTACCTAAGATAGAGTAACAGGGAGCAGATTTACTCTCATGCCTGAAATAACAAAAAAACTGGATAAAACATATGAAAAACAGTTTTTAAGATTTTGGACATCAGGCAGCAAAGGACAAAGCTCCCTGAGAAACAGGAAGCAAATGAGGTAAAACCTAGGATTGTTCCAGCCTAATGCCCTGAGAAAGTTTTCAAGCCACACTGCAGAGAGAGGGAACCTAGGGTGGCGCCAGTGATCTCCCTGAGTTGAGAAGATAGAGGTGGGACTTCAGGGAGACCAAGGCAGCTGGAGGATAAAGAGCTACATAAAGGAAAGGAGAGAGCTATATATAGAACTCTAAAGACCTGAGGAAGGTCCCGTGAGTATTCAACAGAGTACTGATCATGACATGCATGTAAGGAAACTACCCAAAGCAAAAGAAAGAACCACCTGGAAGGACTAGAGGCAAAAATACCTGGCACTCACAACAGCAATAGTACCTGTTCATATCACCCACATTAGAAATCCTTGTAATTCATGATACATTGGGTAGAATACCCAGAAAGGTCTTGCCTTTCTATAAAGGCTATAAATAGCGCAAGACTTAGTGCTGCTCAAAACTGCCTAATATAAACACAAGATCTAAAGAATCAAACTTTTTCCAGGCAACTTGAACTGAGAGGCAATCCTGAGCAGAGCTCAAGACTATTTATAGAAATAGAAGAATGCCCAGCACCCAACTAGGTAAAGTTCACACTATCTGGCATTCAATCAAAACTTAGCAAAGAGGTCGGGCATGGTGGCTCACGCCTATAATCCTAGCACTCTGGGAGGCCAAGGCGAGCGGATTGCTCGAGGTCAGGAGTTCGATACCAACCTGTAAAAATACAAAGAAATTAGCTGGACAACTAAAAATATATAGAAAAAAATTAGCTGGGCATGGTGGCACATGCCTGTAGTCCCAGCTACTCAGGAGGCTGAGACAGAAGGATTGCTTAAGCCCAGGAGTTTGAGGTTGCTGTGAGCTAGGCTGACGCCACGACACTCTAGCTGGGGCAACAGAGTGAGACTCTGTCTCAAAATAAATAAATAAATAAAATAAAAATAAAACAGAAGATTTAAATAAGATCCAGAGTCCTATATCATAATGCTCAAAATGTTCAGAATACAATTTAAAAAGTCACTGATCATATCCAGAACCAGGAAAATCTGAACTTGAATGAGAAAAGACAATAAACAGACACCAACACTGAGGTGACACTGATGTTGGAATTATCTGAAAAGGATTTTAAAGCATCTACCATAAAACTGCTTCAATAAGCAGTTTTGAACATGCTTGAAAGAAATAGAAAATTAGAAAGTTTCTGTAAAGAAATAGAAGATATAAATCAAATAGAAATTTTAGAACTTAAAAATACAATAACCTAAATATAAAACAAAAGAAAACAAAATGCAATGGATGGGCTCAGCAGCAGAATGGAGAGGATGGAAGAAAGAATCAGTGAACATCTAGTTAGAATAGAAATTATCTAATCTGAGCAAGAGATAGAAAATAGAATTTTTAAAAAATGGAGAAAGCTCCAAGGACCTGTGGGACTATAACAGAACATCTAACATTTATGTCATTGAAATTCAAGAAAGAAAGAATGTGAAGCTGAAAAACAATTTCACTGTCTAAGGGATGGACACGTTTGAAGCTCTGACCTGGGGTGGTGGGGGGGGCAAGGGCAATATAAGTAACCTAAACTTTTGTACCCCCACAATATGCTGAAATAAGAATAAAAAAAATATGCAAGGTAAAAAAATAATAACAATTGCTGAAAATTTCACAAATTTGGCAAAGGATATTAGCCTAAAGATTCAAGAAGCTGGCTTACCCCAAATAAGATAAACCCAAAGAAATTCATTCTAAGACACACGATAATCAAATTTCTAAAAACTAACAACAAAGAAAAACTCTTGAAAGCAGAGAGAAAACGAACAACTTACATATAGGGTAAAAATAATCAAGTGGCAGTGGAGTTCTCATCAGAAACCATGGAGACTAAAAGGAAGTGGCCAACATTTTTCAAACACTAAAAGAAAAAACCTGTCAACACAGAACACTCTCTCCACTGAAAATATCCTTTAGAAATGAATGGGAAATTAAGACATTCTCAGATGAAGGAAAAGTAAGAGAATTTGTCATCAGCAGGCCTATGCTAAGAAAATGGCTAAAGGAAGTTCTTGAAACAGAAAGAAAATGATAAAAGAAAGAATTTTGGAATATTCAGAAGGAATAAAGAACAATGGAAAAAATAAAATATGAATAAATACAATAAACTTTCCTCCTCTAATTGAATTTTTAAGTTATATTTGACAGTTGAAACAAAAATTGTATAATTGTCTTAGTGATTCTTAACGTATGTAAAGGAAATATCTAAGACGATTATATTACAAACAAGAGAAGGTAAAGGAATTTAAAGGGAGTTAAGGTTTCTACACTTCATTTGAACTGATAAAATGTTGATAACATTTGACTCTGATAAGTTTCTATATATAATGTAATATTTAGAGCAACCACTAAAAATATATACACAGAGAGATATACTCAGAAACACTACAGATAAATCAAATAGAATTTTTTTAAATATTCATATAGCCCGTAGGAAGGTATGTAAAAGAAAACAAACTAAAAACAGGTAACACACAGAAAATAACAAATAAATGGGCAAGCTAACATATCAGTAGTTACATTAAATTTGAGTGGTCTAAATACATCAATTAAAATAAAGAGGTTGGCAGAGTAATTTTTTTAAATGACCCAACTATATCCTGTCTACAAGAATATAATAACTTGTAACATATTAAAAGTAGGTTGAGGGCTGGGTGCAGTGGCTCATGCCTATAATCCTAGCACTTTGGGAGGCTGAGGCAGGAGGATCACTTGAGACCAGGAGTTCGAGACCAGCCTGAGCTACATAGAAAGACCCCATCTCTACAAAAACCAAAAAAATTAGCCAGGCTTGGTGGTGTGCTCCTGTAGTCCCAGCTTACTCAGGAAGCTGAGGCAGGAAGATCACTTGAGTCCAGGAGTTGGAGGCTACAGTGAGCTAGGATAGTGCCACTGCACTCTAACTCAGGCAACAGAGCAAGAAGACCCTGTCTCAAAAACAAAACAAACAAAAAAGTAGGTGGAAAGTAAAAAGATTTGAAAGGATATACTATGCAAATATTAATCAAAAGAAAACAGGATATATTAATATATCAGGCAAAGTAGATTTCAGAGCAAAGAATACCAGATACAAAGATGACATTAGATAATGATAAAAGAGCCAATCCAACAAGAAGATATAGCAATCCAAAATTTGTATCTACCAAATAACAGAGCTACAAAATATGTGGAGCAAAAATTGATAGACCTAAAAGAAGAAATGGATAAATTCACAATTATAGTTGGAAACTTCAATGCCCCTCTCTCAGTAAGTGTAGAACAACTAGACATAAATTAACAAGGATATAGAAAAACATCAGCCAATAGGATCTAATTGACATTTATAGAATATTCCACCCAAAAACAGAAGGCAGGTTCTTTTCAAAACCCGTGGAACATTTTTACCAAACTAGACCATATCCTGGGCCATAAAAGAAACCTCAAGAAACTTAAAAGAATTGAAATCATACACAGTATGTTCTCTGACACAATGAAACCAAAGTAGAAATCAGTAACAGAAACAAACAGGAAAATCCCCCAAATACTTGGAAACTAAACAACACACTTCTAAATAATCCATGGGTCAGAAAAAATGTCAAGAGAAATTAAAAAAAAAAAAACACTGAACTGAAAAAAATGAAAATACAAATATCAAAATTTTTGGAATGCAACTAAAGCAGTGCTGAGAGGGAAACTGATAGCACTAAACACTCACATTAGAAAAGAGGAAAGGTCAAATCAGTGATACATGATCCCACCTCAAGAAACTAGAAATGCGAAAGCAAAATGAACTCAAGGCAGAAGAAAGGAAATAATAAAGAATAAAATCAATGAAATTGAAAACAGAAAAACAACAGAGTATCAGTGAAACAAAGTTGATTCTTTGAAAAGATCGATAAAATTGGCAAATCTTTAGCAAGACTGACAGGAAAATAGAGAAAATATAAATTGCCAATATCGGGAATGAAATAGGGGTATTATTACAGACCCAGTAGACAGCCAAAGGATGATAAGAGAATACTACAAACACCTTTACATACATGAATCTGACAATTTAAATGAAATAGACCAATTCCTTGAAAAGCACAAAGTATCACAGTCATCCAATAAGAAATAGATAATTTGCCCCTTAATATTTTGATATTTTAAAAAAGAGGGAAAGGGTAAACACTTACCTATCAGATATAATGAATACTATTCTGGTGAGGGGCACACTAAATGCCCCGACTTAAGTATTACAGAAGGTTTCTGTGTAACAAAAACATTTGTACCCCCTTAATATTTTTAAATAAAAAAATAAAAAATAGATAATTTG
Source organism: Eulemur rufifrons (assembly GCF_041146395.1). Taxonomy (NCBI): domain Eukaryota; kingdom Metazoa; phylum Chordata; class Mammalia; order Primates; family Lemuridae; genus Eulemur; species Eulemur rufifrons. The sequence goes on from NC_091001.1 coordinate 57,058,426, forward strand.
AATGGCCCTATAACTATTAAAGAAATTGAATTTATAATCTTAAAACTCCTGGAAAATAATCTCCAGGTGTAAATGATTTTACTGGAGAATTCTACCAAACATTTAAAGAAAATTAACATCAAGTCTACATAATCTCTTCCAGAAAACATAAGAGAAGGGAACACTTCCCAATTCATTTTATGAGGCTACCTGATCTCAAAAGCAGACTTGGACAGTACATAAAAAGAAAACTAAAGACCAATATCCTTCCTCAATATGGATGATATAAAACTTAACAAAATATTAACAAATAGAATTCAGCAATATATAAAAAGAATTATAAACCATGACTAAGTAGGGTTTATTTCAGGGATGTAAAATTGATTCAATATTTGAAAATCAATCAAAGTAATCCACCATGTTAAAAGGCTAAAGAAGAAAATCACATGTTTATATCAATTGAAGCAGAATAAGCACTTGACAAAGTTCAACCCTCACTCATGATAAAACCTGTAGCTAACATCCCATTTTAATGGTGAAAGACTGAGTGCTTTCTCCCTAAGATGGGAACAAGACAAAGATGTCTGCTCTCAACACTCTTATTCAGCATAGTACTGGAAGTCCTAGGCAGTACATTAAAGTAAGAAAAGAAAATAAAAGGCATACTGTTTGTAAGGGAAGAAATAAAACTGTCCCTGTTTGCAGATGACATGATGGTCTGTTTAGAAAATCTCAAGGATTTTGTGCTACCATTTGAGGAGAAGAGTATCAAAGAATTTGTGTGCATATTTAAAAACCACCATAGTTCACTTTTGGAGATATACCAAAACCTAAAGTCAAATGATAAGAGCCTGGATTCTCTGGGAGGGGAGCTCAGTCCTCAGGTTCTTCCCACTGGCAGTTTTGTCCTTAAAAAATCTTCTACAGTAACACCAAACCTCTTATAACAAATGTGCAAAACATTTGTTGGTTATTTTCAGACACATAATTCAGACAAATAACCCTGTTTGCTAATACATTAGTAACATTAAGCAGATATTATGGAGTACTTACTGCATATGAGGCATCATGCTAAATGTTTTCTTATGACTCTCACTTTGATCCTAATATATGTATTTGTTTATTGATGTATGTATTCAATGTAGTTTTTAAAATCTATGTTATCTTTTAATTCATAACTTTAAAAATTATTTTAGCTTTCTTGGAAGGCCAAGGTGGGAGGATCACTTGAGGCCAGGAGTTCAAGATAAGCCTGAGAAATATAGTGAGACCCAATCTCTACAAAAAAATAGCAAAATTAGCTGGATGTCGTGGTACAAGCCTACAGTCCCAGTTACTAGGGAGGGTGAAGCAGGGGGATTGCTTAAGCCCAGGAGTTTGAGGTTGCAGTGAGCTATGATGATGCCACTGCACTCCAGCCTAGGTGACCAAAAAACAAACCAAAAAAGTTATTTTAGCTTTCATTTTCCTTTTTAATGGGGTACTTATGTAAGGATCTGTATAAGTCAGTCAGTTTGCCAGCAAGAAACAGCAGATGGCATACTCAAATTGAAAATTTTTCAGAGGAATGTAGAAAGGGAATATTTGCATTGGTGTAGGCAGAATTTAGGAAGAGTCAACAAAAGATGGTGTGATAGCCATACCACCCCTAGAGCTGAAGAGGAGAGAACTGTCTGAAGAGGGCTGCCTAACAAGATCTGTGGCCTTTGTTAAAGAAAAAATTATTCAGTAACACTCATTAAAGTATGGTAAGGCAGACCTTATTTTGGACCATCACAATAGATATGTTATGATGGTCCTGAATAAGGGACCATGCTATAGGTCCCTTGGATAGCCATGGATAGGTATAAGGCCAATGCAATGGGATTTTGCAGTGGGAAAGAGAAATTGGGCTCAACTCTGAATATGGCAAGGGCAAGTGGGAATTTATAGCCAAGGAGCAGGGTAGGAGTCAGTGGTTAGAAAATTATAATACAAAGAGGAAACATAAGTAAGGGGAATTCTGGCTAACAAGATTGTTGCTGAACACAGGCCAGGGTGATCAGATATCACCTAGGGGACGGTGGAGGATAAGGAACCCAATCACACATGAAGAGTGATCAGACATGGAGATTGGGGGGTTCTTGCCAAACTGACTTAGCAAGGTTCTTTGCTAAAACTGAACTTTACAGAGAAGTACACAGATGGACCTAGGAAAAGGTTCAGAAGCCTGACTAAAGTTTGGTCAAGCAAAAAGTCTTTGTCACCTTCAGTAGAAAGACACAGCCATCCCATGGCAATCTGGTGGGGAGGAAGCCTGGGAAATAAATACCGACTTCACTCTCCTCCCACATCCAGATCCTCTGGTGCCTCCCAGTGGCCAAACCCAGCTGGAAGCAGGAGTGTACTGGAGCTCACTGAATCAGTCCCTGTGGATCAGCTACCTAGGGCACAAAATAGGATACAGAAAGGTAGAGAGTGATCTAAAAGGGCAAATGGAAGATATCCAGCATAGGAGGTTTCTTGGGAAATGAGCCTATGTCCCAAACAAGGGTAAAAGGACTTTTTTCCCTCCCCAAATGGCTATATTATATCCCTCTGGCACTCCTCCCTCAGTACATTTGACCCTAGTTGAATGCCTTGATCCCTTAATCACTCCATTAGGAAAGGCAAACGGCTTTATGCTAGAAACCACTGACTTGTCTGTCAGGAGCTCAGCTAAGCTGGGAAAGAGATCTGAGCTGGCAGGTGTCATAGTAAATGATTAGAACCACAACCCAAAATGAAAGGGTTAAGCCTTTGATCACTTAGTGTAATAGTATGAGCAAGAGTCTAAACTGGGGATAGTGCCTACTCCCCCTGTTCCATTTCCCCCATGGAACTGAATACTGGTTGAAAATCAAAGAGAACAGTACAGATGTAGGGGTCCTTGTTGAAGAAGACCTGAACAAAAGCCTCTGGCAGTTTTATGAAGCCTGGGGTTGCGGGGAGGGCAAGGAGGGAAGTCTAGGACTGGAAAAGTACTGAGTACTGAGTCAGAGTAGGGAAAAGTGTCTTCAAAGTTTCCTTCCGCCTCCCTCCATAAGAAGGTCTTGGCAGAGAGCCTGCAGAGGACTTAGCCCAAGGTTTCAGATAAAGAGACCTACGAATAAAGGTGCCAGGACTAAGAATGCAAATATTCCAAGATCATGACCAGCCAGGGGGCCTGAATCCTGACTGCAACTCCCTTCAGAAACTGCAGTACATTGGCTGTGTACCAAGTCTGGTGTGGGAAGGGTAGCTTTTCCTCTGTGAGCCCTGCCAAGCAGAATCTTTGTAATTGCCTATGTCAGGCCTGGGAAAAATCACACATAGGTTTTTAGCCAGGAGTCAGACTCCTCACTGGTTACTCAGGAAAAAATACAAGCCAAAATTTCCTTCCAACAGAACAATCCTAGTTAAAAGCTCAAGAAAATTGCTGGAACACTGCTGTTACCTTATAGAACAATCTGATCTTTGCCTAAGGAAAAACATGACCTTAAATCCATTGTCACTGACCTATATAGATATCTGACATTTTTCATCTGCAGAGGCAGCTCAAAATATAAATCCAGTAAGATAGCATGTGGGAAATCTTATCCTGGATGAACACCTCAATATATCCTTTCATATTTAATTTTTGAGTATAATCAAATAATTCTAAATGTTTTATAAGGAATCTGACAGAGGATTTATAATTAATATTAGAATTCCTTTTATATCCACTGTGCCCTTAATAATTCCAACCAAAATGACTCATTTTCCCTCAAAACAGGTTTCAAAAGAATGCTCTTACTATGAAAATCTTCTCAATTCTTTTACTTTTTCATGATAATAAAGAAGTTATTTAAATCATGTATTATCTACAATGAGATACTAGGACTCAGAGTGCTCTAATTTAGCTATAATACCTATTTCCTCATTCTTACTAGCTGACATTCAAATGGAATCACTTCAAGGTAACAAATAATAGAGATATAATATATTAAACAGAATAAAGGTAAATTCCAAGGAGGATAATAACAATAATTTATAATTGAGTGCTATAGGAGAGGGAAAGTAAAAGTAAGAAAATGAAAAACACTAATTTTATCATTTTCATAGTGGTAGATTAATACTGCTAAAGAAATAAGGGAATTATATAAATATAGAGTTATAAAGATAAACACTAAAACAACAATATAAACTTTCCTACTTATGACAAGAAAAACATAGAAAAAAGGAAAAGAAAATATACAATATAGTCATTTTCCAAAAGCTATACAAACCACAAAATAATACAACTAAAAATAAACATATCTGTCATATCAATAAATACAGATAAGCTAAAGTCACCTATTAAAATGTTTTTTAAAACTTACAAATTTGATTACAAAGCAAAAAACTCTGTTGTTTTAAAGAGCCATGGCTACAACAATGTGATTCAGAAAGGTTGAAAATAGGCCAGGTGCGGTGGCTCACACCTGTAATCCTGGCACTCTGGGAGGCCGAGGCAGGAGGATTGCTGTAGCTCAGGAGTTCAAGACCAGCCTGAGCAAGAACAAGACTCCATCTCTACTAAAAATAGAAAAATTAGCTGGTCGTGGTTGCAGGTGCCTATAGTCCCAGCTACTCGGGAGGCTGTGGCAGGAGGATGGCTTGAGGCCAGGAGTTTGAGATTGCAGTGAGCTATGATGCACTGTACCTGGGACGACAGAGGGAGACTGTCTCAAAAAAGAAAAGAAAAGAAAATGGTAAGGAAAGGTATACTAGGCAAATGCAAACCAAGAAAAAAAAGCATTAAATGAAATAAAGAATGGCACTTTAATGCAGGGCACAAAACAGTATAGAGTGATCAAGAAGGCGTATTGATATTCAGCACAGGGGGCTTGTTGGATGAGGTGTCTATTGAAAGTTTATCAGTTTTTTAAAGACCTATGCACCAAATAACATAGCATCAACATTTTTAAGAGAAATGTGATTATATACACACATGAAATCTCAGGCAGGAGCAGTGGCTCATGCTTACAATCCCAGTGCTTTGGGAGGCTGAGGCAGGAGGATCACTTGAGGCCAAGAGTCCCAGACCAGGCTGGGCAACTTAGGAGATCCCGTCTCTACCAAAAAAAAAAAAAATTAGCTGAGTGTATGGGCACAGGCCTGTAGTTCCAGTTACTCTGGAGGTCAACACAGGAGGATTGCTTGAGCCTAGGAGTTTGAGCTATGATCAGGCCACTGCGCTCCAGCCTGGGTGACAGAAAATTGCATAGGAAAGCTAATTTAGTATATGGCGTGACTCAAATGTCAATAGATTTTACACAATCAGAATGAAGTAAACTTAATATTGACCTAACCAAATTTAAACTACTGAGAGGATGGGGTAGATGTGTGGGAGAGCTGTGTTTGGGGGTGTGAGGGCAGAAGACCAAAAGAGAAACTAATTCTCATATACTGTAATGCAAATTCATCAGGTAATACATAACATTGAAACAACAAGAATAGATAGATGGATAGAGATATAGATATTTCATAGACACAGATTTAAGTAGCAAATAAAGAAGCTAAAAAAAAATTTTTTTTGAGACAGTCTCACTATGTTGACCAGGCTAGGTATTTCAGATCGTGCAGATAAAGTCAAATCCTAAAATCCACTTGAGGCATGTGATTTCTAATTCTCAGGAGCAATTTCTTTTTTATTTCTACTCAGAGCTCATATGAGTCAACAAGTTTTATTGTCATCTCCTTTTACTAGTGGGTGAATTCTTTCTAGCCCACCTTTTCACTGAGTGGATAGCCTTTGACAGGTCTTAACTTTGGGCCAGGGCGGCAGTTCTATTAATAACACTTCTTCTGTGGGCCTCAGACCTTATCTCCTGTTCCCTTGAAATATAAGGCCCAAGATCAGTAAGGAAAACAAAGGCTTTTATACCTGTTTAACACTGTGGTTGCCTGTTTCCTGTCCACTCCCCTTTCAGTACCCAGGTATTTCCCTTAACTTCTTGTGAATTCAACTATGCATTTTTTAAAAGTTTGCATTTTATCTAGTATGTACATTGTTAGGTGCTAGCAGGGGTATTAGGATATCTACTTTAATTTTAGGAGCTTTTTACATATTAACAGTTTTTTATATTAAGACTATTAATGTTATGCTACTCACTTAATGTTTCACATATTTCTTCATTTTGTTTTTTGTTGTCAACTTTATTCATATTCTCTTTTGTTTTACAGAAAATTTGAATTTTTATGTAGTCAAATCTACATGTTTCCCTTGTGGTCTCCTACTTTTATTGTCATGTTTACAAAGGACTTCTCGGCCGGGCGCGGTGGCTCACGCCTGTAATCCTAGCACTCTGGGAGGCCGAGGTGGGCGGATCGTTTGAGCTCAGGAGTTCGAGACCAGCCTGAGCAAGATCGAGACCCCATCTCTACTAAAAATAGAAAGAAATTATATAGACAGCTAAATATATATATAGAAAAAATTAGCCGGGCATGGTGGCACATGCCTGTAGTCCCAGCTACTCGGGAGGCTGAGACAGGAGGATTGCTTGAGCCCAGGAGTTTGAGGTTGCTGTGAGCTAGGCTGACGCCACGGCACTCACTCTAGCCCGGGCAACAGAGCGAGACTCTGTCTCAAAAAAAAAAAAAAAGGACTTCTCTACCACAAAATAATATCCCATATTTTTCCTATTATTTTTCTGGGGTATTTTTTAATAAACATTTTATTTTTGAATAATTTTATATTTACAAAATAATACAAAGATATTATAGAGAATCCCTGTATATCTATTTTAAATTTCTGACTTATATTTTTCATCCCTCTGAAATGTATTATATATGCATCTATTTATTTAAAATTGTTTGTTTAATATCAGTTATATTCTAAGTACTGTTGTAGGTCCTACAGACCTGGCAATGAAGAGACAGATCAGGTGCCTCCTTTAATAGAGCCTATATTCTAGTGGGAAAGAAAGACAATAACTGGTCAACATACATAGAAAAATTTCATTCTGTTGTAGCTCTTATCCCTTCGTATTCCGAAGCTACTTATCTCACTTGTTTATAAGATTATTAGAGAACAAGAATTCTTTTTTAGGTACCCAGTACATCATAAGCACCTAATAATAAATGTTTTTTATCAAATGAATGAGTAAATATATCTATGTCATTTACATTGAAACTATATTTTTTCACTTCCTTTGTCAGTTGTAGAACAGGGCCATTAAGTCAATAGAAACCCCTCTGCTTAATCAGCAATGTCCCAAATGCTTCTAGGGTTTCATGGTGACAAAAATAACAACTACAGCTAACACTGAGTATATACTATGTGCCACGAATTAACTCATTTAATACTTAAGTATTTTTATTGTCTCCAATTTCTAGTTGAAGAAATTTAGGCTTATATTCCTACAGCTAACCAGAGGAAGAGCCAGGTTTTGAACTCAAGTCTGTCTGGCTCTAAAACCTTGAGCTAGGACCTAGTTCTTCTTCAATTAAAATACTCCTTCAGGCCAGGTATGGTGGCTCACACCTGTCATCTCAGCAGTTTGGGAGGCTGTGGTGGGAAGATCCTTTGAGGCCAGGAGTTCGAGAACTGCTTGGGCAGCATAGTGAGACCCCATCTCTACAAAAAATTTTTAAAATGATCTGGGCGTGGTGGTGTGTGCCTATAGTCCCATCTACTCAGGAGGCTGAGGCAGAAGGATCACTAGAGCCCAGGAGACTGGAGTTGCAGTGAGCTGTGATCATACCACTGCACGCTGGCCTGGGCAGCAGAACAAGACTCTGTCTCAAAAAAAAAATTCTTTTTCAGTGAAAATGCCTACTACTGCTTAACAAGCATCTTCTACTCTTATCAGGCACATTTCCTCACTCTGGTGAGGAATATCTAGCACATAATATCTATTAATATTTTCAACCTCCATACCTTTGTTTGTTTTGGACTCTGTGCCCTTTACCAACCCCACTCCAGACAGAAAAATACTATATTCTTTCCACCAATCTTACCCTTTGAAGTCTCAGCCCAGTCCCACCTCCTTTCTAACAATGCTGATCTTTTTTTTTTGTTTCTAACCTGCTAAAGCATTTATAGTTTATGCTAGTCTCTTCAAACTGGGGTACACATACCACTAGGGCTACAAGGAGATTTTTCCAGAAAACACAGGAATAAATAATTTTAAAGGATTGATTTCTAGATCCTTGGTTTCCATAGACAGTCTTTTCCAAAACTGCTCTAATTATGCCTGTGATGAGGTTGTCAGGCTGGTTCTTTGTTCCCACCATCCCTTTCACAGTTACCCTTCTTCCACTTCACAAAGAAAACACAAAATATAAAGGAAGAGGTGAGAGGTGCTTATCTTTGGTTTAACATTTTCCAAGGGCACTAAACAAAGCCACAATTCAAAATATTGGTATTAGGGTAAGAAAGTAAATGACTTAGGACTGCATAAAAAATCTTTTTGCAACCACATGGTTTCCCATTCTTTGTTTTTAACAAAATTGAAGGAAGACCAAATTAAGTAGCCGCTGATGGATCATTAAAAACCATTTTTATTGGCAGCTCTCTGTATGATTTTTGGCATATAACTCAGAAGGAATTTGACAATCTGATTGTCATTCCATCTTATATTTATGAGAACAAGTTTTCTCAGTACTATAGCAATAGAAAATAGGAATAGAGACTTGTGCTGCCCGGAAGTCCGTCCTGCCACAGCCGCGGTCTGCGAGGCGGTGGGATGCCGCTGGCAGGACCTGCCGCTGCTGCTTGTGCTGGCGGCCCGGTTGGTGGCAGCATTCGAGCCCCTCAGCTTGGGCATCGGGGCGGCAGCCCTCACCTGCTGCTACGTGTCCTACATAGACGTCTGCCGCTTCACTGAGCGCTGCTGCCTCGAGGAGCAGCAGGCTCAACGCCTCGGGTACAGCCGGGGCGCGCGCGCTGCGGGTCGGCCCAACAGAGGACGGGGGTTCGAGGCCAGGCCCTGGGCCAGGCACATAGAGACGACCCCGCGGGCCTGTCAGGTGCAGGGTACCCAGACACAATCGTCCTCATTTGGGTGAGAGGGAAGACTGATGGGGCAGCCTAGGAATCGTTCGTGGGAACTCGGTCTGGACTCCAGCCCTGGAAGCAAGGCCTTCAGAAACAGTCTCCGGATCGTCAGGCTCTGACCAAGTACCATTGTAGATGAACTTTTAAAATCCCTTTCACACTTGAAAACAGTTGTGCGAGGGAGGCCTGGGGACCGTTTCCGACCCATGGCACCCACACCTACAAACCTGCTGTGACAACTAAATGATTAAACGAGTTCAAGGGCGCTGCTGCCGTCTGAAGAATAATAGGTTTTCACCTGCTGAAAACATTCTTCTACTCTTTTTTTTTTTTTCCTTCACACAGAGAGTGTTCACTGACTTGAAGTATTTTCAGTTAAAATTGGTGGCTCTTGCAGATACAGGCACTGTGTGATGGGAGAATGTGGCCCTGCACACTGAGCACCCTTGACCTGGAGTGAACTGTCTGCATATGAGCTGGGGGCTCCATCCAAGGCCTGCGCAGCAGACCAGGACAGACAGGTCCTTTCCGTCCATTGCTCTGACAGCTGATTACAGCCTGATCGTGGAATTCCTTCACCCATCCCTCACTAGGTGTCAGCCCCAGCCTTCCTTGTACCCCATCTTCTCCTGAACTTCACTCACTACTAGATTTCCTCCAACCACATCCTCATAGAGTCAGATCAAAATGAGACAATCGGCTTTGAAGATGAGTCCTTGGTTCCCATGGTAAAATGTTTATAACACTTTACACGTGGGTCATTCTCTTACTTTACTCCACAAAACCATTTGAAATCCATAGGACATGCTCATTCTCCAGGTTGACACATGCCCAAACTGAGCAGTCAGCTTGCAGATTCTGCATTGCCAAAAAAATGGGAGTATTGTACACTAGAAATGCTAGAGTTTTTGGCTGGGAGAGGTGGCTCACACCTGTGATCTTAGCACCCTGGGAGGCTGAGGCAGGAAGATCGCTTGAGGTCAGGAGTTTGAAACCAGCCTAAGCAAGAGTGAGACCCTGTCTCTACTAAAAATAGAAAAAATTAGCTGGGCATGGTGGTGAGCACCTATAGTCCAAGCTACTCAGGAGGCTGAGGCAGGAGGATCGCTTGAGCCCAAGAGTTTGAGGTTGCTGTGAGCTAGGCTGATACCACAGCACTCTAGCCTGGGTAACAGAGTGAGACTCTGTCTCAAAAAAAAAGAAAAAAGAAATTCTAGAGTTTACAAGGATATATATTTTTTATAATGTTTTCACTTCTGAATCTTAGATAATAGAAGTATATAGGACATTGCTTATTTTAAAACATGGAAAGGACACAAAATAGAATAATTACTTATTCCTTTCTCAGATATTCCTGAAACAAATGGTATGAATTTTTATGTTAAATGTGTGGTAATATATGGTCACAATTGTAGGTTGAACAATGAGGTCAGTCAGAAGTTGTAGCTGGTCCTGGGTGTCATCTGATAATGATACCTTATGTGGCAGCACCAGGCTGGACTGCTCCGATCACTGGGAAGTAATATTTAGATTCCAGCCAGTGTGGATCATTCTGTGTCTGTTCTATAGTTGCAATACAACTGCAGACACAAAATTAGAACATTGTGCAGCATTTTTACATATAAACTGTGGTAGAATGAATTTATGACATGGAAATGCCTTGTAGGGTATCACACTTAATCTTTAAAAAATGCCAAGGTGACCCTTAAAATTTTTTAATACATATTCTCAAATTGGAACTATTTAAATTACATTTCTTTACAACCTTTTGGATATCCTATCAAGAGGAGACAAGATTTTTCTCTTTTTATAATGATGCAATAAACTCAACGCATGTTGAACACCAAGAAAGAAAAAAAAAGAATAGAATTGATGCTGAATGTTGTGTCATTTGAGCAATAATTAATTAATTTATATACATAAACCTGAGCTAATTGAAAGAAGAACCCAGTCTGTCTATGCCATTAAGAGGTGCATTTCCAGTTAAAGTTTATGCTTTACGCCAACACTTATTTTCAAAATTAGTAATATATATGTTGTTTTAATCAATTGTGTATTAACAATAATTCTAATAATAACTCAATCTAGAGTACCACGTAGAGCCTATGATCATAAGAAATTTATTAATAGAAATCTTGCAATATGTAGATAATTTTAATGCAGAGAAGTATGATAGGATGATCAATAAAAGATTTCCAAACATAAAATTATTTTACATTATGATAAAACTCTCTGTGGGGAAAGTGAATTGGAAATATGAGTTAGTTCAAGGGGAAAAAAGAACAATCTAAATCTCCACCTGTTGAAAAAAAACTTGTTCATGTACTTTTTTTTTTTTTTTTTTTTGAGACAGAATATCACTCTTTTGCCCTGGCTAGAGTACTGTGGTGTCAGCCTAGCTCACAGCAACCTCAAACTCCTGGGCTCAAGCAATCCTTCTGCCTCAGCCTCCTGAGTAGCTGGGACTACAGGCATGCACCACCATGCCCGGCTAATTTTTTCTATATATTTTTAGTTGTCCAGATAATTTCTTTCTATTTTTTAGTAGAGATGGGGTCTCACTCTTGCTCAGGCTGGTCTTGAACTCCTAACCTTCAGCGATCCTCCTGCCTCAGCCTCCCAGAGTGCTAGGATTACAGGCGTGAGCCACCACGCCTGGCCTGTTCATGTACTTTTTAAATTGAATAATGGTAAGTATGAAATCACCATGTATTTAGATTCCACTGGATTATGTTTTGAAGAGTGATGTTATAGTTTTATTTTTAAATCTTGATATTTAAAATGTGCTGCAAGTTACATCCTTAGCAACTATTTGCACTTGGAATTATAAAATCTAGATGTTGACTTTAAAATGTATAAAGAGGTACATTGTTTTTTTAGATTCTTTTAGAGAATACATGAGAAGAAATACTTGAAGCCTACTAGGCTACACCTATAGTATGATTTGTTCTCATTTCTCTCTTGAGTAGTTTTCTTATTTTCCTACCTAGATTGCAATTTCCCTTTGAGTAAGAATAATGTCCAATTTTTTGTGTTTTTCCCCAGAGACTTGGGGAGAAGAGCATGTAAGCAAAATAAGCAGCTGTGGAGCTAAGCAAGGCAGGAGTTGACTTAAGCAGTCTTTGTACCCTGGCAGTATCGTAGCTCGTGCTCATAGATTTTACGGACATTGCTGATATTGCTCAATTCTGCTCTTTGGTCAGGAAGGTGTCCCCATCCCAAGATATAGTTCCTTCCCTCCCCCTACCTGCTAGTGATGCATGGAATTCCTTCAAATAATGTCACAAATCTTCAGTCCCCATTTATCAAAATGCATATATCCTTAGGAGAGGTAGCATTGACCTGGAATCAAATTAAATTAGATCACGTCCTAAGAGCAAATTTTTATAAAGGAGGATGAGGAGAACCAAGAGGTAGCTCTTCTTTTTTTTTTTTTTTTTTTTTTTAGACAGAGTCTCACTCTGTTGCCTGGGCTAGAGTGCCACGGCGTCAGCCTAGCTCACAGCAACCTCAAACTCCTGGGCTCAAGCAATCCTTCTGCCTCAGCCTCCCGAGTAGCTGGGACTACAGGCATGCACCACCATGCCCGGCTAATTTTTTTAAATATATTTTTAGTTGTCCAGATAATTTCTTTCTATTTTTTTAGTAGAGATGGGGTCTCACTCTTGCTCAGGCTGGTCTCCAACTCCTGAGCTCAAACGATCCTCCCTCCTCGGCCTCCCAGAGTACTAGGATTACAGGCGTGAGCCACCGCGCCCAGCCAAGTAGCTCTTCTTTATTAAAGTTATCCTAAGGAGTGGATTAGGTCGGACCTTATTCATTCTAAAATGATCAACCATATCAATATTTCTGGGAAAACACCATTCTTTAATGGAAAAGCTCTTGGTGCCCAAACTGACTGAGAAATGAAGATAACGTCTAAGATTAACTCTACTTGGCATCCAGTTTACAGTTCACCCCAAAGTAAAACTACGTAGTCACAAACGGGCCTTCCTTTGTGTGAGTGAATGGGCTAAAACACTTCCTTTCCTGTTTCTGGTAACTCCACATAATCATAATTTTTCTTCCTCTGCTGCAAGGAATATTTTTAGTGTAGTGCCTAGAACACAATAGGCACTCAATAGTTATTGATCAAATAAACAAATTTTCAGGAAGGGAAGAGACTCCTGAGGAGTTATTGATAATGAATTTAGACTGCCAATTAATCTGAAACCTAGATCCCTAAAAATTTGTATTTCTGATTCATTTTTCTCTGCAGCAAGTAAAAGGCAACTTTGCTAGGTTGCAGGCCTGCATCTCAGAACTCCGCATGTTACAGAGAGAAGGTTGTTTCAGACCACAAGGCACTTCTTTGCAGTTGGCAGTAGTGGATGGGCTCCAGCAGTTCAAACAATATAGCAGACATATGGCCACAGGTGCAGCTCTGACCTACACTTCCCTGGAGGTAAGAGATGCTAGCCTTTAGGACTCCAAGCCATCTTCTCATTTCAGGCAGTCTAGGTGCTTCATTGTTTATCATCCTCACATTGTTCTCTGTTTCATACACATTGAATGTAATTTTTAAGGCTAGATTTTCAGCTCCCTGCAGGCAGAGGACATGTTTCTTTTCTTCCTATAACCTGTACAATTCTTAATATAGACATAGGCATAAAGAGGAGCTCTAAAAATATGGACTGAAGTAAATTATAAGGAAAAACTGAAATCAAAATAAAATCTGAATATGCCATCTGCCTCTAGATTTTTGGAACTTGTAAAGCACACGTTGAACTGCCTAGATTGGTATTATACTTACCTAGGTATGCTTAGGAATTTATAATTGTTCTTAATCAAATCTTGGCACAAAATTGAGTAAATCTTCTTAGGATTAACAAAGGTAAAAATTGCTACTATTCTGGTGCCAGACTGAGACAATCTTAAAAATATAAATAAGTCAAGGCTGGATACTACACTAGGTATATGAGTGAGTGTGAGTTAAAACAGTTTCAGTTCTTATAACCTCAAGGATCAAACAGATGAGTTAAAAAATAATTATGTGGGATTTCTGGTTTCCAGCTCTGCATATATGGAGTTTGAAAGTCACCATTCCATTCAAAAGCTGAACAAACTAAAAAATGAACATCTCTTTTTAGATCCCTGGGGCAAACTGCTGCCTCCATACTTGGAGAGACATCAGACAGATACAGAGAATCACAACAGATACTGGAGCAGAAACCTCCAAGGGACCCAGTACTGGAGTAGGAAAACTTGAACTGTAATTGACAAATTGCTGGAGGCTAGGAGTGGACAAGTCTGAGAGTTAAAAACTCCAGGGAGACATAGTCATAGGAGGGCCCCCACCGCTTTTGTGAGTTTTACCATCAGGAACTCAAGTGGGCCCTCACAGTAAATATCAGGGAAAACTTCCCTCATGCCTCTGACAGGGAGGGAAAAGGGAACCATTTGAAATGTACCAGAGTGTTCTGTTCTTAACAAGTTCTGCCCTCATGAGAAACTAGTTAAACAGAGCCTAACCTGCTGGGGTTTTATCAGAACCTAACTGACCTGGAGGAAGGGAAATGCCAAACTCCAGCTAGTTGTACCCTTCCATGTAGCAGAAGAGAAATACTCAACTCCAGCCCACACTAGCTATCCTGTCCCACTTAAAGTGGTGGAGTGGGGGACTGAGAAACACTTGTGAAGTTCACAGTCCAGAGGCATAGATTAGCTAAAATACCAAGATCTTATCATAGAACTATAAAATGCGTCCCCTCTCCCCATTCCTTACCGCCACATTACTAAAGGCCTACTTAACAGCATTTCCTTTTAGCCCAGTACATCATATCCAACTATCAAGAAGAAATTATAAGGCATACTAAAAGGCAAAAAAAAACCACAGTTTAAAGAGACAGAGCAAGCATCATAACTAAACGTGGCAGGGATATTGGAATTACCAGACAACAGACTTTAAAACAACCATGCTTGATACACTGAGGGCTCTAATGGATAAAGTAGACAGCATGCAAGAACAGATAGGCAATGTAAGCAGGTGAAAATGCTAAGAAAGAACTAAAAAGAAATGTTAGAGATCAAAAACACTGTAAAAGATATGATGAATGTCTTTGATGGGCTTATTAGTAGACTTTCTTTATCATGGCTAAAGAAAGAATCTCTGAGCTTAAGGATATATCAGTAGAAACCTCCAAAACTGAAAAGCTTAAGCCAAAATACAAAACCAGAACATTATATCCAAGAATGGTGGGACAACGGCAAAAGGTATGGCTTAATGGCAATACCAGAAGGAAAAGGAGTTATGTGGGGGGGAGGGATGAATAGACAGAGCACAGAGGATTTTTAGGGCAGTGAAAATGTTCTATGTGATATTATACTGATGGATACATGTTATCATACATCTGTTCCAACCCATAGAGTGTACAATCAAAAGGAAACCCTAATGTAATCTATGGATTTTGGGTGATTATGATGTGTCAATAGAGGTTCATCAATTGCAACAAATATACCACTTTGGTGGAAAATGTTGATAATGGAGGAGGCTATGTATATGTGAGGGCAAGGGGTATATGGGATATTGCTATACCTTCCTTTTAGCTTTGTTGTGAACTTAAAACTGCTTTAAAAATGAAATCTTTTAAAATAATAATTGTGCTTTCCTCTGCATCCCTCTTCATCAATCAAAAACATCTAAGTGCGAAAAAAATTGCATATATTTAACAATTACCATCCAGAGTTTCAAAGTCTAAGAGAAAACTGCTAATAAAAACATAGTGTGGGCCAGGCGTGGTGGCTCATACCTGTAATCTTAGCACTCTGGGAGGCCGAGGCAGGAGGATTTCTCGCGGTCAGGAGTTCGAGACCAGCCTAAGCAAGAGCAAGACCCCGTCTCTACTAAAGATAGAAAGAAATGATCTGGAAAGCTAAAAATATATATAGAAAAAAATAAGCTGGGCATGGTGGCACATCCCTGTAGTCCCAGCTACTCGGGAGGCTGAGGCAGAAGGATTGCTTAAGCCCAGGAGTTTGAGGTTGCTGTGAGCTAGGCTGACACCACAGCATTCTAGCCCGGGCAACAGAGCGTGACTCTGTCTCAAAAACAAAAACAAACAAACAAACAAACAAACATAGTGTGTTCATTCTGATGGAATAAAACATTCAAATTATATACAAATACCTCAATATCCCTTCAGGTCAGATATATTGGTCAAGAGTAAGTATATTTTAGAGTCAAAAGAGCAAAAGAAATAGCTCAACTGGATCCAGCTTGAACGAGAAGAGAAATCAGAGTTAAATCCTCTTTGCATTAATCACAATAGCCACCACCACAGACTTCTGCTGTGTTTATCCTCCAGATATAAACTGTTATGTTCCTCACTCTGTACATCAGGGAGAATAAACACGTTGATTCTTGGATTTACTTTCAGATTACTGTTCTGACTTCCCAGCCTGGAAAAGAGGTGGTCAAACAACTGGAGGAAGGGTTGAAAGATACAGACCTAGTCCGAGTCAGGAGGCTTCAGGTTGTTGAAGTCACAAATGGAATCCTAGAGCATATGGACTCAGCGTCTCCTGTTGAAGATCCCAGCAACGATGGTAAGAATTTTTTTAACAAGGTAAAAAGAGTGGTAAGAATTTTAATGAGTAGTCTTTTATAGGTCAGGAAGATTATTTTCTACAGTCTCTTTATATTCTTAAATGATGAAGCCAGCAGATTTCACTGCAGTTCAGACATATGTTTCTAGGTGTTGGAATTGAGTTTTTTAAACAATTATTTTATTTCAGAAATAATGGTAAAAACTGAAATATTATGGACATAAAAAGTGAAAATTCCTTCTTTTGCTAATCACTTTGAAGAAATTGGGGTATCCTTCCTAACATTCCTTTACATATACATACATACACATACACACACATACACACTTAATATTTTAATGGGATCATGATATACCTAATATTCTGAAAACTTTTTTGTTAATGTGTGTTAAATGTCTATGTCATTTTTAATGGCTACATGGTTTTTTATTGTGTGGTCGTACCATAGTTTATTTCTTTAATCACTTATTAATGAACAATTTGGTTTCTTACATTTTGCTATATAACTAATGCTATATGAACAGACTTATATGCATGGGCTGGCTTCATGAGCTAATGACCAGTGTAGTCACACGGAGTCCTAAGTGCAGAAAGGCCTCATGCTTGGGATTTAATGCTCTTTGGTTATTGTCTTAAAATTCTTAATTTATCTTTGAATTTGTGTTTTGTAAGTGAAGTTTGAAGGAATAGTGGAGCATGCGCCAGGAGCTGAGAACCTAGGCTTACACATGCCCTGCCTTCTGCCTCCTTCCCACCTCCCCAGAATGGGAGCTCACTCATTTGCCAGCTCACCAGCCACCCAGTGACCACTGCTGCCCTCTGCTGGCCTCTGCACCAGCCACCCAGTGACCACTGCTGGGCAGGAGCCTGGACACCTGGGTCAAGGTCAGCATACATGCCTTTTGTGCTGAGTTGCAGGAGGAGGGCCCCAGGCACCTGTGAGGGTTCTCATTAGCTTGGCAATTATCCTGGTGCCTACGAGAATGTGACATTAATAGCAAATAAAAGAAAAACACCACAACATGATGAAAATGATGAATAAGTTCTAGAGATCTGGTGTACAACGTTATGCCTAAAGTTAACAATACTGTACTATACACTTAAAAATGTGTTAAGAGGGTAGATCTCATGTTGTATTCTTACCACAATTTAAAAAAACACAAAACACACACACACACACACACACACACACACACACCATGATAGCTCAAGAAAGAGACCATGTAACACTTGAAGGTGCTGACTCGGGAAGGGGGGGGTGGGGGGGGAGGGACATATACCTACATCATGGGTGCAACGCGCACTACCTGGGGAACGGACACGCCTGGAGCTCTGACTTGGGGGGAAAGGCGGTACATGGGCAACGTATGTAACCTGTAATTCTGTATCCCCCATAACAATAAGATGAAATAAAAAAAAAAAAAAAGAATGAAGACAAAAAAGAAAAAAAAAGAAAGAGACCATGGAAAAAAGGAAAAAGTTTTATATTTTAGCACTTTTAATGGCATTTTTTTCCCTGCTTTTTGAACAGGGGCTCTGCATTTTCATTTTGCTCTGGACCCACAAGTCATATAGCCTTCCCTGTTTATGTGTATAATCATGTGTTTGCGCAAGTATTTTCGGTAGAATAAATTCCTAGAAGTAAAGTTAATAGGAGATAAAACAATATATACACACTTCAGTAGGCATTACCAAAAAGCTCTCCAAAAAGATCATACCATTTACACTTCCACCAATAGTAAATGAGACTTTCCTACTAGGAATTATCCTTGTTTGGTTGGTTTTTTTTTTTTTTTTAATCTTTGCTAATGCAATGGGAAAAAATTGTTTTTGAAATTAGACTTTTATTCTTGAATTACCTCCTAGGATTATTTTGGAGAGAAAGTATGGAGTGGTCCTACATGGTGGTCTTTCCCCTTGTTCCATTTACCCTATTGACATGTTTTTTTTTCTTTTTATAATTCTTTTATAAATTTTATTTTAACTCTACATAGTTAAATGACATTTTTCTTGATATTTACATTCTGAAAAATATTCGTGTTTACCATAAACAAATTAAAATGCAATCACTCATAATCCTATACTTCCTAGAAGAAGAAATATTCAAACTTTGTCTTAGAGGACAAGCAGGAATTAGCCAAGCACAGGAAGAGGAAATGGATACTCAAAGAGGAGACCCAGGCCAGGCTCGGTGGCTCATGCCTGTAATCCCAGCACTTTGGGAGGCTGAGGCAGGAGGATCACTGGAGGTCAGGATTCAAGACCAGCCTGGGCAGCAAAGACCTTGTCTCTGCAAAAACATTTTTTTAAAAAATTAGCTGGTTATGATGGCATGTGCCTGTAGTCCTGGCTTCTCAGGAGACTGAGGCAGGAAGATGGCTTGAGCCCAGGAGTTGGAGGTTGCAGTGAGCTATGATTGTGCCACTGCATTCCAGCATGGGCAACAGAGTGAAGCCCTGTCTCAAAAAAAAAAAAAAAAAAGAGATCCAGAGACATGAAAAAGCAAGATATGATCAACCTTCAGAGAAGTGCCCATAGTTCCCTATACCATAGCCTCTCTCGGGCAGAGGTGGGAGCCAGGCTGTAAAGGTAGACAAGGGTTAGATGAGAAGGGCCATCTATGCCATGCTAACACTTTTGGATTTCATTGTAAGGCAATCGAAATTTATGAAAATATTTTAGTCAGGAAGTCAAGTAGAGATTCCCAAATTATAGCGTTTAAAAGTCTTGAAGATCTTTCCGTATAAATACATAGAGATAATTCATTAAAGAAAGAGTTTCTCGTCTACGGCCATACCATCCTGAATGCACCTGATCTCGGAAGCTAAGCAGGGTTGGGCCTGGTTAGTACTTGGATGGGAGAAAGAGTTTCTCAGCCAGTTTTAATTCATCCAACACTCAAGTTATGGTTCACTGTCCTGCAGTCCTTTCTGGCTTTATTGGCCTCTTCCGAGGTTATGCACACGTGGAGGGGCCCGCTGTCTGATACCATTGATCTCTTCCTGGTCCCACGTGGATAACTTCACTCTTCCTCCCCCTCCTACCCCCGTTGCCCTTTAATTAGGTAGGAGGGTTGGTAACTAAGGGTATGGTTCCTGTCAGATTCTAACACTTGTGGATAAAACTACAGACATTGTTACCAGCCTTAGCCATGTGATTCGTGGGCTCTCACTTACTGGGCACACTCAGCTTTCCTCAAGCCAGTCTCCTCACTGACTGTCCTTTCTCTCCATCCCTCCATTCATAGTAGTCTTTTCCTCTGAATTTCCTTTCCTTTCCCCTCAATTTCTTCCTCCGTGCTCTTCCAGCCAAGGAATCCTCCCCATTCCTTAAATCCTAATTTATGTTAATTACTACTGTATTGATTTTCCTCTCTTTAGAACAACTACATCACTTGTGTTCTGCACCACACAATTTAGCACTTAATTATATACCATGTAGAATTGTTCATTGCTTTATTGTGTGATAATTTTGTTTCCTCTCCTAAATTGTAAACTAGTTGATATCTTTTCCCTTGCCTTAAGCTTTAAGCACCTTGAGATTAGAAACTCATTTTATTCATTTCTGTATCGGTGTATATCCTAGATTATCAGTGGGCTGTTCTTGGTCTGCCTGGAATTCCCTATATCCCCTCTGTCTGGTAACACCTCCACCTTCCTGGTCACAGAATAGGCCCAGGCTGAGACAATCATAGCTCTCCAGGCCAATAGTCAGAGCCCTTCCCATTGGGTTTTCAAAATGAACCTGTGATAGAGAAGCTCTTTTTCTTTCTCTTTGGCTGAGGACAGATCAGGCATGGACTGTGTTCTTTTCTACCTTCAGTGACTATTCCTAGAAAGAACTTGTTGCGTCTCTAATGGCACAGATCTTAGAGTGCTCTGAGGCTACCTGATAAAAGAGCTTTTAAATGCAAGAAAGCAGCTTTATATGATACCTTGTGTCAGTGCTGCTGACTCTTCCAGTGACTTCCTGTTTGCTTCTAAATAATGCATCATCCCATAAATTGCTTGTAATTCCTCTTTGTGGGTTAAGTGTATATGGCTCGTTGCTTGAAATTATTCTAGTTTGCCTGTATTTTCTGCATAATTAATTCCTTTTTTCACTTAGTGTTTTGCTTCATCTTGGTGTTGTTATCAAGACATTAGCAATAGTAACGAACAGGACTCCTGCCCTCAAGGAACTTAAAAATCTTAAAGTCCTCAGGACACAACCACAATATTGCAAAGTAGTGTATGCTACTCCACGTGGGTGGTTATCAGCCTAGAGATCAACAGGCCAGGAGGAAGCCTGAGTTCTTTGGTCCGGTGAGTAGCATCATGAAAATGGTGCTTTGGGCAGATGAAGCGGAAGAGAGTCTAAAGGTGAAGAGAAGAAGGAGGCACCATTGCCAACCAACAAGTACAGCACAACATTTATTAATCAATAAAATGTTTTACTGTGTGCTAGACGTGAGGAGTACACAAGAGTGTAAGATATGTGCTTCCGAGGAGCTTAACAATTTAGTTGAAGAGACAAACACTATACACGAGTAGCAGAACCCCACAGAATCTGCTGCTAAGATACCTGGCACTGATAAGTATAACAGCTGTATGTAGGAAGAGAGCAGCAGCTCCTAGCATACAGTTAGGAGAGTGGCAAAGCAACTGAGGCATTAAAGCTAGTGCCACTCCCAGGATACCTGAGGCAGGAAGACAAGACAGAGAGGATGGTACCTGGCCAAAACACTCTCAACAGGCCTAACAGTACCCTAGCTTGGACTTTTCTCCACTTAGCATTTTGATGCCCCTCTCTCCTACAGTTTTGTCTGCTGAGGCCCAGCCAGGCCCAGCTTTGTCCTGTGGCCTTGCCTTTCTTCCTAAGGCTCTCAAATTTGAACTCCTGTAAGCTATTCCAACTGCCTATAGCACAACATAGCAGGAAGGGGGTGGTTGTCTTGTCTTTAAATGTTCTCAGATAAACTACACAAAACGGTTTAAGTGATATGTCTGTATTATATTAAGGTTAAATCAAAAGGAAATGTTTCATATAAAATACTGGGGAAAATCACTTTAAATATTTATCCTAAGGATTAAATCTAACTTTGGAGGTGGAACAGTCACATGGCTTGTAAGCAATAAGACAAAAAAAAAAAAATTAGCAACAGCAGCTTCTCTCATTCTCAGAAAGATGAATGCATCAGAATTAGGTGACCTGAGTCTAAATCCCAATTCTATCACCTACTAGCTATGCAACTTTTGACAAGGTACTTAGCCTCACTAAGACTTAGTTATTAATTCATACCCTATGCAGTAGTTGTGGGAATTAATGTTTATTAATTGCCTAATAGACAGTAAATACTCAGTAAAAGTTAGCTATTCTTATTAATATTTTCGAAATTGTTTGGATTAATATATGTATGGTTTAGTATATCTCTGAGATTTGTTATGATGACCAAGTCCTAAGTGGACTGTCATTACCTGAAGCCCTTTTCTTTTTTTTTTTTTTTTTTTTGAGACAGAGTCTCACTCTGTTGCCTGGGCTAGAGTGCCATGGCATCAACCTAGCTCACAGCAACCTCAAACTCCTGGGCTCAGGTGATCCTCCTGCCTCAGCTTCCGAGTAGCTGGGACTACAGGCATGCGCCACCATGCCTGGCTAAATTTTTCTAAATATTTTTGGTTGTCCAGCTAATTTCTTTCTATTTTTTTAGTAGAGACGGGGTCTCACTCTTGCTCAGGCTGGTCTCGAACGCCTGAGCTCAAACGATCCACCCACCTCAGCCTCCCAGAGTGCTAGGATTACAGGCGTGAGCCACCGTGCCCAGCCAGAAGAAATTTTTTATGACAAAGGTTGGGGAGGAGGACAGATTTCCTAAATGAGACACAAAGTTTGCTAATTATAAAATAAACGATTGATAAATGTAACTACATTGAAATTAAAAATTTCTGTTCACTAAAAGATACTATGAAAAAAGTGATGACAGATCACAACTACATTTCCAACTCATATGATCAATAAAGAATTGTTATCAGAATATATATTACAAGGCATATTCACAAAGAAAACAAATAATCAGCAGCTACATTTAACAATGTGGATGCATCTTCTCAATATTGAGAAAAAAGCAGGTAACCAAAGGTATATACTATGCGATACTTCTTTATAAAGCTTAATCAAAACTAAAATAATAAAATGTTATTTAAAATAATAAAATTAGGCCAGGTGCAGTGGCTCACGCCTATAATCCTAGCACTCTGGGAGGCCGAGGAGGGAGGATCGTTTGAGCTCAGGAATTGGAGACCAGCCTGAGCAAGAGTGAGACCCTGTCTCTACTAAAAAAATAGAAAGAAATTAGCTGGACAACTAAAAATATATAGAAAAAAAATTAGCCAGGCATGGTGGCACATGCCTGTAGTCCCAGCTACTCGGGAAGCTGAGGCAGGAGGATTGCTTGAGCCCAGGAGTTTGAGGTTGCTGTGAGCTAGGCTGATACCATGGCACTCTACTCAGGGCAGTGGAGTGAGACTCTTTCTCAAAAAATAAGTAAAGTAATAAAGTAATGAAATTACTTTTAAAAGGAAAGGAATGACAAAAACAAAATTCAGTGTGGCAAAGTTTCCTCTGGAGAAGATCAGGAAAAAGCATACAGGGCTATTGATAATGTTCTAAGTTGAATAAAGCAGTCATGAGTGTTTATTTTGTTGTTATGCTTCACAGCATATATGTGTGTGTGGATATATATGTACATATATATATAACCTCACATGTATTCATTTGCATATCATAAAATTTTACAATAGCTTTTTAAAGAATGGCTAAGTAATAAATATGCCAAAACTAAAATGGCCACTGTGATCAATACACTTTGACATCCAGAGAGCCTCTGTCCAGGCTGCAGTCTGCACTCATTGGGTATGTGAGTCTTTCAGCCAGTTACAAATCAACCTAACGATGCTGTCAACTAGTCTACATTTCTCAGCCACACACAAGGATATCAGGTTCCCTTGCTAAGTGCTCACAAACCATCTGTTTAATATTTCCTCCTAGACTTTTCCAAGGATTGATGTCAAGCACTTTTAGAAAGGTATTTTATCCATATGTGTTCTCAGGAAACACCAAATGTTAACAACCCAAACATAGAAGATAAGGATTCATTACTTGCTAAAGGATTCCAGAAAGAAAGAGGGTGGGGGGAGCCTCTTCTACGCTTCAGTGCAATTGTCAGACTATAGATATTGATTTTTCCCCATTCAGTGTCTTCGAAAATAGACCAGAAAACACAACTGTTCATTGAGTTTGTCTTTGATAACTACATTAAAGTCATTTCCCTGTGGCATTAAGACTATATTAGAACCACAGTTGTATTTATTTCCTAAATATTTTAAACAAAGAGAGACATTTATTTATTTCATTAACAGAAGCCATGGTCTCAGAAAAATTGCAACCCCTCCCTTTTTAAAAATTGAATTAACTAATTTTTGAGTATAGCAGAAAATCTAAAGTTATTTGAAAATTGAAATTTAAAAATTTTTTCTTACAAACTTTATTGAGGAATCATTTGCATGCCATAAGTTGCATCCATTGAAAGTATACAATTCAATGAGTTTTGACAGTTGTGTAAGACCACAAATCATCACCACACGCGGTGGCTCATGCCTGTAATCCTAGCACTCTGGGAGGCCGAGGTGGGCGGATCGTTTGAGCTCAGGAGTTCGAGACCAGCCTGAGCAAGAGCGAGACCCCGTCTCTACTAAAAATAGAAAGAAATTATATGGACAGCTAAAAAAAATATATATAGAAAAAATTAGCCGGGCATGGTGGCACATGCCTGTAGTCCCAGCTACTCGGGAGGCTGAGGCAGGAGGATCGCTTGAGCTCAGGAGTTTGAGGTTGCTGTGAGCTAGGCTAACGCCACGGCACTCACTCTAGCCTGGGCAACAGAGTGAGACTCTGTCTCAAAAAAAAAAAAAAAAAAATCATCACCACAATCAAAATATATAACATTTCAGCGCAGTGGCTCACGCCTATAATCCTAGCACTCTGGGAGGCTGAGGTGGGAGGATCACTCGAGGTCAGGGGTTCGAGACCAGCCTGAGCAAGAGCGAGACCCCGTCTCTACTGAAAAAATAGAAAGAAATTATCAGGACAACTAAAAATATATAGAAAAAATTAGCTGGGCATGGTGGTGCATGCCTGTAGTGACAGCGAGTCGGGAGGCTGAGGCAGAAGGATTGCTTAAACCCAGGAGTTTGAGGTTGCTGTGAGCTAGGCTGATGCCATGGCACTCTAGCCCGGGCAACAGAGTGAGACTCTGTATCCAAAAAAAAAAAAAAAAAATATGTGTGTATATATATATATATATATATATACACACACACATATATATATATATAACATTTCCATTATCCCCAAAAGATTCCCCTTTCCCCTTTACATTCCATGCTTCTCTCCATCCCCAGGTAAGACCACTGATCTGCTTTTTGTCTGTACATTAGTTTACATTTTATATAAGTGGAATCATACAGTATACACTTTTTGTGTCTGGGTTTTTTCACTGAGATTTTGAGATTCATCCATGTTGTTTATATCAGGAGTGAGTTTGTTACTGTTGCTGACTAGTAGGATATTGCATGAATATGTCACTTTTTTTTAACCATTCACCTGTTAATGGGCATTTCAGTTATTTCCAGTTTTTTACTATTGTGAAGAAAGCTGCTGTGAGTATCCATACACAAATCATGGTGTGGATATATGTTTTCATTTTTCTTTGATTTTACTGTGTTTATGGTTCATCTTTTCCCATCCATTTACTTTCAACCCATTTATGTCTTTATACTTAAAGTCTATCTCTTATAGACAGCATATAATTGGGTCTTGCTTTTTATCCATTCTAATGATCTCTGGCTTTTATTTGGAATGTACAGTCCATTAACATTTACCATAAGTATTGATGTAGTTGGATTCAGGTCTACCATTTTATTTTTTGTCTGTCCTCTCTGTTTTTTGTTCATCTTTTTCCCTGCTTTCCTGCTTTCTTTTGGCAGTCCCTGCTTCTTCCCCTTAGAAACACACAAGCCTAAGGAAAAGAGATCCCAAAAAGGCTACTTACCCAGCCAAAATAATTGCTCTAGGAACTTTTTCTTTCCTAATTCATCTGTTTACTAAAGGCTGAAATATTACATTTGAAATTAGGTTGGGACCTATCTCAGAGCTAGGTGGTCCACTATAGTCTGAATGTTGTGTCCTCCCTAAATTCATATTTGAAAGATAGTATAATAAGTATAACAAGATAGTATTAGGAGGTGGGGGCATTAGGTGGTGACTAGGTCATAAGGCAGGGCAGAGTCCCCATAAATGGGATTAGTGCCCTTATAAAAGAGTCTCAGGGGAGCTTATTTGCCCCCTCTGCCATGTGAGGACACAGTGAGAAGGTGCCATCTATGAACCAGGAAGTGGGCCCTCACCAGACACTGAATCTGCCAGTGCCTTGATCTTGGACGTCCCAGCCTCCAAAACTGTGAGAAGTAAATTTCTGTTGTTTATAAGCCACTCAGTTTATGGTATTTTGTTATAGCAGCCCAAATAGACTAAAACAGGGCCCACAGTTCCCAAGTTTGTCAGTAATGATGTAAATCATCCATTATGAACCATTAGTATTTCATTCTTTAGTTAACAGTCAAGTCTTTTTTCAACCCACCTTAAACTGTACTAGCTGGATGAGGGGCAGATGGGTGGACAACCTCTAACAGTAGAATTCCCTGGGTACCTGACCAGAGCTGGGAAAGAGGTATGTCCACTCCAAGCTGAGGGATCTCTGCTTAAGCTCTGCTCATGGAACTCCCAGATTCCTTTTCCCCCTTTCCTCACTGCCCACCAGCACCACTCAACAGGAAAGCGTGTATGATAGGGCCGGGCTGGGACATGTGGGCACCCCATACAAGCTGATAGCACACCTTCAAACAAAAATTTTTTAAATGCTAATTCAATGATTGTTTACAAGCCAAGAGCTGAAAAGAAAAAGAGAAAGGAAAAGGAGCACTGTCTCAGCTCTGTCCCCTGCAATCTTGCACACTTCCTGAGCAAAACTAAAGGCTTGTAATAATGAAACCTACCCTTCTTCAAAGCAAGTATAGTGACCACCTGTTGTTATACAAGTGTGCTCATTTGGGGGTCTCATCCTTCACCCCAGCAACTTATTAGCTAGTCCTCACTTCCTCTTTCATTCTGCTCTAGCCTTCTTGCTATTCCTCCAGCACACCAAGCTCATTCCCACCTCAGGACCTTTGAACTTTCTCATCCCTTTATAAGGAACCATCTTCCCACAAATATGTTCGTGACTCACTTCATTTCATTCAAGCCTCTGCTCAACCATCACCTTCTTAGAAAACACTTCCCTGGCCAGTCAAGCTAAAAATTTACACACACACACACACACACACACACACACCCTTCCTGCTTTATTTTTCTTCATAGTATCTATCATTGTCTGCAATTTATTCTGTTTTGTTTGTTTATTGTCTGTTCTCCCACTAGAATGTAAACCACAAAAGCAGTTAATTTGTCTTTTTTCTTGATGACACCAGCCAGTGCCTAGCTCATAAAAGGTGCTAAATTAATAATTGCTTGAATGACAAATTAAATGAGTGAAAGAATGAATAAGTGAATGAGTAACAGTTCTCTCCCTAAGAAGAATTCTGGGATATAAATTTTGTCTATCTCATTACAGTTCTAGTAATGTCTTAACCCTCTTGTAGATAGGGACCCAGGAGAACAGTCACCACTAGGGCCATTAGTGCACTCACCTCTCTGCACTGAGTCCACAGTAGCCATCACCACCACCACTCCTGTCACCTCTTTTCAAGGGTCTTCTCCTTTTCCCCAGGGACCAAGCATCACCTCCATAAATGAGGCAAATGAGCCCAGGAAGACAAGCTGGACTGCTCCAACATTGTGACCTGTTGGATATTATCATCATGTGTTAATTTAAGGAGAGTGATTGGATGACTCTGCATAGTTGTTCCTGAATAAGCTTTATCTGCTTTGATTACTTATCCTAGTTGTTAACATCCTGTAGCTATCCTGTATTCACAGAGTAGACAGCTGATTGTAAAATGACCCAGGCAGACTAAATTACTGTGACTCCATAGTCTCTGTAGTGGTTCCTGACCTTTTAGAGGTCATAAAGCTCTTTAGAGAATCTAATAAAAGCTAAGGGCCTATCCCCTTTCTCTACCACACCAAATACATACATGTATATACAGATGAAAGTCTATGTAATTTCAAGGGGTTCCGAGAACCCCTGAAGCCCATCTATGACACCCAAGGACAGGCTACATGAATGCCATTTGGAGAGGAACACGTCCAGTCTAGAGGCCAGGGACCTTGGGGACTGGGGAGGATGTACAGAACTGGGCAGGAGAGCCTTTTCCAGGCATCTACTTTAGACATTATATGTCAAGAGAGAAATACAGCCCTTGTATATGCAAGAATGTGTGTTAAAGTCTACCATTTTAAACACACTTAAATTTTAAGCCTCCTTCTGAGACGGTCTGCTTTAGGCATTACCTGACTTTCAATCATTTAGCTTTCTTAGTTTTTCCCATTTTTGTGTACCTTCCCGAAAAGCTCAGAGCTCAGTAAAAGATGTCACTGCTTGTGGCCACAGGGGGGCAGGATAAGTCCAAAACCAATGTGAACGCTGGCTGCACCTTGCGGGCTGCAGGGAACCAGGCCTTCCTTATTCACTCACCTTAACCACTCAGACACAGAACAGCAGCTTCGCTCCTATACCCTTTCTATTTCGTCCTGTCGGCATGACTCATTCGCCCAGTGCACAGTGCTCTACTCTCAAGCCAGTGAAGGAGATGCTCTTCAACATCTAAGAACTGAGAAACCCCCCAGATCCCCAGGTTTAGCACATTTATTTGCATTTGTGAGGAACAGTACGTCCCAAGTGTTGGTGTTCTTATGTATGGTAGTGGTGAGCAGAAAGCAGTGACCAAGGGAAGTGACTGGGGGGAAAAGTTTTTAAAAAGTAAAGTACAGGCCAGGTGCGGTGGCTCACGCCTGTAATCTTAGCACTCTGGGAGGCTGAGGCAGGAGGATCGTTTGAGCTCAGGAGTTAGAGACCAGCCTGAGCAAGAGTGAGACCCTGTCTCTACTAAAAATAGAAAGAAAATTAGCTGGACAACTGAAAATATATAGGAAAAAGTTAGCCGGGCGTGGTGGCACACGCCTGTAGTCCCAACTACTTGGAAGGCTGAAGCAGAAGGATTGCTTGAGCCCAGGAGTTTGAGGTAGGCTGAAGCCACAGCACTCTAGCCCGGGCAACAGAGTAAGACTCTGTCTCAAAAAAAAAAAAAAAAAAAAGTGAAGTAAATTATTATCCTATAAGAGCTAATCATTTTGTTAATTAGAGAGAAGGAAGAAAATGACATTTGTTGGACCTAATGCATGCCGTTCATAGATGATCATCTCACTCTTTAATGCCTCACTATAACTAAGAAATAAGTTGTACTATCCCACTTTGCCCAAAATCACATAGTTAACAACTTTCAAGCCAGGAGTTAAATCCTGGTCTTTCCATTAAGTCCCGTTGCCTTTCATAAACTCAAGAAAAGAAGAAAATCCTTCAGAAGAAACAACTTAGCACATGTGATTAATATTGCCCGAATGAAGCCCGCAGATACTCAGGGAGTGATAATTAAAGCCAGATAAGGGAGGATATAATTAAGCATAACTTCCTGGACACAGTCCTGAGTTGAATTGTGGGGGAGATGCAGGCCATGGATTGACAGAGTAATAAAAGCACTAAGGAAGGAAGGAAGTCATGTGGCAGGGAGACTAAGTTAGCTGAAGCAGAAGAGTTACAGGAAAAGGTAATGAGAGCTGAGGAGGAGGGAGCAATTGTTCAACTCAACAGGCATTTGCTAAGCTTCAGCTCTATGTAAGACACTAATAGGGAGGATTCAAGTAAAAAGAAACAATTCCTACCCTTGAAGAGTTTACATTTAAATGGCGCAGATATCAAGGAAAGGATGGGTAGGATACTTGTGGAATATTGGGTAGTACCAATTGGTACAGGATGCGTGAGTGACAGCAGGAAGGCAGTATGTGCTCTTTAGCAAAGGAGGAATCTGATGAAACTGTGTTTCAGAAAGAGTAACAATTGTAACTGGAAGTGGTATGTAAGAAGTATTGGAGGGGAAGAAATGAGTTTGCTAGGATAGCTAAGAGGCTACTCCCATAATCTAGGCACAAGGAAATGAATGCCTGGACCAGTGACAGAGAAAATGGAAAAGAAGTTCTCTCTCTGAAGTGTTCTGGTTTATAAATTAGTCTCTAGTTTGGATAATATGAGTCTGTCCCGAGAGGATGCTCACTCCCTTCTGAGACTACAAAACTGAAGGCTCAAGCTCAAAGCACAGCACCTCTATGCAGGTTACATGAGAACGTTTTCAAAAGAAACAGCCCTGCTCTGTGGCTTTCCAAAACTGTGTATGTTAAGAAGTTAAAAAGAACGTCAGAATGTTGATGGAGTGTCATCAGGGAAGACTGGCTGCCTGACTGGCTGCCCGAAGGCC
This sequence comes from Eulemur rufifrons, assembly GCF_041146395.1. Classification (NCBI taxonomy): domain Eukaryota; kingdom Metazoa; phylum Chordata; class Mammalia; order Primates; family Lemuridae; genus Eulemur; species Eulemur rufifrons. The sequence continues at coordinate 57,088,570 of NC_091001.1, forward strand.
CTAATGGCATGGCATTTTCCTTCATACCTGGTCCTTTAGCTTTGCAGCATCAGAAAGTTGATTGTGTCAACACCTTCTCAGAGACACACTCACCTTCCCAAGCTCAAGAATGAAGGATAAGCCAGAACCATAACCACCATAATCACCAAGAGCAGAGACTTGACAAACATATCCCTGCCAGTGGGACACAACAGGAAGTCAGCGTGCCTTCTCTGAGCCACGCGTGGACGAGTACTGCTAGCGTGTGCCCGTGTTGCTCCCCTTCTCTGTGCTTCATTTCTGACTAGCCCTCTACCCTTCCAATAGATACATTCGTGGCTTAGATATGCCAGTAGCATAAATAAGGCTACAGCCAAATCTTGCTGTGGTCAATAAGCCATTCTCACTTCTTAAGGTAACTGTTTTTCACTGACCTCAGCACTCTGTGTTGATTTTATGGTTTAATTGTCTAAGGAAACCCCTATTTTTCTTATTTCCAGATTCTTTTTTTTTTTTTTTTAGGAGACAAGGTCTCACTCTGTTCCCCAGGCTGATTGCATTGGCTCCATTGTAGCTCACTGCAACCTCCAACTCCTGGGCTTGAACCAACCTCCCACCTCAGCCTCCCAAGTAGCTGGGACTACAGGCACGAGCCCCCACACTTGGCTAATTTTTCTTTTTCTTCTTTTCTTTCTTTTTTTTTTTTAAAAAAAGACAGGGTCTCACTATGTTGCCCAGGCTGGTCTCAAATTCCTGGCCTCAAGAAATTCTGCTGCCTCGCCCTTCTAAAGCACTGGGATTACAGGTGTGAGCCACCATGCTCGGTCTTATTTCCAGATTCTTAATGGGAGATAACTTTGCATTATGCCCTCACATTGTCCATGGTAGGAGTTTCTAATCTTCTACCCTTTGCCCAGAGAGAGAAAAAAAAGAAACATTTACTTCTCTTCTCCAAAGTTCTGTCATTTGTACTGTGAGCAATTTTATCCTTTCCACTTCCCGAGCTCCTTTGCTCAATTCTTTAACTGCCCCCTTATGCTTTAAGAACTGTTTCACGTCACTGAAGAGAAGCTCCTCAGTCATTTCCATACTTGTTACTCAAGTCAAAGTCTAGGTAGGTTTCAGGCTCAGAAAAATTAAATTGTTCCTTGTTTTGCCTGTGACAAAATAAGATTAACATTAGCTGGCGCAGTGGCTCATGCCTGTGATCCCAGATACCTGGGAGGCTGAGGCAGAATGATCACTTAAGCCTAGAAGTTGGAGGCTGCAGTGAACTATGATCACGCCACTGTAGTCCAACCTGGGCAACTGGGCAACAGAACGAGACCCCATCTCTAAAAAGGAAAAAAAGATTCACTGGCAGTTTCTTTATATATGTCATGGTAGTACTGTAAAACATAATGTGGCATATGAGAGTTTGAGGATGAGTGGTCAAGATTAATGTTGTTTTGTAAACTCCTTAAAGGCACAGAGTGTCCTATATATCGATGGAATGAATGAAATAACTAGTTAACTAATGAATCCTCATAACTATTCACAGAAAATAGTAGAGTTTTAATCATTCTGGCCATAGAGAAATGCATTAGTTGCCCCTTTTCAGCCACAGGATAAGTTGCTAAATATGATATGAAGTCATCTAAATCTCACCACACCTCCCCTGTGTTGGAACCAATGCGTTGGACTGAAGCCCCTTTGTTCCCTGTGGAAAGTCTGCCACCTCTGCAGACTTGTCCTCAGGAATGTCGTTCTAGAAATAATCCAGCCTTCTCCCTGGAGTCCATGAGTCATACACAGAAGTTAATTCATTGGAGCAACTGGTTTTTCTTAGGCTCTTTGTAAAAGTACTTCAGAGAGTCCCTCATGATGAAGCAAAGAAAGTCGGGTTCCTCTCCAGTTTCTTTCCAGCTCTTGCCTCGTTTCCTCTGTGCTTCCTCCACCACCTTATGATTGAACTTACCTGCAGACGCAGATCCCAACTGAACTAGTGTTGCCTGAAGCTGGAAGTACACCAGCAAAGCCTTGTCACCCCATTCCTTTGGATTTGGAATTAAATCACACTCCACCCAGAACATCCCCATCCTCTTTGCTGCTGACCACACTTGTGAGATCCACTGTGCCAATGACTAATGCTTCAGGCTTGCTTCTGTATCATAATGTGGAGCCCAGGAATCCATCATTCTTTTAGTTTTTTTTAATTCACTTTTTATAACAGAAGTAATAATTGAACACATTTTTACTGTAAGACAACATGAAATTGAAGTCCCCCTTGTTAACTAAGTATTCAATTTGCATTGCCATACAATTTTGGGGTTGTTTTTGTATTCTCAAATGTTCCAATAAAATTCAAACAGTATGGAAGTATGAATAGTAAAAAGGGAACATATCTCAGAACCCTGCTCCATTTCCACTCGTTATCCACTGTTAACAGTTTGATGGTAGCCTTCCAGACCTTGGTAAAATGCATTCACATACATATGTATGTACTTAGGCAGATAGTTTTATTTTTATATAAATGGGATCATATTATATCTGTTATACAACTTCCTTTATTCGCTTATCTTTTAGTTTTCCATGTCAGTACATTTAACTTTACTTTGTTAACAGCTGCATAATACCCCATAGTTTCAGTGTGCCCTAATGTAAACACTTCCATACTGGTGGGCATTTGAATTGCTTCCTGTTTGGGATTTTGATTATTTGTTATTACAACAAATACTGTACTAGACATCTTTACATATATCTGTTTGTATACTGTCCAAGAATGTCTCTCAGGCTAGACATCTAGAGGTACAATTGATGGGTCAAAAGATGGGTGCATTTAATATTTTATATTTTTCAAAACTCACAATTAAAGAATTAAATAGGCCAGGTGTGATGGCTCACACCTGTAATCCCAGCACTTTGGGAGTCCGGTGTGGGAGGATCACTTAAGCCCAGCAGTTCGAGACCAACCTGAGCAACACAGCAAGCCCCATCTCTACAAAAAATAATAATAATAATAATAATAATAAAAATTAGCCAGGTGGGTGGCATGTACCTGTATTCCTTGCTACTCGAGAGACTGAGGCAGAAGGATTGCTTGAGCCCAGTAGTTCGAGGTTACAGTGTACTGTGATGACGCCACTCACTACAGCCTGGGCAACAGAGTGAGACCCTGTCTCAAAAAAAAAAAAAAAGAATTAAACAATTTAACCATTATTTCCCTTTCTTCTGCAGAGAGTTCTTTCCTGGGAACTGACATTGACCTTCAGACTATAGACAACGATACTGTCAGCATGGAGATTTTCTTCAAAGCCTGGCTGCATAACAGTGGAACAGACCAAGAGCATATCCATCTTCTTCTTCCTTCACGGTGTTTCAGCAACATTTCCAGAGCCAGAGATCATCCAAGTATACGACCTCCCAAAGATATATAATATAGGCTATAATTATCCTTGTCTGGGATTGGGACTCTAGATTGGTGAGTCATAAGAATCCAGAGTAGTTGCGGCTTAGGGATTCGATTAGGCTATGCAGTATAAGCATGAGAAGCATGAGGAGTAAGAAGAAAAGTTCTAAAACATGACCATTTAGAAAGCTGAGCCTAATTAAGCCCAGCTACCCAGGGCCAGTTAGTTTAGGAGCAAAGTCTTAGACACCTCAGTGATAGGGCATCAGCTACACTATGTAAGAGCACAATGAGCCATATGTTTTTCTCAATATTCTCACTGTTAATGTGGTAAATATTATTGGCATTATAATTAGAGGTGTGCCAGTACCTCAGCAATATCAACAGAGCCTATGGTGAGAGGAAGTGAATCAAGATTAAATAGAGATCTTCTCACTAGGGAGGCAGCAAATTGAGGAAAATTAAAGCAACTGCAGAGACAGGCCATGTTCACAAAGCACTTCAGGCAATTATTGAAACTAAGAGATCAATCTAGTGTTCTGGGCATCCCAACTTGGCTATTGTTCTGCCTGATAGTGATACTTCATTCCAGGTCCCACTAGGTGGTAAGAATAAGGCCATTTCTATTCTCTCTTCTTTGAAGGTTGGGTCAGGATGCAGGGTAGCAGGGCCTGCAGATGGGCCCATCAGTCTAGTCAGCCATGCTGAGCTTGGGAAAGCTGACTCCTTAGGGTCCAGCTCAAAAGTGAAAGGACTAAAGTGTGTCTTCTCCTTTAGGGGTGGGATTTTGTACCCATCTTTCTCACCAAACAGAATATTGGTTGTAGCTAAAGAGATCACTGAGGGTTGAAAGCTGGATTGGACGTGGTGCTTACCAAATCCCTTCTCCCACACAGCTCACACTGCTTACTGCCTCCTCTGAGGGCTCTCTCTTGGCCATTGGCAGTATATTTCCCTTTCTTCAGCTGTAATAGAACTGCTTACGACCATTGTTTCTTCAGGACAAGGAAGAGCCCTTTGGAGTGTCACTAGATAGGATTATGATTTCCCAAGACCCTTTCTTTCTAGGGATAGCCATCAGGTCTCTTCCCCTCCCCCATTTCAACCCAGGGCCCAGGATGCCTTTAACAACTTAACTTGGTTTTAAGCTGTCTTTCCTTTGTGTATAAAATCTTCTTCCCAGCACCTTCTTTCCACCCCACTTGTCCAAGGCTGTTAGTACCCATTTATCCTTGTTCCATCCTTTGGAATTCACTTATCTGTTTTCCCTATTTAAGGTTGCTGGCAACTTTATACAGACGCTACTTTATAGCTAACATTATTGAGCCCTCCCTCTGTGCCAAGCCGTAAGTTAACTCTTTTCCTTGCATTATCCCATTTCATCTTCACACAGCACCTTGAGGTAGATACTGTTACTGTATGTTGTTGAATCTAAGATTCTATCAGTTGTAAATTATACCACTATCTTATGTACACTAAGAAAGAAAACACTGCCAGTTAAACATGACACAGCTCTTTCTTGTCACTTACAAGTATTATTTTATCCTCATTGAGAAAGCTCTTTGAGGTTAGAGTACTAAGTAAGGGCCAAGAGTATCTGGCCAATGGCAATTTTAAGACACATACAGAGATGTTAGTATGTGAAAAAAATGTGTCTTAGGATCAATTAAATACAATATTATCCCTGTTTTACAGATGAGAAAACTAAGACTTAGAGAAATTAAACACTTTCGCAGGGCTTCACAGAAAGTTAATAGCAGAGCCAGGATTTGAAGCCAGGCAACTCCAGACTCCTTCTTAACCCTTAGGATCAGAAATCTACATTTTGTACATTTGACCTCTCTCAGCCAAGACTATGTTCATCAAACCCAGGCCTATCTGCCTCCAGACCCTGGGTCTTTACCTACTATACTAACCAGCCTCGTGCTGGGCAATTCTGAAAGAAGGGGCTAGAGATTCACTTTTCTCATTAAGAGGGCTAGGGCCCTCAAAGGCCTGGAACTCCTGCAACTAGACTGTCTTGCACTGTTGCATGGCATTTGCCCATGGTACTAATCAGAATTTCTCTGGCTTCCCTTCCCTCTTCCCAAGGCTTTCAGCACCAGGGGCAGAGCCAGAATGTTTATCTCCATCTGTAATCATTTTTTGGAAATCTGCACATCTTCAGGGTGCATGGTGGAATTTAGATCCAGACTCTAGTCAGCTGTTCTGCTGGGAAAGTCTTCACTGAAATCCAGATACTCAGGCACAGTTATAATGAGGTCTGGGGAAATTAGGCTTCCCCTAGGGAGGATGTGACCCACCTGAGATTTTAAATAACGCAATAAAGATTATACTGTAGGTATCTATTATTCTTAAAACTGAAACATTGTCACACATATGGATTTCTGGACCTGTGGTTCACTACAAAAAATGAAAGAAAACAAAAGTCCTGAGCTCTCCTCCTATAGACTGTTTTGAGGAGTGCACCTCATATGTTCACTTTGACTCCTCCTTACAAAGTTCTGCACCCATACCACCTGCTTTTTGGGCCACGTAGGGCCCTTCACCCCATCTCTAGGTGCTTCCCTTAGAAGGGCCTTTCTCTGACAGAAAGAAGGCACAATCAACCACAGATGAGTGTCTACTTGTTTGGTTTGGGGTCTGGCACCTCTGCACCTGGCCTCTGAATGGTGAGAAGCACACCTGGTTCTAGATTCAAGCCCTGCTAAAACAACTTTCCCAGCTTTGGAACATTCTGCTGAGGCTGCAGTTTGGGCTGTTCTCAGACCTGACTGCAGTAAGAATCACATGAGGAACTTTTTTAAAATATCAGTATCTGGGCTCCACCCTCAGAGATCCTGGTTTAATTGGTCTGGGGTAGGACCCAGACATCAGTACTTTTTAGAAGTTCTCTAGGTGATTCTTACTGCCACCAGCATTGAGAACCTCAGCCCGATGAACACAGCTGTCCAGTCAGAAAGCCTAGGGACCAGAAATGGAGAAGTCAGGCACAGATGAAATGAGGGGAAGCTGGAGTCCTAGGCAAAGTTCCTCCTACTGACTTCCTGGTCCCTGGGACAAGCCAGGCCAAGAGCCATCTCATCAAGAATTAATGTCTTGGTCTTAATCACTGGTCCCAAGAGGGCCAGCTGGATCTGTCATCTATTCTGCCACTCGGGTTGGTTTTTTTTTTTTTTTTCTGTTATTTCTACTTTTGTTTTTACTTCATGTTGCAGTTAGTACAGTCATTTCATAAATCATTAACATCAACTATCCTTCTCACAAGTACTCAGCATTCATATATTCACAAGATTGTTATCAGTATGCAAGCCAGATATTCATTTTATTGAAAAACTTTGTAATATCAAGGCTTCAAGCCTAGTGCAACAGAACGCTGTCCACTGTGGCATGTGAAGGTACTTACTGGAGCAGGAGCTTAATGTAGCAGAGTAAAATTCCTAGATAAATGGTTCATACCTAGTCTAAGCCCTCCTCAGAACTGTTATCTGATGCTGCAGTGATGCTCCAAGCCCCAGAAGGTCATTTACTCAGTTTCTTTGAGGAATAAAAAAATAAACTATTTCAGGAACTTATTTCCCCCACCCCATGTCCCTAGAAGAACCCACAGAGAAACAGCAACAGTCACCTGACCACCTGACTTCTGCTTTCCTGCTCCTCTTTCGTATGACCTGCAGTCTTGCCAAAGCTTTGCCACAGGGAAGCAGCAGAGGCAATATTTCCTTCTGTGATTGCCAAAGGGCCCCTGCATATTTTGGCATTAGCTGCCTTCTCCATAGAGGATGCATGTTCCTCTGACTGGATCCAAACCAGATCTCTCACTATGAGACAACTGCTCAGCCAGCCCAGAAGTAAAACAAGTAAAAACCAGCCAGGCGTGGTGGCTCACACCTGTAATCCTAGCACTCTGGGAGGCCGAAGCGGGAGGATCACTCGAGGTCAGGGGTTTGAGACCAGCCTGAGCAAGAGCGAGACCCCCGTCTCTACTAAAAGTAGAAAGAAGTTAGCTGGAAAACTAAAAATATAGAGAAAAAATTAGCCGGGCATGGTGGTGCATGCCTGTAGTCCCAGCTACTCGGGAGGCTGAGGCAGAAGGATTGCTTAAGCCCAGGAGTTTGAGGTTGCTGTGAGCTAGGCTGACGTCATGGCACTCTAGCCTGGGCAACAGAGTGAGACTCTGTCTCCAAAAAAAAAAACAAGTAAAAACCACGTCAGATCCAGAAAATAAGTTAACTGTTGCATAGAGTGACAGAGATACTATAGGTTCCAGACCTGCTTTACCTTCCCAAACCAATCAAGCTTTCCTCTTTCCAGTCCCCTGCCTCCTCCCATCCTTTGCTTGCCTAATAGAGGTGGAATGGATGACAGATGTTATCTCATAATGGCATAGCCTGAGGCAACTTGTGACCCACAATCCTTCCTCCGATGCTGCTTTTTATTGTAGTGTGCCTGAAATGTGATCTCCAAGAGCGACTGCTCAGCCCCTCCCTGCTCCCTGGCACAGCTGACAGCACCTTGAGAATGGATGACCCCAAAGGAGACTTCAGCACACTCTACCAGATGGCTTCCCAGTCATCAGCCTCTCGTTACAAGCTCCAAGTGATCAAGTATGGTCCAAGGAATCTCCCCAATCCAGGCAAATGCTATTCTTACTGGTTCTGTGGCTAGGAAGTCCAGAGATAGACAGTATCTCTAAGTGTCAGGAAAGCAATGGTCAGTTCCAAAGTAGCAGTTACAGGTATAGTATGAGGGTCAAGCTACTCAGCATATGGAGGCCAAATGAGCAGATGGTAGAAGAAGTGCTGTAGTAGAACATTCTGAGGTCTGGGTGAGAATTGGAAGTCCAGAAAGTCTCTGAACACAGAGAAAGATGAGATCAGTAGAAAGGTGTTTATCCATTCAGTAAATGTTTATTAAGTACCTACTGTGGTTAAGCATCAGGACACAGATCCAACCTTTAAGGAATAAGTGGTACGTAAGATCTACCCCTGCCCCCTCCTATTTCCCTAAATACTATCAATAGAACTCTTTCTTCTCAGGGAACCAATTCTAGAGTAGAATTAGCAATGATGGCAGAGGCCACTTTGCTTCCTAGTTCCTACCACAGTGCCAATGCACAGGTTCCTGAGCTTTGACAGTCTTTTATGTGCTAGATACTATACTAGACGCTAGCCATACAAAGGTAAATAATTCACAGACCCTAATCTAAAAGCTTTCATAGTAGTGTGGACTTAAGCTGAATTTAAGTGGATCTGGGTAGAAGTTCTAGCTATCACTGAGGAGTCTCTCACTGCCATTGTGTCTTCCCAGGGCTCTAAAATCTAGCGGGGTCTGCGAGTCATTGACGTATGGACTCCCGTTCATCCTCAGACCCACAAGCTGTTGGCAGCTGGACTGGGATGAGCTAGAGACAAATCAGCAGCATTTCCATGCTTTGTGTCACAGCCTGCTGGTGAGTACCCACGTCCCCAGGTGAGGAAGAGGAATAATGTTAAAGTACCAACCATAGAAAAGCAGCTAACTAGGCCGGGCGCGGTGGCTCACGCCTGTAATCCCAGCACTCTGGGAGGCTGAGGCGGGTGGATCGCTCAAGGTCAGGAGTTCGAGACCAGCCTGAGCAAGAGCGAGACCCCGTCTCTACTAAAAATAGAAAGAAATTATATGGACAACTAAATATATACATATAGAAAAAAATTAGCCGGGCATAGTGGCGCATGCCTGTAGTCCCAGCTACTCGGGAGGCTGAGGCAGGAGGATCGCTTGAGCCCAGGAGTTTGAGGTTGCTGTGAGCTAGGCTGACGCCATGGCACTCACTCTAGCCTGGGCAACAAAGTGAGACTCTGTCTCAAAAAAAAAAAAAAAGAAAAGAAAAGCAGCTAACTAATCCTGCCCTAATCCCAAAGCTGCCTTAACTCTCAAGAGGACAGAATAAAAACTGGAAACACTCTAAAATTTGGAGTAAATCTGACTTGACTTTGCAAGTTTCATGCTATAGTGAATAATTCCCAAATTTAGTTATGGAACATAAAACTTGAGGCCGGGTGCGGTGGCTCACGCCTGTAATCCTAGCTAACACTCTGGGAGGCTGAGGCGGGTGGATTGTTTGAGCTCAGGAGTTCGAGACCAGCCTGAGCAAGAGCAAGACCCCGTCTCTACTAAAAATAGAAAGAAATTATATGGACAACTAACCATATATATATAGAAAAAATTAGCCGGGCATGATAGCACATGCCTGTAGTCCCAGCTACTCTGGAGGCTGAGGCAGGAGGATTGCTTGAGCCCAGGAATTTGAGGTTGCTATGAGCTGAGACCTGCTAGATGAGTGAGAATTAGGCAGGTGAGGGTTTTCAGGAAAAGCATTCCAGGTGTAGGGAAAGGCATGTGCAAAGACCTCAAGGCTGGAAAGAGCTAAGAATCAAGGACAGAAAAGTGATTGTGACTGAAACCTGGAGCAAAGGGGAGGGAGGCAAAAGGTGGGGTTGGAGAAGTGAGCTGGGGGCAAATCGTGCAAAGCTTTGTAGGCCAAATTAAGGACTCTGGACTTTATTTTAAGTCGGGAAAGAAATCATGAGAAATGACATCATCTATTTAAGTTTTTAAAATATCACTTAGGCAGAAGTTTGGAAATGCACTATCAGAAGCAAGAATGGAGACTAGAAAATTAGGTAGGGGTGCATTGCAGTACTCTAGGCAAGAGATGATGGCTTGGACTGGAACCTGGGAAGGTAAGAAGAGAAGAGTAAACCAATTAGAGAGCTATTTTAAAGATAGAATCATCAGAACTCAGTGAAGGATTGGATGTAGGGACTGAGAAAGAGGAAGTATCAAATAATTGCTTGCTTTCTGACTTGAACAACTAGATGGATGTCATTCCCTGAAATAGAAAAAATAAAAGAGCACACGCTTGAAACTAATGTAACATTAGAAAGCAAAATAAAACAACTGCAAATAGAATACAAGGACAGATATAGAGTAAAGGTTTGACCTAGTAGGATGGATATGGGTGACCAGGAGAGCATGGCGATGCATCTCGTTCACTATCAGAAGCAGACTTCTCTTTTTCCTGTTTCAAAGCCCACACTCCCTTTTAGGTCTGCCCACTGAGTTCCTGTTTCCTATCTGAAGAACACCCATCTCCTGTCTTTGCAGAGCAGAGACAACAGACCCGTTGTGACTGTTAGTGCCTAACAGCTCAGTTGACTATTTACTCCACCCAAGTCCTCAGAATTTCAGACATGATACATCACTTGGAAGGAATTTCTCCCAAGTGGCTTCAATATGTTCTTATGGTACTTGATATTTTAAACATACATTGGCATTTTAATATACTACCAGAGAGAGTGTAAATTTTCTGGCAAATGATACTCTTCAACACTTTTGCTGGGAATGTAGCCCAAGAAAAGAGTCAGGAAAGGGAGCAAAGATGTATGTACCAGCATGTTCATCTCAGTGTTGTTTACAATGGTACAAAGTTGGAAACAACTAAATTTCCTAAATAGAGAAGTTGTTAAATCTAAATGGAATGGGGGATTATAGGAACTGTAACTCAGCCAAACAATGAAATATTATGTTGTCATTAAAAATAAGGATGGGAAAGCGTATTCCCTTCCATCCTGGCTTACATGCACAAGATCAGAGTCTCCCTGCCACTGAATCGGGGTTTGAGAATCTGTATGTATGTATGTATTCATTCATTCATTCAACAAATATTTACAGACCACTATGTGCCAGGCATTGTTCTAGGGATGAAGAGACTTCTTTATCACTCCTCTCTCATGGAAAATCACAAGTATGTAGTTTACCCATCACTAACAGATACCCATTTTTTTGAACATTTACTAAGTGGTCGTCACTTAACCAAGGGTTTTGCATACTTTCCCTCATTTAATCCTCACAATATTCTGTAAAGTAGAGATTGTTGTCCTTATTTTTACAAATGGAGAAGACTGAGGCCTCAAGAGACCAAGTGACTTATCAAAGGTCACACAGCTACCAAAGTGGCCAAGTCAGAATTTGAACCTAGTTCTCTTGACTACAAAGCCCATGATTTTAACTTCTTTGATCAATTCCCTACTCTGGATGTAGCCAGATAAATACAGATTACAACACTGAGGCGAATTCTCCCTTCACTTACACCCCATGCTTCTGTACTTCACCAGACTTGAACTCACTTAAAGTGGCTGGGGACTCATAACAGCTCTTTACCCATCTGTGCTACTGTTCTCTCTACTCTGGTCTACCTCATCCAGATTAAAGACCACTCTCCTATTCTGGAAAACAGAGAAGCAAAATAGCGTTTAAATAGCTATTCCTTCTTGCTTTTCACGTGACATCTTCTCCAAGCAGCAAAAATCCTGAATGGCAGTATATATTGCAGAGCAGTGGTCCCCAACCTTTTGGGCACCAGGGACTGGTTTCATGGAAGACAGTTTTTCCACAGGATTGGAGTGAAGGGGAGGAGGCTGAGCTGAGGCAGTGATGCCAGCGATAGGGAGCGGCTGTAAATACAAACAAAGCTTGTCCCTGCTGTTCACCTCCTGCTGTGTGGGTCCCCCGCCCTAAGTTTCATGGAAGACAATATTTCCATGAACTGGGGGTGGGGGAAGGATGGCAGAGCTCCGTGGCCCAGTCCCTAACAGTCCCTAACAGGCCACAGACCAGTACTGGTCTACACCAGGGGGTTGGGAACCACAGTTATAGAGGACAAATTTTTCACAAGCTTCAGCTCATTCATTCAATATATTTTTGAGTACCTACTATGTGACAAGACTTATTTAGAGTTTTAACCTTCCTAACCCTATTTTTTATAATTTTGCCACACTTCTTTAAATCCATCCTTGATTTTTTTATTCTATCTTACACTTTTTTTATATGTTCTTTTAAAATCTGATTTCAAGCCAGCTCCCTGTATAACTCTCTTGCTTTCTGTTTCTCACTGTGATGTTTCCCCACCAGCCAACTTCTCATTCTAACTTCTTTTTTCTGTTAATAGCAGTACCACCATCATCTACTCACCCAGGCTTGAAACCTCAGTCATTTTCAGCCATCTCCTGCTTTACACCCACTTCATCATTAAGCCACATCAATTCTCCTCTCATAACATAACTTGTAACTGACCTTTCCTTCCTGTTCCACTGCCTGTCCTCATCAAGACTTCTTCAGTAAACTCCTAACTAGCTTGCCTACCCCAATCTCTTCCTCTTCTAATTTACCCTACACATTGGCACCAGATTAATCTTGAAGCATTCCCCTGTCACATTTTTCTGTGTGCAATACTCAACGACTTACTAAGCCTGGCATGTTCTATCCCTACAGTACCTATTGCATTTGTCTTCAGTGGCTTTAGTGTTTCCCTTCCCAATCCATTTTACGTACTGCCAACAGATTAATATTCTTGAAATACAGCACTGATTCTGACACTCCTCAGCTTTAAAATATTTTATAGCTTGCTGTTGTTTACACATAAAGTCCATATTCCTTAGCCTAATATTCAAGGTCCAGTTTTGTCTCCCTTTATTCCGCTTCATGTACCATACACTCCAACCAAATTAACACACAAACCTTAAATGTCCCCACCTTTGAACTTTTGTTCATGCTGTCCCCTCTCTCATCTCCATGTGTTCAAATCCTACCCTGTCCTGAAATTCCAAGCTCAAATGGTGCTTTTTCACTGAGACTTTTCCAGTTTCCTCTACTTATCATTAGACCTTTGTGTGCTCTATTTCTTTTTAGAGAAAAGCATATTTCAAGTAGGTTTTTAAATATATGATCCTATGATTTGGGGTTAAAGTCTAAGGTATACGTCAGGCATGGTGGCTTATGCCTATAATCTTAGTACTTTGGAAGGCCAAGGCAGTAGGATCACTTGAGGCCAGGAGTTCAAGACCAGCCTGAGCAACAGAAAGAGACCCCATCTCTACAAATAATAGAAAAATTAGCTGGGTGTGGTGGCACACACCTGTAGCCCCAGCTACTCAGGAGGCTGCAGCAGGCAGATTGCTTGAGCCCAGGACTTTGAGGCTGCAGTCAGCTATGATGATGCCACTGCACTCTAGCCCAGCCAACAGAGCAATTCCCAGTCTCAAAAAAAAAAAAAAAAAAAAAAAATTTAAGATATAAATTTGACTAACCAAACTTCAGAATGACATGGTTGTTTTTTCCTGACATTTCTACCATTTCCCAACTTTACCATCCAATTCCTCAGCCTTAGTCAAATTTAGCCCAGAGTAGACATTGTCCCTTTGTTACCTCTCTTTTTGGGGGAGTCAAAGCAAGGTAGTTTTCTAATATGTGGTGGTAAAATGTAATTTTCACTGTCCAGGAAAAGCCTGGGCTTTGGAATCAGATGACCCTAGGTTCCTGACAGTGTCCTTATTTCCCAACCGTGTGAACTTAGGCAACATAACATAACCTCTCAAAGTGTCAGTGTATTCATCTATTCGTAACCCTAACAAATCTAGTGGCCCCCATGTGGTTTAGGCTCTGTACAAATGACATATAAAGAAGCACTATCTAGAGGCCCAGAAGTAATTTCTTTTTAAAGAAACAGAGTTTCACTATCTTGCCTAGGCTGGACTTGAACTCCTGAGCACAAGTGATCTTCCCACCTCAACCTCCCCAAGTAGCTGGGACTACAGGCATGCACCACCACACCTGGCTAATTTTTTAATTAATCTGTGCTTTCAAAGAACACCTATGAGGATCTAGTTCATAACCCACAATGATATTTCTCAAATTTTCTTCTCCTACTCAATTATCTGTAACCTGAAGCTGTTCCTAGAACTTTTCACACACAAAAAAAACCCTAAAATTCTCTTTACATCTCCAGTCCCTGTTCCTCTCTCAATCTTCTTCCTCCCTCTCTGAGCCATATGTTATAAACTGACTTAACCTCTCTGATGTAGTTCCCCTCTCTCTCAGGTCCTGTCTCTTTCTACCTATTTATAATACCCAGAAATGGAGTTTATTAGCCTTCTCCTTTCATGAGTAGAAGTAGAGTAAGAAGGAAAGAAAGGAGAAGGTGCATGACAGATGCATATTAGTAACTCTTGTCCCTGTCACATGTAAAATAGAGACAATAAAATATACCTAATATGGTTTTTAAGATGATTAAATAATATTGCATGTGTAAAGCACCTAGCACGTCTGGCATATGATTTGCACAAAGTCATTAATAGTTCTACAATTTCCATTTGTTTCTATTTTTTGTAGATTCTAACTCTCTGGAGAGATTCTCCATATTTTCATCTATTTTCTCGAACATACTAATCATAGGTATTTTAAAGTTCTTATCAGCTAACCTCAATACCTGGATCACCTGTGGATTTGTTCCTACTGTCTCTTTTTTCTCTTAGTTTTCAGACACGTGGTGTTGCCTTTTAGCACATCAAGCAGTATTTTAGTAAAAGATGCATATTGTGCATAAATTGTAGAAGCTCCAGCTGGTGTTGGATTTTTCTAGAGAGGGCTCACACTTCCCTGCTCTGGGCAGACGGAGTGGCAGCTGATCATTCTATTCCACTCAGGAACTGTGTTGGGTCAAGGTTGGGCTACAGTCCTGCTAAGGCTCAATCTACCCGTGCTTTGTTCCTGGCCCTCTAGAGTTTTCCACTGAAAGCCTGGTTTATTATGTACATCCCTCTCCTTGGAAGATACCACCTCTAATCTCTGTCTCCCAAATCTGCTAAAACACTCTACTTTTTAGAGGCATTGTCCTTAACTGTTTTTCCCTCCTGCCCCAAGCAGCTCTGGTATTTGGTAAATGTGCTAAGGGGAAAACTGGATTGAATCCCATTCTCCCCGCCACCAAGTCTCCCTCAAAATATCTGCTGGTTTCTCTGTTCCCCTGCAAGTGCCTTAGCAGTGGAAATCCTGGACTCTCAACTCCTTTCCACCACCAACACCATGCCCTCCAACCCAGAATCAACATGTGCCTTCAGGGTAAAAGCAGCTGCAATAATTCCCTTGTACCTCTGGATTCTTCCCTCTCCAGCGACTTAGCTACCTCTAGTTCTCATTGCCTCAGCAGCTCCTCACTGACTTCAAACAAATGATCTCTATATATTACCCAGCTTTCCTGATTGTTCTAGGCAGGAGAACCAGTCTGCCAGTGGCCACTCCAACCCACCCAGATGCAAAAAGATGTTTATTTGTTCCCTCTTTGCTGCCAGGACATATAGTACATTTTCTAATTTACCCTCATCCAGTTGGCTGGCTCCACCATGTTTTCATTTTCAAGTTCCTGGATTTCCTTACAAGTGTAGGTATAGCTTAGTTTATTCACTGCTGTCTCTTCATCTGCCCCTTCTTTTGGAGCAGTTCTTCTGAACAAAGTCCATATACCATAATTAAATTGTAGTGATTAGTGCCAACCCACCAGGCCTCATCAACTATAAATGTGTAAGTTTTCAAATTACATTTTACACATACTCTAAACCTTAGCCAACAGCAGCCTTAAATGTTATTTCATTCCCTGATTTTTCACTTGACAGTTGTATCTTTCAGTCTTCTTCATAGATCATTTTATTTAATTTGGGTATTTTACTTCCTTTTCCTCAGAAGATGATCCCTTCATCAGAAAGGCATGTGTTGTCCACCATTCCTATGATTGTCACTGTCAGATTAATCTAGATCATAAGAGAGCTATGTGTTTCGGCAGCATTGTTTAGTGCTTTTATAGATCTATATGTAAGAATTCAGTTATTTTTAATTTAACAAATTTGAATAAATATTAACAATTGAATGTATTTTTTTTTTTTTTTTTGAGACAGAGTCTCACTCTGTTGCCCAGGCTAGAGTGCCATGACATCAGCCTAGTTCACAGCAACCTGAAACTCTTGGGCTCAAGCAATCCCCACTGACTCAGCCTCCCTAGTAGCTGGGACCACAGGCATGCACCACCATGCCCGGCTAATTTTTTCTATATATTTTTAGTTGTCCAGTTAATTTCTTTCTATTTTTTAGTAGAGATGGGGTATCACTCTTGCTCAGGCTGGTCTGGAACTCCTGACATCAAGCGATCCACCCGCCTCGGCCTCCCAGCATGCTAGGATTACAGGCGTGAGCCACCACGCCTGGCCCGAATGTATTTTTAATTTAAAAAATTTAATACTTCATAGTACTTACCATGAAGTTCTCAACAGTTCTCAACACTTCACAACTATTAATTTATTTTATTCCCATAACCATCCTATGAGGTAAGAATTATTTTCCTTATTTTACAGATGAGGAAACTGAGGCCCAGAGAGTAGAGTCAGGATTGAACCCAGAAAGGCTGGCTTCAGGGCCCAAACTCTAAACCTCTCTACAGCCACGTGAAATTCATTATCATATTGATTCGGAAGTACACATTCACAGTAGCAAGGATCCACAAGACAGCTTATTCCACACTTTATATCAGGAAAAGCTGGGAGGCTCCCTCCTAGCAAAACTGGGTGGTTTGTATTATATTTCTGTGAGATTATCTAATCCTGATTCTATTACTGCCCTACCCATATTTTTCCTTTGCCCAGTCCCCTTAATTATTTATTAATTATTATTTATTTTGTCTTTTTATGCTGTTGCATTTTTCTAAACTGGCATAACTGTGGAATGTGGCAGGAAATAAATGCATAAATAAATAAAATTAATTTTTTCCAAGTCTTGATGAGATGAATCTATCCATCGCCAGGAAAATAGCATTTCAATTACCAAATCCTGCTGTGTAGTCCCAGTTATGTAGCTAGTGACTCACTTTCTACATCCTCATTTCTCTTACAAAGTCATGTCTGTGTGAACTAGAAAAAGAAATGAAAATACCACCTAGGTCTTTCAGTTTCCTTCTTAAAATGTCAGAGTCTCTGGAGACACATTCCAGAGCTTTACGGGCAATGTCTGCCCTAATTGGCCACAGGAGTGAGAGGATTCAAGCCAGGATGTGTCCAGCAGGAGTCTAAGTACACAGGCAATGAGCTGGTTGAGCTGTAACTGGGTGGGGAAGCGGAAAGTCCTTGGTTATACAGGCGAGGAGTCAAGACTAAGAATCCAAGCTGAGAATGGGGTGATGGCAGGTCATGAGCCATTAAAAAAAAAGAAGAAGAAAAAGAGAATGAGGTTAGAGTGTAGAGTCTGTGAGGGAAACAGAGAGATGCTAGGACAGCAGGCTAGCACGGGTCAGTGGGTTTCCTGTGACCCAGCCTTGTCTATTTCTCTTGCTCTTCATCTTTCACCATGCCCCTTCCATGCTCCACTCCAGCCACACTAATAAATTACTAAATATTCCCCAAATGTGCTAAACTGTTTCATACCTCCACACCTTTTTAAACAATGCTCTCTTCCCCTTGCCTCTGTCCACCTGACAAATATCTACTCTATTTTTCCCGGTTCTGCGTAAATACCTTCACTATGAAGCCTCTCCTCCTCCCACCACAGCCTGCCTCCATTCATCTTTTTTGCCCTTCCCCACTCATGTACCTGTTGCCACATCTATCTTGACTTTCATAGTATTGATAAGCAGTATGAGTTTGCACCATAGCTCTCTGGTGTAGGAAATGTCACATTACTATATTTTTCTAAATCAAATTTAGGAAATATTAGTTTCCAAATGCCAGGATGACTCACTATCTTTATCGGTGCCTCTCCCCCTACAGTCATAGCCAGAATCCTGGGGTCATACCCAGAATCCCAGGGGCCTAGCACAGTCCACAAAATGTGGGAAATGGCCTTCTGGTCTTTAACACACCTCCAGGACAACATTGAATAGAAGTGGCAAGAGCAGCTGGGCGCAGTGGTTCATGCCTGTAATCCTAGCCCTCTGGGAGGCTGAGGCGGGAGGATTGCTTGAGCTCAGGAGTTTGAGACCAGCCTGAGCAAGAGCGAGACGCCATCTCTACTAAAAGTAGAAAAAAAAATTAGCCAGGCAACTAAAAATAGAAAAAATTAGCCGGGCATTGTGGCATGAGCCTGTAGTCCCAGCTACTCAGGAGGCTAAGGCAGGAGGATCGCTTGAGCCCAGGAGTTTGAGGTTGCAGTGAGGTAGGCTGACACCCTGGCACTCTAGCCTGGGCAATAGAGAAAGACTCTGTCTCAAAAAAAAAAAAAAAAAAAAAAGGACGTGGCAAGACATATCTTTGTCTTGTTCCTCCTGATCTTAGGGTCAAAGCATCTAGTCTTTCACCACTACATATGAGGTTAGCTGTGGGTTTTTTATAGAGACTTTTATCAGGTTGAGGAAGTTCTATTCTGTTCCTAGTTTGTTGAGTGTTTTTATTATGAAAGGGTAAGCAGGTGTGAATTTGTTCCTTGACACTGAGTTACAAGAAATGTCACATTGCCATAGTTTTAGCCCCTTGTATCTTGCCACATTGGCAAGATAGTCCATGCTCAGTCAAGTCTTAGAAGGGGGACCAACCATATCAGTTTGCCCAGAACTGAGGGGTTTCCTGGGACACAGGACTTTCAGTGCTAAAAATGGGCAAACCAGAACAGTTGGTCATCCTCAGTCTTAGACAAACATTAGTTTACAAACCTTCCCCTTACTATATTATAAACTCCCAAGAGGACAAGGAACATATCTAATGATTTTCTATGTCCCCATACCTAGTGCTTAGAACATAATGGGCACTCAATAAATTTTTCAATAAACAAATTCACAAACTAGTGCATGCATGAATCAGTGTAAAACTAGAAGGTAAAAAATAATAATAATAACCTAAATCCTGAGCCCCGTCACAGAAGTTACTTGAGCCAACTGAAATGGGGTGCCCTGCAACTTCCTACTTATCCCTTCCTGGCTTAATGAGGCCATGTCCTCAGAGCAGGGGCAGTTTCCCCCCATGCACACATACACCATGATTTCAATATCATTTATTTCCAATTTGATGGGTTTGGTAAGCATCAGGCAGACTTTCCATCACATTTTGAATCTGTTCTTCAGGAAGACAGCACATCTCCAGGTATGAGCAAAATGTTAACGAAGCATGAACTTCTGAAGGTAAAGCTCTTGGCACAGTGCCTGATCAGCATTCTATTGATGTTTGTGATTATGATTAATTTTGCCATGCCCAAATCACCTGCCCCTCCCCAAAAACCTTTAGTGAGGATGCACCATGCCCCCAGAATTATCAGTCAAGTCCAGCCCACAAAGAGGTCACCAGCCACAGGGATAGTGCACACCTCTTTTTCCTGGAGATGTTAACAGGTTTTCTACCCCTTGCTGGTGCCTACCAGACCTCCTCCGAGTTGCATGCTGCACAGAATGATGATACTGCTCTAAATTGTTCAGAGAAACCCCCGACCGCACTCCAGCACATTCCCTCTGCGGTGTAACTCTAATGCTACCGCAGGTCTTCTCTGCCTCACTATGTCACTTTCTACTTGTCTTCCACCAGACAGGTATTCCTCTTCCCCCTTAAGATCTTTTTCCCTTATTGCCTTTCCTCTTATATTATTTTCTTCCAACTTTTCATATAAGCTAGAGTGGGTAGAACTAATGTGTTTTCTTTCATCTTATGTAGCAGGGAAACTATTACACTTTGCACCAGATGTAACTGATGATCACCCCTAGCAAGAGGACACAATTTACAGATGGTTGTAACAGTTCTGACTCCATATTTCCTGGAGTTCTGTGGTTTTCCTTGAAAAACCACCACAGAAAATTGCCTCATTTCTATGTCTCATTTAAAAAGGGTGGGCCTACAAAAATCTGCTTAGAAATCTGCTTGTCCCTTCTTACCCAAGTGCTAACCTCTGTTGTCTCCATGGCAAATGGCAAAGCGCTACTATCTGTTCCTCTGTAGCCTTCATCCACAGAGTCTCTGCCCCCAGAATTCTGACCCTGCTTTTAGTCCTGTGACTGGCTGAATTGATCTCCAAGGCCCTGGCCCCTACCCGCCTCCTTGTTGTACCACAGCTTTCCTATTCCTGCTCTTTCCTCCTTCATTCGTTGTGCAGGCTGCCTCATCGCCTTCCTAACCCTCTCTGGGCATTCCAGGGATATTCCCCAGTCAGCCCATTCTAACTGCAGTCATTAGCAACACAACCAGACTTTGTCACCGTCAAAATAAGACCTGAATTATTACAACACCCCATACAAGTCTCAGTTTCAAGACTCTATTTTTAAGAATTGTAATTCTTAAAGTCCACATTTACCATTGACTGTGGTAGCCCGTTCTGAGGCGAACACCTACTTCAACTTACAGGGCATTTCTCGACTTGTTTCTCCATTGTTAACCCTTTTGTGTACTCTCCCTGGCACATCCCCAACTAGGGAGGAAGAGTAGTACCTTGTGGTACTAGTGATTCAGGCAGGAAGCCCCTCCCACCCAGGGCCAAAGTGAAATGGCTCAGCCCTCCCCAACACCCCAGAGAAACTCAGGGAATCCCCAATTGGGACTGATCCTCAAAACATGCCAAGGACTGAAGATGAACCAGTATTTATGTATGTCCTTGTTTCAGAAAAGAGAATGGCTGCTGTTGGCCAAAGGGGAACTCTTGAGCCCAGGATACAGCCAGAGAATCCCTGCCAGCACCTTCTATGTGATCATGCCATCACGCTCCCTCACACTGCTGGTGAAGGCAGTGGCCACACGGGAACTGATACTGCCCAACCCCTTCCCACTGCTACCTGAGGACCCACCTGATGACAGCCTTAAGACTGTGGAGGCAAGTGGGGCCCAGATGTCATGGGACAGATAGTGGGGAGAGAAGAGAATGGAATTTGAAAAAAGGGATGAGGGAGAGGAGTGAACCCATAAGCTAATGGATAGGGCAGCAGAGGAGGAGTGTGGTGACAGGGTAAGAGAAGAAAGCAAGGTGAGAAAATGAGGCTGGAGGAAGGAAGTAAAAGCTTAGATTAAGGCAGCAGGTTAAGGAATGAAGTAGAAGAGAGACTGGCTTGAGGTAAATGAGGTTTGAGAAGAGAGAAGTGGAAGAGAAAAGAATCATTGAGGCTGGGTGCCTGGCTCACACCTGTAATCCCAGCACTTTGGGAGGCCAAGGCAGGAGGATCGCTTGAGGCCAGGAGTTTAAGACAAGCCTCAGCAATAGAGCAAGGCCCTGTCTCTACAAAAAAAAAAAAAAAGAAAAGAAAGAAAGAAAGAAGAAAAGAAAAGAAAATTAGCTGGGTATGATGGCACTCACCTGTAGTCCCAGCTACTTTTGAAGGCCAGTGCAGGAGGATCCCTTGAGCCCAGGAGGTCAAAGTTACAGTGAGCTATAATCACACCACTGTTCTCCAGCCTGGGCCACAGAGCAAGACCTTGTCTCTAACAAACAAATTTTTTTAAATAAAAAAAAAAACCAAAAAGGTCATTGGTATAAGTGAATGACTGGGAATGGGAGCCACCCCAGGGAAGCATAAGACACACATACACACCTGAAATCTGATTAAAGCTAGCTGTAAAGGAGAAGGGAAAGTGTCACAGAAGGAAAGCCCCATGGCAGGCAAGGGTGGCTGGAGGCAGGGGAGGAAGCCGCAGTCCAGGAGCTCCAGCTCCAGGGGATGCACTGATTCTCATTTGGTTTGCTCTGGTTTTGTCTTTGCACTGGCTGGCTCTCCTGCCCCCACCTCCATCCCCACTGCCACCCTGGAGAGGAGACCCTGAGGTGAGAAAAGGGAGAGCCGCACATTAGGGAGAAAAGGGAAAGGAGAAGACACAGAGGAAGGCAAAAGAATAAAGGAGGAGGGAGTAAAAGATGATGACAAAGAAATAGGAACGTCTGTATGGGTTTTCCTGTCTTGGTGTGTTTATTTTTATGTCCCTGAGTATGTATATGCTTGAGTCTCTAGATTGGTGGCAGTGTGTGTAGGTATATCTGTGCACATCTGTGTGATGGCATGTCCTTATGTGTCTAATTCTCTGCATTATATGTGTGCATGTATGTATACCTATGTTTGTGTGCATCTGTTTGTTGAGAAGAGGTAGAAAAAGCAGGCAATGAGAGTACCCAGAATAGGAAGGGCTTCAAAAGGAGAGACTCAGATGCAAAGGAGCAAACAGTTCTGAAAGCCATTTTCTCCTCCTCTTCCTCCTCCTCCTCCTGCTGCTCCAACAGCGCTGAAGGCAGCCCCTCCCCCATTATTTGGATCTGCATTTTCTATTTCCTCTGCTAGTCTCCCCAGGCTGAGGGTGGGAGGGGTGGCTTCTGCACAGGGAGAATTGGAACCACATCACTGCTGGCTCACTGGCTTGTGTGCAGTGAGGACAAGGCCTGGGATTGTACTCTCTCTGCTTGGCAGCTGCAGGGACACTGTAAGAGGTGGGCACGAGTGGCCATGGCTCGCTTAGCGTCTCACTTTGGGGCCAGTGGTTCCTGGCACAGGATGTTGTGGCCGGGAAAACCTGACTGCTCAGGAATGCTGTGCTCCTGTGTCTCTCCCTTTACACTCAGCTCAGCTCACCTCGCAGGCAGAGAACTCCGTGTACTCACCTTGCAGACTGTGAGCACCCGCGCCCAGCCGTGTAGCCCTCGGACACACCCTCCCTCAGCACTCACACTGGATCTCTTGTAGCCCTCACGGTGCTCCAGCCCCTCTCAGAACCCCGGGACTTCCACACTCCCTGGGCCAGAGTGTTCAGTGTTCCCAATCATGTGGGGTTGCTTCTACTTCTACCCTTGCCTGACGCTCACCTCTTACCTCGCAAGCACTGGGACCTTGGGCCAGAACACCCAGTGCCACAGCATCGTTTTCACGGCCTTCCTGGCAGCCCCGGGGCTTCGCACCTCCTCCAGCCTCTCACACTCAAGGGTTTCTGTCTGACATCTTGTGTTCTATGACCTCAAGTTCCCTGCGTGAGGCCCCTCCTCTCTTTTCCTCAGAGTATGCTGGACAGCCTGGAGCTGGAGCCCACCTACAACCCCTTGCAGGTTTGGAGCCACCTGTACTCACACCTGAGTAGCACGTTGGTCAAGCCTCAGGGGCGTCTCCACCCAAGCTGGGAGAGCAGGGCCCCAAGAAAGGTACAGCTCACCTCCTTCCCTGCCCTTCCTTCCATCCCTTCAGCCCAGAGTCCAAGAGAGCCCTCCTGCCCCATCCCCAACACCGCCCCCATCCCAGGGAGTAGCCCTCCCCCAGGACCAGAGATCCAGGCCAACAGGGAGGAGGACACAGACAAAGGAAATCAGAACCCTTACTGGGTAGGGAGGCTGATCGGCTTGGGCATTTACATAGGAAAATGTTTAGGTGTGTTAATTGTAGTGTTTATGGTAACTCATTAGTCACTTAACAGACCATTGTCCCACTAAGCAAACTGGCCACACAGGAATTACAACCACAGCCCTCTCATTGAAAGAAAAAGCTAAAGGGAAGGTGGGAAAAGAGATGCCCAAGGGAAAGGAAATTAACATTCATAAAGCACCAGTCATTTGCCAGGTTATATAAGTGCTTTCACATATATTTTTCTCATTTAATCCACACAGCATCCCTGCAAGGTAAGTGTTGTGCTAATTTTACAGATAAGGAAAGGGAGGCTGACCAAATTAGTAGCTTGGAGACAGGGCTCCAGCGACAAGGGTGGAAGAGAGAACAGTAATTGAGGATGGAGAAGTATTTTTATGAGATCCATATTCTATAATATTTGGGCTTCCTTTTTGCCCTTATTAATTTTTTCCTAGTTCCCCAGTAACAGACCCTTTAGAAAAACTCCTATTTTGTCTTAGCTAAAATTACAGGAAAGGAATGTTTCCAAACTACAGTCGATCTAGAATTAGGAGCAGAGCCCACCACAAGTTAGTTGATGAGCAAGCTGACAGAGGAGGGAGCCTGGGCCTTCAGTCTGTCACTCCATGGATGGGACGATGAATGAGTTAGGATAAGAAGCCCACAGGGAACAGGATTAGGAGCTCAGGAACTCTGGTCTTCAGAAAAAGCTCTGGTTACTCTCTCTGCAGGCTGGGCAGTTGCAGACCAACCGAGTTCGAGCCACGGTGGCCCCCTTGCCTATGATTCCTGCCCAAGGAAGAGCCCCCAAGATGCCAGCAGCCAGCAAACCTTCCTCAGAAGCCTTCTTCCTGCCTTCCGAGCAGGAGGAATATCCCTCGGGGCCCTAAGTCACCAGCTCCAGCACCCAGCTGCCCCGCTTAACCACATCCATGCGAAGGCTCACACAATGGCTATCTGTGGTCAGACCTGCCTTCTATCCACCTGAGCCTCTGTGAGCTCAGACTGCCCGGGAAACAGGGCCTTTCCCTCCTCTGTTCTGAGTGCTGCCATGGCCTCACTCCTCAGGCCAGAAGCGACACACCCAAGCCTGTCCCTTCTCTGGCAGGACTCTTGTTTTCTTTTGGATCATTTGATACTGTTAACACAGATGAAGATTAAACACCCAGCAGGCCTCCATCATTGTTAGGAGAATTGCCATGCCCAGAATTTCTTTTTTGTTGTTGTTGCCCCCGTCCTAATCCTGAGACTGTGTAAGCAGGTGGACGAGGTCAGGTGACCCTTGGGAAAGTGGGCCTCAGGAACAAGCATAAGGTTTTCAGAGCTCATGAAAAACAAGTAGGGTTGAAATCCAAGCCTCATTCCAGAGCTGGTGCCCTTCCCAGGATACCCACCACACCACAGTTCCCTTCAGCCTCCAAACAGACAAGCGCTAGGTGAATGGTACCTACATGCAAAGTGTGGGTCCGGGGGGCAGGGCTGTCACAGCTGAGAGCAGGGGAAAGGATGGTGTGAAAAAGACCTGCTCCTTTCCTATTCCCCTCTCCCCACGTGCCCACCTTCCTGTTGCTCCACTCACAGAATAGCTACCATTTTAAAAAATGCTTACTCTGTGCTTCAAATTACACTAAGTACCTGAGAAATTTATCTCATTTCATACAAACACTGTGAGGTGGAGCCCATTACTATTTTTCCTGTTTTACAGAGGGCCAGCAGGGGAAACTGAGGGTTGCAGATGTTCTACACCTCATCCAGGCTCACAGAGCTAAAGGCCAGCCCAGGTCAGCCCGACTTGACCACCCAGGCTCTGAACCGCCACATGTTTGCTCCCCTCCCCGGGGCCCCTTTCTCTTTTCATGGCTCCCAACATATTCCTGGTTCTCCTCTTGATCCCCTCCACATCCACCCAGCCACTGTGTCCCCTCCTTGTCTATTCACACACATAGACCTCTTAAACCCAGGCTGACTTTAATGAGAATTAAAAATTTTTTAAATATATCTCTGGCAAAGAACAATGCAAGGGTAAGGATCTAGGCACAGTACAGCATCTCCCTACAGTTTCCATACAGGCCCCTCAAACTGTCCCCACTCTGACCAAATACCCCTTTCCGTAGACCTGGTTCAGCAGCTGTCCCTTCCTTTGGGAAGTAGGGAAGGGATGGCTTTGGGGTGATGACCCTCCCCAGAACCCATCTCTCAGCCCTGCCATCTCTTCCACTTCCTAGGACTTCCTGGGATTGATCACCCTTCCCTTGACTCCCCTAATCCTTCTGGTCACACTGGCCCCTCCCACCCACTGGTTCTAACAGGGTTCTTTGATCCCTGGAGGAACCTCCCCATGGTCCTCCTATCAGCAAGCCCAGCCCTGCTTTTCTTCTCAGGTGGAGCCCTCTGACTTGACCCCAGCCCTGTCAGTCCCTACTCCAGAGAGCCCACAGTCCCAGCTCCCTGAGGTTCCACTCTTCTGCACCTGGCTGTACAGGACAGTGTCTGAGCTGTGGCCTTTGCTGCCACTGCCTGTTGCAGTACCAGGTTCAGGGAATGCCAGGCCCTGGGGCTTGGGAGCTGGGAGGGGCTTTGTGCTCCGAGAGGGTGGCACAGCATAGTCATCAGTAGCAGGGTTGTAGGGGAGCTCATAGCCCTCCTCCTTCACCCGAGCCTGGCACCACCACGCATCCTTGGGTTCCTGAGGTAGATCATAGAGGCTCCGGGAAGGGGCTGGAGCCAGACCCTCAGGTTCATCATAGATGGGGTCCTCTTTCACGTCTGTCAGCTTGGACTTCAGCATCTGCTGCTGCACATGCTCATACAAGTCCCAATAGAGAGGTTTCTTCGACTGTACCCCCTCCGCTGCCCAAGCAGGAGTGCTGTCCAAGGGGTCTGAGTACAGGGAGTCCTGGGAAGGGCCTGGAGCAATGCGCAGGGAGTCTAAGGGCTCAGCATACAGGGCTGGGGGGTTGCCCGGGAGCTCCTGGGGGCCAGGAGGAGAAGGCAACTTCCCCTCTGCCACCTCCCCTTCATGGGCTTCAGCTCTAAGAACGTCGTTCCCCTGTCCAGCTTTTCCCTGGGCCTTCTGCCGATGGATGGCAGTCTCAACTGCCTGAAAGATGTCATTTCCCTGTGCCGTCTGGAAGGTGAAGGTTCCAGGGCCCGAGGGGCAGCGGCGGCCGGCCTCAAAAGAGAACATGACCTGAGGAGGGTGTGGAGGGAAACATGTTACCAGGAGCCATCAGAGGACATGATCACAGGGCCTGAACTAGTTAGGGTATCTACAAAGAAGAGACTGCCTGGGGATGGAAGTGGGGTCACAGGGTAGGCATGGAAGGGGGACCCAAAGGTCAGACCTTCCCCCCACTGTCCTGCCCTAACCTGCCCACAGCTACCCAACCCAGTAAGCCCTCCCTGACAGCCCCTGCACCTTATCCCGGCCATAGCGTCGCAACAGAGTGTAGGGCCAGGACAGGAGCTGCTCCAGTATCTGACTCTGGGCCCCCACGGTCAGGAGAGTCAGCCTCTCTGCCTCTACCCTCAGCACATAGGAGCCATGCAGGCCACAGCGCTCGGCGGCCTCAGTCCTCTGCACGGTTACCCAGAATTGGGATCCTGGAAGGAATACAAAATTAATTGGACAACTGACTGGGCACAGGGATAGGGACTGGGAAGTCTGGGGAGCAAAGTGTCCAAGCACTCCCTTGGAAGCCAGATCTCAAGGGCTTCCTACTTCCCCACTGTACCCACCCGCTTCCCAAGGGCACTCCTTCCCATTCCATCCCTGCTCCGGCTTCTCAGGCATCTACCTTCCCAGGTGGGGCTGTACAAGGAGTTCTCCAGCATCTCCAGGGCAGAAAGTTTAGGTGGGTTTTCAGCAGACGCCAGAGCCCAGCTGCCTTTCTGTAGTAAAAAAGAGCATTGAGGACCCTATAATTTCCCTCAGCGAGGCTTTCCGGGGTCTGAGCCAGGCCCTTTTCTCTGCCTCTGTAACTGCCCCCACTGCGCCCCAGCCCCTCGCTGGCAGCCCTGACCCCTCACCGGAAAGGCGTTTTGGCATAGCGTCTGCACCCAGGCAGCGCTGGACGGCGCATCGGCAGCCAGCAGGTGCGATCGCTGCGCAGTGTCCAGGCGGAAGGCAGTGGCGCCGGGCTCAGGGGGGCTCTCCAGGGACACTGGGGCCACGCTCACACATTCGGCCAGACGAATCACTTTGCAGTCCAGGCGGCGCGAACCCCCTCGGCCACCTCCAGAGCTCAACCCCTTATGGTCAAAGAACTCGAGCCGCGCAACGCCGTGGGGACTGGCCGGGTAGAGTACAGCCCAGGTCTTCCTCCACCTCTAGGGAGAGAGCGACAGACGCTGGAGACGGAGCGGGCGTGCGCCGGCGGCCCGGGCCCCGACGGGGAAGGAGAAGTGGCGCAGGCCGATTTGGGATCTGGGGTTTTCCGACGGGGAGCGAAGTTTCCCAAGGATGATGCTGCTCGGTCTCCCCAAGACCAAGGAGGGGATACCCCGAGACTGCAGGCGCTTCTCCGGAGTGTGCAAAGCAACTTCGCGGGAACCTCGCCGGGCTCTCCAACTCCCAGAGCCACGCTCCAACCTGCTGCCGGCCCCCTCCCTCTTTCTGGGCCCTTTCACCCACCACTGGCCCAGAAGGGGTTCAGCATCCCCTGCCCCCGACTACCTTGGTCCCGAAGCGCTGACTCTGCAGAAAGAGCGGCCCTTCCATCACAGCTCCGTCCATGGCCCCCGGAGGTTCCTTCCGCGCTTCCTGGCCCAAAGGGTGAGAGGCGGGGCTGGGGGCGGGGCCTGGGCGCCGGAGGCGTTTCCGCCGCTCCCCCGGCCCCCGCGGGCCTCTAGGGTGGGGTGGGGTGAGGGAAAGGAGCAAGAAGAACGAGTAGAGGTCACCAGATAAGCGGGCGGTGCACTACATCCAGGCCCCTAGCCACAGCCCTGGGGGCACACAAGTTGCTCCACGGGGAGAAGGTTTTCAGTTTCAGCCAGAGGGCCCTGGCGCCCGGGCTTGGGGGCTGCGTGTGATGTCATGTGCCCAAAGTGACGTCAGAGCGAAGGCCGTGACATCACCCCGAAAGTGCCGGCACGCACCCTGGGACACCAGAGAGACCAAGTGGGCCTTCAGGGCTTCAGTTCCCTAGGCCGGACCCGCCCCCAGCCCCGCCCGAGTTGGGCTGTTTACTCTGTCCGCGAGCCGCGGACCTGAAGGAAGGGCTGGGGGCTGGGGGCTGGAAGCCTTCCCGCCACCACAGGGGCCGCCGCCCGGGCAGCTCCGCCGCCCCTTGGCGGCTTGCAAGTCAGCTCCCTGACCGCAGCTGCCCGGCCTCCAACCCGCGGGAAAAGAAAGCTTCATTGAGCAGCCCAGGATGGTCCGGGGAGGGGGGAGGGGGCGCGGCAGCGGCCAGCTCCACCGGGGAGGGGAGGACCAGGAGAACGAGAGGAGGGAGCTGGCTGGGGAGGAATGGAGAGAGAAGGCGGAATGTGGGAGGGCTCTAGGGGACGTGGGAGGGGCGAACAGAGAGGGGAGAGAGGAGGGGGGTCCAGTCTCCCCTAGCCGACGACTTTTTTTGGAAGTCCTAGGACTGGTCTCCAGGACC
This sequence comes from Eulemur rufifrons, assembly GCF_041146395.1. Taxonomy (NCBI): domain Eukaryota; kingdom Metazoa; phylum Chordata; class Mammalia; order Primates; family Lemuridae; genus Eulemur; species Eulemur rufifrons. The sequence continues at coordinate 57,117,677 of NC_091001.1, forward strand.
AGGACTCTTCTCCCAGACCTTAGGGTCCTCCTCAGCCAAAGGTAGGGGGAATTGGGGATGGAGAGGGACCAGCGAAATGGGGTGGTGTGGGATGGAGTCGAGGGGAGGGGAAGCCAACCAACTGAGAGTTTGATTATTGTCAAAGGGACACTGGGAGAGTGGAGAGAGGAGGCAGATACTGGGGGTGGGGGCTGCAGCAGGGGGTTCCAAAAAGGGCGGGCAGGAGAGCCCAAAGGCGGGGGGGGGGGGGGGTCTCCTCTGTGAGGCCTTACCTCTGGGCCCCCAAGCCAAAATGTCCCCAGAACAAAGCTGTCTTGTTGGGTTGTTTGTCTGGGTTGGGGGAAGCATGTTCAGGAAGGCCCCTGCTGTGGAGGGGCTGTTCTCAGCCCCAGATAGAGCAGGCCTTGGCTAAGGAGCCCATAGCAGGCCTGGCCTCCGGTTGCCCGGTGACAGCGATGGTGGAGTTGGCAGGAGGCTCAGACAGCCCCACCCCACCCCCGCCCAGCTTGAGGCCTGGCCCTCCTGGGCCCTTTGACCCCACGGGGCATCTGAAAGCCTGTGTGCCAGGGAGGGTGTGCAGCGGGTTCTCCACACATTCTTTGATGTCACTTGCCCTGCCTAGGAATCTGCCTAGATAGGACACGGGGCTTGACTTCCATTCAGGGGATCCAAGATCCAAGGATCTCCTAGGGCTCCCTTGCCTGCCTCTCTCCACAATCAGTACAGCTGTCTGTCCTCTGTCTGGCTAAATGGGGTCATCTGGGTCCCTCCCACATCTGCTCCCTGGCTCTTGTCAATCGCGCTCCTCCTCACCTGTTGCCTGCCTCTCTCCCTCCCTCCCCACTACTGTGTGCTTGGTTCTTTTCCTGTCACTTTCTGTCATCTTCAACATTGTCTGTCTCTCCGCTGTCTCTTTTGGTTTTCTCCCTGTTGTTCCCACAGTCCCCCTTCCTCTCACATCCTGTCTGTCTGGGTCTTCCTCTCTGGGTGCTTCTTGCTCAGTCTCTATCTCTTTATCTTGACCATTCTCCACCCCTTGATCTCTAATCACTGTCTTATCTCTGGGTCTCTCACATTGGTGAGTGAGGGTAATGGAGATGATGATGGCAGAACTAGGGACAGATGTGGGACAGAACAACTAATTGTGAGGGTTCTATCATTTACAAAAGGGAGGGAGAGCATAGCTATCTTCCCCTCCCCTAATCTGGGTCTCTGGGGCTGTGACTCTTTGACGCTGTCTCTGCCCTTATTTAGTGTTTCTCTCTGACTATGTCTCTCAGTCCCTGAGGCACGCTCTATCTCTCATACTGTCTCTCTGTCTCTGGTCTGACTCAGTGTCTGTCTTCCTTTCATGACTTCTCTCTCTCTGACTGTGGGCCTTGCTCAATCTGTTTCTCTCACACATACTTTCTCTCTGGGGCACCCAGGCCTTCCCTGCCATGCGACCTGTCAGTGTCTGGCAGTGGAGCCCGTGGGGGCTGTGGCTGTGCCTGCTGTGCAGGTTGTGCTTGGGGTCCCCATCCCCTTCCACGGACCCTGAGAAGAGGGCCGGAAGCCAGGGGTTGCGGTTCCGGCTGGCTGGCTTCCCCAGGAAGCCCTACGAGGGCCGCGTGGAGATACAGCGAGCTGGTGAATGGGGCACCATCTGCGACGATGACTTCACGCTGCAGGCTGCCCACGTCCTCTGCCGAGAGCTGGGCTTTACAGAGGCCACAGGCTGGACTCACAGTGCCAAATACGGCCCTGGAACAGGTGAGTAATGATCCAGGTATAGCCCGGGTATTACCTAAGTGTGGCCTAAGTGCAGGGAGAAGGAACACCAGGATAGGACAGACACAGGGACACAGGACTCCAAGAACACCCAGTGTCAAATGAACCCATGGATGACAAACCAACCAACATAGTTACTTCTCAGAGTTGTGTGACCTTAGGCTAGTCTGTGCTTTCTCTGAACCTCAGATGCCCTGTGTGCAAAATGACTAGATGATCCCTAAGTTCCTTTCTGCTACTAGAGTATGATTATACAAAGCCATGAGCAAGAACAGCCCAGATACAGGTGAGCCCTGTATGATTAGAGTTGGTTTCATGGGAAGCTGAGAACAGGTAAATGTCTGGATGTCCCAAAACCAGAAGGCATCACAGATACTGCAGCTGACAAAATCAGATTACAGGCCAGAGCTAAAATTAACAAGCTAAAACTGATGAAGGACAAGACTAAAACCGACAAGAACAACTGTGGGTGGTGAGGGCTTAAGAGCAAATTCTCCTTGAGGCCTAAGGATGCTCACACAGTAGGAGCCTACAGTGGGATGGGTGGACAGAAGCAGGTGTGACCTGCAGTTGATCACCCAATTCCCACTGGCTAGACCACCTCGAACAAAGTGTCATTTGTAGATGCTACATTTTAAGAGGGACAGTAGCAAATGGAAATACTTTCAGAGGAGAGCTGCCCAAACATGAAAGATTCAGATGCCAAGTTTCTAGAAGGAACAGCTGAAGGACAAGGGGCTTGGTATAGAAACAAAATGCCTTCAATAGCAATTACATAGTGGTTGTCTTCGAATATGGGAAGGACAGTCATGTGGCTGAGAGATTTTTCTGGATGGCATCGAAAGACTGAGTCAGATTTGTTAGGGGAAAGTCAAGAGTCACGAGGACTTTCTGATGGTTACTAAGTCTGGTGGGTCAGGATGTAGGTGTCCCAGCAGAAGCCTGGTAAGTCCTGTCAAGATATGAATGAGGGGTCCCTGTGCAATGGCTAGGACAGATGACCTTTGAGGTTCCACCCAATTATGAGAGGATGTCAGTGATACTCATTAGGGGCCATACAGAGAACAAGGGGCTAAGTGGCAGCACAGACAGGACAGACATGTGGGAGAATGCAAGGATGAAGTGAAGGGATCTTCGATTTCCAAGTATCACAATAGGTCAAACTCGTAAGTTCCCATGTATTGGCTCTGTGGTCTTAGGCAAGTTATTTAACATCTCTGAACCCTGGTTTCTCCATATAAAACAGTCTCTGGCAGCTCTGTTCTAAGAATGATCATTTATGTCCCCACCATGGCAGAGCACCTGGCACACATTAGGTACTTGATCAGTTGTAGCTCTCACTGAATGGATGAGGACTGATCAGAGCTTCGCTGTTGATTCTTGGTTGTTATTTGCCCTATCACCACCAACTTTCCGTCAATCTTATGCCCCCTTTCCTATTCCCCTCTAGAGTCCCCTGTCTCTTCTCCACCAGAAAATCACCATCATACCAGAAAAATGGGATCATTATGGCCAAGTGTGAGGCCCCCACGCTCACTCTCCCCACCTCCCTCATCCTACCTCCCCAAGCTTCTCTGTTCCCTCATCTCCCCTTCCACAGGCCGCATCTGGCTGGACAACTTGAGCTGCACTGGGACTGAGCAGAGTGTGACTGAATGTGCCTCCCGGGGCTGGGGGAACAGTGACTGTACCCATGATGAGGATGCCGGGGTCATCTGCAAGGACCAGCGCCTCCCTGGCTTCACGGACTCCAATGTCATCGAGGTCGGTAGTTCACAGACATAGACACAGCACCCAGGATGGCCGGACAGAGAGGCCTGTGGGGTGGTTAGAGGAAGTGTTTCTAACAACAGTAGGGGATCCCATATGCCCCTGTGGAATACTTTGGATTGTTGGGAGGCGTGGAAGAGCAAATGATAGAGTTCCTGGGTGCTGTAAAATTGTGGGGAGGGGTGGTAACATTAGCATTCAAGGAACAAAACCTGACAGCCTCTCCAACCTCATGCCGGGTCAGCCTGGGAGCGTCCTGTGCTCTCCCTCTGCTCAGACATTATGCTGTCCTGGAACATCTCCCTTCTTACTTTCTCCTTCTTCAAAGCCGCTTCCTCTGTGAAGTCCTCCCTCCTGCTCCAGGCAGAGTTGGGTGCTCCTTCCTCAGCTCCCGTCATTTCTCCGAGCACAGCGTATCCCTCCACCTCGTGGTTGGAGGAGAGTCCACTCACCCCAGACTGAGGGCAGGCATGGCACTCTTCTCCGCCCTGGCTCAGTCCCATCCCGCCACTGGGTTTACAGGACATATGAAAGGTGCCACTGGGACTCTCCCCTGCTTGTGGTCCCGTCCTCAGGTAGAGCATAACCCGCAAGTGGAGGAAGTGCGACTGCGACCAGGAGTCGGGTGGGGCAGGCGGCCCCTGCCAGTGACTGAGGGACTGGTTGAGGTCAAGCTTCCTGATGGCTGGTCGCAAGTCTGTGACAAAGGCTGGAGCGCCCACAACAGCCACGTGGTCTGCGGGATGCTCGGCTTCCCTAGCGAAAAGAGGGTCAACACAGCCTTCTACAGGTGAGGGGTCGCGGGCGCTGGGTGGAGGGCCGGGAGTGGGTGCCCGCCGGGGACGGTGTTGAGAGGCCTGTGAGAGGGGCGGGCGGGGCACTGGGGGGCCCGGGGGTCTGGAAGAGTGGGCAAACATGGAGACCGCTGAGAAGCTGGAGGGAATCTTGTGGGGCCACGAAGGGCTCCCCGAGCGGGGTCTGTAATGAGGAGCGGTGAGGCCCCGCCCTCACGCGTCCGGCCGGCGCGGGCGCGGTGGGTCAGCGGGCAGGTCCTCCGGCCTCCGGCGCGCCCCGGCCTGGCGAGACCCCGCCCCGGCCCGCGGGCGGTGACGGCGCCGGCGCGGCCGGCGGTTCCCGGTCCAGCGAGGGCGCGGCCGGCCTCGGGAGGCGGTGCCTGGGTGCGTCCAGCGCGGAGCTGGCCGCCCGCGGTCTGGGGACCGGGACGGGCCGGCGGCGCCCGCGGGGCGCCGTGTCCCAGCCACCGGGCCGACCCTGGAGGGACCGGAGGGCGCCGGGAGAGCCCGGCCCCGCCCTCGGCCCAGGCCGCCCCGCCAGGCGCGTCTATGAGCGCGCGAGCCCTCGGGACTCCGGGGAAGTTTTCCACAATGTGTTCTGGCGAGGCGCCCACCCCTCCACCTGCCCCGGAGCCCTGCTGTGCACGCCGGCTTCCAGGGTAACGAATCGCCTTGGTGAACGGTTCTGTGCTTGCAGCATCTCCCTTCCCTGGAGCATCTATCTAATTTTGGTCATTTTGAGAAACAGCCATTGGGAGCCTGGCAAATATTTGGAAATCTTTACACCGTCTCTTTATAATCTTATATTTTCCGAGCCAGAAATGCTCGTTTTCTTAAGCCCTTCCTTAGATCTTTTGCTGAAAAGCCTCTTGTCGTCTAGATGGCTTTCCACTAGGCACACTATTTCAGATGCTGTCGGATCAGGGTAAGGTACTGCAGAAATGCTCAGCTTTGATTAAAGCACGCCTCGAGTTTGCGTTGCCTTCGAGGCAGCATCCCACTGCTTATGTTGAACTTAATGACCTAAAACCAATTCAAGGCTACCTTTATCCTTAATACTGATAGAGCATGCTTTTTGAACCTAAATGCATGTTGAGCTTATCCCATCATTTAAAAGCCATAAAAAACCATGATGATCCCATGATTATCTTGAGTCCTGATGTGATTTTCAATCATCCCTTCCAGCGACCTTTAGTGGACAGACATGAGCATCTTGAGCATTCATGGGAATGACTATAAAAATCGTTGTTGAACTGTTCAAAACCAAAGTCCAATTCTTCTTGTAAAACTTTCCTCCAGATTTACATCAAGTCTCTAATCATCATTATAAAATATGTTTTTTCAACCAGTTGGGAAGAAACAGAACACATCAATGATGTAACCAACATTTCACCTTATCTATACATATATTTCTTGTCTATGTTAATCTTTGCTAAAATCCAGATACACTATGTTCACAGCCATTCTCCAACTTTCCAATTTAATAATCGTGTCAAAAAATGAAATCATAGTTGTTTGAGCCTATTTTTATTGAAATCTTTTTAAGTTTCTAAGGATCACCCTTTTTTTCCCTAAATAAGCACAAACTTCCTATATAATAACTTAATCTAGAATATTACTTATCTGTAGATTGAAAAATTGAGAAATCCTTTTTTTTCTTTTCTTTTTTTTTTTTTTTAAATCAGTACATTATCTGGTCTCTAGTTTTTTCCATACTTGGTCAAATTTTCTTTGCCTTGACTCTGAGTCTCATCTGAAAGTTCTTTCAGCCCTGAGGAATACACTTTACCTGGTCTGGAGACTCAACCTATATTAAAACAACTGTGCTCTGCTCCTCTACTATCATCCATCTTGGGGCTGTATTTCTTTCTCTGAGCTTGTCTTTTACCTCTCCTAATCTAAACACCAGGTTCTGAAAAATTAGTAGGATTTAAATAGCCACACTTCAAGTGAGGAGGATGGCATGAGCAAAGGTAGAGATTCATTTGTCCAGTATTTATTTATTGAGATGCTACTGGGTGCCCAGTACTGTTTTGGACACTAGGGGTTCAACAGCGAACAAAACGGACAAAAATCTCTGATCTCATGGACTAGGGGAGAATCTGAAAGCAAGTAAATAAAAATATAAAACGTAAGGATGATAGAGAGTGCAATGGGTAACAATAAAGCCAGGAAGGGGTTAAGATGTGCAAGTGGAATTACAGTTTTAAATAGAGTGGTCAGGGAAGGCCTCTCTGAGAAGGCATCATTCAAGAAAAAAAACTTAAAGGAGGTGAGGGCATGAACTATGCAGACATCTAGACAAACATTTCCAGGAAGAGAGATCAGAAATGAAAATACTCTGGGGAGTGTGTGTGTGTGTGTGTGTGTGTGGTGGGGGAGGGGAGAAGACATTCTTGTCATTCTCCAGGAGGTCATTGTGGCTGGAGCTGAGTGAACAAAGGAAAAAATGGTAGGAGATGCAATGTAGGAGGTGACAGGAAAAGAATGAGGGGCCAGATGATGTAGGGTCATTTGGTTGACTTTCACTTTTACTCTGTGTGAGATAAGGAAACATTTTGAGTAAATGTGTGACACCAGACCTCTATTTTTAAAGTACTACTTTCACTGCTTTGTTAAGAATGGATGTAGGAGATGTAGTAGAAGCAAGAGTGCTAGTTAGAAGGTTATTGTCTCCTGAAAACCAACTAAAGAATGTGAAAACTCAAGATGACCAGTAAAAGTGGTGAAAAATGATCAAATTCTGTATATTGTTGAAGATAGAGCCAAGAGGATTTGCTGATAGATTCATTGTGGTGTTAGAGATAGGAGTTTAGATCATTCCAAGGTTTTGGGTCTCAGCTAAGTATGTAATTGGCCTCATCTGATAAGGACCATAGTGGTTTTGTGGTCCAAAAAGCATGTTTTGTGTGGGTGGAGCATGTTTTGTGTGGAGACAGGGCTGGGGTGGAGGGTAGGAACTTGGTTTTGGACCTGTAAAATGTGAGGTTCTTTAAGACATTGAAATGGTGAGACTAAGTCAGGCAAATTGGATATACGACTCTAGAGTTCAGTTGAATAAATGTATATGAAGTCCTGAAACACATCACCAAGGAAGTGAATGCAAATTTTAAAGAGGGAGAGAAAGAGGTTCAGGCCCAAGGACTGAAACTTGGGGAACTTAAACATTAAGAGATCAGGGAGATAGGTGAAATTGATGTAGGATGACTAATAGGATATAAAGAATGAGAGAAGAGACACCTTAAATGATTCTGAAGCTGCCTAGAGAAGGGTGGTACCATCAGGCATCTCAGGGCTTCAGATTAATATGAACCGATTTTAGGGATGGGCCATCCTTGGGAAGTTTGAGACACAGGTGAGTTGTTCCCAGGTATGCACAGCCTGAAGTAATTTTCAGAGATCAGGAATATTGCTGTGTGCATTGGAATCTCATACTGAGGCTGGGGTATGAAGGCTAGGGAAGGAGATACATTAAAGCACAGAGGTCATTGTCAGCGGGGAAAGAGATTACAGGAGTCTGGGAGATTCTGTGGTGGGGACGTGTCATAAATCTTCTGTCCAGGTCAAGCCAGGCAGAGGGAGCATTCTCATAAGAAAAATAGGCAGGAGAGTTATGAACAACTCTGCCCCTCCTTAAAGAAAACCAAATGGATCTTCCGGCTTTTAGAGGAAGCCAATAAGATTTAGAAAATGAGAAAATCAAAAGTATCTATCATTTTTACACTTGTTTTGGTAGTTCCACCCTGGAATATGTGAAAGTCATAGAATTTTAGAAGAGGAAAAGAAAATACAGATAATTGAACTATTTCCTTTTATAGGTAATGAAACTGAGGCTTTAAGAGCTTCCATGCTGTTTAAGAAGTCATTCTTCTAGTTCATTTTAGTTTGAGAGATATTTATTGAACTCCTACTATTTGCCAAGCACTGTGCAAGGTTCTGAGAAGACAAAGGTGAAAAAATGATGAGAGAGGTAATTAGGCATCAGATCACAGAAGACCTTATAGGCCATATTAAGGATTCAAGTCCTTGTGATAAAAGGATTGCAAATCCATTGAAATGTTTTAATGAGGAAGGCTGTAAAATGACATGATCAGGTTTGTGACTCCAAAAGATCATTTTGACTGCATTTCTGAGAATGGTTTAGGGAGGAGCAAGAGTGAATGAATTGGAGAGAGATTTAGGAAGTAAAATGGACAGGACTTGGTTATTGACTGACTTTGGGAGTCAAGGAAGGGAGAAATCAAGGTTGACTCCTAGTCTTCTGGAGTGGATTTTGCTGAGAAAATTATGTTTATTTTTTGGACCTACATTACAGTTTAGATGACTTCAAGATCTCTACCTAGAAACACCAAGAAGGCAGTGGAATATACAAGGTTGGGTGTGAATGAGACCATATAGAGAGAGGACCATATATGGTGTGAGAAGAGAAGAATGCCTAAGACAGAGCTCTGAAAATGTAAATGACCAGGTAGGGGAGGAACCTGCAAAGAAGACCAAGAAAGAGCAACCAGAAATAGGAATAAAACCAGGCTATTGTAGTGTACAGCAGTCTAGGAAGGAGCGAGGGCAGCAGAGTCAGATGTTGCAGAGAGGTCAATAAGATGAAGATTGAAAAATGTCTACTGGATTTAACAACATGGAAGTTTGCAGAGTAATGGGTAGGGAAAACCAGAGGACGTAGGTTAAGGAATGAGTGGAAATATAGAGAAATTATAGAGATGGTGAATGTTGACAACTCTTGAAAAATTTTGCTGTGAAGAGGAGCAGAGATTTGGGATAGAGAGTGCGTGAGGGGGGTAGGAGTAATTTGAACATATTGAAAAGGATTCAATTGAGAAGGAACAGTTATGTGCAAGAGAGAAGGATTATAAGAGGTGGAATTCAGAAACATTTGGGGGGGTGGCCTTAGCAAAGAGAGATATTTGTGAGGAATGAGAAGAGGATATGCAGATGTAGACAGGTTTTTATGTTTAATGGTTGGAGGGGGAAACAAATGATGGGGGAAAGAAGCACATCTGTGAATAAAGAAATGTAAATCAAGGCCGGGCTCACAACTGTAATCATAGCACTCTGGGAGGCTGAGGTGAGAGGATCGCTTGAGGTCAGGAGTTCCAGAACAGCATGAGCAAAAGCAAGACCCCATCTCTACTAAAAATAGAAAAAATTAGCCAGGCATGGTGGTGCATGCCTGTAGTCCTAGCTACTAGGGAGGCTGAGGCAGGAGGATTGCTTGAGCCCAGGAGTTTGAGGTTGCAGTGAGCTAGGCTGATGCCACAGCACTCTAGCCCAGGCAACAGAGCAAGATTCTGTCTCAAAAAAAAAAAAATGTAAATCAAGGAAAATATCAGCACTGATCTAAGGATGAAGTCATTAATATAACTTATACTTTATAAGATAAAAGGTTCTAAACTCATATATGTGTATGAAATATTATATGTGTGTATACATATAAATAATATAACTTACAATATAAAGTCCTTAAATAAAGAGGAAGTACTTCTAAATTTGCAGATAAAACTAAATTTTTCTGAGTACTACTTCAGAGATCAAGATGCTCTTCCTGGGTTGATTAGTAAAAGAAGGCACCAAGTGTATTTCATTTTAGACATTTTAGACATGTTTGAGAGAAAGATATTTAGAGAAAGTTTTAGGCCATATTTATAAAATGAAAGGCTCTAACTTTTTAGTAATGTCTCAGGAAAGGGACCCAAGAGTTGTAGACTCTCTGGTAGGAATGTTGAACATATTGGATGTGTTTTTGTTTGTTTTCTTGAGACAGAGTTTCCCTTTGTCGCCCTGGCTAGAGTGCAGTGGTGTCATCATAGCTCACTGCAACCCCAAACCCATGGGCTCAAGCGATCCTCCTGCCTCAGCCTCCTGAGTAGCTGGGACTACAGGCATGTGCTACCACGCCTGGCTAATTTTTCTATTTTTTGTAGAGACAGGGTCTCACTCTTGCTCAGGCTGGTCTCAAACTCCTGAGCTCAAATGATCCACCTGCCTCAGCCTCCCAGAGTGCTAGGATTACAGGCGTGAGCCACTGAGCTGGCCCATATCGGATGTTTTGACAAATAGACCAACTAACTACATCCTCAGGAAGAAGCTGGGGCAGGAAATACCAAACAGCTTCTGACCTATTTTAAATATATACATATATTAAAATCCCAGTACACCTTCACACATAAACAGTCATTCAGTACCTTTGGGGGTTTGTTCACAATACCTCAGAAGGATACCAAAATCTGAGGATGCTCAAGTTCCTGATAGAAAATGGTGTCGTATTTGCATATAACCTGTGCACATCCTCCATATACTTTAGATCATCTCTAGATTACTTATAACACCTAATACAATGTAAATGGTTATTATACTGTATTGTTTAGAGAATGACAAGAAAAAAGTCTTACATGTTCAGTACAGACACATTTTTTTAATATAGTTTCAGTCTGCAGTTGGTTGAATCCAGGGATGTAGAACCCATGGATGCAGAGGGCCAACTGCACTATGTTGAAATATGACTCCTCAAGATGAACAGCGGCTTTCAAAGAACAGACAACTAAGATGATAACGGGCTGGGCCCAGTGGCTTATGCCTGTAATCATAATCACTCCAGCCAGGCAACAGAATGAGACCTTGTCGCTTTAAAAAAAAAAAAAAAAAGAGGCTGGACTGGGTGGCTCATGCCTGTAATCCTAGCACTCTGGGAGACAGAGGCAGAAGGATCCCTGGAGGTCAGGCATTTGAGACCAGCCTAAGGAAAAGCAGGACCTCTCTCTACTAAAAATAGAAAAAAATTAGCTGGGTGTGGTGGCGTGCGCCTATAGTCCCAGCTACTCCAGAGGCTGAGGCAGGAGGATCACTTGAGCCCAGGAGTTGGAGGTTTTGGTGAGCTGTGATGATGCCACTGTACTCCACCTGGGGCAAAGAGTAAGACTCTGTCTCAAAAAACAAAAACAAAAACAAAAAAAAACATGATAACATGGAATTCCATAAATTTATAAAGACAGACAGATCATCTGTACACAGTTGGACAGGACAAAAAGTGACTATAATTAAAGTCTTCAAAATAAAGGGAAAATGGGAAGAGAAACAGACTCCTAGTTTCTGTTTCCATTAAGACATTAGACTTAAGGAAACCTCTTGAAGAATGAAATAAGTCAGTTATTTAGGCCAGTTAAAAAGAAGTAAGATTTATTTCCCTGAAAGTAAGTTTGAGAGGTGAGCTCATTTGGAACTTGAGCAGAAAGGATGCTGCCGTCCTAAGGAGCCCGCCTTGTGCTCCACAGTCAAACCAAGTTAACATCTTTGGAGATTCAGCCTTGGTCCTTGGTCCTGGTCCAGGAGCCTCAGGCCTGGACATGCCAAAAGCCTTTCTTGCAGAGAGCATCCAAGAATAAAAAGATATAGTCAGCCTCCCTGGGCTTGACCCAGGCTAGCTCTCTCCTACCTTGGTCAGTCTGGCAATCCTAACAATCCTAACAACTTTCCCCTTAGCCGTCACCTGAGGTTTAGCACTACTGAGGTTTAGGACCCAGGAGTCCTTTGTCCCCATCTGCCTTCACTAATTTCTGAGGGTCCTGGCATAGGAACACTGTATGTCCTGAGTCCATGGCCTTCACTGCTGCTCACCCACCTGGTCATGTGCTTATGAGGCCAAACAGCCATGAAGGGTAGGGCCCTGGGAGTATCTGACATTGTAATATCCTGCCATCAGGAACCCTTTCTGACTGCTAGGAAAGAAATCTTGCTCTGGTCCTAGCTGCACCAGCCTTTTCCAATTGCTTCTACACTGATCCTGACTACTATTGTCTTATCCTCACAGAAAGTTGAGGAAGCGAGCGGCCAAAGCCTCACCCCGACGCCCCAAGCCCCTTGGAAGGTAAAGGGGCAAGAGCCCCGGGACCTCCTGCTCGCCCCTGTGGCCCCAGGAGGTGGATGGATGGATGGCAGCCTATCCATGTCCATCCTAGAACCCAGGCTGACGGATTAGGGATGTGACTGGAAAATGGTCGTTCCCCCGGGGGGAGGCGAAGGGAGCAGGCATGGGGATGGGCAAGCTTCCATCTTAGGGAACACAAGGAGGAAATAATGTCGGAACAGCTGAGGAGAAGCTTCCCATCTTTAAACTTTCCCCAAATAGCTTGGACTCCAGCCTCGGCCACCTGCATGCCTCCTCCCAGACCTCCCTTAGTTCACCGGCATTCCTGTTTTCTCTCCTCCCTGCACCTTGCCTCTTCTCTCCCCTCTCCCGCACCTGGACTGACATAACTGGATGTCCCATCACTATTGCTGAATCCAGCAGCATGAGTTCCTGAAACACAGCTCAGTGGTGTTTGGCAGTGTATGGGGAGAATCCGGCCGTCCTTTGCTTTGCCCCTTCCCACACTGCATGAAAAGTCCTTCCCAGAAACAGAAGAAGAAACTTCTACCTTCCCTGGACCACACTAACCATACCTCCACCAACTTCTTTCTCCTTTTTGCAGACCAATCACCAAGCTTAAAGTCAGACCCAAACCCCGAGTGGGCAGGGGGCCAATCAAGAGGTAAATAAGGCTCAGGTTGGGTGGAGAGGAGGGGAGCACAGTTAGGAAGTGGGGGAGTCAGGCTGTGGTCAGGCCAAGAGGACTTTGGCTGAAAAAGCTGACCAGGAGGTGGAGGAGCAGCAGCTGTTACAAATCACCTTCCAGATCATGTACCGAGATGTTAAGTAAGGCTGGCCTGGGGATGTTGGGCTGGGAAATTATGCTTGTCATAGGGTTTTGGGGGGTTTTTCATCCACTGACTACCCTTGTTTCACGGGCTTATTTAGCTCCCTGGTGAGTTCTAGGAGATAATCTGGTGCTTTTCTCCTTCAGATGCCGTACTTGGCTCTCCCTCAAGTGGTTAAGTTTGCCTAAGGGATCAGTGTTCCCATCCTTTTATTTGATTAATTTAAAAAAATAAGTGCTACCAGCTTACTCCAGATGGAGTAAGACTCAGGTTCCCCTTTGGAACCTTTACCAGGACGGAGTTGGATTGACAGCCCCTGCCTCTCTGGCTCAGTTTACACAATTAGGCTCCCAGTTCCACAGTTTTCCTCCTGGGCTCCTTCAGAACTCTAGGGAGTGGAAAGCTTCCAGCCCCGGTGATCACATCTCACTTGTCTTCTAAAGGCAGTTTGCACATTGAAAGTCTCTCTGATAACTTCTGCAGCACGGGCTGAGGTAGAGAGAGTTCCCCCCTTTCTCCTCTCCTCTCCTCAGCAAGGTCCAGTCTCAGCCCTGGTCCCCTGAGACCATCATTCCCCAGCTTCTCCCTCTGGTGGTTTCAAAGGAGCTCTTGTAGTGCCCTTCTAGCTTAGGGTCATCTGTGCACAGCAGGGCCACACTCTGGCCTTCCCTGACCCCCACATTAAAGTACACACTGTAGTTTTTATTTTGTTCACTGTAGGGAAAGAGGAGGAGGGTGTTTAGAAGACAGATGTCTTTTTCCTGTGATGGCCTCTTTGACTTTTATTTTCAGCCAAACAGGACTTTGGGAGAGTGCCTGATCTCTTTGATCTTCAGGATCCATTTATCCTGAGCTTCCAAAGGTATTCTGTAAAGTCTCCAGGCTTCCTTTGTCAGCTTTCCCTCCTCCCCATGTCTTCCTAGCCAATGGCTTCAAATCGTCATATTCCTTCCTTCCTCTAACATCAAGTGATGGGGCACCTTACTCAATACTTCACAACCACATCAGCCTCCTAGGCCCACTCCACCAGTGCCAGGCCTCGTCTGCTTCCCTGCTCTCTGGGCTGCCCCCACTGTTGTGGGGAGAGTGCACCTCTCTCCTCCACATGCCTCACTGCAGTCTCTCATCTCGTGGGTATCGGCAAACAAGTCCCCTCTGTCTCTCAAACATCTCTGCAGCATTTCCAAGCTTTCACATCTCTAGTTCAGTCCCTGCTCAGATGGCTGTGGGACACTCTGTTATGTTTAAATTGCAGGAACATGGAGCACCTCGTTAAAAATTTATGCAGCTCAGCTCAGGTCCTGGGCTGTCTTTGCCATTGTTATTCACATCCACCTGCCTTCTCTTGTCGTGTTTCCCTCAAATTGTGTGTGTCCTGCGTATGTCAGGGCCAGTCCTTCCTGTGGTCCACCCTCTGGTCTGTTCTTCCTGTGACTGCCCAGCATAATCTGTCCTGCAGAGTCTCTAGCCTAGAAGCCATTTAGATTGAAGACTTCCTCAGTCCTTTGCATCCTGACTCATTCAGTTATTTCAGTGTCAGCATAATAGAAGGATCTGCTCGCCCTGGCCTCCTGTCACCTCAGCCACTCCCTCCTGACCGTCTCTTCCAGCGGGGTATTTTCCCATCCTATTTGAACGGCAGCCTTAGCCTTGGCCTCCTTTAGGGCCAGCAGCCTGAAACCACTTGGAACAAGGTTTCCATCAGGCAAGTCAAGACTAGCCATTCTTCCTTTAGGGTTCTTCTGCTGCAGAAAGTCCCCAAGGACCCACCTGTCTGGGTAGTTGAGGCTCTTTCAGCCTGGAAACTGAGCAATCCCTTTGTCTCTCCCCAGGGAAACATAGAAGGGGGGAAGAAGAGGATATGGTTATGAAAGTTTGGGGGGATGGTGGAGGCATGGAGTGGGAGGAGGGTGTGGGGCCAAGAGGCAGGAGCATTGTTTTACCCTACTGCACCTCACTCCTATCCCCCCAGGCTGCTGGCCCAGCGGCAGCAACACTCCTTTGGTCTGCATGGGGTGGCGTGCGTGGGCACGGAGGCCCACCTCTCCCTCTGTTCCCTGGAGTTCTATCGTGCCAATGACACCGCCAGGTGCCCTGGGGGGGCCCCAGCGGTGGTGAGCTGTGTGCCAGGCCCTCTCTACACGGCGTCCAGTGGCCAGAAGAAGCAACAACAGTCGAAGCCTCAGGGGGAGGTGTGTGACAGTGACTATGACCTTTCCCACCCAGGTGGAGAACCCCCTAGCCTGGCCACCCCCTGACTAAGCACAGCCTTGACCTTTGAGAACAGAGAGGAGCCTTCCACGGGGTGGGCCACAGACCTGATACCACCCACTCCCTCCCACCAAATCTCATTCATCTCCCAGGTCTACTTAGCCCTTTCCATGCCGATGTTTCCACTCACCTCTGTTGGGCACATCTTTCTCTTCTATAGGCCCGTGTGCGTCTAAAGGGTGGGGCCCACCCTGGAGAGGGCCGGGTGGAAGTCCTGAAGGCTGGCACGTGGGGCACAGTCTGTGACCGCAAGTGGGACCTGCAGGCAGCCAGCGTGGTGTGTCGGGAGCTGGGCTTCGGGAGTGCTCGAGAAGCCCTGAGTGGTGCCCGCATGGGGCAGGGTGAGGGGGCATGGAGGTGGGAGGGAGAGGGAAGGAGGAGGTACACACTCCTGGGGGGCATATTCCTTGGGCAGGCTAGGAGTCCCCTGGGCAGAAAATGAAGGCCTAGTTACAACCTCCTGATCTTTGACTTCTGACCCTAGGCATGGGTGCCATCCACTTGAGCGAAGTTCGATGCTCTGGACAGGAGCCTTCCCTCTGGAAGTGCCCCCACAAAAACATCACAGCTGACGACTGTTCCCATAGCCAGGATGCTGCAGTCCGATGCAACCTACCCTACATTGGGGTGGAGGCCAAGGTCAGTCATTCTTTCCACCTTGGTTCAGTCTCTATTATCTCACACTTTGTCCAGTCCTGACCTCTAATCTGCAGTCTGATAGCCCCAGCCCGCTGCCCCAGGCCCTGCCATCCTGCAGCTCCTACCTGACCCACTACCTGCTAGCCCTCTGTGTGCCTCTGAATCACTCTTTGGCCACATCCGTGTTGCAGACTTCCACCACCCCACTCCAAAATCTCCCCCCAGCACTTCCATTCTGTGTCACTACAGATCCGACTCAGTGGGGGCCGCAGCCGACATGAGGGGCGAGTCGAGGTGCAAGTAGGGGGACCTGGGTCCCTTCGCTGGGGCCTCATCTGTGGAGATGACTGGGGGACACTGGAGGCCATGGTGGCCTGTAGGCAACTTGGTCTGGGCTATGCCAACCACGGCCTGCAGGTGAGTGGGAAGGAGAGGGGAGCCAAAGCTGTTGTCTCCAAAGCCTGTGTTTTGGACAGAGGGCTGTGGAAATGATTCCCTTGGCCCAAGAGGCTGGATCACGGAGCCTCACAGAAACACCTCCATATGTCCCCAGGAGACATGGTACTGGGACTCGGGAAATTTAACAGAGGTGGTGATGAGTGGAGTGCGCTGCACAGGGACTGAGCTGTCCCTGAACCAGTGTGCCCATCATGGCACCCACATCACCTGCAAGAGGACAGAGACCCGCTTCACTGCTGGAGTCATCTGTTCTGAGAGTGAGTGAAGGGTAGGATGATGCCAGCCAGGGAAGGGAGGCTCTGGACCACCCCTTTGGAGGGAAGAAGGGACTATAATCTGCAGGGGTAATCCTTGCCTATGGAAAACCAATCACACACACTCCAAGGAAGGATGGAGGCTCCCCTATCCGTCCCTGCCCCTCAGCAGTGACTTCTAACACTCGCCTTCCTTTCTCTGTGCAGCCGCGTCAGATCTGCTGCTGCACTCAGCTCTCGTGCAGGAGACCGCCTATATCGAGGACCGGCCCCTGCACATGTTGTACTGTGCTGCAGAAGAGAACTGCCTGGCCAGCTCAGCCCGCTCAGCCAATTGGCCCTATGGCCACCGGCGTCTGCTTCGATTCTCCTCTCAGATCCACAACCTGGGACGAGCTGACTTCAGGCCCAAGGCTGGGCGCCACTCCTGGGTGTGGCACGAGTGCCATGGGTGAGAGGGTAGGGGGTCGAGTAGAAGGGCAAGGCCACGGGGATGAATGGAGCAAGCCTGCTGGGGGCAGAGCAGGAAACAGGAGTTCCCTTGTCCCCACAGGCACTACCACAGTATGGACATCTTCACTCACTACGATATCCTGACCCCAAATGGCACCAAGGTGGCTGAAGGCCACAAAGCTAGTTTCTGTCTAGAAGACACTGAGTGTCAGGAGGGTGAGTTGGGGCCTGGAGTGGACTACAGCATCTCCATCACACAGCCTTGCCTTACACTGACATATGCCAATCCCTGCAGATGTCTCCAAGAGGTATGAGTGTGCCAACTTTGGAGAACAGGGCATCACCGTGGGTTGCTGGGATCTCTACCGGCATGACATCGACTGTCAATGGATTGACATCACAGATGTGAAGCCAGGAAACTACATTCTCCAGGTGCCTGGAGTCTGAGGCTTCTAGATGGCAAGTGGGAGGAGTATTAACAACACCTTTGGATCTGAGGCTTGCACCTGGGTTAAATGGCCATTCTCTCACTCATAGGTGGTCATCAACCCAAATTTTGAAGTAGCAGAGAGTGACTTCACCAACAACGCAATGAAATGTAACTGCAAATATGATGGACATCGCATCTGGGTGCACAACTGCCACATTGGTATTTGATGGGAAGAGGAACCCAGGAAACTGGGGGATGGAAGGGAAAGGCTTTCATTCTCTTTTCCCTAAGTTGTTTCTGTGTCTTCCGACCCACCTCTGGATCTCTCAGTCTTTCCACTTCTACCCACCCGCCCCCACAATGGGTCTGTCTTCCTATGTCTGTGCAGGGCGCCTCCCAAACTGCTTATCCACCCTGCAGGTGATGCCTTCAGTGAAGAGGCCAACAGGAGGTTTGAGCGCTACCCTGGCCAGACCAGCAACCAGATCATCTAAAGTGCTACCACCCTCCTCTGCAAACCACCACTGGCCCCTAATGGCAGGGGTCTGAGGCTGCCATTACCTCAGGAGCTTACCATAGAACCCCTGACGTCAGCAGGCCCACGGCACTCGTCCAGCTGTGCACTATGGATATGCAACTGTCATGCAGAAGATATCACCCTCCTTCATAGGCCAGCTGTCAGTTTCTGCGGCCAAGCATGGGGAATCTTTGCTCCCAGGCCCAGCACCGAGCAGAGCAAACCACAAAGAGCAGTACCTGACTAACTGCCCAGGACAACAAATGGCAGCAGTTCGTTTTCTTCAATGGGGAGGTCAGGATGGTCAGCTCCAGGACCTCTCCTAAATTCAGGGGGATACAGCTTTATCTCTAGCCTTTTGGTGGGGGAAAAGATCCAGCCCCCCTTTATTTTTGACTATAACATGTTGCTAGGTATAATTTTATTTTATATAAAAAGTGTTTTTGCGATTCTTCAGAACCCAGGGATTGGTGCTGGTGGTTGGAGGGACCTGCCCCCCACTGGGTCATTTAATCCTCTGTCTAGGTGCCCTCAGAGCCAAGGCCAGGACGGCAAGGAGGAAATCAGAGCAGGGGCCTCATACTCTTGCTAATCCATTCATTCTGTGACCTCAGGGGTCACATATAAGGTCAGTGTTTCTGATCCCCGTCGGATCCGCACTGCCAGCTGGGATTGGGTTCGAACAGCTTCATAAACATCTTCAGCATTTTGTACCAGCTGTTCTCCAATGGCCAAAATCACATCACCAGGCCGTAGACCAGCCCTATGGAGAAAGACAGAGAGAAAGGAGGGAACAGACAGCCCAGTTCAAGGATACATGCACACCTCACTCATCTCCACCTCACAGTGCGGTCTCTCCCTCACCGGTGTGCAGGGGAGCCCAGGATGACTTTGTGGATGAGTACACCATGTTGAACATCAGGGAAGCTTGGTTCTCGAAGCTGTAGTTCAGCAAGGATGCTGAAAGTACACAGATCACCCTATTAGCCACACACAGGCACTCTCCCCATCTTGAGTTTACCTCAAGTCTCTCATCAACACACAAATATATGCACAGGACATACACTAAGTTCTACAGATACAATGGCAATTCACTTTCTGCCTGCTAGCAGTTACGAAGTGGGATATGTACATAAAAGATGACTAATTCCAAATGACACACAGTGTTAAATCAATAGCGCTAATGTCATTCTAGAATACTAAGAGAAACTTTAAGGAGGGAGTAGAACTTAAACTAAGCCTAAAAGTATGGGTCTGATGTTAATTATATAAAACAAGAACAGCATAAATAAAAAAACATGCAAGTAGGAAATCAGGAGATTAGCTTGGCTGAAACGGAGTATTCACATAGGAAGTTAACAGCAGCCAGGTCTGGAAGACTGATTTAGAGATAGATGGAAAGTGGCCCTTAAATGCCAGGTTAATGGATTGAAGGCTTTAAATCAAAGCAGTAACAGGATGAAATCAATCTGGTGACAGCACAAAATGAAATATAGTAAGAAAGTCAGGATTATGAGAAGGGTCAGCTCTTGTGATAGCTCCAAGTGTGAGGCAGCTCATCTTAGACAAACACAGAAATGAGAACAAAGCTCAAGAGAGGTGCCAGTTACCCACCACTGATTACAATGGTCATACAACATATCACTACTCCTAATGTTCATACCTGGGAGTCAGAGTCAGCATCATCACCCCAATGTAGCGGCGCTGGGACTCGCTGATTCCAAACCAGGAATCTATGACAGAGGAACAAGTGAGCTCACACAGGTACATCCTTCCTTCCCTTCCCTCTCCTCCCAGTAGACCACCATCCAGCCAGGCCCAATGAATGCCCCTCCCCTGTGTCCCACCCACCACTTTAAAGGAACCCCTTTCCCCATAAGTCAGGCTCACTCTTCTTTTCCCCACGACGCAGAAACTCTCGAAGGCGATCAGAAGGGATGGCAAAGGAGATTCCAGCTGTGACCTTCATGGTGTTCACTCCGATCACCTCCCCATCCTGCAGGGACACAGCCCCCTGTTCCCTAGCCCAAATAGATTGTAGGGGATGGGGGCACCTGAACAAGTATCAGTGAGTGTTGGGGGGTGTTGATTACTGGGAAGATAGCCAACAAAAGAGTGCTCAGAAACTTGTCCAAACATCCTTGAATTAGGGAAAACCCATTCTTCTCACACTGACCTGGGGCAGGAATTCTTGGAAGGAAGGATGTCTCACTCACCAGGTTAACCAGAGGTCCTCCAGAGTTTCCAAACTGCAGAACAAGGAGAAAACACGGACGAGATATGAGGATTCTGAGCCTGCGGACATAACCAGGACTTAGGTACTTTCTCCAAATTCTCTCCTTTCCTAGCTCATGAATGAATGGCTACATTTGTAGCCCAACCTCTGCATACAGGCTCATCCACCATTTATCAGTTGGTGCCTGTGTCACACAGCCTCTCCCCCCTCCCCCAACCTAGTTTGTCATTTCTCTCATATCAGGACGCACATCAATAGCCGCATCAGTCTGAATGTATTCCACATTGGTTTGGGGGAGTCCCAGGTCTCTGGCTGGACGCTGAGCAGAGCTAACAATGCCGGATGTGATCGTGTTCTGCAGTGCAAAGGGACTTCCCATGGCAACAACAAACTCCCCTTGCCGAACATCTGCTGAGCGTCCCAGAGGCAGTGTGGGGAGAGGCTCCTAAGGCAGAATGGGTAGAAGAGACCCGTCATCTGGAGATGAGCGTAAATAAACAGCTCCAACCAGACCTGGCCTACCCCGCCCCCCACCTTGGTCTGAATCCTCAGCGTGGCGATATCTGCCACAGGATCCACAGCGGTGACCATGGCCTCATATGTGTCGCCGCTAGGCAGCCTCACACGGACTCTGCGCCGATCAGCCACCACATGGGCGTTGGTGACGATGAGCCCGTCGGCAGCCACCACGAATCCTGAGCCATTTGAGATAGGGACTTCACGGCCCGAGAAAGGGTGCCTAGGACGGGGGGGAAGCACGGATGTGAGGAGGCTCTGACTCCTCCTGCTCGCCTGCCCTCCGGCCTGTGGCTTCAGTGCCTCCGGGTCTACCCCACCATTACCTGTCCAGGATCTCGATATAGACCACAGCAGGTGCAGTCTTCTCCACCACGTCTGCGATGAAGTTGTACTGGCTCCGGGGAGAGGTGGGCGATGGGGCGGGGACCGCAGCGAGGACGGCCGGGGGCCCCCGACCCCCGCCCCACAACAACAACAGCACTGCCCCCCCAGCTCCCAGCGCCACCGCCAGCCACGCGCGAGAACGGGCTCCGGGGGTCCCCGAGGCCTCCCGGGTCCGGGGATCTGGGGTTCCCGCAGTCAGTCGTGCCCGAGGATCCGGGGTCCCAGACGTCAGACATGCCCGGGGTTCAGGGACCCCCACAGACAACCGGGCCCGGAAACTGGGGGTCCCATAAGTCGCCCGGGCCCGGGGGTCAGAACTTCCTGACGTCAGCAGGGTCCGAAGGTCAGGGTTCAACAAGGGTCCCTTCCCCCAACGAGTCCCCCCCAAAGCCCGCCATCCCCGGAGGCTCCAGCCTGCACCCCGCCCCGCCCTCAGCGCAGCCATCAGCTCCGCCTCGGCTGCCTCCTCGCCCGTCCTACTCAGAGGCGGCGCCCAGGACGCGAGCAGGCTGACTGTAGTACGCGGAGCACGCTGGTACCTGAAGTCCGCCAGAGGAGCACGCCGGGACCCAGGATTCCTGGAGGCCGGCTCCTCCCCTACCCCGCGAATGCCGGGAGTTGTGGTCCTCGCGGGCCGCGAGTTCTGAGGCGGCCCAAGAGGCCGCGGGGCATGCTGGGGCTGTTAGCCCTTCCGGGGCGCCTCTGGACTTCGGGTCCCGGTACCCTGGGCTGATGCCCAAAGACTCCGCCTTCCCAGGAGCCCCTGCGGCCGGGTGCGAAGATGGCGGCGGCGACCGGGCTCTCCTGAGGCAGCTGCGATGGAGCTTCCCCCAGCGCCGGGGCCGGAGCGGCTCTTTGACTCGCACCGGTAAGAGCCCCGGCGGGAAGAGGCAGCTCTTGCGTCCTCTTGTCTTTCGGCGCCCTATCACCTCGCCCCTCACCCCCAGGCTCCCGGGTGACGGCTTCCTGCTCCTCGCGCTGCTGCTCTACGCGCCAGTCGGATTCTGCCTCCTGGTCCTACGCCTCTTTCTCGGGATCCACGTCTTCTTGGTCAGCTGCGCGCTGCCAGACAGCGTCCTTCGCAGGTTCCGACTCCAACGCTCGGGTAGTGAGTGTCAGGGCTGGGCCCGGCCTGAGGCCGCACAGTTACCAACGCCTGTGTCTCCAGGTTCGTGGTACGGACCATGTGTGCGGTGCTGGGTCTCGTGGCTCGGCAGGAGGACTCTGGACTCCGGGATCACCGCGTCAGGGTCCTCATTTCCAACCACGTGACACCTTTCGACCACAACATAGTCAATCTGCTCACCACCTGTAGCACCGTGAGTGGGGGCGAGGCCGAGAACCCCTTGGGGCGGTTTTATGGGGCCCAGCTCAAGGCTTCCCCTCTCCCCACTCGGGTTTCCCATACGGGATACTGAGCCCTACTCCAAGCCCCATTCCTCTACCCCACATGTCAGTTTTTCTCATTTCCCTCCATTTTTTTTTCTTCTTGCTTTCTCTCCTCCCCATTCCCAGCCTCTACTCAATAGTTCCCCCAGCTTTGTGTGCTGGTCTCGGGGCTTCATGGAGATGGATGGGCGGGGGGAGTTGGTGGAGTCACTCAAGAGATTCTGTGCTTCCACGAGGCTTCCCCCTACCCCTCTGCTGCTATTCCCCGAGGAAGAAACCACCAATGGTCGGGAGGGGCTCCTGCACTTCAGGTGGGTGAGCACAGGTATCTGGTGCCAACTGGGTAGATAGTCAAGCTGTGGGCCCTTGGGTTTTCACAACCTTCTTCAGCCCCTAATCCCCTCCATCCCTAGTTCATTTCCTTCCTGTCCACTTTTAGCTCTTTCCCCTGAATTCTTTATTCTCTATTTATCTACTTGTACAGTTTGACAGTTACCTGTTTTAAGTCAGGTATAAGCTGCTGACTGGGCTGGCTGGACTCCCATCCCACTCTTTCTTTCTTCTAGTTCTTGGCCATTTTGTATCCAGGATGTGGTACAACCTCTTACCCTGCAAGTTCAGAGACCCCTGGTCTCTGTGGTGAGTGTGTGTTGGACAGGGAATCTCTGGGGCTTGGAGGGGAAGTTTCCCACCCCTGGCCCTGGCTTAGGCCTCATTTCATGCCCTCCCCTTAGACGGTGTCAGATGCCTCCTGGGTCTCAGAACTGCTGTGGTCACTTTTCGTCCCTTTCACGGTGTATCAAGTAAGGTATTAACTGTCCTCACTTTTTGGTGGCTGGGGAGAGGCTCACCTCAAGGTCAAGAGGCCTCTGCCCTGTCCATTTGTAGATCTTTTAATGTCAAGGTTCTACTACAGAGGCAACTATCTTCCCACCCTTACCATGAGAAGAGGTACCAAAGTGGGGAAGGGATGACAGCCTCTACCCCAAGTGTCCCCAACATAGGCCTGGATTGTTTTTTGCAGGTGGCTTCGTCCTGTTCATCGCCAACTGGGGGAGGAGAATGAAGAGTTTGCATTCCGTGTACAACAGGTAGTAGGGTACACAGGCAGGGTGGAGGTGGGGTCCCGGGTTAGGGAGTGGGGGAAGAAGGCCTGAAATCTTGACACTCTAACCTTACAATTCTCCCTAGCTATTGGCCAAGGAATTGGGGCAGACAGGGACACGGCTCACTCCAGCAGACAAAGCAGAGCACATGAAGCGACAAAGACACCCTAGATTGCGCCCCCAGTCAGGTATGTGATCTCTATACAGAAAACTTTTTGGTTTTGTTTTTTTTTTCCCAGCCTATTTTGATTTCTTCCCAATTCCTATACTAGTCATCCTTTCCTTTCTCCTAGTTCTCTACTTACCATATTTCTGATTTTTTTCTTCAGCCCAGTCATCTTTTCCTCCCTCCCCTGGTTCTTCTTCTGATGTGCAGCTGGCAACTCTGGCGCAGAGAGTCAAGGAGGTTTTGCCCCATGTGCCATTGGGTGTCATCCGGAGAGACCTGGGTACGGAAAAGAGTGGCCCCACACAGGGAGACAGGCACAGGGAGGAACAGTGGGTTGTGAAGGAAGAACGTGAACAGGGAAGGGACTTCCTTCTCCTTGCTCTTCCTTCTTCCTAGCCAGGACTGGCTGTGTAGACTTGACCATCACTAATCTGCTTGAGGGCGCTGTAGCTTTTATGCCTGAAGACATCACTGAGGGAACTCAGTGCCTACCCACAGCCTCTGCCTCCAAGGTGAGACCCAGGAAATGGTAAGGTCTAAGACTTGGGGTGGGTTGGGGCAATCTGCATACTCCCTTATCCCTGGTCTCTCTTGTTTTGATCCTGAGACCCTAGCACAGTGCCTCTCTTGCAAAGTAGGCATTCGATGCGTGTTTAATGATGATGACTTCGCAAGCCCTCTGACATTGTGATCACCTCAGTTCCCCAGCTCTGGCCCGGTGACCCCTCAGCCCACAGCCCTAACATTTGCCAAGTCTTCCTGGGCCCGGCAGGAGAGTCTGCAGGAGCGCAAGCAAGCACTATATGAATATGCAAGAAGGTGAGGGGTTAGAGGTCAATGAGTAGGAAGGGGCAAATTGGAGAAGGGAAGTATGGAGCTAATATGGCAAAGCCCATGCAACATCTCTTCCTATGTCCTACAGGAGATTCACAGAAAGAAGAGCCCAGGAGGCTAACTGAGCTTAAAGGAACAGGATGGCACCCAGAGCCGCAGGACGGAGACTGGGGGCAGCCCTGGCCCAACTCACAACAGGCCGGATGGTTGGGTGGTAAAAAGGGAGGGATGAGGCTCCCCCAATATCACATTAAATTCAGGGTTTTCACTCAAGGTCTCTGTTATCTCTATGGGTCTCAAAAGCCTTGTGAGCAGGTTTCTTTTCCCTTGGTTGGAGAGAACAGGGCAAGAGTCTTTTACGTTTGTGGGGGGTGGTGAGAATGGAACTGTCTGAAATCACCTCCTCATGCCAAGAGAAGAGTGTAACTGAATTGAAGACCTACCAGCGACTGGACCCCAGCTGGGGTGTTCAGCCCAGGTTTTCGAAGAAGCTACTGCAAAACTACAAGTCCCAGGATGCCTTTCATAAGCACTGTATCTATCATCCATAGAGTTCACACACGCTCGTTGTGGTGGCTGGAGCCTGTTTTCCATAGGTTCCTGACTAGGCTAAATAAGGTGGAGCAAATGGCCCCACCCCAGAAACAGGCTTCAGGATTGAGTTGGAGCCCAGCCCCAGGGTGGAGCCGGAATATACCTTTGTACTATATGCGGAAAGGGTTAGTGGTGACTCGCTGCATAGGTCTGGAACTGACTGCCATCCTGACACGTCTCAGAGCTGCAAGCAGGTTTGAATCCAGGCTCCTTGTGGCCCTGCTGTCCCTCCCCACCCCCCATATTCTTTATCCTTTTCCCCTCAGGACCTTCCCACAGGTTACTAGGTCTCACATAATTCCTGCTGCCACCGAGGCCCCCTACCTGCCACAAGATTTCTATACTACGCAACTACAGGGTAATAGTCCACTTTTGATAGTCCTTTATCAAAACACCACACGATGTTTCCTGGCAGGCAAGAAATGCTGGGAAGGATGGAGGACCCCAGGGCATTATCACCTGAGGGTAGAGGTTAGGTATCAGGACTGAGGTGGGAAGATGTTGTCAGTCACCAAATATGAGGCCTTAATGACTGCCCTGCCTTATGTAGGTTTTGCTGGACAGCCACCATGGCCTCTCAGCCTCTCAGGCTGGCAGAAGAGTCTGGTCCAAGTCCTGGGGAGTCTGAACTGGCTGTGAACCCCTTTGATGGGCTCCCCTTCTCTTCCCGCTACTATGAGCTGCTTGAGCAGCGCCGGGCCTTGCCTATCTGGGCTGCTCGCTTTATCTTCTTGGAACAGTTGGAGAGTAACCCCACTGGAGTGGTGCTGGTGTCCGGGGAGCCTGGCTCTGGCAAGAGCACGCAGGTGGGGGGGATTCTGGGAGTGGACAAGGGGAGGAGCTAGGGAATTGTCCTTTCCCTGGGCAAGGAGGGTGCTGGGCTGCCATGGGGTCATGGGGGAGGTAAGCAAAGGGAGATGGGTTAGGCTGGCTCCAGGGTACTGGTGAAAGACCAGGGGACTTCCCAAATAAGGAAAGATTAAACTGGCCATAGTTCCCCTGGCACTTCTGACTGAAGGACTAGGTCTCCCTGATTGGTTGTCCCTCTCTGCCTCTCCCTCAGATCCCTCAGTGGTGTGCAGAGTTTGCACTGGCCAGGGGATTCTGGAAGGGACAGGTTACTGTCACTCAGCCCTACCCTCTGGCAGCCCAGAGCCTGGCCCTGCGGGTTGCTGATGAGATGGACCTGACCCTGGGTCATGAGGTTGGATACAGCATCCCCCAGGAGGACTGCACAGGGCCCAACACCGTGCTCAGGTGGGGCCATCTACAGGGCTGACTCGAAGCTAATTCCCCTCATCCAGTAGAAACAAGCCCAGTCCTCTAACATCTCACCATACCTTCCCTCAGGCGAACTCACCCTTCAAATCATGCACAGTACAGCAGCTAAATTAAACCCTTGAATCCCAGCCAGGGGCCTCAGACATTCAACCTCAGTCTCATCACAAAAATCTCATTTCCTAGCTGTGTAGCTTGTGAACAAAGTGTTCTCAGTGGGATTATGGGGTCATTGTTATGGGTCCACAGGCAAAGGAAGTCAGTCACAGCATCTTTTTCTGACTTTTAATACCAAAATCTAGGCCCCTTGGAGAGAAATTCCCCTGGGCTTCTGGGGCTGGCTAGTGTCGACACTGACTCCTCTGCCCACTACCAATGCCAACAGGTTCTGCTGGGACAGGCTGCTTCTGCAGGAGGTGGCCTCAACCCGGGGCCCTGGAGCTTGGGATGTGCTGGTGCTGGATGAGGCTCAGGAGCGCTCAGTGGCCTCAGATTTGCTCCAGGGGCTACTACGAGATACCAGTCTGGGAAATCTTCCAGGGGGCCCCAGAGTGGTTGTGGTTACTGATCCAGCCCTTGAACCTAAGCTCCAAGCCTTCTGGGGCAATCCTCCTATTGTGCACATACCTAGAGAGCCTGGAAGGAGTCCCATTCCTGTCTACATGGACAGTGTCCCTACCGATCGCGTGGAAGCTGCCTGCCAAGCAGTGCTTGAGCTGTGTCGGAAGGAGACTCCAGGAGATGTGCTAATATACTTGCCCAGTGAGGAGGTAAAAAAAAAAAAAGGACTGCAAAAGAAGGTACTCATTTATACTACTGTCCTGTCCCAGGGAAATGGGAGTAATGCTTGTTAGGACAATGGTGTTGTAGTGTTTACTCCTGCTGGGGTCCTGGGGAAAAACTCAAGGATTTCAGGGTAAAGAGGTCTACCACTCACTTTTTTATTCCCTCTAATGCAGAGGTTTGTTGCTCAGTGAAACTTTGAAATTATAACACCCTCAATTTCATGAGCATGTGCATTTTTTCAAAGTGAAGGACCATTCAAAGGGGTCTGTGACCCCAAAAGGCGACCACCACCCTAATGCCCCACCCCTCTCCTTAGGAAATTTCCCTATGCTGTGAATCCTTGTCCAGGGAGGTGGAGTCCCTGACTCTCCAAGGGCCTCCACCACGGGTGCTGCCCCTTCACCCAGGCTGTGGTCAAGCCATTCAGGCTGTGTACGAGGACATAGACGTGGGTGCCCGAAAGGTCGTGATTTCTCACTGGCTGGCTGACTCCTCCTTCTCCCTCCCTTCCATCCAACATGTCATTGACTCAGGACTGGAGCTCAAAAGTGTGAGTGCGAAAGAGATGAGGGGGAGTGGGGCTAAAGACAAAAATGGCCCACTCTGATCGTCTTGGCTTTGGTTGGGGGGTGGGGGCGGGCAACAGGTTTACAATCCTCGGATCCGAGCAGAATCCCAAGTATTGAGGCCAATCAGCAAGTGTCAGGCAGAGGCAAGACGACTGCGAGCAAGAGGGTTCCCACCAGGTAAGAGCCTTTGCTCTTGCTGAGATCAACCATGAAGAGAGTCACCACCATGCAAACCCTGAGGAATCTACAGTGGCCTTCTCTCTCACGTCTTTCTCCCCTCAGGATCCTGCCTCTGCCTATATCCTAAGGCCTTCTTAGAACTAGAGGCTCCCCCATTGCCCCGACCCAGGGTGTGTGAGGAGAATCTGAGTCCCCTGATGTTACTACTAAAGAGGAGACAGATTGTAGAGCCAGGGGAGTGTCACTTCCTGGACCGGCCTGGTGAGCATCCCTCCTGCCCAAGTGCTGCCATCTAACTCCCCAGCTCTGAAACCTTGCACCCTATATCCCTGTTTCGTCACCAGCTCCAGAAGCACTGATGCAGGCCCTGGAAGACTTAGACTATCTGGCAGCCCTGGATGATGATGGGAACCTGTCAGACCTGGGTGTCATCCTATCAGAGTTCCCCCTGCCCCCTGAGTTGGCCAAAGCCCTGCTGGCCTCATGCGAGTTTGACTGTGTGGACGAGATGCTCACCCTGGCTGCTATGCTCACTGGTATAAATCATTCCTATAAATAAGTGGCTCTTGCAGCCACTTCTGCCCTTCCCCTTGTGCTTTGGTCCTCCTAAGGCCAGCCCTTCCCTCTTTGCTCTAGTTCCTGCCCTCACAGCACCTAAAGAAACAGGCTTAATCACCTATCCCTCTCTTGTCTCTTTAGCCTTTCTCTCTGCTGGTTCTTGTCCCTCGATATGCTTAAATCTCTCCTATTTGTTGCTGCTAAAACTCATACCCCCCCTTTTCCTCAACCCTATGCTCCGCTTTGGCTGTACAGCATAATCTCTATCTTATTTTGTCTAGCGTCTTACGTGCCACTGAATATCAGCTTCAGGCCCACCATACCACTGAAATGGCTTTCAGCTCACTGCTGACCTCCCAGATACCTAACCCAATGGACACTTTTGAGCCCTTATTCATGACTCTCTTGACACTTGAGAGTGCTGTTTCCACTTTGGAACTGCCTCCCTAAGCCTCTGTGATGCCGCTCCTCATGACTTTCATCCTACCTCTCTGGCCATTCCCTTAATCTCTTCTGTGGGCTCTTCGTCCTTTGCCTATGCATTGTAAGTTGGACCACAAGGTTCTATTCTTACCCCTTTTGTCTTCTCACTCCCTGGGCTCTCTGAGAAAATTCATCCACACTCCTGGTTTGAAGCTACCTTTATCCTGAAAATTTCCAAGCTTTGTATGTTGTATCTCTCAGGCAATAATAGTGTTCTACTAGGAGAGAGAGAAAGAAATTGCTCCAACTCCTGATGGGAATTTCTACCAAAATAGTCAACAGCACCTCAGCTCAGAACTGAACTCAAAGACTCTGTTAAACTACGCCCTCAGCACCTTCACCACAAAATCTTTTCCTCTCTTTGGATTTTCGGCTTCAGATGATACTATCATTTCTGCTGCTCCATTATCATCATTTTAGACACCTTTCTACAGATTCTTTCACTTTTATCTCCCAAATGTCTTTCAAAAAAATTCTTCTGCTTCTCTCCATATTCACTGCCAGACCGAATGTTAGGGCCTCGTCCTTGTTCAGCTAAATTCCTTCAGTAGTTTCCTAATGAGTCATGTGAACTTTTTCAAACACATGGACTCTCTTACTTAAAAACTCTTCTTTAACAGCTATTCTTTACCTTCAAGATACATGTAAGTTCCTTTGTACAGCACATCTAGCTTCTCATGACCTTGCCTATACCTACCTCTCCAGCTTTATCTTCTGCTGTTCTGCCACATGTCATTCCCTCCACCCACACCAGGTGGCTTGCAGTTCCCAAATATGCCATGTTATTAAGTTCTGTGCCATGCTGTCCCCATAGACTAGAACATTCTCCCTGCCCCTTCTCCCCTGAGCTAATTCCTACTCAAATTTCGAATACTGGCCCAAGGGTCCCTGTCCTTTTCTCCCATGTCACCCTCGTCCCCACCACCACCAAAGCCTGTATTAGGTACCCTTCTCTTTGTTTCCATGGTACCACATACATATGCCTATCATGCTTATAAAGTCTGCTTACTTGTTGGTTTCTCCCACCAGACTCTAAGCTCCTTAAGGTCAGAGATTGTCTTTCATTTATTTATCCTCAATGTTTAATAAAGTGCATAGCACCTAAAAATTATCAATGTCTTTTGAATAAAGTTCCCAAAGGAACACTTCCACCTTTTTGATGTTTTACTTGTACTTTACTATCCTTTCTCATTCCCCAAAACTGCTTTCTCTCTTCTGCCTCCAGCTGCCCCTGGGTTTACCCGTCCTCCACTCTGTGCAGAAGAAGCTGCCCTGCGTCGGGCCCTGGAGCACGTGGATGGTGACCACAGCTCTCTGATCCAGGTGTATGAAGCCTTCATACAAAGTGAGTTCTGCATTCTGTTATAGAATCACAGATTTTCCAAAGAAGGGGAGTGGTATGCAACCAGCTGACAGATCTCTGTGCCCAGGAAGAGGTGGCCCTTTGGCCAAGGGTTGGGTTCTTTCAGGGTCTCAAGGACTTTAGTTGTAGCTGTTCTCTTTCCTCTCCTAGGTGGAACTGATGAGGCTTGGTGCCAGGCTCGAGGTCTAAACTGGGCAGCTTTGTGCCAAGCCCATAAACTTCGGGGAGAGCTCCTAGAACTCATGCAGCAAATTGAACTTCCCCTGTCCCAACCAGCCTTTGGCTCTGAACAGAATCGCAGAGACCTTCAGAAAGCACTGGTGTCAGGATACTTCCTCAAGGTTAGGGGAAAGGGTTGGGGTGAGGGTGATAAAAGGAGCAAAGGGCAGAAAGAACAAATATTGATATGCCACCTCTGAAATTGGGGTCCAGGTGGACATTCAAAGCTTCTTTAGAACAAGAAGGACTTTTGCTTTGAGGCTTTGGGGTACAAGAGTCTGTGGAAAATGCCATATTGCATAGTAGGTACCAGACAACACCTAGACGTAATGCTTTAGTTTTAATGTTCTTACCACACTTACTAATTCTTTCTCAGCCCCTTTTCTTTTTTGGTGCCTCAGTTTTACTTATTCCATCAATATCTTTGCTTTTCAATGAGGTGGCCCGAGACACAGACGGGACTGGAAATTACCTACTCCTAACCCATAAGCATGTGGCCCAGCTCTCCTCCTACTGCTGCTACCGAAGCCGCAGGGCTCCAGCTAGACCCCCACCATGGGTGCTTTACCACAATTTCTCCATATCCAAAGACAACTGCCTTTCCATTGTTTCTGAGATTCAACCACGGATGTAAGTTCCCTAATACCTCTGCCACACTGCCCATTCCTCTCCCTGGGGTCAAAATGATGGCTGGTGAGTGAGAGAGACTTAAGAAGAAGGAATCTTAGTGGTTTATAATAACATATGATTTGAGGAGAGAGGATTTGTGGAAGGGGTGGTGAGAAGTTTAAAAGCCTACATTTTAAAAGAAGATACAGATCATCTAATTGTGACTCTCTCTGTCAGGCTGGTGGAGTTGGCCCCTCCATACTTCCTGAGTAACTTGCCCCCCAGTGAGAGTAGAGACCTCCTGAACCAGCTAAGGGAAGAAATGGCAGATTCTTCAACAGGGAGTGAATCCTCCTCAGCCAAGGAGTTCAGAGATGCCTGTGTCCTGCAGTAATGTGCCTGCCTAAGGAAGGAGCTGAACTCATCTCATCACATTAGATCCTCCCTCAGGGTAGCATCAAGGCAGCCAGCCTGATTTAGAAGCCAAACTTTTAGGATCAAATGTAAATCCTAGAACCTGAGCCCAAAGAAATGGTGGAGTGAGGGTGGAGAGAATGGGATAAGCCTCAGTCTACACAGGGTAGGACCCTTTCCTTAGCATTCTGTCATTTAATGGAGAGGGACTGACATGCTCCCCATTCCCCCCAACTTATACCAAACACATTCTTGTACTCCCTTTTGGTCTATAAAAAATTTTTCTATGCTGCCAAATTTGAGTTTGGTTCTGCAGCACCATATACAACACCCATAAGTCAGAGATGACACTACATCAAAGATCCAGGGCCAACTCTTCCAGCTGTAGCCTCTTGCCTGGTTCCCACCTCTGGTCAGGCCTTCATGCTATGGCCAACATTGCTGTCACTAGCACACAACATGAGTCTACTGGCTGTAGTTGGTCTCTGGGCCTACCTCTCTTCCCTCTGTCACCCTGCTCCAGCCTCCAGGTTAGGAAGAACAAGAGTGCTAGAGGACTCAGACAAAATCTTCCCTTTCTTTCTCATGAAACTTAAATCCTACTCCTTTTAAAACCTGAAGGCTATTGCAACCATCTCCTAATTCGATTTTCCATCAACGAGCTTCCCAACATCCCCTGGCCCACCCACAGCTGAAGTCTTTCTAACAACTTCAGAGCCATCATGCTTTCCTTTCTTTCCAGCTGGGCACTCCTTCCCCTTTTCTGCCCTTGGACCATTAACTTTGGTATCCTCCATCATCTTGCACATTGTAAGTATGTTTGTAGAATATGGTGGAAAGAAAGCTTTATTTTTAGTCCTTAGAACTCTGCTTTTCTCCTCAGAGTTCCCTCCTTTGGAGAGTTTATCTATCTATTCCATCTATCTCCACCTATATGTGAATGTCAACTGATTTCCCTCAAAGGCAGTTTTCCAGTATTTATTCTCTGTAGGTCTAGCATTTAGTTTTCCCAGTTTCCCCTTTATCATCCTTAGCACCATTGATTTCCTTATCCCCTACATTTCCAGTCTTGCAATCATTCTTAGGCTTGTCACTTCCAAATTATTTGCCAAATTCTGCTCACCCTAACTCCACTGTGCCCATTAACTTTATCCACTGTTTCCTCCTCTCCCTTCTTTGTCCCTCCCTGTGCGACACCAGAGCCATATTTTCTTCCTAGATTTTCTCTTTGCTTTGAGTGGACAAGCATCTGTATCGCCTACCGCCCAGGCGCGTTGTGAGGCTCAAGAGGGAGGACGTGGCCAGCAGGCTGAGCGCATACGACAACATGAGGCTCAAAGGCAGGAAGGAATCCTTAGCGATTATTTTACAGTTGAGGGATGAGATGCCCAGCGTGGACAACCCTCTGGTTCCTGTCACAATCCCCCAGACTGTTGAGCTCCAGCACCTCCTCCATTACTCCGCCGTTGTTGGCGTTTTCCTTCCTTCGCGTATCTGGTACAGACCCAACCAGCACGGGCTGCAGCCGCCCTTCCCAGCTCGGGTCGGAATGCAGCTCGCGCCCGCAGAACCCAGCTCCCGACCTACCCTCCGAAAATCCAGAGTCTCTCAGGAGAGCAGCTCCCATTGGCCAGCCCGGCCCCCTTCCCGCACCTCATTGGCTACTGTCCTGCAAGTCCCGCCCTCTCGGCGCCTCAGGTGCCAGCTGTGAAGCGGGAAATGGCGGGAAAGGCAATGTCTGAGCTCGCCCGGCATCTGCGCAACGCCGGCCTGAGAGCCTGCCGGTGGCCGTGGAGCCCTCGATGATAGCCTCAAGGGCTTGCTGCTCCTCACACGCTCGGCTGCCACAGGACCATGGGCGCCGGGAGCCGCGAGCTCCACCGCTCGGGCTCAGCGTTCCAAGCTGCGCCTCAGTCCTGAAAAGAGCGCTTGGCCGATTGGGCAGGCGTCGCTCACACCACTGAGGCGAGCCCGGACACGGAAGCCACCTTGTTGTCTTCGGCCCAGGGCTGCAGGTTCTGCAGCGCGAAAAGGGACGAGTTGTGCAGGCAGAGCGGGTCCGGGGGCAGCGGCGGCCGCAGGGGCCGCGGTAGCGCGTCCTGCTGCAGGTGCAGGAGCAGCCGGCCCGCGCGGTGCCGCTCCGCCTCGCGCTCCTCCGCCGTCTGGCGCCTGGGCGGGCGAAGACGTGGGGTCAGCGAGGCTGGCCCTCGCCCACCCCGCACCTCACTGTCCCTTGGCGCGGCCAGGGGCCCCAGTCCGCCCTCGCCCGCGCAGCGCCTCACCGCCACTTGGTGCGTCGGTTCTGGAACCACGTCTTGACCTGTGCGTCGGTCATTCGCAAGGCCTTGGCCAGTGCCGCCCTCTCTGCCGAGGCCAGGTACTTCTGGCGCAAGAAGCGCCGCTCGAGCTCCAGCACCTGCGAGCGGGAGAAGGACGTGCGCGGCTTCTTCCGCTTCGGGGGCGTCCGGTTTTGGTACGGGTGGCCTATGCGGCGCGTCCCGGAGAAGGGCGAGAGCGCGGCTACCGGGAGGAAGAAAGAGCAGAGCAGGGCAGGGTTTGCATGGTAGCCGGAGGTGTCACTGAGAAGAGAGCGCGGCTGCCCAGGCCGCAGAACTCCCACTCCGGTCCTTCCCTGGCCTCAAGCTCGGTCCCGCATCAGCAGAGGCCTCTAGACCAGAAAGACCCTCAGAAGAAATGGCTCTCCC
This sequence comes from Eulemur rufifrons, assembly GCF_041146395.1. Lineage (NCBI taxonomy): Eukaryota > Metazoa > Chordata > Mammalia > Primates > Lemuridae > Eulemur > Eulemur rufifrons. Next base: position 57,152,138 of record NC_091001.1, read on the forward strand.
CCTTGGGTGAGGGAGAGAAGTTCCCCATAACTTCACCCTACCCTCCCCGCGTTGTGCTCAGTGGGACTGCAGAGGAGGGCGCGGGGCACCGACGGCAGCTCCCTCCCCATCACCTGCAGGACCAAGAAATAGGAGTTGGGGAATAAATCCTCTGGGATGATCTGGGGGAAGGTATGAAAGGGATCCTTGAGTTGGAGCAGAAAGATAAGAGATGAGGAAACGGGGTCAGAGTGGGACATGATGCTGGTGGGGGGGTGGGACAACCTCACCCGTGAGCCGGTCCTTGGCAAAGCGGCGGCTGCTGTCCATCCAAGGGAAGGTGAGTCCAGCTAGGCTCCCGGCGCCGCCCAAACCCGAGGGCCCAGGCACTGCAGGCGCACCTCCCGTGGGCGGTGGCACAGGCAGCGGGCGATGCGCAGGGACGCGGATCACGCCGCCCGGGCCCACTCCAGAGCTGCCGGGTAGCGGAGCCAGTGAGCCAGCGGGACCGTAGCCTGAGGCTCCGTGGAATCCACCCGAGAACGCCGCACTCTCCCCATGGCCCTGGCCCGTACGACCCGGGCCTAGGCCGCCCGCGGGAGGTTCGGGGCCGCTCAGGATCTGATCGATGCCGAAGCTGATTGGCTCGTGGTGTGGGAGGTTGTGTGGAGCCAGCATCGCCGGCTCCATGGGTCCGGGCCAGGGAGAATCTCAGGAGATTTGGCGGTTGGGGAGGATGCCTTGGGTAGCTCCAGGAGCTCGGCGGAGGCGCGCTCCAGACGGCAGACTCAGGGGCCTGATGGGCTGGCCAAGGCGGGGCGCCGGGGCCCCCGGAACGGCAGCATCCCAGTGCACCGGGAGCAGCCGCGCCCCTGCCAGCCGCTGCCAGGAGTCCGCGCGGGGACTCGCATCCCGGGGAGCGCGGCCAGCTGGGGCCCCAGGAGCTCCCTTACTGACTCTGAAGCGCAGATGGACGCTGGACTGCCGGGGCGGCTGCCCGAGTCCTGGGTGGAGAGGGTTGGCCAGCTCGGGCTTGGGCAGTGACTGACAGATCGGCCCCGGGTGGGTAGTGGGGGCTGGGGATAGGGCAGGGGCGGGGCCCGGCCGTTAAAGGGGAAGGGACGTCTGTTTGTGCCAAGCGCGGGGGAAGACCGGAGGGCGGAGATGTGCGGGGAGGGGTGGAGGGGGGAAGGGGGCGAGAGTCTTAGGGACGAGGATCGGCGCGGGAGGGGCTCCAGCGTGGACCGCTGAGTCAGCGGAGATGCTCACCGCGCCTCCATCCTCGCTGGCCTCTGTCTTTGGGCTGTCTCCGCCTCACCGGCTTTCTCCGCAGGTGCCTCCTTACCCAGCCCCCACTCTTCACCTCCCGATGGATCCTGCTTGACAACTCCTGGATTCGTTGTGGCCCCCGCCTAAGTGCCCTCGAAGACCAAATCTCGTTGTGGTTTCCTGGCTGCGTAAGAAGCGGCTGGGGAACGGCGCCCGGCGAGCTGGAGGCCCAGGAAGAGGACAGGTGTGGGAAGGGGTTGGCAAGGCGCGTCGGGTGGGCTGGGGCGGGGACAACTACTCTGAGCCGGTGATTCTGGCGCATCTCCTGGCCTCTCCTGTAGGGCCCTCAAGCCCCGTCCGGTTGAACCAGTAATTGGTGCCCTGCATTTCTTAGAATTTCGATTTTCCGAAATCAGTGTAAAGCGGGTCCATGGCTCAACCCAGGCCAACTCAGGCCGGTGGAAACTTGGGCTGGCGGTCTACCCTCGACCGCAAATGCAGAGGGCCCGCAGCGTGGAACCATTCTGCGCCTGGGAAGTCTATTCTCACATACTCTTCCCTCCCACAAAGGCGGGAGGGCGAATTCGCCACAGGCGACACGTGGGACCTCACTGAGGCCTTGGGAGGATCTCAGCCACCTAATTTCCCATAGACACTTTACCCCACCCAAGCCCAGAAAATGCGCCTGGAGCGTGTCAGAGAAGGGAGGTAGGGAAAGACCGAAGCCGCTCGGTGACCTTGTGACCTCTGGCCGCGGACCCAGAAGCTTGGAGTGTGTGAACTCTGCGTCCTTCCCCGGGATGGGACCCCCGCCGGGTGGGCCCCTGAGCTTTAGACCCGCCCCCGCCGCCGCCCTGCCCGGTGCAGGCCGCCGTAATCGGGTTAGCTGGGCCAGAATTACATTACCTTCCCCGGCCCGCCCCGGCCCCCGGGGGGGCCCTGGCGCCTCCGAGCCGGTGAGACTAGGCGCAGGGAGGGGGGCGCTTCTACCATCCCGCCGGCGGGTGGGCACTGAAGAACAGCTCAGCCTGCCTCCGACACGTGGTGGCCAAAGGACCCCGCCCCACTGTGCCAGCCCTGACCCTCACCCCCAGCCCATCCCAGTGTTCAGCTCCACCCTGCTGATTTCCCGCGTGAACCGAAATGCCTTCTTAGTCTAGTAAGTGGGTCTCCCTGGGAGTACTGATCTTCCAATTGATTCTTCAGGATCCCCTGGGAAAAACTCTGCCCCTCCTTTCTCCCCAGCAGATGGACTGGCAGCCTGGTGCCTGGGGCAGGGTGAGGGGGTCTTTTCTCTCCTGGGAACCAGGAATATTTGGGCATCTGGGCAGGAAGAGAAAGAAGAGTGGGCTCTCTCCACCAGCACTGCTGTGTTCTCAGAAGCCTTAGGTCTGAAGGGGGTGAACCAAGACTGGTGGTGGGGCATTAAGCAGTAGGTATTAATAATATGTGACATCCTCCCCCACCTCTATCATCCAATTTTCTCCAGCCCTTCCTCAGTCATGCTCACAGCCCCTTCTGAAAGAGGGTGGGGCTCTTGTCAATTTGGCAGTTGTATTTTTATCTTGGTGGAGAAGACACACGGCAACCTGGTCCCTTCACAGAAACCCAGCACCTTTTCTCAGCAGTAGAGAGGACTACGAGGAAGCATGAAACCTCTGCTGTTCAGGCAAAACCTTCAGAGCGATAGCAAGGGTTGGACTCCCCAGGATAGGAACAAAGACCCTAGGGAGATAGCAAAGAAATACAGCCTCTGAAGGGGTTTGGCCTGCAGAAAGGAGTTTGCCAGTTCCTTTCTCTGCTCTGAAGGGAGGGGCAAATGAATCAATGAATGAAAAAAAAAGGCAACATTGTGCAGACCTGTACATCCCTACCTTTTGAGGTCTGCACAGATGGTACTGCTATCCAACTAATCATTTGAGGAGAATAGTCACAAACTCAGTAGTGCATGCAAATCTGGGGAGTTTTGTTTGTTTGCTTGTTTTTTGAAAAAGGTTTTTAGTGTCTTACTTCAAGAACAGAGGGCATCCAGTTCTGTCAGCCACAGCCCTGGGAATTTCTCCTCCTCTTTTCCTCTTCTCCTCCTCCTCCTTCCCCTTCTTTTTGAGAGTCAAGATCTTACTGGCCTCCAACTTCTGGACTCAAGCAATCTTCCCCCCTCATCCTCCCAAGTAGCTGGGACTACAGGTGGGTATACCACCACTCCTGGCTCAGCTTGGCATGTCTCTTGCTACCGCCTCTCTGATTTTCTGATTCCCAGGGAAAGGCTGGTTCCCGCTAGTCCATGTTGAAGACAGAGGCACTGGGGTGAGTGCCCCTCATAACTGCTTTGCATCTGTCTCACTATATCCTGTGTTGTTCCCAACCCCCCTCAACTCTTTAAATCTTCAGTCCTTCAAGCCTGCAGCTTCATAGAAAGAGGCCAAGCTATTGACCTGGGCTCCTTCTCCTTCCTCTCCTTCCTGTTGTTGGTGTAGTGTTCTTCATTCCAGATGGTCCCCACTCCCATATCATCATTTATCTCATTGATTTAGTCATTCCTACCCTCAGCTATCTCAGATCTGTGTCATTTGGACAAAGTCTTTGCCTGACTCTTCAAGAGAAATTATGTTTTTCTTTTCCCTTTTACTGCCCACACCCACTGCCTCCATTTCCCCATCATTTATTCCTGTTTTAACCCAATGCAAGCTGGCTTCACTACACTGACCCCTTCTCAGAGAGCTCTAGTATCCTGTATCCCTTGTCCAAGACTTCTCTGACATGTTTTACTTTATTGATCACTGTTTCTTGAAATGTCCCCCCTTTTTTTTTAGCTTCTGTAATATTGTCTTATTCTATATCTTTAGACTTTCACAGTCACTGCTATGTCTTTCCTCCACTGATTTTTGCTTCTTCCACGGAAGACTGTGAGCATTTTTCAGAACTCAGAGTTAAGCTTTTTTTTTTTTTTTTTTTAAATCTCTACATCTGCTCAGGTTTGCACACACTCAGATAGGTAACTCTGAAACCTCCATCCTTGGCTCTGACACTCCAGCCCCACCACTCTCCTAGCCTTCTGGCCAGGTCCACCTGCCTTCCCTGTAGCCACCGTAAGTCCAACAGGTTGGAAGACATGCTCCCCTCCCAGGCTCCTCATTCACCCTCTTACCCAGGCCTACCAAACAAAGTCCCTGGCTACTTCCTGCTATTACGTTTGCCGTTGAAATGTTTCAGATACAGCCCTTCTTTTCCATTTCTATTACTAAGTTCCCTAATCTTAGCTGTCATCACTACAACCCGGATTCATTAATTTGTTCATCCAGAAGTTTGTGATTGAACCACCTACTATGTGCCTGGCACTGGAGAGATAGCTGTGAACACAAAAGGGAGAGAAAGAATCCCTGCCACTGAGAAGCTTATGTTCTAATGGGAGAGACAGATGGAAAACCAGAAAATATATTTTCTTAAAAAACTAAAAAATAGGCCGGGTGCGGTGGCTCATGCCTGTAATCCTAGCACTCTGGGAGGCTGAGGTGGGTGGATCGCTTGAGGTCAGGAGTTCGAGACCAGCCTGAGCAAGAGCAAGACCCCGTCTCTACTAAAAATAGAAAGAAATTAGCTGGCCAACTAAAATATATAGAGAAAAAATTAGCTGGCATGGTGGCGCATGCCTGTAGTCCCAGCTACCTGGGAGGCTGAGGCAGGAGGATCACTTAAAGCCCAGGAGTTTGAGGTTGCTGTGAGCTAGGCTGACGCCACGGCACTCACTCTAGCCTGGGCAACAAAGTGAGACTCTGTCTAAAAAAAAAAAAAAGCCCAACTAGAAAATATTTCTAATATGAGAAATATATTAAATAATAAATGCTAAGAATGCAAATAAACACTAAGAAGAAAATAGAGCAAGGAAGTGAAAAGGTGAGTGGGTTGTTATTTATCTACAGTGATCACAGAAGCCTCATAGAGTAAAGACTTGAAAGAAGGAGAGAGCCATTTGGTTATCCAAACATTTCAAATTGGGGACACAATGGGAGGATAGTGTGTTTGTGGAACAAACAGTGAGGGGTCCAATGTGGCTGGAGAGACTTATACAGGGCCTTGCAGACTACTGTAAGGACTTTGTCTTCTATTCTGATTGAAAGGGAAGCTATCAAAGGGTTTTAAACAGTAAAATGAAACCTAATTTTTCAATTTTATTTTTAACAGCTTTGGGGTATAAATAACACATAAAGTGTACAGTTTGATAAGTTTTGACATATGTATGCACTCATGAAACCATCACCACAATCAAAACAATAAACATCCATCACCTCAAAAACTTTCGTGTGTCCTTTTTGATTCATGTTTTACCAGAATCACTCTGAGCTGCTATGTTGAAAACAGGCTGAAGAGGGGCAAAGGCAGGCAAAAGGAAAGCGATCAAGAAGCCACTGCAATCAGAGAAGAGATGATGATGATAGCTTGGACCAGGGAGGTGAGTAGGCAGTGGCTATAATGAACAGTTGATTAATAAATCACTAAACTTCTCGCTGATTATTCACGCCACTCTGAAAAGTTCTTAGGATAAAATAAAATATGTTAAATAAGATACATGATAGGCCAGGCGCGGTGGCTCACGCCTGTAATCCTAGCACTCTGGGAGGCCGAGGTGGATGGATAGTTTGAGCTCAGGAGTTCGAGACCAGCCTGAGCAAGAGCGAGACCCCATCTCTACTAAAAATAGAAAGAAATTATATGGACAGCTAAAAATATATATAGAAAAAATTAGCCCAGCATGGTGGCACATGCCTGTAGTCCCAACTACTCAGGAGGCTGAGACAGGAGGATCCCTTGAGCTCAGGAGTTTGAGGTTGCTGTGAGCTAGGCTGACGCCACGGCACTCACTCTAGCCTGGGCAACAAAGTGAGACTCTGTCTCAAAAAAAAAAACAAAAAAAAAAACATGATAAAAATGTTCTTAGGATAACACCCTCCCTTCAAAAAGGTCTGCTAGCTCCCAATTGCCTTTAGGCAACTTCTTAAGGCCCTGCTTTTTAATCATCACTCTCAATCCACACCTTGGCCTCCTTCCTGTCCTTCTCTGGTCATTCCCCTCCACTCCCATTCTTTTCTATTCCACCACACGTCCACCCCTTTCCCGTGTCTAAATTGTGCCCACACAAAGTCCCACTTTTTCCAGAAAGTCTTTCGGGGTCTCCATTTGGGATCTTTCCCTTTGAATCTCCAGTTGTATTTGTTGTTAATACCTCACAGTAAATTTATTCTTTTTAAAATCCCACTGTAAGTGCTCAGGGACATCGGTGTACAAGCTCTCGGGACCCCCTCCCCTCCTTCCCAAGTGCGGGGCTGGGCCTATGCTACTACAGGCGCTCGCTGCCAAAGCGTGTCTGTCTGCGGCAGTGTCCTAGTCGTCCTCCCCTCCTCCTTCGGCATCTGCTCTGCATTAGTCTGTCCCAGGCCTCCGCAGGCGCCGATGATTAAATCATCATCATTAACAGGGCCTGCCCCCCCTCTATCCCCGGCAGCAGGGGAAGAATAGGGGGGTAAGATCACTACCAAGTCCCTGGGGGTCTCTCCCTTCCCACCTCACCCTGCACCCTCCTCTCCGACTCCGCAAAGCCCCAGGAAACTCTCGTCGCGGGGCCAGGAGAAGGCCTGCCACCTGGGTGAAGCTCCGCTACGAGGACGCCTCAGCCAACTAGGGCGGCATTACGAGAGGACCCAAGAGGGGCATCTTCAGCCCGGTCGTCGTCACAGGAGACCGACGACCCTATCGGGTAGCGGGTGCAGACCGCCAGGCCTTTTAGGGTAGGAGGGGGCAGTCTTTCGCAGGCTCCAAAAGTTAGTCCCGAGGTCCTGTAGGGTCTATTCTGAGGATTTCTACAGGAGGTCGAAGAGATAGGACCCTTCCCCACAGTCCCCCCACTCCCTAATTACGGATTGAGGAGGGGGAGGGGCCACTGGGGCTCAGGTGAGCACACGGGGAGAAAGAGACATGGGCGGGGCCTTAGAGAGGGTAAGCGAATCCGAAAAGACCTAGGCGCTCGTTGCTGGGAGACAAGTCCCGCCCCGCAGGCGGCACCGGAAGTGGCAGGCCAGGATCAGCCTTTAAGATGGCGTCTCCTCAGGGGGGCCAGATTGCGATCGCGATGAGGCTTCGGAACCAGCTCCAGTCAGTGTACAAGATGGACCCACTACGGAACGAGGTGCAAGGGCGGCAGGGTTACTGCTGTGGTCGGCTAGCGGTGCGAACTGGGGCGGGCTAGAGGACGGGCGGTGGCTGGCTGGGCGCCCTGTGCGCCTGCGCAGAGTGAGGGCGCCCAGTGCGCCTGCGCGATTGCGATCGGGTTGCCAAACTCCGGGCTAGGACGCCTGCGCATTGTGCTGCCCACGTCCTGTAGTCTCCCCTGGGAAAGGAGGGTCAGGCGAGTCCACGTGAAGGGTGCCCCCGCTGTGCGCGGAGCCCTCTGCTGGGCGGAGGAGGAGTGCCACTGCCCGGGAGTTGATCCCCTGCTGACTGCACAAGGTGCGGGGCTTGGCTGTAGAAGCTGATGAAACAGGCGACCCCCAAGTCAGGAAGGCTCACAGGTTTGGGGGTGGGGATGGGTGATTGGTAACAGCGGGTGTATCTGCAGGAGGAGGTTCGAGTGAAGATCAAAGACTTGAATGAGCACATCGTTTGCTGCCTGTGCGCTGGCTACTTCGTGGATGCCACCACCATCACAGAGTGTCTTCATACTTGTGAGTGCTCTGGATGGAGCCTGCCTGGTTCTTCCAGGCCCTAGTCCTCACCAAGCCTCTGCGCTGCCCACCTCACCCATCCAGGCACCCCACCCAACCCATGGATCGAGTTTCCAGAGGGCCTGAACATCTGCTTTTCTCTTCCTGCAGTCTGCAAAAGTTGTATAGTGAAGTACCTTCAAACCAGCAAGTACTGCCCCATGTGCAACATCAAGATCCACGAGACACAACCACTGCTCAACCTCAAACTGGACCGGGTCATGCAGGACATCGTGTACAAGCTAGTGCCTGGTTTGCAAGACAGTGAGTGGTGGTTGGTAACCTGACTTTGAGGGGCCTCTTGAGGACTAATGCTGAGTGACAGCTTGAGATGACAAGGGTTTGGGTGGGAATCATGTAGGTAAAGAAGTCGACAGCGAGAGGAACAAAGAGTGAATGAGGGCTAACGCTTTACTCCCATACTTCACCCACTTCTAGGTGAAGAGAAACGAATTCGGGAATTCTACCAGTCCCGAGGCTTGGACCGAGTCACCCAGCCCAGTGGGGAAGGTATGTCCATGGCAACAGGAGGGTGAATTAAAGCCCTGAGAGTATTCCTTTTTTCCAGTTATCCCCTCTGGGGAAAGAGGGGTGTGGAACCTGTACCATTCTCCTTACTACCCTGTCTTCCTCAGAGCCAGCCCTGAGCAACCTTGGCCTCCCCTTCAGCAGCTTTGACCACTCTAAAGCTCACTACTATCGCTATGATGAGCAGCTGAGCCTATGCCTAGAGCGGCTGAGGTGAGGGCAGGTTGGGGGTTGTATGAGGTGACAGTGCTGATGACCCAAAGCCAGGAACGGACCTGGGGGGAGGTTGAGCAGTGAGAGAGTGTCTGTTCCCTTGAAGAGACTATATTATGGCTCTGGGTTGGGGAGAGAAGGAAAGGTAGGACTCCCTAACCTGTGTCTGTTTCCCCTCAGTTCTGGCAAAGACAAGAATAAAAGCGTCCTGCAGGTGAGAGGGGCTGAGGGGAGGACCTCTCTAAGGAGACTCACCTCCCCATGGCTCTTCCCTCACACACCTTGTCCTCTTCCCTCCCCTCCCTTCCCCGCCCCCAGAACAAGTATGTCCGATGTTCTGTTAGAGCTGAGGTACGCCATCTCCGGAGGGTCTTGTGTCACCGCTTAATGCTAAATCCTCAGCATGTGAGTAATCCCATAGTAGGTTTTTTTGAGGGAGAAGATGCTAAGAAGGGAGGGACAGAGTGTAGGGTGGACTACGGTAGTTCTTGACTTGTCAGACCTGTCCAAGAGGAGCGTTCCTAAAGCTGCCCCCTTCTCCCTTCTAGGTGCAGCTCCTTTTTGACAATGAAATTCTCCCTGATCACATGACAATGAAGCAGATATGGCTCTCCCGCTGGTTCGGCAAGGTAAGCCAGTGCCCAAGGCAATCCCTGGGGCAAGTGTGGGCTGAGGGGGCCTTTTGGCTAAGGACACTCCCCACTGACTGCTTCTTTCCCTTGTTCTCTCCTTAGCCATCCCCCTTGCTTTTACAATACAGTGTGAAAGAGAAGAGGAGGTAGGGGCCAAGCCCCCCCTCCATCCCACTCCCCTTCCCTCCCCAGATATTTATGTGAAATTAACTGTGGCTTTATTTTTTGAAATAAAAACGTTAAAAAAAGCATCTCTCTTTTTCCTTATCCTCTGCTGGGTTTCATTGTGAAGAAGGGCCTCTCCTCTATGGCCATGAGCCCTCAATGTCTTGCCAAAGGAGAAAGGTAGGGGACCCTATACTTGTGAACCAGGCCACCCACTTCTCTTAACTCCTTGTTAAGAGAAGGCTTTCTGGATGGGAGCGCTTGCCCTCCTCGTATGCTGCAGCACATGTTCAGGCCTGCGTGGAGGTGTCCAAATTCAACAGTGGTGGGAAGAGGGGTGGGGTTGGACAGTGGCTGCAGGACTGAAGAAGAGTGACATTTTAAAGAAAAATCCAAAGAATTGCACTGTGGTTTTATAACAGGAGGGAGTGTCTAAAAAACAGATTGGGTGGGGGCCACAGGGATAGTCAGACATGGAGGCCTGGCTGTCCATACAGTATTCAGCAAGCCCTCAGGGCCTGGGGCTAGGTGGAGCCAAAGTGGGGAAAGGGTAGTTGAGGAGGAGAGGGAGCTGATGTGGAGGAGAGGACAGCTTCAAGGAACAAGAGGGAAGAGGCAAGACAGGAGCTCCATTGATTCCATCAGCCAGCAGTCCTCGGTAGGTCTTGTGTACTGGGTGCTGCCAGTGACCCTGTCCTGTGGGCCTCTCAGTGGGGTAGCCAGAATCTTGCCCAACTGGGACAGGACTAGAGGGAGGCCAAGGCAAAGAGTTCCTGAAGGCAGCAAATGGGGTGCTGCCCAATCTGGGACAAGCGGAATGGAGCTGGCCTTATAAATGTCACCAGAACCTGAATTTAAAGCCTAAGTTCCACACTAGTCCAAGTCTGACTTCAGGACTTCTAGGGGGTGGTTGTGCCTAGCTGCAGTTGGTGAGGGCTGAAGACATTGAGCTTCCATGGATGGAGGCTGGGTGGCAGAGGACAGGGGGCAGGAAACAGGAAGTGGTTACAGTAAAGGAAGCCTGTACCGTGTAAGAAAGTCCTAGATTCCCCTTGCCCGATGTGGTGTCAGCGCCCGTAGTCCCAAATACTGGGGAGGGTGAGGTGGGAGGATCACTTGAACCCAGGCAGCAGTTATGATGGCACCACTGCACTCCAGCCTAGGCCACATAGGGAGACCCCTTTTCTAAAAATAAATACATTTAAAACAAAGAAAGCCTAGACTCTGGGGAAAAATCTGAGTACGGTCAGGTGCTCTTTCTCGCCACAGTCTCCCTGGGCTTCTGGGAACGTCTGCACCTCTGCACTGAAGAAGAGTGTGTGTAGGCCAAGAGGAAGCTCACATGGAGAGGCCACAGATGCCCAGGAAGAGTGTTCCAGTACATGGGGCAGGCGACGGTCTGGGACCCATTGCGGGGACACCTGCAGAGTCACCAGCCTGGATAGATTCCTTCCTCACGTGGTCCCCAAGATGACCAAAGCTTCCAGTGTTCCCAGGCCTCCTGCCTAGAATGCTTCCCACCCCACCCCCATCTCCTTCGGGAAGCACTCCCCCAGCCAGAATCAGGGCTTTTACCACTTTTGAGCCTGCCTGGACGCCAGCACACATCTGGAGATTTGGGGTTAATTATGTCCATTCCAGGACTCCCCCTCTCACTTTTCTCCCAATTGAAACTCTCTGTGAGCACTGGATGCCCAGGAGTTCTCAAGGAGTTGGCGCAGAAAAAGGCCTTTTCTAGGAGTGACTGGGGGGAGTGGTGTGGGCTGGGGGAAGGAGAATAGAAACACTCCTGGGGACTTTTCAGGGGCCAAGCAGCTGCGGGAGTTGGGGGCAGCCTGACTGGATCTTCTCTGAAAGCTCTCCGGCTGGGGCTTGGCGGCAGCTCAGTACCGAAAAAGCTAGGTCTGAAGATTAGTGGGTGTGAGGCCCCAGACCAGAAGATCAAGCGTCTCGGGATGAGGCCTTTGATGACACATGCCTTGAGGCCAAGGATCAGCGGAAGACGCTCAGGCCTGGATCTAGGGTGGAGAGGCCGCCCCCACCTCCGCGCAGCACCGCGGAGCCTTCGTTTTGTCAGTCCGCGGCGGTGGTGGCGGTAGCTGCAGCGCGTCGCCCGAGGTGGCTGATGCTGACCAGCTGCGGGCTCCAAGCCGCTTGCTCCTGGCCTGTGAATCCATTCCTCCTTCCCACCCTGACCCAGGGTCACTCGGATCTCGGTCTGTGCCAGGGCGGGCGATCACGCCCACGATTCTCTTGGGCTCCGCAACCCAGAACACACCCCAAAGTGGCGCCCCGCTCCGGAGTCAAAAAGGAGGTGGCCCAGGGTCGCCCCAGGACTCAGTCAGCCCTCCCTGGGGCGCCCTTGGCCTCGCTGTGCTTCCTGGAGGAGACGTCAGTCCTCACCTACAGGGCCAAACCCGTCCTTGCCCCTGCCTTTCCCAACCCTGCCATTTCAGCGGCTCACGCTCGCCCAGGGGAGGAGCACAAGGATTTGCCCCTGCCTTTGGCACAGAGGAGAACGGGTCCCTCACTCAGCCAGGCCAGTCCCTCCCAGGGCTTGAGGGGAGGGAGGAAGTGGGCAAAAGGACTGCCTGAGAACGGCGAGTCCCAGAGGAAAGGGGGAGAGGCAGGGGGTCAGAGTTCGCATCCCCGGGGCGTCCCAGCCCGCACACGCTCGGGATGGCTGTGGGAGCGCGGACCCTCTGTAAGCTCGCGGACAGGGCTGGAAAGACCTTACAGACCCCCCAGCCCCAAAGTAACGAAACTAAAATTTCAGTGTCTGAATAGTTCACTCTGCAACAACGTATTCTTAAAGAGAAAATCCCACGGGTGTGCGAGATGGACGGACTCGCTGCTCCGTGCTCCTCAGACTGGACTTTCCTCCCTAAACTCCCACTTCCCTCTCACCCCGTTCACGGACTTTTCCTAAGAATGGGAAGGAGGGGGATAAGTACATCTCTGAGATTGTCCTTCTCATCCACCGCCCCAAGGGGTTATTCTGAGGGTTCCCCCTCTACACACACACACACACACACACACACACACACAGGGTTCAGAGGAATGCCTGGGGCGGGCAATCTCGAGACTAAAGGTAGTTTATTGAGCCAGCCTCGGCTTGTGGGCTGTGGTGTCGAGCTGGGGCGAGCCTGGGTGGGGGAACCCGCCCAGTGAGAGGTGGCATGTAGGGAATGAGAGATAAGGTGGGGGTAGGGCTGAGAATGGGAAACCTGAAAGGGGGTGATGCAGGAAGGCGTGAGAAAGAATCCCAAAATGGGAATTGGGGTCCCTTCCCAAGGCAGTAAATGTTGGCATGTGGGGATCTCTACAAGGGTAGAGAGCGCAGGACCCCGACATGTCGGACGGGATAATGAGAGGAATGGAGAAGTTGGGAGACACGAGAGATTGCCTGAGAATGACATGGAAGGAAAACCGTAGGACCCGCAGGGCAGGAGTGAAGGCTCCAATCGGTAGATCTCCTGGGAAGGACCCAGGGCAAGGAGGGTTCGACATGCGTCTGGGAGGTGCGACCAAAAGAGACTCGCAATGATTGAACACCCAGGAGCTTCTGCGCTCCCAACGTGGAGTGGAGGGGAAGGCTATGAGACAGCTGAGCGTCTCCCCGCCCCCTGCAGCCCATAACTGAGGTTTAATCTCTTAATCTTCATCATTAATCACTCACCCTCCACCTACCCCCCTCCGAGGATCTGGTTTCGCCCTAGCTCGGGTTCCAGAGACTTCACTTGGAAAAGCCCCCTTCTGTGGCCCCACGGTTGTCTGGACTAGTCCCTGGCTGCTGGGATGACCTTAGCCGGGCCTCTGCTGTCCTGGGCTTTCTTTACTTTAGTCTCTGCTTCCCTCTCCTCCCCTAAACTTGTATTTGGGGACCGTCCAATCCCAGTACCTGTGCCTAGCTGCAGAGAGGAGAAAGTAGGCAGGAGACATAGAAGGGGAGGAAGGCAAAGGCCCATCAGGAGAGCCCAACACTCCTCACAGACACATGCAAGTAATTGAAAGCAGAGGCAGAGACAGACATAAAAGCCACATAGAGGATGCATGAGTGAAGGTCGCAGTGTCTGCTTGGTGACATGCTTGGGAGGGGTGGGGCAGTTCCTGCTGTCTCCTGGGAGCTGCTTTCATTGCAGATTAAGTGAAACCACAAGGATAGTTCTAAGGGCTGAGGCCTGCAGCCGGTAGAATCTCTCCAGGCCCTTCCCTGCCCCTCACCATTAATAACCAATTGACAAGGTCCTTAGGCAGTTCAGCTTTCCACGTTGGCCTGGCTCTACTGTTTTAACCAGCAATGGCCCATCAGGCTTCAAGTGTGTTGCTCACGACACCAGAGGGCTCTATGTGAATGTCTGGGTATCTGGGGGATGAGGGGTTGTTGGAGGGAGCCCTTTACCAAGAAGATCCTCACTATCAAGATGCCTTCCCATCCTTGTCGAGGGGTCTTTGGCCCAGGTGACTTAGATATCCTAAGCCCTGTTTGGGGCAGCCCAACTGCAGGCTTCACTTGCCCCAGAGAATAGATAGGTGGACACAAAAGACCATGGTACAAAATAGTAGGAGATATAGAGGCCTACAGGGCAGGTGACATAATGGACAGTTCAGGAGGGACTGGCCTGGTTCTTTGTGGCACTGTTCAAACAAAACAAAACTAGAAGAACATCATTTCCTGACTAATGGACTAGCAAGTTCCTTGGGAGTGGCAGGGCTTCTCTGCCTCTGGGCTGTGAATCTTCCAGCTATTTGGAGGTGGGATGTCAGAACAAAACCCATTATCTTGATGACCTCCACTGCTGGAGCCTCCAGAGCTGCCTTCTTTCTACGCAGAATGGCTGTGGGGTGCTCACCCAGGTGCTCCACCAGGCCCAGAATGTGGAAGAGAAGAAAGACAGGATACAGAGAAAATAGGAATGAATACACCAGGCTTCAGAGTTTGTGCCTGGGTTGGCAGGGGTGTCTGTCCCACAATCTGGTTGGGTCCATGAAGTCTGCCCTTCAAGTCTCTTCTGTGGGGAGTGACCCCTCACTGGTCAGGGACCCTTGGCTGTTTCTGAGCCTCCAAAGGCTAAGAAAACCATACCTGAAATATAGAAACTTAATAAAAAGACAAAGACAGACAAAATCCACTGATTGTTTTCAGTCCTCACTGGCAAAACACCCTCCTGGGCAGTTGCTCCAGCTCCGGGTTTGCTGTGTCTTCTCTCCTGAGGCCCAGGTCTCTGGCAGCTTCTCCATGTGTTTTGATTTCGTCAGGGCCTCTAAGCCGTGGTGGGTCGGCCTCGGGTCCACTTACCTGCGCTTGCTTCTTTGGGGCATCCCCACTATTTCCGGTTGCAGTCGCTCTGCCAGGCGAGTCCTCCCAAGTCTAGTGCCCGACCCCTTGCATCATGAATCACTTCCAGCCTCTTTAAGAGCTGTTCGCAGGGTTGGGTTGGGGACAAGGGGGCCAGGTTAGGAGACTGAGGTCCTAGCTGGAATAGTCAGCCCTGATCCCTCTCTTCGGAACTTTGCAAATCTCCAGCCTAAGGGAAACGGGAAAAGCAATTTTATCCGCCACGAGTTTATGAGCCGGAGCGGCGGCACACAGAGTCTGGGGAAATGGGCCCAGCTGGAGTGCACACCCTGCGGTGTCCCGCAGCCCTGGTCTGGTGGGTAATTCCGCCTGTAGAAATACCGCTCCCTGGTTTCCACCGGCTGCAGTCCCGCGGCGGCTCGGGATGGAGAGGAGGGGGCGCAGGAGGAGGGGCACACCGGGCTCAAGCCCAGCGCCGGGGGCGGGTCCGAGGCTGGGGGCCCGGATCAGGAGCCGAGCTCTGCGGCCCAGGCGGCTGCGGAGACTAACGCCAACGCAGCTGGCCGCAGGACCATCACAACAGCCCCCCTGGCCATGAACTCGGGACGCGAGCAACGGACACCCTGGACACCCTTCAGCATCACAGACATCCTAGGCCAGCGCATGGTCCCCCGAGCGCCCTCTGCGCCGCAGCTTCCAGAGTCGGGTCCCAGTCCCTCGTCGCCGTTGTGCGCACTGGAGGAGCTGACTAGTAAAACTTTCCGCGGACTTGACGGGCGCGCTCTGCAGCCCTCTGAAGGTATAGCACGGCTAAAGTCGCGGACTCTGACTTGGCCTTCTCCCTACCTCTCTCCTCCTGGTTCCCCGTCTCAAACCTTCGTCCGGCCCCGGCCGGGCCACCCTAACCAGCCCCCTGCCCTCAGCCCACGTTCCAGGATTCGCATCTGTGGCCCCTCACGTCTCCGTTAGTCCCCCAGCTCTGCGGCCGTTCCCAGGGGTCGCCAGCGCGGTGGGGAAGGGCCGTGCTGTTGAGAATTGAGCGACCTGTTGGTCTGCTCGCTGTAGGTGGGGCAACTGCGACAGAGAAAGGCTGGAGAAAAGGAGACAAAAGGCTTGCGCCACAGGCAGTAAACGAATAAGCCAGAGCAGGGGCTGCGCAGAAAGCACTAGGAGGCAAGTCTCGGGTCTCTCTGGGCGACCAAGCTCTGCTCCCAGGCACTCTTCTCGAGGAGGCATAGGGAGCCAAAGGTCCTTGGCGGCCGGGCTTGGTGGCTCGCTTCTGTAATACTAACACTCTGGGAGGCCGAGACGGGAGGATTGCTTGAGGTCAGGAATTCAAGACCAGCCAGAATAATACAGTGAGACCTCGTCTCTACTAAAAATAGAAAAAATTAGCCGGGCTGGTGGTGCGCACCTGAAGCCCCAGCTACTCGCTCGAGCCCAGGAGTCCGAGGTTGCTGTGAGCTAGGCTGACGCCACGGCACTCTAGACCGGCAACAGAGCGAGACACTGCCTTTAAAGAAAAAAAAAATCCTAGGCGTAGGTTGGTTGCGGGACTCCACCCTCCACTTTTCCTCACTCTATATACCAACACTATCTCCCTTTTGAGCTCAAGGAGAGGGCGCCGGTGTCATCAGGGAAGTGTAAACCGAGTGCCCAACACGATCCATGATCTAAGGAAGAGTACAATCCAAGTCCTGTTACCTCACCCTGCAGACTCGCCTGCCTCTACTCTTACCCCCTCTAACGCCACCCGCAGCCTGCAAGCCCGCTCAGCTTGGGGCTCCGAAAGGCCTCAAAGGCCCCGCCCCAGACGGCCTGACCCTGTACCAAGTCTCCTCTGGCCTGTCCCACCCTTCTGTCACTCCTTTGCTTCCGCAACACGCCCTCAGCCTACTGCCTCCATACCCCAGCAGCCAGCCCGGCTTCGCGCCCCCTACCTTTACTTCGGCTGGACCCCAGAGCGCCTTGGTAAGGGATCACAGTTCTGATTCCTGTTCGCCTTCCTGGCTCCCTCCCTAACCCGCCCGCAACCGGCCTGACCCCACCCCCAGCTCTTCCTCCCAGGCCACCTCCTGATTCCGGTAGGCTGGAAGCTGACCCCTGCCCTATCCCCGCAGGCCGGGCAGCCCGGGACGCGCTGGGCCCTGGCCCTGCCGGCCGCAAACGGCGCAAGTCCCGCACGGCGTTCACCGCGCAGCAGGTGCTGGAGCTGGAGCGGCGCTTCGTCTTCCAGAAGTACTTGGCGCCATCCGAGCGCGACGGGCTGGCCACGCGACTCGGACTGGCCAACGCGCAGGTCGTCACTTGGTTCCAGAACCGGCGCGCCAAACTCAAGCGCGACGTGGAGGAGATGCGCGCCGACGTCGCCTCGCTACGCGCGTTGTCCCCCGGAGTCCTGTGCAGCCTGGCACTGCCCGACGGCGCTCCAGGCCTGAGCCTCGGTCCCGGCCTAAGTCTCAGCCCCGCTGGACCTGACTCCGGGGTCCACTTGTCAGACGAGGAGATACAGGTGGATGATTGAAGACAAAGCCGCCGCAAACCCTGGGCTCCGAAGCCCCGGACTCCTCACCTCCCCGCTCTGCCCCTTATCCTGGTTTCAAGGCGGAGGGAGGGGCTCCATTCAGGCCTCTGCCGGCCCGCAGTTCAGAGGCCCACCTTTCCGGGTTGTTGAGAATAAAGTTGAAGCTCCGCCACACTGCGTTGCAGTCCGGACGCCCGCCTGGAGCCAGTAAGAGCAAAATCTGCGCATTATTGCGGAGATTCCGCGCCTTGCACTGTGCCGACTGTTTTAAATGCGGGTGTTTCCTTTAATCCTCATAGCAACTCTATAAGGTAGGTGATAATTATGCGCATTTTACAAAGGAAGGACTCAGAGGTCAGGATTTGGATCTAGTATCCAGCCAGCCTTCAGAGCCGGTGCTTGTGAACCTACTGCTAGGGAGACAACTGGCCCAGAGGTGTCCGGCCCACTTACTGGCCTCTGATCAGCCACCGCCTGGGAGACCTCGCTTCTAACCTCTAGGCTGGCCCAGCTTGACGACATGGTGCCCGAGTCTTTATGCTTTCCTCGCCCTTAGGTCATTTGTTACCGGAGTCCTGACACTTCTCCCCGCCCTGCCAAAAGAACCCTGTGCTGGGACACAGGCAAAGTGATGGACGCCCAGAGAGGGCACATCTCTATCTCCCAGACCTCCTCCACCAGGATCCTGGACCGGAAGTGTTCCCGCCAGGACAGTGGCAGCAGCGGGAAGGGGAGGGGGGAAGGCCTGGCCCCCTGAGGTGAAGCTTGGAGCAGCAGGCTTACCCAGTACGGACTCTAGCCTAGCTCCTCCTGGGGACATTTCTGACATTCATTTATTCTGCAGGCAGTTAATCACCCTCCTGCGGTGTGATGGGGAGGGAAGGGGAACATTGGTAGCTACAGGCACTCCCCATTCCTGGCCATCCCAGCCAATCTGCAGGAGACCAAGCTTCACCCGCATCTTTTGGGCTTCCCTTCCCTCCTTGTCAGTCCTCAGACCCTCTGGCTGTCCTCAGATCTTCTTCTGCCTGTGCCCAGGGATAACAACTCCACTTTTGAGGATGCTCCAGGGGTTCAAGAGGGGTCATCGAGGGCCTCAGATGCAGGTGGAGGGCCCAGGAAATGATATTCCAGGGACTGTGAACAAGGCTGGAAGCAGAAGGGAACCTGGCATTTTCAGACAATAACTACAACTAATTGAGCAGTTCCAAGTGCTTTGCATGGATTAATCCTCAGAATAACCCAATGGGACAGACTTTTATTCTCATTTTAAGGAGGAGGAGACTGAATCACAGAAGCCTGAGGGAACCTGGCCAAGTTGTGCAGTTTGTAATTCATGGGGCGGGGACTCGCTTGCTTGTTTGTCTGACTCAGGAGCCCATGCTTTTGGCCACTACAGGTACTGTCCCTGTGAAGGGGCCTGGGCCTAACTGAAAGAAACAAAGAATTTACAGAGGAAGGAGAGGAGAAAGGGCCAAAGGTAGGAATTTAGGGATTGTACTGTAGACAGAGCATGGTTCTTGTAGAGGTTTTAGAAAGAAGAGATGAGAGCAATGTTTAGGGAAGGCTAATCTGGTTGTGCATGCAGGGGGTGGCCATAAACTGACAGAGATCCAAGGAAGGGAATATATCTCTGGCCACTGCAAAGGAGCAGAGAGAATTCAGGGCCAGACTTGGGGGTGGGGCAGGGATGTGGTCACAGAAGAGTAATCAGTGTGATCTCTCAATAACCAAGGATTGCATGAGTCAGTGACAACCTAGCAAACCTGGACACCTGGAAGAAAAATAGCACCATGAACAGAAGTAGACAATGACCACTGGTATAGAACTAAGAATCTGTCGACCATTATGTACAAAAAATATTCTTTACAACTGCATTGCCCCTTCAATACACATACACAACACACAGGCCACCTCTGGCTCCTGTTGGGGGCCCTCCCTTATTCCCTTCACACCTTCTATAGATTGCCTTTCTGGAAACTTTCCAGTAGGGTGATCAGCTCTTTCCTGTTTGACCAGCACTTTCCCAGTTTTAGCACTGAAAGTCCCACACCCCAGGTCATCCCTCAGTCCCAGGAAAACCAGGATGGTTGATCATGGTACTTTCCAGTCCTGGGGACTTGGAACTCAGGCAGTTGGGTCAGAACCCTATCCATTAGGAGTGGTGAGAGTGGGGCAGAGCAGGGGCAAGGTGTGAGGAGTCACGTGGCTCTTAGAGAAGATTCAAGTCCAGGATAGGCTAAGAGGTGCTGGGGAGGGAACATTTATCTGAGAAGATAGAAGAGCAAGGAACTAGCTCAGCCACACAGTAGTAGCCATTCTTTCAGGGGCCAGGAGCCCTAGGGAAGTCCCCAAAGCACACAGGTCCCCACCTCCAAAGAACAGAAAAGCCAGTTGGGTAGGCCTCTTGTAGAGCCACTATAATATACTCATCCCTTAAACAAACACAACCACCTCTCCCTCAGCCCACTCCCCAACCAGGGATGTGCAAAGAACTCCCAGGGCAAATAATTCTACTTAGGAAGGTAGGCTCCAGTCAAGTTAATTAGCTCTGAACCATAATCCCCCTCCACTGAGGTCTCCTAAATTCTAGCCCAGCTAGCACTGCCACCTCTTGTACTCAAGCCTTGGATAACAAAACTCGTCCCACCAAAATGGCCTCTAGATGGGTGTCTGCTCTGCTAGGCCCTAGAACAGTATCCATCAGGATCACCTTGGGGACTTATTGAAGCACAAATTGCTGGCCCCACTCCCACAGTTTCTGACTTAGAAGGGCAGGGGTGTGGCCTGAGAAGTTGCATTTATAACAAGTTCCTGGGTGATGCTGCTGCTGCTGCTGCTCCGGAGACCACACTTGAGAACAACAGTCCCAGGAACGATGGCTTGTGTGGATTTAAGCAGCAGTTTACTCATACTCCTCTCTTCCAACTATGGGAAGCATGAATGTGTAGGACAGTTGCAAATAAAAATTGGTTTATTTAGCACCTACTATGTACCAGGCACTTAATAGGCATTTTCTCACATGTTCTCTTTCAATCCTCACAACAGCCCTGTGAGGTAGGGATTACCCCCATTTTTACAGATGAGGGAACTGAGGCTCAGATGTTGACAGACCTGTCCAGGGTGATCCAGTTAGTAATGACAGACTTCATCCTGCTACGCAGTATTTAAGGGGCCCAAACCATAAACAATAAAACATTTGGGAAAGTCCTATATAAAAGAGATGTTTCAACACCTCCTATCTCCAGGTGTGAATAGTATTGAGCAGGACCCATAGGGCAGCTACATGAATGGTTCGTCTGAGAACGGCATGGAAGGAGGGCTTCAAGTCCCCTGCAGATCCACACTTAAATGGGCTGAGAGTCCCAGGCAGGACTAGGGAGGAACCAGCCAGGGGGAGCTGCCAGGATCTTAGAGGGGAAATCAAAAGATCATGATTCTTACATAGGAAGTAGAGAATTACAGCCTCCTTTGGGGCAGTGACCCTTGGTGGAAAAACTGAGTCAGTTCACATGGGGAAAGGCTGATTACAATGCCCAGTGCTGGGGTGGAGAAAGAGAGTGGCCAAAGTGGCAGCAGCCTGGGTGCCTGCCAAGGCCCCATTCAGCAGGAGAGCCAGTGGTTGAGAGTGTGAAGTGGCCCTGCCAGCTGCAGGGAGGAGCTGCTAAGAGACTTCCCAAATGCAAACCCTTGGTGAACCCTCTAGCAGTGGGAGTGGTTGAGCATCAGACCACTGGATAAAGGAGAGGTCAGAGTGTGCACAGCAGTGTGGACAGGAAACAGGGCAGGAGAAGGGAACTGGGCACTGTGTCTAGAGAAAACAGGGCAAGAATGGGGCTCAGGAATAGTGGAGCATCCATCAAGCTGAAAGCAGAGATGCAGGCCTCATCACTGTGACCCCATTCCTGAGCACAGAGCTCTAGCTGTGAATGAGTCCTCAAGGGCCAAAAGGCAGAGCAAGCCCTGGGTGCCTTCCTGCTGGCTCTGCTGTCATCTAAAAACCTGGACTTCTGTAGTTCTCTTCTTGAGCCTTGGTGGATTTTATTTTTTCCTTACTGCCTGCAGAAGCAGCCACCTGCTTGAGAACCAAAGAAAGGATGTTTCAGTGGATGTGGGGCTCCTTTCTCTCCAAGAAGGTTCTCTGTGGCAAGAGGAATGACTGCCAGGGGTGTCCTCAACTATGGATTTGGAGTACAAGGTCTCAAAATATGCAGTGAACTGTCACCACAGTGTCCCCATCCCTTTGGGATGTACACATGGCCTTGCCCTATGAGGGACAGGTCCTCCCTCATCTGGCCTGAGGTAGATGCTGGGGCTCAAGTCCCAGGACGCCCCAGCCCTTTGAAGGGTCCTGGAGATGGAGAGGCAGGGTCTTCTACCGTGAGTCTGGGGGAAGGGCCCACGGGGGTGGCTCAGGTGACATGGGAGATAATGCAAGGGTGGAAACAGATGGCCAGGGACCCCTGGAGCAGTGCTTGGAGGGCGACTTAGGGGGAGCAGGCCTGAGGCTCCCAGCTCAGCATGGGAAAGTGGCTGGGGGACTCCAGTTGACAGAGGTGGCACACAGATTCCTCCTCGCCGATCCTGCTGAGAAGGGACAGACGGGGCACCTGATGCTCCTTTTAAGCAGTACCGTTCAGGCCCCTTATCCCACCCGTTCCTGCCCCCCACCCTTCCAAGGCAGAAGGTAGTGCTGCTTAGCACTGTAGTCCCAGCCCGCTCTCCCCATGAGGGGCCTGGCTCCCTTACCAGAGTGAGGTGGAGGAGGCATGAGTGGAGCTCCCGGGCCGCGTCAGGCTGGGGCCCAGCTCTCAGTGTCTCTTGGAATACAGCAGCTGCCTCTTCAAAGCGCTTTGGTTCCAGAGGGATTAGAGAGAGGAAAGTGTAGGTGTCAGAAGGGTCAAGAAGCTTAAAACTTCCCCCTTTCCCAAACTGGCCCTGCTCCTGTACCACTACCATTGTGACATTGTGGTACTAGGAGCTCATCTAGAAAACGCCAGTGTAGACCCACTCCCCACCCCATCCCACCCAAATCTCTCCTCTGTGTCCAGCCTCAGACCCATTACCTGTAGTCCCATCAAGGCCTTTCCCTTGTGACATTGTGGTACTAGGAGCTCATCTAGAAAACGCCAGTGTAGACCCACTCCCCACCCCATCCCACCCAAATCTCTCCTCTGTGTCCAGCCTCAGACCCATTACCTGTAGTCCCATCAAGGCCTTTCCCAGGCGAAAGAGGCCCCGGGGCCACCCAGGCCTTAGGGTAAGGGCCACCTGGGCATCGGCCAGGGCCCATGCTGGCTGACCCAGACGCTCATGGCAGAAGGAACGATTTCCAAATAACCTGATAAAGACAGAAGGTGGCCAAAGGTCGGGGTCCTCAACACCTTGCCTTGCCCTGACCTTTTAGCACAGTGGCCAAACCCCCACCTACCGGTGGTCCTGAGGGTTGAGCTTCATGGCCTGGGTGAAGAGCACCACAGCCTCCTGGTAGAAACCATCTTGAGCAAAGCTGGTGCCCAACTCTGGAAAGAAGAGCCAGGTGGGAAGGTTCCTATGGGGCCATCCCAGGGAGGGTGGGGTAAGGAGGGAGAGAGAAAGGATCTCACTTGCCAGTTCCTGGCTCCGCTGTAAGGCAGCTGCCAGCAGTCCTGGAGATGCCTAGGGATGGAGAGCAGAGTCAAGCAGGCTTCAAGGCCTCGCTTCCCCAAATCCTTCTCATTTGTTCAAACAGATAACATTGCAATGAGCATCACCCAACTCATGTAATTCTCACGGCAGCCCTGCAGGATGGTATCAGCCCTGTCTTCCTAGACAAGGAACTACCGAGGGTCATGGTGAAGTGATAGAACCTGACCCCAGGTCTCTTGACCCTAGGGCCTGAAAACTCCTACTGGACACACCCCTCAACCCTTAGATCATGTGCCTTCCCAGTGCCTTCTGGTGCCCCTTCCACTGGTTCTAGTTGAACCAGGTTCTTCTGCCTACCTCACCTGTGGCTTAGGACTCTGCCTGGGCCTCTCTTCTCTTAGAAGCCTCCTTTCCTCTTGATCTGTCTTCTCCTGGGGGTCTGGGCCCCTGCCTTGGGGCTTCTGGCTTAGTGCCTTCTCTCTGTGGGTACTGGGGGGCCAATCCCCAACCTTGCGCAAAGCCAGAGACACGAAAGTGCTAGATAGATCCAGTGAGTCCTGTGGGCAAAAGGGAAAGTGAGGGAGGGAGTGGGATGAAGTATATCCTGGAGTAGGAGGAGGAGAGGGTGAGTAGAGACCACGAAGGGAAGGAAGGGGGCTCTCACCTCTTCCTCACTACACTGACCCGGAGCTGGGTTCCCAGGGCTGGATGGGGGGCTCTCATTCCCGTTTGTGGTAGCCTTGGCCTGGAGGGAAGGTAGACAGGTACAGAGTTGGGATCACCATGAGCTGTCTTCTTAGCCCACCTTCCTGGCACTTGGTTCTCTTAGTACCTGCCTGTAGATACTCACCTTGGGCTCCCCATAGTCCTGCTCCAAGCGTTCCTGTCGCTTTCGTTCCTTTTGACGCTGCAATAATGATGATGATAATGATGTATTCTGAGCACTTACTATATATCATGTTCTTGGGTACGAGTTTTGCATGTGCTGTCTCATTTAATCCCTGCAGCTCTATGAATTAGGCATTCTTATTAATATTCTTATTTTACAAGCGAAAAAGCAGACAAGTGAGGTACCAGCCAGAGACCTCACAGTAAGAAAGTGGTAGATTCCAACCCAGGAATCCAGAAGGATTCCAGAATCACTGCCCCAGATGGCCTCAAGAGAACCCCAAGTTCCTGACCCCTTGGGCCCTCCTGGCAAGAGGATCCACTGCAGGCCTCCTGTTCTCACAAAGCTTGCTCTTTCCCTCCCCCAAATCCCTCTGGGCTCTCCTCCCTCCACCCTCCAGCCACCTTCTTCTTAAGTCGTTTCTTCTCTGCTTTCTGTTTCATCCGCTCCTCCTCAGCCACCAGCTCCTCTGCCAGGCGGTTGGCTTCCTGGAGGAGGAAGGGTAGGTGACAGGAAAAGGGAAAGAGAGACAGGGAGAATGAGAGCAAACACAAAAGGGGGCAAGCAGTATAGAAGGATCTTGAAAGGTACAGGTTAGATGAGAATATAAACATGAGAATACAGGAACTGAAAGAACCTGGGGGACTATGAAGCCCGTTCCTAAGAGTCTCACCTCTTCAGTCACCAGGAGCTTCTGGGGCAGGGCCACCTGAAGCAGGGTGTCTGAGACAGGGGGGCTTTGACGGCAGGGCTCAGGCCCTTGGGGAGGGTATAGGAAGGACTTGTGGAAACCACAGTAGGTGCCCAGGCCCTCAGCCCCCTTGCCCCTGTCACTCTGTCCAGTTGATTTCCCCTCATCACTGAAATGGTCCAGGAGGTAATCTGTCAGGAGGGAAAAAGAGACAGGAAAGAAAAAGAAACATGAGAGAGAGGAGCATCTGAGGGTCGGCCCCTCCCAGGGTACCAGCCTCAATCCCTGGGCCCAGCCCCTGCACTCCCCACCATGGTGCCACAGCTGTAGCCGCCCGCTGCTCCCATCCACACGGATCCGGTGCAGGCCCTGGGGATCACTCTCCACAAGCCGTTGAAGAAAATCCTCTATGTCCTGGGAGGGGGAGGGGAGGGGAGGCTGGTGTTGGGGGGCACTCTGGGAGAGAGCAAGGGCTTGGCTGGCTTGACCTCTCCACCATGGCAGCCACAAACCAGCCACCTAGGCCACAGACTCTCACTGGCTCTGACCTCTCCCTGCTCAGCACCTCAAAACATGCACACATGCTGCCCCCGGCTTCTATGGTATATCACCTCCCTTCAGTGCTCTTCCGCCTTCCCAAGGGTTGAGGGTGGCTTTCAGGTCAGCCTTCTCCACCATCCAGATCATCTCCCCTTGACCTGCCACTAGGTCAGCCACACAGAGGCCCCTGGAATGGATCCCTCTTACCTGCTCTTCCAGTTAGGTCCCTGTCCTATCTTGCAGTTTGAATGGCCCCGTATAACCCACCCTGAAGCTACCTCACACCTAAATAAGTACAGCAGCTCCTGGCTGGCCTCTCCCCTGCACTTCGTCTTTTTCTCTCTAAAACCAAGCTCTCAGAAATTACTACTTTATTCAAAAACTTCCAGTAATCCCCTACTGCCATGGCCACGTGCAGGGCTGCATCTAGCTCCTCAGCCTAGGATTTGGAGCCTTCCAAAAAGCTCCCTGGCTGACATTTTCAACCCTCCCTTGTAATCCTCCTCTGATTAGCTGCATTCTTCATCTGCCACCAGACTCCCTTCAGCCTTGGGGCCTTCCCCCAGCTGTCCTCCAATCCCACTGGGCTCTGCACCTCTTTCTCACATCTTGTCTCATCTTCAAGGTCCAGTTGAAATTCCATCTCCCCTCAAAGCCTTCCCAGACCCTTTCATCTTCAGTTATCTCTGCCTCCTCTCAACCAAGCGGTACCCACAGAGTCTGTGTTATACAATTTCGAACCTTACTGTTCATTGCTTCTTATCATTCTCTTAACTGGCAAGTCAGCATGGAACTGGAAAGTGCATAGTGCTGGAGTGGAGCCACTTGCATCTGAGTTTTGACTCTGCCACTGCCTGGCTGTTTGATTTTCAACAAGTTATTTAACCTCTTTGGACCCCATCCTCATTCAGAAAATAAGGCAAGACTCTTCAAGGCCTGGCCCACACGTTCTTTGCTTCTGATGAGAGTTATTTCTCAGTGAGTATAAGCTTCGGAGGATAGGAAACATCATGTCCCTGTGTGGCCTAATCAGGCCTAAACAGAGCAGGACTGACTGAGAAATTTTGTAGCCAATTAACTTTTGGACTTGTTGAGTTAGAAGCCACAAACTTAGAAACTCCAGGGTGCCAAAATAATGTGTAGGTAGGACTTCTGATTACTGAAAAATATATTCAACTTTCTAAACAATTTTAGATCCAGGGCTCCCCTCAGGAGTAGTCCTGACTCAACAGCATCTTCATTTACCCTGCTGGGCACTTTCGTCAGTCTTATTCTTAAATTCAATTTCTGTTGAGTTTGTTTCAACTTCCTTACACATGAATAATGCATGCTCTGAGCCCCATCTTAGGCAGCCTCTCAGGATGTGCCGCTCAAATATATACTGTCTTTCCTTTATCTTCAACTTCTCTCCTCTTACTCAGACCAAGCCAGCCATCTTAGGAAAAAAAAAAAAAAAAAAAAGACTTCCTTGACCTTCTGCCACCTCTCCTCAAAACACAGTCTATGGTGCTCTCTCAATTCACTACATGGCCAAACATGATCTGGTCCCCTAATATCTTTGTGAATTTTCTCCCACCTTCTTGTCACCCTTCTCCAGCCATAGTGGTGTCCTTTCAAGTTCCTACAACATACCAAATGTGCTCCCATCTCAGGGCTTCTGCATTTGTTATTTCCTCTGCCTAGAATGCTCTTTCCCCAGTGATTGGCTCACTCCTTTGTCCCCTTTAGATCTCTGCTTAAATGTCACCTTCTGAGGGAGGCCTTCTCTCTGACCACTCCTTTTAAAAGAAGAAACCTCCCAACTCCATTCAGCACTCCCTATCCTCCTTCTTGCTTTTCTTGGCACTTCTCATATTTGACATACTATATTGTTGTTTTGTTTTTTTTTTTTTTTTTTTTTGGACTGGCTGCCCCCACTAGATACTTCTAATTCATTGAATAGAAGAATTTTTGCCTGTTTGGTTTACTGCTGCCTTTCTAGTGCCTACAAGTGTCTGGCACACAGTTGGTGTTCAGTAGGTGTGTGTTGAGTGAACAATGAGATTGGTGAGAATGCTACTGTAGTAGAGACAGAGCCAGGAGCTCTGTTTGAAGAACCTTGTGTGACCTAGTGAGTGTGGACTTTATCTTTTTTCTTTCTTTCTTTTTTTTTTTTTAAAGAGAAAAGGTCTCTCTTGCTCTGTTGCCCATGGCATGATCATAGCTCTTTGTAACCTTGAATCCCTGGGCTCAAGCAATCCTCCTGCCTTAGTTTCCTGAGTAGCTGGGACTATAGGCATGTGCCACCACACCTGGCTAATTTTTAAAACTTTTT
The DNA here is from genome assembly GCF_041146395.1 of Eulemur rufifrons. Classification (NCBI taxonomy): domain Eukaryota; kingdom Metazoa; phylum Chordata; class Mammalia; order Primates; family Lemuridae; genus Eulemur; species Eulemur rufifrons. The sequence goes on from NC_091001.1 coordinate 57,179,564, forward strand.
TGTAGAGAAAGGATCTTGCTATGCTGCCCAGGATGGTCTCAAATTCCTGAGCTCAAGTGATCCTCCGGCCTCAGCATCCCCAAAGTGTTTGGATTACAGGCATAAGCCACTGCACCTCACCTGAGTATGGACTTTGTCTTGTCAGTGATGGGAGTGAAACGCTCATATGAAATAGTGCTGAGGAAAGAGATGAGTCTTAGATGGAATGTTTAGTTAGCAGGCTATTACAACTGTTCCGCCAGTGGCACTCCTTGAACTATGGGAGTGGCAGCGGGAGCAGGAATGGAAACGAGGGGTTTCTATCAAGAGACATTTCAGAAGTAGATTTTAGTGACTAAATGTGTGAGGTAAAGGAAAGAGAGGGTTATAAAATGATTCTCAGATTTCTCAATTAAGCAACTAAATAGAAGTTTGTATTATTAGTCAAAATTGGGATTAGAGAAAAAGCAACCAATTTGTAAACATGATGAGTTAATTTTTGGACTTGCTGAGTCTGAGGTTCTAGGGATGCCCACGAAGCAGTTGGAAGTATAGCTTCTCAATACTCCCAAATATGATCCTGTCCCTCTGTCAATAACCTTACTGCCTACTTGAGGACATTCAAACCCCTGTGCCAGCCAAGCTCTTTCAAGCTCTTTGCTTCCTTCTCTCGTGCCCCATCTTTTACTGTTCCAACCAAACTTTCCACTCTGGTCTCCCTTTTGGAAGTTCTCTTAACTTTTCCTTGCTTTAGTGTCTTTGCTCACACTGTCCCTTCTGTCTTATAATATCTTTCCCCAAGGAACTCGTACCCATTCCCCAATCCTCAAATCAGAAACCCTTGCCTGCTCAATTCTGCCCACTTCAAACAGTTATTACAGCAGGATCGTCCTCCCGGACCCTGCCCCTCACTTGCCTAAGATTCTCAGGGGCAGAGTCGGAGGCTACGCGTTCCCCAAAGCCCCAGAGCCCCGCGCGGCGCCAGCCGGTAGTGGGTCTCATAATAGCTGATTGAAAAGGAGTGTGACCGAGATGGGCAAAGCCGGGAGAAACGGGGAGCCCCTTTTACCTCTTCGCAGTAGTCCTCTGGACCGAATTCCTTGCAGAGTTTGGGGACAGCAGCGACCTCCAGCGGGCAGCCAGGCCGCAGAGGGCAATCTACAGGAAAGGAAGGCGGTGCCGCGTCAGGGGGCTCGGGAAGGATGGGCCAGAGCCCTCCGCCATCCGCCTGAAGCATTAAATCCTGACAATGCTCAGACCACAGGTAGACCCAAGTGGGGCTTGCCTCCCTTCCGTCTTGCCAGACCGCTCACCTAGCTTGATTCGCCCCACAGTCTTCGGAGTCGGCGCCATGGAGAACCGAAAGTGACCCGAAAGTGAAACACAGTCTAGTTAGTATTTGATACCGGCCAAAGGGCGGGGCAGGGCAGGGTAAGCGGCCATCTTTGTTAGGGGCTGAAGCCTTCAATTACGGAGCGCCAGAGAGTCCATGACGGTCCCCGCGGCTCCGGGGGAGGAGAAGACGGCTCTTGGGATGGGGCGGAGTTCCGGCTACGGCGAGCGTTGGGGCGAGCGGCGAAGTGGGAATCGTTAGGTTCGTTCTGGACTTGCCGCCCCATGGCCCAGGCGTCTCGCTCTGGTGGCCTTCTGCCTCCGCTCGCTACCGTTTCCCCGCTGTGGGCGCAACCCGGGGGCGCTGGGGAGGAGCAGTGGGAGGGAAGGCGGGCGGGCGTTCTTCGCGGGGAGATTGGTGGCTGGCCAAAGCTACCGGTTGCCAGGAGCATCCCCTGTCTGCACCCGCGGACCGGCGGAGCTCCAGGAGGGCAGCCATGGTTGCTGGAGGACGCAGGCGAGGACCACGAGGCTGCTGCTGCTGACTGGAGAGGAGAGCCCGTAGCGGGCAGCCCGATCCCTCCCGTGCTAAGGCGTCTCCGGGCTGTGTTGCTACGGCTGCACCACGAGCGAGAGCAGCTCCTCCGAGCCCGGGACTGCGCCCGCCTCCTGCAGACGGCCGTGCGCCTCCTGAAGACCCCGAGTCCCGGCTCTGCGTCCTGCGGCCCTAGCTCTTTGCTCCAGCTGTGCTGCGACCTGCAGCTTCACCTTTCCGGAGGAGCAGTCCTGCGAATCAGCTTTCGGGAGACTCTGAAGTCGCTACTGCTGGCGCGCCCCATTGGACTAGCTGCCCAGAGCCTGGATGCTGCCATCGAGATGCAGCTTCGCGCTCTGGGACGGGCGCCTGCCAGCCCACGCCTGTCGTCCCAACTCGCCGAGCTGCTACTGGCACTTCCCGCCTACCACGGGCTGCAGGGAAAAGCCATGAGCCACGTCCCAGGGGCTGCGCGTCCTTTCCCCCTTGCCCGTGTGCTCCGCCTCTTGACAGGGGAGCGGGGTTGCCAGGTGGCAAGTCGGCTGGATGAGGCGTTGGGCAGATCGGGATTGCGTGACCAGCTCCGCATGTGTTGTCATGAGGAGCGGGAGCTGCTACCAGGACTGCTGGGCTTGGTAGGGGAAGTGGTTGGTTCAGCCGGCAGTAGCCTGGGGTTTGGAGGGGCCGGAGCCCTGTGGAGCCAATATTGGACCCTGCTGTGGGGAGCTTGCGCTCAGAGTCTGAACCTAAATCTGGGACCCTGGAGGGACCTCAGGGCAGCAGCACAACAGCTGAGTCAGGCACTGGGTCAGGGTGAGTGATGGCCTGGGTGGGCGTTTGGGAAGGCTGGGGTCTCTTCCCTCCCCCTAGTCAGCTCCCTCACCTGCCAGCTTGATGGCAAAAAACCCTTTAGGATGAACACTCTCTGGGTTTAGACTATAGCTTCTGGCCTTTCAAAGCAAAGTCCTGCTTCCCACCCCAGTCTTGAGTCTTGGAGGAAGCCTCCCCTCTTGCCCCATCATTGAGGGGACAGGGGTTGTGGAAAGTGAGGCCTTCTTTTCAGGCTCCAGTCATTTCTCCCACTAGCATCCCTGCCTCAGGAGTGTGAGAAGGAGCTGACTTATTTGTGTCACAGTCTACTTCATCAGTCTCTTATCTGGAGCTGGGACCAAGGTGAGAAGGAAGGGGCATTGGGGGTGATACAAGTCCCAGGTTGCCCTTCCCCCCACTGGACTACACCCTTATCCTCAGGTTTCTGCCAGGCCTTGGGATCAGCTCTTGGGGATCAGAGCAGCCTTCCCTCATCCTCGTGTACTGCTGAACTTTTGCAACAGCTCTTTCCTCCTCTCTTGGATGCCCTTCGAGAACCCAGGTCCCGAGTGATCCTCTGTCGGTCTCCAGGTGAGACAAGGGGTTGGGGTACAGAACAGTTGAGGATATCCCTTTTTCCTTCACTCTGTTCTGAAGTCTGCTTCCGCCCACTCCATGACCCCTAAGATACTCTGCTTCTCCCATCCCCAGGTCCTGCACCCATCGCCCTGGGGCTCTGTACTCTGCAGACTACCTTGCTCTGGTTGTCAGGCAGAGCTCAGCAGTACCTGGCAACATGGGCCCCAGGTTCCTTCCTGCTCCTGATCCAAAAGGACTTACCTGTGAGTGGCTGGGGAGTGGGGAGGGGAGGAGCATGGGCTGAGCTGAGCCCTCACTCCCTGTTTCCACCCAAAGCTTCTATTAGATGAGGCAGAAACTCTGTCTGGCCTGGCCTCAGAGGAAAGCTCAGCTCTGGACATGGAGCAGCAGCTGGGCCTGGAGATCCAGAAGCTGACTGCACAGATCCAGGTGAGAACAGGGGCCCTGACACTGGCAGTTTAAGACCACAATTGTTCTGTGCCAACTGTGGAAGGAGGAAAGTGGAACATCTCAGTAACTTAGAATCTCCTTGGAGTCTCTCCTAAATGTATCTTTTCTTGTCCTGTTTATTTTTTATTCTCTTTAACTTTTTTCCATGGAAAAGTTCAAACATATACGATTGTAGAGAGAAGAGTATAATGGACCCCCATATGCCCATTACTGAGCCTTTAACAATTATTAACTCATGGTCAATTTTGTTTCATCTATATATCCCTCCCACCCCCATAATGTCAGACTCTCATTTTGTATGTTAACAGCTGGTCATGCCTAGATTCATTATTTCATTAGAGGCTGCAAAGGGGTGACATCCCAAGTCAGTCTTTCATTCTTCATTTATTAGTTGGATTATTCCTATAAAGGAAAACATATCAGTAGCTTTGTTTGGACCTTTATTTGCCAAAAAAAAAAAAAAAAAAAGAGAGAGAGAAAGAAAAAAAACCAGGATAAATAACTGCATCTTTCCCTTTACTTACCAGTTTTCAGTATGTTTCTGTGCTCTTTAAAAGTTTAATTTGGGCCAGGTGTGGTGGTTCATGCCTATAATTCTAGCACTTTAGGAAGCTGAGGCGGGAGGATCACTTGAGGCCAAGAGTTCGAGACCAGCCTGAGTAAGAGTGAGACCCCCCCCCCCATCTCTTCAGAAAACAGAAAAAGTAGCCTCGTGTGGTTGGCACAGGCTTGTAGTCCCAGCCACATGGGAAGCTGAGGCAGGAGGATTGCTTGAACTCAGAAGTTTGACATACTGAGCTACGATGATGCCACTGCACTCTAGCCCGGGTGACAGAGCAAGACCCTGTCTAAAAAAAAAAAAAAAAACAAACTTCAATTTTTGTTTTATATTTTTATTAAAATAATGCATGTCCATAGTTTAAAAAGTGATATAGAATAGTATTTTATAAGATTTCTAATGAAGAAATAGTGCTCTATTGCCCCCCAACCCACCAGATTCCTTTTTCACAGTGGTAACCTTCATCCATACTTGGCTGTTTAAGATTTTTCTTGTATATTTATGAATAAAGCTATTACACTTCTATTTTAATTTTTCTCCATTTTGCACATTATCCCTACTATGAAAGATATCTGTTCTTTTGTTTTTTTCTTCTTGTCCAATTTTCTCCTCTTTGCCCTGAATAGGAGCATGGTTGTAGAGTTCAGTTCTTGACTCTGCTTTTCTCTCTGCATTCCTGCTTACCAGTGTCTTGATGCTGTGAACTCCTTTCTGGTTCCCAGAGTTCTGTCCAGCATCTGCCTATTGGGCATTTCTACCTCAGTGTATTGCTGTCTCCTTAAACTCAGCATGCCCCAAAGGAGATTCATCGTGAGGAGGGCAGACAGTGATGGTCGTGGGAGCCCTGAGAAGGGAAGGCCATGGTGAGCATGTGGTTTACAGAAGGCTCCATACAGGGCCTGTGGCTGGGCAGCCTCAGAGGAGCAGCAGGGTTATTGGAGGTGGGCAGTTCATAGATCTTTGAGGGAGCAGTAGAGAGATGGCCTGATCAGAGCAGAGTTTCCGTGTGTTTGTGTCGTGTGTTTGTGTCGGGGTGAGGTGGGGGGGATGGAGGAAGAAGCAAGTTGACATCAAATTGTGGGGGGCACTGAACTCCAGCCCCAAGAATTTGGACTTTGTCTCATGAGTGATGGGGAGTCACTTTAAGAGCAGAAGGGAACAGTGAAGAGGGTGACGGAAATCTGATCTAGCTGTAGGGGCAGGGTGAAAGGTTGGCTCTTAATAGTTAAGGTGAGTACAGAGCAAAAGGGACAGGGACAGTGAACCAAACCCTGTGCAGAGCACTCTACATGCCTTGCTTGTCTGCCTGGTGATTGTACTATTGAGCTTCTGGGTGCCCCAGCACATACAGTACTAAGATGACAAAGAAAAGTCAGGCATTGTGACTTTTCTCCCCAGCTGGACTGTAACGTGAGAGTAAGACAGAGAGAGAGAAGGATACTGTCTCATACTGTATAGCTTGTATTCCCTCAGTGTGTTGAGTACACAGGTGCCTAACAAATGTTTATGGACAAAAGGGTAATTTCCTTGGCACGAATAAGGAAGGAGAAGGGATTCAGGATTGTTAGAGAAGAGAGGAAGAGTCTGGATTTAGGCTGTTGTCAGATGTGCCAGGAGTCACATGGGTCCCACCCCATGCCTGGCCCTGCAGGCCTTTCCTCTCTTCAGGCTCCCTGGCATCCATTTTTTCTTTATAGAACTGCTGCCATTAACCCCATTTATCTCCTCCAAGATGGGATATAGAGCAGAAACCCTCTTTATTGCTGTGTTGTCTGCCTCCCAAAACAAAACCTATTAAACAAGCCAAAGAAACAAACAAAACCAGCATTTAGGCCTTTTCTTGCTTTATGGTTTATATTGCTCTGGAGTGGGCTGTCAAGAATATTCAATGTAAGCACATTCCAAAGGTTCTTGAATTTCAGAATGTTAAAATTGTCATTGCTTCTTGTCTACATATACTTCCTGCCTTCCTTTCCTAGATGATAAGCAGAAAATTGTTATAATTCTCCTTTCCTCCTTCAGCCTCTGCCCAGCTTCAGATCATGCACAGCCACTCTCTGTTCTCTGGCATGTACTTTTGAATACTGGTGGTATTTGGGGGTGGGAGGAAGGGAGGTAGTCTCTTTTTTTCCTATTTAAAATTCCTATAGAATAAAATTGACCTCAAGGATTTTCCATCCTCTGAACCTCCATCCTCTGAACCAAGCTGGGGAGAGCAGGGTAATCCCAGGGCAATTGTTCATAATTTGGGTCCAGGTCCAGACCTCTTACAAAACCCAATGAAAGTTATGGCATCTCTCCTTAGAAAATGCCCAGGGCAGGCCTACACAATTATGCACACAATTCTGGGGTTTTATGGATGCCAGGTTGAACATTTCAGATTTAGAGGATTGTCATAATTTGACAAGCCTCTTTTACTTTCTCCTTATCCCCACAGCTTCTGCCTGAAAAGTCACTAAGTCTCTTTTCTCAAGAATGCCACAAACAAGCCATACATGGTTTCAAGATCCACATGCCACGGGGTCGGTACTGGCGGCTTCGTCTCTGTCCTGGTAAATCCTCATCCCAGCTTCCTCTTCCAGGACCCCAAGTGGGTAATAGTGTCCCAGCCCCTCTAGATTCTGGCTCCACTCCACTGTCTCCATCCTTGTCTTCACTTTATGTGCCCTTCCCTCCAAAATCCTATCCTCTTGGGGGGCGGGGGAAAAAAAAGAAAAAAAAAAAATCCTACCCTATTCTCCCAAACACTCCATTTAAGGGTTCCATGAATCTCCATGGGCTCATATCCTGTCCTTTCTTTCTCTTCTCTCACTCCAGAACTTCCCCGTGTTCCTAGTGAGTATGCTGGATTAGTGGTCCGCACCATACTGGAGCCTGTGTTGCAGGGATTGCAGGGATTGCCACCTGAAGCCCAGGCCCCTGCCCTCAGTCAGGCTCTGACAGCCATCCTGGGTGCCTGGCTTGACCACATCCTTACCCATGGGATCCGGTTCAGGTGGGGAGAAAAGGCAGCAGTGGCAGGGGGATGAATGGAACTGGGAAAGGGAGGGGATAGGTGGGGCAGGGCAGTTTGAAGAGGCAGGAGGGTCAAGTGGCTACATTGTACCTCGGCCTTCAGCCTGCAGGGGGCACTACAGCTCAGACGAGACTTTGGAGTGGTCAGGGAGTTACTGGAAGAAGAGCGGTGGGGCCTGTCCCCAGATCTTCGCCAGACTCTGCTTATGCTCAGCATCTTCCAGCAACTGGATGGGGCTCTGCTGTGCCTGTTGCAGCAGCCCCTGCCCAAGTCTCAAGTCCACAGGAGGCCCCTCTGTTGCTGTGAGTCACTCTCCCCCTCCCTCACTGCTTTGTGTGACCCACATTCCATCCTCACCATTGATCTGGCTTCTGCATATCCCCATGGGCCACCTACCTTCCACTCCTGCCTTACCAGGTGCTTGTAATGAGGTCCAGACCACAGAATTTCCCAGCAGCAGCCTCAACAGCCTGGAGAACTTGGAGACACCCCTTCGGCCGGGAACATCCCCAGCTCAGACAGCTCAGCTGCTAAGCACACTGAGGGGAGGGGGCCCTAGCCCTGAAGTTTACCTGGTGGGAAATCAGCAGGCATGGCTTGCCCTGAGGCAGCATCAGCGCCCCAGCTGGCACTTGCCTTTTCTTTCGTGCTTGGGGACCAGTCCTGAATCTTAAGGAGCCTGGGACCAGGAGCCAGAAAGTCAGAACTCCCCCTCTAGCTGGAAAAGCCGGACATTTAGAACTGCATATTAAAGAATCCTAGAATTGGGAGCTTGAAAGAAAGCAAACCTGAGAACCACAAGTGACACGAAGCCTGGACTTAAAGCTACGAATCCCAGATCTCAGCACCTGGAATCCAAAGTAAAGAGCAAAACCACAGCCTGGAAGCTGAAGGTCAGCATCCTTGGGAGGCTCAGCCCCAGCAGTGAAGGCATCTAAGGGCTGGAAGTGGGAGAAGGGCTAGAGAGTTAGATCTCAGGGGATAGGGAAAGGGAAAAGCAATAGAGAGCAGAGAGGCTAGATGCCACTTTCAGTAAGTCCCAGGAGCTAGGCTAAAAAATTAATTAAGCAACAGTTAAATCATAAGGTGGAATAGACTTTTCTACCTCTGAATCAGTCCCAAGGGCTATATTACCCTGTACTTCCCTCCCCATTACTGTTTTTAGTCATTTGAGAATATTGGGCTGTAAGGACCTTCAGTTTTAAGTTTTGGTTACTCAGTGTTCGACATGCTTACGCTTCAGTTACTTGAATGGGGTTTACCTCCTGGTAGGCGGATAATCCCTGTTGTGGGGTAGTGCTCTCTCCTTGGAAGGGGCCAGGACTTAAGATAACGTTAACCTAAATCAGGCACAGCAAGATAGGGAAGGGAAGAGGCTGCAGAAAACGGATATATTTTTGTGCAAAGGGGTTTTCGTACTATTTATTTATGGTCTTAACCGTGGTACAAGAGGACTAATAATGATAGGTAGTATTTAATGACCAATAATTTTGGGCCCCTCCGTGCGTTGTCCCGAAACCACCTCTCTCCCTCCCGGCCTTCCTCCTCTTCGGGCCCCGGAGCGAGGGTTTAAGGGCCCGCACGGCGGCTGGCGGCCGGAAGTTTCTACAGCGCAGAGGACAGCGGGCTGCGGAAGCCAAGCCCAGCAATCACAGCCTGCCGTACAGGTTGCACTTCCGCCCAAGTGAGTCCTTCCGGGGCAGAGGTAATCATGGCCTCCGCCTTGGCTCGGCTTGGCCTCCGGTCAGTTAAGCAGGTTCGGGTTCAATTCTGCCCCTTCGAGAACAACGTGGAATCCACGAGGTATGAGGGGGAAGAGGGTGGGAGCGGGAAGAGGCACACGTACCTTTCGCCTGGGCTTTGGCCCCCTCAGCTGGTCTTTCACGCCATTTTCCCCCCATAGAACCTTTCTCCAGGCGGTCAGCAGCGAGAAGGTCCGCTCCACCAATCTCAACTGCTCTGTAATTGCGGATGTGAGGCACGACGGCTCCGAGCCCTGCGTGGACGTGCTATTTGGTGGGCTTGGTGGGGAGACGGGCGGGAGGGGGCAACAGGCAACCTTGCGCCTCTCAGCCCTGCAGTCCTCCGGAGCCTGACTCGTTTATTTCTTCCGCAGGAGACGGGCATCGCCTGATTATGCGCGGCGCCCACCTCACCGCTCTGGAAATGATCACTGCCTTCGCCTCCCATATCCGGGCCAGGACCGCGGCGGGGAGTGGGGACAAGCCGGGCGCTGATATTGGGCGCTGAGAGCGCCGAAGAGACCAACAAGCAGATTGTAGCCTGGACTAGGACCCTTATCTTCTTTAAAAAGAGCTTGCCTTAGTTATTCAAATCACTATCTGGAGGGCTACAGAATGCAAAACAAAAACAAAGACTGCGAGGGGTGTGGACGAACTTGAATTTATCCTACTTTGTTACCATCACTCACTGCCTAACCCTTTTGAATTTGGCCTCCCCCACCACTTACTCAAGGTACCTCTTACTCTTATTTATCAAATCCAGTGCAAAAAAAACACTGACAGACTGAGTGTTGTTATCTCAGTCCTTGTCTTTCTATCTCAGTAGCATCTGCCACTCTTAATTCACCCTGTACTTGTGAAACCTTTCTCCCTCTTGGGTCCTTTTTCTTAACCATAAAGGTGTACCACCCTCATTCTCCTTTTTATTCTCTTTTTATTTTTTCTGAGGCATCTCATATTCTGTCATAATTTGAACTGCCTTTTCTGGGGTTAAACTCTACATTTCTGTTTCATTCTAATCCCTAATTCTGTAAAATGGAATGAATGTTCCTTAATTCCAATTTATGTGCTGTAATCATAGTAGGTTACCTACTACCAGTTTCCTCCAAATCCCACGAACACTCTTTGTCTAAAACAGAATTGAGGGCTGGGCGTGGTGGCTCACGCCTGTAATCCTAGCACTCTGGGAGGCCGAGGCGGGCGGATCGTTTGAGCTCAGGAGCTCGAGACCAAGCCTGAGCAAGAGCGAGACCCCGTCTCTACTAAAAATAGAAAGAAATTAGCTGGACAACTAAAAATATATAGAAAAATGTAGCCACACGTGGTGGCACATGCCTGTAGTCCCAGCTACTTGGGAGGCTGAGGCAGAAGGATTGCTTGAGCTCAGGAGTTTGAGGTTGCTGTGAGCCAGGCTGATGCCACGGTGCTCTAGCCTGGGCAACAGAGCGAGACTGTCTCAAAATAAATAAATAAATAAATAAATATAATAAAACAGAATTTATAATCTTATATACACATATACTTACCTCCCACCCCATCCCCCCAACTTCCTCATTCTTCTTATTTTTTAATTTGCTGGAACCACAGTGTTCTCTCTGGTTCTGCCCTCTCCCTTTCACTGCATATCTGATCAGTCGGTTCAGAATGAATATTCTGTCTTTTTAAAAAGTTCCTGAAATGATCTCTCCATTCCCATTCTCTCTCCTCTATCATTATTGCATTCTCCCACTAGGGCTTTTTTCAAATCATTTTTGCTTCTGCTTACTTTTATCTTTCGAAAGTACATGATTGGTTTTATCTCCCACTACTACCTGTTTCAGAAAACAGTGCCTAAAGTGTTCAGCATTCACTGGTGTGGGTAACAAAATCTATTTAGGGGGTTAAATCAGCCTTTTTGGGGGAAATAAAGTAAAATAGAATAAAAATTATCAGTGCCTGGCACATGGAATGGGAAGTATTCCTTTGGGAAATATATAATATAATCATATATACTATAAATGTGTGTATATCTGTGTGTATCTGCATGTACTGGGTTGCAGTACAAAATTATTTTTTACTGTGGGTTTTAGGGGGAAAAAAGTGGTTGAAATCACTGCTTTAGAGAAGAACTCAAGAAAGCTCATCTAGGGCCGGGCATGGTGGCTCATGCCTGTAATCCTAGCACTCTGGGAGGCTGAGGTGGGAGGATTGATTGAGCTCAGGAGTTTGAGATCAGCCTGAGCAAGAGTGAGACCCCATTTCTACTAAAAATAGAAAATTAGCTGGGCATCGTGGTGCACACCTGTAGTCCCAGCTACACTTGGGAGGGTGAGGCAAGAGGATCACTTGAGACCAGGAGTTTGAGGTAGCAGTGAGCTACAATGGCACCACTGCATTCTACCCAGGGCAACAGAGTGAGGCTCTGTCTCAAAAAAAAAAAAAAAAAAAAAAAAAAAAAATGCTCACCTGGGCAATGAAAGATTTCTAGATGTTAGACATTGGCTGCTGTGTACTTTACCGAATACATTTCTCATGACCCTCGTACAGCATTACTATACCTCTTCCCTGCCTAAAAGGTTGCTATATTCAAAAGACTGTTTTTCTTCTCCCTGTTTACGAAAGAAAACGACCACAAGGCAGTATAGTGTAGTAAAGAGCCAGACTACTACCTTGAGCTGAAATCCCAGCTCTGCCCTTAAGTAGCTGTGTGTCTTAGGACAAATTAATCCATCAGTGCCTGTTTCCTCATTTGTAAAATGGAGATAATAGTACCTACCTCATAGGATGGTTGAGAGGATTAAATGAGTTAATATCTGTAAAGTGCCTACAAGTTGCTGGGAGTATAGTAAGTGCTATTATCTAAGAGGCCTTACTCTATTCTAAAGTTGAAAGAACACTGACAACTTGGATTTCAGTTCCCCAGCTCCATGGGGAAGACTGGATGTCATTTTGGGCCAGTTTTAACCACTCTTTTCTCATCTGTAAAAATGGGGATGGTTCAACATGGATTAAATACTGACACTCTGCTTCTGGATTGTGAATCTTAGGTTAGAGCTGTTTTCTCTAAGTCCCCAGGACCTTGTGTAATGTGATACAGAGTGAATAAACATTTGTTGGATTTATCAATATTTAGCATCTACCTTGTGCCTATAACTTAGTATTGAGACACAAAGATTAATAATGAAACTCAAGTATGTAACAAGTGATACAATAGTGATGTGCACAAGTGTAATAGTAGCAAGAAAGATAACAGGACTGATCACTGGGTTTGTTCAGAAGATGATTGTTGAATGACAATGGATATTGGAGACTCAGGTGGGTGTGGGATGAAAAATTACCTATTGGGTACAATGTACCCTGTCCAGGTGAGGGGTACACTAAAAGCCTAGACTTCACTATACAATTCATCCATGTAAAATACCATTTATTCCCAAGTCCACTAAAATAAAAATTGTTTTTTTTTTTTTTTACACTGGGCTGTTATAAAAAAAAATTTTTTTAATTTTAAATTTAAAAAAGATGATTGTTGAATGAGCAAAAAGTCTACCAGTGGACAGTAGGGTTAGAAATGAGATTATAGTGAAATATATAAGTGGGCATGTTGCATAAAGCATTAGTTTTATGTAATGAGTTTGAATGAGAGGTGTGATAATAGCCAGGGGTCATAAAGTTGTAGATTAGGGCTTTTGTTCTTTCTTTTTTTTTTTTTTTTAGGAAGGGATGGGCTTCTACTTTATGAAAATACCTTTAATGTTGGGCTGTTGGTGAAAAATTAGTAACTAAGAATCTAAGTTGCACTTCTGAACTGTCATCAAATGTAATGTTGACTCTTCTAGGCAAACCTGAGGTACGGATGCTACGTGCTTCCTACAGTCTTCTCTGACCTGGACATAAGTCATCCTTTCCCTAGGCTCTTTTGCTTCCTGGGGTGTAAGGGGAAATGCCTTCTGTAAGTACGTGCACCACCATTATGGTCCTTTTAGGGTTCATCTAGATAAGGAATTCTAGGCTCAGTGGAGATATAACTCTGAAGTCACAGCTGGAACCAGACCCCAGGCTTCCTTTTGGGGCCACTCCTGCACTCTCAACTCCACCAGGAAAGAAGGCACTCTGTGTGGGCAAAGTGATCCAGCCCGATTCAGACACACCTGGGTTCAGAGCTGCCCAGCTCTGTGGCCAAGGCCAAGTTATTTGTCCCTCCTAGGCCACGGAATCTGCCACCTGCTTGGGGCGGAGCAGTGAAATGTAAAAACACTTGGAATAGTTCTTAGGTTCGTAATACATAGTCGTTATTTAAAAAAAAAAAAAGAAAGAAAGAAAGAAAAACAGCCCAACACGAGATTGGTTTTATCTACCAGCTTGGAAACTCCATGAGCGCGCCAGATGGGATGCGCAGACCCGGTGAGCCTTGTCTGGGAGGCAGACCCGGGTGACGAACCCTAGGCCAACACCAGCGACGGCTGTTCCGGGCGGGGGGGGGGGGGTACTTAACTGACGTGGCGGGGCGGGACTTCCGGCGGGAGGCGGATGTGGAGGAGGAAGCGCGGGCCGGCAGGTGCAGCTGCAGGGATAGTGGTTGCCGGGGTGAGGGGCACGAGCCAGAGAGCCGAGGCAGGACCCGGGTTTCACTGCCGCCTCTTGGAGGTCCCTCCCGCAACGCGGACCTTTGTGTCAGGATGGCTCGGGGCGAGCGGTGGCGCCGCGCAGCGCCGGCAGATGGAGCGCGGACAGCCCAGAGGGCGGCTCGGGGCGGCCCCGGGCGACGGGACGGCCGGGGCGGTGGGGCCCGTGGCGCGACTGGGGGAGTGGCTCTGGCCGTTGTGGTCCTGTCTTTGGCTCTGGGCCTGTCGGGGCGCTGGATGCTGGCGTGGCACCGTGCGCGGCGGGCGGTCACGCTGCACTCTGCACCCCCTGCGCTGCCCCCTGACTCCTCCAGCCCTGCCGTGGCTCCAGACCTCTTCTGGGGAACCTACCGCCCTCATGTCTACTTCGGCATGAAGACTCGCAGCCCGAAGCCCCTCCTCACCGGTAACTGGGTCCAGGGGCGGGCAGGCGGACTTTTAATCTGGGCGCCCCAGCTTCAAGCCAGAACAAGGGTGGGGAAGGAGTCAATCAGGAGAGTTAGGAAGAGGGATGACCCTGAAGTTCTCGGAGACCCAGAGGGGCAGGTCCCTTGCTCTCTTTGACTTACGTGGCCATTCTACCCCCAGGACTGATGTGGGTGCAGCAGGGCACCACCCCAGGGACCCCTAAGCTCAGGCACACGTGTGAGCAGGGGGACGGCGTGGGTCCCTATGGCTGGGAGTTCCATGACGGTCTTTCCTTCGGGCGGCAACACATCCAGGATGGGGCCTTAAGGCTCACGACTGAGTTCGTCAAGAGGCCTGGGGGTCAGCACGGAGGGGACTGGAGCTGGAGAGTGACTGTAGAGCCTCAGGTCAGGGCCTCAGGACACCCTTTCCTCAGTCCAGACTCCCTCCATCCTTCCCTTGCTGCCAACGAATGCAGTATGAAGTGGTAGTTACCAGCAGGGTCTCTGAGTCTGGCTGCCTGGTTTAAAGCTTGCCTTAAATTGCCCATTTGACCATCTTTATTTACCATCTCTAAGCCTTTATTACCTTATGTGCATAGATAATAATGGCACCTAACTCACAGGATTGTAAGGATTAAATTAATCTGTGTGGAGTTCTTAATGTAGGACATAGAACAAAAGTACTCTGTTATTTCCCAGAGAACCTTGTGCAGGACTCTTTATCTCATCCCACTGGGTGTACCTGCTTACCCTCAGTGACCCTCAACACTGCCATCCGTGTATTGTTTACCATATCACTGCTGCCTGATACTCCTTTCCCTTACTAAGGCTGATTCTCAGAGAGAATGTCAATATAATGCTGTTCTTTTCTATCCTCCTTGTCACCCAGGCCTCAGGTACCTCTGCCCTCCCTTTGGTCTCCCTGTTTTTCTATGTGGTGACAGATGGCAAGGAAGTCCTGCTACCAGAGGTTGGGACCAAGGGGCAGTTGAAGTTCATCAATGGGCACACCAGTGAACTTGGTGACTTCCGCTTTACACTTATGCCACCAACCAGTCCAGGGGATACTGCCCCGAAGTATGGCAGGTAACAGGGTAGAGAGTGTGGGGTGGTGGTAGGGGTGGTATGGATGATTACTTAGCCTGATTTCTGTCTCCCTTACCATACCTCCTTTCCACCAATTACTTCCATTCTCACCAGTCCCCATGTCCCCTGCCCAAGACCTCTCAACCTCACTCCTGATCACTTCATATTTCTCTTTATAATCCCCACCACCTTCCCCTGAACAATATTTCCTATTTATCTTCTTCCCTTCAAGCTACAATGTCTTCTGGTCCTCCAACCCAGGACTGCCCCTGCTGACAGAGATGGTAAAGAGTCGCCTAAATAGCTGGTTTCAGCATCGGGCCCCAGGAGCCTCCCCTGAGCGCTATCTCGGCTTGCCAGGATCTCTGAAGTGGGAGGACAGAGGCCCAAGTGGGCAAGGGCAATTCTTGGTACAGCAGGTGACACTAAAAATCCCTTTTTCCTTGGAGTTCGTGTTTGAATCAGGCAGTGCCCAGGCAGAAGGAAACCAAGCCCTAGAGCAGCTGGCAGGCAGCCTACTGACCCAGGCCCTGGGGAGCCATGCTGAAGCCTTTAGAGAGCGCTTTGAGAAGACCTTCAAGCTGAAGGAGAAGGGGCTGACCCCTGAGGAGCAGGCTTTGGGTCAGGCTGCCCTCAGTGGCCTCCTTGGTGGGATTGGCTACTTCTACGGACAGGGTCTGGTATTGCCAGACATGGGGGTGGAAGGGTCTGAGCAGAAGGTGGACCCAGCCCTCTTTCCACCTGTCCCTCTTTTCACAGCTGTGCCCTCCCGGTCATTCTTCCCACGGGGGTTCCTTTGGGATGAGGGCTTTCACCAGTTGGTGGTACAGCGGTGGGATCCTGGCCTCACCCGGGAAGCCCTAGGCCACTGGCTGGGGCTGCTCAATGCTGATGGCTGGATTGGGCGGGAGCAGGTACTGGGGGATGAGGCCCGAGCCCGGGTGCCTCCAGAATTCCTGGTTCAGCGGGCAGCTCATGCTAACCCCCCAACCTTACTTTTGCCTGTAGCCCACATGCTACAGAGTGGTGACCCTGCTGACTTGGCCTTCCTCCAAAAGGCCTTCCCTCGCCTGTACGCTTGGTTCTCCTGGCTCCACCAGAGCCAGGAAGGGCCAGTACCACTATCTTACCGCTGGCGGGGCCGGGACCCAGCCTTGCCAACCCTACTGAACCCCAAGACACTGCCTTCGGGGCTGGATGACTACCCCCGGGCTTCACATCCTTCAGTCACTGAGCGTCACCTGGACCTGCGATGCTGGGTGGCACTAGGTGCCCGTGTGCTGACTCGGCTGGCAGAACATCTGGGGGAGGCTGAGGTGGCTGCTGAGCTGGGCCCACTGGCAGCTTCACTGGAGGCAGAGGAGAGTCTGGATGAGCTGCACTGGGCCCCAGAGCTAGGGTTCTTTGCAGACTTTGGGAACCACACAAAAGCTGTACAGCTGAAGCCTAGGCCCCCTCAGGGGCTGGTTCGGGTGGTGGGCAGACCCCAGCCTCGTTTGCAACATGTGGATGCCCTGGGCTATGTCAGTCTTTTTCCCTTGCTGCTGCGGCTGCTGGACCCCAAGTCACCCCGCCTTGGACCCCTGCTGGACATTCTAGCTGACAGCCGCCATCTCTGGAGCCCCTTTGGTTTACGCTCCCTTGCAGCCTCTAGCCCCTTTTATGGCCAGCGCAATTCAGAACATGATCCTCCCTACTGGCGGGGTGCTGTGTGGCTCAATGTCAACTACCTGGCCTTGGGCGCACTCCACCACTATGGCCACCTGGAAGGTCCCCACCAGGCCTGGGCTGCCAAACTCCACAGTGAGCTCCGGGCTAATGTGGTGGGCAATGTATGGCGGCAGTATCAGGCCACAGGATTCCTGTGGGAGCAGTACAGTGACCGGGATGGGCGGGGCATGGGCTGCCGCCCTTTCCAGGGCTGGACGAGCCTTGTCTTACTGGCCATGGCCGAAGACTACTGAGGTGGGGATGAGAGAGGAGCCAGGTCATTCATACCACTCTGGATCTGGAGGGACAAGGTCTCTGGCTTCTGCCCGAGCCCCTCAGATACCAGTAATTCAAACCTTCCTCATTTCATCTCAGGTGTCTCTTTACTGTCAGCCTACACAACCCTAGGGGGAATGTGAATTCAGAGTCTATTTTTCTAAATAAAATGGAAAAAACACCAAACTCTATTGCTTTTGCCAGTTTTGCTGCACCAAGAGGTCTTGGCTCAGTCCATGCCTCAGGGATGCCTGCTGTCATCAGGAAAGATGGGATAAATGGCTGTTACATGTCTCCTTCAAACCCAGTCAGGTCAAGTGCACAGCAGTAAATTGAGCTCTAATCCACCCAAATCCACAAATGGCTGGTTCACATCTCTTTAATGAGATCAAAGGCTCCTGTGTATGTCTTGGGGGATAGAGCTAGCACAGTCCCCCAAATACTGCCCCTCTCCTCAGGGCTCCAGCCCTTTCAGGCAGATTGGGGGGGGGGGGGCGGGACCAAAGAGAACCCTAGGATTTGGGACCAGGGCTGTTTCTGGTGGGCAAGTAACCCACCCACCCTTCCTAAACTACTTATGGGACGTCCGCTTCACTGGAAGCCAGCCCCATGGAAGAGACCTGGGGTACAGGATTTGGGGGCAGTGCATATGGGGAGTGGTCCTCCAGATCTGGTGGGGTGGCACTAGACCTCACCTCCTTGACTGGCTCACCCTCGCTGGAGTCAGGACAGGGGCAGAGCTCAATACCCGAGTCACCAGTCAGGCGGCGATAGCGGCAGGAGGGCGGTGTGGGGGCAGGGCTCACCCCTGCCCTAAGCTCACCCTCCTGATGAGGGGGGGCACTCTGGTGGGAGGAAACATTTTCCACATTTGTTCCCTCGCAGGGGGCAGGGCAGCTGGATGCAGAGGAGCAGCAAGTTCGTTCACTGGAAGCAGTCAAGGGGCAGCCTGGGGCCACAGTATAAGGAGGAGGTGGAGTGCCTGGTCGGTGAACCACGTCCTCATATGCTGGGGGTTTGAAGGCGCTGAGGAGGCCTGCAGGGAGAGAATGGCGTGGTTGGCTGAAGGCAACCAGGGATGGGATGGTAGTCTCTGGCATTAGGGAAAAGGGTGCTTTGAAATGTCTGGAAAAGGGCATGTGGGATGATTTTGGGATCCTGGTTTAGGAGGGGCCACTACTGACACGCCTAGAGCCTCAAGTCACTCACGAAGGTCAAGCAGTGAACCAGTAGGGGCAGAGACAGCTCCATGGCATGCCCCATGGTAGGCCAGCAGGTTGATCTCATGCTGCCGCTGCTGTTGTTGGAGCCGGAGTTTAGCTCGTCGGTGGCGGAAGGCGCAACAGCAGCTAAATAGGATAAGGACAGTCCAGAGCAGCCAGAACCCTGCAAGAGGTGAGGAGGGAGTAACTTAGACACCTCTCATGCAGAGAAGGGTCCCTGAAGGTTGGAATCCTGAGGTCCAAGGAAGGGTGGGCAGAGGGACCTACGAATAGCCCTCTTGGAGACTCACACCAGAGCTCATAGTAGTAGGTGCAGCAGCCAGTCTCCCCGCAGCAGTGACCACTCTCACAAAGGTAGGGCTGGTTGTTCACTCCCGGGCACAGCTCTCGAAGCTGGGGGCAAGGAAGCACTTAGAGCTAAGGGAGGTTCCATCCCCAGGCACAGTCCACCCCCACCTCCTGCAAGCACATACACAATCCCACCCTGTGAACCAAGTTCAGCTTGGAGAGATGGGGAGAGCGGGGGATGCTGAGAGGAGTGTTCAAATATCTGAAGGGCTGTAAACTTGCAAGATGATTTGGAATAGCAAAAGTCAGTCTAGAGAACTACACAAATGTAAACATACAAAGAGGGAGATTTCAGTTCTGTATATATGAGACTTCCTTCACACTCGAGCCTGGCACCTCAGGGTGCATTCTGTTAAGGGGAGTATTTTGGCAACAGCCAGAAACAGTCCAAGCCATCTCAAAATCTCAGACAATGGGTAGGCGTTTAAGGTCATTTCCAAAGCTAAAATGCTTTCATCATCCCACATGATCCACTGCTCCCCAACCTCAAGCTGAGTCTTTCCACCCCTCTGTCTCAGGCTTCCTAGGGTAAAGGAGGGGCAGTGTGAGACTCAGAGTGGTGCTCCCAACCAGATGGGACTGCTGTGGATGATAAAGGATGGTATCCAAGGCGCGAGTCTGGGTTCCAGCTCTTCTCCAAATTGCTCCCTCAAGAGAAGACGCTGCCGGACTCTGTTGTGACAATAGGCACATAGAAAAACATCACAAATAACTGTTGCAAGATAGAGGGAGCCTCCCTGGGGCCTCACTATGCCTCTGGTCACTGGAGAGTCACTGCAAGCTTCCACTGCAGCGATGGGATGGGGTCTATGAGACTGCAGGCAAAGTCAGCTGCATCTACGTTACAAAGTTTAGACAAAGAGTGGAAGGGACATGTTTAGGAACTTCACAGTACCTTTGACTCCTTAAGTTCCGCTCCCACCCCCAAAAGGAAGGGACAAGGAAAGGGGAAAGAGAAATAAATGGCTGTCGTGATAAGCTTTTGGAGCTGTTGGGATACCTGATGTTGCGGTGCCCGAAGTGCCCCCCAGGCCTCCTCGCTGCCGTTCCCGCTGCTGGCCCGAGCCATGCCTCCACCTACAGCCCCCTGAAGACCACAGCCTCCTCTACCGCCAGCCGCCCCGCCCCTGCCACCTCTGCCGCCACCGCCATGGTCCCTGCCCGGCCCATCTTCGCGGCGGCCACCATCACTCAGCCGCCGGAGCTTCCATCCGGGGAGAGCTCCGCCAACTGGGACCCAGACCGCCCAGTCCTACCAATCCCCATCGCCCTCGACGGGAGAGCCAATAAGAACAGACCAGATGTTTCTCCCCGTGACCAATCTGCAGCAGCGCCTCCGCCGCTCTCCCAGACAACAAGAGCTTGCACAGACAAAGAGTGGGGTAAGGTTCTACCCGGTCCTGACTGACAGCGACAATAGCCAATACGGACAACAGAACCGGCTTTGGCTTATCAACCAACGAACAGCCTTGCAGAAGAGCAAAGTTCCTGCTGATTGGCTTGAGCCATATTTTCGGCATTACGCCAAACGCCGGACCACGCCAGGTAATCCCAGCTGAAAGAGGCGGGGTCCCTAAAGTCAGCCCGAGTCTGGGCGCAATAGGGCCCTTTCCAAGCCGCAGGCGTCGACGCAAGCTCCGACCGGGGCAAGATGTGTATACTGGAGATTAGTCTGCCCATATCCCACTCCCCCAATTCTGTTCAAGCCGAAGCACCGGATGAAATTTAATAGGGTGGGGAAGACACTGAAAATGGGGCAAGGGAGAGGGCGCAGAGTCCAGGTTAGGTAAGGGCCTTAAGTAGCCAAAAGGGGGGATCCAGGGCCTTCGGGCCCCCCCAGCCGCATCTGCAGATTGATGCGGTAGCACTGAAGACTGCAGAGCGCCTGGCCGGTGCGGGAACAGGCGTAACGACGCGGGTGGGGGCAGCCCGGGACAGAGCAGCGCGGAGGAGGGCCTGATGGGCATGGCCGCTGAGACAATGCCGCAGGGGCGGGGACGCCAGGTGGGAAAGAAAGGGTGGAACCCTGGGCTCCACTGCTGTAGCGCACCATGGGGGCCGGGGCCGCGGCCCGCCCTCCCCGCCGCTCGCCGCGTGTAGCCCCCCGGCCTCCCCGCCCGCTGGGCGCCGCAGTCTTGGTGAGGCGCTCGATAGTCTGGTTCTTGTGCTCCTCCGCCCGCCGCGCCGCCTGCAGCCGCCGCTTCCGTGCCCGCTCCTCGCGCTTCAGCAGCATCTCCTCGGTGAGGGCGGGGGCTGGACAGCCACCTGCCACAGGCAGCGGCAGCATCGGGGAAGGTTGACTCCTCGCCTTCTGGAGCAGGGCTCGCTGGGGAGAGACAGAGATGGGTTGGTGTCTGAAAACGGAAGAAAGAAAGGCGTGATCTGCAAGATCGGGGGAGGGGGAAGAGGGGACATGGAAGGCAGTGTCTTGAGCAGCACAGGCCTTGGGAGAAGGGTTATTAATGAGCACCCTTAGGGACCGTTCATACTGCCTCCCCCCAGGTCTCCTGACATTCAGTTCTAGATCCTTGACTCTCAAGGGGGAAGGCATCAGTAATGTTACCTACCTGCCCTGTGTACCAAAACTCTGTTACCTCTCCCTGAAGGGGCGGTGGTTGTTAATCTTATCTCAATAAGATAAGCACCAGTTGGATAATTGCTCAAGCCAAAAACTCAGGGATAACTTCAATTCCTTTCTTTTTTCTTTCTTTCTTTCTTTTTTTTTTTTTTTAACACACAATATTCAATTCCTTTTTAATCCACTCTCCTCCCGACAATTATCTACTTTCAAAATATACCCAGAATTCATCTGATTTTCTCCATCTCCACCACTTTCATCTTGGTTCAAGCTATCACCATCTCTCAACTGACTACTTCACCAGCTTCCTAGCTGGTCTCCCTGTTTCTGTCCCTTACCACCAAAGACATTTTCACATAGAAGCCAAAGTAATC
Source organism: Eulemur rufifrons (assembly GCF_041146395.1). NCBI lineage: Eukaryota > Metazoa > Chordata > Mammalia > Primates > Lemuridae > Eulemur > Eulemur rufifrons. Next base: position 57,201,193 of record NC_091001.1, read on the forward strand.
TATTGAAATGTAAATGAAATCTGTCACTTCTCTGCATACAGCCATTTGGTGGCTTAACCACACTTTTTCTGCTCTTTTACCCTGCTAGGCATGTTCCAGTCCCAGGGTCCTTGCACCTGCTGTACTCTCTGCCTGAAAAGCTCCTCTAGCACTGGAAACGTCTCTTCAGAGAGGCCTTCTGACTACCCTTATCTAATGTCTCTCTGCTGCCACTTTCTATTTCATCACTCAATTTTATTTTGTCACAAACCATAGAGCTTTTTGAAAGTACTTATTCACCCTCCCCCAAACACACACACTAGGATACCAGCTCCATGAGAACAAAAACCTTGCCTGTCTTTTTTCCACCACTCACATCCCCACTGCCAAGCAAAGTGCTTAGGACATGGAAAGGTCTCAATACTCTATATATTTGGTGAGTGAATAAACAATGAACCAACTTACTTGTCGAGCAGTGAGCAGCCGCTCATTGATCTCCTTCTTGAGATCTCCATTGTCATCTAGCTCCCCCTTCTCCAGGGCATCCAGCCACCTCTGTTCCTCCTCTTCCTCCTGACCCCCTATCCCCCCTGACAGGTCCCGAAGTGGGGAGGGGGACAGATTACTGTCTTCATCTGGGAAGGAAAGTTGGAGAGAGAAAAACAGAATTGTTCAGATGGAACACCCTAATTTGGCCAAGTTAATACTGGGATATTCAAAATTCTAACCCACTTCAGAACAGCCTCTTTCCCTTAGCCAGATACAAGGAGAAACCCAGTTTCCCCACCTCCAGATCCTTCTCACCCAGCCAGGCACGGTACTGTTCAAGGGGGACTCCTTCCATAGGTTCCTCTTCATTATCCACAACCATAAGAGGAGAGGGTGAGCGGGGCCCCTCTGGGATCACAGTGAAGGTAGGAACACTGCAGAGAAGCAATACTACTCTGTAAACTGAGCAAGTGTCTCCTCCTTCTGTTCTGTAGCTACATCCAGTCTTCCCTACCCTCCTGGGTTTTTGCTGCCTAAATCTGGGCTCTGAAGTCACAGTGTTCATTCTGTCTTCTAGAAAGCCCAGTCGGCTTCTAACTTCTACCTCTGCCTGCTCCTAAAGTTCCCCAAGTAAAACCTTGACCCTCTTGGCCTCACCTCTTGGTGCCCAGGACCTGCCCGCCCAGCTTGATTTTAAGTTTGAGCTGGGGCTTCGCAGGAGATGGCTGCGTGGGCCCGGCCTCCTCTTCCTGATGGTGTTTCTTCTTGTGTTTCTTCTTGTGCTTCTTGTGCTTCTTCTTGTGCACTCCGTGGCCGTGGGCACCCGCCAGGCTCAACTCCAGGGCTTCCCCTGCGGAAGGAGGGCCTGTCGAGTGTTCGGCTGCAGGGTGGCAGGGGAAGCCAGGAATAACCTAATAACCCCTGAGGGATCCCACCCTACCCGCGGTACTAGCTGTTACCATAACAACAGCACTGCCTTTCTCCTTCCCACTTGTGGCGAAGTACCCTGGAAGCTCCAAGGAGCGAGAAAGGAACTTCTTTTCTAAGAAGGCCTAAATTGCTTGATCTAGCTACACTTACCCGGCTCAGGGGCCTCCATAGCCCCCGAGGTGCTCCCGCGCCGCCACAGCTTACTCATGAGGGTCCTGCAAGGAAGGGGGACTGGAAACGGTCAGCACACTTACAGACACGCCTCTTCCGCCCCGCGGAAGAACTGCCTCCAGCAAAATAATGGAACTTCCGGTGCGTGGCAACCATGTTTGTGCGGGGCACACTTTGCGGCCAAAAAGCCTCCCTGAGAAACAACGATCCTTTCAACAAGAGTTCCGGGTCCTCTGAGGCCGAGACCGCCCAAAGGGGCATGGCTTTCCCCTCGCTCCGCCTCCCCACACTAGATTCCAGAACTCAGCGTGGGCCAGTCAATTATTACACTCCAGCTTGGTGATCGTGTATTCCGGGCCAAGGGCAGGGGGCTAGGCTAAGAGGATACAAAGAGGAATATGAATATCGCCCCTGGCCTTGAGGAGCTCACACTTGTATGGAGGAATATATAAACTGTTAATATATTGCCGGCAAAATGGCAGAAGTGCTTAACAGCACAAGGGCCCTAAGAGCAGAGCACCTAAATTTTCATCAGTAGGGTAATGGATAAATAAATTAAGATGCAGCTATACAATATGGAGCATCATATTAAGAAAAGTTGAGTGATAAGTAATTAATAAGATTAATGCAGAATTTAGATCCCAATGAGTAATAGCATTGGAAACAAACCAAGTGTTCCTCTAATGGGACATCAAAATAAATTTGGTCCATCATACAATGAGATGCTATGCAACTATCAAAAGAAATGAGAGGGGAGGCGGTGGTAGGGGAAAAAAAAAAAAAAAAAATGAGGCCCCAGAAGGCCACTCAGGAAACTGGAGACAACAATTGCTGATAGATGGCTGGGTAACAACAGTGAAGGGAGTCTTCTTTCTTATAATTTCTCCTTTATGCCTGTTCAATTTTGCATGAAACATGCATATGTTTTACTTAATTTAAAAAAACACACAAAAAAACCAAGGCAGATCTTTATGGGTTGGAATACTGAATAAGAAAAGTGAATTTCAACTTCCATTTAAGAAAGCATGATATGCTAATATATACACAGAAAAAAATTGAAGAATGTATACTATAGTGTTAATGTTGGTTTAATGCAGAAGTTGAGGTTGGGGAACTTTCACTATCTAGGTATGTAATGAATTTTCTTTCTTTCTTTTTTTTCTTTCTCTGTTTTCTTTTCTTTCTTTTTGTTTTTTTTTTTTTTCTCTGTTGCCTGGGCTAGAGTGCCGTGATATCAGGCTAGCTCATAGCAACCTCAAACTCCTGGGCTCAAGCACTCTTTCTGCCTCGGCCTCCCAAGTAGCTGGGACTACAGGCATGTGCCACCATGACCGGCTAATTTTTTTTCTATATAATTTTAGTTGTCCAGATAATTTCTTTCTACTTTTAATAGAGATGGGGTCTCACTCTTGTTCAGGCTGGTCTCGAACTCCTGACCTTGAGCAATCTTCCTGCCTCGGCCTCCCAGAGTGCTAGGATTACAGGCGTGAGCCACCACACCCAGTCTGTAATGAATTTTTTTATAGCCAGTGTATATCACACTGATAATTAGAAAAAAAAACTGTGTGCATACATCTAAATATATATGAAAGTCTGAACAAGTTTGCAGTAGTCAAAAAAGAAAGGAAAGAACTCATTCAAGAGACAGTTCAGTGATAAAATTATGAAGAATCAATGAGAAATTATATTAATATATGAGAATTCAGGAAGAAATCAATGGAGTATGTGATTCAGATTAATAAAATGGACTTTGGAGTCAGACAAGCCTATTTTCAAATCCCAGTTCCATTGTTTATTAGCCATGTGACCTTGGGCTCAAAGTTATTTAAGCTCTCTGAACTTCAGAATCCAGCTTTGTAAGACAGAATGAAGTAGGATCTACTTCATAGGGCTCATTCAAGGATTAAAGCAAATCAAGAATTCCAAGTACCTGGGGTAGTATTGGGCACATAGTAGATGCTTCAATAAGGAAATAGTAATAAATGATTTCTAGGTTTGTAACCCAAGTATTTAGAGGAAAGGTGGTGTTTTCAATAAGGAAGAGAACATAAGAAAAGAAGCAACTTAAGGATTTAGTTTTGCCCAAAGTGAATTTGAAGTGCCTGTGGGAACAGAGAGATAGAGGGGGAATAGCTGAGAGAGGAAGCCAAGGCTGAAGGTGTGAGTGGGGATGTCACCAACATAATAATGGGGGTCCCCAAGGGATGGGAGCACATGAGACACTCAATAAAGAGCAAGTAGATGAAAAGGAAAAGAACCAGGAATAGAACTGAATGAGCACCTGTCCTGGACACCCAGGCAGATGGGCCAGGCAGAATAGAGGAAAGGAGGTTAAAAAGAGTATCAAGGGACTGAGGCCGTGATCAACTGAGTACAGTCCTGCAGAGGGCAGGCTGAGCTCCAAGAAGAGAATGTGTTTTATTAGGTGTGAAGGCGATACTTCTATGTCACCGGGAGTTAAAGTGAGGGATCACTTGCAGTTAGTGTTTGTAGAACAAATACTACAACTTGCTTTTATATCCCTTCTCTCCCTTGGTCCCCATGGCAGCTCCGTATGGGAGACACTATTGTTTCCATCTTATAAATAAGGAAACTGAGGCTCAGAGAGATGAAATGTTTTGGCCAAAGTCACAAAGTTAGGGAGTGGCAGACCCAGCCTCAAACAGAGGCTTCCTGACATCAGTCCAGTGGTGTTTCCTCTACATCCTGATGCCCAGCAGGGAGGAAGTGGTGACAGTTAAGTGGTGGCTGGCTTACTTATTTTGTTTTTGTTTTTAGTTTTGCTTTGTTTAGAGTGGGAGAGATTTGAGCTTGTTTGTAGGCTAAGAGGTACTCCTCCTTCTGAAAGAATTCTTAGCTTTATCTTTCAAAATTAATTTATTTTGAAATAACTTACACAAAAATTGCAAGACTACAAATAACTCTCTTATCTCCTTTAACCAGATTCTGCAATTGTTAACATTTATTCACATTCATACCCATTATCATTATTCTTTTTTCTGATCAATTTAAGACATAATGCCATTTCACCCCTAAATATTTGAGTGTGTATTTCCCTCAAACAAGTACAGTTTTCTATAAGCTTCACACAATTGTGCTAATGAGGAGATTAGTTAATACAATACTTAATATTAATACAACACTACCATCCAATCCAGACCCCACTCAAATTTCACCAACTTTGCAATGCCTCCTTTTCCTTTCTAGTCCAGGATCCAAATTCAGGATCATGTATTACATTTATTCTTTAATTTGTTGGGTTTTTGTTGTTGTTGTTGTTGTTTGTTTCCTTTTGAGACTCGCTCTGTCACCCACCCAGCTAGAGTGTAGTGGTGTTATCACATCTCACTGCAACCTCAAACTCCTAGGCTCAGGCAATTCTCCTGCCTCAGCCTCCTGAGGAGCTGGGACTACAGGCACATGCCACCATGTCCAGCTATTTTTTTCTATTTTTTGTAGAGACAGAGTCTCACTTTTGCTCAGGCTGGTCTCGGATTCCTGGCCTCAAGCAATCCTCCCTGCCCAGCCTCCCAGAGTGCTAGGATTACAGGCATGAGCCATGGAGCCCTTCCTTTAAATCTGTTTTAATATGGAACACTTCCTCACTTTTACCCTGTCTTTCATGACCTTGACAACTTTAAAAAGTGTGCGTCTTTAATTCTGTAGGATGTCCCTCAACTTGGATCTGTCTGGTGTTTCCTAAGATCTAGACTTATAAATCTTGGTGGGAATACCACACACACAAAGATTGTGCTTTGTTCTCAGTGTCACATCAGAGGGCTCATTATGTCAGCCTGTCCTGCCACTGACAATGTTAACCTTGATCACATGGTCAGGATGGTGTCTGCCAGTTTCCTGCACTGGAAAGTCATCACTTTTGCCTTTGTAAATAATAAGTATCTTCTGGGGAAATACCCTAATATCCCATTCCAAAACTACCCTAATATCCCATTCTCCATTGAACCTCCACTCACCAGGCTTAGTATCCATTTATAAATACCATATGAATCAACTCTACTGTAATAATTGCCAAATGGGGATCTTTCTATTTCCACTATTGCATTTACGTGTATTAGCATTTTACTATAGTGAAAAGCTTTCTCTTCTTCTTATATTAATATTTATTTGCATATATATTGATTTATTTCAGTATGGATTCCTATTTCAATCAATGGGTTGTAACCCATTGCTGTCATTATTTATTTTGATGCTCAAATTTGTCCCAGATTTGATGAGTGGAAATTTCTTAAAGCTGGCGTCTGTGTCCTTTTTGACACGTCTCCATCATTCTTTGAGCACTTTTTTTATTTTCTAGCAATACAAAATGTTTTGGGCTCATCTCATACTTTCCCTGGATAAGGAGTGAGAACCAAGGGTGGCCAGGCAGCAAGGACGCGTGGTTATTCTAGGGCCACACTGAAGTCACAGGAACTTGCTGAAGAGGATTTCCTGCTGGCACCACCACCCTGCTCCTCGGGTGCTGCAGGTGCACTGAATGTATATCTTGAACTCTCCCTGAGTCTTGTCTGTACTCCCTCAAGTTTCAAAGTCCAGTTGGATGTATTCCACTTGGTTGGCTCGAGCCAATGTGAGCTTCAGCACATTAATGCACCCAAACTGTCTCAGTGTTTTTTTTTCTGGGTGTGGAATTGGACATAGGGAAGTCATGCTTTTATTCAGTTTTTTTCACTTTACCCTTAGGCTGTGAAGAAGTGGGAAGGAGGATAAATGTTCTCCAGTTTCCATAAAGGGGTTAGAGCTCATCTTCCCAATATTGTCCACAGTGGGGAATTGTGCAGAAATAGGAAGATGATTTGAACCCTGGGTAACCCATAACCCCTTCCCTAAATATCTACTTCATAGTTGGGGAGATATAGCTACAGAAATAAGCAAAAGGCAAAAGTTGGGAAGACTATGCACCAAACCAGTGGCATGCTGGTAAATGTTTAACAAAAGCTTCCCGGAACAAAACAACCCTGGTTTGCAGTGCTCACCTATTTCTGTTGTGTAAATATTCCTACCATGTCCAGTTTCAAATGCGACATCACTGAACACAGGATTAGGAATAAATGTGCAGTGCACACCATTATACAGCAGTCCCACCACACAGAGACTATAGATGTAAATAACCTCAAGAGATCACAGTAAAATGCAGTAAACTAATTAAGAAGTGATGAGTTTTGAGAATTCATCACCTTTGCTTTACTATAATTCATTTAGTTATGTTTATATAATTTAATTTTTAATTAAAGTAGTGTTTGGTTTGAGCCCACCCAGGGACACAAAACTAAAGACAAAAACAAAACAAAACAAAACAAAACACAGTGCTTAACAACTAGCATGCACAATTTTGGAAAATTCAGCAATTGTCTCACTTGAGCCAATGTGAGGTTCAGAACATTAATGCATCCAAACCGTCTCAGTGTTTTTTTCTAGGGGTGGAATTGGGGGTAGGGAAAGCATGCTTTTATTCAATTTTTTTTTCATTTTACATGATTTTTTAAATGGTAACATTAGGGGTGTTTTTAAAAACTGTAAATGTGTTTTCAAGTATTTTTCAAATATTTTTTTTTTCAAGAGACAGGGTCTTGCTCTATTGCCCAGGCTACAGTGCAGTGGTGTCCTCACAGCTCACTGCAGCCTTGAATTCCTGGGCTCAATTGATCCTCCTGCCTTGGCCTCCTGAGTATCTGGGACTATAGGCACAAACCACTATGCTCACCTAATTTTGGGGGGGGGGGTTGGCTAGAGATAGGGCCTTACTATGTTGCCCAGGCTGGACTCAAACTTGGAGGCTCAAGTGATCCTCCTGCCTCACCTGCTAATATTTTAATTTTTTGTAGAGACAGAGTCTTGCTATGTTGCCCAGGCTGGTCTTGAATTCCTGGCCTCAAGCAATCCTCCCTCCTCAGCCTCCTAAAGTGCTGGGATTATAGGTGTGAGCCACTGTGCCCGGCTATAAAAATTTAATTTAAAAAAGAAATCCACATGAACCCCTAGGATCCATTAAAAAAAAAAAAAATCCATCCTCAGTTGAGAGCAATGTTATTTGGCTTCCCTGACCCCAGTCACAACTCCTCCAAATGACTTACGCAAAAGGCTGCCAAATCATGATCTCTAAAATATAACTCTGTGTCACTCCTTTCCAAAAATCTTCAGCCACATTGAGTACAAACTCTCAGGCAGGATTTTAGCCCAGCCTTCTTCCCAAACACCCTTCATTCCTCTAGCTCCTGCCTGGGTCTCAGGAGAGGGGTTTTCAAACCCTTCCATAGAGCCTATGTTCACAGAGGAGCAGTGAGTGGCTGAGGGCCTGTGGGGGCAGGGGGATATGGTGACAGGCTCTAGCACCTGCTTCCATCACAGTAACTCTGATTCCATTTCACGTATTCCAGGTAAGATTTCATTTGGTTAAAAGCAAATGCTTGAAATGAACTGTTTTAGTCCAACAGGACAGCTCATCTCAGTCAAGGACTCTCAAATCTGCATGCTTCCTTTAGGTATCTCCTTTATTTATTTACTTCAGCTGATGTTTATTGTGCATTAGCTATAGGCCAGGCACTAGGGATAAAGCATTAGACAAGACAGAGTGTCCTCTCTGAGAAGTTTATAGTTCAGAGGAGTGACAATCAATATTTGAAGAAATTAAGGAAGAATATCTTTCCCTTTCTTTCCCCTCACCCATCCTTCGAGGTTTATCTCAGATGGAATGGATTTTGTAAAATCTTTTTATCTGCCTTTCCTCCTGACCAGAACTCCCTTCTCCATGTGAATTTTTGTGTGTAGAGGATGTTTATTGTTTTTCCTGTCCATTATCCATTCCCTCACCTTCTGGTGATAGTACCTGGAACATTCTTTGGGGAACAACTTCCCCTCCTTTCTTCCTCCCAGCTCACTGGGTTCCAGTTAGTCTCCAGGAGTGGGCAAGTGACCCAGGCTTGGCTGACTGGCACACAGAACCCCCTTAGCCACAGCGACTGGTTCAGCTTTGTCTACCCTCTGGCAACAATGATTGGTTTGGGTTGGATGAATGGTCCCAAACAGCTCACAGTGAATCCCAGACCTGTGTAGGAGCCTCTGAAAACAGATGCTCTCTTTTCAGCTGAATTTAAGCATGAAAAGATGTAGACCCAGGATTTTTGGCAGGAATTTTGTTCCGTTGTGGAGAGTGAAGCCAACATGGAGGAAAGTAGAGCCAAGTGGTGGGAAGAGACTGGATCCTTGTGACACTCAGTGTCTGAGTCAAGCCACATCTAAAGCCTCACCTCTGGACATTTCAGTTCCATAAGCCAACAAATTTCCCCTTTTGCGGAAGTACTTTTAAGCCAGCTTTTCCAAAAGAATACTGTGTGATTTGCCATAACAGAGCAATTCTAACCTGGACTCTCTAAGAGGTAAAGTCTGATAAGTCTCTGGGGGGAGCCACGCTGCTATGTAGGAGCTCCACCCTTGTTCATGTTCTCAGTAAGTTCTGAAGCCTCCAAGAGACCCCCTCACTCATGGTCAGCAAGCTAATCCTCTGCCATTTCCTTCTTTCCCACTGGGCTGCCAAGCACTACGCTGGGCATTTTACACTGTTTCTTATACATAATCCTCATAGCAACTTGAGGAGTAGGAATAATTACAGTATCCCCACTGAACAGATGAGAAAACTGAATCTCAGAAAGGTCAATGACTGGCCCAAGTCAATGATCTGCACGGTTAGTCAGTGACAGAGCTGGGAATCCAAGACACGTTTAAGCACCGCCCCAAGAATTGTGGCCTCTAGGGATGGGTGGATAGCGCGGAAGGGAGCCTAAGGGGGGGGGGGCGGGACACGAAGAAGGGACATTTGGGACTGTACGAAGTGGAAACGGTCGCTTCACAGGCTGACTGGGGGTGAAGTTGGGCACAATCCCAGTCCCAGGGCCCGGCTAGAGCCGGAGTGTGCCACACGGCGAGTCATATAGCCACGGGATTTTCCGTGCCTTGGGAGTCGGCGTGCCAGGTGGGGGCGGTCGGTGGGGCGGGGCTTCTCTGGGCCCGCCCCACGCCCAGGTGAGGCGCTCGCGCCCCAGGCGGGAAGGGAGGACGCGCCCCCGCAGTGCTAGCGAGGTGGAGCGTGCCCCGGCTCTGGGGCTGTCGGGCCAGGTTTGCTTGGCGCCCCGGGACTGGCCGGACGGGCTGGGCCTTTGGCGGGGGTGGAAGAGGAGGGTGTGGCGCCCTGCCCGGGCCAGGTGTCGTCTCCGGGGGCGGGGTTTGGGAACCAGGCAGCGGGAGATTCCCGACCCGACTGGCGGGTGGGCGTCGAGGGACAGAGGCACAGAAGAGCCGGCAGGGCAGCCAACCTCGCGGAGCCGCCAGCATGTTCTCCCGAAACCACCGGAGTCGGGTTACCGTGGCCAGGGGTTCCGCCCTGGAGATGGAGTTCAAACGCGGCCGCTTCCGACTGAGCCTCTTCAGCGACCAGCCAGAGGTGAGAGACCCGCGCCCCTGCCTCCCCTCCCGGCTGTCTCTCGCAGCCCTGGCCGCGCGCACGCCGAGGGGCGGAGACGCGGCGATCTGGGTACAAACCCGCCCGAGTTGTTGACTTAAAAAGTAAGGTGCGGACCGTCTGCACATTAATTGGATCTGTGCTGCCCTAGACATTCCTTGGTTTGGTTGGGATGATTTGCCTCTGCCTACAAAAACTCCGGGCTGGCCTCAATTTGAGGGGCCCCGGCTTGATTTCCAAAATGTGCCTGGACCCCAGGCCCTCCCAGGCGCCCTCGGGCCAAGGGCAGTGGGCAGCTAGGCGGGCAGCAACCTCAACCTGTCTCCACCGTCTGGGCCAGCCTCTGTCATCAGTCTGCACTTGCAGGCCAGTTCTGCCGGCTTCGCGGAAGCCCTTTTCAACAGCTCCTCTGTGTCCCTGAAGGGCTAGGGGAGTGGGGAGTTCGCTTTTAACTCTTCGGAGTTATTTTCCACACCCAAACTCTCCGCCTTCTTTCCTGGGGCCTTCGAGGAGTCCAGCCTCTATGCTGAGAGTTTCTTCCTAGTACATCGGTCCACACGTTGCCGCGTCTGAGCCTTACCCGCAACTGCCTAAAGAGGCTCGGGTGGGGCTGAAGGTATGTGGCTGAGCCAGGACTGCGAGGGCGAGTAGCCACCGCAGAGACTCTTCTGTCCCAAGGTCAGCCTCACGCTTGCCCAAGGGAAGCCCAATTCCCAGCTCTCCTTCCCTCCCGGGCCTGGAAAGGGTTAAGTGAGGTGGGCCTTCCTCCCGCCCCCTCTCCCTCGGGCTGGGATTCCAGGCCTGGCTTCTGCCCTTTCCCTCCAGCCTGCCCAGAACAAAGGCCCTTTCACACCCTTGTCCCAGTGTCCCTGGCCTTCTCTGACTCAGAAGCTAGTGGGCCTGGGGGAGAGGACCTTTGTTGGGTACCCCGCCCCTAAACAACTTGGCCTGAGGAACCCGTACCGGGCCAGCGTGGGGGAATGAGGGGCGAGGCTGGGGACAGAGGAGGGACTTGTGAGCTGGCGCCGCCCCTGCGATCAGCCCGGCTTTCGGCGGCCAGCGCTGAGGAGCCGGGGCGGAGCCGCAGGGCCCGGCTGGCCGCCGAGCGGAGTGTGACTCCGTGGGCCTAGGGTGGAGGGGGGCAAAGCTGCAGCTGGCTGGGAATCGGGGCCGGTTTCCTGTCTGGAAGGGAAGGGGCCTGCAGAGGGGAGCGGGGGCAGCAGCAGACAGGCACACCCCTGCCTTCCTCCCTCTCTCTCCTCCCTTCTGCTGGAAAAGCGAGGTAATTGTGAGCCCAGGGTGGAGCGGGCTGGATGGGGGCCCCGAGTTGGAAGTGGTGGCCCTGGGGGCTGGGCCGCATTACCGACTCACCCCTTTGTCCCACTCCTTGGGCTCACTCTCCCAAGTCCTCACCTCTGTCCGCTCTTCTTTCTAACTTTCTCAAACTAAGCCCCTTTCGGAAAGCTTCAACCTCTTGACAAACCCCATGACTCTGTAGAGCCTGCGTGAGGCGTCCTTTCCCTGCCCCCTTCCAGCTGTGCCTGCCCCTCACTGCCCTCTCTGCATACAGATTCTCTGTCCACCAGGCCAGGGATGTGGGCGGGGGCTGGGGAGGGGCCAGAGTCGGAATGAAAGGGCCTTTTTCTTCCACAGCTGGGAGAACAGCTGCCACCAAAGCAAGACTGGACACTCTGTGCCCAGAGCCCCCTCTGCAGCTGGCCTTACCTCCTGGGACCCCACTCATCTTCACCTTACTTTCCTTTCCTCCCTTGCCTGGCTCCCACCAGGGCCTTGGAACAGCAGTAGGAGAGGAAAATTTGTCACAGCAGCCAGAGGGGTCTAACAAGAGTGCACAGGGAGAGGGACAGCCTCTGCCCAGAGCTGGCCACCTCTTTCAAGACTGAGGGAACAGTGGGAGGAGGAATTGTGGGACAGCGTGGTGCCTACCTGCCCCCCTCTGGAGGGGTCTACAAGGGAAGGGGAACTGGGGGGCACAGAGATGCAGGACAGATTGCACATCCTGGAGGACCTGAATATGCTGTACATTCGGCAGATGGCACTCAGCCTGGAGGTAATGCCCCCACCCCTGGAGTACATACCTCCGCTGCTTGCATCCCAGCCCCTGTCTCTGCCCTGCCCATCCCTGCTGGGGCAGAGGGTGGGGAGAGTTGGGCCTGCTTAAAGTGGGGAGAGGGACAGGTGGTTCTGTATGCTCTGCATTGGGTGCTGTGTGTGGACCCAGGCTCGGTTCTGCTGATCAAAGACTTATGTTGGCAGCAGGGCCTTCACACCTATTTCTGGAAGTTCTGTGTGTGGGTGTGGATATCTGTTCTGGGGACAAGGGCTCCCTTTAGGTATGGGATGAAGAGAGGAGTTCAATGTGAGAGAGATTTGCAGGAAGGATGTAGCCTCACTAGAGAAGGGAAAGGAGACTCTGGGCTACGAGTAAGTGTTCTGCTGGCCTTAGAGATGGCAGAGAGCTATTTAGTCTTTATTCTTAAACACATTTACTGAACATGTTTTATATGCTAAGCTCCTTTCTAGACCATGGGATATCTCAGTGAACAAGTCAGGAAAGGTCCATTGTGGTGGGAGAACAGACAATACACATGCAAACACATAAATGAGATCGCACGGTGCAATTATGATGGAAGTGGGGATTAGATGTGGAGCTCAGGGAAGGCCTCTGTGAGGAGCTCTTTGAGCTCAGACCAGAAGGATTTGAAGATATGTGGAGACTGGAGGAAGGGCTTTCCAGACAGAGGGCATAGCACAGGCAAAGGCCCCTAGATGGGGATGAGGGTGACATATCTGTGGGAAAGCAGGAGAGCCAGTGTGGCTGCAATGTGGTAGTTGGGGTGGGGCCGATGGGCAGGGGCCAGATCATTCAGGGCCTTGAAGGCCATGATGAAGCGCTCTGATTTTACTTAAAGTGTGATATTGGGCCACAGAAGGGTTTTAAGCAGGGGAATGACTCATCTGATGTTTTTAAATGACTTCTGTGGAGAATAGGCTGAGTGTGGAGTGGAGGATGGATTGGCAAGAAAGGGAGCAGAAGACCACCAGGTGGGAGTTGTTACAGTCATAGGGGAGTGAACCCGGTGGTGTGGATTAAAGTGCTCATGGTGGAGACAGGGAGAAGCTCATGGATTTCAAATGACGGGGGCAGATCTGACAGGACTTGCTGATGGATTGGATGTGAGGGGTAAGGCAAAGACAACTCCAGGATGATTCCCAGATGTGTGACTAAGCAACTGGGTGGTGTGGCCATTTACTGAGATGGGGAAGATGGATGAAGTTGTAGAAGTGACTGCCTGGACCAGGCAGGGCATTCCTTTTGAGAGAGATGGGAGGCACAGCTAAAGAGTCTAGATCAGGAATGGCAGTTTATTGGACACATGCTGCCCTCTCAAGCCCCGCCCCCACTCCCTGGATCTTAGTAGACATTACTAGTCAATCATGACACTCTTTACCAAGGAGCCCAGATGTGGCCTCAGAATCTTTCTCAGCACAGTCTTGGCATTCATTTTGCAGGTTGTGATTTTCATACAGCACCAGTCAGAGGCAGGAGTCCTGGTCTGGTTTCATCTACATCAGGAGTGGGTACCTTTATCTAATTCGTTTGGCTGGAGAGGGTCAGCATTTTCTCATTTGCAGAAAGGTGTTCATTCAATGGACCTTTTGGGATTCTGATACTACCTAATTGTCCTGTGTTGGCACATGAGATAAAACCTATTTTGCCATTCATAGTCTTCTGCACTGTCCATGTTAACAGTTATGTGTGGCTGTTTAAATCTTAATTTTAGTTAATTAAAATAAAACATTTAGTTCCTTAGTTGCTCTAGCCACATTTCAAGTGCTAGATTGGCTACTGAACATTTTCTATCATCACAAGTTTTATTGGACAGAGTTGGTCTAGGTATGTAAATGTTTAAATTCTGCAACCTGCTCTCCTCCAAATGAATGTCCTTTTTTTTCGTGGGAGGCCTGTAGAAGTTCTGGGGCAGAGGAGGGGCTTAGTTTTCACTTTGGTCACCTCTCCTTCAGCCTTGGCTGAGAGTACTGTGTTCTTTCTCTACCAAGTTCAGCAGGTTCTCAAAAGAGAGACCCATTGATGTTTCAGTGATTAGCAAGAGAGGTAGTCATGGAAGAGTAAATCCAAGAAGACTTTTAGGAGGAGGCAACTTAAGCTGTAAGTAAAGGGGAGGTGAGAGTGAGAGAAAACTTGTTTTTAAATATGTGGCCGGGCACGGTGGCTCACGCTTTTAATCCTAGCACTCTGGGAGGCCGAGGCAGGAGGATCGCTTAAGGCCAGGAGTTCGAGACCAGACTGAGCAAGAGCAAGACCCAGTCTCTACAAAAATAGAAAAATTAGCTGGGCATGGTAGTCCCAGCTACTCAGGAGGCTGAGGCAGAAGGATCGCTTGATCCCAGGAGTTTGAGTTTGCAGTGAGCTATGATGATGCCACTGCACTCTAGCCTGGGTGACTGAGCAAGACCCCATCGCCCCCCCCCCCCGAAAAAATTATTAAATATGTGCTAGGCCCAAGTGGAGATTAGACTTTCCCATTTAATCCTCAAACAATGCTATGATGAAGGAGGTGGAATACTTCCCAGTTTACAAACTCAGGCTCCAGAGGTTAAATTCTCACAGCTTGTCAAATCCCTAAACCAGCATTTGAACTTAGCCCTGGTGGAGATTCTGAAGGGAACAGAAGGTGATGAGAAACAAAGCAGGAAGTCAGGGACAGAAGAACAGGAGGGGTGGGTAGGGATGTCCACAGAGAGCCTAATGTGTGCTGGGGCTTCTGCCCATGACTCAGCCTCCTTCAGTCCCTTGGGATCTGACCCAGGTCCGGCTGACACCCAAATCTGGGCTCTTTCCCAGGAGAATGGGGGGGGGGGGTAATGTTTCCTGCTTGGGGAAAGGGTGTTTGTGTGTGCGGAGGGGGCAACAAGGAACTATCCCTGGGATGGGGAGATGGGGCAAAGCACTAGGATCTGGAACCTGAGCCAGGATTCCTGAGATCCTGTGCAGGAAAGGGTGGGAGCCAGTTTTCTAGGGCGCTCTCGGCCTTGGGCCGTGGGAAAGTGGATTTGGGGTGGAGGGGGATGTGTCTGGGCACCCAGTCCCACTCGTCCAGGCTGAGCCTAGCGACCTCTCTAGGGCCCCAGTTTTCCCAATTTATATGCTATCCTACTCCCGCTCCCCCATACTCCCAGGCAAAGGGTCACCTTGGAGGGCAAATACTACGTGGGAGGGGCCTCCTGGAGCTGGAACACTGCGCGAG
Organism: Eulemur rufifrons; assembly: GCF_041146395.1. Classification (NCBI taxonomy): domain Eukaryota; kingdom Metazoa; phylum Chordata; class Mammalia; order Primates; family Lemuridae; genus Eulemur; species Eulemur rufifrons. The sequence goes on from NC_091001.1 coordinate 57,216,526, forward strand.
TTGCGGAGCCCTTTCTAGGGCGATGCGGGACCTCCCGGAGGTCTCTTCCGGAGATCCTTTCCTGCCGCGAAGGGGTCTCGGTGGTTGCAGTGGTTGCACCACCTGGCTAGGCGCTTGGAGGGACCGCCCGTGCCCCTGCGCCCCTCGGTTGCTCTCGCGGCAATTGGGAGCTGATGTCACCAGCGCCCTGAGCGCTGCGTGTGGAGGCGGTGCGGAGGCGGGTGAGGTTACCCTGCCTCTCTTCCACTGCCGGTGCGGTGCGGCTCCGCGGATCCCGCGCGCTGTTCTGCCTCGCCGCCACATGCGCAATGGACAGGGCTAGGGAAGGATCCGTGAGTGCTGGGACTGGGACGACGAGGCTATGCAGGAGCGTGCTTGAGGATGCCTCTGTGTCCCTCTTCTCCCGAGCTCTCACCTATTTGGGATGTTTGCGGTGGAAGCTGGGTACAGACTAGGGTGGAGGTTGGCAAGTAGTGAAGCTTAGCAGAGATAGGACCCTGGTGCAGACAGATAAAACGAGGTTAGGAGAAGATATGTAGTCTAGGAGGGCTTCCCGGTGAAGGGGGCTTTGGGAATGTGTTGGCCTATTTCAAAAGGGAAACAGGTGGATGGTGCTGGGGTGAAGGGTGATAAAAAATCTGGCCTCCTACAGTGGTTCAGGAAATAGATAGTGAAGGAAAAATCTGTAGGCAGGTAACGTTTTTGGAAGAGGGAATTTGGGGTGTTCAGGTCTTAGAGACTTGAAGGCTGGAGCCACCAGGGACAGAAACAAGGGCACGGGGTGTGGAGGCGATCTGGTGTGAGGAAAAAGACAGATTTGGGGTGGTCACTCATTCCCCTCCTCTAAGTGGGAGGATCAACTTGATCCTGAACCGATCAACTTAGTCTTCCATCTCCTCTCTGAAGCTTTCCCTGATCACCTCAGCCAGAAGCAAACAGGGCATTTTCCTGTGAGCATGATTATGCCATGACATGGCACTTATGGACCAGCCATTAATGTCTGCATCTCTCACCTCCTAGCTGGATTTTAAATGTAGAGCCTTAGACAGCACAGGGATGCTCCAGTGTTGACTGGGTGAATACTACTGCTGCCAAAGTAGCATCAGTGAATAAGCATCCTCATCATTCATGTATACCATGTGCTAGGGCTCTGCTAAGTGCTTTATATCCCTGTCCCACTGAACCCTCATGACTCTAGGATATGGGGACTATTAACATTCTGATTTTACAGATGAGGAAACCGAGGCTTAGGAAGGTTGAATAAATTGCTTAGTGCTTTTTAAGCATCAGGGCTCCTTTCTGAGTGAATGTTCCTGAGAATCCTGGTTCCTCTCATAGTGCTTCCCATCTGGTCCTTATGCCCAGCCTGCCCAGCCCCTCACTCCTGGACCACCTATCTTCCCATCTCCATTCCTTGCCTCTGACCTCACCTCCCAAACTCAGAGGGCCAGGAGGTGGTGGATCCCCTAATTTGGGATGTATACGGGGTTCTATGCAGCATGGGTGAACTCTGTAGGTGGTATGTTCCTTCTCTACTGATCCCTTGCCAACTAGAAGTCCCCTATCACTTGAGTCTGGGGGATAACCCTGGATTTCCATTCCCTTTAGTTGGTGGTTCTCAGACCTAGCTGCACCTCAGAATCACTTGGGGGAGTATTCCAAGAATGTACATGCCCCACTCCTAGAGATTCTTATTCTGCAAGTCTTAGGTGGGGCCTGGTAATTTTTTTTAACTCCAAAGATCTAATCTTTTTTAAAGCTAACATAATTTCCAATAGTATAGAAGGGTATATATAAAGTATCATAAATCTATTTTCCATTCCTGGCTCCCAGGTCCACAACCACTAATATTTTATGCATAAACGTGCGTGTGTGTGTGTGTGTGTGTGTGTGTGTGTATATATATATATATATATATATATATAAAGTAGGTTGGTGCAAAAGTAATTGTGGTTTCAAACTGTGAACTTTAAATCATTATAAGTAGGCTCAAATACATCTTTAATAATCAAAATAGTAACCATTACAACCAACACATTTTTGCCAATAAGAAATAAGTTTGTTTATTCCTGTAGTGTAAAAATCCATGCTTCAGGATTCCACGAACTCTTGGAAAGCATTTTCTGCATCCTGCTGTTTGTGAAAGCATTTCCCTGCAAAAAGTTGTTGAGATGCTTGAAGTCTGTTGGCGAGAGGTCAGGTGAATATGGCGGATGAGGCAAAACTTTGTAGCCCAATTCGTTCAACTTTGGAAGTGTTGGTTGTGCGACGTGTGGTTGGGCGTTGTCGTGCAGAAGAATTGAGCCCTTTCTGTTGACCGATGCTGGCTGCAGGCGTTGCAGTTTTCAGTGCATCGCATCGATTTGCTGAGCATACTTCTCAGATATAATGGTTTCACCAGGATTCAGAAAGCTGGAGTGGATCAGACCAGCAGCACACCACCAAACAGTGACCATGACCTTTTTTTGGTGCAAGTTTGGCTTTGGGAAGTGTTTTGGAGCTTCTTCTCAGTCCAGCCTCTGAGTTGGTCATTGCCAGTTGTCAGATAAAATCCACTTTTCATGGCTTGTCACAATCCAATTAAGAAATGGTTCATTGGTGTTGCATACAATAAGAGAAGATGACACTTCAAAATGACAATTTTTTTGATTTTCAGTCAGCTCATGAGGCACCCACTTATCGAGCTTTTTCACCGTTCCAATTTGTTTCAAATATTTGTTTCAAATATCAAACGACCGTAGAGTGGTTGATGTTGAGTTCTTTGGCAACTTCTTGTATAGTTGTAAGAGGATCAGCTTCGATGATGATTGCTCTCAGTTGGTCGTTGTCAACTTCTGATGGCCGGCTACTGTGCTCCTCATCTTCAAGGCTCTCATCTTCTTTGCAGAACTTCTTGCAGAACCACCACTGCACTGTATGTTTGTTAGCAGTTCCTGGGCCAAATGTGTTGAAGTTGTGAGTTGTCTCTGCTGCTTTATGACCCATTTTGAACTCAAATAAGAAAATCGAATTTGTTTTTTGTCTAACATCATTTCCATAGTCTAAAATAAATACAAAATACACAGCAAGTAATAAGTTATTAGCAAAAAAATAAAGCGAGAAATGCACATTAAGATGATATATAACATAACCACATTTATTTAAGAATGTATTCCAACATCAAACAGCAAATTTCAACAGTTAAAACCGCAATTACTTTTGCACCAACCTAATACCTGTATATACACACATATGTGTATATATCATGCACAAATGGTAACATGTATAATACTGTTCTTTATTTTCCCACATTGTTTATTTTGGAGATTGTTTCATATCTGCACACATGTCTACTTCATTCTTTAATGTCTGCAATATCACATAGGATAGACATGCTGAAACTTATTTAATCAGTGCCCTATTGAAGTGCTTTTAATTGTAGTGTTTAAAACAATGCTGTAATGAATATTTTTGTACATATAGCTTTGCCCAGTTATATGTGTAGCATAAACTCCTAGATATTGGATGGCTGTGTCAAAGGATATGTGACTTTGTAGTTTTCATAGATTTTTCCAAATTGTGCTCAAAAGAGGCTGAAGGAATTTATACACCCAACCATCAAATGCATATGGATATCTGTATTTTTTGTTTTTGTTTCTAGAGATGGGGTCTTGTTATATTGTTCAGGCTGGACTTGAACTCCTGGGCTCATGAGGTTCTCCCATCTCAGCCTCCCAAGCAGCTGGGACTACGGGCATACCTTCGGTGCTCAGTTACACAGTTTCTCTGGTTATTCTTGGGCAGCTGAGGTTGATACCCTGTTTGCTCTTGAATTGCCTAAAGCATTAGTTTCTTGTCAGTTTCTCCTAGGCCATAGCCCAACTGGGGTCTGGGGGTGCTTCAGCCTATCCCCTGTCTGACATTTCCTCCTCACCCTTTCCCTGATCCTGGCTAGGACACGGAGTTACAGAGGAAGCTAGACCACGAGATCCGCATGAGGGAAGGGGCCTGTAAGCTGCTGACAGCCTGCTCCCAGCGAGAGCAGGCTCTGGAAGCCACCAAGAGCCTGCTAGTGTGCAACAGCCGCATCCTCAGCTACATGGGCGAGCTGCAGCGGCGCAAGGAGGCGCAGGTGCTGGGGAAGACAGGCCGGCGGTGAGCAAGGGGAAGGCAAGAACTCAATGGGAGCAGGAGGCCCTATGGGTGGTGGTGGTGGTGTGTGTGCATATATGGAATGTGGACCACCCTGAAGATGACCTCCCCATGAAGCCATGTCAGGGGCCTGGAGGAGACCTTGGTGTTTTACCACCTCACTGTGTTGCCCAGAGGTGCACTAGTGAGTAGCTAGGGCTGGACTCAGGAAAGCCAGTGTGTCTGGTGAAAGGCTGGCAGCCTGAGGCATAGCAGGTAATGCAAAAACACTAATTTGCTAAGCCCTATCTATGATCCAGTGAGTCTGGCTGTCTGGCTTTTAGAAAACTAATTTTCTCAAGGACAGTTCGCCAGATGGCCAATTTGTTAAATGGCGAATTTACCACAAACTGACAATAGTTTGTTGTACCTGGGGTTCACCATGAGAAGCAGGGATTGGGAAAGGAAATAATAAAAAACCACTTAAAGGAAAGCCTACCCATTCATAGGGATTAGGTCATGCATTCTAACAGGGCTCAGCATCTGGATGTAAAACACAAGCTACACTAACATTAGACTGTTTATTGGACAAATCTACAGTGAAATGGTTGGAGTGGTGCTGTAGTAAAACAAAAATATTGGAGAAATTGGCAAGCTGATCATTCTGAGGACTGGCCCTTTTTGGCAAATTGGTCACTTGGAGAATTGGCTTCTGGCAGTGGCCTGCTTGCCCCATTGCAGCTGCAGGGGGAGATGGTTCTGGCCCTTCACTGGCATGGTGCCCATCCCAGCCACGAAGGCTGACACAAGTTGAGGCTGCCAAGAGTTCACTCATGAAGCCAACAAGAAAAGGCAGAAAACCCACTCTACAGCTATCCCATGGAGCTAGAGGAAGGACAAGCAGGCAAAGGAGACAGCCCTTCCTGTGAGTGTGCTGCCTCCTGAGAGGTGGCCATTGACAGGCTCTGCCTGGCCTCGGTCCCCACACAGTCCCACAATGTGATTTGAAGTATACCCCAAGTCCCTGGCATCTAAACACATTGCCATTAGTGCCACATCATTTAGCATAAGGCTCTACTAAGTCAGCAATTACGTTAGTGGTATTGTGAATAAGTACAGATAAACTGTTACTTTAGGAGAGGGGCACATGCTTGGTGAGAGTGCCGATGATGGGCGGAGAGGTGAGGAAGGCTGGGTGTCTGGGGCCCTTCACTTGGGGACTGCGGAACTTGGGGCACTGGGAGGGTGCAGCACATCTGGCCAGAAGGAAAAAGAAGAGATCAAAGCTGGGGGAAAGAGAGGGTCGGTGGCAAGCGGAACACAAATGTTCCCTGCTCATGTTTTCTCCTTTCATTAAACATAGACCAAATTATTTTCTGACTGACCCGGTACCCTCTTACATCAAAGAAGTGATGAGATGGTGGAAATCAGCAGCCTCTCTATTAAAAAGAAAACCCTGCAAACCCCTCTGAGCCTGGAGTTTAATGGAGGAGAGCACATGAAAGGCTCTCTGTGGGCACCTGTCCCAAAGCCCCACTTGTCTCTGGCAGGGGTCTGGAAAGGTGGTCAGGGAGGGTGTTTGGAGGGGAGGAGCCCTGAGCTTGCATATTGTATGTGAGTTAATGTGGCTCAAGTGTCCCCAGTGTCCCCAAGCCTGGCAAATCACTGGGTGCAATTGAGAACTCTTGCTCACAGTCCCTCAGCCCTGCCCCTCAGTCTGGTGACCTAGGGGCTGAGACCCTGGGACCAGGGGGATCCTAGATTCCTTGGGAACCAGAGCAAAGGCGAGTAGTATCTAGAGGCCAGGCCAGGACATTGTGCCTTATCCACAGGCCTTCTGACAGCAGCTCGCCTGCTGAGCGCTCCCCCTGCCGCGGCCGGGTCTGCATCTCCGGTAAGAAGCACAGCTACCCCAGCTGCTGGCACCCCTGGCCCAACCACACGACCTCCTGACCCATCTTAACATCTCTTCCTACCCCTCTGCTCCTTAGACCTCCGGATTCCACTCATGTGGAAGGACACAGAATATTTCAAGAACAAAGGTGGTGAGTTCCACACACCCTGGGATAAATTCAGGGTAGAGAGCCTGAGGTAGGGAACTCTTGTGGGGCATGTTTTTATCAGTTTTGCTCTCTTTGTCCCCAGACTTGCACCGCTGGGCTGTGTTCCTGCTTCTGCAGCTAGGGGAACACATTCAGGACACAGAGATGATCCTGGTGGACAGAACACTCACAGACATCTCCTTTCAGAACAATGTGCTCTTGTGAGTGCCTTGTCCCTGTTCCAGGGGATGGGGAGGAAGGGAGATGGGCACCTGGGCTTCTCTGGGAGCTGCCTATACTTGCACCACCCATGTTCCCCACCCTCTGTGCCTCCCCAGATTTCCCCATGACCACTCTCCTCCCTTCTTCCACTAGCACCGAGGTGGGGCCAGACTTTGAACTACGGCTGGAGCTATATGGGGCCTGTGTGGAAGAAGAGGGTGCCCTGGCTGGTGCCCCCAAGAGGCTTGCCACCAAACTCAGCAGCTCTCTGGGCCGCTCCTCAGGGAGACGTGTCCGGGCATCGCTGGACAGTGCTGGGGGTTCAGGAAGCAGTCCCATCTTGCTCCCCACCCCGGCTGTGGGGTAAGGCCTTGCACTCCCCCACTGCCCTAAGCCACTTGTACGCAGGTGATCTTTGAACTGTGTTGAGCATGCAGAACCCATTTTGCGCTGCTGCCAGGATGTGCAGACGTGCACAAGCAGCAGCCACACATCTGGGAGGTACCTGGCCTGTACCCCAAGGCAGTCCAGAAGACCAGTAGGAAGCAGGGAGAGATAGGCTCTGGGGTCATAACTTTTTAGCAGCAGCAAATACATCTTATGTCTATGGGACGCAGCTCCTTACATGGAACAATGTAGCCCAGGTCCTGTGATGGTGCCTACAGGCACCTAGAGACACCTTGTGGAACTACTGGGACTCTCAAGGAGTAGTTTGAGGACCACTGGGGTAATGAACAGAATATTGATTTTGGACACAGACATGGGTGCAGATGGGTTCAAATTCTAGCTTCACCACTCAACAGCTATAAATTATGAGAAAGTTTCTTAACCTAAGCCTGAAGTTGAATTTGCCTCATCTAACTAAAGAATGCTAACTCTTTATCAAAGTGTCTTCTAAAAAGTGAAAAATAAAAAAAGGAATAATGCCACCAGTCTCATAGGGCTGCCATGGGAATACAGTGGGATAACATATATTCAATATAAAGCACAGGTCCTGGCTGTTAGCAGAAGCTCAGGAAACATTTGTTCCTGATCCCTGTTGGGCAGGCAAGCTGGTTTTCTGTGGGGCAGCCTGAATGATGGGGGCAGACCTGCTCAGCCCTTAATAGCTCCTGCCGCCTGACATGCCCCCCACTCAGCTGATGGCCCTCCTGTCTCTCCTTCAGTGGTCCTCGTTACCACCTCTTGGCTCACACCACTCTCACCCTGGCAGCAGTGCAAGATGGGTTCCGCACACATGACCTCACCCTGGCCAGTCACGGTGAGTATGTGTGTGCGTGGGGGACACACACGTGTGATGGTGACAAGAGGGTCTGTGGGATGATTCCCTTCTCATTCCCCACCCTCACCCTGCACTTCCTCCTCCCCCAGAGGAGAACCCTGCCTGGCTGCCCCTTTATGGCAGCGTGTGTTGCCGCCTGGCGGCTCAGCCTCTCTGCATGACTCAGCCCACAGCAAGTGGTACCCTCAGGGTGCAGGTGAGGGGGCCCTGAGGAGTGGAAGGGAACGGGGAGAAGGACAGAGGACAGCTGGATCACCTAGGAATAGAACTATTGAAAATTCAAGAACTGGGTAGAGGAAGGGGGTTATAGCAAGATGAGGGGAAGAATGGACAGGAGGGTGGGCAAAGGGAGCAAGTTCTTGGTGGGGTCGCTAAGAGGGCTGTTGGGGAGTGCGACTCCCCCAGGAAACATTGAGTCATTTATGCAGCAAGCAGGGGAGATGCAGAACTGGGCGCGAGTGCATGGAGTCCTGAAAGGCACAAACCTCTTCTGTTACCGGCGACCTGAGGATGCAGACACTGGGGAAGAGCCGCTGTTTACTATTGCCATCAACAAGGTGATGGGTCCCTTGGTGGTGAGGCTGCCAGGTGCCCGGGACCAGAAACCTCTCCTTCAGGTCCCAGGAGGGTGGGTGCAGGCCTCAGAGAGATGCAAGCTGACCTTTTGCTCCTAAGAGCACCACACCCAGCTTCGGGGCCGGGGATGCTGGACCATGTTCTCCCACACCACAGCACCACTGGAAAAGGGTCCTCCCACCCACTCACGTCCTCAGCCCCTGCCAAGTCTCAGAGACGGTTTTAGCAACAGTTTAGGGCTTTTCATCCTCCTTTCCCCTCTCCCCTCAGATTCTAATTTGCATCTATTTTTACCACTTCCTGTTTTTCTCTCCTGACACAGGTCCAATTGCCCGTCTTTGCTCCCTAGCCCTTTTCTTGGCTCTCCTGCCTACTTTTTGGAAGTTCTGAGGGACCTTTGGCTTCAGCATTCTTGCCTACCTTTGTGTCTTCCCTGCCTTGCTCAATCCCTTTCCTTGTGTCAGCCTGCTCCTCCTTCCCTGACTCTAGACTGTCTCATCCCCAGCCCTTTCCTGCCATTCCTTCCCACTCTGGTCAGTGGGAGGCAAATGAGGGCTCTTCTGTCTAGGCAGGGGTAATCAGAGCTGCCTGGTGTCACTGCCAACTTCCATGACCAAGGTGGAGGTGAAAGCAGACCACTTCTTTTTCCTGCAGGAGACTCGAGTCCGGGCCGGGGAATTGGACCAGGCCCCAGGACGGCCTTTCACCCTAAGTGTCAGTAACCGGTATGGAGATGACGAGGTGATGCACACCCTTCAGACAGAGAATCGGGAAGCCCTGCAGAACTGGATGGAGGCTCTGTGGCAGCTTTTCTTTGACATGAGTAAGAGAGAAGGGGACTGGGATGAACCTTTGGGAGAGACTGGGGTTTGTTACTTTTACCAAGGCCTCTATTTCAAGATTGCAAGGGAATGTAGCAGGAAAGAGGGCAGCCTGGCCCTCTCTTCCAATCAGTGCTCTTCCTCCAGGCCAGTGGAAGCAGTGCTGTGATGAAATCATGAAAATTGAAACTCCTGTTCCCCGGAAACCACCCCAAGCACTGGCCAAGCAAGGGTCCTTATACCATGAGATGGGTGAGTGAGATAAAAAGTGTATTCTAGGAACCTGGTGGGAAGTGGGGTCGGGGGGGCTTCAGGGGAAGCCAGGTCATGGAAACAGAGAGAAAGCACACTTGGGGCTAAGGCAGATCTCTGGGGACCAAGTCTCACCCAGTTATGCTGTATTCCTTTCTCCTCTGCAATTCTTCTTAGAACCATCTCCACCAAAGTTCAAAACAAAACCCCAAAGAGCCAGACTCATTTCATGTATTTCTTTCCTAATTTCTTTTTTTCTGTTTCCCTTTCTGCATGCGGATTCCTGTCTCTTCCTCTGATCCCTCACTTGCCTGGCACTGCTTTCATTTTTCTCCTCTTTCCTGGTTTCTTCACCCACTTCTGCTCCCCTCCCCATCTACCTTATACCCCATATGCCACAGTCTTATCAGAGCCTGTGGCCCCAGGGGGCCCAGGTGAGGGGCTGCTCCTGCAGGATAATGCAATCTCCACTGAGATCCGGGCTTTGCTTTCCTCCTATTACAGTGACAGGTGATAGTCAGGGATGGGTAGGTCTGGGGCCTGAGCTCTGACTAGCCCCCCACCTCAACCCCTTCCTGGTGCCACAGCTATTGAGCCGCTGGATGACATCGCAGCGGTGACAGACATCCTGGCCCAGCGGGAGGGAGCAAGGCTGGAGACACCCCCACCCTGGCTAGCAATGTTTACAGACCAGCCTACCCTGCCTAACCCCTGCTCGCCTGCCTCAGTGGCCCCAGCCCCAGCCTGGATCCACCCCCTGCCCTGGGGGCGACCCCGAACCTTTTCCCTGGATGCTGTGCCCCCAGACCATTCCCCTGGGGCTTCTCGCTCGGTTGCCCCTCTCCCTGTGCAGCGATCCCCACGGTCCAGAGGCCTCTGCAGCAAAGGCCCAGCCCGCACTTGGCTCCAGTCACCAGTGTGAGAAAGAAAGGTGCCGGCAACAGGATCTTGCCAGAAGAGAAAATGACCCGTGTGCAATTGGTCTCTGGATACGGCACTGTCTGTAGCAAGTTGACCAGCTTGGCCTCTTCTTCCTCTGCCGGACTGGGGGAAGGCTGGGGAAGGGGGCCAGAAGCCCCTCTTAAGTTGTGGTTGCCATGGTACTGAGGGGCTCATTCCCGGGGCTGGCTGGGACCCCCTGAACCCTTCCTGGGAGAAAACTGGAACCAACTATGCCCTACCTCCCTGCACTAACCACCTTTGAGGATGGCACTGAAGAGCCCTGGGAGGGAAGGCACCTCCCTTGTGACTCCTATATCAACCATTAAAGTTATTTAACAGCAGCCGTTACCTGGTTCTTGAGGACAGGTTGTCTCTCTCTGATTGGTCTAGATGTGTCCCACCGCATCCTTGGGGCTGAGTTCACCAGTTGTGAAGTATGACTGTGATACTGAGTAATCAGACCAGGACTGGGTGGAAGGGGTACTTTATAAATATACAAAGTATAGGGAGAAAGGAAGCTGCTCTTCTCTCACACACTGCTGAATCGCAGGATCTCAGCAAGGTCGTAGCCAGTCACAGCAAAGGAGTTGCCTGAGGGATCACAGAATCGAGCACCACAGACCTGGGTGTCGAATACACACTCACCATGACAGTGTTCCACCTGGAGGAGAAACGCGCTGGTCAGGGCCTGGTGCCTCATGCTCAGACCCTCCATCCCACCCCTCCCGTGACACAGACCTCAATGTAGCCACTCTCTGGGCTTCTGCTCAGCTTCCAGATATGCACAAAGGTGTCCTCAGCTGCAGAGAGTAGCTATTAAGAAAAGCAGGGAGGAGTGAATGGGAGTCAGAATGCCCTGGTAGGGGACAGGTATAGCTGCAATATCCAGTCCAGAAGCCCTGGGGAGAAGGACTACATTGAGTAGCAAAGACAAGCCTGTGGTGTTCTCTCAACATCCCAACACCAGGAAAAAGGGTATGCAGGGATGGATGAGGAGACTGACCTTGCCCATCTCAGGAGCTAGGTCCAGAGCACAGATAGCCCGGGCATGGGCGTTGATCTGGACGTGTAGAGTTCCTGAGGTAGCCTCATACAGACGAATTTGCCCATTCCCATAGCCTGCTGCTATGATCCCCTGCCACAGCTGCACAGAGGGGCATGGGACTCTGAAAGGGTGACACGCAATTTTGATTTCACCAGACCCAGTCCCACTCCCCATCCTGAAGCTACTTCAGGAAGGCCTCCGCCCCCTTCTACCTCACCTACCCGAATCCTGGAATGCAGGTCAGTAATGTGAATTCTGGCCCTGACCGCCAGACACACAGCAAGCCTGAATCATCTGCTGTCACCATGTCAACCACACAATCCTGAGGGGGAAAGGTGGGATTAGCCCTTCCCTTTCTCCCCTACTCTGGCCCTGTATACAGGGGAGGAGGGGAAGCAAGGCAGTATTTGTGTGGAGCCCTCACCAGCTGGACCTACAAGAAACCTTCCCCAGGGTTCCCTCAAGAAGCATGAACTGCTTCCCTTGCATTTCTTTATAGAGTCTCATAGCTTCCCTCTCCCATACACATCATGTGTCAAGAGGGGGTATACAGTTGTCTTCACTGAATGGATGATAACCCGAGGCCACAGCGTCATGACCTTTGGAGGGCTTGCAGTGAGCGAGCCAGTCAGTCATGCCTAGACCCTGGTCTTTCCAACCCCCAACACCTGGCAGCCAGCATAGCCCATGGGCCCACCCCTGTGCCAGGCACAGTGGAGAGTATGAATTAGGAAATACATACCCTGTTCTCAAAGGGTTCACAAACCAATTGGGGAGACAAGAGTTGTCTTTGAGGGCAGTATCAATTCAGGGTTCAGCTAAGGGAGATCAGTGGGAGCTGGAATGGGGGAAGGCTTCCTGGAGAAAATGGCACTGGAGCTGGGCTGGAGTAAGTAGGATGTGCCCAAGTCCAGAGAAGAAAGCTACACGTGTCAGAGCTGGAAAGCAACTTAGAAATTCACACCTGTATTAAAAAAGTTTTAGTGAACTATAAAATGCCACACAAATAAAGTATCTCTGGCTTTCTCACCGGATCTAAGGTTGTCAAAGACTAGGGAAGTGAAGATTTGCCCAAAGTCATCCAGCTGCTTAATGGCAGAGCCAAGACTTGAACCCAAGTCCCCTGCATCCCAGAGTGGGGAAAGTTTCAGGGCTCACTGGAATGGGGAGGGGAAGTCCACTCACCTGTCCCTGGGCAGGCTCGGTGGCAATGTCTGTGATTGGTGTCTGGTGCCCAGCCAGCTCCTCGCTCAGTACAATGTTGGGACCCTTGGCTGGGATGTCAAACACCAGCACCTGGCCTGACCATGTTCCTGCAGCCAAAAGCAGTGCCCCACTGATGGCTCCCTGACCCTCCTGGGTCTCCAGCCACCACACTCAGCACTCCCTCTGTCCCAGAAACCTTAGTAACAAACCCACCTCTCACTGCTCTGACAGCTCTGCCCTTCCATTCACTACCCTCCTATCCCACCCTGCCCCTCTGAACCCCTCCATGGCTTTTTGGAATTCTTTCAGATTACCCTCCACTCCCACCCTTCCCTCTAACCCTCCACAATTTCCTCAGGCTCTCAGCATTCTCCTGCCCAAGGCCCATACCCCTATACTCCCAGCACTCATCAATGCCCTGCCCCTGGCCCCCTCACCCACACAGATGTAGTGGCCACTGGCAGCAATTCCTCGTGCAAACACAGCCTGTACTGAGGATGAAAGGGGAAAACTATCAGAAATAGTGCTTCCCCCAGCCCCAGCAAACACTCCCTACCCCACTTGGTCCTGCAGGTACCTGGAGAAGCATCTCCAGAGTCCAGAGCATGCCAATAGACCATGACAGAGCCATCAGACTCATACATCTGCAAGACAAGGGCAAGGATGGGGGCATAATCCAGCTGACCTCTGCTGGCTCTGTACTGAGTACTTCACATATACACGTTAGCTTTAGCCCATTTAATCCTCAAAACAATTCTGGCAGGTAGGTACTACATTTATCCCCATTTTAGAGAGAAGGACACTGAGGCTCTGAGTAGTTAATTGCCTAAGGTCATACAGCTAGTAAAGAGGCAGATATTGGAGGTGGCACCTGGGAACTAGAAAAGATGTAAGAAATTAAGATGAGGAATAGAAAAATGGAGTGAGCTAAGCATGTGAAAAGTTTGGAAGTGTTTAGAGGCAAGTGGGGAAGGGTCTGGAATCCTGGCAGGGGAGCTGACAAGACTGTGGGGTAAGGAGGGTGTTCTTCTTACCTGTATTCCTCGGTGTGAGGTGAGTACCAGCAGTACTCGGAAGGGGAGGACACACCAGTGGACCTGGAAGGGGGTGGATCAGTGTAGGGAGAAAATCAGAGCAGGGGACATGAGAAGTCAAAGAGTGTAAATTCAGAGGTTAGGGAAGGCCTATTCCTTTGAGATTTGGAGAGAAAGGGTAAGGGGGTAGGCCTGGGTTCAGCAACGCCGCTCCCAACTCTATGCCTCACCTGAGTGATAAGTGGGGGGCTCACTCCAGCGCCCTCCTTAGCGTGGAGTTGGCGCTGGGCCAAGGACACACCCTCAGGGGCAGCGCTGAGAAGCTGGGCGCTCGGTCCGTGAACCACTCCAAAATGCGTGAGGTTGCGGGCCGGCAGTTGCAGCACGCTGAGGTTGTTGCACAGGGCGGCGGCTGAGCCTCGAAGGGGAATGGAGCGCTCTCGACGGAACATCCTGGGAAGGGACACCCAAATCACGGGGCGCGCGGGAAACAGACGACAGCGGAGATTCCTGAAGGGGTGGCTATCAGGAGACACTTCAGGAGACCCCAGAGTCTGGGTCACATGAAGGGTACCCCGAGGGCGGGGGCGGGGGATGGGTCACATGACGTGGAGAGTGACTCTGGAGCAGGAGAGAGAAGTCCCAGGGCTGAGTCATGAGGCGATGGGGGGGAATTCTGGAGGTGCAATGGTGATGGCACAGGACCACCTGGTGGCCCTAAGCGCGGGCTAAGAAGGCGTGATGAGGCCCCTAGACATTTTTTTCCCTCGGCTGAGCTCCCTGAAGCCCCTAACCCAGGTCAGAGGTCACACCCGCAGCCCCAGATCCCCTTGCCTGACTCCGGGTGCGTTGTGGCCCTCCGAATCCGCCGCCACCATAGAGACGACGCACGTACGCACGGCCGTTGGGCGGGGTGAATGGCAGGAGCGCAAAGCGCAGTTGCCGGGGCAACTGTGGGCGGGGCGATCCACCCTGCGCGTCGCGTGGTTGCCGAGGCGACCGTTAGGCCGCTGTGAGGCACGGGTGCAGCTGAAACGCCCGGTTTGGTGCGGCCGCGACTGCGGTGGCGATGGCTCACGAAGGCTCGGTGAGCGTTAGCTGGGGGTGCGCCAGAGCCAGGGACGGGCGTTAAGGTCGGTCGGGAACAGTGGCCAGCTCAGCGCCGCCCGGCGCCCCTACTTGCTTCCGCACCCGTGTGGGCGTTCTAGATGACCCAGAGAGCCACGTCGGTATTTGGGCAGAAAACCTACACCTACCTGCATCACGCCCACTCACACGCTTTGTCACACTCGGGCCATGAGGGAAAGTGTTGATGGGTGGTGTAGAGCCTGAGAACAAGAAGTGAATTTGGAAACAGCTAATGCACGTAATAATTCCCTTACATTGAGGTGCTTATTTAATTGGATAAACCAGAAATGGTCAGGCATTTGGGGAGAGGTGATGATAGATAAATCATCTATTTCGGGAATTTCAGAAGGAAGAAATGAATTAAACAACATCTCTGAGGCTGCACTTGAAAGGCAAATTATTTAAAAGCCAAGAAATTTTATAATAAAACAGATTTGAAGAGCCTTTGTCAAAACGTCTTTGTCCACGACCCTGTTGCCTGGGATAGAGGGCAGTGACGTGATCATAGCTCATTGCAACCTCACACTTCTGGGATCACGCGATCCTCCTGCCTCAGCCTCCCAAGTAGAAGGCCAGCTAGTTTTCTATTTTTTGTAGAGACGGGGGTTTCACTCTTGCTCAGGCCGGTCTCAAAATCCTGACCTCAAGTGATTCACCTGCCTCAGCCTCACAAAGTGCTAGGACTACAGGCGTGAGCCACTGCTCCTAGCCAGGAACCAACTCTCTTGTCCCAGTCCTATCTGACTCGCTCTGGTCAAGCTTGGCCTGGGCTGTGGGCCACTCCTGGCGCTTGCCACAGGGCTGTTCTCGATGGTGGCAAAGGGAAATGAGGCTTAACGGATTTTGATTTCAGTGTGAGATTTAGAAGACACCAGATTTCGGGGGAGAATGAATTTTAGGGAACATGAGGTATGAAACAATAATAAGGTTGCGTGTGTGTGTAGGGGGAGTGCTGTAGGCAAAGACTTAAGAAGATCACAATTGGAGGTAAATTTTGGAAGGAACCAGGTTCAAGGAGACTGTTGTGGGAAGTGAGGAGACTCTCAAGAGACTGTTAGTAAATTCCTATGTCCCTAACATGAGTTTTGGGGACTAGTCTTTTTAAGTGATTATATATTTTTTTTTTATTTTATTTTATTATTTTTTTTTTTTTGTTGAGACAGAGTCTCACTTTGTTGCCCAGGCTAGAGTGAGTGCCGTGGCGTCAGCTTAGCTCACAGCAACCTCAAACTCCTGGGCTTAAGCGATCCTACTGCCTCAGCCTCCCGAGTAGCTGGGACTACAGGCATGCGCCACTATGCCCGGCTAATTTTTTCTATATAGATTTTTAGGTGTCCATATAATGTCTTTCTATTTTTAGTAGAGACGGGGGTCTCGCTCAGGCTGGTCTCGAACTCCTGACCTTGAGCAATCCACCCGCCTCAGCCTCCCAGAGTGCTAGGATTACAGGCGTGAGCCACCGCGCCCGGCTTTAAGTGATTATAAATGTATACAAACTCATTGTAGAGAACTTCTAAAATAGAAATGAGCATAGGAAGGAAACATACCCTCTGTTATCATTTTGGTGTTTTCCTTTTCTTTAACAAATACTGGTTTACATATCTGAAAACATAATTGATATGTAATTTTGTATTCTTTCACTAAACATTACATCATAAGCATCTTCCTATGCCATTGCAAATTCTTCCTAAAGATTACCTTTAATCATTGCATAATATGCCATCATGCGTAGCACACACATATAGCACAATTAACCATCTATTCTTTTTTTCTTAGACATGTTTTCAATATTCTACTATTATAAAAAATACCACAGGGAATATGTTGAAAAATATGTTTTTATTTTCATTTCAGAGGATGCCTTTGACTGTATGTATAGAACTGAAATTGCAGGGCTGAAGGAGTAAAAACATTTTTTAAGGCTCTTGATACATACTGCTCAGTGACAGTTTCAATTAACATTCCTATCAGCATGGTGTCGCACTATGTACTTTACCAAACATTTGCCAGTGTTGAGTATTCCTATTTTGAAAATAATTTCTAATTTGATGGCCTAAAAATCAGAATCTCAATTAAATTTGCATCTTTTGATATTTTGAAGGTTGGACATCTTTTCAAATATTGTATTTATTAGTTATCTACAAATCCTCTTTTTTGAAATGTTATATCCTTTGTTTATCTCTGGGGTCTTAAATGATTTTTCTTCTTTTTTGTTTATTTTTTTTAAAGAGATGGGGTCTTGCTATGTTGACCAGGCTGGACTCAAACTCCTGGGCTCAAGTGATCCTCCTTTCTCAGCCTTCTGAGTAGCTGGGACTATAGGCACATGCCACCATGCCTACCAGCTTATCTTTTTTTATATGAGTTTTTTAAATATATTTGAGAGTATTTATCCTTTTTCATATTTGTTGCAAATGTTTTTGTTTGGGAGACAGGACAGAATTAAGCTCTGGAGTCAGACAGATCTGCATATGAATTCCAACTCCACTACTTTCTACTTGTGTGATCCTGGGCAAATTACTGTAAAATGGAGATAAGAATAGTTGGTAAAAAATGTAGAAGAGACTCTAAATGGCACCAATAATTGCAACACCACTTATGGTCTTGTCTTTCAGACGTTCTTTGAACCCTCAAGAATTTTGAACACTTTGCACTAGTGCAAATAGTAAGGGCCATGGAGTTAGAGCTTTGTATAGCCTGGACTTGCTTACTGTGTGCTCCCAAGCAAGTCATGGTTAACTTCTGTCAAACTTAAGTTTCTTTGTAAAATGGGCTTAGTGGGCTGTTTTGAAAATTAAATTAATTAGGTCAAACACCTAAAAAGCATCTGTCACATAGTAGGCTCTTAGTAAATTGTTGTCCCTCTCCCTTTTCCTTCCTACTAGACAACTTGAAAATGTTTCCTCCTAGCCCACAGCTGCTCCTTGGTCCCTACCCTTACTGCCCTGTTCTGTTCCCACAGAGGCAGGAGAGGCAGGAAAGGCAGCAGCGAGACCGTGGGGTGACCCGATCCAAGGCAGAAAAGGCACGGCCACCCACCGTGCCCGTGCCACAGGTGGATATCGTGCCTGGGAGGCTCAATGAAGCCGAGTGGATGGCGCTTACGGCTCTCGAGGAGGGAGAGGAGGTGGTGGGTGACATCTTGGTGGATCTGCTGGCCCGGGTCATGGATTCTGCTTTCAAAGTCTACCTGACCCAACAGGTAGGGTTGGATCCGGGTTCTTTAGACTTATCTCCTGCCCCTCCCGCGCCTGGTTGTAGGCCTGAGTCCCTTTCTCGCCCTTGCCTCCGCAGTGCATTCCATTCACCATCAGCCAAGCCCGGGAGGCCATGCTGCAGATCACTGAGTGGCGCTTCCTGGCGCAAGACAAGGGAGAATCTGCAGTGGCTGAGGACCCCACATGGGGCGAGGACGAGGAGCCATCGGCGTGCATGATAGACTCCTGGGCTCAAGGTTCAGTGCCAGTGCTGCACACACCCACCTTAGAGGACCTGCAGGAGAACTTCAAAGGCGAAGTAAGCCCAGCCCCCAGCCCTCTCCTGACCCGTGAACCCTGCCGCATCCTTGACTTCTTCCGGAGCCTCTCAGGACTCCCTTGTCCTCAGTGCTTCTCTCTCCTTTCCGACATCTCACTACCTGGTGCATTTCCCCAGGACCCCGGGAACGTGGACCGGATCGCTTTAGGAGGATCATGGATGGGTAGAGGCTCCCAAGAGCAGATGGAATCTTTGGAGCTTTCTCCAGAGCTGAGAGTCACCCCGGACCCCCCTCCCACAGCGGAGCTGTTTCAAGAGGCAGAGCCCAGAGGTCCTTTAGAGCAACTGGATCCCCTCGTGGCCATGCCCTTGAACGAGAGCTTCCAGTCATCATTGGAGGTGGAGTCTGCAGAAACTCCGCAGCCTTCTCTGGAGCTGTCCCCGATAGGGATCTCCCAGGCCTCAGACGAGAGGGTACAGCCCCTCAGCTCCCAGTTGTTGGAAGACCTCAGCTACGGCATGCCCCAGCTGGACGCGGCTGGGGACCAACTGGAGCCCAGGACAGAGGGGGTACCCCGCCTGGCCTCGAGCGTGTCTGTCCCCGATAGGGGCAGCCCCACCCGGCTCAGTCCCTCAGCGTCCTTCCAGCCGCAGCAGCCCTGGCGCCCGCATGTGCGGCTGAGCGCACCTCCCTACAGAGTGGGCCGTAAGGCGGCCCTGCGCCTGGACCCCACGCGGTTCCCGAGCCTCTGGGTGCACCCGCTGGCCGAGGTCCTGGTCCCAGACTCCGATAAGCGCCCCTTGGATGCCTACCGTGGGCGTCAGCGGGGAGAGAAGACCGAGGCCCGGGCGGAACCCCAACCCCCTAGCCCCAGCATCCGCGTCTTCCAGGCAAAGTTCTTTCCTTTTCGGCCTGCCGTTCCTTTCCGTGCCTTGGGCCCAGGCCCCCGACCCCAATCCCCCACTTTAAACTTACGCCTACAGCCGCCATCCTTCGGGTCAAAGCTGCCATTCCCCAGGCCCCGGCTCCGCTTCCTTACTGCGCACCGGGAGCTCCTTGATGTGGCTCGCAGCCCCAGCCCCAAGCTGTGGCCCAGTGCCAAGTGGCCCAGCGGCTGGGAGGGGGAGGCCGAGCTGCTGGGTGACCTGTGGGCTGGCCGGACCCGTGTGTCTGCACGGGGCCTGGAGCGCACAGACAGGGAGGATCAGGATCCTCCTACGTGGCCTCAAACTACACCCCACGTCCTCGAGGCCACGTCCCAGGTGATGTGGAAGCCCATGTTGCTGCCAGAAGCCACGAAGCTGGCCCCTGGTGTAAGCATGTGGAACCCAAGCACCCAGGTGCTGCTCAGCTCTGCCGTGCCCCAGGAGAAAGACAAAGAGGGCGGCACCTTTCCTCCCATTGACCAGCACCCCATCCAGACAGGTGCGCCAAAGCCCCAGGTGACCGGGGCACAGCTAATGAACTCAACCCCCAAAGTGTGGTCAGTTCCTTGCAAGCCCCTGCCCCATTCTGAGCCCTGAGCCTCTGGCAATGGGAACTGGCCATTCCCTCTGTTTGCCTGCCAGAAATAAACACCTGAGTTGCCTTAAGAATTGGTCTGATGTCTCTGTCAGTTTCTTCCAAGGGTGTTTACTCTCTCACTGAACCCCAAGGGCAGCAGTTGTCCTGAAGGTCTAGAAGAAGATAGAACACTTGTTCCAGGGAATAGCCTTACCACCACCCTTAGGAGATCCTGCATTTGGACCAAGGCTGCTCCCCAGCAGAGGCATTCTGGAGAAACCCACCTCCCCTAAGGAGTAGACATCAGCGCTGCAAGTGGGTTTGGCTCTGTAGGGAAAACTTTCAGTCTCCTTTCAGTAGAGAAGGAAGGGGATGGCCCTGCTTAGACACAGAGTGATTCAAGACACATCAGACTTGATTTCTCACTTCCATGTTCCCTGGAGCTTGGTCAATTTACCTTAGGCTGCAAATCCATGTTTTACTTTTAGAGACAGATTTGGATGTATACAGGACTCAAGGAAGTCCTAATCCTCTTGATCTCTGCCTTGTGGCAGAGACAATCAGGTGTCCACATTTACAGAGGAACTCTCTCAAGTTCAAACTGTGTGTTGAACAAGCTCAAGAGTGAGTGCCTCCTTAAATTTTGTATTAGGCTCCACACCTGCCTTATAACTAGTCCCCACTCTGCTTTGACTTACCCAGCCCCCAACTTCCTCCTGTAGCACTTCCCAGTGTCAGGTCCAGGCTGTCTCTGTTCTGTTGCTGTGGGCTCCACTTGCACCCTGGTCTGGGGCCCTGGCTCTGTCCTCCTTATTCTGGTCCTCCTGCTTGAACTATGTGTGCAGCTCTGACAGAAGTCTCATCCCTGGGACCTCCAGTGCTGCTCCACAGATCTGACTGGGAAAATGGCAATAGTGACTGCAGCCAACAGTGGTGAGTTCTCCTCCTACCCTGTCACCTCACTAGGAGGCTTAGCCCTCAACAGCCCCAACTGGGTGGGGGCAGAGAGGAGCACTTGCCGTGGGCACCCTTGGCCCTCCACTCTAATCACTGCCCAGGCTAGCCTACTCCAAAGCTTCCCACAGGCATCAGGAAGGTTGTGTTGCAGGAGCTGGCCTGGTGTGGGGCCCATGTGCTCCTTGGCAGCTGAAGCCAGGAGCATGGACAGTGAGCCTGGCTGAGATCTAGGCAGCCTCAAACAGCTTGGCAAGATGGGTCTCAGCTCTATGGCCTCCATTCAGGGCTTTGCCCAGTGGTTTCTGCAGGAGGATCCTGAGGTATATCTGCTGGTAAATAAGGCTAGAGTCAGTAGTATGTGCCTTAGCTTGCTTCAGCAAACACATTTCAGCAGCCTCCTTTTTAGCTCAGGGATCCCAAAACAGGTATCCTCAAAGCCTAACCTATGCAATCCTGCTTAAACTTTCTAATCCATACACTCTCCTAAGAGGCCTACATTGAGTTATAGCCTCAAACTTCACTGCCCCCATCTTTGCATGTACATGCCCTTATGACATTTCTCCTGAACCCCAATATATCCCCCCTAGACCTTGTCTCTCTCAAGGTAGTCACTTCCTTTCTCACCACCTGTGTTCTCATCTCCTCCCAGGGTTCTCCAAGACACCTACCCCAGAGGGCCTGGATCTCACCTTTGCCACCAGCTATGTTGGACCCTTTCTGCTTGCAAATCTACTCCAAGGAAGGATGGGCACCTTCTGTGTCCATCTGTGCTGGCCCCCCTTCCCTGTACCCCAGGCATTCTGGTGACTTACTATCTCCCATAGCCACCTTCTGCCTCTTGTCAGGGGTCCCTTTTGGTCTTTATGTCACTATGTCTGCAAGTTTGGGGTCCATTGTCCTTTTAAGAATCATTGTCTTTCCAGACATTTTTGGCTAAATACTGCCTGCTAAAATTTGCATATGTGATTCCTTCCTTCCTTCCTTCCTTCCTTCCTTTCTTCTGTCTTTTTCATTTTCTTGAGGCAGGGTCTCCCCCTCTTGCCCAGGTTAAAGTTCGGTCATGTCATCATAACTCACTGCAGCCTCGAACTCCTGGGCTTAAGCAATGTAATTCTCAATTTAAATGTAAAGCTAAAACAAACAAACAAACAAATAAATAAAAGTTTCAAAATACTTTTAGCGTTTTAAAAACAATACTGTAGGCCGGGCGTGGTGGCTCACGCCTGTAATCCTAGCACTCTGGGAGGCCGAGGCGGGTGGATTGCTCAAGGTCAGGAGTTCGAGACCAGCCTGAGCGAGACCCCGTCTCTACTAAAAAATAGAAAGACATTATATGGACAACTAAAAATCTATATAGAAAAAATTAGCCGGGCATAGTGGCGCATGCCTGTAGTCCCAGCTACTCAGGAGGCTGAGGCAGTAGGATCGCTTAAGCCGAGGAGTCTGAGGTTGCTGTGAGCTAAGCTGACGCCACGGCACTCACTCTAGCCTGGGCAACAAAGTGAGACTCTACTCAACAAAAAAAAAAAAAAAAAAAAACAATACTGTAAACTCATATGTGACAACTACTATTTTTATACTTTATATAATCTAGACTTTTTTATACACTTATGTACTCTTTTAAAATTATTTTTTAAAAAGATTTAACTTGTTATATTGATTGGAATTTTGTTTTTATTCCTTTGAAAGATAGTTTTTTTAAAAAAATATTAAACTTGTCACTAGTTCTCCAGTGATGGTTCTCTTTAGTTTTTTTATTTTTTAACACTTTCCCAAGTATCCCTGAACACTATTTCTTTTCCCCCAAACCTTGCACCCTAA
Source organism: Eulemur rufifrons (assembly GCF_041146395.1). Taxonomy (NCBI): domain Eukaryota; kingdom Metazoa; phylum Chordata; class Mammalia; order Primates; family Lemuridae; genus Eulemur; species Eulemur rufifrons. Next base: position 57,238,945 of record NC_091001.1, read on the forward strand.
TGTCCCTAGCACCCAGCTTAGTGTCTGCCATTTTCCAGGTACTTAACGAATATCTATGGGTTGAATAAATGAATGAATGAATGCATATATGACAGGCAGCTTTCATGGCATTTCCAGCCTCTCCTTCCCCCTCTTAGCCATCAGTGAGATAAAACATATAAACAACGATCAATTAAGTTAGCTCCAACTAGCAAGTGGGAGAAAAGCAAGGCAAAACTCTAAATACTAAAGTGAAAGAGGAGCAAGAGCATTAGGAAAGCAGCTAATGAAAGTGAGGTCTCAGTTAACATTGAGTTCTCCTGTGCCTAGCCTGGGTGCCTGCACAGGGGGCCCACTGTACCTCTCAAGAAGCCCTGCAAGAGCTAGAATCTCCTGGAGAAGTGGGTTAGGGAGTGGGTCTGGGAGTTTACCCCAGGACTTGGATTGGAGGAGTTTGGCCTTCTCTCTGCCCAGGGCCTGGCAAGGTCAGCCCAGGTGGTGATTGTGTCCTCTTTTCAGCTAGCACACGGGTACATTGATGAGGAGCACCTGACACGGGCTGGGGACCTTTTGCCCTTCGACCAAAACTATGACTGCAGCAAACTGCTTTTGACTTCATTCACCAGGGAGTTTGCCTGGAGACTTCAAGGGATACCCCCAACTCCTCCACTCCCGACACCAGCCCTCAATGCTTCATATCTCCTCCCAAAATGAGTTGGCCATCAAATATTCCCAATATCCCCATCCCAGCTGTTCATCTCCTGTGTTTATCATCTGTGCACCCTATATTTTTCTCAACCCTGTCTTCACATCTTTTAACATTTCCCCACTCTTTTGTCACCCACAACATCCCTTTCCTCCCAGTATTTTCCAACACCAACATCATCCATCATGTTCCTCCTAAAGTTCACCCAACACTTTCAAATACCTATCCTTCCTTACTGGCTTGGTTACTACCATTAATGTAGGCTATGGAGCACACGTAACCCTTTCTTTCCCTCATTGTCCTCTCACTTCACTTTGCACTATACTTGTGTCTCACCCTCTCAGGTGTGACCATGAACTCTGGGGACCCCAGTGTCATATTCATGGAGATTAAAAAGCATTTCTTTTGGCTGTATTGCTTCCTCTTCTGGCTCATTACCTTCTTCATTAAGGTGCATGGGAAGGAACTGGCTTGGCCTAAAGAGGGGGAGAGCAGGATTCAGCTTCTCAGTGTGTCCCCAGCGGGCTAAAATCCGCCTGGTATGACTTCTTTTTCTTCTTCCCCTCCCACCACAGGGTCTCAAACAAGGTGCAATCCCAGTCCTCTACTTGAGCTTGGCAGAGAAGCTGGATGGTTTCCCTGGAAAGCATTTTAGCAGTTCCTGTATGATAACTTTTCCCATTAAAGCTGCTCAGGATCCTTATGTTGCCCAAAGCCTCTGTAATGCCTCAGTCCGACTAACAAACCTAGATGAGATGGACTGACCCTCTGTGACCCCTGCCCTAACTTGCCATGCTCCCTCTGACTTCCCGCCTTTACTCTGATTACGTCTTTGTTTGCTGGTTCCTATGATCAATCACCTTGTCCAGTACAATGACCACTTCCTCTGTGTGTTGGCTGCCAGGGGATAGTTTCAGCTTCCACTTTATGGCCAGTTTTCTGATGGAAGCATTCACACCTTGGGCATCACCATCTCCCAACCTCCCGAGTCCTAGGTTGTGGTGACTGGAAGGAAAACTCTTTCCAGGGAGTGTTGGAGTATTAGGAAGAAAGGAAGCTTTCATCTGTACCTCTTGGTTCCCAGACCTGTGCTTCCTGGCTGTGGGGAAGACAGTACTACACAGTGTCTCTGGATTAAGGCATATACCACATCCTGCAGCCTAGTACCTGGCCTTCACAGGGTGTTGTCTCCCAGCTGGTATTGTGTTAATAATAGAGCCTGCTCCTCAGTGATGAGTCATGCAATCTAGTGAATTCTGGGGTTGTGAACCCATTGCTTCTTTTCTGGGGTCTTTGTTCATCTATATAAATTTTATTTTATTTTATTTTAGACAGAGTCTCACTCTGTTGCCCGGGCTAGAGTGCCATGGCATCAGCCTAGCTCACAACAACCTCAAACTCCTTGGCTCAAGGGATCCTCCTGCCTCAGCCTCCCGAGTAGCTGAGATTACAGGCATGCGCCACCATGCCCAGCTAATTTTTTCTATTTTTAGTTGCCTGGCTAATTTCTATTTTTAGTAGAGACAGGGTCTTGCTCTTGCTCAGGCTGGTCTTGAACTCCTGAGCTCAAACAATCCTCCCGCCTCAGCCTCCCAGAGTGCTTGGATTACAGGCATGAGCCACCATGCCCAGCCACCTTCCTTTCCTTCTTTCGCATTGGAAAAACCAATTGTCCTAGCACCATTTGTTGAATAATGTATCATTCCCCCACTGATCAATAATATAAATTTTTGGCCGGAGATAGTGGCTCATGACTGTAATCCCAGGGAGGCCAAGGTAGGAGGATCACTTGAGGCCAGGAGTTAGATGGAGACCAGAATGGGCAACATAGAGAGATCCCATCTCTACAAAAAATAAGAAAAATTAGCTGGGCATGGTGGTGCGCACCTGTAGTCCCAGCTACTCAGGAGGCTGAGGCAGGATTGCTTGAGCCCAGGATTTGGAGACTGCAATGAGTTATGATCACGCCACTGTACTCCAGCCTGGGTAATAGAGTGAGACTCCATCTCCAAAACAAATTTTAAAAATAATAATAATAATATAAGTTTTGTCATATATCAAGTTTTCATATGCATGTGTGTTTGTTTTAGGTCTAGACTCTTCTGTTCTACTGGTCTATTTTTCTATCCCTACATCAATACTATATTGCCTTAATTACTACAACTTTAAAATAAGCATCCCCCCAAATTCTGTCTTCTTTTTCTTCAGGAGTTTCTTGGCTATTTTTTGCTCTTTGCTTTTCTCTACAAGTTTACTAATTTATTGTCAAATTCCTAGAATATCCTCATAAAATAGTGATTGGAATTATTGCAAATATATAGATTAATATGGAATAACTTTTTAATGATTTTAAATCTTCCTGTTCATGAATGTGCTATATTTCTCATTCATTTAGGCTGTCTTTGATATGGCTTCAAAATATGATTTTCTGGTCTCTTGCTGCATCAACGCAAGCGGGAGCACCAGGAGCCCAGGCTCGGAGCAGGATGCTATGGATTGTTTTAAGAAAGCGGCAGACAAACCAGACATGGGGGAAATTGCCAGCTTTGGTTAGACCAAGCTGAAGAAAACAGAGACGCAGGAGAACACCCTGCCAACCAAAGAGACCATTGAACAGGAGAAGCTGAGTGAAATTTCCTAAGAGCCTGGAGGATTCCCTATCCCCGTCATCTTTGAGACCCCAGTCGTGATGTGAAGGAAGAGCCACACGCAAGATGGACAAGAGCCACAAACTGCGCTGTGAACCCGGGCACTCTGTGCCGCTGCCACCAACCTGTGGGGCTCTGAGGGGACCCTTAACTGAACTGTCAAATTCCATGGTTTGCTCTGGGATTACAGATAATTATTTATGATAAGTGAAGATAAAACACACGTATGGCAAAAAAGAAAAAAAAAAAAAAGAAAAAACCAAATATGATTTTCTAATTTTGGGTTGTACACATCTTTTGTTAAGTTTATTATTATACCTAGGTACATCAGTTTCATTTCAAAAATCATATAGTTTAACTTTTCATTTTTAGTTATATAATAGAAATGTAATTGAGTTTTGCATATTGATTTTATAGCCAACCACCATGCTACAATTCTTTTTAATCAATTCTAATAATTTTCACATTGTTTTGGTGTTTTCTAGGTAGGTCATCATATGATCTGTGAAAAATGACAGTTTATTTTCCTCTTTTCTTATCCTTATGCCTTTTATATATGCTTTTCTTGCCTTGGTACACTAGCTATGACCTAAAATACAATGTGGATTAGAATCAGAGATATTGGGCATCTTTGTATGCCTTATTTTAGAGAATCTAATGAGATCTTATCTTTTTTCAAGGGAGGGTCTGTATTTGTTTTAACAAAAACCTTCCATCTGTAGATAAGGTTTTCACAATTTCTACAATAGACTTTCATAGTTCTAGGTCCCCACTGTAAGAGAGACTTTTTATGGTTGTTCTGGCTTATCCTATATTGTGAATTCTTATTACACAGTCTTTAAGGTACCCTGAGGGGACAATCCTCATGCTGTTCCTCACCCCACCTCAGAAGGAAATGGGGTATAGTAGGCCTGGCTCTCCCTGCCACCTTGTCTCATGCTCTCTGCCAGGGTGTGGTAACAAACTAGGCAATGATGAATATACATTAGCTTCTGTCCTGATGGCCACACCTTCTCATAAAAGTGTAACAAGCAGGGAAAAGAAGGGTTGAAGCTCTGTCTCTGTGCTGCCCAATATGGTAGACCCTGGCCACAGGAGGCTCTTGAGCACTTGAAATGTGGCTAATGTGACCGAGACAGCAAATTTTTAATTTTATTTAATTAAGTTGAATTTAAGTTTAAAAACAGATACTGAATTTGGTTATTAGAAAACTTATAAAAATGTTTGAAATAAATTGTCTACATCAATTGACTTTTTTCAACTGTAAAGTTTATGAAATCTGAACCAGATCAAGGATTTTCAGTGAAAACTCAGCATCTGAATAGAAATGAGATGTACTTTAAGTGCAAAATACAGATTGGATTTCAAAGACTTAGTATGAAAAATTTAAAATATCTCATTGATGTTTTTATATTGATTACATTTTGAAATGATAATATATTGGAAAACAGCATTCCTTTCCCCAGAGGGAAGTTTTCCCCCCTTGATTCCTTCCCATGTCCTGTAATGCCTAGGATTTCACCCAGATAAGCACAGAGGTTCTCTCCATTCAGCATCACAGGTTGGGTGGATGGGTTCTAGTCATGCCAATAGGAGTTTGGGGGTCCTTGGGGTCTTGTTCAGGCTTCCCAGGAGAGGGAACCAAAGGCTGCCTGTGTCTCTTACAACAGCACCTATGAAGAAACACACAGGACAAAGACAATATAATTTTCCTTGAAGACCACTCAGTTTAATCCAATGTAAAAGAAATAATATTTTTCCTATTAGGACATCCTGTCCTTTTGATTCATTAGGACCTCCTGTCATGGCGCTGAGAAACATTTGGGTCTTTCCTGAATCCCCACCCCATCCCATCTGAGGACTGGCAGCTTCACATCAAAAACTCAACACATTTTTGGCCTCTTTAGCTGTAATAAGACAAAAAACAACAACAACAACAACAACAAAAAAAAACACACATCTGTTAAAGGTCATTAAAGCCACCCAGAAGGAGATATGTACAGTCTTGCCTCAGTGTCTGTGGGAGATTGGTTCCAGGATCCCTGCAAATACCAAAAATAGTATATTATACAATGGAATAGTATTTGGCCTTAAGAAGGAATGAAATTTTGACATGCTGCAACATGGATAAACTTTGAAGACAGTATGCTAAGCAAAATAAGCCAGACACAAAAGGACACATGATTCTACTTATATGAAGTACCTAGAGTAATAAAACTTAAAGACACAGAAAATAGAACAATGATTACTAGGGACTGGGGAGAAGAAACAGTGGGGAGCTAATGTTTAATGGGTACAGAGTTTTAGTATAGAAAGAGAAAAAAGTTCTGAAGATGGATAGTTGTGATAGTTGCACAACAATGTGAACGTACTTAGTGCCACTGAACTGTACACTTAACAATGGTTAAAATAGTATATTTTATATTATGTATGTTTTACCACAATAAAAATGTGTATGCAGTGTCTTTTTTTTTTTCAGAGAAGGGGTCTTACTTTGTCATACAGGCTGGAGTGCAGGACAATCATGGCTCACTGCAGTCTCAAAATGCTGAGCCCACCCAGCCTCCCTAGTAGCTGGGACTACAGGTACATGCTACATCTAGCTAATTTTTAAAAATTTTTGTAGAAATGAAGTCTATATTGTTCAGGCTAGTCTCAAACTCCTGGCCTCAAGTGATCTTCCCACCTCAGCCTCCTGAGTAGCTGGGATTACAGTCATGAGCCACTCTGCCAGGCAAACTTATTTTTTATACCATTTCTCTTTACTTGAAAGGGGTGGTGACTATTTCTACTAAAATTATAGATTCATTATTATTTGACCCAGATGTATCCTACAGATATGCCTGCTCATGTATGGAATGTCTTATGTGCAAGGTGATTCATTGCAATATTGTTTGTAATAGTAAAGGCCTGGAAATAAACTATGCAGCTATATTTTTTTTTTTTTTTTTTTTTTGAGACAGAGTCTCACTTTGTTGCCCAGGCTAGAGTGAGTGCCGTGGCGTCAGCCTAGCTCACAGCAACCTCAAACTCCTGGGCTCAAGCGATCCTCCTGCCTCAGCCTCCCGAGTAGCTGGGACTACAGGCATGCGCCACTATGCCCGGCTAATTTTTCTATATATATATTTTTAGTTGTCCATAATTTTTTTTTTCTATTTTTAGTAGAGACGGGGTCTCGCTCATTGCTCAGGCTGGTCTCGAACTCCTGACCTTGAGCCATCCACCCGCCTCGGCCTCCCAGAGTGCTAGGATTACAGGCGTGAGCCACCGCGCCCGGCCAATATGCAGCTATTTAATAGAAGAAACTGGTTAATAAATTATGTGTGGGCCGGATGCAGTGGCTCATTCCTGTAATCCTAGCACTTTGGGAGGCCAAAGCAGGAGGATTGCTTGACACCAGGAGTTCAAGGTTATAGTGCACTATGATCATGCCAGTGTACTCCAGCCCAAGTGACAGAGTGAGACCCTGTCTCTAAAAAAAAGAAAAGAAAAAAAAGTTAAAGTTATGTGTAATTATGCAGTAGAGTACTATGCAGCTGAAAAAACAAACGAGGAAGATCTCTAAGTTACTCAACTCTAGGATTAAGTGAAGAAAACAAGGTACAGTGTATATAGTATGCTACCTTTTGCAAAAGAAACAGGAGTAAGACTATAGTCATACGTGCTTGTATTTGCATAAAACAATGAAAAGATAAACAAGAAACTAATAATAAGGGTTATTAGTAGCAGACAAGCAGATGAAGTAGATGGTAGTAAGGGCTGAAGGGAGGTTTCTCAGTGCATACTTTTAAATATTGTTTTGAATTTTGAACCATGCAAATGTATTATCTATTCAGAATAATAATTAGAAATATTTAGAAGGTAAAATGGAAAGACAGGAGGAGTAGTAGAGCAGAGTGCTCAATTCATTCTTTCTATTATTTACACCCCACCCCCACCCCGCCAACCATTTTGTGGGTTTTTCAGGTTGTTTTCAATCTGAGATTAAATGAGATAAACATAAATATTATATAGTCATATTTCAGACGCTTTACATGGATTCACTTAATCCTAACAACCAAATGAGACAGATACCACCATTAACATTCTCATTTTATAAATGAGGAAACAGGCACGGAGAGGTTAAGTAACCCACTCAAGATCTCATATATCTAGTAAATTGTAGTTAGAATTCGAATCCATTTCTATCAAATCCTGGCTCTCCCAACATCCTTGTACAAATATCTTTGTATACTTGTTAGATTATTTCTTTAGGCTACATTATCATAAGTGGGCGCATTGGTTCAATAAGTTTGTACTTCGTAATTTTTTTAAATGTAAAAGTGCGAAAATGCCATTATGTAAATTTGTGTTATTTTATATTCTCATTACAAGGTCATAAGAATGCCTGTATCCCCACATGATGGCTTATACTAAGTAGCAGCAAAATTTATTTTTTTCCCAAGTTAATCGACGAAATATGCTTTTTCCATTATCATTTTAATTAACAGTTTAGCACTAGAAAGTTTGCAAATGAGTCCTCAAGACCCCCTGCGCTTTCTCCCCTTTGCCGGCAGGGGACGCGCTCCACGACGCACTTCTCCCTTATGGTCCTAATCGTCTTCCCAGGCACAGTGCGCGTGCGCATATCTTGTCCCAGGTGTCCAGCTTTGTGCCTGATCGATGTCTTCCCGGCCGCGCTCGGCGCGCAGTTCTCAGCTCGGGTGGGACTGCGGGAAAAAGTAGCGTGTTCCTGGGAGCCAGAACACCTCTGGCCTCAGAGGCGAAGGGTTTTGGGTAGTCCTGGAAGGGACGGGCGGCGCGTCGGGCAGCCTGCGAGGGCGAGGCAGGCGGGGCCAGCCCCGCAGGGTCTTGGGCGTCGGTCGCCGGTGGGGCTGGAGTCGGGCGCCGAGCCTCTGACAGGACAGGTACGGAGGCAGCAACCCTGCCGCTGTCTGCTCCGTCGCCCCCCACAAGTTCGTGAGGTTGCCCGCGGTGGGCTAGGGATCTGGCGCTGGCCTAGGGCGCGGCACGGAGCCCAGTGTGCGGGGCGGGGCTGGCAGGGATGGGCCGTGGTAGGGGTGGGCGCCCGCCAGGGTCTGGGGGCTCTGCCTGAGTGTTTGACCCCAGGCCTGTCCGACCTACTTGAGCTCTTCAGCCTGGCAGTGTTCTCCCGGGGTCAGAGTGCCTGCGCCTCAGAGTTCCTCCAGAACTGCAAGGGTCCTCCTCCTTTCCTGGGAGCGTCCTCAAGGCACCCCTGAATCCATACGGAGCCACAGGTTTCCTGTGGGCACATGGTTGAGAAATTTGTGTCACACGGAAAAAAAGATCATAGAGGACTCAAGCATGGGAGTCTGGCTATGGGTTTGGTTTGTTTGTGATTCCACTCCCGGGATCTGCCTTAGTTGGCAAGATGATCCTTGAGAAGTCATCTTCTGCGTCCCTCTTTAGGCAAAACCACAGCTAAATCACACAGATAAGGAACTCTGCTGCTTTACAAGAGGCAGAGATTTGGAAACACCTTTATTTATTGCAGTGAAGAGACCAGCAAGCCCGTATTGACCACTTGCTACTCCGGTAGACTTAAGGTACTGAGAGGCAAAGAGCTGTGAGGTGGAGATTGACATTCTTTACTTGGTGTACTGCCAAAGCCTGAGCTACAGATGTTTGAAGAGATGATTACTTTAAAAAGGCATTTTTGTGCTCAAGTATGTTCAGAAAATTCGTGATTTAAGTTTTCTTTATTACAGAGTATTTCAGAGCCTTCGGTATGCTAATGATGTTTACCATGAATCTCCAACTGGGGCTGTGGAGCGTTTCCCAAATTTTACTGGGTTATGAAGTTTTTCTTGGGTGATGCCTATGTTTAAAATCTGGAACAGTTTGGGAAATGCAGTTCCAGAATTAGAAACTCAAAGTTTAGAAAGGGCAGTGTAGGTCAATGCTTTTTGAACTTCAGTGTACATAACATTTAACAGGATCTTGTTAAAATACAGATTCTGCATTTCTTTCTTTTTTTTTTTTTCAAAATATTGAGGGGGTACAAATGTTTTTGTTACATGGATCGCTTTTGTAATGCTTGAGTCACGGCTATAAGTGTGCCCATCACCCAAATAGTGGTCATTGTACCCGGTTCTGCATTTCTAACAAGTTCCCAGGTGATGCTAATGCCACTGGTCCATTTACCATACTCTTGAGTAGCAAAGGTGTCAATCACTGGATTGAAAGTTAGAGACTATGTTCTGCTCCCTGCTCTCCAGAACAAACCATGCTGCCTTGGGAAAGTCACTTCATCTGTCCAAGCCTATAAAATAGAAGTCTGGACTAAAAGATCTCTGAAGTTTCTTTCAGATCTAAAGTACTGTGATTCTGGTCCAGCTACCCTTGTGATAGTTGACTTCCATTAAATATTCATGCTGATTTAGCAAATTTTGTGATTTGGCTTGAACATTTGTAGTAATAGGGAATTATCTACATATAAGGCATTACATTTTATTTTTAGAATAGTTCAATAAGGAAGTTCTTCATGTTGCTGAAATACATCTCTGCAACTTCCATCCTGTGGGTCCTAGGTTATCTCTTAGAATCAAACAGAAAAAAAAATGTATAATCCCTGTTTAAAAAGTTGACTGTTAAGGTTTAGATGACAGCTATTCCTATGATGTCCTTTCCAAATGGAATTGTCCTTAACTCTTCCATCATGTTAAGAAAAAAATCTCTTTCTTAAATTTGCACTTGTTCTGCATGGAGTGTATTAAGGCTTTAGCTGGATTTTGAAGAGTAGGTGTGGCTTGCAAGACTAGGGAAAGCATCCGAAGCAGCTGACAGTGGTGCAGAGATGAGACTGTATATGTCAAATCCAGGATTGTTTGATTAAGAAATGTCAGTGAAAGATGTTGGGCAGATGGGTATATGGACAAAGCCGTTTTTTGTTGTTGTTTTTGAGACGGGGTCTCATTCTGTTGCCCAGGCTGAAATGCAGTGGCATAGCTCACTGCAGCCTCTAACTTCTGGGCTCAAGCCATCCTCCTGCCTCAGCCTCCTGAGTAGCTAGGATGACAGGCACACACCACCATGCCCGGCTAGTTATTATTATTACTTTTAATTTTTTTGTACAGATGGGGGTCTTGCTGTGTTGCCCAGACTGGTCTCAAGCTCCTGGGCTCAAGGGATTCTCCTGCCACAGCCTCCAAAAGTGCTGGGATTACAGGTGTGATCCCACTACCTTGGCACCTGGCCAAAGCAGTATTTTAGAGAATGTATTTGTCTTACTGTGCTGTGTAAGGTGGTTGGAATAGGGAAGTAGAGAGGCAGGGAGCCAGATAGGCTTCACATAGCAGTAATAGAGGGACTTTGGTTGATGATAACAATAATGCCTTATATTTATGCATAACACTTTACAGATTATAGAACTTTTCACAGGCATGATTTCATTTGATTTAGTAATCCTGTGAGGTAGGCAGGCTTTTACCCTGCTTTATAGATGAGGCACTAAAGAGAGTAAATGATTTGCCTTAATTTTGAAAGCTATTAAATGGCAGACCAAAGTGATGCGAGTGTTAATGGAGGAGAAAGGAAGGATGCAGGAGGCAATACCAGGGAAGAATTGATAAGTTGGATCTGACTGATACGAGGATACAAAAGAGAAGAAGTTCTTAGGGAAGAGTCAAAATAGTTGGGAGAATCATAATACTATTGACAGTTGCCACTCTAGGTTTTGCTCTGTCAGCTCTATCATTGCTAGTGGCTGCCTGGAGTTACAGGTTGGGAGGAATTATAGTAGATGACTACTAGGTTGCTTGGCCTGTCCACAGCAACTAGGTGGTTCTGGGGAGACTTGAGCTAGCTGTCTCATACCAAGGGAGATAGGAACTGAGTCCTCACTGTCCCTTGAAGAGGTAAGAGCTGATAGATTATCTAATTCAAGCCTATCTTAGGGTCCTTGCCAACCTTGAGACTCTGACTTTGGCTTTATGTCCTTTTTCTCTTGAAGTTCAGGCTGATATTAGTTGAACTTGGCTGATGAACAGATTAGGTATCCAGTCTGGCCTCCCCAAGCTCCTTCGTATCTCTTAAGGGCTTCACTGCAGCAGAGCATGGGCTTTGCTGTCCCCAAAGCCTCACTAATGCTGTTTCCCAGAAGATCCACACTTCATCTAGAGTCCTCTCTTGGTTCTTTTATTCTGGAAGCATATGAGATTGAGATTTAATGTCACTACCAAATTCCACAGGACCTTGGGCTATTTCTGCACTTTTAATTTCTTGGACTCCTATCTGGAAAGGAAAGAGCCACACACCTTTTCACATCTACTGGGGTCACGTGCATGACTATTAATTTCTCCTGTTGGTGGTCTTTAAGGATGGAGCTACTCTCTGGGAAAGCTGTCAGAGCCAATTTATATCCTTAGAGTCTGGTGTTGGTACAGGCTTCTATTCAAAATTGAGTGCTTTCTCTGTGCAAAGCACTATGTTCAGTGCTTAGATACTGAGATGGATAAAATTCTCTGTACTGGAGTAATTTGTGATAGAGTAAGGGAAACAATGTTTTAGATAAAATGTGATATTATAATGGAGATATATTCAAAGCCCTGTGTGAGGGCAGAGGAGGGCATGACTAGCTCTGTGTGGAGAAGTCAGGAGAATCTTTAGGAGAGAGGTGATAATTGAACTGCACCTTGAAGGATAAGGGAAAATGGTCCTGGCGACATTTGCAACATTTGTAGAAGTGTAAGGGGAAAGGTAAGTAGATCCAAGTGGCTGGAATATAAGAGAACTTTGAGGTCAAAGAAGAGGTGATGGACGGGACTGGATTCATAAGGCCGGGTTTTTAATGGCCTGTAATGCTATGCCTAGAAGATTCAATTCTGTACGCAGGGAAGCCACTGGAGGTCTTTAGGCAGGGAGGTGACATGATTGTGTTTTGGGAAGCTAACTGTAGAAATAGGCTGAAGGAGGAGAACCTGTATCAACAGAGTCATGTAATAACATAGGCATGGTTTAGGGCCGAACTGAGGATTAGGTCAGTGGAGATGGAGAGGAGGGGATGAATCTAAGATTGTAGAGACAGAATTAACCAGATGTAATGACTAATTGGTTGCTGAGAACAAGAGAGAGGGAATTGTTGAGAATGACTCAGTTTTCTATTTTGAGTGGATGGTACTGCCAATAGCAAAGAGAGAATATAGAAGAGGAACATTTTGAGGGGTAGGGGGAAGATACTGAGTATGTTTTGGGTCATGTTGAACTTGAGGGCTCTGTATCACTTAGCAGACAGGTGGAGATGTGGGTCTAAGGTCAGAAGAGAGTCTGTGCCTGAAGGCAGTAGGTGTAGGTGGTAGTTGAAGTTGTGGGAATGGATGAGTTCTCCCAGCCATGCTTATAGAAGGCTGAGGATGACAGAGGAGACTAGAAGGAAGGTAAGGTGTGCAAGGTAAGAAAGAAAGTTGTCCAGGATGCTCGGAAAGGAGAAGATTCCAGGAAGAGGATCGGCAGTCTCAGTTGCTACAGGAAGGTCAGGTAGGTCAAGCTTGGAAAATGCACCTTGAAGTTAGGTAGTTAGGAGATTGTGATCACCAGGGCTCTTTAACTTTTTAAGTTTGGGCAGCTTCAGTGGAGTGGAGCCAGATGGCAATGGATTGAGGAGTAGATGGGAAATGAGGATAGGGAGTGTGTACTCTGAGTAGTTCAGCAGAGACAGAAAGATTAGGAATGGTGGCAGCTTGTGGAGGAGGTAGTAGGCACTAGAGACAGTTTTTCCTAGAATGGAAGAGTCTTGAGCATGGGTCTTCTTCTTCTTTTTTTTTTAAAGGCTGGCCAAGTGGAGCATGGGTTTTCTGATGATGTGTAAGAGTCAGTAGAGAGGGAGGATGCAATTGAAGGAAGGCACAAGAGAAAAGATGATTGCTACATCAGCTCCTCAGAGGATGGTGGAAGGATTGGCCTTGAAAATAAGGGATACTATTATATTTCCTTTGAAGAAGAGTGATGGGGCCAGGAGTGGTTGCTCACGCCTATAATCCCAGCACTCTGGGAGGGCGAGGTGGGAGGATCGCTTGAGGTCAGGAGTTTGAGAACAGCCTCAGCAAGAGCAAGACCCCATCTCTACTAAAAATAGAAAGTAATTAGCCAGGCAACTAGAAATAGAAAAAAAAGTTAGCTGGGCGTGGTTGCACATGCCTGTAGTCCCAGCTACTCAGGATGCTGAGGCAGGAGGATTGCTTGAGCCCAGGAGTTTGAGGTTGCTGTGAGCTAGGCTGACACCATGGCACTCTAGCCCGGGCAACAGAGCCAGACTCTGTTTCAAACAAAAAAAAAAAAAAAAGAGGAATGGTGGAAGAAACAAAGGAAATTAGGAAGAAAGGCAATGATGGATACATGTAGATATATCTAAATTTGCAAAGGAATTCTTACCTAATAGGCTCAATTTTCTTTCTCAGCAAGGTTATCTGAGGGGTGAGGCTCAGACAGGAATAGGGACTTGAAAGTGATACAGGAAACTTAAAACAACTGTTCAGAGGAAAGAGAGAGAGAACAGAATTGAAATAAGCTGTAAGTGTTGAGTACCTTCTGAACTGAAATCCTACACCATGGGCCTCTCCTTCACCAGGAAGATGAATGAAAATTATGAGGAACATGATAATAATGGCTGACATTTATTGAGTGCTTCATATCAGGCACAGTTATAAGTGCTTTTCAGGCATTCTCATGTGATTTTTATAACAATTCTGTTAGAAAGTCATTGTTATTATCCCTATCTTACAGAAGAGGAAATTGTGGCAATGGAGGATTTCTTAGGCTTAGTAGTACTTGTGTTTGATGAATCTCTTACCTCTGCAGAAATGGATTCCTTCTCCTGAGGCATCATAGAAGGCAAGAAATTTTAATCTCAACTCCCAACTTCTGGACCTTGAGGGGCTAGAGTGTAGGGCTGCTAAGGAGGGAGTCTTACTATGCCAGTCTGTGGGCATGGTGGTGGCATGGGGGGGCAGGGCAGTGGGGTCAGTGGAGCTGCCAGCTTTGTGCAACTACATAGGGACACTCTGAAATTCTTGAATGACTAGGAAGACAAGTGACTGATAGTAATTTGTCAGGTACTGCAGGATGAGACTGTCACCTGAGATGGTGAATCTCCTAGAAAAAGAATTTTTTTCTACCATTCAGTTATGGGACGAGACAGACCTGTAACCTTATATAATAACATAATGATTATTAACTCCACCTTTTGTGTTTTCCTAGTCAGTGTGGTAGATAGAATTTGCAGGTAAGGTACACACCTGACTTAAGTGAAAGGGGAGAATGGTGGGATGGCATAGATGGATGGAAGAGAAACGGACTTACCTTTTTCTGCTGCAGCCACTGGAGCATCATCTCTGTGTCCTTCCTTTTGAGGTTGCCATGGATACGCCTTTGCGTGGTGGCTTGAGATTGATTTCCATTATGATCAGATGATGATGTGGGTTTAAAAAGAGAAAGGATGGAATGTTCTGCTTTTGGGAAGTGCCCGGTGAGCTGCCCAAAAGGCAGAACCCATTACAGCCGATGGGGCTGTGGCTTTGTTGGCTGCTTTGGCTTTTGCTGAAGTTGTGAAATGGTGCATCTCTCTCTTTAGAGCGCAGGCTCAGCGTTCCCTGTCTGCAGGGTCCTAGTGCCAGGAACTTGCTGGTTGGTTGGGGGAGGAACCAGCAGGAACTTCAGACAGACTAAGGGGGACTCCTGCTACCACTGAGAGGATTTCAGCCCTTGAGTACGGGGCTGAGTCTCTTTTGCCTTCCTGCAGAAGTTCTTTTACCTAAGATAAGTGAGGTGTATTGTGTAGCTTTCCTTCCTGACTCTTGGAGGTTTGGGCTTATGGAAGTGGGCCTGGAAGTCACTGGATATTTCTGGGGTGGAGGGCACTTTGAGGTGGGATAGAGCTGCATTCAGAGTGGGAGTGGGTTGCAGACATTCTGGGGATAATGAGGAGCTGGAGAGGTAAATGAAGGTCAAAGAGGTCATACAGAGGGTCAAAGCCCTATCCGTATGAGATCTGTAAGGCAGACAGGAGTAAGACCTAGGAACAAAGGCTCTGTGTGTGTTGTTTTCTGGGGTTCCTGTGGATATCTGGAATCCAGCTTTCCAAGTTTCCAGTCCCCTAGCCTCCGTTACCCATTCAGTAAGCAAACCCTTTCCCTTCCTGACTCCTGGAGGACTTACATTCACACTTACTTCTTCCTTACTAGTGCTTTCAGAGGTATACAGTTTTGCCCTGCTGTATACCTCTGCGTGGGTTTCAGACCAGCTCCTCTTGGAGTGGAGTCAGGGAAAGCAGACAGTTGGGTTAGCCCAGGATCAAGGTTTGGTGAGGTGAGACAAGAAGAGATTGAGGTATCAGAGGATGCTGGGGTGCCAGTAAAAACAAGGTAGAAATGGTTCAGACCAGGGACAAATGATAGAAGTGGAAAAGAGGCTTTTCCTCTTCATTTGTTCCTTCTTAATTCCTCAAAATCTTATTTTCCTGTCATTTCCTGAAATTTTTCTTAAACCATTGGTAACCTGTTTATTAGACAAAGATTTTGCCCTCCTCTCTTCCCATTTTCCTTGATGTTTTAGCAATATTTAATATCATTGGGGAAGGAAATTGGATTAGAAATCCAGGGAGTATTTTACTCCTTCCTGACTGAGAGTACATGAAACTGGAGATTGTCCTATGGGACATGGGCTGGGGCCCAGTAATGCTGTGGAAGGGCCACCTACCAGTACAGATAGTCACATATGCCCCTCTGCCATTTTTTGGCCATGAGAGTGGGGCAAGTCATTTGATCTCTGAGACTCAGTTCTATCACCTGTAGAATGGAGATAATGGAATCTGTTTTGGCTACAACACAGGTTCATTTTTGAAGGAGATAGTGAAATACATGTATTAGTGTATACAGTTTAATTTGTCCCAGAGAAGGCCCTAAGAACAGGACTTTTTCTGTCTCTTAACTTATTCAGTTTCCCTTCCCATTTCCCCAGTTCTGTTAATGTTTCTATCATCATTCTTACATTTTTCTTGCTTGAAAACTCCTGAGTTTGTTTGTTCATTTACTTATTCATGCATTTGTTGATCCTTCCATTTATCCTTGCAACATTTGAGTTACTACTGTGTGCAAGTCATCATTGGTGTACCCTTGCAATAATTATGAAGGCAATACCTACAATTTGTTGAGCACATATTCTCTGCCAGCCATTGTGCCAAATGCTCTACTTAAATCTTATTTAATCCTCACAACATCCCTGTGAGGTAACATTATTTCCTTCTTTTTGGATAATAGGTAACTAGGGCCCAAAAAGTTAAATATCTTGCCCAGAGTCATACAGGTAAGGGAATAACAGAACCACAGCTGTATCCCTGTCTGGAGCCCATGCAGTTCTGCTACCTCTTTCCTTGCATCTGATCTATAGGGCCTTCTCAGGGTTTTTTGATACTATCTCTGAATTGTCCTCTTTCTTCTTCTCCCTCTCATGAGCTTGGTTCACACCCTCCTCACTGCATGTTCATTATTTCAGCAGCCTCCTTGCTGTTACCCTTGTCTTTGCCAAGTTGCTCCTGCCTCCACTTCATGCTGCAGGTGCCACCAGTTTGGTCTTCCTGAAATAGTTTTCACCATGCAGTCTCCTGCTCAGGAATGAGACTGGCTTCCAGTTGTGATTGGATCAAGTCCACCTGTCTCTGCTTGATGTTAAACTCCTTGCCTATCCATACTTACCTCCTAGTACATGTTAATGTATTTATTTATTCAATAAATATTTGATTAAGGGCTATTGGGCTTTTCCTCATAAAGAGGAAAATTTGTGGGCTCTCCTTCAAAAGGCTTATAGTTTGATAGAAGAAATCCAGAATTCTTCACTTCAGCTAAGTTAATCTTCTTTAATATTCCCTAGTCAAGTAAAATTATTTCTGACTCTATTCATACTGTGCTCACAACTTATAATGCTTTTGTGGCCTTTCCTCTCCACATATAAAAATTCCCGTAACTTAAGGCATAATCAGGTACCCCTTTTCTTTCTAGTTCACGTTCTCCTGTCTATAATTCCTTATAATATTTATTGTCTAGACATTTTAAGATTTATATATTAATACCATCTAGTGTCATGTCAGATGATAATTCTTTGCATTTCTATAACTTCTGGAGTTTTTATAAAGTACTTTTATGTGCTTTATCTTATTTGAGCCTCATAATACTAATGGAGGTGTGGCAGATAATGTTCCCATTTATAGGAGAATAAACAGCCTCCAAGAAGTTAGGTGACTATTTATACCTATGTGGCAAGTGAGTTATGAAGCTATTCTTAGATTTGAGCTCTTCTGAATTTTTGAAGGCAGTGTGGTCTAGAGAAAGAACATAGCCTTGGAAGGCCAGAGATGTGTGTGGTAATGGTGAGGAGTAGTAGAAAGCACAGAGGGATCTGGGTCAGGTTGGTTCTTGTTTTGGCTCTGCTCCTCACAATCTATGTAACTTCAAGAAAGTTACTCAGTTCTCTAAGCCTTTGTTTCCTTGTCAGCATTATCCCTGGCCTACCTCTCTATCAGGTTCTTGTATTGAACATGTACGATACTGACATTGTTTTTAGCTAACTTTTATTGAGCACTTACTAAATACTAAACACTTTTCTAAATGTTTTACATGGATTATCCTCGCTAATCCTCACAACACCTCTCTGAAATATGTTCTTTGTTATTTCCCAATTGGCAGATGAGGAAATTGAGGAATAGAGATATTAAGTAACTAGACCAAGTTTGTGTAGCTACCAAGTAGTAAAGCCAGGAAAGCAGCATGAGTCTAGAACCAGTACTCAGCCATGGTACTATAAAATGATGTTTTTAAAGGTACCCTGTAGACCTTTAAAAGTGCTCTGAACACGTGAGGTCCAGGCTGCAAGGACCTGTGTGGCCCTGCCCACCTGTGTGCTGGTGAATAGGGAAGGGAGGAGACAACATGGAGATTTTGCAGAGGAGGAGAGAAATGGTTTCCTAGGGAGTCTGGCCAGGATTGAAGATACGGAAAGGCTGTATTCGGGGCCATGTTTCTGGCTGTTGGATATCATTCTACTGTTGGGCTACCTGGCCTGCCTTAGAAAGAGGGCAGAGCGGGGGAAGTCACTGTTCTGTCAGTGAGGGAAGCGCCGTGCAGAAAACACAGATATCCCAAGGCCCCGGGGATCTAGATCTATACTGGACCCTGTGGAGCCATAGGTCAGACCCCAGTCCAACCTTGTTGGCTACTTAAGGGGCAGGGACCCTGGCCTGTTGGTTCGTAGCCCATGATAGATGGGTAAGTAAATGAATTGCCATAGTTGCATAGCTCCTTGGAAACCTCTCACTATAATGCATAATCTCATTAGATTAAAAAAATTAATTGTAAAAGTAATACATGGTTATTAAAGAGTTTTTGTGAAACATAGAAATATAGAAAATAAAATATTTCATTGGGTCTGTGATGCTAGGAGACAAGGCCAAGAGTACAAGGGGCAGGTGACTGAGGTGGGCTGGGTCTTGTGCTACAAGGGGAAAGTGGAGCTCTCTGCTTTTGTCCACTGCCTTTAGTAATCCAGTTGAATCTGATACTCTTGGGTTTCAGAACCTTGCCCCTTATAGCAACCAGAAGGGAAGAAGAGTAACTGTGGTAACCTTTGCCATCATAGACGGGTATGAGGTACCTGGCTTGCTTTGTTATGTGTATGAAGTTGCCTGCGTTGCTACCCTTCCTTTGCTGTTTATTGGGCAGGGCCTGGCTCCTCTGGCCCAGTGTGAGATTGAAGTCCAGGCCCTAATCACATGGATCTGGACCCTGAGTCCAGAGTTTAGAGAGGGGAACAAGAGAGAAGAGCACCAGAAAGAGGTTGAGAGACCCTTATTTTGGCTGTGTGGAGGCCCTAGGCAGCTGATTATTTTGAAATGTTATTGATGCTTGTGGGCCTGCTGAGGCCTTATATCCTGGGGGTAGCGGGGACAGTGATGGTGAGAGAGTGCAGAGTAGGAGGAATCATCAGGACTGTGCTTCCAGCCCTAGGACAGTGTACTCTGGAGGTGTGTGCTGAGGGTCTGTGATGTGGGCCCAGCCCTTAGTCCCTGGCCCAGGTGAAGCAGCGGGGCACTAGGACCCAGAGGCTAGCACAGTCCCTGACAAGTCTGGAGCAGCACTAGCGCAGAGTGAGACTCATCAGCTGGCAAGCAGGATTCGGTGTCTCTGGTTCAGGAATCCTCGGGCAGCAGAAGGGGACTTGCATCTCAGCCCCCATCATTGCCCCCACCCCTAGCCCTGTAGGCCACCGAGTGAGGCCCATGGACTGGGGAGGGCCGTGCCTGACGACTCCTGTATCTGTCCATGAGGGCCCAGTGCCCTGACCCTCCTGCCTAGGTTTCTACCTTTTCTCTCTGTCTTTGGCCAGCTGGGGGAGGGGGTAGAGGCCGGGTGAGCAACATGGCCCAGAGCAAGAGGCACGTGTACAGCCGGGTAAGTGGCCCTAATCTGGGGTGGCCCTGGGAGGGCTGCTGGAGAAGGCCTGGGTGCCTGTGGACATCATTGCTGTGGGGGCTGGGGAGATAGGCTGGAACTCAGCTGGGCGCACTCACAGTCTGTGTGTCTAAGGAGCCCTCGAAGCCCTGGTGGTGTTAGGCTGGACACCTAGCCTAACACCTTAACTTGAAGGCCTGGAGGGAGGCACAATTGTGAGCCTCTGAAAAGGTGAGGCCTAAGAGAGCCATTTGTACCACAGGGAATACAAGTGACACTGGAAAGGGAAACAGGTTCCCAGGGTTGGGTCCTAAATGGGGACTGGCAAGACCTGACCTCTGACTCTAATTGGCCCTCAAGCCAGGGGTTCCTGACAGCTGCCAGACTGTCTTGGGGACTCAGAATGGGGTCGATGGGTCAGAAAGGCCTTACAGTGAAGCCTTTCTTTAGACTGCTTTGTTGTTTGTCACTTGCTTTCTCTCTCTTCTGAGATTGAATTTGTACCTACTGTGTGTCCACCTGGTTCTGAGAGGCTTATTGGGGTTGGGAAATGGGGGGAGTCTCTGACTTTGGGTCTTGCCTTGATGTCACTGGCAATTCCTTTTATTGTCAGGTCCATGAGAGCCACCCTGCTATCTCAGGTGTGGTTTGGGGTCCTGGAGCCCCTGGAAACTGTGTCCTCACCTTCCTGGATGAGCTCTTTGGGGAGGGGAGTTAGAGAATGACAGGCTGGGAGGTGTCCTGGCTCTGGCAGGTCTCCCTTCTGAAGCTAAATGGGGGATATCAGAAGGGAGTCCTGTGGAATCTTTAGGACCATGGTGTCACATCTTTATGTCTCATTCATCTGTTTCCTCCAAGGCCCCTGGTTTATGGAGTTGTTATTGCTAAAAATGGCTTAGGTGTGATTTTCTTCTAAACCATTGGCCTATTTGGGACCTAATTTCGTATTGTGTTCTGTCATCACGGGTGTGTCAAAAGCTGAGAGATGCCCAAGGACAGTGTCTTAGTCTGTTCCTTTGCCTTGCCCATCTATGGAGTGATAAGCCATACATTTGGCCTGCCAGGCAGTGTCTGGGAGACAGAGTGAGGGACAAATCTTAGGTACCTGGTTTACTTGGGCCTGTGTTTTTCTCTTTATAGCAACATAGCATGGGGGAAAGATCTCCTAAGCTTGAGCATAGAGAGTTGACAGAACAGGACTCCAGCTAGAAAGAAAGGAGTTGAATGTTTGAATGGACTACAGTGAGACATCCAGGAGTGCCTTGGTGGGGTGGGAGGAGTCAGATCAGGAAGGCATGGTGTTAACTTGAAGGTCTGGAGGGAGGCACAGTTGTGAGCCTCTGAAAATGTGAGGCCTAAGAGAGCCATTTGAACCACAGGGAATACAGGTGACAGTAGGAGGGGAAACAGGATTCTGTAGGGTCACCCACTGAATCCACCTGTCTTCCTAGCTCAGGTTCCTGAGTCAGGGCATTGGGCTGTGGGAAGCCTGGTCTAAACTGAGTTATTTCCTTGAACTTAATTTATCTCCTGAGAGGAGAATTAAGGAGGCAATGCTCCTGAGAAAGCAACCATGTGGTGACATTCACAGATTGATCAATGAATTCTGATTTGTTATAAAATTTAAATATAAGTTCTTAAAAATTCTAGCAGATTCCAGAGGAATTTGGAGAAGTCTTAGAAGATAATATCACTGACATTTTTCAAGGAGGAATTTGGGGCTCCACCTCACCCTGAGAATAAGATTCAGGGAAATGACTTCTGGTACTTAGTCCACAATCCTGGCTGGGGCAGTTCTGCATTAGGGTGCCACCCTTGACCTGAGGCCTCTAACTGTGTGTGTTTGCATATGTCTTTCTTTCAGACGCCCAGCGGCAGCAGGATGAGTGCAGAGGCCAGCGCCCGGCCTCTGAGAGTGGGCTCCCGTGTGGAGGTGATTGGAAAAGGCCACCGAGGCACTGTGGCCTATGTGGGAGCCACACTCTTTGCCACCGGCAAATGGGTAGGCGTGATCCTGGATGAAGCAAAGGGCAAGAATGATGGGACTGTCCAAGGCAGGAAGTACTTCACTTGTGATGAAGGACATGGCATCTTTGTGCGCCAATCCCAGGTACTCACACCCTGCTTCTGTGTCTATATGTGAGTGTATGTGCATGTATCTGTTGCACGTGCAGTTGATGTGTTGGTACTTCCTTTTCCTGGGTATAGGCATAAGCCTCTGGTTGGGAGAGTGGGAAGTAGCTGGGGAGGGAAGATTGGAGATCCATCCTTAGGGAAGCTGCCCTGTACTCCTGGCTTGCTTGGAGACCAGGGAGTGGCCTGTGTTACAGCCATTCTTGATCTGGCTGTATTGAATCTATTCTGTGGCCTCAGATCCAGGTATTTGAAGATGGAGCAGATACTACTTCCCCAGAGACACCTGATTCTTCTGCCTCAAAAGTCCTCAAAAGAGGTAACAACCACCCACTTAAGTTGCCTCCGCACATCCAGGAGTCCCCAGGACTTCTCTCCATAACATGGAGCCACAGTGGACCCTGAGATTTTTTCCATCACTATCATATTCCCTTGTTATATCTCGCCCTGCCCCACCATGATGTTCTCTGCCTCTACCCCTCTATACAAGCACACACTTTGTTTCTGTTTGCTTTCACAGAGGGAACTGATACAGCTGCGAAGACTAGCAAACTGGTGAGTGGTTTGGGGGTGGGAGGGGGAGCAATAGAGGGAGGGGAAGGAGAACAAGAGGAGGGATACCCAGGCAGGTAGAAGCAGTAGGTGAATCTAAAACTGAGTTAGCCTTCTATTCTCTCCAGCCTCCCTGAGAAGGAAGCTGACTGGGTATGAGTTGCTGTATTATAGTTATAGTAAAGGTGGTAGCAGGGAAAAACTCTTAGGCTCCAGAAGTTCAGGATCAAATGGTGTTGAGTTGGGGGTGATAGGAATGACAGATCTGACCCCAGTAGTATAGCCAACTTTCTACCTTTTGGTATCGAAAGATGCTAATGTTTAAAGGGTCTGAGGGTAGGGGTAGGGAAGAAGGTAGAGGAAGAAGGAGCTCTCCTATTAAAAAGTGAGTGGCAAGGAGCTGGGCCCTCTGTTACCTTTTTTTAGGCTGTGTGCAGAGGGCCCTTCCTAGCTCCCCTCTGTCACTCTGTGCAGGGTGTGTGAGGTGGGGCTCCAGACTGCAGCTTCTCTGGGCCAGGGTGTGGACATCCTGGAAGCTGAACCTTGAGGAAACCCTCATCTCTCTTGTCCAGGGCTTGGCAGTGACCTGACTCCCCCTCTTACCTGTGTATGCCTAAGTTGGTCTTAATACCTACGCTCAGGATGTCTGGCCAGCTAATACAATACGATGTCTATTCTCTAACTCTGCCCTTTCCTACTCCTCATGCAGCGGGGACTGAAGCCTAAGAAGGTGGTGTGTTTACTATTTGTACCTGGGTGGGTGGGGGCTGTGAGCCCCCTCCCCAGCTGTCCTGCATGTCCTTGGGCTGCTGCATGTTTGTGTGTGTGACCTTGGGGCTGGGATGACCAGAGGAAATGGCAGCCTTGGCTTTCAGAGTTCCTTTGAGGTGTGCAAGGACATCGGGCTCAGTGTCCAGGCCCAGGTAGCACTCATTAGTGACAATTTCCCCCTGCCCCAAGACTCCAGGTCATAGACTCCCCAGTCAAAGACTATAAGCATTTGACTATAAATAGCAGCAGCATGAAATAGAACATATACTGGGTTACTGTAGGTTCTCACTTAGCCCGAGCTTGGGGGGCCATGGGAGGGTAGACTGGGGAAAGTACCAAGTGAGATGGTTGTGCAAGGAGATAGGAGGTCAGGGAACAGAGCACAGGAAGAACAGACCCGAATTGGAAAGCCTGAGAGTCTTTTTGTGCCTGCCTCTGGGTGGGTGCTACAATAAACACCCACCCCCACTCTGCCCTATCAGCCTTTCCCTGCCTTCTCCTTCCTCTGGTGGTGTGCCCGAGGCCTACCTCCTACCCCCTGCAGCCTTCCATCATCTGTCATTGGAGTGGGGCTCAACTGTGCCACCTCCCTTCTTAAACTCTTAAATTGCTGCCATGGCCACTTCCTCACACCAGCCCCTGCCATGGACCTCTGCCCAAGCTTTCTCCAACCTGCATGTGCCTGTCTGACCTGTAACTACTGTGCTGTATGTACAATACTGTGATTTCCTTGTTGCCGGCCTGTCTCAGGCCTTTGTGACATTGCATGGAGAGCTGCTGGCTTGGGGCAGTTGGAGGGGAGAGGAAAATGTCTTCTTTTAGACTCCTGATTGATGATGGGTCCTCACTTTGGAGTCGTGCCATGGTAGAGAGGACATGCCGACACTCGCTGTGGGGCCTGGCTCTGGGTGGGGATGGGGATGTAAGGAAAACAATGGTGTAAAGGTTGCTGGGCCCATTCCAGGGTCATAGAAGCTTGGCTTTGTCCCTTGATTATTGTCTCCTGTTGGGGCTCCCATCTCACCTTGGGCCACTGAATAGAGAAGAGCATGAAACTATAGTCTGATATCTATGGAGAAGTTCTCTGGCCATAGCCTGACCTGACCCTGGTCTGGGGCCTATGTAATGCCCAAATCCTGGGGCTTTGGCAGCTATCTGAGGAAATATGTCAAAGCCCAGCCCAGGCTGCCCGTGCCGCTTTTCTGTACTCACGGTGGAAAGTGTCAGTCAAGTAGTTGAATGCCCCCTGCCCCTAATCTTCCTCACCAATGGTTCTCCCAAAGCAGATCACTTAGCATAGGGCCTCTGCTCTCACCCTTGTGGAACAAGAAGCCAGTTCTAGAGCAAAAGAGCATGCTTTGAAGGGGAGGGCAGAAGAGAACCCGGATGTCTCAACTAAGTGCTCAGTTCTTTCTGGAAGCCCTTTAGAGACAGGCTTTAACCTGTTCACAATCAGGGGATGAGAGAGAATCCCACCCACTGTCATTAGAGCTGCTGCTACCCAGATGGAATGTTTGCTAGAGTTTCTTAATCACTGTGTATGCTCCTCAGAGCCAAAGCCTGTTGCTGAAGGGGCGCTCTAGATGTGTGTGTCAGATAAGAGACATAAGGATGTTGCCAGTGATTATAAAAGACAAGTGGAGTTGATGGGGTTGTGGGTGCCACGGAGTGTAAGTATTAGACTAATGCAGCAGGGAGGCCCTGTGTCCGTCCCCGCGCAGGATGCCCTGGATCCATAAGGTGTCATGTCTGGGATGGCTCCTGGCCTAGTTTTTTGGAGCAAGCTCTTGGGAGTGGGCAAGGGAGGGGAGAGAGGAGCCAGAACCTGTGCTTTGGAGGAAGCATCAAGGCAGGCTCTGCGCATGACTTTGTCCAGTCAGAAGAGGAGGAGGAGCCAGCAGAGCCCTGGGCGGTTGCTAGGTGACTGAGGAGCAGTGGCTCCACCCCCACGGAGCAGAGGAGGGTGGGTGCATGACGTCAGGTGGAGCTGGTGCTGCGGCCACTGAGGCTGCCATCAGCCTAAGCTAGCGAACTGGGCCAGGCGCCGCTCCGCCCCGGTGCCTGCCGGAGACTGGTGGTCCCGCTGCGCATCTGCAGGGGCCTCTGTGTCGGAGCGGCAGCCGGTTGCAGGCTGGGAAGCTGCTGCACCGGGAAGCTGAGGCTGCATTGTTGGGATTTGATGCACTAATCTCCTGTCTCCGCCGCCTTTCCCTCTGTTCGGTCTCTTTCCCTCCCTCCCTTCGTCTGTCCTTCCTCCGTGTGTTTGTCTATCCTCCTCTGTCCCTCCTTCTCTTTCCTCTCCTTGCTTTCTTTGGTTTTCTGCAATGATGAGACAGGCACCGACAGCCCGAAAGGTACTCTTGCTTGCTCTGGTCCTGCTGCCGGGTTGCCAGGGCAATGGTGGCAGCAGGCGGTGGGGGTGGGGGCTGATCGACTTCATCTGTCTACCTGGTTGGGGGAGGTGGGGGGTGATGGAGGTGGGGGGCAGGGAGAGGTGTGTGTCACTGCCGTGCCCCACGCCCTGAGCATTTGCTTCCTGCCCTGCCTGCTTTGGGCTCTGAGTCTGTGTTCCAGGCCTTGTACCCAGTGGCCTCAAAGGCTTGGGCTTCAGGCAGCCTCCACTGCAAACTGGCTCTGGGAGAGTTTCCTGTGGTAGAACCTGGGGAGGCTGGCTAAGGTGTCCCAGTGCCTCTAGCAGGCCTACCTGTCTCACTCAGCCTTTGCTAGAATGCCTCTTGGTTGTTCTCCCAGCATCTCCCTTCCCCCAGGGTTTGTATCAGGGTGCTTTACCAGGGTGGGATGGAGACTCTAGAATAGTTTTGACCAACAGCTATGGAAGCTTAGCCTAGGAGATTAGTCTCCTTGGGCTTAGTGTATCCTGAAAATAGGGCCCAAGCCAAATCTTGTCTTTGCCAGAGCAATGAGACACTGGGTAGCAAGAACATTCTTTGGGAGTTGGCATTAGTTGTCCATTTACCACTTTGCAGTAACCTGAAGGGTTTCTGGATTTGATTTAAGGCAATAGTTTCTCTATGCTGCTGCCCACCCCCACCTCCTTTCGTACAGCTGGGTGGGGTTACTTTGCTGAGCTCTGGGCTTCTGCTAATGCAATATTCATGGTCCTGACACCTGAGCCCTCTGCTCTAGGGATGGGGACTGCTGCAGGATCTGGTCATGGAGAAGGGGCTTGGGGATAGGGAGGACACCAGCATTTTTCTGTCTTAGGGACCTGATCTCCCACTTCTGTGCTTATATGACTCTTGTCACATAAGGTTTCTAGGGAGTCCTCTATGGAGTCTAGCACTTGAAGGAAGAGGCTGACCTGGGAAAGTCCTTGGGAGTGGTGGCTGGGCGGGGCCTCTGGCTCTGGGCTGGAGTGGGAGAGGTTGTTCACAGAAGGACTGGTCTCTGGAGACCCTCTCACCAGCTGCTGCCACTGGTATCCTGTGGCTCAGCCTAGGAGACAGACTTCTGGGATTTCTAGGGTATCTGAAGGGGTGAGGTCTGGCAGGGTTGGGCAAAGGTGGGGGCAGGAACTAAGGAGAACTGGAGTTTCTGGGATCTTGGAGTAGGAATGCAGTGATTCAGTGGAGGGAGAAGGGGATGGGATGTGGGAGTGGGTGGGCAGCTGACTGTAGCCCCATCCTTGTTACTTCTTCTGCTCTCATTACTGTCCCTTTTGCTGTCTGTCTTTCTGCCATTATCCTTTCTTTCCTGACTACTTCTCCTCTGGCTCCTGTTTCCTGTCCAGACCACAACTCGGCGGCCCAAGGTGAGAAAAAACAGGCCTCCCTGTGCAAGCCATTGCTGAGTGTACACACACATTTTAGGCATTTGCATGTACATGGGCATGTGTATGATCAAGTAAAAGTTGGTCATGGTGCATCTTAGGTTCTCTTTGAGGGGGAAGAGGGGTTGGGGTGATGGCAGGCCTCTCCTGGGAAAATGAGTTTTGACTTTTAGGAGGTTTTCTAAGCCAGTAGCTTGAATGCAAAAGAGAATGAATGGGGTTGTGGTTAATCAAAGCAGGCTTTCTTGAACAAGGGAATTTTGACCATTTTTGAGGGGAGGGATTGGAAGAGAGGTTAAGAACATGGTAGTGTAGGCTGGGTGCGGTGGCTCACGCTGTAATCCTAGCACTCTGGGAGGCTGAGGCAGGAGGATCGCTCGAGGTCAGGAGTTCGAGACCAGCCTCAGCAAGAGTAAGGCTAAAAAATAGAAAGAAATTAACTCTCTACTAAAAAATAGAAAGAAATTAACCAGACAACTAAAAATATATAGAAAAAGTTAACCGGGCATGGTGACACATGCTTGTAGTCCCAGCTACTCGGGAGGCTGAGGCAAGAAGATTGCTTGAGCCCAGGAGTTTGAGGTTTCTGTGAGCTAGGCTGACGCCACGGCACACGGCACTCTAGCCCTGGCAACAGAGTAAGACTCTGTCAAAAAAAAAAAAAAAGAGCATGGTAGTGTAAAATGTCAGTGGAAAAGGAGGTAAGTGTGTCTGTGAAAGGCTTTGAGTGGGGGTGTCTCTGAGCATCAGCCCACTGGGAGAGCTTCCAGGCTCAGCACTGCTAGGGGGGCCTCAGGCACCAGGGTTGGGGCTTCAGGGCAGCTCCTCCCCATGTCCCATAGGGGCCTGGGTACTGTTGCCTGATTAGAGCTTCTTTGTCTTGGGGGAGGAAGATGATAGAACGGTTGTTTCAAGGGGGAGTCAAGGGGTACAACTTTCACCTTGGCCCTTTTACCTACAGGGTCCCCTGAAATAGACCAAGGGGAGGGAGATTTCAGCTTGACTCCCAAAGAGGAGGGAGGGCCTAACAGGGGTAGAGAGCCTAGCACCTCCGCTTTTAGCCCAGCCTTCTCTGGGAACATGAATATTGGAGAACAAAGTCTAATCTGTTCTTTTTCTCTAGGAGTGACATTGTGGTACTTTTTTTCCCCTGGGGGAGGAGGGCACAGACCTGGAGCAAGGATAGGACTGGGAGTATTAAGAAATTGCTAGAATGATCATAAGTGGGTCATGAGGGGGGGTTCTGGGAAGTAAGGGATTCTGCTCTAAAGGGCAGTGCCAGAGCTGGGAGGAATGTGGGGTCAGTGCCAAGGGAGGAGCCTTATAATCTTATGTCTTCTCCCATCCTTTCCTCCCTCGCTCCTCTGCCTCCCTCCCTCCTCCCCCTGTCCTTTGTCACTTTCTTTCTCTGACTCTCTGTGTCATTTTCTCTCTCCTGTCCACTCTGTTTCTCCATTCTCACTGTGCTTTGATACTCTCTGCTTTTTCCCTTCTCTGTGTCCTTCCCTTGCCATATTTTCATATTCTGTCTCTCTCCCCTTTGCCACCCCCATCTTTTGTTCTCTTTCTGGTCTGCACCTCCCCTCTCTGAATAGCCCACCCGCCCAGCCAGTACTGGGGTGTCTGGGGCCAGTAGTTCTCTGGGCCCCTCTGGCTCAGCATCAGCAGGTGAGCTGAGCAGCAGTGAGCCCAGCACCCCGGCTCAGACTCCGCTGGCAGCACCCATCATCCCCACGCCGGTTCTCACCTCTCCTGGAGCAGCCCCGCCGCTTCCTTCTCCCTCCAAGGTAAGGACTGGGGTTGGAGTGAAGGAGAATCAAGACACCATGAGGCCTGTGACTTGGAAATTTCCCAGGGTTGGCAAAGACCCAGAACTTGGATCATAAAGGGTGGGAACATAGTATATGGATATCTCGCTCCTGACTGAGCTACCCTTTCTTTTCCTGCCCCTCTCCTGTGCTTTTCCCATATACACTGTGCCATGGTTTCCTCTCAAGATGTTTGCACACCACTTGCCTTTGACCCTGGGGCTGGGGTGAAGTTTGCACACATTCTTGTCTTGGTTGGAGGAAGGGGTGGGCTGTGCATAGATTGCAGGGCCTCTCCTTTGCAGGAGGAGGAGGGGCTGAGGGCTCAGGTGCGGGACCTAGAGGAGAAACTGGAGACCCTGCGTCTGAAACGGGCAGAAGACAAGGCAAAGCTGAAAGAGCTGGAGAAACACAAGATCCAGCTGGAGCAGGTGCAGGAATGGAAGAGCAAAATGCAGGAGCAGCAGGCAGACCTGCAGCGGCGCCTCAAGGAGGCGCGGAAGGTGGGACTCAGGATGAAGGGGGTGGCTGGGGAGGCTGAGAGACCCAAGGAAGTGTGCCAGAAACTAGACTGAACTAGCCTGGAACACCCTGTGAGAAAGGGTGGCATGGCGCATCTCTGTGCTCATACTCCTCCTACCTCTACCCCGTCCTCAGGAAGCCAAGGAGGCCCTGGAGGCAAAGGAACGCTACATGGAAGAGATGGCTGACACTGCTGATGCCATTGAGATGGCCACTCTGGACAAGGAAATGGCTGAAGAGCGGGCCGAGTCTCTGCAGCAGGAGGTGGAGGCACTGAAGGAGCGTGTGGATGAGCTCACCACTGACTTGGAGATCCTCAAGGCTGAGATTGAAGAGAAGGGTAAGGGGCCAGGAGCTGCTGGGGGCCAAATGCTGGGTGAGAACCAGGCCTGAAAGTGTTAATGGTCTTCTCCAGGCTCAGATGGGGCTGCATCCAGTTACCAGCTCAAGCAGCTCGAGGAGCAGAATGCCCGCCTGAAGGATGCACTGGTGAGGTAAGGCTGTCTTCACTGCTTGGCTCTGGCACTCATTCTCCTATCTCCAAATGTGTTAGAGCACCCATTGCCCAGTGACTCTGACACATGTTCTCCTTCTCTCTTCCCACTTCCCCACAGGATGCGGGATCTTTCTTCCTCGGAGAAGCAGGAGCATGTGAAGCTCCAGAAGCTCATGGAAAAGAAGAACCAAGAGCTAGAAGTTGTGAGGCAACAGCGGGAGCGTCTGCAGGAGGAGCTGAGCCAGGCAGAGAGCACCATTGATGAGCTTAAGGAGCAGGTCTGGGGAGCCCAGCCCCTCACCCAGAATCCCCCTACCTGATTCTCCTAATGATGCCTCCTCTTTCTAGGCACCTGCCAGCAGCCCTTCTCTTCTTTCCCTCCCTGGAACACAGGTGGATGCTGCTCTGGGTGCTGAGGAGATGGTGGAGATGCTAACAGACCGGAACCTGAATCTGGAGGAGAAAGTGCGGGAGTTGAGGGAGACTGTGGGGGACTTGGTAAGAGAAGAGCAGACCCGTGACTTCTGACGCTAACAGAGGGTTTTCGGAAGGGACCTGCTGAGAGAGGCAGTGACATATGATCCCTGACCTTTGAGCAGAGTGTATGGTGAGGGGACCCATCCTGGCCTTGCTACCCTGACCCTGCCTCTCCTTTGCTTCAACTACCTTGTGGTGACCCAGGAAGCGATGAATGAGATGAACGATGAGCTGCAGGAGAACGCACGCGAGACAGAGCTGGAGCTGCGGGAGCAGCTGGACATGGCTGGTGCTCGAGTGCGCGAGGCCCAGAAGCGTGTGGAGGCAGCCCAGGAGACAGTTGCAGACTACCAACAAACCATCAAGAAGTACCGGCAGCTGACTGCCCATCTGCAGGTGCCTGCCCACCCCTGATCGCTGCCCCCGATCATGCCAGGACTCCCTCATGACCCAGCTGTGCCTAACTGTCTCTGCTCCCAGGACGTGAATCGGGAACTGACAAACCAGCAGGAAGCATCTGTGGAAAGGCAGCAGCAGCCTCCTCCAGAGACTTTTGACTTCAAAATCAAGTTTGCTGAGACTAAGGCTCATGCCAAGGTCAGGAAAGTGGGTGGGCCTGGGGGATGGAGTGTTAGGGAGCCATCCTGGGTATGGCTGTAGGCTGACCTGGTAAGGGGTTCTGGGCTTCAGCTTCCTGGGGGACGGGGTGCTTTATGTGGTGGTTGGAAGACTCCTGGCCTGGGCTTGGCCTAGAAGCAAGGGACCTGGTGGAGCAAGGCATGGTGGTTCTGAAACTCTCTCTACCCTGGCTGAGAGCCCTCCTCCCTGTGCATCTCACAGGCAATTGAGATGGAATTGAGGCAGATGGAGGTGGCCCAGGCCAACCGGCACATGTCCCTGCTGACAGCTTTCATGCCTGATAGCTTCCTGCGGCCAGGTGGGGACCATGACTGCGTCCTGGTGCTGCTGCTCATGCCTCGTCTCATTTGCAAGGTACGGCCAATCAATCACATGTTCAACAGAAATCTCTGCCCACAAAGGGTTTATGATGCAGTGGAGGAGCACAGAGTTAGCAAAGTCACGAGGAATATGTGTCACAAATTCTGTGTTAAGAAGGAGAGGTGGGTTCTTTGAGAGAGCACAAAGGGGATCTGATTTAGATGGGGACAGGGTGTGACTGAAGGAATAACATTTGAGCTGAGGGCCAGAAGGTGACTAGGAGTTAGCTGGGGGATGATCAGCAGGATAGCATTCTAGGTGGAGAGAGAGCAGAAATGGCAGCTTGACGTCAGGGAAGAGCTTGGTCCCACTGGTCCCACCACGCTTTCATTTGCACATCCTGAATTCTCACAACCTCCAGTAGTCACATCATTACCCTTTTGCCATGTGAGATTTCCCACCCATCTAAGAGCTATTTCTGCTTTCTCTCCTGTGTGTGTTCATGCTCCCCACAGAGTTGTTAAGCTCTGTGTCCTGTATGAGTCTGTGTTCTCCATCCTCTGCTCTGAGTCCCAGGTCCCTGGTGCTTCTTCCCACAGGCAGAGCTGATCCGGAAGCAGGCCCAGGAGAAGTTTGAACTAAGCGAGAACTGTTCAGAGCGGCCTGGGCTGCGAGGAGCTGCAGGGGAGCAGCTCAGCTTTGCTGCTGGGCTGGTATACTCGCTGAGTCTGCTGCAGGCCACGCTACACCGCTATGAGCAGTAAGTAACTCCTGATCCCCCACTCCAGGGCCCTGGGCCCAGGATTGGCTGGAACTGAGATTGCCTGGCAGACCCTGCCCTCACAAAGCCCTTCTTTGATCTCTAGTGCCCTCTCTCAGTGCAATGTGGATGTGTATAAAAAAGTGGGCAGCCTCTACCCTGAGATGAGTGCCCACGAGCGCTCCTTGGATTTCCTCATTGAGCTCCTGCACAAGGATCAGCTGGATGAAACTGTCAATGTGGAGCCTCTCACCAAAGCCATCAAGTACTACCAGGTCTGGGGCGAGGATTCAGGCTTGGGGCAGGAGGCAGGGAAATGTTCACCTGATGGGGGCTGTTGCCGATGTATTCAAGGTTGTATGTCCCAGGTCAGCTGCTTGAGGCCTGGTTTGCTCTTAGATGAACTTGCCTTATAATGCAGCTGCTTGGAGGTTTTGGATTCTCTTTGTACATCTGGAGACCCATGGTGACCAGGGCTCAAACGACAGTTTGAGAAGAACTCCCCACTCTGCCAGGGCTGACTATTTCTTTTGTCATCCCCCCTCAGCATCTGTACAGCATCCACCTTGCCGAACAGCCTGAGGACAGTACCATGCAGCTGGCCGACCACATCAAGGTGAAGTGTCTGGGCCAGTGGTTGAGTCCCCTATAGAGAGCACAAATGAAGGACATCAGATTAAGAGATCAGGCACCCGAGGGCTGTCACATAAGACTGGAACAGGGTCACCAAAGCCAGATTAGTGAAGCCAGAGGACCCGCTTGTGTATGGGAGTTGACAGAGGGTAGGGACCTCTTAGAGATGATAATAGGACAGAACGGCTCCTATTGGGGGCTGACGACCACATGCCTCTGTCCTCACAGTTCACCCAGAGTGCCCTGGACTGCATGAGTGTGGAGGTAGGACGGCTGCGTGCCTTCTTGCAGGTGAGAGCACATCTAGATCTATGTGAGCTCCTCTTCTTTCTTAGTCTTCTCATCCCCAGCCCTAATGCTGACTTGGTTCCCATTCATTTTCTTTCTCCTGAGTAGGGTGGGCAGGAAGCCACAGACATTGCCCTCCTGCTCCGGGACCTGGAAACATCGTGCAGTGACATCCGCCAGTTCTGCAAGAAGATCCGAAGGCGAATGCCAGGGACGGATGCTCCTGGAATCCCAGCTGCATTGGCCTTTGGACCACAGGTTTAGGGCTGCGAGTGGGGAAGGGAAGGAAGCTGAGCAGGAGGGGCCTAGCACTTTAAGATCTGGATCTGATCAAGGGACAAAGATGGTTTTGGTGTAGCTGGGAACTGTGGTGCTGGACCCAGGGTGGGCTCCTGACTCTCACCTGTCACACAGGTATCTGACACACTCCTAGACTGCAGGAAACACTTGACTTGGGTAGTGGCTGTGCTGCAGGAGGTGGCAGCAGCTGCTGCTCAGCTCATTGCCCCGCTGGCGGAGAATGAAGGGCTGCCTGTGGCTGCCCTGGAGGAGTTGGCTTTCAAAGCAAGCGAGCAGGTGGGCCTGGCTGGCTGGGCAGAAGGTGGTGGGGGTTCGGTGGCCAGTGTGAGGCTCTCACTCCTGCCCTTGGCTCTTGCAGATCTATGGGACCCCCTCCAGCAGCCCCTATGAGTGTCTACGCCAGTCATGCAACATTCTCATCAGTACCATGAACAAGCTGGCCACAGCCATGCAGGAAGGGGAGTACGATGCAGAGCGGCCTCCCAGTAAGGTGGGTGGAGATTTCCTTGGAGAGGCTGCAGAGGCCTGGAGGAGCAGGACTTGCAGAGCTGCTGCTAGTTGTGGGAGGGCGGGAGACAAGAGGAAGGCATCTGGAGAGCACCATCCTGTCTGGAAGCAAGCTTTCCCCTATGACTGGATCTCTCTGCAAGGCGCCCATTGGTGATCTCCTTTCTCCACCCCTACCCTCTGCCACCCCATTCCTTAGCCTCCCCCAGTTGAGCTGCGGGCTGCAGCCCTTCGTGCAGAGATCACAGATGCTGAAGGCCTGGGTTTGAAGCTTGAAGATCGAGAGACAGTTATCAAGGAGTTGAAGAAATCACTCAAGATTAAGGTGAGGGGGAAGGGTAGGCTCGGGATCTAGGGTTCAGAGTTGGTGGGACTCAGGGCAGCCGCAAGTGTTGGGGATCAGGACTGAGATGGCTTGGGGGCTGGGAGAAGTGGGCCTGTGATCAGTGGGAGCTCTAGTGAGCCCTCAGGGAGTGTTCTATCTCATGGTCTAGCCCAGGTTCCAGGTACCAGGGACCATGGGGAGGATGTTAGAGAATAGAAGCTCTCTGTCCTTGTCTAGGGTGAGGAGCTGAGTGAGGCCAATGTGCGGCTGAGCCTCCTGGAGAAGAAGCTCGACAGTGCTGCCAAGGATGCAGACGAGCGCATTGAGAAAGTCCAGACTCGGCTGGAGGAGACCCAGGCGCTGCTGCGGAAGAAGGAGAAGTCAGGCATCTTCTCTGGGGCCTGCTTCCTTTAATCCTCCCTCCTGCTGGAGGCTCTCTGCTTCCTCATGCATCCCCCTATTTGCCCTCTAGTAGCGAGATTCTCCCTGTATTCCTTCCCCACTGCCAACCCCATTGTATCATCCCCACCTAAGCCTGTGCTGCCCTGCCCCGGGCTCCTCACCAGCAGGCTGCTCCAAGGACCTCTCAGGACTGAATAGGCGGGGGGACTGTGGTTAAGGGGCACTGCCCAAGTCCAGATTCTCTTCCACAGAGAGTTTGAGGAGACAATGGATGCGCTCCAGGCTGACATTGACCAACTGGAAGCAGAGAAGGCAGAGCTAAAGCAGCGGCTAAACAGCCAGTCCAAGCGCACGATTGAGGGGCTACGGGGGCCCCCGCCTTCAGGCATTGCTACCCTGGTCTCTGGCATTGCTGGTGGTGAGTACAGTGGGATAGGAGCACTGGCACCGAGGAGATTGTCCTTCCTCCTGTCCTTGGCCTCAGTTTGACCTCTGCCCCCATGTAGCCCCTGCATGTTCAGCCAGGAATGTACCTGCCCGGTTTCACTCTGTGCCAGCTTCTACCAAGCTTTCACTTCCTCCAAAGATAATATGCTGAGTTCCTCTAACCAAAGAAGGGCATTAGCAAATTGTCACTGAAGTTCATAATAACAGTGACAGTTGGACTCTAGTGGATGTCCTTTCTGGGTCTGCATTCTGGCCTTTCTGTCCCAGCCCTACATCCCAGAGGGTAGTCAGGCTGGGCTGACTCTCCTAGGGCATCCAGGCCTGCCTGATGCCTGCTCATTGTTCCTCTGCTTGGGCACTGCGTTTCCCCACTGAGTTCACATGGCTTCATGCTGTGGTGTGGTCGTCTCTTCATTGCTGAAGTCTCCCAGTTTTGCTTGGGACTTTTGTTCTGTTCTAGTCACTCAGTATGGTCAGGCCTCCTTATGTGGAGTTCTTCTGGCTCCCAGGCCCAGCCACCCCAGTTTCCTGACTAAGAAGGTGGCTGCTTCCATCTTGGTTCTCATCTGCCCTATAGTTTGTTTTTGTTCTCTCTTCAGCTGCTTACTTACCTTTACCCTTCTCATGCCCAGAAGATAAACTCCTGGCCCTGGCATTAAACCTTCAGGGCCTCTAGACTTTCCCTGCTACTCTTGTGTCTGCTCAGCTGACCTCGCCTAGATAGAGTGTTGTTCTCATCAAAGTCCCCATCACTGCCACCTCCTGGTCTTGGGAGGTGACCAAGCACCTTCTTGACTTTAGATTCCCATGATATAGACCACTCTGTGTTCTTCTAGGGGAGTCTCCAGAATTACCACATCGTATTGTTTTAGCACAGACTCTTTAAATAAACACTGGTTCTGAATTTATGAAACTTCCCACCAAAAATGGGGGTCTTTTGCCTCAGAGCAATGGAGAAACCTGCGGAGCAAGAGAATGTGTTTGCATCCTCAACTTAAGCTTTGCTGGCTGAATGCTAAGGATGCAGATATATGGTATCCCTGGAGATGGGGTGTGAGGCAGGGAGGCAGGAACAGCCTCGTACCCCAAGTGTGGCCTGCAGCGCACACTCACTTTGCCATTCCTCCTCACACATCAGATTGTCTCATGGCCTCACTCCCGTTTGCTGTCTTTCACACATACCTGCTCTTCCCCAAAGGCAGGTGGCAGGGACAGAGTCTTGCTGGAGAAGGTGTGGTGATCAGGAAAAGGGTTTTCCTGTAGGTGGTGTCCAGGATTCCTCTGATGTCCCCCTAACTCCTAAGTCATTTAATTCCTCTCTCCTCTTTTCCTGCTTCCCTATGGGCTATCCTGAACACAGAAGAACAGCAGCGAGGTAGAGACCCACCCTGCCTGGGGCTTGCCAGGGCCGGTGGGAATTGGAGTTGGGGAAGCAGGGTGATGCTTCCTCCTTGGGAAGCCAGGACTGGTGGGGAGGGGGGAATAAAGAAGGGAAGAGCAGGCATGGTTCATTTTTTCAACCTTCTCCCCTGGGGCTGATGACATTTGTTATGGTACCCACAGGGGGCGCCCCTGGGCAGGCTCCAGGATCCATGCCAGGCCCAGGGCTGGTGAAGGACTCGCCACTGCTGCTTCAGCAGATCTCTGCTATGAGGCTGCACATCTCCCAGCTCCAGCATGAAAACAGCGTCCTCAAGGTGAGGGAGCCACAGGGAGGACTGAGGTGGGGAATGGAGCATACCTGCCCCATTGGTGACAGATGGCAGGGGCCTTCTAGCACCTTTTACCGCTACCCCTCTTTTTTCTCCAACAGGGAGCCCAGATGAAGGCATCCTTGGCAGCCCTGCCCCCCTTGCATGTTGCCAAGTTATCCCTCCCACCCCACGAGGGCCCTGGCAGTGAGCTAGCAGCTGGAGCACTGTATCGTAAGACCAGCCAGCTGCTGGAGACATTGAATCAGCTGAGCACACATACCCACGTAGTAGACATCACTCGCACCAGCCCTGGTATGTGCACCCTTCCCTTTAGATGAATAACACACCACTTCCTCTTGGCCCAGGGATTTAGCCCTGCCCAGGCAGTCCCCACACTGTAGAGGCTCTTCCCAGCAGTGTTCTTTGCCTCAGTGTTCAGTTTGCTTGAGTCACCCACTCTCTTTCAAGTGCCTGCCCATGAGGGGGTCTAGAACCTGTACTCCTGACCCCTAATCCAGTACAGCTGCCTGCCTGGGCCTTGGTGGGCCTTACCAGCTTTCCCTCCCCACAGCTGCCAAGAGCCCGTCGGCCCAGCTTATGGAGCAAGTGGCTCAGCTTAAGTCCCTGAGTGACACCATCGAGAAGCTCAAGGTCAGCTCAGACCCTGTCCTTCCTTACCCTACAGAGCTCGCTTCAGAGCAGTCACCATTGGAGCCAGGCACTTTGGAGTTCCTCTGGGCCGAGCCCTGTGTTAGATGGCACCTTGGGAAGGGGTGGAAGGGAAGGCAGGGTTCTTGCCTTGGAAGCTCACTGTCTGAGTGCCAGCAGAAGACAGATTCTCGTAACAAAATGGTTGAGCTAAGATCATCTCTAGAGTGAATAGTTCAGGCTGCAATTTCTGTCAGGGTGAGGTCATCGTGGGGTAGATGGTTGGGCATGGCTTCCCAGGGGCAGTAGAATCTGAGTTGATCCTTAAGGGATAAGAACTTGGAAAGTAAGGAGGGATGTTGGGGTGGGGATGGGGTTGGAGGGGAGAGCAAAAGTATGGTGATAGAGAGGACTGAGCCCTGGCCCCTGGTATTAGTGTCTCTGTGAAATCAGGGTAGTCTAGTGCTAGCCTGTGGGGGTTCCCTCAATGAACCCTTGTCTTCTTCCACCCCTCCCTAGGATGAGGTCCTCAAGGAGACAGTATCTCAGCGCCCTGGAGCCACAGTACCCACTGACTTTGCCACCTTCCCTTCATCAGCCTTCCTCAGAGTAAGGGGGAGCATGGGGTGGAGGGCGGGACAGTGTGGGGGGCTCAGGTGGGTCCTCCCCCTTCCCGCTGAATCCGAGGAAGCCTTGGAGTCTCAGGTCCAGCAACTGCATATCCTGTGTTATCTGGCCAAGTCTTACTTGCAAGTAACTCAAAAGTACTTGCAGTGCTTCCAGAAATTCCAATATTTTAGCATGTAAACGGTACCTTCCATGACCTTGGACACCAGGAGGGGCTCAGAACTCCATTGTCAGACTGTGTACCCCCATTCTAATTTGAAAAATGTGGTCGCCATGGCCTAGGAACTCAAAAGTCTCAGTGTTCTAGGGGCTGCCCTGGTCTCAGTGCTCAGGGACCCCTTCGGTGGCCCATAGCTCAAGTGAGGCCCTGACCTGGGGTCCTGATTCCCTCACCAACCCTCAGGCCAAAGAGGAGCAGCAGGATGACACAGTCTACGTGGGCAAAGTGACCTTCTCATGTGCAGCTGGCCTCGGACAGCGACACCGGCTGGTGCTGACCCAGGAGCAGCTGCACCAGCTTCACAGTCGCCTCATCTCCTAAGCACTCCTCCCCCCGCTGTCCCCTTCGACCCTCATTCCCCTGGTGCCGCTCTGCCTGACGCACAGCCACCTCGGCCAGCCTGCAGGTAGAACCGTGTGGGCTAAGCTCTTCCTGCCCCATTCAGCTTCACTCCCGACCTGTCAGTGCCCTGCCCTGCCCTGGGTTCCCTCATTCCTATCCCTGACCTCGGCCATAATTTGCTGTTTAGCTGCTCCCTCCTTCCTGAGGGTCCTCAGGGCATGTGGGGGGTAGGCTGAGACCCCACCACCAAAGGTTGAGTGAGGTCCCCCTGATTGAGGACTTCACCCCTTGATTAAAGCAACTTCTGCTTCACTGCTTTCTGTGTGGTGCTGAGAGTGGGACTTGGGCCATCTGGCTCAGAGCAGGAGTGGAGGAGAAGGGATACTGACGAAGCTTGGCCGTGTCAAATTTGAGGGCCCTCTCTGTAGTGACCAGTAGAATGCTGTGTCTCTCAAATTCACGTGCAGTAAGTTACTCTGAGCAAGGGGAAAAGGGCTAGACTTAGGGCCTTCCCTAACTCCATAGATAAACTTAGGTACCTCACTTTATTTATGGAGTTAGGAGGGCCAGGAGGTTGTAGCCTCTGCCAGCCCGGCCTTTGCTTTCTGGAGCTTCCACTGCTCTTCAGTTCAGTTTTTGGAGCTGGAACAAATGATATAATCACCATCCCAGCCATCTTTCTTTCGCTTTCCCTTTCCCTTTCCCTTCCTTTTTTTTTTTTTTTTTTTTAAGAGACGGGGTCTTGCTTTGTTGCCCAGGCTGGACTCAAAGTCCTGGGTTCATGCGATTCTCCCGTGTCAGGCTCCTGAGCAGCTGGGACTACAGGTGTGTGCCACTGCGACCTGGCTTCCCAGCCAGCTTTCTTATGTACTGACCAGAGTCTCCGCATAAGATCCAGGGCCTCTCAGAGGGAAAATTTATGAAACCAGGGAAAACTGAAGCAGCAGACTAGTAAGACAGGATAGAACATACAAACACTACTGCCAAACTCCACTACAAATTAGTATTACCCAGGGAGCTTCTTTCAAAAATTGACAGGTTTCTGGGTCTTGACCTAGACCTACTGAAAACACCTTTAGTATTGGGACCCATTAGGCCAGTGAGCAGCACCCCAGCATTTTAGAGCTTAGGCCCAGTTTAGTTTAGTTGGCTGGCTCCTTGATACTCTTTTTTTATTCCCCACTTGGGGAAAGAAATCCAGCCCAAGCTCCCAAAAAGCTCTAATCTAGATGGAGAAAGAGACCTTTGGCACTTCAGAGCAGCCCAGCTAGGCCAGGCCCTCTGCTTGTGTGCTTCCTGTCTTGAGGGGAAGGGGCAGATAGGAGGAGGGGCTCCAAGGTTGGAGCCCAAGGGGCACATTCCCAATTAGTACACTCTCTGGGAATGTCAGTGGGTTGTGGCGTTTGAATGCCTGCTCTGTGCCTTAGCCTTTCTCAACTGGGTTTCAGAGAGAAAATAACTTGAGTGACTTTCCTCAGGACTCTCAAGGGTGGTACACAAGCAATATCATGCTAGACGCCTGGGATGTAAAGTGTTACATACAAGGGGTGCCAAAGTGTGTTGGTGCTTAATCCACAGAACTGGTTGAAAAGAGTTGCTGTGTCTTGACACCAGCATCGTTACCTCATGTCTCCAAATTGGGCTCCTCTAGTGCTAAGGAAATCACAGGCCACACTGTTCTTTCCCTGGGATTGGGTTGTGCTCCTGTCCCTTCTACCCAAGCTGCTGACCTGCCTTTTGATTGGTGTTTTATTAGACGCTGAGTGCCAAGACTGGGCAACTCCTGGTGGCACTTTGAGAAGAGAACAGGGCTTTTTCCCCCCATCCTTTTCCCTTGGTGGTGGTTTCTCACTGCTGAACTGCTGCTCTCTTGAATGCCAGACTCATTCATCCAATTACTTGTTGTCCTGTGAGTGCCCTACAAGTATCTATCTCAAAGTCAGCCTAAAACCAAAGTCATCTCTTCCATGTCCCGGATATGACAAGCCACAAACCTGGATGTCTGTGACTCCTTCACTCTTTAGCTAGTTTAGTTACCCAGCCCTATTCAGTTTTTCCTTCGTTACTGTCTCTCAAATCTGTCCCCTTTTTTGGACCCACTGCTAACTTTGTGTACAATGTTTTGCTCTGGGTACGTCAGCAGTCTTTAAACTGGTTACCCTTCCCCTGTTGCCTCTCTTCAACCAGTTTTCCACATTGATGCCAGAGGGACCTTTCCAGAATGCAAAATGGGCCATGTCACTCCCTGGTTTAAATGCTGAAATGATTTCTCCAACTAGATCTTAAAATTTAAATAAAATCCTGAAATGGTTCCTGTAAGTCTCTAAACTTTGAAATTTAAATTAACTAGAATGGCACACACGATTTGGGCCCTGCCCACCTCTCCAGCGTCTTCACGGGACTGCTTCTCCCCATGTGCCTGGTGGTCCAACGTTAGTGAACCCCTGCAGTTTCCTTGTCGCCCTGTGCTCTGTCAGATCTCTTCCCACCACCCAGAATGCCATCTTCCTCCCTCCCTCCACAGTACCTCCCTGCCCTCACCCTCCCCTCGATTCCTCAGCTGATGTCCTGTTCATTTATGGAGATAGCTCTGGCATTGCCACCTCGGGAAATCTCCAATCCCTGGGGCCTGTTAGGTGCTTCTCTTCAGGAGGCAGCAAAGAATATAGACCTTATTTTTTTATTTTATTTTATTTATTTTATTTTATTTTATATTTTATTGGATTGTATTCTTGGATTTAATTGCTTTGTGACCTTGGCAAGGTTCTAATCTCTAGTCTGTCTTCTTACCTGCAGGATGGGAATAATGACACCTTACAGGGTTCTTGTGAAGGCTAAATGAGGACATGCGTGCCAGCATCAAGCACTGTGCCTAGCACGCTGTAGCCTTGCTTCTCTTCAGTGCACGCTCCTACTGCACTGCTTTATGCCAGTGAGCATCTGTCTCTATCGTAATTGTTAGTTAACTCCTTATCTCCCACTTTAGACAGATTTGAGAGTTCCTTTAGGGTGACTGTCCATCTCTGCATCCCCCAAAGTACAGAGGAAGAGCACATATCTGGGGAGGATGATGAGTTTCATTTTGAACGTGAGTTTGAGGTGCCTGTGAGAACATCCAAGTGGAGATGTCCAGTTGACAGTTGGAACCAACAGTGTCGGGAGCTCAGCAGGGAAGTATGGATTGGAGATAGAGTTTGGGGGATGAGTTGGGGGTGTGGCAGTGGTGGCTGAAGGCATGGTGTGGATGAGGTCACTGTCTTAATTCAGGTTACTTAGAAAACCGAACCTGAGGCAAAGCTTAAGTGCTAGTGCTTTGGAAAGTGCAATCCCAGAGCAGTGAGAGTGAGGGAAAGGAGGAGGAGAAAATCAAACGTTTGTTTTAGTGAGTTGGCCACTGCTTCACAAAGACATAGCTAGTCACTTGCCCACGTGGGTTGTCTCTGGATAGACAACACAGAAACACCATGCTGGCTAGAACTTTATATTGGGACTGATGAAGGGATGGAAAGGAAATTCATCTGCTCTGCCTCCTGCCCGTCCTTCACCACTCAGAGTTTGTCCTGAGGGGTGTTAGCTCCTCCTTGCTTGCCAGGCTTACATTGGCCACTGTGAAAGCCAGATCCCACGCCCTACAGCATGGCACTGCATCTAAGTCCTGGAGTGGTGAGGGGAACAGAATGTGGGCACTGGCCTGCAGGAGCTGGTCAGGGCAGAGCAAGTAGCTGGAGACCTGGGAGCCAGGTAAGGCTGAGAGGATCTGGAGCAGCAGGTTACCTGCGGAGAGTGTACAGAGGGAAGGGAGGGGCGGAGTCCTGGGCCGCCCTGCCAGGCAAAGAGCCTGCATCTGGAAGGAACAGCCACTGCAAGCAGAGAAGCTCAGAGAAAGTGTAGTCCCAGAGCCACGGGAGGAGAGAGAGGAGCTCAGAGGGCAAGTGAGTTCTGGGAAGTGTGCATTGTGATGCCCGGTGAGCCGGCCAGAGCAGCCCACAGGACAGAGGGAGCAGAAAGAGGGTTGTGGTGGCAAGAAGGGAGAAAGTAGCTTGTGTGCACTACTGTGTCCCAGGTGGCATCTGTTCGTGGGGAATTGCGGAGGTTGGATGGCCAGGCAGATGACAGTGGGCGTGATTTCTGGAAACGGATGTGATGGGATGGTGGGAGAAAGGCCTAGTGAGATGCTCTGTGTCTTAAGAATGGAGCCACCTTTGATCCATTCAAACCCAGAACTGCCAGTGTGACAGACCCCAGCAGACTGGCAGTTGGCAGGGGCAGGGTATGAGCATTCTTAATTCTGCCCCCTAGGAGCAGGAGCCTAGGAGCCCCTCTCTTTGAGGGTTTTGGGCAGATTCCCAGGGCCGACATCACCTGCCCCAACATGGAGGCAGCTTTGTGAAGTAAGAATAGGCTCATATCCCAACTCTCCCACTAAATGAGCTGTCTGAACGTGGAGACGTTACTTAACCTTTCAGCCTCTGTTCTCTGTAACCTGATGCCAGTAGCACCTTCCTCAGGTAATCTAAGGGAAGAGTAAGTGAGATAGCATGGTTGATACAGGTGCCCAATAAAAAACCAAACCTGGGAGAGGCTGAGATTAAATGCAGAGGAAATGAAATACAAACAGCCACATTCCCAAGACTTACACTTGTGACACAAATAACCATATTTTGAGCCTCAAAGGATGGGTAGTCCTTGGTGCGCCTCGGGTTTCAGCTTGTTTCCGTGGGTGGTTACTACCTTATTTTCTGCCACCCAAGCACTGTTTCCTCCTATTCTTAGCAGGCCAGGGCGAAAGGAGAGTCTAAACCTGGTGGCACCTCCTCTACCCCAGCCCCCTACAATTTGAATTCACCTGCGTGGTTCACATTTTCTGTGCTGCACCCTCAGTGGGGAGCAGGGGTGGGGGCAATACAAAGACTGGAATTTGCTGCTGGCTAATTCTAGGGAACGTGCAAGGCCCCAGAGCTAAGGTTCCACGCTGTCCAGCTTTGGGGCTGAAAATGAATTAGGAACAGGTGTGCTATATAGGCCAGGTGCCAAGCTGGAGAGGCTTCATAGCACTCACAACCTTGGCCCCTGTCAAGTAGGCCCACGGCACCTGGAGAACACATGGTCTGAGGGTGAGGGGCCCCTCCTGCTGCTCTGTATGGGTTATGTTTCTTGTAGCTGACTCCTCACCCAGCCTCCCTCCATCTCTGTAGTCTGCCAGCGCAAACAGGCAGCACTGCTCCAAGGAACAGAGGGCCTCCTCTCCTCCTCAGAAGGCTAGGGAGTTTGGATGTGGGAATTGGACTCTTTTTCTCAATAGTGGGTGCCAGAGTAAATATATGTTTCTTGCTCTGTATTTTGTTACTTTTTATTATGGAAAATTTTAACATACAAATGAGGAAACTAGAGTGTAATGAATTTCCATGTACTATAGTTATGATGTCACAGCTGATCTTGTTTTATCTATATTTTCTCTCCTCTCCCCTCTTCCCCAGAATATTTTGAAGCAAATCCCAGACATCTTATCATCTGATCATTTCATGCAAAATTATTTTAGCATCCCTAAAAGATGGAGCTCTTAAAAAAAGAAAACTCCCCATAATATACTGAAATAAAAAAAAAAGAAAGACAAATAGGTCCTTGATATGTATAAGTATTTTTTTCTTCTTTAAAACCTATGCTAGAATGGATAAGAATTGTATGAATTAAAAAATGTTCAATTAGTACCTACT
This sequence comes from Eulemur rufifrons, assembly GCF_041146395.1. Taxonomy (NCBI): domain Eukaryota; kingdom Metazoa; phylum Chordata; class Mammalia; order Primates; family Lemuridae; genus Eulemur; species Eulemur rufifrons. The sequence goes on from NC_091001.1 coordinate 57,283,127, forward strand.
GTATACCCTGGGGAGAACTGGTTTGTAAGGACCTTTCAGTCTACCTATGAAGATGACAGATACACTTGAAATATGAATTTGAAAAAGAAAATAATCATTTATTTAAGTGACTAATTACAAATAAAAATTACTTGGCAATTGAAAAAAAAGAAAAAAAGAAAACTATAATACCCTCATCACACCTAAAAAGTTAATTCATTAAATATCTAGTGTTCAAATTACCCTGATTGTCTTATAAACATTTTGTTTTGTTTTGTTTTGTTTTACAATATGTTTATTTGGGTAAGATTCAAGACAAAGACAATACACTACAAATAGGTCCTTTGAGTCCACTTTTCCTCCTTATTCTCAGTTACCCTTATTGCACCAATGCAACATGTGCTTTATATGCATTCCTCTTAAACTTCATTTTCAATGTGTTAGCAATTCAAGTACATAATATATTATTATCTTGAGAATACAAAGAACACAACATAGAGGAAGGTTGAGAACATAGGTTCCCAGTACTGAGTCACTAGTGATTATAGAGATTTTCCTTTCAGTGTTTTCTGTTGGAATTTAAAGATCCCCTGCTATGGCTCTGCAAGAGTAGCGCTGCCTGAATCACTTCTCCGTCTTTTGGCTAAGATCAAGTGAAGAATAGAGCTACCTGGAAGGGGAGTGTAATGGAAAAAAAAAAATGGATTCAAAGTTAGGAAGTGATAAAAAGATGGAATCAGAGAGACTATGTTTTCTTTTTTTCTTTTTCAATCCCCAATTAGTGAAGAGAGAGGGAATATATTTTCAAACTAAGGACTTTCTTCATTCAGAGTGAAGCATCTGAGTACCAGATAGGCGCTACAGGAAGAATTTATATCTTATGTCTTCTTCAAATTGTGCATTGACCCAAGAAAGGGAGCTCTCTCTAAAGCATTGTGTAAGGAAAGGCAGGGCAGAGAGAAAGGATGGGAGAATAACTTGCTTTTGAGGTACGCTAGGTGATGGGTATCAAAGCCTTTACTTTGGGAAATCTGTCAAATGGCTGAGGCTGTGACTCTACAACTTCATAAATGATGAGAGATACAACAGATTTCTACTGAGGTGCTAATGGATTGGGGGAAAAAATGTTTATGAAAAGAAGCAGACAGATAGCCAGGCAACAAGGCAACTTGGGTACTGAACAAGACTTAAGTGCTTTCAACTGCTCTGCTTCATAGATCAGTCTAGTTAGAACTATAAACCCTTTGATTTTAGATTAAATAATGGGGCAAATACAAAGTAAAGCCTTGCTTCAATTGCAGCAGCTGGATGGAGCTATAAGAAAATAAACACTTCTAGACTAAGAACAGCCCTGAACTTCCTTCATGCAAGCCACACCCACTGGCTGAAGATGTTGCACTTTTTGGCAAATGGAATATTTGGTGCTACCAACACGACCGTCTCATCATAGGAAGAGACATGTAAACACACAAGAGGACGATGGAGCTGCACCTAATACTAGATGTGGTGAATTTCGAACAAGGGTATATAAGAGGGACCAGGAAAGAGGTCTTTCTTTATACCCATCCCTGTCAAAATTCTGGATTTAAATACTGAGGCAAGTCTACCCATTTTCAGAGAATTGGCTTAGTGAAGTAGGATGTAGCAAGTTGGTTTTTTTTCCCCTGAAGTTACTAAATAGGGCTTCACAAAGGGTACATGAAAGCCATAAGATGACTGAAATAAGTTGAGGAACATAAAAGGTAGAGAAAAATCTTACAAACTTAGAGGTCATTTCCCCTTGATCTTCTGACTGCTTCCTAGTCAGCCATGGGTGCCGTAAGACGCAGTATTTCCCATCTTGTTAATGAGCTGGAGACAGCAGATACTCTTCTTGGCTGCACAGCAAGTTAACAGTAAAGGGGGAATGATATAAACCAGCTTGAATGTAATGGGGATACTAAGAAAAATGTTGTTCAGTAATTGCAGTTCTGAGAAGGGAAGGGGTTTCCAACCTCTTAAAGATTTGTGCTCCCAAGTTCATTTTTTCTGTTTAATTTTTCATACTTTATTCCTGGAATCAATAGGTTAAGAAAGTAGAATTTTCCTAAGTACTGATTTATAGATATTTATAAGTGGCACACAAAACATTCAGTTTCACAAACAGTAGTATTCACTGATCCCTTTAAATGGAATTTCAATCCTTATTGTAAGATAAGTGCAATGATAATTTCATACAATGTAACTAAATATACACAAAACCTGTATATCCTGAACTACAAAAGTGGTTTCCGTAGCCACATATGATTTTAGTCAAGTACACGTTTTCACAATGAACAGTACTAATAATAAATAATAAAACAATACCCAAATGCTTATTCTGTCACCAACTTTTTAAGTAATGCCATTCCAAATACTACTAAAGGCATTTATTTTTAGAAGCTTTGATCTGGGAAAATAAATTCTCCTAAAACTTGACAGATAGTATGGATAAATCCCAAAGCTTTTAAATCAAAAAAGACTTCCAACACCGAAGTATTCACATGAAACTTTTCTCCAAAATATCATTTGCTGTCTGAAGAAAAGAATATTAAAACAAATTATCTTTCAATACAAACAGTCTTCTTATAAAAGACTATTTTTCGTATCATCTTCTACTTTAGAGAAGCACAAACCAGTTCTTTATTTTTTATTTTTTTTTTAATTTTTTCTTTAATATAGAGATGGGGTCTCACTCTTGCTCAGGCTGGTCTTGAACTCCTGAGCTCAAGTGATCCTCCCGCCTCGGCCTCCCAGAATGCTAGGATTACAGGCATGAGCCACCACATCCGGCCTCACTATCTTTAATAATCAGTCAGATTAGTGTTGTTCAGAAACTAGAGAATACATGAAAATGCTATGTCTCAGCTACGATAGGCCAAAGCTACCATTTGGATTTCACATATTAAACAGCTTTAGTATAGCTTATAGAGGCATAAAGACACCTAACACAAACTGTACTACTTTATCATTTAGAGAGTCAAAAGTCAGAAGGAAGTGCACAGTTTGCAAGGTACTTTATTCATGGTCATTAAAACTGAATTAAGTAATTCAAGTATGGTAATATAAAGGCAGGCAACTCAAGTCTCAAATAACACTCTAAAATTGAAGACATGAAAACTTTGTGTTTCTCCATCTTTCATTTACATGGTTAGATATCAGGGCCTTATTGAAGGAAATACTCAGTTACTATATATGGCTGCCCCAGAAGATAACGAGGCTTCAAAAAGTACAAGAGGTGTCAAAATCCATATTTGGCTACTTGGGTTCTTTCAAATCAAGAAGATGATATCTTCAACTTGTACTTGACCTTGTCTTCCAATTGACATTGGAAGTTCCTCATTTCATTGACGAAATCTATGACAACGTCTTCAAGAATATCCATTGGCTCAGTGTATGGATTCTGATCATCCCTAAACTCATACATCATAATTCTTTAGAAAAATGTCTCTTTTACCAGATCCACCTTCTGTATCTTCTTCGTTTTATTTCTCAAAGGTGGGATTTTCTTCCCCATCTTCTCAAGGTCATTTTTATTTCAAGTCTGTCATTGATGTCCTGCCAATGCTATTCAAATCTGGACTTAGTTGGATGGCTGTGGTGCCAGATTTGGTACAGAGCTGGATACAGTGTGAAAGTCTCTCCAAGTCATTGCTCACAGAGACTGGAGCTGGTGCTGGTGTCATGATAGGAGCAGGAGAATCATCACTGCCCCCATGGTTAGATTTGGAACAGCTGGTGAGGCAACAGGATTGCTGATGGCAACTTTGGAGGATGGAGAGGGAAGAGTGACTTGCCTCCAGGTGGTGGTTGGGAGTAAATTTAGGCCCGTAGTCCAGGTCTTGGGCTTAGGAAACACATCATCTCTTTTTTTCCCCTTTGTTATTTTAGAGATGGAACCTCACTATGTTTCCCAGGCTGGAGTAAAGTGGCTATTCACAGTTACAATAATAGTGCACTACAGCCCCGAACTCCCGGGCTAAAGCAATCCTCTTGCCTCAGCCTCCCAAGTAGCTGGAACTAAAGGCTTATGTCACCGTGCTCAGCTAAAACACATCATCTCATGGTTGTATTGCTTCCATTACTCAACTTGATGGTCTGTCCTTTCTTGAAGCCCAGATCCAACGTGGGATAAGTATTCATTTCTAGAGATCATTTGGACATCTCAGATACCTGCTTTACCCACTTTAGGTGATTTTGCAGGGAGATATCAACGTCAAAGACATCACCCTGATCTGTGAAGACAATGCCAATGAAAGCACTATGCTTGCCCAGTGTCATCCTGGAACCACATTGCAACGTAGTAAGTGGGATCTGTCACTGTCTCCTCAGTGATATCAGTATGTTGTTCTACTGGTGCCTGAGCAAAGAGCTGTTCTGATATTTTATACTCAAGTTGACATAGGCAATCTTTCCCTTTGAAGTGATTTAAAAGGTGATCATTCTAAGCAGGTTGGTCCAAATTCCAGCCTGTAGCCACTGTTGGAGGCCTGGGGTAGAATCTGGCAGGTGTCGACACCCAGCTCATGCCCAGGACAGGCTTGTACTCTGACTGGGCTCACCATCTTGGCTCTCTGCTCTCCATGCCTGTTAAGTCTCCTTAAAGACTTAAGTTCTTGCTTGCTTGCTTTTTCTTTATCATTTATTTGTCAAAGGAACTACTGCTTAGCATCTAGACTTTGTTAAATTGCATCCTCATGGTGTTAACAAGTTCCTCTGTCTTCTGTATTTCCTGTAAATTGTTAGTTGCATTTAAGGTAGTAATTCTCAAAGTATGGTCCTCTGACCAACAGCATCAGCATCACCTAGGAATTGTAGGAAATGCTAATTCCTACCCACCCCAGAGAGGCTGGCCATAAAGGTCGCCATCTTGGTGAGGCCTAGTATCCCGTTTCTGTGAAGTCACCCATTGAAGTAGAAAGAGCAAAGCAACTGGGGTGAGAAGGAGTGAAATATGGGGTGGGGTAGTGGTTGGCTTGTCTCTTGATGGGATGGAATGCTTGTTATGTCTAGGTTTTTATTTTCTATCAGTGAAAAACTTTTTTTTTTTTGCATAATATCAGAACAAATGGAATAGTGAACTTATGGTTAAACAGTTAACTTAGCTGATTTAATGGACTTTGAAAACTATATTATTACTAATGGTCCCATGTTCCCTGCCCTTCCCTGAGATGTGAGGGGATAAGTGTTCATTCTCTCCCAGTGCTTAGGCCACCAAATCTTGACACTTTCTAGAAGACAGAGTAGCTCAGATAGGGCAGACTCCCCTTTCTCAGAGATTAGAATTTTAGATCACCTACATACTTACCAGCCAAAGGCTGGTTTAGAGACATCCTTGGTTGGGCCCTTTAGCTGCTTGGCCTGTCAAGCTTCCATAGAGAGTACGAGTCAGGCTTACTTTGCCAGAAGAGACACTTCTGATCTTAGCAGAAAGCAGCAGCCCAAGACTGGCCACCCTGGCAGGAAATCAGGGCTTACTCAAGCAATTGAACAAGGACCAGTAAGTGGAACTGAACTTTTGTGAACTCGTGGAGTAAACACAACTTGCCTACCAAGTCGTGAAGTCAAACTTTGTTTTCCAAGAACTCAATGAACAAAATCTAAGGTAAATCACTTTTAACTCATCTTGATACTCCTTTGTAAAAGAAAAAAAAAAAAAGTAAAGGAGAGGCTGTATGCATTTAACACACATAGAGGCCAGGCGCGGTGGCTCACGCCTGTAATCCTAGCACTCTGGGAGGCTGAGGCGGGAGGATCGCTCAAGGTCAGGAGTTCAAGACCAGCCTGAGCAAGAGCGAGACCCCGTCTCTACTAAAAAAAATAGAAAGAAATTATCTGGACAACTAAAAATATATGGAAAAAATTAGCTGGGCATGGTGGCACATGCCTGTAGTCCCAGTGACTCAGGAGGCTGAGGCAGAAGGATCGCTTAAGGCCAGGAGTTTGAGGTTGCTGTGAGCGAGGCTGACGCCATGGCACTCTAGCCAGGGCAAAAGAGGGAGACTCTGTCTTCAAAAAAAACACACACACACACACATAGAACTAAAAACCAAAAATGAATGGATTTTACCATATGTAAATTTTAAGAAGTGAATTATAAAACAACAAAAAGGAGCACTTAGCTTAACATATGATAAAACATGACTATACCATGTTCGAGTTTTCATACATATTAACATAGTAATATTAGAAATTCATTTTCTGGTGGAATAAAATCCTCTCTATTTTGGAAAGTAAATAGTTGGATTCCTGTTTTAAATGAAGATATGTTATCTGAAAAAGTAACAGTCCCATGTAAGTTCGGGGGTTGGGGGGCAGAGTGAAGAAGGGTGAAGAGATTGAAACTTATCCAGTCCACACTTAATGGACATTTGGGTTACTTTCAAGCTTGAGTACCTACAAACCATGCTATATAAACATTCTTCCTTGTTCATGTGCCCTGGTACACAGTTGCAAAAGTTTTTTAAAGAATGAAATTGCTTGGTCACTTGGTACGTATATTTTCATCTGTATTAAAAATTACCACATTGTCTTTGCAGAGTGGCTGTCCTGGTATACATCCCTACCAGCAGGATGGGTCTCTGTGGCTGGATTTAAGTCTGCCCCTTTAGGGAGGGGAGAGGGGGAGTGGGAAAATAAGGTTGAGAAGACATGAGGAAGCCAGGCAGGGGGAGGCCTTCAGTGCCAATCCAAGGAGTTCAGGCTTTATTTGACCGCACTGGGAAGCCACTGGTGATTTTGGAACAGGGTACAAAATGCGAAAACAGGGTTTTAGAAAGATGAGTCTTTAAAACTTTCTATTGTTCTGTTGGCATTGGAGGAAGGAAGGGTGGTGTTGGTGGTGGGGTTGGCTTAGGCCTGCAGCAGGACTCAGGCTCACAGGAGAGAGGAAATTTGTGGGAAGAGGCCACAAAGGGGACACTGAGCAAATGCATGGGGGCAGAGAACTGGAGCATCCCAGATCTGCTAGCTCTTGTCCTTAAATTGTCCCCTTAGATGTTCACCACTGCCTGTAGGGAGGTAAACGGCTACAACCACTCTGGAAAACAGTGTGGCATTATTTAGCAAAGATGAAGATGCATATACCCAATGGCCCAGAAGTCCCAAAATATACCAAAGCAAAGCAAAAACAGGCAAACAAAACAACCCCAACAAAAGAAGGAAAGAATTTTCAACAACGTCAGATATAATAGAAGTCTAGCAAGAAAAGACCTGAAAAATATCCACTGACTCTGGCAATTAGGAGTCTGCTGATGAGCTTTGCCACAGAAATGTTTGTGACCGGTAGGGGGCAGCAATCAGAACATGGCTGTTTGAGGGGTGAAGGGTGGTAGGAAAGGAAAACGGTACAGGGCCCGCCATCAGGGTGGTTGGCTGAGAACTGACTCAAACACACAGAAACATTCGTATGTGATCAAGGTAGCATTTCAAAGCTACGTAATGCCAGCTAAGGTGGCATTAGGGCTGGACAGGGAAACAGGCAGTGTGCCAGCCAACTCCCAGTGGACGCTGACACAAGCAAGAAGGCACAGTGCTGCCGGGCGATTCCCTCCCTACTTCCTCCATCAGGAGGGGCCTCAACCTGCCAACCTGCTCCCTTCGCACATCCCGGAGGGAAAGCACGCTGCCTCGCACCTTCCTCTCTCCTCACCAACCCAGGTGAAGCTCACCCTCAAATTCCTGTTGGAAGTAGGAAAGGACAAAGAAAATAAAAAATATCTGAAATAAATGTCCAGATGGTTTGAACAAAACCTGGGTGGGTAAAAACCAAAAGTTTTCATTTGAATGCTTGGCAGTAACGTCCCAACTGTTCTTTCCGCCTGTGCTACACGGCACTCTGAAGCCAGTTATTCTGTTCTTGCACGAAGTCCCATTCCACAGTCCTTCGACTTCAGACACATTTGCTGATGTTTGCGCCTCTCCATAGAATGGCCCAGCCTACGGGCACAAACCTTTATCTCCTCAAACCTCCCCCGTGCCCAGGGAAACTGCTCCCCACTTCCTAGCATAGTTATGCTGTGTTCTTCCACCTCTCAGGTCTTTATTTTTGTAGCTCCTTCCCCCAAGCACCCCATGGTAGTTCTGCCATTCTAAGTCCCACTGCTGTTTATTCATTCACTATGCATCTCCAAGGCCATTTTCTCCATGAAGCTTTGCTTTAATACACAGGGCCTAGGCTAAGCCCTGGCCCTTAGAAGGCAAGCAGTGAACATTTGTGGAATAAATTAACCCTCCAAACTTACGTGGTTTTTCTTTCTGTGAACCCCTCGCTCCCTTTGTGCTTCTTTTTGGAGCCTCATACTCCTCTGAGTTTGTCTAATCCCCAACCAGCTGAAAAGTTCCTAAGGCCTGAGACTGTGTTTCTAGTGTAGGCTGTGCTGATCCGCCTGGATGAAGGGGTTTCCTGAGTCACAGACCTTCCGTGCTAAAACCGAGAAAGTCCCAGGCAACCCGGATGCACTGGTCTTCCTAGTCTTGCCTGTCTTTGATCGCATGGATTACTGAGAGAAACTAGGATGTAGGTTAATGTGTTGGCTCAGCCATGGCCTGCGAAATGCTTCCTTCCAGGTCCCAGGTCCAGAGGTGTGGCTTTTCCACTAAGGGAAAACTATGTGAACCAGGAGTAAAGTGAGGACTTAACCAGAATATAAATTTCCTGTCTGAAAGAGAAGATGAACCCTGAAACATGGAGGCTGAAGACCCTCAGAGAAGCCACAGAAGGGCCTGTGGAAAAAGGACAGAGTTAATCTTTAAATGGGGCTTCCAACCCTTGCTTTTCCTCCTGTCGATGAGTCTGTGAGCAAATACTGTATTCTCTGAGCCTCAGTTCAATTCTGCAAGAAGGCTGGGGACAAGACTGCTCTCCTCACAGGACTGTTGAGAGAGTTCAATGAGGGCAGGTGTGTGTATGCAACATGCCCAAGGCCTGGCGCCTGGAGGTGGCGCGGCTTCCCAGCATGCTCCTCTTCCCTGTACCCCTCCTCCTTCTCTCTTCCCACTCACTGACTCTCTCTACTTCCTCCCACCTCCCTCCAAACTTCCCATTTCCCACTATTTCTTCCTCATCATATCTCTTCCGCTTACAGGTAAAGAATTAATAAACAAAGGCTGGGCACGGTGGTTCACGCCTGTAATCCTAGCACTCTGGGAGGCCGAGGCGGGTGGATCGCTCGAGGTCAGGAGTTCGAGACCAGCCTGAGCAAGAGCGAGACCCCGTCTCTACTAAAAATAGAAAGAAATTATCTGGCCAACTAAACATATATATAGAAAAAATTAGCTGGGCATGGTGGCGCATGCCTGTAGTCCCAGCTACCCGGAGGCTGAGGCAGTAGGATCGCTTAAGCCCAGGAGTTTGAGGTTGCTGTGAGCTAGGCTGACGCCACGGCACTCACTCTAGCCTGGGCAACAGAGCGAGACTCTGTCTCAAAAAAAAAAAAAAAAAAAAAAAAAGAATTAATAAACAAGAAGCCAAAAATCAGTATAAAAGCTAGAAAAAAATCACAGAACATGCAAAGTTTTTCTTGCAGCGTTTGGTTTGTTCAAAGCCTTCGTTGTTTCCCTTGTCCATATCCTTCTCTGAAGAGTCAGGATTTGGGGTCTGCAGAGCTGTGGTGGTTGTGGTGGGATATGGAATGTTCCCCTTAATCTCAGGCCCATGGAGAAAAGAGGCGAAACTCTGCCATCTTTCCCGGGGACTACCTAATGTAAAAGAACTAATTCTCCCCTGGCAAATGCCTGGGCTGTGTTGTGCTTGGACAAACTAAACAGGCCATAATAAACCTCCCTAGGACGTGCTGATTAGATAAACCAATGAGAACCATTGAAGACGCAGATGTTAGATTAAAAAACATAAAACAAATGTTACTTTTATAGTGTCTATGAATAGACAAAGACTTTTTGGTTCTAAAATAGATGGTTGGTGAGGCAAAAGAGGAGGGGCTATGTTAATCGCAGAGGTAGAAAACAGAGAGGTGGGTGGGTTCTAGCTGGAAGACCCACCCTAAAGGGATTGGACTCAGGGGCCAGGAGCCACGGGCCACTGCACTGGGGGTGAGTAGAGTGGCTTTTAAATATATGGAGTTACAGCATGGTTGTAGGCTCTGGTTTGGGGATGTGAGTGGAATAAACAGAGTGGTATAGGCAGGAATTCCGAGCCCATCCAGGCCCAGGTGAGAATTTTATTGCTTTTTGCAAAAGGCCTGTGCAAGATTTAGAGCACAAAGATAAGGGGCCATCTGACTGTTTAAATTAATCTATAACTATTCCAACATAGTAAAGGACGAGTAACAGAATGACGAGATTGTCCTGTAGTGGTGTTGCTGTTTTGTGCTCCCCTGTCCCCCCACTCTAGTTTCCTCTCCTTTGGATTGGAGGTTGTGTTTGTGTGTGCACATCTGTGCAGTGTCAGACTTCTACCGTGAGGGGCTGAGCCCTGTATCTAGTTATATTCTCCACACAGAATTCTAACTACCCCTCTTAAATCCCCTGGTTTGAGCCATGGAAGTCACAGTAGGGGGTCTTACGTCTATTTCATGCTCCTTCCAATTCAGTAAGGATGGTTATAGCACCTTCTTCGAGTCCCTTAGTAATCCAGAAAACATGGGGCATGTATAAAAATCCCCACTTCAACTCAGCTTTCTGGCCCAAAGAAGACATCCTTTTACCAAGGATCTACTCCTCGGGGTCTGAGGGAATGAGAGGGAGGGGATGCCCAAGGAGCCAGGGAGCCAGTCCTCATCCCTCTCCCTAGAAGCAGCGAGCTACGTAGTTCTTATGTATCAGGACTTCTGGGATCAATAGGCTTTCCAGGAAAAGGGTCACTCAGCCCTTGATGAAAATCTGACTGAGAAACCTAACGTTCTTAGCTTTGTGGGCTTCTGTCCCTGAGAATGGTGTTTTACCCTCCCTCCAAGCAGGCATCCTGGGATTTGGAATTCAGGGAGCTCATGAGCTGAGGGATATTCCCAGGAGTACCCTGAAGACCAACTAGCTATGCTCTTCACCCCTTTATTTTGGGTGGACCAATCTAAGGAGAGTTATCTCTCCCTGTCCACTGAAGGCGCTCTGTGAGTGGCCTGTCGCTTGACTGAATGCCTGCCTACCTGGGGAGGCAGTAACTAAGCACTTAGTCATGGAGACGCTCCAACATCTCTCATACCTCCACTGCACTAGGAACAACAAAGGAGATACTTTAGCACAAACGATGCTGTCACAAGAAAGGGAAGGTAGAGCGTGTTCCCCAATGTTACCATTCCCCAAGCCAGATTCAACTGGTCTTGGGTTTCCTTTTCTCAACCTTCATCTGCAGAAAAGTTTGCCTCTTGAGCTACTTGAGATTTACTTCTCTATCTTAAGAGTTGGGCTCTGTGCTGCTTCTGCTAATTTATTATCTCAGAAGTACATAATTTGGACAATTTTACAGTATATAGTTTTGAGGACAGGAGCCCTTACTCGAAAATGGACTCAGGTTGGTTTGAAACCCAATATGTCATTGTCATGCTCACTTCTGGTTATCACAGGACGTAAGCTGGGTCCAGCTGAGCCCTCTTGTGTCTCAGCCTTCCTCCCCGTACTCCAGAACAAGGGCAACTCTAACGGAGAAACAGAAAATGACCATCCACACTACTTCACTTCTGCCCCTCTTGCCCTAAGTCTGGCAATCTGCAACATCATCGTGTATCAGACTTCTTAGGGCACAGACTCTCTCTTTAGGAAGAGTCGATTCAAGTCAGCCGAGACTGATTACACCCCTCTGTGCCGGTCCTGGTGTAAGCACGGTAATGGCTCAGTGCTGCCCAGTGGTCAGCAGTTCAGCAAGCAGCCATGTCACCGCCTACTGTATACCTGCGAGGCATTTTGCTAGGCTTTGGCAGCCATGTGTGGATAAACAGCACATGAGCCCTGCCCTTAGAGAGCCCACAGTCTAGTGGCAGACACAAGACACATGCATGTTAATTAACAGTAGAAGATAATATTGTGCAACTGTTCCATTGAACAAGCATGACTCACGGGGTAAAATCAGAAAGCAACCTCATTTTTGCTCTTTTAAATTTATTCTGTGGGGCTACATCTTGCTCTGCCTCTGAATGAAATTTAGGCAGGTCACAAGATTGTTCTGGCCACCCTTGGTCTCAGTGTCATTTTGATAATTATAATGTCCCATGTGATTATCCAGTTTCAATCCTGATTTAAAGTCGAGGCCTCTCCGCGTCCTCAGTCGGGTGCTGCTGAGGAAGGGAAGCCCACGGTGGACAGTGGTCTGGATGGGGTGTGCCTGCTTTCCACTCTTCCTCACTCATTTAGTGAACAGGGGTCTCCAGCCCCTTCAGAGTTGTTGCCTGGGAGGCAGAGAGGTGAGGGGGTAGGAAAGCTCTTCCCACCTGTTTGTGACCACCAGCCTCACCAGGGGCCTCTGTGGAACCTGGGGATTCTTTTACAGGTCCCTAGCGAGACCCTTCTGTCACTCCCCTCACAGGCCAAGCTTTTCTACTCCGTCAGAATCCACCCCACACTGCGGCCCCCCCCCCCCCCCCCCCCCCCCCGCCTCACCTCCTTCCTTGCGGTCAGGTGGGAATTCCTCCAATTCTGCCCTGCCTGCCTGTCATCTCTTCCTTTCCTTTTCTCCCCCGTCCTGGATGAAGCTGCTTCCTCCCCGGTCCTGGTTCAGCCTTCACGAATCCCCAAAACGCCAGCCCGCCCGACAGTGCAGGTCTGCCTGGCATAGGAATGCCCGAATTTGGAAGCCAAGAGTCCTTTTCTGGATAGGACTGTTCTTTGTCGTGGCTCATACAATACAGCTCTTTGTATTATAATTAATCTCCACATTTAACATAACTCTAATCAAGGTAATAAAGGAATATTTTTATTCTTAAAATTATTTCTTTTTTGTAGTGACATAAACATAACATGTAAAATTTACCATTTGAACCATTTCTGAGTGTGCAATTCAGTGGCATTAATTACATTCACATTGTTATGCAACCATCACCACCATCCCTCTCCAGAACTTTGTCATCGTTCCCAACTGAATCTGCACCGTTGAACACTAACTCCCCATTCCCCTCCCCCAGGCCCTGGGAACCACTCATCTACTTTCTGGCTTCATGAATCTGACTATTCCAGGTGCCTCACATAAGTGACTCATACAGTATTTGTCCTTTTGTGTCTGGCTTATTTCACTTAGCGTAATAGCCTCAGGTTCATCCATGTTGTGGCATATGTCGGAATTTCATTCCTTTTTAAGGCTGAATCACGGTACATGTATATCACCTTTTGTTTATCCATTCGTCTGCTGATGAACATTGAGGTTGTTTTCACCTTTTACCTATTGTGAAGAACACTGCTATGTATATTGGCGCATAATTGTCTCTTTGAGTCCTGCCTTTCAATTCTCTTGCGCATATACCCAGAAGTGGAATTTATTTAATTGTTCTTGAATAGGGAAGACATCTGTACCCTGGACAATATAAAAGGTACAAGAGGTCATTCAGTTCCTTGAGCCCCTGCTCCCAGTTCCTCCCAGGAAGCATCACTGTAACCAGTTTCTGTGACTTCTCCCCTGGAGAGACCATGTACCCAGGAGCACACCCCACGCAGGAGTGGTGGCAGCCATAAGCACTGTTCTACATTTTGCTTTTTCCCCACTTAACGATATCTCTAAAAGATTGTTCCAAAGCCCTGTTTTAAAAATATGCTCATTCCATTTAAAGCTTCATGGAGCCTGAGCAACATAGCTAGACCCCATGTCTACAAAAAATAAAAAATTGCTGGGCATGGTGGTGTGCCTCCTGTCATCCCAGCTGCTCAGGAGGCTGAGGCAGGAAGATCCCTTGAGGCCAGGGATTTGAGACCGCAGTGATCATACCACTGCACTCTATTCTGGGCAACAGAGTAAGATCCTGGCTCTTAAAAAAAAATCTTCATGGTTTTCCAAAGAAGAGACAAAACTTGTTTTTTTTTTAAAAAAATCAGTCTCCTATTGATGGATATTCAGGTTGTTTTCCAATGTTTTGCCATCACAAACAATGCTGTAAGTATAAACAGCTGGCATTTCCACCATGTGCCAGGCCCCAGTTAAAATCCTTTCTATGTATCATGTCATTTAATTCTCACAATATCCCTCTGACACACTGTAGGGAGGTGAGTAACTGCCCCAAACCACATCTCTTTTTTTTTTTTCTTTTTTGAGACAGGGTCTCACTCGTTTTCCTGGGCTAGAGTGCTGTAGTGTCATCATAGCTCACTGCAACCTCGAACTCCTGGGCTCAAGCCATCCTCCTGGCTCAGCCTCCTGGGTAGCTGGGACTACAGGTGCATGCTAACATGTCTGGCTAATTTTTGTATTTTTGTAGAGATGAGGTCTATGTTGCTCAGGCTGGTCTCAAACTCCTGGCCTCAAGTGAACCTCCTGCCTTGGCCTCCCAAAGTGCTAGGATTACAAGTGTGAGCTACTGCACCCAGGCTACATAACTGTTTTTGTCCACAGGTGGGAGTGATTCTGTAAGATAACTTTCTAGATGAAGAGTTGCTGCTACCAACAGGTATGTGCATTTTTAAGTTCTGTAAATATTGCCAAAGGGGTTCCACCAAGGCTGTGCCCATCTGCAGTCTTGGGAGCAAATGCGTGTGTGAATGCCCATTGCCCTCCACTCTCACCGGTTATGGAATTTGCCAGTCTGAAAGGTGAAAGATGGTATTTCATTGTAACTCTAATTCACTTTCTTTTTCTTCAAATGAGTGAGGTTGAGAATCTTTTCAAATGGTTAAAGGCCATTTGTTTTACTAATTCGGTTTTAAAAACTTGATAAAATGAATGATTCCACTGTCGATCTAGAAGAATCTATGGACAAGGTAGCCTAGATTCCTTTAACTTTTATTTTATTTATAAACTTTTTTTGAATAGATAATACAGTCAACAAGATTGAAAATTCAAAAGGACTAAAAGGGTAGCGACAAACGCCACTTCTGTGTCTCTCCCTGGCCGCCCAATTCCCTTTCCCAAATGCAATCAGGACTCCATTTCCCCGACCTGTGCCCATGGTCATTACTACGATCTAGCTCTGAGATATTAAGTTCAAACATCCCAGTCTGACCCCACCACTGTCCTCTCAACTCTACCAGCACTGAACCTCCAACCTCACCATGACCCCTTCCTTGAGGCACCACCGCCCCTTACCGCACCCTCCTTTCACCCCAGGGGAGGTTCTCTGCCCCTGTCCCAGAAGGCTCCACATCCTGCCCCACTGGCCTCCAGCCTGCCAGGAAAGCCTGACTTTCTGGTTCACGGTAAGAAACAGAGTCGGTTTCAGAGTCAGCTCACCCATGGGATCACTCTCATTTTAAAATCTTAAGCAGAATAACCACATAATTTATTGCCCCGACCGGAACCCTTCTGAGAATGACAGTGGCACACTACTAATAATGAAGCCAAGACAACAGGGGCAGATGGTTACCGACCCAGGCAAATCGGGATGCAAGTTCAACCCCAGTCTTGAAAGGAACAATCACATTCAATTTCAGGGTAGACATAAATAACATGCGCTGAGCCCAACGAATAAGTTGCTGTCTTTGTCTACTGCCCAAGCTTCTCTTCTAAACTGATTTTTAAAATAGCGATTTCTCTAACACATTATCTTAAAAATCTACCCTTTAGAACACCAGTTTTAGCCCCTAAACTCAAGTGTGGAAGAAACATCAGTTTATTTCTAAAAACTCTCTTTTATCTATAATTTGAGTCCCCGTTTTAAAAAAGTTGCTGACAATCCCTCCACAGTTTCCATTTTGGGGCTGGAGTGAGGTGCAGTGCAGGCTTCTAGACTCTCAGGGACCTACCAAGTCCCCTACCCTTGATGCCATCTGTCCTTTTCCCACCTGGTCTTTGGTCATTGGTGCCTCCGGCTTATTGTGGAGGTCAAAGTCTCTCTCCGCCTCTGAATGCTGCCCCAGCAAGCTTGCCTAGGGCCTTCTTGGCCCCAATACACCCAGCAGCCATCTCCTTCTCCCTGGGAACCAAGACACGGGTCCTCTCTGTTCTCAGCCCCACAGACCGTGAGGGATGTTGCCTTCCCTCTGGGGCTCAGCCCAGGGAGCAGGCCTCCAGGACCCACCAGCGTCAAAGTCTCTCAACTTCCCCCCAGCTCTCATCCTTGCCTTGGCGAACTCTTGTTGGACGAGGGGTTGGGGATAGCCTTGACCTTTCTCAGTGGGTATTTCCTCCCATACTTTAGTCTAGGTCTAGGTCAGGAGTCTTCTACTCTCCTAGGGGAAGAGGCTCCCTTACTGCTTCTTCCTGTTTTCATGCACCCTTCCTGGGGCAATGAGCGTGAAATGGCAGCTACCGGAATAGGGAAAGGGGAGGAGGTAAAGGAAGTATCAGGCTGGAAGAGGCATTGGCTAGTATTTCAGAATTTTATTTTGCAATATGTGCTTCCTGGCCAGGTGTGGTGGCTCACACCTTTAATCCTAGCACTCTGGGAGGCCGCCGGCGGGGGCGGGGTGGGGGCGGATCGCTCGCTCGAGGCCAGGAGTTGGAGACCAGCCTGGGCAAGATGGAGACCCTGGCTCTGCAACAAAGAAAAAAATTATCTGGATGTGGTGGTGTGCGCTTGTGGTACCAGCTACTCAGAAGCTGAGGCAGAAGGATGGCTTGAGCCCAAGAGTTTGAGGTTGCAGTGAGTTATGATGACCCTGTTAGGGTGGAAAACTTAGTAGGTGCTCACAGCATAGGTGGAGAAAAATTTCTCACACAGAGATTAGGATAGAAAACTATAAAATTTGTTTGATCTTTTTAGAAGGAGAGAGAGTAAAAAAAAAAAAAAAAGGGCAAGAGACAGAGAGAGAGAGAGAGAGATGGCCTTACACCCAGAAAAGAGAAGGTAGGTGTGCATGCTGAGACCGAGTGGCTTGCTGTTTTTATGGGGACAAAGAGAAAGGAAAAAGAAATAGTGATTGTTGTCAATTGATAAGGCTGTGGAGTAATTAGCAGGAGGCAGCTGCAAGACTTCAGACTGTCTGTCCTTCCTGTTTTTTCCTGCTCCTAGAGACTTGGCTATCTCTGAGTTGCAGTCAGGCTTATTGCTGGGGATATGATCTCGCCCCTGAGATACGGACTTGCCCCTGAGATATGGGGTTGGGCAGGAAACTGAGGCCTGGAGTTTGCACCCAGCTGTCTAGCCAGGAACTCCTCAGGAACTCTTTGAGGCTATAACAGAAATTCTAGAAGGCAGTGAGCTGGTGAATGTAAAGAGAAAGATTTATATTTCCCTTCTGTCTGTTCTGCTCTTTTCAGATGTGAAAATGGAACCCTGCAGGGGGCCTGTGAGGGAGGGGGAGAGAGAGGGAGAGAGCACAGAGAGAGAGAGAGCTGTAGGGTGCCTATCAGCTAGGGAGAGAAAGAGCAGAGAGAGCTCATAGGATTGATCTTTAGCTGTTATTGGGGAAATTGTGGGATTAGATATTTTCCTGTTATTTTTGCAAGGCCACCCTGCACTCTAGCCTGGGTGACAGAGTGAGACACGGTATTAAAAAAAAAAAAAAAAAAAAAAAGATGTGCTTCCTGCTGTAACTATCATGATCTTACAATTTTTTAGATCTTGTAGGCAAGCCTCCCTACCTGCATGGCCCAGCCAGTTCAGACATTTAGCAGCTGCGAGAACCTGGGCAAGTTACATTATCCTCTCTAAGCTTTAGTTTTCTCATCCGCAAATGAGGATAATGACAGTTCATATCAATTAAGTACTTACACTTGCCAAGCACTGTTCTAAATGTTTTATGCATATTAGCTCATTTAGTCCTGCCCGTAAACCTATGAGACAGCTACCATTATTTCCACTTCACAGATAAGGAAGCCACATCTCACAGTTGTACATAGCTTGCCCAAAGTCATGTGATCTGCTCTTAACCACTGCCCAACCCTCTCCTTCATAAAGACTAATGACTCATAGGGTTACTCTGAGGATTAACTGAGGTAGTTTGTAAACCTCTCAGCCCACAGAGAGCACATAGTAAAAGCTCAATAAATTCTAAGCTAATACTTTAGACCTGATTTTTGGGTCATTCTCGTCTAAAATGTCCTTGGGCTTATATTTAAAACGTATATACATTTCTGAATATTTACCATATTTGCCCTTTTCAGTTTTCCCATACAAAAATATGGTGCCCGTTATATGTTTCTTTGCAAGTTTTACCATATAGCCTCATCTAAGACATGTGTTTCTAGGCAAGTTGATTTCTAGATGTTTTAGGGTTTTGTTACTATTGAAGATAAAATCTTTCCTTCCATTGTATCTTTTGCACAGTGTTGGTGTCCCCAGGCTCTCCTTAATGAATCACCTCCCAGATGCCTCCAGAGGGGGGGCTTTCCACAGCTTCTCATTTTAGGCTGATCTCTGGGCTCACCTGGTGACATGCCCTCTAACACAGGATGAGGCCCAGGGTGAGGGGTGGCTCTCCAGGGTGGCTCAGGTTGCCCGAGGGGACCATAGCAACTGTCCCCTGGCCCAGCGAGTACAGCCCGAAGGCAGGGCAGGCCGGGGCCAGGCTGGCTGCAGCCCGCTCTGCCTCCAGGGACGAGTTCCCAGGTGTCTACACTTCCTCCCCAGCTCAATGATTCCCACTTGTGTTTGTCAAATAATGGCTCCAGTGGCAGCTTTGCCAGAGGCCCAGGTCCCCTCCCTGGGGGTCTAGCCCGCTTATGTAGAGGGCTGTCAGCCAGCAAAGCGTCATTCTTCTCTGTGGGAAATATTAATACTTCACCTGTGGCGTCCCCAACAGAGGCTCTCTGCCTGCCTCCACGGCAGACCTCCAGAGGGCAGCAGAGAGCGAGGAGCGGAGAGAACAGCACGTGGCTCTCGGGGACGCAGCAAAGACCGCTCCACTCCCGCAGGCTGCGGGGACACCGCTCATCCCCTGCCCATCCTCGGAATAGACATCCTGCCAGCTTCCCGGAAGTGTAATAATTATAATAATATTATTAGTTAATACTAATTATTCCCTATGGGCCAGACACCGACCTAAGATTGCATATATTAATACATTGATTTAGGTAACAACCCTTGAAGTAGATATGATTAAAATTCCCATTTTTACAGTTAAAGAAATTGAAGTGGAAAAAAAAAAAAGTAACTTACCAAGATCCCACAGGTAGTGGAGCCAGGATTTGAACCTCATCATTTATGAGCCAGGCTCTATTCTAGATATCAGAGATAGAACAAGACAAAGTCTCTGCCATATTAGATGAACAAACACACGATACAGTTTTGGCTAGAAATGCCATTTAGACAAGCAAAGCGGAGTTAAGGACCAGCGAGGGGCATTTTAGATGGACTGGTCAGAGAAGGTGTTCTTGGTAGATGGCATTTGACCAGAGAGTTGAATATGTGAAGGAGCAAGTCATGCTGAAGGGTGGGGAAACAGTAAGTGCAAAGGTCCTAAGGTGGAAATGCTCTTGAGGTGTTAGAGGAACCGCCAGACGAGCACTGTGGCTGGTGCAGAGGGGGCCAAGGCCCCAGGGCACAGCAGCGTTGGAGGAGTAGGTAGGGATGGTGAAGGGAGAGGCCCATCCACACCAACACCTGGGCTTGGCCTCTTATGGTCTCTCAGCTTCTTTAAGATATCTCTCATCTTTTTTCGCCTCTCCGCAGAGTTCTGACACCATCACAGTACGTTCCTTTCTCAACCCTGGATACGGTTCAAAAGCAGCTAAAGTGGACAAGAATCTGGGGCAGCCAGAGTTGTACCACCTGCCAAAGTTTGGCACAAACAATCTGGAGGGCAAAAATTGCACATACTAGAGTGAGTCTTGTCCAGCTCATGGGGAACTTCTTGTGGGTAAATATTTTAGATAAAGCTGCAGGGGCCCCAAATTCATCCTAGTCCCACTAACAAGGGCCTAGGCCTTGCAGGTCTCTCCAGGATGGAGACCTTCTTCTCTCTTCCTGGAACTCTTGCCCCCATGCCAGGGTGCTATGTCAAACCTGCCTGAACCCTGGCTGGATGGTAAGCCCAGGTGGGGTTCAGATGGCATTTAGCCAGCAGATGGAAAAGACTCTGTCTCTGTGAGCAGCCGCCCTTGTCTGCCAGGTATCCAAGGGAGGCTAAATGGAGGTGCAGAGGTCAAACGCTGCAAGTTATCGTTGTCCCTCTGTAGCCACAGTGGGATTGTTTCCAGGATCCCCGGGGGATATGAAAATATGAGAATGCTCAAATCCTTTACATAAAATGGCACAGTGAACCTACACACCTCCTTCCATATACTTTAAATCATCTCCAGATTACTTATAATACCTAACACAATGTAAACGCTATGTAAATAGTTGTTATACTGTATTTTTGTATTTGTATTATTTTTCATTGTTATTTTTTATTTTCATTTTTTCCAATATTTTTGATCTGTTGTTGGCTGGATCCCTGGATGTGGAACCCACAGATATAGAGAGCCCACTGTACGAGAATCTTTGGCCCCTCCTCTGGGTAGATCCTTGGAGAGTAAGATGGGCCCATGTCAAGTGCTCCTTTTGCTTAGGTTAGAGCCTGGAACCAGAGGAGCCTGAATGGTCTAATCCAGGATTTCTTGACCATGGCACCATTGACAGTGGGGCCAGACTATTCTCTGCAGTGGGGGCCATCTCAGTAGGATGTTAGCGGCATCCCTGGCCTCTATCCACTTGAGGCCAGAAGTACCCTCCCTCCAGGAGTGACCGTCACCCCAGTGTAACCAGAAATGTCTCCAGACATTGCCAAAGGTCTCAGGGGTAGGGTGTAGTGGGGTGGGGAAACATCTCTGGCTGAGAAGGGGTCAACCCTTTCCCTTTCACCCAAGCTAGCACAGGGGTCTCAGCTGTTCCCTCTCTGAGGGTGAGGCAGGATTGAAAGCACCCCCCGAGCGTTTACTCCACTGCCAAAGCCAGATAGGTGGCTGGCTTGGCATGTCTTTGGCTGTAACATGGAAGGTGGCCAGAGGGCAGGGAGAAGAGAGAAGAGGGGTGGCCAGATCTTCTCTCAACGTTTTTTGGCTCACGATACTAAACTATGAGGAAGGGCCGGGATGGAGTTGGCCATAGGCATCACGAGCCTAAGTCTCCCTCTCCTCCCCACCGCACACACGCGCACACACACACCTCTGCCACTCTGTGTATTGCCTTTGTCTCTTTCACTGAAGACAGGCTTTCTCCAGAGATGAAAGAGAGGGCAGGAGAAGAAGGTCAATGGGTGGGCTGACGTAGACTAAGAGATCAGCAGGGCATGAATAAGAGGTTACGAGTATCAATGAGGGAAGAGAGGAAGGCATTCATCCTGAGGTCCCTACCAGAAGGGAAGTAAATGAGCCATGAGGGGCTGGTATATGGGGAGAAGAGGAAGATGTCTGAAGATCAGAGGTCTTCAGCGAGTTGAAGAGCAACCATCGATACCTGCAACCTCTTATTCATGCCCTGCCAATCTCCTGCTCCATCATTCAGGAGGACTTCTAACTCGTTCCTCCATTGCCATCACTCCTGCACATCTTCCGTCTACACCTCACACCCCCAACTACACCTCACACCTCCATCCGTACTTCACACTCATATCTATGCCTCACACCCCCGACTACACCTCACACCCCCATCTGTGCCTCACCACCTCTGTCTACACCTTGCCACTTCCATCTACACATCCACTATCATACTGCTACTTCTACAACCAACACCTCTGTCATTTCCTCGTCATCACTACCGTATCTCCCCTTCTGTCAGCAGGCAGCGTGTAGACATCCTCTCTGGGTGGAGAGGCAAGTGTGGACTAGGAGGTTACTCACATGGCTCTAGTCTAGAGAGGTCTTCAAGGTCTTTGAGATCAAAACTATCTCCGGCTTTGGTGTCACTTGATCCCCTCAAAAGATCATCCTGGAGCATTTTATGAAGATTGAGGTAGAGATACCTAAAAATAAGCACACATGTTTATGCAAACTCCCTGACTACAAGTATAGACTGGAACAATTTCTAAGCCATGCCGTAATCTGACAGCTGCACATTTAGGTACCTGCAATGCGATAAGATCCTTTACTGGCGTCTCAGTGTTCCTCAAAGTTCTAACAATCTAAAAGTTGGAGACATTCAAGTGAGCTGCAATTTTGAGCCAGCTGGGGTTGCCCGAGTATGTAAAAACAGGCCCAGGTCTATCTGGGCTCCTGGAAATGCCACTGCCCCTCCCTGGGCCTTAGTTTTACCCCATATAAAATGGGCAACCTTGGGGTAGGGCTGAATTCTACGGGTTCTCTTCCAGCTCTAACATACTTCTAAGACAGAATCCAAAAAGGATTTGGAACAAAAACCATGCAGGGAGATAAAGCAGCATTTCAAAATCAAGGCTGGAACACACCAGTGACATAAAAAGATCAGCAAATTAAAATCCAAGAAGAAATTTAAAGCAAAGACATCTGTCTATGATCATGGCCAGCTCTATTCAGACCCTGCTCTACCCTGGTCTGTCAGTCAACCAGGCATCCATCCCTGACCCTGCAAGAGCGTCCCTCCCCCCACCTTGGTCACATGGCTAGCCGCCACTGAGCCCCAGAAGTCAATCTTCAATGCCCCAAATACTGTTCAGCCTGGGATCCACAGAGAGCCCTTCTTGCCACCCAACAGGAACAGAGCAGGAGGCTCTGGCCTCCCCCGGATTTGGATCCTGGTTTCCAGTGCTAAGAACACAAAGGTAAGTTTGCAGCTTCAGAGAGAGTAGGCAGAGCTATGCAGACAAGGGAAAATGTGCTTCATGGCACCAGCACAAAGAATTTGAGAGTGAGCTTCTCACACAATGAGGAGAATACCAGGAAAGCAGGGTAAATCCTCCAAATGAGCATTGGATATTTGCCTTTCCTTTAAAGATTATACTGTTTTTTTATCACCATGGCGCCTTGAGTTCACTGGTTTGGGTTGGAAAAATCTAACTCCAAATTAACAGAAATGACAGGAGACTTGTTCCATCTGATGCCATGGTGAGTTAGTTCTATCTTGTCCTCATCTGGTGGAACTGAGAATCTTTCTCTTCTAGGCATGTAAATTTCTGTTGTCTTTGCCAAATTTGTGAGACTGGCTAAAATATTTATGGAGTACACAAAAACCCTAAGTTGTGCCTCTTCCCCAGAAAACCATGGGAAAATAAATTCCATCTGCTAATGTAACATCTCGGGATAGAAACAGAATAATAGTTAGCCTTCTTTCCTTATACATTTTTTGTTTTTAAATTTTGGATACAGTACCTGGTTTTGTTACTGTTAGTTTGCTTAGGGATATTTTGTTTGCTTGTTTTATCCTTTCTCTCCTGGGCCATGCATGAGTGTTTCAGTCTGCAGGGCCCCGAGGCAATGGACAAGCCACTGGTTGGGAGGGTGGCCTTTCCCTGGTTTCTAGCTTAGCTTTCTAAAGCCCAGCATGACCCTGTGTCATTCTTGTCGATTCAGTTCACAAAATAATCCCAGATAAGCCCCTGGGGGAGTCCTTTTCTGAAATACTTTGAGCTAACAGAGGGGCTCACCAGACACCATATTGGCTGGTCTAGAGTTCTCAGGTATCAAGGTCAAATGGTTTAAAAGACAGTGTGGGAGGAAAAGCTCCTAAAAAGCTCACCCATGGATGTGGCACAGCCTTTTTTTTTCTAGTTATTTTTTCTTCCAGAGACATGGATGTCTAACCTAAGAATGTATTACCATACTTTGCCCTTCTTCCCTAATAATTAAACTGTTTTGTTCTGTTCCCAGTGTCTCATGCAAATATCTGGAACAAAGTGGGTACTCAGTCAGGATTTGTTGGATCGAATTGACATGCCCTTGTGGATGGGGAGGGGGTGGGTGCCCAAAGGCCAGATGATTCACCAGGGTTTTGATGGCTAAAACGTGCTGTACCTCTTTAAGGCTGACTGTATCCCCATTTCCTTGCTGCATTGGACATGAGGGATGCCCGGGCAGGGAGACCTGAGTATGTTTGCCAGGGTAGCACTCTAGTCCTTGGTCTCACAGGCTTAGAGTGTTGATTTTGTCAGTGGGTTTTGGATTCTCAGGGATCCCAGATGTGATCCCAGGCTGGTGGTAGGGCAGTGAAATGAGAAGGGGCCTTCAACTGAGGGCAGAAGAGAATTTGGTATGATCCCTCACCATGAGGCCATGCTCAATACCAAGGCGAGCTGTGATCTAGAGGTGGGTAGGAGAGTAATGGTGAGCTGGTTGGACAGGGGAGGGACTGGCGGTAGGAAAAGCTGCTGTTACAAGTTCTTTCATTTGCTGCGTGCAGGGGCTGGTGTGTTGCTAGCACAATTCCTTTGACAACATATTGCAGTGGATGGTTGTACTAGGTGCTACTCTTTGGATGCAAGTAACTCAGATCAGCTGTAGGTAACTGAAGAGAAAGAGGGATTCAGGATAAAGCCATTGGGAGGTCTTGTGAATGGGAATTCAGCCAGGCCTCAGGAAGGGCTTGAAACCCAGAAGTGAAAGATTGTCAGAAACTCACACCAGACCCCTTTATCTCCCATGTCTTCACTTCTCTTTCTCCTGCCTCCCTCCTTCCCTCTCCCTCCCTCCCTCCCTCTTACCCTTCCTCCCTTCCTCCCTTTCTTCTTTCCTTCCCTCCCTTCCTTCCTTGGGTTTGGGAATCAAAAAGAATACAATTTGAATCCTGGCTCCACTGTGGCTGGCTGTGATCCGTGACCAATCACTTAATTCTTAGTCTCCATTTCCTCATCTGTAAAATGGAGGTGGAAATTATGCACCTCACTGAATTATAGTGAGGATTAAATGAGACTATAAAAGCAAACTATCTGACATTCAATTAATATGAATTATATGAAACACTGGAGATAGAAATTCTGTTTCGTGGGTTAGGTTGGGGACTCTTACGGTGGGCGGTACAGCTGCCAATCAGAGGAGTAGCTAATCCAAACACTTCCCATATGGCCAACACTCAGTTTCAGAAGGATGGCTTCCTTTGAAGATGTTCTGGGGTAGCCTGGGTTCTTCTCCTACTTCTGCTTACTCCCGGAAGGGAGCTTCTCTCAAGTTATGAGAAGGTGAGACCAAGCCCAGAGGAGGTGATGGGAGGCTGGTCTCGACTAGTCCAGAGCTGGGAGGTATGCACCTACCTGAGTATTAGCTACATTGTATCTCCATACTTCTATAGTCTTGTAGCGTTCTCATCTCTATTTGCTTATATCTTGTCATTTGTATTCATTTTTGTTTTTCAATCTTCATTTTTGAAGTACCGAGAATCCACAGTACTTCAAATACTAAAGAACACATTTTAAAAAACATGCTGGAAAACTCCGTTTCGTTTGTATTAGTCAGGAACTCTTGATTGCAAACATCAGAAACCCAACTCAAACATGAAAAAAAATTAAGTGAATTTAGCAGCTCAACACAACTGAGAAGGCCAGTTCAGAATTAACTGACTCAGGGAGACACAGCGTTATCTGTACTGTTTCTCTACTTTTCTTGAATGCTGCCCTCCATGTGACAGGCAAAATAGTAACTCCCAAGCTTATCAGCTTAGCAATGCCAGAGTGAGCAGTGCTTTTGGATGAATCAAGCAGAATGTCCTGGGAAAAATTCTGATTGGCCGAGCTTTGGACATGGGATCATCCCTGAACCAATCGCTGTGGCTGGGAATGAGGAGCATTTGATTGGCCAGGCTGGGTCACATGGCCTTTCCTGCTTGGGGCTTGGGAGAAGTGGAGTCACCTTAAACCATTTGGAGGTGGTTCCTATGGGAACCTATCTGTTACTCACTTCTCTGTACTCTTCACACCATGCTGGAGGAGGAAGATAGCAGCTTTTAACACACTGACTGCCACGCTAGAATTTTTTTTTTCCCTTGGGGCCACGGTGTTTTATTACAACAATAGAATAAAAACTTTGAAAACAAAATGATCCTTTCTAATTTAATGAAAAAATTATTTTTGTTGTTTTCTGTGTGTGAGTTATTAATATATGCAACTTGAAAAATAGTTTTCGCGGCTCCTCAGGTGAAGAGATGTGTGAGTTACATATGCTTCACGAGGAGCCTGGCTCAAAACTAGCCTGAGTTAAATACAACTCACATGGCAGTTAATATGTTTAAAAATCACTAAATGACCCAATGTAATAGGAAATACAAATTGGAAGTTATTTCTTTAAAATGGTGGTTTTAAAAATGTGATCCCTGGATCAGCAGCAGCAGCATCAGTTGGGAGCTTGTTGGAAATGCAGATTCTCCGGCCCGGCCCAGAGCTACTGACTCAGAACCTTTGGGGCTGGGATCCAGCAACTGTGTTAACAAGCCCTCCAGGTGACTCTGATACCTGCTCAAGTTTGAGAACCACCTTAAGATCCTCCTGTCAGCCTCCAGAGTAGCTGGGACTACAGGTGCACACCACCACGCCGGGCTAATTTTTCTATTTTTGATAGAGATGGGGTCTCGCTCTTGCGCAGGCTGGCCCCCAACTCCTGGCCTCAAGCAATCCTCCTGCCTTGGCCTCCCAGAGTGCTGGGATTACAGGTGTGAGCCACTGCATCTGGCCGCTTATTTCTTTTTAAAAATATTTAAAAAAATTTTAATAATAAAATACTTCAAGCTTGTACAATATTCTGGTGATATATGAATATATTCATATAGAACCAGAATTGACATGTGCTAATATTTTATCATATTTCCTTCATATCCATATCCATATCTATCTCCATCTACCCAAAATATCAAAGATCATTGAACATCCTGCCCAGCAGTAACCTGCAGTTAGTGTGTTTCATTCCTCTGCATGATTTTATGCTTTTCTTACTTATAAATGTAGCTATAAACAATATTGGTAGAGTTTTTATTTGCTTTAAAGTTTTATATAAATAATATCATTTTGTTTGTATCTTTTTACACTTTGCTTTTTTTTTTTTTGACTCATCACATTTTTGAGATTTATATGTGAAATCCAGTTTATTCATTTGAGCTGTGCTACAGTATTCCATTAGGTGTCAGTTAGGAAGGCCTCAGGAAAAGTAACATAAAACTTGGCTAGCAGTTTAAATATGTATATATATTTTTTCCGGATAACAAGAAGCCGAGAGCTAATCACCAGAGCTCAGTGATGCTATCAGGAACCCAAGTCTGTGCTTTCCTTCTGCTTGGTCCTTAGCCTGTGCCTGTGGTCTCAATACCTGTTACCTCATTGTTACAAGATGGCTGCTTCATCTCAAAGTCATGTCCAAGGTCAGCCTATTAAAGAGGGAAGGGTAAAGAAAAAATTGTGCATTCCAGCTGTGTCTGTCACTTATTATCAGGAAAATAAAACCTTTCCTGGAAGCTCTACCCAGGGCTTTTAATCTCATTGGCTAGAGTAGGATCACTTAACTACTCCTAAAATCAGTGCCTGGCCAAGGGCAACCTGATCACCTTGACTGGTTGTACAGATCACAGTTCATTCCTGGGGCTAGGAAAGGTGACTACTGTCAATCAGGGGCCCTGTGTCTCTACCCAAACAAAATGGGGTTCTTGAACAGGCAAGAGGAGGAGGGAATGCATGTGGGACAGTGTAGCAGACGCTGCTAGATGACTACCCAATGCCCATTCTCCCTTTTTTCCTTACTAACAGACTCAATCTTATTTGCCCCGTCAAAACTTACTTTCCCGGCCGGGCACGGTGGCTCACGCCTGTAATCCTAGCACTCTGGGAGGCCGAGGCGGGAGGATCACTCAAGGTCAGGAGTTCAAGACCAGCCTGAGCAAGAACGAGACCCCCGTCTCTATTAAAAATAGAAAGAAATTATATGGACAACTAAACATATATACAGAAAAAATTAGCCGGGCATGGTGGTGCATGCCTGTAGTCCCAGCTACTCAGGAGGCTGAGGCAGGAGGATCGCTTGAGCCCAGGAGTTTGAGGTTGCTGTGAGCTAGGCTGATGCCACAGCACTCTAGCCCAGACAACAGAGGGAGACTCTGTCTCAAAAAAAAAAAAAAAAAAAGTTAACTATAGTAGTTTATACCACTACTACATGTATAAACTGCTTGGTTTCATTGGTATCATTATTTCCCATAACATCCACTGCTGGTAGCACGAGGACATTACAGACAAGACCTAGGCTCCTTCTCCTAGTATCCATAGTTAGCATGTGGCCTTATACCCCCAATGACAAGGTGGCTGCTGCACTTCCAGACATCACATCTATGCTCCAGGGGTAGGGCTGCCACATAAAATATAGCTTATGCTAAAAAATGTATGTGTTGATATCTGAAATTCAAATTTTACTGGGCAAGCTGCATTTTCATTTGCTAAGTCTGGCAACCCTCTTGAGGAAAGACAGAGGAGGAGAGTGAAGGGGCTTTCTTCTGCAGAGGCTTTATCTAGGAAGGGACTCTCTCCTCAGATTCTTTTTATTTTTTAATTTAATATTATTCTTAAACTTATTTAAAGTTTATTTCTTATTTTATTTTATTTTTTGATTATCCAATCCGATGCTGCTGTACCTCCTCAGATTCTTTCTCCTATATCCTTTAGCCAGAGAAAGCTGAAGGGCATCTAAAGGAAGTGATAGTTTTTAGTTGGCCACAGGCTATTGTGGCAGAGCAGAAATCAGAAAATCAGGCAGGTAGCTAGCAGCATTCTCCACAACTGTCTTATACCCCTCATCTCCCCACTCTCCCCAAATAGTTACATCCAGTGGTGATATTTAAAATATTTAATAACCAATATGGCGTGGCCATGACCAACCCAAATGGATACCTGATCACTAAGAATGGGCACCAGGCATAAACAGCAACCACACCATTGCACACTGGTGGAATACCAACCCTGCTTCTGTCACTATTTTTTGGTAAAATTAACACTCATTTGATTTATTATGACTATGTAAATATTGCTTACAGTTGAGTATAGTGTGCCATGATTACATTTCCCTTTTATGACTTTTTTTTTTGTAAAAAAAAAAAGACAAATTTATTCAGCCTCATGATCAGACTATTAAATTTTGCAATCAACAACATGGGTGCAAAAAAATCTATATTAAAACACTTTATTGAAATGCTTTATGCTTTCCACAGAACAGAAACAAAAATAACCTGTTATACAATCAGTCGCAAATACAAGCCTCAGGTTTTTTGCCCACACACATGAATACTGTCTAAAACATGACTTCTTTGTAGCAGCTAGGCCCTGCCACCACTGTGCTTGGCTGAGTTCACAAATCTGTTGTAACCTGTAGCATCCCTGTTACTTCTCTGGCTCTCCTCTTCCACTACGCTTTGTTTCCTGGCAGTAATTAAAACCTGCCACTGCCATTGCTACTGCTGCTACTGGAACTGCCACAGCCACCTTAGTTTGGCAAAGTATTTGTCTCCACAACTGTAGGGGCCAGAGCTTCTGCCTCCAAAGTTTCCTCCCTTCATGGGTCCAAAATTTGAAGATTGATTGTTATAATTGCCAGAATCATTGTAGCTTTCACAGCCTCCAAAATTTCTTGCATCATTACCAAATCCATTGTAGCCATCCCCACTGCCACCATATCCAGCACCACCACGGCTGCCACCAACGCCACCATGACCACTGACATCCCCTCCACGACCACCGCCGTTTCCAGAGCATCGTTGACATCACTGGCTGGGTGAAGCACCAGCCATCTCCTGCTTCACCAGGGCTTTCCTTACTTCACAGCTGCGACCCTTCATAGGGTGGTATTTCTGCATGACAGTCTTGTCCCCAGAGTCTTGGTCATCAAAGGTTACAAAAGCAAAGCCCCTCTTCTTGCCACTGCCTCGGTCAGTCATGATTTCAAATTACTTCAATTTTCTCATACTGTTCAAAATAGCCTCTTAGGTGGTACTCTTCAGTGCCTTCTTAATGCCACCAACAAAGATCTTTTTCACAGTTAAGTGGTCTTTGAGAATCTTCTCTGGAGACAGCTCTCTTTGGTTCCACAACTCTTCAGTCTACCTAGTGTGACTTCACATTCTGGGCTCACCCACCTCCTCCGCAGTGGCACATGTGACAAAGCCAAAGCCCTCGGCGTGCTTGATGCTTTACCACACAGCCTGAGCGTTCCCCATCTCTCAGAATGGCTTCTCAGACTCTCATCAGCTGTTTCAAAGCTCAGCCCTCTGAAGAAGAGCTTCCACAGCTGTCCGGGCTCTTTAGGAGACTGACTTAGACATGATGGCAGTAGGAAGAGACACTTTAACGATGCTTCCTCCAAAGCATCCATGGGCAGAAAGGAGTAGGCTAATAAACCGATCTCTAACTTTATTCTTGACAGAGCTTTGTCCTCTCAAAACAGGCAAACACATCAAGACCATTTCCCAGATCTAGGTTTCTTCTTGGAGCTGTCCTGTCCCAGGACTGCTCTAAGATGAGCTCCTTGCTTTGAGAGCTGCTGCTGCGTAGCCCTTCTCCTGGGATATTCCTTTGTCAGTGTTTTGTGGCGAACCCCCTTTCCCAGAGTGACATTCCTTTCTTAGTGCTCTTGCATCTGCCTAGAGTTCCTCCTTCAATCACTAATGGTAAAAAGGTGCATAGGAGGTAAACTTTTGAGACATTTATGGCTGAAAATGTCCTTATTCTACCCTCATATTTGTTTGATAGCTTGATTGGTACTGGAATTCTAGGTTGGAAATGAATTTTTCTCACTTTTGGAGGCATGACTCCATTGTCTTGAGGCTTCCTCTGTAGCTGTTGAGAAATCTGATGCCAATTCTTGTGTCTGATTCTTTGCAGGGGACTTATTTTTTTCTTCTGGGAGCTTTTAAGATCTGTTATCCATGATGTTCTTACACTTCATGATTATGTGACTTGGAATAGACTTTTTAAAAATTCATTTTCATGAGCCCTGAGCACGCCCTTTCTATCAGGAAATTGAAATAATCCTTCAGTTCTGGGAAATGTTCTCATGTTATTCCCTTGATAATTTCTCTCCACTATTGTTTTTTAATCTCTGTTTTGGGACTCCTATAACTTTGATGTTTGGGCTTCCTGGATTGATCTTCTAATTTCCTTGTTTTGTCCTACTATTTTTTAAAATCTCTTTTTGTTTGTGTTCTGTTATCTGACATATTCCTTCAACTTTATGTTCCAACTCTTCTGTTGAAGTTTTTCTTCTAGCATATTTTTAATTTCCAGGAGTTCTTTCTTATTCTTTGTAAGTTTATAGGTTTCTTTACAGGTTTATAGCATTACTTTTGGCTTTATTTTTAGTTATGAATACAATGTTTTTTCTTGTCTTTGTTGTGATTTTCTTTGATCTGGTCTTGATCTCTCTCTCTCTCTGGAGAGTGGCCATAAGCCAAGATAGCCACTTTCTAGGACAGCCATGACTGGGAGGTAAGTTCTGATGTGTTGTTAGGTGAGGCACAATGAAAAGGTGAAACCAAAATACATGAAACAGAAGAAATTTATTAATTATAGGTCCCAGAGAAGTTAGAGGTTACTGAGGGGGGATGATAGGAAGGCAGGAGGCAGCAGGGAGCTCATCCAGTGAGTAGGGAAAGAGGGGGAGATGGAGTGAGGAGCGAGAGAGAGAAAGAGAGAGAGGACCTGGGGGAATATGTCTTTATTAAGTTCCATGGCATTAGCGTTATTCCTTAGGCTTTCCACAGAGGCTGTGGATTAGCTAGTTTAAAGAAAACATAAGCAAAGGAGAAGCTTGTTCACATTGCCTCTGTTGTTGACCATTAGGTTTTATCCTGGTGCTCTTTTCCTCCTTCCCTATTTGTTTTGGTGTCTGTCGTTCTGGTGATTCTCAGCTGGCTGTTCCTATTTTGGAGAGGAGCTACCAAACAGCTGCCATGCAGCCGGGCTGGATTTGTTAATGATAGACTTACAGTGGGCAATTGGATGGCGCTCTCTGTTGTGTTAGAGGTCCCCCACCTGTTAGACTGTGTGAGCTGTCCCTTCTCCCGTCCGGAGGGCCTGAGCTTCCTTAGTGTTCCAGGAGCCAAATAGGCAGAGGGCTGAGGACTAACGGCCTTTACTTAAATCCTTTTGTTTCCTCAGCAAAATTACTCCTTTTTGCATTCAGCTATCCGGGGTCTTCTGGTTTAACCCCTCCATCTTCTGGGGTAGGAGGGGCACTATGGGAGATGGGAGCCTGGGAGAGAGATCTGAGGATGTAAACAGCTCCCCTGGGTTCAGCCCCACCCTGCATCCTGGCCTTCACATGTACCTACTGCCTCTGATTTCTTCTTTTTCCTATTTTTGGAACCATTTTGCCTAAGTAGAACCTATCTAATCCTTGAATGCTAAGATAAAACCTTTTAAAAAACTATTCTATAATTTCTAATCATGGGCTTAATAGGAAACCATAATGGAAATTTGGTTTATATATGTAAACCACAAAAGCATAATAAATTTAACTTAAAAAAAAAAAATAGAGACAGGGTCTCACTGTGTTGCCCAGGCTGGTCTCAAACTTCTGGCCTCAAGCAATTCCCCTCTCAGCCTCCCAAAGTGCTAGGATTACAGGCATGAGCCCCTGCACCCAGCCAACATAATAAATTTATAAAGACTTTCCCATGGCCTATATATATGCTCTTTGTAAATATTCTATTTGTATTTGAAAGAGAGGTGTGTTCTCTATTTTTTGGAAATTATATATACACACACACACACACACACACACACACAATTCTTCTATTTGTTTATATGTCCTTTTACCTTAATTTTTTTCATCTGATTAAGGTCTCCCATGTGGTTGTGGATTTGATCATCTGTCCTTGAAATCCTACCCCTTTTAACGTACACATTTTGAGGCTGTGTTTCTCTTTTACTTTATAGTGATGAAGGTGAAGGAGGAGAAGGCTGGGGTGGGAAAGCTGGACCCTACTAACTACAGGAGGAGATATCTGGATCAGAAAGGTAAGGGCACTTTGAGGACTTGATGTAATTCCCAGAAGGGACTGAAAATTCTTTGGGGGTCCTTAAAACAGCCTTACTAGCTGGAGAATCTGGGGAGCTGTTCTCTTTTCCGGACTCACCTACAGCATCCCCTCAAAGCTTCATTGTGTCCTAAAGGGACCATGTGGTCAGGCTGTAGACAGGAAACTGTCACTTTCCCTGTGTGGATTGGGGCATAACTTCCCCAACACAAAATTAAACTCACTTAATTTTACAAAATCTACAAACCATAATAAATACTAAACATTAACATTTTATAGACTCTGAAACTGGCAGCCCAGTTAAAATCAGTGCAAGAGGGTATTGAGGGCTAGGCGCTATGGCTCACACCTGTAATCCTAGCACTCTGGAGGCCAAGGCAGGAGGATTGCTTGAGGTCAGGAGTTTGAGACCAGCCTGAGCAAGAGCGAGACCTCGTCTCTACTAAATATATGTATATAAACAAAACAGAAAACCAAAGGAAAAAGCACCACATTGGGGGGCAGGTGGAAAAATAAAAAAACAAAAACAAATAAACAAAATAAACAAACAAAAACACCACATTTACAGAGGAACAAGGGCAAGAATTACATCAGACTTCTTGTCAGAAACCATGCAAACAAGAAGATGGTGAAGTGAAATATTTAATTGGTTGAAAAAAGAAAAAAGCCACCAACTTAAAACTTTTTATCCAATGAAATTGTCCTTCAAAAGTGAAGGAGAAATAAAGACTTTCTCAGACAAACAAAAACTGAGAGAATTTGTTGCCAGTAGACCTGCCTTGCAAGAAATGTTAAAAGAAGTTCTTCAGAGAGACGGAAAATGATACAGGTCAAAAGTCATGCGTACAGAAAGAAAGAACATAAGAGAAGGAATACATAAAGATAAAATATAATCTCTATTCTTATTATTCCTATCTAATTTAGCATGTAACTGTTCAGAGTAATAATAGCAACAATGTATTGGGTGATACTACCGTATAGATAAGTGAGATTAATAGAAGCAATGTTATAAGGTATGGGAGGGAGAAATTGTGAGTAACACCTTATACTGTGTTATAAGGTACCTGCATTATTCAAGAAACAATATGTTGTTATTTCAAGTGGACTTAGATTAGTTGTAAATGTATATTGCAAACTCTAGGGCAACCACTAGAAGAATGTTTTTTAAGAAGTATAATTGATATGCTAAGAGAGGAAAGAAAACGGAATCATATAAAATGCTCAGTTAAAACCAACGAGGAGCTGGGCACGGTGGCACAAGCCTGTAATCCCAGCTACTGGGGAGGTTGAGGCAGGAGGATTGTTTGAGCCCAGGAGTTTGAAGCTAGCCTGGACAGCATAGTGAGATCCCATCTCTAAAAAAAAAAAAAAAGAAAGAAAACAAAGAACAAAAGCAATGAACACGAAACAATTGCAAACTTGGTCAATATTGATACAATGATATCAATCATCACTTTAAATATGAATAGTCTAAATATATCAATTAAAAGACAGAAGGTGTCAGAGTGGATCAAAAAACAAGACCCAATTGTATGATGAGAAAACCCCATTAAATATAAAGACATAGATTAAAACTAAAGGAATAGAGAAAGATATATCATGCTGACACTAATCAAAAGAAAGTAGGAATAGCTATCTTAATTTCAAATAAAGAATAATTCAGAACAAAAAAAAACTCTTTTACTGGGCTAAGTGGGGGCATTACATAATGATAAAGGGGTCAATTCTCCAGGAAAACATAATAATCCTTAACATGTACACACCTAATGACAGATCAGTAAAATACAGGAGTCAAAAACTGACAGAACTGCAAGAAGAATGGACAAATCAACAATTATAGTTGACTTTAATGCTCATCTATCAGTAACTGACAGGTCCAGCAGGCAGAAAAATCAGTAAAGACATAGTTGAACTGAACAACACATTACTCAACTGGATTTAATTGACATTAATAGACTATTTCATCCAACAACAGCAGAATGCGCATTCTTCTCAAGCTCATATGGGACATTCACCAAGATAGAGACCACATCCTGGGCCATAAAACACATCTGAACAAACTGAAAAGAATATAAGTCACACAAAGTATATTCTAGCACCACAATGGAATTAAACTAGAAATCAGTAACAGAAGGCCGGGCGCGGTGGCTCACGCCTGTAATCCTAGCACTCTGGGAGGCCGAGGTGGGCGGATCGTTTGAGCTCAGAAGTTCGAGACCAGCCTGAGCAAGAGCGAGACCCCATCTCTACTAAAAATAGAAAGAAATTATATAGACAGCTAAATATATATATAGAAAAAATTAGCCAGGCATGGTGGCGCATGCCTGTAGTCCCAGCTACTCGGGAGGCTGAGGCAGTAGGATCACTTGAGTCCAGGAGTTTGAGGTTGCTGTGAGCTAGGCTAACGCCATGGCACTCACTCTAGCCTGGGCAACAGAGTGAGACTCTGTCTCAAAAAAAAAAAAAAAAAAAGAAATCAGTAACAGAAAGGTAGCTGGATTGCAAACTATGCATCTGACAAAAGACTAAAGTCCGGAATCTACAAGGAACTCAAACGACTCAACAATAACAACAACAAAATAACTCATTAAAAAGTGAACAATGAGCATGAGACATTTTTTTTTAAAGAGACACACAAATGGCCAATAAATATATGAAAAAAGTGCTCAACATCACTAATCATCAGAGAAATGCAAATTAAAATCACAATGAAACACCATCTTACACCAGTCAGAATGACTATTATTAAAAAGTAAAACAACAACAACAAAAAAAAAACCCCAAAAAACAAACAAACAACAACAACAAAAAAAAAACAGATGCTGGCCAGGATGCAGAAAAAAGGGAACACTTATACACTGTTGGTGGAAATGTAGATTAGTACAACCTCTATGGAAAACAGTATGGAGTTGGGCACAATGGTTCACACCTGTAATCCTAACATTTTGAGAGGCCGAAGTGGGAGGATCATATGAGCACAGGAGTCCAAAACCAGCCTGAGTAATATAACGAGACCCCATCTCTAAAAAAAAAAAATTTAAATTATCTGAGTGTGAATATGCATGGTAGTGCATGCCTATAGTTCCACCTACTCAGGAGGCTGAGGCAGGAGGATCACTTGAGCCCAGGAGTTTGAGGTTACAGTGAGCTGTGGTGATGCCACTGCACTCTAGCTTGGGCAACAAAGTGAGACCCTATCTCAAAAAAAATAACAAACAAAAAAAAAACACACCACCAAAAACAAACAAACAAATAAAAACCAACCAAACAAAAACCAATATGGAGATTTCTCAAAGAACTAAAAATACAGCTACCAATTTGATCCAGCGATCCCACTACTGGGTATCTACCAAAAGGAAAAGAAATCATTACATCAAAAAGATACCTGCACTTGTATGTTTATTGCATCACTATTCACAATAGCTAAGAAATGGAATCAACCTAAGTGTCCATAAATGGATGATTGGATAAAGAAAATGTGGTATATATACACCATAGAATACTACTCAACCATAAAAAAGAATGAAATCATGTCTTTCGCAGTGACATGAAACTGGAGGCCATTATCTTAAGTGAAATAACTCAGAAACTGGAAGCCAAATACCACATGTTAACACTTATAAATGGTAACTAACTTATGTGTACACATGAACATAGAGAATGGAATAATAGACACTGGAGACTCAGAAAGGTGGGTGGGTGGGGGGCACGAGAGATGAGAACTTACTTAGTGGGTACAATGTACTCTATTTGAGTGATGGCTACACTAAAACCCCAGACTTTACCACTACATAATATATCCATGTAACAAAACTACACTTATACCTCCGAATCTAGAAGAAAAAAAAAACCTCAATAAAAATAAAAAAGGAAAATAACTAGAAAATCCCAAAATATTTAGCGACTAAACAATATACTTCTAAGTAACACACAAGTCAAAGAAGAAATCTTAAGAGAAATTTTAAAATATTTTGGACTAGATAAAAATGAAAATTCTAGGCTGGGCGCGGTGGCTCACGCCTGTAATCCTAGCACTCTGGGAGGCCGAGGCGGGCAGACCGTTTGAGCTCAGGAGTTCAAGACCAACCTGAGCAACAGCGAGACCCCGTCTCTACTAAAAATAGAAAGAAATTATCTGGCCAACTAAACATATATATAGAAAAAATTAGCTGGGCATGGTGGCGCATGCCTGTAGTCCCAGCTACTCGGGAGGCTGAGGCAGGAGGATCACTTAAGCCCAGGAGTTTGAGGTTTCTGTGAGCTAGGCTGACGCCACGGCACTCACTCTAGCCTGGGCAACAGAGTGAGACTCTGTCTCAAAAAAAAAAAAAAAAAAACCCTGACAAAACCAAATGCTGAGGAGGACGCAGAGCAACAGAAATATTCTTCCATTGCTGGTGAGAATGTAAATGGTATAATCATTTTGGAAGACAGTTTAGCAGTTTCTTACAAAGCTAAACACAGTCTTGCTATCCGAACCAGCAATGGTGTTCCTAGGTATTTACCCAGTTGAGTTGAAAATCATGTCCACGTAGAAGCCTGCATATGAATGTTTATAGCTCCTTTATTCATAATCACCAAAAACCGAAAGCCTCTAAAAGAGGAGCGTGGATAAACAAACTATGGTACAACCATACAATGGCATTTATTCAGAGATGAAAAGAAATGAGCTATTAAGCCATGAAAACACATGGAGGAAACTTAAATGCATATTGCTAATTGAAAGAGCCAGTATGAAAAGGGCGTCATACTTCATGATTCCAATTCTATGACATTTTGGAAAAGGCAAAATTATGGGTCTAGTAAGTAAAAAGTGGTCAGGGGAAGGAAGGAGAGGGATGAATAGATGAAACACAGAAGCTATTTAGGGTAGTGAAACTGTTCTATGTGATACAGTAATTGTTGATGCATGTTATTATGTATTTGTCAAAACCCATGGAAGTAGCTATAGAACAGGAAGAGTGAACCTTAATGTAAACTATAGACTATAGTTAATAATAATGTATCAATATTGGTTCATCACCTGTAACAAATGTACCGCTAATGCAAGATGTTAATAATGGGAGACTGTAGGAGTGGAGTGGGGAG
Source organism: Eulemur rufifrons (assembly GCF_041146395.1). Taxonomy (NCBI): domain Eukaryota; kingdom Metazoa; phylum Chordata; class Mammalia; order Primates; family Lemuridae; genus Eulemur; species Eulemur rufifrons. The sequence goes on from NC_091001.1 coordinate 57,321,064, forward strand.
AGGTACATTGAACTCTACGAACTATCTGCTCAATTATTCTGTAAATCTAAAATGTACTAGGAAATATATCAATTATTTAAAAAATTGTTGGTCTACTGTAGACGACACATGTTAAACTGGTAACAGTGTCCTTCCTGAGAGCTGAGGACATTCCAGCTGCCTCTGTGAGCACAGACCAGTGGGGCTTCGTATGTTACCCAGGATTACATACCAGGCTTTTTAGTGGAATTCTGAATTAGGGTTCTTGGTAACTCTAGTTCTTGAAAATTTTATTTTATAAATTCAGCTTTAAGAAACTCCTAATAACTCATTTTTCTGATAAGTAGTTTTCTGGTGAGTGCTATTGTTAGTAAAAATGGCACTCAGTGGAAATGCATACGCCTTTCCCATAACAGATAGGACTTGGTATTTTGAGCTACATCTGTGACCCACCGAGGGACTGTCTCCTGGGCCATGTGTCACAAGCCATATCTAGTAATCACTGCTCTGGACAAGCAAGACTGGGGAGATGAGAGTTCTGCTCATTCCAACAGATTTCTAATTACAGTGTCGATGGTATCCCTTCCAACAACTGTTGAGTTGGTTCAGAAACGGAATTCTGTCCACCCCATGCCTTGGGCAGTGGCCCAGCCCAGCACCCCGTGTCTTCCATTTTGTTTCTGGGGCCCCATTTCTGTAACTGGTGGCTATGATGGAAAAAATGTCAATTTTCAGTAACTCTGCCTCCTCCCTCTTTTGTGCTGTGCCCACAGACTGCCCTTCTATCCACATTGGGTTTCCAGTTCCCAGTTACCCGCAAAGAAAAAGTGACCAGAAGGGACATCTTTCAGGCCTGCAAAACGTCCGCTGGGGCCTGCGGCCGGACAAGCCACAGCAGGAGCTGACTGGCCCAGGCAGCCAGGCCAGCAGCCGGGACAGCAGCGTGGATCTCATCAGCAGGACTCGTGAGTTCCCTGAGGGCCGCGTTCGGGGGAACCTTACTGCTGGGGGTCCAGGCAGGAGGGGGATGCTCTGGAGAATGCGGGTAACACCCCACGTGGCTAAAAGGACTAAAATGGACTCCAGCCTCCTCCCCCATGTTCTGGGGGAGGTCCATGCCTTTGCCTAAATGTCTGTGGATTTCCAGAGGCTTCTGGTCTCTGTGTTGCTCTGGCTCCAAGCCCCTGCAGACCAATGCTCTTGGTCTCGCTCACCGTCCGTATCTGTCCTCTGCTTTCACCTCTGGGCCAGCTCAGGCGTGAGTTCTGTCCTGTCGTTTCCTCAACATTGGTCATTTAAGGCACATGTGTGAACAGCAGGCTTTGTAGAAGGTTCAGAACCCTGAGGCGGGAGGCGGTTACCTTGCAGAGATATACAATTTTTTAAATGAGATATTAGGTACCTCTGTTCTTGTAAATTCTCTGGCCAGCTTCCTCTGCAGTCCCAGCCTCCCATCCCCAACCACCCTCACTGTCTCCCCCAAGTCTCCTTCCATCTTTCCACTGCTCAGCTTCTGCACTCCCGTCCTCAGCTGTCCCCAGCACACACACTCCCTCCCCCACTTCATCTGGCACATCAGTTTTCCTCTGTCCCTGCCACTCACCTTGGCTCAGGGCCTGTTTTCACACAACTAAAGACACATAATGTGTTGAACTAAACACAGGGACTCTCCCTAAGTCTAGCCCTTTTGAAGCATAGAACTGAAAGAGGCCTGGAAGTTTCCTTCTCTCCCTTCCCCCTCCCCACTGGCCTCTGTAAGAGGAAGGAGGCAGGATCAAGATTCCGCTTGTGGGGTGTGGGGGGGGGACGTTGCATGTGGTGGTGGCTCATGCCTGTAAGCTGGGGTGGGAGGATCCAGGATGGCTTGAGCTTAGGAGTTCCAGACTGGCCTGAGCAAGAATGAGACCCCATCTCTACTAAAAATAGAAAAAATTAGCCAGGCATTGTGGCACATGCCTGTAGTCCTAGCTACTCAGGAGGCTGAGGCAGGAGGATCGCTTGAGCCCAGGAGTTTGAGGTTGCTGTGAGCTAGGCTGACGCCACGGCACTCTGGACAACAGAGTGAGACTGTCTCAAAAAAAAAAAAAAAAAAAAAGAGCAAAGGAGTTTCTCACAGTCCCAAAGCAGAACGAAAAGCCAGGCTCAAGTGGTGGGCGCAGCACCCTCCGGTCCGCTCTCTGGGTCTGCGGGCCTCCCCCGCTGCCTCCCTCTGGTCTGCTTGCTCTCTCTCTGCAGCGCAGCCCTGTCTGCCTCCCTGTGCGCTGCTTCCAGCTTACATGTTCTCTCTCCCAGAGACCACCACGAAAGGCCCAGGGGCCCGGCTCATGTTACATAAATATGGTTGCCAGGGGGTCTTCCTTGTGGGCGTGGGGGACATGGTCTGGGCAGACATTCCAAAGCCACCTACTGCAGGAGGGGTTCCCATAAACACAACAAATGGCAGATCCTCTCCTCTTCCTCTCTCAGAGAGCACATTTGGGGTTTGTGTGCAGCCCATGAACTTCATCGCCTGTGAAACTAGGACTTGGGGTCCCCTCTCAAAGACCCACTTCACACAATCGGCAAGAATGACTTTGGCACCCTCAGGTTCCATCTCCCACTCCCCGGTACTCAGAGGCTCCCTCGGCTCCAGCCCCAGCCCCATTTCCTTGTTCTTGGCCCCCTTCTTGCTGAGGCTGGTCCCGCTGGGAGCTGACCAGTCGGATGCCCGGATAGTATGCATTGGGTGCCCTGCTGTGAACTCCGCATCGGCCGGACTGACCTCGCAAAGCTGACTGTCCACAATTCAGTGGGGAGCCTACAAGGGAGAGAATCTCTGAAAGGACTTGCCTGGTGCTGATGACCACAGGACCCAGTCCTGCTGCTGCCGTCCCCAGGGTCACAAATGCCTCCCGGGTCTTCACCAAGAGTTGCGGTCCACACTGCTTCCGGTTTGCAGTCCACTAGATCATTTTGTGCTTCGCTCACCTGACAACCGGTCAGTCCCCACCCAGCAGGAGCACGGCCGGGTGCTGCCATGCTGTGCCTCCTGAGGCTGGTCTCTCCCTGCAGCTGCCGTCGACTCCAGTCCTACTATGTGACTTGCTGGTCGCTGTTGAACAGAGGGGCTAGCACCTGAGGCATTTCTCCTTCTGCGGATTAACTTCTGACAAGCCCCAGAGAAACCCTGATCCGATAGCCCAGTGTGTGGTGAACTGTCCCTTCTGTGGGCAGGAGGGTGGGGCAGAGAGAGGGGAGGGGCCGGGGGGAGAGGCCCGGGAGGAGCTCAGGTTTGGAAGCTGAGAAAGATTGAGCCCTTGGACTGTTTGGAGGGGACAGGCTGGTGACTGGATGACCAGTAGTAAGGGAGGAAGTGTCACACCTGCTGGCAACAACAGTAATAGCAATATCACGTACTGAGCGACTGGTGTACCCCAAGCACTGTGCCAGCCACAATCCAGTAAGGCAGGTGTGATCACTCCCACCTCGTAGATGAGGAAACCAAGGGTCAGAGAGCTTGAAGCCGCGCCGACGTCCCACTGCAGTCGTCAGCAGAGTCGGGAGCTGAGCCCAGGTCTGCACGGCTAAAGCACCTCATGAATAAGCAGAGTCTACCTGGCGTCCTGGGCAATCTGTCTTTGGGAGTTGAGGCCACCCACAGGTGTGGCCTGCTGTGGCTGCTCAGCAAGAGCTGGGTCGACCTCAGCCACAGTGAACATGAGCTGCAGGGCCTGCGACCCGCAGCCGGGGCCGGCCACTCGCTGCCCTGCCCTGCTGAGGAGTCCACAGAGCCGAGGACTCCAGGAATGCCCTCTGCAGGGGTCCATGTGATCCTGGTGTTTCCTTGGAGCCCCTGACCCTCTGCTTCTGTTTTCTCAGCTTGAAAATGAGCATCCTTGATCCTCGAGCCTCGGGTAGGAAAGTGTGACCCGTGGAGCCAGCCGATGGGGCAACAGGGGGAGGATGTCAGGAGCTGTCGGCCCTCCCCGGGCTCTGCTAACCTGGGGACCTTCCATGAGTAACCCAGGTCTTGGTTTTCTCAACCGTGAAATGAGGGGCTTGGACTGGACCATCACTAAGCTCCCTCCCAGCTCTAAGACGTCGTGAATTCAGGGCTTGTAGCTCCTTGGAACAGCTGCCACTCAGTGACCTCTAATCAACCTTGGCACATTCTAAGTACTCGGTAAGCACTTCTTGAACCAAACCCAGGAGATTAGGAGTTTCTCAGAAGAGGAAAATAATTCCCCAGTGGGTTCACCACACACCCTGAGGTGACCAGGTCCCACTGTCCACAGGCTCTCAGAAAACACCCAGAGTGCTGACACTTGGCACTTTTCTTAGGTGTGGATGAGCAGGAAGAGGATCAGGACTTTGGGTTTAAAGTCAGGGAAGGAGAGAAACCAGCTACATGGCACATTACTGACCTGCCATTGCTTGCTGCGAAATGTGAGACCCCACAGCCAACACCCCCCTCCAACAACCCTACCTCCACCCTGGTGGGGCTGTGTGGAGGGAAGGACGTGGCCCTGCCAGGCCACTTTCCAGCCAGCCCACCTGCTGTGAAGGCTCAAAGGAGACCCCAGGGAGTCTCAGGGCAAATCCTACCTCTGCCTTCATAAAGGGGCCTGAGGAGAGGGCCCTGGGCTCTCCTAGAGCCCCCCGCACGCAGCAAGGCAGTGCCAATAGCCGGGGATCCCAGGCAGGAGGGGGTAAAGGGGCAGTCTGGCCAGTCCTCTCACAGGTCCTCAGCTGCCACCGTCCCTGCCGCGAGGGAGACCCTGCTGCCTGCTGGAGCCACCGGCCTTCTCTCTCCAGCACACCTGACTTCTCTCTCTCTCCTCTCTCCCCCCTCTCTCACACTCACAGTGTCTTCCGCTCACTCTCACTATGGTTTTGCTCTCTCACACACACAATTTTGCACAATCTCTCTCACACCACATCTCTATCCCCTCTACATGTAGCCTTCCCTCTCCACCGCCCCAGTCTGTCACACATTCCTTCTCTCCTGCTCTCTCTCTCCCCCACCCCTTCTCCTCTCCCCACACCTCCCCTGGTGCTTAACTGGAAACAAAAGTGAGTTTGTTGTGTTGGACGAGGACTTGTGGCAGCAGCAGCCAGGACGGCAGCAGCAGAAGCAGGCTGGGGCCAGAGGCAGCGCCGATAGCCGGGGACCCCAGCGCTCAGCTATTCCAGGGAGCAGGTAATGCCCCGCAGGGCTGGTTCAGGCCCCTGCTCTCTGCCCTGTCTCCTCTCTCCGTGGCTATTGCATTTATTTGCCTCCTTACCTGGCCTTGGAGGGGGAAGGGGATTCAGACCTATGGAATGGTAGGCACAGGGCCCAGGGAGAGGCATGCCCTCCTCATCAGAGAACCGCATGTGGTCTGCCTTGCAGGGTGGGTGGCTGGTGAGGGACATGCCAGAACCCAGAATGCTGCGTTAGGTCCAGGTCACAAGGGATATTTTGAGCCATGTCACTGACCCTAGACTTTAGGCAATAGAAAGCATTTGAAAGTTTTTCACCTGTAGAGTAACAAGGTCAAATCTGCATTTTATTTTATTTTTATTTTTAGAGACAAGATCTCACTCTGTTGCCCAGGCTGGAGTGCAGTGGACAGATTATAGCTCACTGCAGCCTCTAACTCCAGGGCTTAAGCGATCCTCCTGCCTCAGCCTCCTGAGTGAATAGCTGGGACTATAGGCATGAATCACCGTACCTGGCTAATTTTTAAAATATTTTGTAGAGATGAGGGTCCCGCTCTGTTGCCCAGGCTGGCAAATCTGCATTTTAAAAGAGTAGTTATTGAGCTCTGATCCCACAGAGGATTGGTGTGGCCCCTCAGAATCAAGCAGTCATAGCCTTCTCAATTTAAAGAAAAAATAAGATTATTTACTCAATTGTTGGTTTTACTTCTACAAAATTTCCTTAAACATTCAGTGTCTGTAAGCAAATGTCAGCAACCAATAAGCCAATGAAAAAGATATAAAAGTATTAGAAAAATTCAGAAATACAATCCATTTAAATAAAAGGTCCATTGAACTACACATAAATTAATAGTATTTCCTACTAGTAAAAGTATTTGCGACCCACGTGCACAATATTTTCTGGTGCTGTTCAAAGAGCACCATGACTCCCAGGAGTCCACCACGTGAACAGGTGTGAAATGTTTTAAAAGCAAACTCTGCTGCTGCATGGGGAATGGGGACGATGGGGTGGCAGTGGGTGGCTGTGGCAGTGGCAGGAGCGGGAGAGGCGGAGCCTGAACCAGGGTGGCGGAGATGGGTGGGAAAAGGGGAGAGAGCTAAACAACGGGTAGGGAGCAAATGAAGGATGTAGCGGCCAGCTGGACAGGGATTGTGAGAGAGGAGCTTCAGGAGTGAATCGCGCGTTTCTTGTCCGGATGGCTGGGTAGCTAGGGGTGCTACAGGGTGCAAAACAGAGAGCAGGGTTGCTGTTTTTGATCTGTTGAGGTTGACTTGAGAAGGCTGCAGAACTCCCAGGTGGAGCAGTCCCACTGGCAGTTGCAATGCCCAGTACTCATGGGTGTATTGCCTGGACAAGAGGGTGACCTCATTACAGGACACAAAGAACACAGGCTCGCTCGGGAAGAGTGTGGAAAGAGAGGAGAGAAGACCAAGGAGGAACCCTAGATCAATACTTAAGTGTTAGCCAGGCAAGAGGAGCTAGGGAGGGATATTGAGAGGGAATCTTCAAAGAGGCAGGAAAAACTTCAAGGAAGTGCCATGTTGTGAGAGCCAAGAGTAACGTTTCAGTTCTGAGGGATCAGCACCACTGATGTCCCAGAGAGATAAGCCAGACCGTAGCTTCACAGTGCTGTTGGTTTGATTGATTTTATTAGCTTCTTGACTTGACATTAAGACAACAAGCGAGATCTGAAGGCAGGGGCCGTGAACTAGGCTGCGTAGCAATAGAGAGTAGCAGGGTAATAGTAGGAAGTGGGACGGTGGCAACCTAAAAAGCATGTGCCCTCCTAAGAAGGCGTCCCACTGGCTCTAGCTGACTGTCGCCAAGCAGGAATGTGGGCCCAGTGATCAGAGCACCAGAATTTTCACAAACAGTTAGAGATCTGGATTTTTGTAAGAAATATCACAATTCTTTATCTTAGCAACAATTTCAGAAAACTTTTATACTCTGTGAGGGCTGGATTAAACTCCTCTTTGAGCTGCCAGCTTGAAATCTCTGCCTTAGTCAATGTCCTTAGCGTGGTGGGGGCGGAACGAGTTGCAGGGGGTTGGGAAGTGATCGAGCAGGGAGGGAGTGGAGGCAGAGACCACTCTGTTAGGAAGGTGGGCAAAGGAAGAACAAAGGGGAGGAGAGAGCTCGGGAGATGGGCAGGGTCGTGGGAGGGCGTTCGGGGACTGGAAGGGCTGTTTCTGGGCTGAGAGAGAGGGTGGAAGAGGGAAGTTGAGTATCCAGGTGAGGAAAAGCTAGCTGGTGAAATATGGATCAGAAGGAGTAGAGGGGCATGGATGGGACCAGGGACTGGGCTGGAGAAGGGATTCCTTTTGTTCAAAGATGGGCGGCAACAGGGATGAGGACACCAAAGGACTAAATGAGAGGACCTTGATGGATTTCATGCCAGGAGGCCTTTATTTTCTTGATGAAGTGAGGTAGATGGCTCAAGACACTTGAAGAGAGGAGCAAAGGTTGGGAATGGCTTTGAGGAACATGGGGAAGGGCAGGGACCAGGAGGAGTGGAAGGTTGCTGCACTTGAGGCTGAAGGGAGAAACTCTCTACTTTCACAGCTGGGTGGCTTTCCACAGCGGGGCTCCCAGCCTGGGTGCGGGACTTGGTGGTGAGGCAGATTAAGCACCGTTGCATTCCAAGCCCTGAGTCAGCTGTTTACTCTTCCTCCCTGACTTGCTCCTCCCAATGGCCCTGTTCACTCAGACTGAGTTCACTCATGGAGAAGTGGCCGCCCTGACATGCACACCCGTGTCTGGCTGCATTGGAAGTCCATTGTGCACTCTGATCCCACCACACTGCCTCCTTCAGACACACCTGCAGGAAGACAGGGCCAGTGAATTCCTGTTGGGCGTTGCCTGGCTGGTCTCACTGGGATGTCCAGGGGAAAAAGAGTGGAGGGTGTGATGAAAAAAAGAGCAGCTGAAATTACCGACCACTGAGGGTTCATGGAGTAATAAGTGAGAACAGAAGGGAATGATAAACTGAGGAAACAGAGAGGCTGGAGGAAGAAGAAGCCTTGGTGAGACCCAGGAGATAGTGGATGAGAGACTGGACCAGACCAGGGCAACGGGGCTGGGAGGAGGGAATGGGTTCTTGAAAATTTCCAATATGGAGGGGAGGTAAGGATGACTCCAGGGTGTCCAGCCTGCCCACCTTTAGCCATGGCATTGGTCACCACTTTGACGTCATGTCATCCTTCTCTGCCCCTTGCTCTCCATGCTCCAGACACACTGACCAGCAAGTTCACCCTGTGGGGTGTCTGGAGCACTCAGAGCACTCTTTTTCCAGACACGCAGAAGTGGCTCATTCTCATCTCTCAGGATGAGACTGCCCCCTCCTCAGAGAGGCCTTTGGTGATCATGCTCTCTCTATCTACTGGTCCTTTTGCTTATTTCAGAGCACAGATCATTACCCGAATGGTGGTTTATGGATTTGTTTACTTGTTTATTGTCTGTCTCTGTCACTAGAACATATGCTCAAGAGTGCAATGACACATAGGTCTTCCTCACAGCTTTGTTTTCCAATACCTAGAGCAGTGCTTGGCACATAGTAGGCATGCATTAAATATTGAGTGAAAGAAAGAATGAATGAACACAGGAGAGGCACGTTTGGGGAATGGTGTTCAGGGTTGGGATGCTGAGTTTTGAGGTGCTTGGGAGACACCTAGGAGGTGACTTCCAGTGGGCAGTTGGAAACCAGGCTGGGAGCTCAGGAAACAGGCTGCCACCATGCCCGGGAAGAAGGTGGGCACATCTGGCACACTGGGCCAGGGCCAGTGTTGGGAGTTGGCTGGTTTGGGGCCGAGTGGGAAAAACGATCCCTCTGGGCCAGTTATGCTGAGGTTGGGCCAGAGTGTTTCTCACTTCAGTTTTCTATTCTGCTCCTGGGTCTTGCTGCTGCCCTGGCTCGGCCACTTTCCGTCCTTCTTCACTGCCAGCTACAAGACCCTGGAGCCTGAGTGCAGACAAAACCCATTCATCTCTTTTGTCTCAAAGAGTATGTCTCCTACATCCATCCTGCAGTGCTGTGAGTGCTTCGCCCAGGAGCTGGACTTCACTTTACTGAGTTAGGAAATACTTTTCCCTCGCACTTGCTCCTGCTCCATTTCTGTTGGCCTTGCGGTGGCCCTCCCGCCTTCCACGGGGCACCGGCAGACCCTGGGCCCTCCTTTTGCAGGGTCTCCAGCTGCTGAGCAGCTCCAGGACATCCTGGGGGAGGAAGATGAGGCTCCCAACCCCACCCTCTTCACAGAGATGGACACTCTGCAGCACGACGGGGACCAGATGGAGTGGAAGGAGTCGGCCAGGTAAGGCAGAGCCCCAGAGGGGGGTGAGGCGGAGCCCCGGGAGGGACCAGGGTGGCTTCTCACTGCAGTCTGCTTGGGCCCAGGCTGGGCAGCCCTCCTGGTGGGAAGCCCACCTTGCACCTTGAGTTCTGCCAGAGAGCTTCCTGCTCCACGGAGACCCACCGCCTGCCTTCCTTGGTGTCCAGAACTGTGTTGGACGCTAAGGAGCAAATAGAACCTTATGACTTTGTCTTTATCCTCAAAGAAATTAAAATCCAAGTGGGAAGACAGAACAGTCATCCATGAGACCATGAGACAATAAAACAAGGACATATACAGTCGTCCCCCCTGTGGTATATGCAGGAGATTGGTTCCAGTGACCCCCACTGATACCAAAATCTGCACATATTCAAATCCCAAAGTCTGTCCTGTAGAACTGTGTGTTCAAAGAGTCAGCCCTCCATATACATGGGTTCTGCATTCCTCCATTTGGTTGAAAAATATCCACATATAAGTAGATCCACGCAGTTCAAACCCATGTTGTTCGAGGGTCAGTTGTATTCTTTAATGTCAAATGATTCCAGCTAAATGCTGTAGAAGGGGAAGTACCGAGCTGGGGTAAACAGGGAGGGCTTCCTGGAGGAAGGAGGATGTGTGCCAGGCATATTATGTCCGAGTGGCAGGAAGAATCCAGATGGAGAGGGCCAGTGAGCTGCTGAAGAAGAGAGACTTGGCAGAGTTTGGGGCTGGGCTGCAGGGTGGGGCCCATGGAGGAAGCAGTAGGGACAAAGAGAGCTCCGAGTGTGGGGACAGCAGAAGGAATTGGAGAGCCATAGGCTGGCGGGGAACTGCATGGCAAAGTCACAGGAGCCAAGGGAGGGTCAGGGCAAGGTACTGAACTGAACTGGATTGGTCAGCGCCACCAAATATCTCCAAAAGCCCAAGGAGAAGGAAGGATACGGAATGAGGCAGCAGGAGGGACCTGGGAAGGACATCAAGAGGGTCTGAAGACAGACTACTCTGATATCTCTCAACCTTTTTTGCATTATGCCCCTCTCCCCCCAGGAGAAAATTGAATCTGATTTACACTCACTTTATTAAACTAATATTTCATTTCATTTCTTTCTAATGAGAGAAATTAAATCCTAAGGAATAAGATTTGTCAGGTAGGGTTGAGCTTTAGAGTACCACAAACCATTGTAATATCTAAAATGTTTTCACTCTTCCAAGAACCAGTTTTTGCCCCCTTAGGGACCCCGGTGCCCCAATCAAGGATGCAGGGACTAACCCCAGCTGTGCCAGGACTGGCTCTGGGGAAGGGCTGCCATGACACCCAGAGCCCGACAGCCGCCACCAACCATGGCCTGGGCTCTGCCTCTCCACCTCCCTCACTCGCCCGGGTGGTCCCTGTGCAGAGCCAGAAGAAGGAGGTTGGGGCATGCCTGAGTTTCTCTGCTGCATGTTTCCTGCAGGGGTATCTGGAAGAAAGGCTGCTGGGTGGACTAGCAAATCCCCAACCCCAGCCGGGCCCGGTGCACACTGTGGAGCCTCTTCCTGTCAGCTGGTTCTTTGAACCCTTGCTGTGCTAAGTGACTCACAGGCCCAACTCCTTCAAGCTGCACAGTGACCCTGAGGGGTGGGGACTGTTATTAACCCTGTTGTGTGGAGAGGAGCCAACAGCTTACTAGGGTTCAGAGCCAGCAGGTAGCTGAGCCTGGATTCCAGCCCAGGCCTCTCTGACTCCCCATCTTGAGGGCTTACGTACTTTGTCATGCCTTCCTCATTTTCTCAGCCACCTCTCCCCTCTTCAACTTCCAGGGTAGGACACAGGTGTGCAGGTAATTCTATGGGGGCTGGAGATAAATGGGGACAGCTGCAAAGCCCAAGACATCTATCCAAGGCAGACAAGGGGTGGGGGGTGCATTTCAAATGACCAGGGCCCAAGCTGGGCTATTGTGCCTTAACAGCTCTGAGGGGCCAGGGCCTGAAGACACTGTCTGCCCTGAGTGAGGGCCCCTGCTGCCCAGTGTCGGGGAACAGAGGGGAGGAAAGCTGGGCAGGGCCTTCTTGGGGGCCTAGGAGGGAGAGGGTGCCTTCTCCACCCTCTGCCAACAGGGTCTGCACCCAGAGCCAGGCCCACCAGGAGGGCCTGTCACACACACCCATAGAGCCCTTGCTGAGAAGGCCTCAGGGCCCTAAGACCTGATTCTCCCAGAGACAAAACGTACCCTGCTTCTGTTCTCTCTGAGTGTGGATCCATAGAGCCCTGTGCACTACAGACCCAGCAATGAAGCTGGTAAACTGTAGATGAGGATGCTTCTAGAAAGGGCCTGTGAGTTACCATCTGCAAGGTGGTGGGTTTCCCTGCAAGGCAGGCTTTCTGAGAACAGCATCTGAGGATAACCTGGCTCAAACAGTGAAAGGAAAATGGTGACTAGAAGTTAAAATGGCTGAACCCAATTCCAGGCAGATCCCAGGGAGGGGTGGCTGAAGGCCTCCCCGCTGAGTCCCCTTTCTCTACTCCTGCCCCACCCTCCTTTTATCTTCTCTTCAGCTAACCCTGTCTGGTTTCAAGCCTCTAGTGAAGTCAGAAGGGCTTGACCATTGGCCAAGAAGCCCACCATGGCCCGCACAGTTTTCTTGGGTCCTCCAGGGGAACTGCAAGAGCAGACGTGTGCTGTTTGGGGCCCGTCACCCCCACAGAGAAGTGGGAGGCAGTTTCCTCAGCTGACAGGCCACGGGACCCAGTCAGGGAAGCCAGAGGGCTCAGAAGTTTCCAGAGTCTATGAATCAGCAAGTCCTATAGTGGGTTCTGGGCCTCTTTGAGTAACAGAAGAAAATGGTGGGGTGTAGGGGACAACCCCTCATGCAGACACACAGGCCGGCGGAGGGTGACCTGCCAAAGAGAATGGGGGAGGGGACCCTTTAATAAAAGTATTTAATTTGCTGCAGGGAGTGTTTGCTTCTTGGAGTTAGGAGATTAACAGAGTGAAAATCTCAAATCCGCAAGGAATTTTCCCTGGCGGTGCTTTGTCCGGGGTTATTAGTTTGGGGGATGTTTTGGGCCCTTGGAGGAGTCACTCCTGGGCGGATTTAAATGGCTTTTTGAGCTCCACTGAGCCTTGCCCCATGCACATAATGGGGACTGTGTGTGCAGCGTCATTTCTAATGTGATCAGTGCTGGTAGGTCAGGCTGTTAATAAGATAGATTTTTATTAACTGTCTCTTTAGCATTCCCACGAGGGAAATGCAGTTGGCCGTGTGCTGATAATGACCTTGCCCGAAGGGAGGGCTGGATGGGGGGGGGGCGGTGATCCTCCCACTGTGAGCAAACAATTTACCCAGAATTCCCTCTTCCCTCACGCCAACCTCTGCCTGAATGCGGGGGCGGGAAGGAGAGTGACCTGGGTTGGAACCCATCCAAGTGTGGAGGGCCCTTCAGGGTTACTCAGAAATAACCAGAGCTTAGCACCTTCCAAGAGCGCTGAAAACGAATTCCGAGTCCAGGCTGCCTCTGATCTCAACTCTGAGCAGACCAAAAACATGAACTTGCCAGAAGGTTCTTATGAGACACACAAGCTCTGAGAACATTCCTACAATGACCAGGAAAGGGCAGGGACAGGGGTAGGAGAACTGGGTCAGGCTACTGGGTCAAACCAGGTCAGTACATGTTCAGAAGCCCCTGCACGTAGGCAGGGAGCCTTCCCATTCTGTGCAGGATGGAGGAGAAAGCCCCGACTTTTTGTGCCAACCCTGAAACTGCTCCTGTTTAAGGTCTTATGTAATGCCCTCCTCGTGCCATTTCCCCTCTTAAGTGTCGGGCAGAAGCCTCTCCAGCCCCATGGTCTCACCACCCTTCTGGAATCCGCCTTCCAGTGGGGCCGGAGCTGCCCCCTCTCTGTATAAGTAGAGTAGGAAGCTGAGAGCGCCCAGTGCCAAAGCCAACTAATTTTTCCTAAGTGTTTACTATCTGCGAGCCCTGGGCCACGTGCCAGAGCTGCAGAAGTGGAACAGGGCAGATGCTGGCCCTGTTCATTTAGGCTCCCAGGTCAATGCGGCCCGGACAAATAAGTAGGCACTGGGTAATGGGGGTTCTGTCAGAGCAAAGGAGCATCTAACCCAGACAGGAGGGCCAGGGAGGGCTTCTAGGAGGAAGAGGTGCTCACATGGAGACCCTGAGGGTGGGTCAGAGTCAGCCAGGAGCGGGTAGGGAAGGGGGAAGGGGCTTCTGGAACAGGGCAAACAGACACACAGAGGAACGGGTAGAAGTGCCCTGTGGCTGTTCTGTAGCAAGGGGCAGGACGTGGCAGGGCTGATGGTGCGGGGCCTAGGCAGGTGCAGTGTGCAGTGTGCAGTTTGGACTCGGTGTGGAGAGCTCCTGAGGACCGCTGAAGGGACTTAGGTGGGAAAGGGATAGGATCGTGCACGCGTTTGAGAGATCCTCTGGCTTTAGTGTGGAGAATGGATAAAACGAGGCGAGGAGGCTGGCCCAGGGGAGAGACGAAGGCAGTGAGCATAGAGAGGGGGTGGATTTGAGACAAAATTTAAAAGGTAGAATTTACAAGAATTGATGACAGAGGCCATGTCTGGGAGGATAGTCAGGAGATGTGGGTACTTCGTGGTAGCAGTCTAAGAAACAGCAAAGGCGTAGTAAGGCTATGTTGTATTGGGTGTTTTGGTTTTGTTTTGGAGGCAGTTGCAGATGACTTCCATCCTGGACAGGTTCTGTTTGAGGAAACTCCACGTGGAAATGTCCGGCAGGCCATCATGTGGCCACAGAGGTCTGCAGTTCAGAAGAGCAGCCACAGGGTGACCACTCAACAGTCCCGGGGCCGGGGGGCGGGGGGCAGAGGCCAGATGGCAGTGGGTTGAGAAGAGTCACAGATAAGAAGGTGCATTCACTGGGACAGTTCTGCCAAGACGCTTGTCCACTAAGGACAATGGTTAAAGGAGTCTAAATGCAGGGCACATGGGGTCAAGGGAGGTCTTTTGGTTTTTGAGGATGAGAGAGATCTGAGCATATTGAACGTGGACGAGAAGGGGCCAGAAGGAAGAGAGTAGTTTAAAGGGGGAAGAAGCCGAGAGAGGCTGCTGGATGGGTGGGCCCTGAGCGCAGGAGGAGGGGCTCCTAGCAGGAGTTGAGAGATTTCCGGGCTGGTCTCTGGTTTGAGGAGAGCGGTGGTGGCAGAGCTGACTGCGGGAGCTGCGGATCGCTGGTCCACCTGAGCCGGGTAAGCGGCTCCAGGCCAATGGCCGTGGCTGTCCTATTTTATTGTAGTGGAGTCATGCATGGAGGTTTGTAGTCAGATGGAAGCTTTTAAGGTTGTTCGACTTCTACCTTCTGCTGATCTACTGGTCTGAACAGTCATACTATTTGCTGTTATCAAGCTGCTTTTACATCCAATATCTAACTTGCGCCAAACATTGACGCTTCAGGCTTATGCTGGGCAAGCAGGAAAAAGAGATTTATATATATATGAGTCAGAACCTGGATCCAGCCCCAGGTAAAAAAAATGGCAAGGTTCCCCGAGGCCTGAGAGGCCCTGGGTTCCCGCCAGCACTCTCGTCTGCTAGCTGTGTCATCACAGAATGGGGGCTTTGCTAGGGGCTCTCATCCCCCAGGGACTTAGGATAACTTGTAGTTGGCACAGCCTAGGACCAGGCTGCATAAGAGACTTTCAAAGGTCCTGCAGTCAGACTAGGGGAACACCAGTCCACACCCCTGGGACAGCCAGGCAGTGATGCAAGGACATCACATGGTTGACCCAGGATAGTAAGATGAGATCAGTTGGCCAGTGAGTGTGATCGGAAGAATAGCTAAGGGAAGAGAGATGGCAGGGACTGCACTACTCGGGGAGCTCCTCCCAGGTACAGCAGGACTGGCTGGCAGCTCCTAGGACCCTTGGACAGTGGTCAGGGGAGCGAACACCTCCCCCAACAAAAGCCGTTAGCTCACTCAGTGGCAGTCGCCAGGAGGGGAGTAACCCCACCATCAGACCACCTTCATGCCGAGACCCCTACTTAATTTCCCTATCCATATATATTTTTATATATCCAAATATATACTTTTAAACTTTTTATTATGAACAATTTCAAACACAGAAAATAGAGAGAATAGTTTAATGAACCCTCATGTACCCATCACCCAACTTCATCAGTAATTAGTATTTATCTATCTCCACCACTTTTTTTGTTTGCTTTTAGGGATTTTGTTTTGTTGTTTGCTTTTGCTGTAGTATTTTAAAGGTAATCCCAGATGTTGTAAACATTTCAGTACACATCTTTATGAAATTAGACTTCACTTGTACACACAACCACACCACCATTACAATTCCTAACAAAATTGAGAAAAAGTCCTTAATATGATCAGATGTCCAGTCTCAATTCTAATTTTTCTTACTGTCTCAAAAACATTTTTTTTGCTGTTGGTTTATACAACTTAGAATCAAAACAAGGCCTACAGACTGATTTTGGTGGATATGCCTGCTGTCTTGTTAGGATGAGAGCCATCAGACTCCAGAGATGCCGGAGGAACAGCCCCCCACCCAAATCCTCTGGCAGCGGTACTTACGCTAGAGTCAAGTGCCCCATGCGCTATGCCCAGCTCTCCTCCCACAGCCTAATCTCAAATGTGCCGTCAGGGACTGTGCATGATGCCCAAGGGGAGAGAAATGCCACTGGCATCATCAGGAAATTCCAGGCTACAAGTAAGAGAAGCCCACTCAGGCTAACTCCTACAACAGGAGGGGGCGTCACCAGAACACTGGGGTGACCTCATGGTACCCAGGGGCTGTCAGAGCTCTCCAGGGCCAGACCTGGGAAGGCAGCCTTCCTCTTTCTCTGCCTCTGGTCTCCGCATCGCTCGTTGCAGCTTCTTTACTCTTCTGCAGCCACCTCCTCTCCTTGTCCTGCCCATGGTGACCCTCAGCCTCCACGTTTGTATCTACTCTACTCAGAGG
Source organism: Eulemur rufifrons (assembly GCF_041146395.1). NCBI lineage: Eukaryota > Metazoa > Chordata > Mammalia > Primates > Lemuridae > Eulemur > Eulemur rufifrons. The sequence goes on from NC_091001.1 coordinate 57,337,473, forward strand.
ACCATCCCACAGTGGGTGGCTGTCCCTCAATCCCGGTCCCCATTCTTCAGAGAGAATCTGATCTGCCCAACTTTGACTGTGACCCAGGTCAGAGATGGGGAGGTGTGGGAGGGCCGGCAGTGGCCTGGGGAGCACATCCTCATCAGTGGCCGAGGAGCAGGTCCCCAGATTGCCTTTCACGCACCTGCAGTAATGAACATACACACTTACTGTGATCAGTCCTTTGGCCACGGCTGTGCCTCTAATACCAGCCAGAACTTTCAGAATTCTCCAGGCCACCCGTGAGAGCATAAGTGGTGGAGTTTTGCAACCTCGCCCTCCTCTTGGAGGAGACCACACCCTCCACGCTTATAGGAAGATCTTCTGATGTCACCGCAGCACCACGTCAGTCCCCAGAGCAGTGGGAAGGTGGAAAGGTTGTCTCATCCACACCTTTCTTCTTTCATTCTAAAAACAGTTGAGTGCTATTGTGTTAGGTCCCGCGGGAGAATTAAAATGAGTAAGGTATGAATCTGTTCTCAAAGTGCTTATGATCTAGTATAGGTGTCGGCAATCTTCTGTTAAGGGCCAGATGGAAAATATTTTAGGCTTTTTTCTCCCAAATGATCTATTCCCCCCTCTACTTCCCCTTGCCTCTTCCCCTCTCCTCCTCTTTCTTCTTTTTTACAACCTTTCAAATATGTAAAAACCATTCATAGCTAGCTGGCCATATAAAAACAGGCTGCGGGACCCTCACAGGCCATGGGACATGATTTTCCAGCCCTGGTCTAGTGTAGAAGGCAGGCATGCGCTCAGATAACAGATAACTAAAACCCAGGGTAGCGTGTGCGAACTAGTGAGAACTCAGGCTCTGGAGTCAAAAGGCTGGCCCTCAAGCCCTGTCTCTTACAAGCTGCATGACGCTGGGCAGGTTGCTTATCCTCTAAGGGCCTCGGTCTCCTCACCTGTACAATGAGAATAGTCACAGACTTACCTCGTGGGCTAGATTTGAGGATTAAATGAGATAATACATGTTAAGGCTTAGCATAGCGCCTGGCACATAGAAAGTGCTGGGTAAGCTTTAGCTGTTGTCTTTAGTAAGTGCTGTGTGATAAATGATTCAAAGTGCAGTGGGAGTCAGAGGAAGGGAAAATTTCCTTAGCCCGAGCCCCTGGGATGGCATTGTCATGGAGGAGGTGGCCTTTGAACTAGGCCCTGAATGGCAGGGATGGAAGAGAGAGGTGAGGAGAGGACCTGTGCTGAGAGGCAGTGAGGAGAGGTCGACAGACTCTGAGACAGTAAGTCTGTGAGTGACAGTGTCATGGAGTAATCACAGAGACCTTCTGGACACACAGGCAAGTGATCCTCAGAGAGATTTGGGTCCAGATGCCTTTCGCTGAAGGAGCTCGTTCAGAATTTGCCAGTAGCTTTGTCTCATGGCATTCATTGAGAGGCAGCTCCCCCTCGCCCCTGGACAAGCTCGCGATGTGCAGCAGGAGGGACCCTCCACTGAACTCCTGAGCTTGGGAGCAGGGGCCACGCCCACTCCGTTCACCACAGCTCCCGGGAACGCCACGCCTCGGCTGGCCCCTCCAGCTGCACCACTGCGGTTCATCGCTGTCTGGGCGGAAGTGGTTCTCCAAACTGCACCGCGTCACCAAAGGCCCTCAGCAGAGGCTCCTAGGCCAGCAAAAGGGAACACTCGCAATCACAGGGAGTTAGTCAGCCATGCAAGAAACTAGGGTTCATTCCAGAACAGTCTAAGACTGAGAGCCCCACCTGTCTGGTCCCAGTCCCAGGCATATCTCATCTGCAGAGATGAAGGATTCCAGACATCTTACCCTGAGTCTATTAAACACTTGAGTCACTTAGCTAATGAGTCTCATTCTGATTCTATAGTCAGCAACTTTCTGATGCTAATTTGCCTTATCCTGTGTGTCTGCCTATAAGGAGAGAAACCCCATAACTATTGTAAATCTCGTTGTAAATTAAATAAATTGTCTTTTGGGTTTATACATCAGCCCTTGTGAACTTGGTTAGCATTAGTCAGCATCCCTGGACCTAATCATCTCTGGGACACTTTTAGTGGGACAAATTTCTGAGTCTGGACTGGCCTCTCTGGAGTTCATCAGTCCCTCGTGGAACCTTCCAAACTTCTCCATATGTGTTGACTTTTAACCCATACCTGCTCACTCAGTCTTTTATAATCATTCAAATTCACTGCCAAGTTTGGTCTGTGAACGTACACACCATATGTGCAGTTTTAATCAGCTGTAGAAACAATTTGTTGCACTAATTCACATACATATTTTCATGCATGTGATTTTATGTATTTTGAATCTGCCAAATAAATTGTAAGAATGGGCCAGAATTTGCTTAAGTGTCCCCCTTTTGAAAAATTTTCCTCCTGTAGATCATTTCTTGGTGCCTCTACCAAAGATAACCTAGGGAGTCTCTGATGATTCCTCAGACATCTGTGGGAAAATTCTTAGTTGGCTCATAAGTGAATTAACACTGGTCTTCGGTTTCTGCTGGGAAAGTCAGGGTCCTGCTGTGACTCATAGTGAAGTTAAATAGCTTTGCTGAATAATGGAGAATAACTCCTATTCACGTTACTTTTAAGAAATGAATCTCACGCCTATGATCCAAGCACCCTGGGAGGCCAAGGCAGGAGGATCACTTCACCTCAGGAGTTCGAGACCAGCCTGAGCAAGAGTGAGATCCTGTGTCTAAAAGAGAGAGAGAGAGAAAAAAAGAAAGAAATGAATCTGTTAGAGTCACAAAGTTTATTACAAACCAGCCTTAGGCAGAAATCAAAAACAAAGTGTCGCGTTTTTTAACTGGTACATGGAAGTCTAGCTTTTGGGTGATGGGATGGGGTGGGAGAGTTACAGAATAAAGTCAGTGAGGCCACACAGATAGAGTGACCACAGTGTGGGTGTATACCGCACAAATTTTAGGTGAGTAAACTTAATTTCATGTAAGAAACAAATCCACACAATTATAATTCTTTTTTTTTTTTTTTTGAGACAGAATCTTACTCTGTTGCCCAGGCTAGAGTGCTGTGACATCATCATAGCTCACTACAACCTCAAACTCATATGCTCAAGCGATCCTCCTGCCTCAGCCTCCCCAGTAGCTGGGACTATGGGTGCATGCTACCACACAAGGCTGTTTTGTATTTTTTTTGTAGGGACAGAGGTCTTGCTATGTTGCTTGGGCTGGTCTCGTACTCCTGGCCTCAAGCAATCCTCCTGCCTCTGCCTCTGCCTCCCAAAGTGCTAGGATTACAAGTGTGAACCACCATGCCCTGCCACAAATGTAATTCTTAAATGTGTAGAGGCAACATAGCCTTAACATTAAAGGTTGCATTTTACAGGAGACCACATTTTTCAAAAATCTTTCAAATTAGGATGTCCTAAGGGGAACTTTTTTTTTTTTTTTTTTTTTTACAAACTAACCAAGGCATACTATAATGATAATGATATTCAAAGTAAGTATAGAAAGAAGGAAGCTGGATGAGGGAGGGGGCACATTAAAAAAAGAAACGAAAGAAGCTTCTCTTCAATCACGAAGTTTACATATAGTCTCCAGATTTTACTCTTATCTAACTGCACACAGTGGCCGCCTTGCTGTCTTGTCTTCTCAAAGATCTGTGTCTTCCTTTTAAAAAATACTGATGTCTGATTCTCAGTCCCCTGAGATTCTGATGTAATTAGTCTGAGGTTCAGCCTGGATTTGGGAATTTGTAGAAAGCTCCCAGATGATCCTAATGCAGCCAAGGTTGAGAAGCGCTGATACTTATTTTAGCCATGGCGCGATCGGTGGGAGTTACTAAGTCTTTATCTGAAGAGGGAATTAGAATTCAGGTCTCTGGGTTTCCAGCCTTTTCCGGGTCCTCCTTGAAGGAGAACCTCCTCTTCTCACACCCTGTGGTTTGAGCGCTGGCAGCCTGGGCTGTACCTGGTGGCTAGCCCGTGCTGTTTTCTCCTGCCCTTGTTGTTAAGTGAGCAGCAACATCCTCTAATCATATCCCTGACCCAGTTACTAGGCATGGAAAAGGCCTCAATGCTAGACCTCCTTTGTGTGACAGAGAGCTGCTTTCTGTGACATGTGACATTTCAAGGTACCATTTAGCTCCCTCCCAGCTAGGAGGGGGGCACCTGGCACCCACCCCTGGCACAAACAAAGGCAGGAGGCTGTGCCACCACCCAGGCCTGTGCAAAATCCCTAAAAGTTCTTTTCCAACGTGGAGATTTTCTTTCCACTTGACCTGCTTCTCCAACTCTAATTCCCCACTTTTTGAAGCCAACAGTGGTATAACGGTCACTTTGCAATGAGTTGCTTGGGATTACACAGTAAGCATTTTATCAGGTGTCTACAAGTTTTTAAACCTGGATTTGATCAGAAGCTTTTTTAAAAGCCCATTCTTTTATTTATTCTGGAAAATGTTTAAGCGTTTTATTATGGAAAATTCAAATTTATACCAAAGTAGTTTGTAGTGGAATGAACCTCACTCGCCCATCACCCAGCTTCGACAATTACCAGCTGACTGACAGCCAATCTCATCCCTCTGCCCCCACCCAGCACCCCAGACACACACACTAGATCATGTTGACACAAGTCCCAGACACCAGATCATCCCATCGGTAAATATTTTAGTACGTGTCTCTAACAGATAAGGCCTCTTTAGTGTCACACCAATACCACAGTCACATCTAAAAGAAAATAACATAGATTCCTTAATTTTATCAAATTACTCAGGCAGTGTCCATATTTCCCAGATCACCTCATATATTTTTTTAAAATACAATTGGTCCACCCATTGCATTTGGGAGCTCCTAAATCATTTTTAATCTACAGCTTCCCCCTTCTTTATTTTTCATTTGCAGTTGTTATTATTAAAGAAACTGTATCATTTGTCCTGTATGGTTTTCCAACTCTGTTTATTGTATCTCTGTGGTGGTGTTTCACATGTTGCTCTGCCCCCACTGTATATTTTGTGAACTGAAAATACACAGGGTCCAGGCTTATCTGATTCCTGTCTGGCTTTTTTACAAGACTGTTTCCACGACTATCCTAGCTGGTGGTACACGCTTCCACCGGGCGGCAGCTCACGCCCAGCTGATCTTTGCGTATATGTTGGCGATTTTGCTGGACTAGGATGATCATTGCTCAGAACATGCTGAGTATTCTAAAGTATACTTAAACCAAATGGGTTTCAGGCTTTTTTTATTCCCAGTCATTTCCTCATAACCAGACTTCATCCGAAGTGATCAGTGAGGTCTTGCTACCCTCACGCAGAAGGGAACAAGCATTTAAGGAGGGCTGATCTGGGCTGGGGACTCTGAGAGAACACCAGAGAGGAAGCAATGGTCCCCGTCCTCAAGAAGTTCAATGTCTATTTGGCATTTGTTATATACCAAACAGTCAGAAAACAAGACTGACGACAATTGATTGTTACTTTAGGCTCTGAGCCTTGGAAGTTAGGAACTTTACCTAGAACAGTCTGTACCGCAGAGTTCCCTGGGACCCACCCCAGATATTCTGGTGTAAATTGGTCTAGGATATGACCTACACATGAAGATTCTAAAAGCATCTAGGGTATTCTTATATGCAACCAAGTTTAAAATCATTGTATTAAGACAGTGGTTTTTGGCCGGGTGCGGAGGCTCACGCCTGTAATCCTAGCCCTCTGGGAGGCCGAGGTGGGAGAATTGCTGGAGCTCAGGAGTTTGAGACCAGCCTGAGCAAGAGCAGGGGCTCCTTAACCCTCAGGGCACAGTCAAATAACCTGGGAGCTTCCTCCTGGTGGGGTAAACATCTAGGCATCAGTATTTTTAAAAAGTCTCTCCAAGTTTGAGGTGAGCTATGATTGCACTGCCGCACTCCAGCCTGGGTGACAGAGTGAGCCCTCCTCATCGCTTTAAAAAAAAAAAAAAAAAAAAAAACTCTCCAGGTAATTAATGGATAGCCAAAAATAAAAGCCACTGATATCAGTCTTTGGTCCTCCATGTTTCCTTGTTCCACTCAAGGTGCAAATGAGCTAAATTTCTATCTGTAGCCATTAAAAACACAAAACTAAGTTGAAGGTGGCTTCGACATCTAGAATCCCAAAATGCTTACAAAGGGGACTAGAGAGGTATCCCTGGTGACATTGTCTAGTGTCCTGGAATTTTTCAAGTTTTCAGGATTCTGGTAGCAGGGCCTAGTTCTGGCATTGCCTTAAACCCGGAGACAGGTAGTTTGGCTTTTCTGCAGACTGTATTCAGGTAGGTTAGTGCCCCTGTCTATGTGTGCGTATGGAGCTAATGTTTTGCCTGTGCCTAACACAGTACAAATAGTTGAAGTCTTGGGAGGCAGAGAGAACCACTTGTGTTTGCTACCTGGAGTTAGTAGAGAATGTTTCAAAGAGGAGCCGTACTCTCACCCACTCCTTCCAGAGGGAGCTGCATTTGTATGGGCAGAAGGCTGAAGGAAAGGATGTCGAGAGAGAGCTGCCCAAGAATGTCCCATCCAGGGTGTTTGTGAGTTATCGAAGAGAGCAACCAACCCAAGTGGCCCCGTGCACTGGGCCACGTCGCACCTTTGGGTGGGTGGAGTAAGGCCATGGAGTAGCAAAAGGACCTTCAGTAGCAGGTATTTTGTGTTACCTTCAGTGGCAATTTATCTTGTGTATTTTGAAGCAAAAAAGGGGCAATACAAATAAGAGAAAGACCCTCAGAAAAGTTGAGCATTCTCTCAACCAAAATATTTGGACTTATCCTTTGCTCTATTCCTTGTAAACTCTTATGTTAATACAACTTTTACAAAAACCTTACTCCTGGTATCACATAAACTTGGATCTACCGCAATTTAAATGATGTATGTCCCCAGGAAAAAGGTCAGCTACAACTTGGCGAGTGTCCAAGGCAGGCATCCGCCTGGTCTCTGGCTCCAGCCCTAGGCTGTAGGTCTTCACCTCCCAGGGCTCCTGTAGTCAAGTCTCCCCGTCCTGTGTCCATCTAATCCCCCAAGGCCCTGCCAGATACCTGTTTTTCTATTTGTCTCAAATAAACGTGTGGAATCGAGATGTTAAATACTGATAATGCAAAGCACTTACACAATTACAGAGGAAATCTGACAAAGAAAAGGATGTTCAACCTCGCCAGTAATCAAAAGAATGCAAATGTGATATAATTTTTCAATTACCAAATGAACAAAGGTGAAAAAGAATAAAATACTAGAGTCTGAGAGACTAGGGACGTGGGATATCGCATGCACCTTGCAGGGAGTGTACACTGACAAGCTTTCTGGAAAATAGTTGGGCAGTGTACATCATAAACGTAAAAATGTGCAGAGACAGCAATTCTACATCTGAGAGTTTATCCTAAAGAAACTATTGAGCAGGGACTAATGATGTTCAAACCAGCCTTGTTTAGAATAAAGAATAATTAGAAATAATCTGAATGTCCACCAAGTGAAAACTGTGCATACCAATTATGGTACATTTGTACAATCGAACACTGAAAATATTTCAAAATGATGTGCTATTAATAATAGGCATGAAGGGCTGTCCGTTAGACACTATGTCCTAGAGGCCCTTGCAGTGCCCTGAGCACACGCACACGTGCATGCACGCACACCGAGCTCTAGAATGGTCGTCATCGAAATGTCAACCGTGATGTCTTCTGGTTGGGAGAGCTTTAAATGACTTTACTTTCTTCCTTTTTTAGTGTTCCTAAAATTAGGAAAGTAATATTCTTTATTTTTAACTTAACAACTAACACTAACAGGGTATATCTTATGTACTAGGCACTGCTCTCATTGCTGTGTGCTGTTATTATTCCTGAAGAAAACAAAGGTGATGGGAGATTAAGTAACTTACCCAGGGTCCACAGCTAGTGAAAGATGGAGCTGGGATTCAAAACCTGGTAACGTTGCTCCCCAGCCTGCACTCTTACTACACTAATTAGCCTGAGTCGAGTGAGAGTCTCTTAAATCCCGCCCCCTAACAATCCCACTCCTATGCTCAAAAATCACCTTGTTAACCATGTGACATTGATCCTTCCAAAACTTTTGCTAGGCGTGTCCAGACACATGCACGTACATGCACATGCACACGTGTGTGTTTTTCATTTTTCATAAAATAGGGTGACGGTGCCCATCCTGTCAGTATACAAGTTCACCCTCATGTTTTTTATTTAGCTGTGGAGGATATTCTACAGCACGGATGCACAGGATTGACGGAATGATGCTTGTCCTGAGAACCTGGCAGTTTCTTCACCCTAACAGACACAGCTGCAGTGAGCACCCTGGTATACATTTTACAGGATGCCGCAGTGTGATTATATTCCTGTGATAATTTCCTAGAAACGGAACCACTGGGTCGAAAGGCATGCACATCGAGCGTTGAGAAGGCTGCCCACTCAGGAAAGTTGCCGTTACACCCGCAGTGTATGAGTGGCCATCTCCCGTGTTTTCACTGACACAGGAAGTTGTCAATCTTTTTAACTTTTGCCAGTATGAGAAATGAAGAATGTTATTTCATTTGTAGTAATTTAAAAGTCCTTGGCCGGGCGCGGTGGCTCACGCCTGTAATCCTAGCACTCTGGGAGGCCGAGGCGGGTGGATCGCTCGAGGTCAGGAGTTCGAGACCAGCCTGAGCAAGAGCGAGACCCCGTCTCTACTAAAAATAGAAAGACATTATATGGACAACTAAAAATCTATACAGAAAAAATTAGCCGGGCATAGTGGCGCATGCCTGTAGTCCCAGCTACTCGGGAGGCTGAGGCAGTAGGATCGCTTAAGCCCAGGAGTCTGAGGTTGCTGTGAGCTAAGCTGACGCCACGGCACTCACTCTAGCCTGGGCAACAAAGTGAGACTCTGTCTCAACAAAAAAAAAATAAATAAATAAATAAAAAATAAAAGTCCTTGATTACTGGCAAAATTGAGCATCTTTTCATAGGTTTATTGGTCATCTTCATTTCTTCTCAGAATTGTTTACTTTCTATTGGGTAATTTGAGGTTTTTTAATTAATTCAAAGGAGTTTTGTTGTATTATGAATATTAGACTTTAGATGCTTTGTTGCAAATAATTGTCTCAGTACATTCCTTTTCTCTGAACTTGGTTTATGTATTATTTTATTATATAGAAGTTTAAGTTTATTTTATTTTTACGTTATCAAATCTGTCCATTTTATTCCTTTATGGCTTTACATCTTTTTTAGGAAGTCTTACTCCACTATATTCTCCAATAAAAGAAATACTCTTCTGGCTGGGTGCGGTGGCTCACACCTATAATCCTAGCACTCTGGAAGACTGAGGTGGGATGATTGCTTGAGGTCAGGAAATCGAGACCAGCCTGAGCAAGAGAGACCCCATCTCTACTAAAAATATAAAAATTAACTGGGCGTGGTGGTGCACACCTGTAGTCCCAGCTACTCAGGAGGCTGAGGCAGGAGGATCACTTGAGGCCAGGAGTTTGAGACCAGACTAAGCAAGAGCAAGACTCTGTCTCTACAAGAAATAGAAAAAATTAGCTGGACATGGTAGTGCCAGCTACTCAGGAGGCTGAGGCAGAGGGGTCGCTTGAGCCCGGGAGTTTGAGGTTGCTGTGAGCTATGACGATCGATGCCACTGCACTCTACCTAGGGCGTCAGAGTGAGACTCTGTCTCAAAAAAAAAAAAAAAAAAAAAGGAAAAAAGAAAAGAAATACTTTTCTATGTTCTCTTCTAGTACACATACATTTTTGTTTATAGATTTATTTTTATGTTTAGACTTTAATCCAGGAAAAATTTAGGGCTGTATTTGGTGAAAAGTAGGCACTTAACTTTTTTATTTTTAGGTTGGCTGTCTTTTAAACTACTCCACCAAAACCCGAATTCCCATGTGTGCCCAGGGCTGTGTCTGGACTGTTCTCGCATTGATCACTTGTCTGTATCTGGCCCGGAATCGCACTGTTTTAATTACTTGAACTTTTCAGCAAGTTTTTATACCTGCTAAAACATGTCCCATTTCTCTTCTTTTTAAAACTTTCCTCAACCATTCTTGGACATTGACTTTCTCAGAGAAACTTTAGAATTAGATAGTCATGGTCCAAAAATTCTCCCTGGGGATTTCAATTGGAATATTAATAGAATGAAGCTACCCGCCAACATGAGCTTGACGGCTTACAAAGGGGTCTCCAGCCAGGACTCCTTGCCCCCCGGCAGCTCTCCAGGCAGTCAGGTGCTGCCCCCTGAGCGAGAGGAACAGGTGGGTGCTGTCTCTGCCCTGCACCTGAGGCCTTCCCATGCGACCACCTCCACCGCAGCCTGTGATTCCAAGGCTTCTGGAAAGGACAAATTCCTACACATCTTTCGTTTAATTTCTCTCCTTCCCCAGATGACATGTAGATTTTAACCGGAACTTTCAGAACAAAATCCAGAGTAAAAAGCATGGAAACCTCAGACCCTGCAGCAGAACCCAGGGGGAAATATAATACATTTTGTGGGAGAACATTCTTCCTGCTCCTAGCAAACTGCCCTGAGCACTCATATGTGACCAGTCTGGGGTAACTAGGTTCCAGTTGAGACTGTTTTAAAAAAATAGCTTTATTGTTATAGATTAACCTGAAATTCTCTCATTTTAAGTGTACAGTTAAGTGATTTTTAGTACAGAGTTGTGCAGCCATCACCATAACTCAATTTTGGAACATTCCCATCACCCCCAGAAGACCCCTCATGCCTATTCATAGTCATTCTCCAGATGCTGTTTTGTCCTTAGCATGGGAGCACAGGCGGAATTGGGGGGCAAAGGGTGTCCCCTAGAGATCCTCTGCTTGTGAGCCTAGAATGAACTCCCCAACAGCATAAATAGCATGACCCCAGATGACACCCTGTCCTGGAGACCCAGGTCGGGCCTTCTCCAGAAGCCAGTGGCCCCACTGAGCCCCATCCTTCCCCCTTGCAGGTGGATAAAGTTTGAAGAAAAGGTGGAGGAAGGAGGCGAGCGCTGGAGCAAGCCCCACGTGTCCACACTGTCCCTGCACAGCCTCTTCGAGCTCCGCACCTGCCTGCAGACGGGGACGGTGCTCCTGGATTTGGACAGCGGCTCCCTGCCACAGATCATAGGTGAGGTGGGGTCGCCGTGGGCATCTCTCCCGTGGTGTCTGACACCCGCCTGATTCTACGCGGACCAGCTTTGCCTCTGGCTCCCAAGGCAGCGTCACAGCTGCTCCAAGGCCCAGTTCCATGTAGCATTCCGACAGAGAGGAAAAGATCATCCCCTGAAATGCCACCCAGCAATGTAGCGACAGGGAGAGCAGCCTCTCGGCATGGTCAGAGACACCTCTTGCCGTGACAGCCTGTTTCTTTTCAGGGTAAAATGGATCATCACTCATCTTTAGGAAATCAGCTCTCACTTAGTGACATGTCGAAGGCTTGCCTTTTTGCCCCTAAACATTTTTGTGAGTTTTGTTCTAGCACATTGGATTTTGCCAGAAGTATTATGTCCAGAATACTTTTCTAAAGAGAATTCAGTTTATGTCTAAAACCATTTAACACATTACTTTTGTGCTTCCTGGGGCACTTTCATATGTATCGTTTCTTTTACTTTTCGTAATAACGTTGACAGAAAGAGCAGAAACTTCTATACACGCATGCACACACGTGCACACACAGAGACATGCTGTGCCCTTGAACGTGCGGAGACTGAGGGCTGGTGATGTGCACAGGTTTCCACAGTTAGTGGTAAAGCCGGAACTGTTTCCGCATCCCCTGCCACCTCTAGGGCACATTTAATCCCCCTGGTAATACGTGATACGAGGCCGCCTCACCCTGGGACTGTCCTTTTCCACATGGACAAGGCACGTTTGTTTCCCATGCAGATGACGTCATTGAGAAGCAGATCGAGGACGGGCTCCTGCGGCCGGAGCTCCGGGAGAGGGTCAGCTACGTCCTCCTGAGGAGGCACCGTCACCAAACCAAGAAGCCCATCCACCGCTCCTTGGTCGACATTGGAAAGTCGGTCTCCACCACGAGTGAGTCGAGCCTCACACTGCTGGGCACAGGGCACGCGGGGCCAGTGTCAGGCCCCAGTGCTTGGGCGAGCCCACCTCGGTGGCTGGGAGTTTCTGGAGAAATTCTGAGGTTCTGGGGATCCCTCGGCCTCCTTTTTGGCAGTTCTGCAGAGACCCCAGCCACATACCCATGTCGTCCCCGCCACCAGAGCAGAACAATTTCTAGAAACAGAGTTGGTTCTTAGCCTGGCCTGCACAGTGCCATCACCTGGGGGCTCGACATATGTCCCAATGCCTGGTCCCACCCTGGAGAGTTGGACTCAACTGGCCTGGATGTGGCCCGGGAACAAAGAGGGAGGTTAGAAAGCTCCCTGGGAGATTCTCGTGTGCACGCAGCGTTGGGAAGTGCTGGTAAGGATGGCTTGTTTAAGAAGGGACCTGAAAGTTTCCCCTGAACCCCGAAGAGGAGCCAAGAGCTTTGGCAGAAAATGGAGCACATGGGCTGGTGGAAGGGGCTGGGCTCATCTCAACGGTGCAGTGCCGGGGCTGCCGATCTGGCAGCCGGTGTCACTCTGATTAGCAGAGCCTGGGGCCACTAAGGGAGAGTGGATTGTTCCACACACACATCTCCAACCTCCAGCCCTCCACTCTCAGTATCTGAGTCTGGATGTCCAGAGACACTAGCCATGTTGAACCTGTGAGATAAACACAGTCATCAGAACAAAGTTGCTCCTTGGAAAACCTTGAGGAATCTCTTTAAATGAATTGTTTAAAAATGGAAAGTGTTTAACATATCATAAAAAAAGATACTCACTCAGCACGTACATGTCCAGGGCACTGCTCTGAGTGTTCTTCCTGTGCTACCTCACTTCATCCCCACAATAACCCGGTGGCACAGGTGCTGTTCTTATCATCCCCATTTGCAGATGAGGCATCTGAGGCACAGAGAGGTTAAGTAACTTGCCTGAGGTCACACAGGCAGTAAGTGGTGGAATCAGGGATGAACTCAGACAGTCTACTACATCTGGTACCTACCTATTCAATCAGTCGTGTGTCTGTCTCACTTTCAACAGCACTAATATTTTCTCCGTATTCTTATTCAGATAATTAGCTTACTTAAAAAAAAAAAAATTTCTTCCTGGAAGAGGAAGAGACATGTCTTGCAGCTCAGTTTTATTTAGTTGAAGTGACTCCACGCGTGTACCATGCTAATCTGAGAGGCTGCGCCACCCCAGCAAGGCTGTCCAAGCCGAGTCCCTTCTGTTCCTCCTCCCAGATCGCAGCCCTGCCCGGAGCCCTGCGGCCGGCCCGAGTCTCCACCACTCCACTGAGGACCTGCGGATGCGGCAAAGCGCGGATTACGGCCGTCTGTGTGAGTGTGTTCCCCACCGCCACTCGGCGACAGCTTTGTTCAGGCTGTGGCAGCTGTGGAGTGTCCATGTTGTCATAGGTGGAGGACACAAGGCAGACGTTTAACTTTCAGCCTGAACCTGAGCTCTCTCAGGGCCTAATTTACTACCATAATATTCCAAATAATTCCTCTGAAAAATGAGGCTCTACATGAAGTCTGGGCGTAATCAGTACCCGAACTCAAGTTTTAGGCATTTTTATCTTAGTCTGCACCTTCGTTTTCACCAAACTGACCGTTGGCCCTGTTTTTTTGGTGAAAAGCTTTCCTAGACACCAAATTAAAAAGTGGGCGTTTTCCCCCAGGACAGGGAGGCAGTGTTCCCACCACTGGGTGACAGTCTTGTGCCACCACAGAGAAGAAATACAGGCAGAGTCACAGCCCCTGTTTGCTGGGACAGATCAGGGGCTTGGAAGGTGAGAGGTCACAGTCAGGCTTTTCAGGCGGTTCATCGGGGATGCACAGATAGGTGAGGGGACGGGGGAAGGAGAAGAGAGAACGTGGAAAGTGAGGAGAAAAGAAAAACCAGTGTGCAGAAGCATGTTCCTTTAAATACTTTTACTAAAATGCCAAGATATGAACAAGTGCAGCCCGGGGCTGTGCCCCTGTCCAGGCCTGGGGAATGACTTGGGGGGCAATGTGGCCCCTGCCCATGGCCTCAGCCCCAGCGGGCACTTGCTGCAGTCTTTTCTCTCTGTCCTGAGGACCCCAAGTCCACTTAGTCCCCCTGGCCTCGCGATGCCACGTGGGGGTGCCGGGAGGCAGTGGTCAGTAGGCTTTGGGCAGACCTTCCGCGCAGTTGTCATTGCGTGTGAGGTCGTCTCCACTCTGACACTGCTCTGGAGTGGGAACCCTGACAAGAGGCAAGAATGGGCAAATGCAGCTTCGCTTGAGCCAGGGCATTGTCAGGGTGTGCACCTGCCCGCAGCCTCCCTCTGCCAGCCGAAGTCCCCAGGGAAGGCTAGAGCGGAGGAGCACAGGAGAAGCCTTGGAGAATAACTAAGAGCTTCCCAGGAACACGGGGTGGGGTTGGGAAGAGGGTTTCTACACAGGGGAAACCAACAGCAGCTGGAGGGAAGGGTCTGTCGGGGAGAGAACATCAGGTCAGTCCACAGGGAGCGTAGGGGGAAGGCCAAACCGAAGAGGGCCCTGTGCCCCCAGCGACAGAACCTGACTTTATTCTGAAGGCAGTTGGGACCCCTGAGAAGCTTAAAGCAGGAGCAGGGCATGACCGGATTTCTGCCTAAGAGAGAATAAACTAGAAGGGGGCAAGATTGGAAGCGAGAGCGTGGGCCTGCACTCAGGAACGGAGAGTAAAACACAGAGCCGGAGTGGATGGGTGGGAAGTGGGAGTCGGGGAAGAGAAGGGGCCAGGTTCTAGATTCTCCTCGAAGGGCCATCGGGTGGGTGGGAGGGGCAGTGAGTGGAACAGGGTCCCCAAGGGGCCAGATGGGACTGCTCCAGGGGAGATCAGACTGGAGACCCACCCTGGGTGTCCTTGGCCCGCATGTGTGTTGGAAGGAACCGGAGTGGATGTGACGACCAAGGAAGGAGAGGGCAAGGCACCTGGAGGGAATGTGGGCAAAGACAAGAGTCCAGGAGAGCCAGGCAAGAGAGGGTCCTGAGAAGGAGAACCAAGGAGACCAGTGTTTGGGAAACAAGGAGTGGCCACAAGCCAACGGCTGAGACACAATGGGTCTGAGCGTGCCCACGAGATTGGGCTGCTAGTGGGCAATGAGAGCTGACTTCCTCCCACCTTCACAGAGGAAGGAGCGATCGGGCAGTTCATACAACTCACTCTCTCTGTTCTCCTTGTGTCGAGCCCACCTTCCCTCCCTCTGCCAGCCTAAGTCCGCAGCCCATCTTTAACAACTCTCATGGGTCATGGAGGACGGAGGTGAAACTGGTCTCTCTCGAAAACAAATTCCAAGCTTAGTGACACCTGGCACCTCATCTAATAACGCATCTCTGTCCTTCCTCCTGTCTGGGCCTGGAACAGAGCTACCCCCTGGAGTAGACATCCTGGTGAGGTCCAGGAAGGTGGGGTTGAGGGGTAGAGACCCGAGTGCAGTAGCTGGAGAGGTGAGGAGGAAGAAGTGGAACGTGGAGTCTAGCAACTCTTTTAAGAAAGCTGCCACAGAAGGGAAGGAAAGTGAGAGGACACTGGCTTAAGGAGGCGGGAGGATTAAGGGGCAGGAGGTTCTTGCTTTGGTTATGAACATGGGGGAGGCATGAGTAGGGGCCAAGGGACAAGGACCTGAGAGAGCCTGGCTTCCCCTGATGGCCCTTCTTTTCCTTCTCTCCTAGGTCACGCCCAGAGCAGAAGCATGAATGACATTTCTCGAACCCCAAACACAGACCAGGTAGTAAAGCTCTCACTCTTGGCTGCAGTGGAGGGCCAGGGTAGCAAGACGCCTTTGGTTTCAGGGGCAGGGGGCCTCCTGGGTAGAACCTCATGCCCATGAAAGAGCGGGAGTCCCCAGGAAGGACCCCAGGTGGGGCTCTAGGCTGCCTTGGTGACTCTGAGCAGCCTGTCAGTCAGGCAGTGACTGAGTCCCAGGTGCTGGCTCTGTGCTAGGTCCTGGGGAGAGTGGGGGACAGAGAACCACATCAGATGGTGCCAGCTGTCCTTGAGCTTGGGATCTGTTGGAGAGAGAAGACCAGTGCACATAGCTTCACATCCCCGACCCACGAGTGCCTTTAAAGATAGGCTAGGGATTGGGGCTGGCGGAGAGAAGGGAGTAGATCCTCCCCATGCGGAGAACAGTGATAGTTATTTAATTGGACTACCCAAAACCATGTGTCTTCTTCCTCGGCTGGGGCAGGAGAACATGGACTCTGGTCTCCCACTAACTTGATCTCTTGCTGAGATGAGCGTCCTACAAGCAGATGGAGTCCAGATCTAAGGCCCATGTCCTGGGAATTCTGAGACTGGGCCCCCAGAGTAGGCCCCTCAGTTCCAACCCTGCACGCCTCAGGGCAGGAGGGTCCATGGTCCCCTGGCCTGTGCCCCAGGAACAGGAAGAAAGGTGACCAAGGAAACCTGAAACATGGTGAGGAGCCCTCAGGAGCGTGGGTGACCTCCAGGCCTTCTAGGCACCCCGTGTCTGGTGGAAGGCAGAACCAAGACAGTCCCTCATGTCAGTGTCCTGAGGGCCCTTTGTGGCCAAAATAATAAAATAATAACAACAATGGCAAAATCAACCAACATTTAAGGTCCACTCGCTGCATGTGCTGCGCGTGCCAGGCATTTTCTGTGTGTCAGGAGAGCACTAGCGCCAACCCCCGGTTACTGACGAGAGAACCATGAGGCTTAATGCAGTTAAACAACACGCCCAAGTCTGTGCTGCTGAAAGGTGGCAGGACCTTGGTGGGACCCAGGCAGTCTGACCCTAGAGCCCTTAACTGGGGAGTAATTTAGGAGCCAGTCAGTATCCCAGAATATTATTTGGCGAGGAACACCACTTTTAGTCATGCACACAGACGGTGCAGCCATGATAAGCCAGCATTACCTAGTGAAAGTCTTTCGTAATCCATCTTAATCAATATGTAAGTGGTAATGGCAATACTAGTGTCGCCTCCCCCAGGCACCTCTCACATCTGACCTTCCTGTCCCGAACAGACACATGTCAGAGGGACTGGAGAGAGGCCACCTTGGTAGTCTCAGAAATCATGAGTTTCCTGGGAGGTACCCCGGGGCTGACTTGGGGGCGTGGAAGTCTCCCACAGACTTGGAGACTGGTCCCGGGGTTCGTGTGCACCAGAAAGCTGGCGGCAAAAGGAGAGCAAAGCCCAGCCCAGCCACTCTGACCATCAGAACAGGCTCGAAGAATTTGTTCAAGTCAGGCCTCAAAGCAGTCTGCAGGGGGTGGAGAAGTGAGAGCAGGTGGGAGTATCCATGGGTATCTCGTCTCCCCCTCCCCAACCAGCGGAAAAACAAATTCATGAAGAAGATCCCCAAGGACTCAGAAGCCTCCAACGTGCTGGTGGGTGAGGTAGACTTCCTGGACCAGCCGTTCATCGCGTTTGTGCGTCTCATCCAGTCTGCCATGCTGGGTGGGGTGACCGAGGTGCCCGTCCCCACCAGGTGAGAGCCATTGAAACCTGCCCCACGCCACCCTCAGGACGCCAGCTGTCTGTGCCGTCAGCAAGACGTGCCCTTAGAGACACCCCTAAGCGTAGGGGTGTGCTGGGAAGGGAGATCTTTTGACTAGGGGAGAGTTCTAGAGACTTCATTAACAATAATCATAAAAGAGGAGACAACAGCTGGGAGAGAAGCTGTCAGGTGGGCTTGGGCAGCAGGACGAAGGTGAGGGTACTCGAGGGGGAGCCCAGTGGGAGGGGAAGAGGAAATGCTCCGCCAAAGCAAAAACGGGGCTGGAAGGAGGGAAGCGGAAAAGTTAAGAATGTTGTTTAGGGCCAAAGAATTCTTCTCGTCACCTGGTTCTATTTTCCTTTTCACTTTCCTCCTTCTCTTCTTTGTCTCCTCCTTTATCTTCTTTGCAGATTTCTGTTCATATTACTGGGACCTTCCGGGAGAGCAAAATCCTACAATGAAATTGGCCGTGCCATCGCCACCCTCATGGTAGATGACGTAAGTGGTAACCGGGGCATGTCCTCCTGAATATTGTGGCTCCTGCATCAAGCGCTGCACCTTCATTCATTCCCTTATCCCCCAGGCACATCTGAGCACCTACTGTGTACCAGGTGCTGCGTAGGATGCTGAGGATTACGAGAATCAGGAGATAGGCACTGTCCTGTAAGAGTACCAATCACGTGGGAGGCACAGACCTATGACAAAATTAACCGTCTGCTAGCTGCCCAGGGAGTCAGGAGGGCTTCACAGATGAGGGGCCTTGAAAGCTAAGGATGACCAGGAGGGGGTTAGGCCCAGCACAAGCCTACAAGGCAAGCATCCCAGACGAAGGGAAGGGGTCAGGCTCAGAGAAGCTGGGTGAAAGTGGTTCGATGTAGGCTCAGTGTAAGAGCTTCAGGGGCAGGAGGTGACACTGGAAATGTGAGCCAGAGACTCCACAGAGCCTGTCAGCAGAGCTGAGAGGTCACAATCTGTCCCAAGAGTGAGGGGGATCCTAGAGACTTAAGCACAGGCATAAGCCCGTCAAATCTGTCAGTCAGAAAGCATGCATGCCCTGTGCTCTGGAGACAGCCTCGGACTGGACTCTACAAAGGTTTTCTAATGCGCTTCCTGTGTAGAAAACTGAAACCAGAAAGGTTAAGAAACTCAGCCAAAGTCCTACAGCAAGAACATGGAGACCTGCCTTCAGATCCAAGATGGGCTTCCGATGCATCGCGGCTGCTGTGCTGTGTTCTCTTCCCAAACCCGAGAGCAAGTGGGCAGGGGAGCAGTGGTTCAGAGTGATTTCTTTGACTTCTTTGAAACTCAACACGAGCCTTTCAGAGAGAACTGACCTTCTCCCCTCCCTCCTCTCCCCTTGCCAGCTCTTCAGCGACGTGGCCTATAAAGCCCGCAATCGGGAAGATCTGATCGCAGGGATCGATGAGTTTCTGGATGAGGTCATCGTCCTTCCCCCTGGAGAATGGGACCCGAATATCCGAATTGAGCCCCCCAAGAAAGTGCCCTCTGCTGACAAGAGGTATGTATCTGAGGGGGGAGTTAGAGCGGGTTGCGGGGGGGAAGGGGGCTTCAACTCTGCTGGTATCATTTTTTTTTTTTTTTGAGACAGAGTCTCACTCTGTTGCCCAGGCTAGAGTGCCGTGGCATCAGCCTAGCTCCCAGCAACCTCAGACTCCTGGGCTCAAGCGATCCTCCTGCCTCAGCCTCCCGAATAGCTAGGACTACAGGCATGCGCCACCACGCCCGGCTAATTTTTTCTATATATATTTTTAGCTGTCCATATAATTTCTTTCTATTTTTAGTAGAGATAGGGTCTCACTCTTGCTCAGGCTGGTCTCGAACTCCTGAGCTCAAACAAACCACCCGCCTCGGCCTCCCAGAGTGCTAGGATTACAGGTGTGAGCCACCGCGCCCATCCTTATTTTATTTCTCTTTAAAATAAACCAAAAGCAAATATGGCCACATGTGAACATTTGTAAAATCTGGGTGACTTGTGTGTGGGTATCGTTCAATCACTTTCTGCATTTTTCTCTGTCATTAAAGATATTTCATAATTTTTGTTGGAGAGGTGGGGGTGTGCTGGGGGATAGTCCTGGAGGGGCTGGCCCTCCCCCAGGATTGGGGGCTCCACTCTCCCTAGTCCTCCTCCCCTTCCAGGAAATCTGTGTTCTCCCTGGCGGAGCTGGGACAGATGAACGGCTCTGTAGGAGGAGGTGGCGGAGCAGCTGCAGGAGGCGGCGGTGGTGGAGGAGGAGGAGGTGGCGGCGGGGCTGGCGGCAGCGGAGCCAGTGGAGCGAGCGGCGGGGATGATGGAGAGATGCCAGCCGTGCACGAAATCGGGGAGGAGCTTATCTGGACAGGAAGGTGCCCAGCCCAGGCCTGACAGTGACCTTGCTGTCCTTTAGGCCTCTCCCCTTCTCTCTCGCCCTCTAGGGACCGTCCCCACTCCTGCCTGTAGAGCCTACTGCATGCAGGCCGTGGGGTCTGAGCTCTGTGCTGTCTCCCTCCCAGAGCCTTTGAAGCCCCTCAGGGATCACAGAAAAGGGTTGCCTCAGGCGAGGGGACCAAGAGAGCAGGCGCAGGAGTGGAGGAAGTCAAACTTTTCTCTAGACACCCTTTGGTACCAGTTTCCTAGGGTTGCCATAACAAGGTACCACACACTAAGTGGCTTAAAACAACAGAAAGTTATTCTCCCACAGTTCTGGAGGCCAGAAGTTCCAAATCAGATGTCGGCAGGGCCATGCTCCCTCTGCAATTCTGGGGAGGCTCTTTCCTCGCCTCCTCCTAGCTGTGGTCGCCACAGTTTTTGGTGTTCCTCGGGTTGCGGCTGATCATGCTCGCCTCTGCCTCTGGCATCCCATGGCCTTCTCCCTGTGCATCTGTCCTCATGTAGCGTTTTCCTCTTTTTATAAGGACACCAGTTATATTGGATTAGGGACCACTCTAATGACTTCATCTTAACTTGATTACATCTGCAAAGGGCTTTATTTCCACATAAGGTCACAATCACAGGTACCGAGGGTTAGGACTTTAATATATCTTTTTGGAAGATGTAGTTCAATTCATAACAGTACCTTCTTTTTTTTTTTTTTTTTTTTAAACCTAATAGTACCTATTGGAAAACTTTTTTTCTTTTTTTTTTTTAAGAAAATTCTCCTGGCCTGTGTTTCTCTGACAGCTCTCAGAGTCACTGAAGTTGATCTAGATTTAGGAAAAGGCATAGCTCTGCAAAGCTACAATCATAACTTTGAGAATGAAGTCATGTTTTATATGCCCTTGGCTCTATACCAGTGGTTCTCAATTGGAAGCCACTTTGCCCCTCCCTTACTCCCCCCATCCCCCAGCCCAGGGCATTTGGCAATGTCTAGAGACATTTTTATTTGTCACAGGTGGAGGGGAGATGCTACTGGCATCTAGTAGGTAGAGACCAGGGATGCTGCTAAACATCCTACAATGCACAGGACAGCCACCCCACAACACAGGGATTATCCAATCCAAAGTATCAGCCGTGCCAAGGTCGAGAAACCCTGCTCCATGCTAAGCACTGCATTAGGAGCTATGGGAAATAGCATCCCCGATACACACTGTCCCTAAACCTAAAATTCCCTGCCTGGTTGTTCCAGAGAGCAAGAAACCCCTGTTATAATTTATATATTCTATAATATAGAATATAGATTCTATAATTTAGAATCTGTCCTTAATGAATCTGTGTCTTAATCTGGAAGGTCTCTGTTTCCGAAAGTTGGACACAGCTGTGTTTCCCAAAGGGCAGGAGCCGTGGGGATGATCAGGCATGTGAGGAAGGCCACCATGTGCCGACCCCAGGACTTCCGTTCCCGTCAGACTGTCCCTGTCCCAAACAGGCTAAGTCCACCCTTGCCAGTGTGGATGGTGCCACCACAAACTTCCAGATCCCGAATGTTCTGGTGGAGAGGTCCTTGCCCCCACCCACCCCTGCCCCAGACTCTGCAGGTCCCTGTAAGTAGCCCCGCTCCCGCCCTGGTGTTAGTGCTGAGAAAGCAGCCCCCGGGCCTGTCTCGAGCAGGTTCTTCGGTGGCCTGCGTCTGGACATCAAGAGGAAGCTGCCCTGGTTCCCAAGTGACTTCTATGATGGCTTCCACATCCAGTCCATCTCTGCCATCCTATTCATCTACCTCGGCTGTATCACCAACGCGATCACCTTTGGTGGGCTCCTGGGGGATGCCACCGACAATTATCAGGTGTGTTTGAGCTGGGGGCGCTCGCGTAAAACCAGTGAAATCTGCCGCCACCTGGTGGCAGCCAGGGGCTTCTTCCTGTAATCCACAAATCAAGGTTTCCTCCACCATGCAGGTGGAGGCCGTCACTTTTGTAATCCTTTACCCTTCAAAACAAAAAGTAATAATCTGACAGTACTAAAAGATCTAAAGCTAAATCAGGTTACTAAAGGCCAAATTTAAAGCTGATATAAATAGGTCAGACTTTTAAGGGGAATCATCTACTATGTCATTTGGTGCCTTTTCGCACTGATACTTAAATGAACTTAATTGACGTTAATTGAGTTGCTAATGGTGGCTTTCTCCCCACGCTTTTCTTTTTTTTTTTTTTAATCAATCTTGAATTTTTAGTTTGGAGTTAAGACATTTTTAGAAGGATAGTAAGCTGCTACCATGACAACACAGGCCTCCCTGGGAAACATCAGCTCAGCAGAGACACCAGCCCGACTCCTAGGCAAGGGTCTTCTCCGATGGGGGCCTGCAGGGTAGAACCTAAGGAAAGCTCAGCACACCAAGGAGAAGGCTCGTTTTCGTAGATAAATTGGGGTGATTGCCTATTGCCAGCCACACCTCTCTCCTGAGCTTCAGGTTCTATGTCCAGCTGCTTCCGGGGCATGTCCACATGGCTGCCCCTCAGGAGCCCCCGGCTAGCGCAGCCGACATTGCATCCATCATCCTCCCTCCTGACCTACTGCTCCCACGCCTCCCCCAGTATAACACCTGACGCCATGGTTCTCCCACCTGTCCCCGCCAGAAGGCAGGCCTCATCCCTGACTCGCCGATCACCTTCCCCACATGTCCTCCTGACTTGGCCCTCCTTGCCTCCTCCTGCAGCCCTGCCCTACTCACCCATACCACATTCCTTTTTCCATCAGTCCTGATCGTCTTTCAGCTCTTCAAAGACACACTATCTATCTTCCAGCTCCAGCCTTTGTACACACTGCCCTCTGCCTAGGACACGATTTCCCCTCACTCCATTTAACCTTATTCTCCTGGCCAATTCCCTGCCCATTTTTTGGCTCTCTGCTTCCTCATATGGACTTCTAGGGAGGCCTTCCTGACCGCCCCTTCACTCCTACTGCATGCTCCTGGCACCCTCAACCGATCCCACCCATCATACTCCTTGGCAGTGGCTGTCAACTAGGGATAGTTTTGACCTCAGGGGACATATGACAATATCTAGAGACGGTTTTCATTGTTGTAACTGGAAGAGGAGCTACTATTATACTGGCCTCTAATGGGCAGAGGCTGGGGGTGCTGCTAAACATCCTGCAACACACAGGACAAACCCCCGCAGCAAAGAATTACCTACCCCAAGTGTCCATAGTGCCGAGGCTGAGAAACCGGCTCTACGGAAATTGCCTGGGTGCTTTTCTGTATCTCCCACTAGACTGAAGATGTGTCATCTTGTTCACTGATGGGTCCCCAAAACCTAGCACAATGACTGGTACATAACAGGGACTTAATAGACGTTGAATGAATGAATGGATGATCTGACCTCTAAAAGGACCAAATAGACGTTTGAATGAGTAATTAGATGGATGAATGGGCTAGACTACTCTGGGAGTAGAATGGACACAGGGACAATCATGTCCACTGCTTGCTTTCTAGGCTCTAGGGTGCCAAAAAGGTCACACAGGACCTTTATCCAAATGGGATTAGGGAGGGCAACACTGGCCATGGTGGTGAGTTGTGGCATAGGAAACGAGGAGCAGAGGTGGGGAGGAGAGGGCCCAGAACAAAGGACGAGCACTGGGGCCTGAGCCCTGGGAGGGATGGCTGGGCCGCAGCCCCTGCTCCTGCCTGTGCTGAGCCTATGCTCCTCCTGTCCCCAGGGAGTGATGGAGAGCTTCCTGGGCACTGCCATGGCCGGCTCCTTGTTCTGCCTCTTCTCAGGACAGCCTCTCATCATCCTCAGCAGCACAGGGCCCATCCTCATCTTCGAGAAGCTCCTCTTTGACTTCAGCAAGTAGGTGCCTCTTGGTGGCTCCAGGTGCCTGCTCTCAAGCTTGGGGCAGTGTGCTGAGGCCAGGGCAGAGGAACAGACCCAAAGGGGAGGCTGGGGTGAGGTGCCAAAGCTGCCCCTGACTACGGGGATGGCTGGTCCCTCCTGACTCCTGCCAGTCCTGCCTTTGAGCCATCTTGGCACGTATTAGCACAGCCCACAGGGACCAGCCAAGACAAGAGGGGGTGAGTCACACCACTCTGCTCAGGAGCAGCTGGGACTGGAAGGCCGATGTAGGGTACGAAAAGTCTTGGGCTAGATGTCAGAGGCTGCACCCGGACCCAGGCAATGCCCATCTCCACTCCAGGCCCAGTTGCCTCATCTACAACATGAGGGTTGGGCTGGATCACTTCTAAGGCCTGCTCCAGCCCGGTTACTCTGAAATTCTCTGTTTTTCACTTACTCTGGATGTGCCTTACCGACCGGGTGACCACTGAGATGTCTTAGTGCTTCCTGTGTTTTCCTGCCACCCCGGTGGGATCTCAAAGATCAGACAACTTCACCCAGGAATTGTCTCTGTCCCCAATCCTCTTACAGTCCCTAGGAGGGCATCTGTGCCATGCACGGGCTGGAGGCCCCTCCCTTCCCTCTGCCTTCCAGAGGCAACGGCCTGGACTACATGGAGTTCCGCCTCTGGATTGGCCTCCACTCGGCCATCCAGTGCCTTGTCCTGGTGGCCACGGACGCCAGCTTTATCATCAAATACATCACCCGCTTCACCGAGGAGGGCTTCTCCACCCTCATCAGCTTCATCTTCATCTACGATGCCATCAAGAAGATGATCGGTGCCTTCAAGTACTACCCCATCAACGTGGACTTCAAGCCCGACTCCATCACCACCTACAAATGCGAGTGCGTCGCCCCTGACACAGGTGACCGGTAACCCCAGACATGCCATGGACCCTCCCCCACCCCCCCACTCCCCCACCCCCATCACAGCTCTCTACTCAAATGCAGGAGACTGAGCCCGTGTGGAAGAGGCTGTTCAGCCCAGGGTTTATTGTTCCAAGGGAGCAAAGGCAGGGTCTTGAACCCAGTTTGCAGAAGGAAACCAAGGGGACAGTAGGTCTAATAAGAGTCACAGTACCAGCATCCAGGGTTATAACCAGGGAGGCACGGAGATACCCGAGGAAAGAGTGAGGCACGCTTTGCCTCAGTGTGGGGTGGGGTGGAGGCCACACCCGCCAGGAGTGCTGCCCAGGCCAGAGGTAGACTATGGTGTGTGAAGTGCCCCCAGCTCCACAGTGCGTGCTACGATGAGCTCTGCCCAACACTGTTCTGCCAGTGGGTCACATACCTTGTAAGGTGAGACCACACTAGATGGATGAACATCCCTACAAGTGGGAACACGTCCAGGGTGGAGGATCCAGTAACCAGGCCATTTGAGGAATGGCTGGAGAACCCGGGGTTATTCAGCATCTTAGGGATATGAGAGAAGGACTGTCATGTCACAGAGAGGCCACAGTCACCCTCTGGAACCACGAATGTAGAACCAAAAGGGGAATGAGAGCAGAGGCTCCTGGGAGCCAGATGCTGGCTGAATTTAGGGAAGAACTTACAATGGTGGGAGTCACCACCACGGGAGGTCTCGGCACCAATGGCTGGTAACAAGTTACTTGGTCATTCTCTGGATGTGCATCTACCAAGGATGTTGTAAAAGGGAGCCCCTAACTGGGTGGGAGGCTGAATCAGCCAACTGGCTAACGTGATAATAGTGCCATTCCTGTGGAGTTACTTTCTGGCCAAAAAACTATCATCTGTAAAGTTAAGACTTCCCGTAGCGTCTT
Source organism: Eulemur rufifrons (assembly GCF_041146395.1). Taxonomy (NCBI): domain Eukaryota; kingdom Metazoa; phylum Chordata; class Mammalia; order Primates; family Lemuridae; genus Eulemur; species Eulemur rufifrons. Next base: position 57,362,985 of record NC_091001.1, read on the forward strand.
AGCTCCTGGCCTCTGTCACAGCCATGATCCTGCCCTGAAGAGCCTTCTGTGGGCTGTGCCAGGGTTCTACAGAGCAGGAGCAGGAGATCCATCCACGCTTCTCCAACCACCACCAGGCTGGACTCACAGAGAGCAAACTGAGGTCCAGAGACCACCCAATGTCACATGGAGCCTCAATTTCCCTGGCCATAAAAGAGGGCTAGCGGTGCTGGTCCTGCCAGTCCCGTGGGACTTTTGTGAGGTTTTCAAATCTATACCCAGGTTGGGTTGGAGGAAATAAGTAGATATTGGGTTGTTCAGTCCCTTAATACAATATTATGGATAAAAAATTCATCACAAGTCAATCTAAATACTTGGGGCATAATTATTGTGTGCCCTGCTTTAGACCAGGCCTTGCAGAAGATAAAGGTGTCCTGTCTTCAAGGAGTTGAGTTTTCGTTATATCCCCCTCCCTCTGTCACTGCACTGATTTTGTAAAGAAATCTGGACTTTATTTTTTTACTTTCATTTTTTTTCCATCATTAATTTCGAGTTATTCCATTAAAATCCAATGATAGATGAGGCTTCCCTTTGTCCTGAGCTGGGGCAAGTTGCTCAGAGCATTGAGCAGATCTGACCTGCAGGGCTTTCCTTCTGCCCTGGAGCAAATCCTGCCCAGCAGAGCACTCCCTTTTGCCGCTTGTGCCCTCCAGACTGTGGATTCACTGAACACAGAGTTTTCACAAACATGGCTTCTAGAAGCACATGTCTTTGATCTCTTTTAGAAACAGTCCAAATTCTGGGGTCATATGAGGAAGTTTGGCTATTCTAAGAATGATCTATCCACAGGAAAAAGCAAACCTAGGGGTGCCCTGGGAACAGGGGATGTAGGAGCATAGAAGGTAGGGTTTGAGGGGCATCATAAAGCCACTTGTTCCCAAAGAGCTCCCCCTCTGGCTTTGCCCAAGTACCTGATGTCACCTCATTCGCTTGGGTCATGCTATTGTCATGGTTCACAAAGTGTGGCCCCCAGACCAGCAGCATCTGGGAACTTGTTAGAAATGCAAATTCTTGGGCCCCCTCCCCAGGCCTTCAGAAACAGAAACTCTGGGGTAGGATCCAATCATGTGTGTATACACAGGCCTCTCGAGTGATTCTGATGCGCTCTCGAGTTTGAGAACCGCGGCTCGACTGAACTGCTAATTACTAATACTGAGCCGTTGTTAGCCACTAACCCCAGTAAGATTAAATTTTCAATTTCTTCAGAGAGTAAAAGAACTGAAACAAGGGCAAGTTAGTTTTGATTAGGGGAATATGGAAAGTTCTAGATATTTAGGATAATGGGGAGAGGGAGTCCGTGGGGGGATTTCCTTCCCAGTCTATGGGCCACCTGCTTACTGATTGTTCCTATTCCTAGTTTCACTGCAAAGCCGGGTCTCACTATGGGATACGATCTCTCTCTGTCAGTCTTCACCATAAAAGCTTCGTTGGGGGCACTCTCTTTTATATTTAATTCTGTTTCCATTGTAACTGATTTGTATTCTATTTACGAATGCTGCACACACTGATTTGGCTGCTTTCAACCCCAAGTGAGTACCACTTTGTAAACACTAGAATTCTAAAATAGTTGATGCTTGGAACCTTTCTGGAATTTTCCATGTTTTATTTCTTCCATCTTCATCTCAAGTGGCTTTCAGATAAACCTACAGAGTTCTCAATATAAAAGAACTGATAACCCTAAACAGAAGACATGAAAGGAACTTCTGGTCCAGTGAAAATGTTGGGTAACTCCTGAGGCTCAAACGTTAGCTGGGGATTCTCTAGCATTTGACGGGGTGGCCCTGTGTCAGCCTCCTTGCCCAGCTCCTCTGTCTCCATCGTTAATTGAACATCATTTTCTTGTGGTCAGTGATGTGAGGAAAGGCAACAGATGTCCCTGATTTCTAATAAGTGAAGCCATCTTCAAGATAATCCTAACAAACCTCTGTCTGTAGCAATTCTAGGAATATTCTGCCTTAGCCACCCAGCCCCAGATGGCCTGAAAGTGAGCAACATAGAGCGCCCTGCGATCACATCAGCCCCGTAGATGGCTTGCTGGAGATTGGGAGAAGCCCCTAGATTAACCTCTTCTTCGTTCTGGGTTTCTAGCCAACTGTGGCCAGCCGGCAGGAGCCAAATGGGGCCTGCACTGCATTTCAGACTTGTTGCCGACAAACTGGCCGGTGGGCCTCCTCCCTCTCTCCCCAGATCTGCTACAAAGGAACTGTGCAGTCTGCCTTCGCTGGGAGGAGGGAGGGGGGAGGACCTGGCCTTGGCCTCCACCTTGCAGTGCAGGAGGAGGCGAGGGCAGCCAGCCTCCAGAGCCTGGCTCCTCCTGAGGGGCTGTACCCCTGAGGGGCCTGGCCCCGTGAAGGAGGGAGTCAGGACAGACAGCAGAAGGGTCCAGGTGGAAATGAGAAGAGGGTGACTGTGGCTCCTCTCAGCTCTCCTTGTGGCCCCTGAACGCTCCACTCATGGTTAGGGACCCCGAGGCCAGGGAAGGGAAGTGCCTGGCACGGGATGCCCAGAGAACAGCTCAGAGCAGCGTCCTTGGGCTCCTGATTCTCCTTCGGGTCCTGAACCCGGGTTTAATTTTTCTCAAAATTTGTATTCAAGGGGTAGATTAGAGAAGATAATTTCAAAGCCAACAAGTTCTCACTGGCCCAGTTGACCTTAACAAAGCACATATGAAGAGGGGCAGGAGGGAAGGGCAGTGTCTATGGAGGACAGCGTGGGGAAGCTGGGAGGTTTGTAGGATCTGCACCAGCCTGCCTGGGCTGGGATCATGGTTCCAAGTACGAGCTGTGTGACCTTGGGCAAGTTACTTAACCTCTCTGGGCCTCAGTTACCTCATCTGTACAATGGGGATACTTCATGGAGATTTGGTAACAAATGAATATATGTAAGGGTTTGTTTGGCATAATGCATGGCACAGAGTAAGTTCTTTGGAAATGTTTTTTAAGTCTGACCGCCCAGAACGGGCCCAGTGGCCAGTAAGGATTCACAAGGCACATTATTAACTCCCTTGTCTTAGCACTTTGTCTTAGAACCGGATTCATCATTTCAGTTTTTCAAACCCGTGTTCATTGGCAGGCAGGAGCTCTCCTAGCATGGGCCAGCCGGTTTGTCAGAGCTGTGGCCTGGGCTCCGTGCCACCAACCCTTCCCTCACTGGGGCAGAGTGAGGAGGGTGAAGACGGAAGCCAATCTCAGCTCTAAGGAACTAGGGGAGATGGGAAGGGGGGCCTGGGGAGACGCAGGCTCCCGGCCCAGCAACAGCTGATCCTCGCCCTCTCATCTGCAGTGAATACAACCGTGTTCAATGCTTCAGCCCCGCTGGCAGGGAACACCAATGCTTCTCTGGTAAGTCCTTGCCTCTCAGGTCAGACATTCAAGTGCCTTTATTTGTGTAGGGAGTGAGAAAAGATTTGGGAAACTGAGACCAACTTGTAGCCACCAAGACTCACGGGGCAGCCCCAGCTGCATACATCAGGGTCACCTTCAGAGCTTTCTAAATGCACATTCTTATGTATACACTGGAAACACCCCATCTAGAAGCATGCCTCATCTGTTAAATCCAGTGCATAAATACGATACACACACACACACGCACACACACACACACACGAAGGGGAGGTAGAGGTGAGGAATCGTTTTGTGTAGGGCTGTGCAAACAAAGCTATGAGCAGAGCTTCCTGTTCATCCTCCTACTTTCTTCCTTCCTTTTCTATCTGGGACTCCAAATTCCCACCCAGCAGTGCCACTCCCCAGCCCTAGAAGGCTAATCAGTCCTCCCCGACTCAAGGATCTGACCTGTCCTTCACACACCTTAGTCCCTGGGGCCCCCAGGTCTGGTCTGCCTTTCCTGATATTGCTGACAGTGACCTTGAGGAGCCAATGTCCCTGCCTAAGTGGCTTAACAATGGGAAGTTGAAATCCAGGTGAAGAGTATCACCTGGTAGGGGGAGATCTGTGGGTGTTTAGCATCCCTGAGGTTGCTTCTTAAGTTATCCCCACACAGGCAGTTGACTGCCCTGCCTACGTACATCCCAGTTAGCAATTTAACCTAAGATTTTTCAAATATCAGATTTTGAGGGAGAAAGAACTAAATCATTGAGTGCCTCTTTCAGAATTCCTATCACGTGCAAGGTGCCGTGTGCACTGAGGACTGAAAAAGGCATCTAAGAAACCCACGTGCCCCCCTCCTCACACTTGCCCTTCACGTGCTTGTGGAGAGGAACTGCAAGGTCATGGGGCAGCACAGCAGAGCGCGCCGTGCATCAGACATAGGCCAGATGTGTGCTTCAACCTGGAAGGCAGAAAAGAGGCCAGCCGGAGAGGCCAGGGAAAGCCTCACAGGAAAAGTGCATGCCAGCTCTTCACGGCTGGAAAAAAGTTGGTTTGGCAGAGAAAAGCACATTCCAGGCCCAGGGAACAGCACAGAGGGCCAAAGAGGAAAAGCACGAAATCCGTGCAGAGGATGGGGGTGGACTAGGCTGGCTAGGACAGAATGAGTGAGGGTGGGGACTGGACAGGGAAATGACAAGAGACAAGCTAGGAAGGCGGGTGGGGCCAGCGCGTGGGGGCAGTAGAGGAATGTGCCCTGCAGGGGGCCATTTTAAATTGCTCTGGTGATTGAGGGGTGCAGCTAACCTGCCGAAGATGGGCCCCAGAGTGCAAGACACCTCTTTGCAGGCTACTTGCACACTGTGAAGAATGGTCTCTGACCTCCTGACTTCTTGTATCAGTTATCTATTGCTGCATAACAAACCACCCTCGGCCCGGCGCGGTGGCTCACCACTGTAATCCTAGCGCTCTGCGAGGCCGAGGCAGGAGGCTTGCTTGGGCTCGGGAGTTTGAGACCAGCCTGAGCAAGAGTGAGACCCCCAGCTCTACTAAAAATATTTTTTTAAAAAATTAGCCGAGTGTGCTGGTGTGTGCCTGTTATCCCATCTACTCGGGAGGCTGAGGCAGGAGGATCGCTTGAGCCTTAGGGTTTGAGGTTGCTGTGAGCTAGGCTAACGTCACAGCACTCTCGCCCAGGCGACAGAGTGAGACTCTGTCTCAAAAACAAAAAAAATGTATATACATGTATATAAAATTTTTAAAAAAGAAGAAAACAAACTACCCTCAAATGTAGTGGATTAAGGAAGCAGGAATTATAATGCTCCTAATTCTGTAGGATGCTGGCTGTTCTGCTGGTCTTGCCTGGACTCAGCTCCAAGGCTGTATTCAGCTGGCGGGTCTGCTGGGAGCCGGGGACGGCTCAGCCTGCCTCTTCACATGGTTTTTTCCATCCTGAACTTTTTCACAGCAGAGTGGTCTCAGGTTTCCAAGAGGATAAGCACAGAAGCTGCAAGGCCTCTTGAGGCCGAGCCTCTAGAACCTGTTCAATGTCACTTACTCCCCTCCCTGTTGATCTAAGCAGATGAAGAGCCAGCCCAGATTCAAGAGGTGGAAAAGTGACCTCACCTTTGAAGGGAAGACTGTCAGTGTCACATTGTAAGGGAGCGTGGACACAGGGAGGCATGATTCACCGGGAACCATTATTATAACAAACTACCACACTTCTCTTAGTCCAAACATTCATTAGAGCTAGTTGCAAGCATCTCATTGCGTAGCTGTTCTTAGGCATTTGCCCATTACTTTTTTAATATAGATTAAATTTTATTATAAATTACTCTCCTTTTCTTCCTCCTTTCATTAGTCTTAGAAATATATATGTGTACATATATATATATATATATATACACATATATAATTTCCATATAAAATTTCACTGTTGTGCATGCCCTGGACTTTAGGCATTTGGGACACCAAGAGGGGAAATGACCCAAGAGGGGACTGACAAGGGTGTGAGCCACAGTATGTGAAAGGATGTGACAGAGGGGAGGGAAGGGAGAGAATAAATGTGAGACACTGCGGGAAGGAGGCACCGACAGGACCTGTGGTTGACTGACAGGAGCCAGGCCTGCCGAGCGAGCATCCCCCTCACCTGTCCTCCTTGCTGGCAAAGCAGGGCACCCTAGAACACAACGAAGAAACACGTGTCAGCTCCACATCTTCCCAGGGAGCTGCCAGCTTGTCATTCCTTGACCCAGCCTGTCCTTAGGAACATCACTCTGCTGCCTAGGGCACCATTGTGGACAGGAGGGCTATGGCCCCTCGGAGGGCAGCAGGGGGTGTGGGCTGCCTGGAGACTGCAGGGGGAAGGACGCAGCTGACCCACCAGGAAGGCCCTGACTCTTTCTCTCCTGTGCTTGGTCTCCAAGTACAACCCCCTTAACCTCACAGCGCTGGACTGGTCCCTGCTGAGCAAGAAGGAGTGTCTGAGCTACGGCGGGCGCCTGCTCGGGAATTCCTGCCAGTTCATCCCAGACCTGGCGCTCATGTCCTTCATCCTTTTCTTCGGGACATACTCCATGACCCTGACCCTGAAGAAGTTCAAATTCAGCCGCTATTTTCCTACCAAGGTAAGCTCACCCTGCAGTTGGGAGGGGACCTACAGTCAGGCTACTGTTGAGGAAGGCCCTGCCAAGCCTCCTGGAGAGGGTTCCGGTCCACCGACAGGATAGACTGCACATGGGCACCGGCCACTGGGGTTTTTCAAGTAAGGTCAGAGAGAGCCGGGTTCCCTTGTTGGCCAGACCCTGTGACAGCACTTGGTATTGTCAGGCTTTTTCCTTTAGCATTTCTGTACAGTGGGATCTCATTGTATTTTTTAAAATTTTCATTTCCCTGATGACTAATGAAGTTGAAAACCTTATTATGGGCCGGGCGCGGTGGCTCACGCCTGTAATCCTAGCACTCTGGGAGGCTGAGGTGGGCGGATCGTTTGAGCTCAGGAGTTCGAGACCAGCCTGAGCAAGAGCGAGACCCCATCTCTACTAAAAAAATAGAAAGAAATTATATGGACAGCTAAAAATATATATAGAAAAAATTAGCCGGGCATGGTGGCGCATGCCTGTAGTCCCAGCTACTCAGGAGGCTGAGACAGGAGGATCGCTTGAGCTCAGGAGTTTGAGGTTGCTGTGAGCTAGGCTGACGCCACGGCACTCACTCTAGCCTGGGCAACAGAGTGAGACTTTGTCCCAAAAAAAAAAAAAAAAAAAACCTTATTATGTGTTTATTGGCCATATGGCCATTTAACTTTCTTCTTGGAATTATCTGTTGAAATCTCTTGTATATTTTCTATTGAGTTGTTTGTCTTTCTGATTTGTAAGAGTTCTTTATATAGTCTGGATAGAAACCCTTTTGTGATCATACATTACAAATTCCTTCTCTCACTCTGTGGCTTTTTTACATACTTAATGGTTTCTTTTGATTAACAGAAATGCTTAGTTTTGCTGTAATCAAATATATCAAAATTTGATTTTTGAATTTGAATTTGAAAATATTGAACAGAAGATATTCTCCTATGTTATCTTCCAAAAGCTTCATTGTTTTTCATGTTATATCTATAATCCATCAGAATTGATTTTCTTTTCTTTTCTTTTCTTTTTGGAGACAGAGTCTTGCTCTGTTCCCCGGGCTATAGTGCCGTGGCGTTACCCTAGCTCACAGAAACCTCAAACACCTGGGCTTAAGCGATCCTCCTGCCTCAGCCTCCCAAGACTACAGGCATGCGCCACCATGCCCGGCTAATTTTTTCTCTATATATTTTTAGTTGTGTAGCTATTCTTTCTATTTTCTGTAGAGACGGGGTCTCGCTCTTGCTGAGGCTGGTCTCAAACTCCTGACCTGGAGCGATCCTCCTGCCTCAACCTCCTAGAGTGCTAGGATTCAGAATTGATTTTGATATATAATGTGAAATTGTATTTTTATATAAATAACCAATTGTTCCAGTACCTTTTTTAAAAAAACATTCTTTCTCCACTGCTTTGCAACACTTCCTTTGCCATGAATCAAATGCTTGTCTATGACAGCGTGTTTCTCGGGTTTTTGTTCTGTTTCACTGATTTATTTGTACATCAGTATCATAGTCTTTGTTTCATAGCTTATAATAAGTCTTTATATCTTTTAGACTAAACTCTCCCTCTTTCTCCTTTTTTAATATTAGGTTGGCCCTTTTTACATTTCTACATGCATTTTAGAATCACTTTAAATTTCACCAAAATAAAAACTTATTGGAATTTTGATAGGATTATTGTGATTCTTTGTGTCAATTTGGGAAGAATTGATATCTTTCAAATTTTAAGTCTTCTGATTCATGAACATGGTATACTTCATTTATTTTGGTCTTCTTTTCTCCATAATGTTTTATAGGTTTTGGTCTTGAGATCTTGAGCAATTTTTGTTAGATTTATTCCTAGGTACTTGATTTTTTTTATACTATTATAAATGCTAACTGCTATTTTTATTTTCCACCTGTTTGTGGCTGGAATAAAACATTTATTAATCAAAACAGCACTTGTGGTGGGAGTGATAGCTCACACCTATAATCCCAACACTTTGGGGAGACAAGGCAGGAGGATTCCTTGAGGCCAAGAGTTCAAGACCAGCCTGGGCAACATAACAAGACCCCCAACTCTACAAAAAATTTAAAAGTTAACCAGATGTAGTGGCACGTGCCTGTAGTCCCAGCTACTCGGGAGGCTGAGGCAGGAGGATCACTTGAGCCCAGGAGTTTAGGCTGCAGTGAGCTATGATGATGCCACTGCATTCTAGCCTGGGTAACAGAGCAAGACTCTTTCTAAAAAGAAAAGAAAATTGCCTTTCTGAAAAGATCTAAAAAAGATTGCAGGGTAGACACTGGGGGACTCTCTGCCCTGAGACTTCTGGATGCTGAGTTGGTGTGCAAGGGCAGTCAGAGGGCACTGATTCAGAAAGGTCAGGGAGGTCAGGTTCAGAATCTGGCCTAGGAAGGGCCTCCTGATAGCAGAGGAGCAAGAGGCTGGGGACTCTGTGGACAGAAGGTCTAAGAGTAGCCATGGGTTCTCAGTAGAATTGGGGGGCCTTCCCAAGCCCAGGTGGGGTGCAACAACCTGTCACAGGTTTTTAGGAGCTAGAGTTTCCTTCAGAGCTCAGCCCTTCTCCTCCCTGCACCTACTGGTGACACAGTTCAGACTGTCACGCCAGACCGTATCTTCAGCACTGGCTGCTGTGACCACGTGGATTAAAACAACTCCCACTTTGACTACCAAATGCTCACTTATACCTTTGAGAGAGGTACTATCATCATCTCCATCTTACGAAGGAGGAAACTGAGGTTCAGAGAGGTGACCTGCTTCCCTAAGGTCACACAGCTAGCAAGGGGCAGAGCCAGGCCTTGAGCCTAGTTCTGCTGACTTTAGAGCCCACACTTCAACCATTCTCCTCTTCACTGCCTGAGACTGGGTCTCCCTGGAGCTGGGCGGGTGTGTTGCTCACTTGCTCATCTCCTGTCCGCAGGTCCGGGCCCTGGTGGCTGACTTTTCCATTGTTTTCTCTATCCTGCTGTTCTGTGGGATCGATGCCTGTTTCGGCCTGGAAACCCCCAAGCTGCACGTTCCCAGTGTCATCAAGGTTTGCCCCCTGCCCCTGCTCTGGGCAACCACTCTGCCCGCCCACCAGCTGCATCCTCTCCCCTCTGTGCTCATCACGGTTTCTTCTCCTCTCAGCCGCGAGACCACGTGTGCGTGTCCACCCCTTCCTGCACACAGCCTCCCAGGACCTAGTCCTTTGAGGTGGTGGTGGGGACATATTCACAGTGAAATCCTGCTCGGTAGCTGCAGAGTAAGGAAGGTGCAGGGCTCCACCCTCCAGCCCAGCTGAAGCCTCTTGAGGGTCTCCAATTCCCGGCAGTCTATGAGACGGGCGAATGGGGATCTGCTGAAAACAATCCCTTAGAACAGTGATTCTCAAAGTCTGGCCCCCGGCCCAGTATCACATCCTCACCCTGGAACTAGTTAGAAATGCAAATTCTCAGCCCACCTGAGACCTGTGGAATCGGAAAGGCTGGGGCAGGGCCCAGTAATCTGCATTTTAACAAGTCTCCCAGGTGATCCTGGAGCAGGCTCAAGTTTGAGAACCAGGGCTTCAGAAACTACCCACTAGTGCAGAGTCGGTGCCCTTGGCTTGAAGCTAAGCTGGAGCCCTGTTCCCTCGCAAGAGCACCAACCGTCCCACCAGGGCAGGGAGTCTGGATTCTAGAATTTACCCTCCCTGTCTCTGAGGTCTTGACCTTCGAGATATTATTTCAGGGTTCTCCTGAGTAGCTTGAACACATCCCATGCAACTCATATTGGCCTTGAAATTAAAGTACCTCTTTCTCTTAAATAAAACAAAAGATAAACTTCAGTCCGGCTTCTGCACAGATAATCCCTTATTTTCAACATGCAGGTCTGAACTGATGGTCAGCGTTTTACAATCTATCACGCACCCCAGACAGGTGACTCGGAAGAGGCAGAAGCGGCTGGCACTGGGCCCATCAAATTCTTTATTCTTGCCTGTTGGGCCTCATTTCTGCCTTTTAGTAGTACCTTGCAGTTAGCGACTGCACTCTCCCGGCCGCGCCTCCCTGTTTCCCAACCAATCCCAGGGCTGTTGCCACAAATTATCTCCTTAGTTCCTCAGTGGCAGTCACTGGCTGTGTGCACACTCCTTCCCACGTCTGTCCGCTTCCGCTGTCTCTTTATTCTAAAGTTGCAGGTGCCTAATGTGTTTAAGGGAAAAAATCACACCTGACAAGCAGCCCAGGTGTGGGGAAAGGGGGAGGGAGAGCGGGCCGGGCAGCAGGTGCCCTGGGACAAGGCAGGGAGGACAGGGCCTCTCCCTTTGCTCCTGCTCAGCCCACGCGGCCTGACCGAGGCTGGTTCGTGGCCCCCTTTGGGAAGAACCCGTGGTGGGTGTACCCTGCGAGCATCCTGCCCGCCCTGCTGGTGACCATCCTGATCTTCATGGACCAGCAGATCACAGCCGTCATTGTCAACCGGAAGGAGAATAAGCTGAAGGTAAGGCTGACGCACTTTTCTTCCCACAAAGTTGGAAGGAATGAAGGAGGGAGATGATGCTTCTTTCAATCCTTTGGGCCAGGAAAATATGAGAGCAGAAGACTGGAGTTCCGACTTGGTGTGCTGGGCGGGGGACAGTGTGACCTCCAGATTTGGGCAAGGCCAACAGGGCTGAGTGACTTGGTCTAAGGACCAGGACCAAGCCAGTCTGGGCCAGTGGGCACAGGCTTTTGCCCGTCCCAAAGTGACTCTTCAGCTCTGCACCTCCAGAAATGAACTTGGGAATCTGAGTAGATGGTGAACTTCCCTAGCCTTTCTGGTCCCTGCAACTCCCCCGCTGCCTCTGGGTCTGAGGAAACTCAATCTGCCCTGTCTCCCACCCCAGTCGGGACCACTCTAGGCTTGGCCTCAGGCCTACCCCAGCTGGGCTTCTTTCAGGAACCAAGGAGATACTGTGTCCACTAGGGGTGGGGCCTTCTCCCCAGGGACCCAAACCCAGGGCCCTCCCAGCCTGAACGTCCCCCCCTCCATTACCTGTGTCCTCACCTTGCTCCCCCCCAGATGGGGTGGCAGCCCCCTCAGAGTTCCCCCTGGAAGGCTAGGGGAGCCCTGGAACCACGCTCCACAGATTGGCTACTTCAGGGAGGAACAAGCTCCCCAGAAGCATCCCCTTCCCACCGCCCCCACAGAAGGCTGCTGGCTACCACCTGGACCTGTTCTGGGTGGGCGTCCTCATGGCCCTGTGCTCCTTCATGGGGCTGCCCTGGTACGTGGCTGCCACGGTCATCTCCATCGCCCACATCGACAGCCTCAAGATGGAGACGGAGACCAGCGCCCCGGGGGAGCAGCCCCAGTTCCTGGGGGTCAGGTAGGAGACGTCAGGGCCTGGGGTCCCCTGAGGGGGAATGGCCAGGTGGGGAGGGGAAGTGTCTTTTCTGATCATCGAAGTGTTTGGGTGACAAGAGCCCAGCTCTGACAGCCCAGGAAGCACAGGGCTGGGAGTGAGATCCCTGAAGGGAGGGAAGGAGAGGGATGAAACCTCAGGTTAAACGGTCCTTGTTCTCAATAGACTCCCAGAAGTACAGCCCCCCTACCCCGTCCATACACATGCACACACGTGAGCACCAGACTCTCACCTGTATAGGCCACTCAAGGTCCCTGCAGGGCCTCTTGCTGTCCTTTCTTGGTCTCTCTTCAGAACCCTCCGCCTTCTGCCCCTGGCAGCCCAAAGCCCTCCTGCAGGTTCAGAGCCTGATCAATCTCCAGGCCTCCAGAAAGCCTCCTGGGACCACCCCCACTCCTCTCATGCCCCATGGCAGGCAGAGAAGCACACCTTCTGCCCCTTAGGGCCTCAGGGGCCAGACCACACCAGACCCTGGTGTTCTCCTAAACTGCTGTCCTAAGGGCTTCTCCCTACTGCCTTGGAATATCTGGGCTGCTCAGCCTGCCCGAGTGAGGCTCCCCTGCCTGACTGTAGGGCTCAGGGCTGGTCAGGGCATGGTCCCCTCCCAGACCCCTGAGCCCCAGTGACTGGGCCTGAGCAATCTGTCCTTGAGCTCAGAGCTCCAGCCTGGGTTGTGACTGGACCTGGGCACAAACCCACCTGCCCTCCAGCCCCTGATGGCTGCTCTGCTAGCAGCCAGCCCCTTCCCCATTAGCTGTGCCCCATAAAAGTGAGATCCTACAATCAAATGTCAGGATAATAGCGCTTTATGTCACATTTATCCTCACAACAACCTCCGGAGGCAGGCGCCATTATTGTCTCCGTCCACTGAGGCTTAAAACTGTCCGAGCCTTGCCTGATGCCACACAGCCAGCAAGTGGCAGAGCCAGGGCTCAACCCAAGTCAGTGTGGCTCAAGCACCTGGACTGAACAGCGACTACACTGAGCAGCCTCCCCGGTGCCCTGCAACGTGCCCGTGCCTGCGGCAGGGGCTCCCCGTCTTCTATGTGTGGGTCAGCTGGGCCTCGGGCAACCAGGCAGAGGCCACGGCCTCAGATACAGCTTCAGAGGGGCGGGAGGGCTGGGAATGGTCACTGAGCCTCTCCTGGGACACCCTGACCTGTGCTCTTTTCTGCCAGGGAACAGAGAGTGACAGGCATCGTCGTCTTCATCCTGACAGGAATCTCCGTCTTCCTGGCTCCCATCCTGAAGGTGAGGCTCTGCACCCTCGCCCAGCGCCGTGTGGCCTGAGACAGCACAGAGCTGAGGGCTCAGAGGCGGGCAGAGGTCCCCATGTGGCCTAGGGATCCGTGGCCTATGGTCCCCTAAAAAAAGGAAGGGTCTTGGGCTGAAGTAATGTTTCAACATCGTCATCATTTTCCATGATATTGTGTCACTTGTCATCATGGCAAATCCTCACTGCTCTCTCCCAGCCTCCCAGGGTCCACTCTCACCTTTCTGAAGGTGAGAAAGGTGAAAGCTTCCCTCAGAAAGCTCTGCCAAGTTCTATCCCTGTTTGGATAAGGAACTTCCAGAGCTGGGTGTGAGTCCACGTTGTTGTGGTTTGGGGCTCGTGAAAGGCCTCCTGCCCCCGTGTTTTCTGAAGTTTAAAACTTGCAAGGGGCGGGGTGGGGCGGGGGGCTTCTCCAGCGGCTCTCCAGGCCTGTTCTCTGCTCGTGCCTTGCACACGTGAGTGACTTGTCCCCACACCGTCTGAAGCTCCCCTTGCTCATGTCCCACCAGACCAGCCAGAAGAGACTAAGTCAAATTGGGATACATTCGAGACAGGTGCCTCCCACAATAGTCTCTTTCTGGTCAGAAACAGGTGTTCCCACCCTGTTTCTCTGCTCTCCACTCCAGCCAGTCGCCCCTCCATCACCCCTTCCCACGATCAGTGCCCACATGAGATTTCCCCTTCCTGATTAAGCTGCCCCAATCTTTTGCAGATATTATTTTCCCCCATTGAGTATCTCAAAGCAGCTCATTCATGGGCAATCCTGTAAGAAACAAAGACTAAAGAACCAAAATGCTGGTTTATTTATTTATAGTGGGAAATAGTTCTGGCTTGAGAATCAGTGCGGGGCATACCTGAGCAGTAGGTCTGAGGTTGGTATTCTTTAAGGGATGTTTCTGGCAGACATTTTGTTTATTCAAAAATGTGTTTTAAATGGCCAGGGAATATTTACTATTGTGGAGAGGGTTCCAAAGAGCCACTGTGTATGTTAATCTTGATACTGTTTAACAGACAAGTATTTGCATTAAAAAAATTGTATCTGGCCGGGCGTGGTGGCTCACGCCTGTAATCCTAGCACTCTGGGAAGCCGAGGCGGAAGGATCGCTCAAGGTCAGGAGTTCAAGACCAGCCTGAGCAAGAGTGAGACCCCGTCTCTACTAAAAATAGAAAGAAATTAGCTGGATAACTAAAAATATATAGAAAAAAGTAGCCAGGCGTGGTGGTACATGCCTGTAGTCCCAGCTACACGGGAGGCTGAGGCAGAAGGATTGTTTGAGCCCAGGAGTTTGAGGTTGCTGTGAGCTAGGCTGACGCCATGGCACTCTAGCCCAGCAACAGAGTGAGACTCTGTCTCAAAAAAAAAAAAAAAAAAAATTATAATAAATAAATAAATTGTATCTAATAACAGTGTTCTTTAGGGGCCAAAAATTCCCATAAACACCTATTAGTGTTGGCACAGTACCTTGTGCTCCCCGAAGTGTTCTTACATGACACCCCTGATGACAAGGTGGAGCAGCCTTTGTCCGCAGTGGGCGGCCACAGCTGCAGGGGAGGGAGAGGACACAGGAGCAGAAACACAGCTTACACGGACAGTAGATGCCTCGAAAGGGTGTTAAAGATTTGGACTGAGGCTTTCAGAACGGCACGAGTTATGAGATCCATTCTTGAAAAAGCAAACAAACCACTGTGTGTGTGTCTGGAAGGAAGGGTTCCCACCAAACTAGTGGTGGTCAGTTGATGACGAGTGGTGGTTAGTTTATACACTTCTGTTTTGCTTCTTTTTTATCTGATTGTCTATGATGTGTGATTTTGGTTAAGTGTCCTTGGCACTGCCTGCTGATGTAGGTCCGCTCCCTAAAAGTCCCAAGCTCCTGCAGGCGGAGCAGCTCTGGAGGCCCCCATCTGAGGCTGGAGGTGGGAAGGAGGTGGCGGGAGTGAGGAGGGGGCAGTCTGTGGAGCTTTCCCACCTTCCAGAAGGGGTGTCGTCAGCCAGACCGCATGGCCAGAGGGGCGGGGCCGGGAGAGCAGCCGCTCGGTGGGCGAGCTACCCCCGCTGGAGCAGGGAGCAGTAGAGCCCCAGTGGCCCTCCTCGCCCACCCCAACTCTGGCTCCAGATATGCTCTCAGACCCTCAGGGCCTCCACACACCCGCTCCCCAGCTGCCTCTGTGGTTGGCAGAGGCCATCATCCAGTCCGAAGTCTGCTTTCATTTTAGTACATCCCCTTGCCGGTGCTGTACGGAGTCTTCCTCTACATGGGCGTGGCCTCCCTCAACGGCATCCAGGTAAGGCCCATACGCCCCCAAGTCAGCGCTCCGCGTCTGGTTCCCTGTTACCAAGACCCCAAATGCTTGCTTTCCAATTCAGTGAAGGAATAATAGTAATAATGACACTACCATTCACTATGTGCCACACAAAATAACTATGCTAGGCACCTTATAGGTGTCATACAATTTAATCTATATAATTAGATTTCCCCATTTTTACAGATGGGGAAACTGAGGCTCAGAATTCAAACCCCAGATGAAGTTGACTCCAATGAGCATTTCACTACACCACTTCTTTCTTCCTTAAGGCAACTCCATAGAAGAAAATTGTTTTGTTTTGTTCTATATTTACCATGAAATCCCAGGATGTCTGGAATAGTCTGTCTTGCAGTTAAGTTGCATCTCCTGGAATGTGGACGATGTTCATTTTGTGGCCAGCTCTGGGCTATTCCCCTCTCCCAGGGCTCAGGACCCTTCCCCAAGACCCCATTATCTATCTGCCCAGACACCTCCAGCCCCGTCCTATACATCCTTAAGACCTGAGTGGGATCTCCTCTCTCAGACCCCACCATGGAACCCCCCTGCCTCAGTCTCAGGCTCCTGGGACCCAGTTACCTGGCTGAGCCCCTCACTGTCCCCCTAGTTCTGGGAGCGCTGCAAGCTCTTCCTGATGCCCGCCAAGCACCAGCCAGACCATGCCTTCCTGCGGCACGTGCCCCTGCGCCGGATCCACCTCTTCACCCTGGTGCAGATCCTCTGCCTGGCGGTGCTCTGGATCCTCAAGTCCACGATGGCTGCCATCATCTTCCCAGTCATGGTAAGGTGGGCGCGGGCTTCCCCCTCCCGCTCGGCAGGTTGGCCCAGGCAGGCGAGCCCTGGGTGGTCCAGTGGCAGGTCCCCTGGCGAGCACCTCAACCCCCATCCGTCCTCCACGTTGGGCTCACCTATGGCCTGGCTCCGTTGGTTGCAGAGGCAGGAACAGAATAATCTGGTTTGAGTTGTGAGTCTGGGCCAGATGGTGTGGGGTTGGGGGGGCCGCGAGGAGGCACAGGAAAGAATGTCAGTGTGGTGGGTGGACTCTGCAGTGACAACCCCCATGTGAGGTCAGGGCCTCTCAGTGAGAACACAGAAGCCACCCGACCTCCCAGCTCTGGGGAGGGACAGGGAAACGGACAAATTCAAGAGAGAACGAGTTCCCCACTGCAAAAATGCAAACTGATCTCAGAAGTCCATCTGTGCTAGATACAAATCTTTTCACCATTCAAAATAACTGAATTTGAAAAGACAAATAGTAAGGAGAAAAAAAAGAGCTAGAATCAGAGATCAAGAACTTAAAAATCCGGCCAGGCGCGGTGGCTCACGCCTGTAATCCTAGCACTCTGGGAGGCCGAGGCGGGTGGATCGCTCGAGGTCAGGAGTTCAAGACCAGCCTGAGCAAGAGTGAGACCCCATCTCTACTAAAAATAGAAAGAAATTATATGGACAACTAAAATATATATAGAAAAAAATTAGCCGGGCATGGTGGCACATGCCTGTAGTCCCAGCTACTAGGGAGGCTGAGGCAGTAGGATCGCTTAAGCCCAGGAGTCTGAGGTTGCTGTGAGCTAGACTGACGCCACGGCACTCACTCTAGCCTGGGCAACAGAGTGAGACTCTGTCTCAAAAAAAAAAAAAAAAAAAAACTTAAAAATCCAATGACAATGTGAAGTTTGAGCTGGAAAAATATACGCAGGAATTCTTTGACTATTTTTGCAAGTTTTATGTAAGTTTGAAATTATTCCAAAATAAAAAGTGAAAAGGTAAAAAAACAACAGCATGTTGCATCTGGCCCCCTAGTTAGCCCCACAGGAGGGCGGTGGCCCTGGCCCTGCTGGGGTCCTGGGCGGGTGAGCTAAAGTCTGGGGAAAGCCTGGGGGCTCTGGGTTAGGGGCGCTCCTGGGAGGGTTCTAGTGGTTCTTGGCCCCAGCGGCCCATTAAAACCAATCCAGATCAATTAAATCAGAATCTCTTGGAGGAGACCCAGGCTCGGTGTTTTCAGTAAGTCTACAGGTGAGCTATAAATGTGCAGCTAGAGCGAGAACCTGCACTTCAAGGAAAGGGAAGCGGGCCCTCCCCAGCAGTGCCCTCGTGGGCTTCAGATCTGATGAAGGGAAAGGACACAGTGATGGCAGTGACTGGCATTTACCGAGTGCCGTTCCATTTAGCCCACGCCAGCCCCTGGGGTACTACTAGCAACCCCACTTCCCAGATGAGAAAACAGGGGCTCAGAGAGCATGAGCGAATGACCCAAGTCACACGAGCAGGACTGGGCAGAGCAAGATCTGCACCCCTCACCTATTGGATATTTTTTTTTCCACTTGATTTACATACAGAAAAAATCATTCTGGTTCTGTGAGTTTTGGCAAATATACAAAATGGTGATTCCACCACCACAGCCGTGATACCAAACAGCCCCCTCACCCTCAAAGCTCCCTCCCGCTGCCCCTCTGCAGACAGCCTTTCTCTCCATCCCGGCCCCAGCGACCACTGACTTGTGCTCAGAGCCAGGGTTTCTTTTTTTTTTTGAGGCAGAGTCCTGCTCTGTCACCCTGGCTAGAGTGCCGTGGCGTCAGCCTAGCTCACAGCAACCTCAAGTTCCTGGGCTCAAGCAATCCTCCTGCCTCAGCCTCCCGAGTAGCTGGGACTACAGGCATGTGCCACCACGCCCGGCTAATTTTTTCTATATATTTTTGGTTGTCCAGCTAATTTCTTTCTATTTTTAGTAGAGACAGAGTCTCGCTCTTGCTCAGGCTGGTCTCGAACTCCTGAGCTCAAACGATCCGCCCGCCTCGGCATCCTAGGGTGCTAGGATTACAGAGCCAGGGTTTCTAAAACCCAGGTTTGTCTGACTCCCGAGCTCTGCTTGCTCCCAAGAAGCAGCGTCAGCGAGGAACCAGTGTCAAATTCAGCTGAGTGGTTTTTCCTCCCTGACCTCATTTAACGGCCAGTTCTTAGTGGTGAGAGGATAGTATAAATATCTAGCCATCCCGGGCCCACTGAGCTTATTGAAAGGTCACCTTCTAATTGTCCCCAAAGAGCACTTGTTTCTGCCTTTAATTCATTCATTCATCCTGAACAGAACCAAACTTTCTAAACTTTCCCTTAAAAATTCCAGATATCCCAGTATACTCTATTTAGCTTCTGTTAACAGAGAAGTCGGCAGCTCTGAGAAACAGACAGAGCGACAGTGGGACTCAAAGTGGGATCCTCAGACTGGCAGCGTCAGCATCATCTGAGGACCTGTTAGATGGCTGTGTCCTGCCCCAGCTGCTGAGGCAGATGCTCTGGGGGTGGGACCAGCACTCTGTGTATTAACAAGCCCCCCAGGGGGTCCTGAGGCATGCTGGAGTTTGAGAAGCACTGATTTAAAGAATAACTGTAGTTCTCCAGCATGTGGTCTCCTCCCAGGTCCCCAACTTCAGTGTCAGGGGCTCTGTCCCTCTGTCACTGGTCGGGATGGTCACTCACCTGAGAGGCCAGACGAGAGGCGCCATGGCGGAGGGTAGGTAAATAATGGTTTGTGGGAGCTTTGAGATGGCTCCAAAGACACAGACCACAAAAAGCCCCTGAATTCGGCCAACTGAGGGTGAAAAAACTGTGCCTGAGTTTGGGCATTGAGACCACGGTTTTCTCTGAACTCTCACAAAACTTCCGCCTATCTGTCTGTCTGTCACCATAGATCCTGGGCCTCATCATTGTCCGAAGGCTTCTGGACTTCATCTTCTCCCAGCACGATCTGGCCTGGATTGACAACATCCTCCCAGAGAAGGACAAAAAGGAGACAGACAAGAAGAGGAAGAGGAAGAAAGGGGCCCTTGAGGACTGTGATGAGGAGGTGGGGAAGATGTGAGGCCGGGGCAGAGGGGAGAGGTCAAGAGACCTTCCCTCCACATTTGCCAGGGCCAGGCAGGGGGTGGCTTCGCAAGTGGCCTGCAGCGATGCCTGGGTCAAGTCGGGATGAGCTGGGCTTCTGCTTGTCTCTGTCTGGGGTGCTGGGAGCGCCTCTGTTCAAGTGAGTATGCTCAGGGTGGGCCAGAATGAATGAGCCTCCCTGCCCAGGGAGACGCTGACTGGCCGTGCCCACTCTTTCCCATTACTGTGGGCTTCCAGGGCCATTATCCCCAGCCGTCAGGTTCCTAGGGAATGAGACGGAAGATGGCTCCAGCATGGAAGGAGGTTATGAAGACTGACCTCCAGAGAACAGAGCAGGCCTGTGGTGAGGGGTCTGTTGGGCATTCATTCATAAGCAGAATGGACTCCTGGACAGGCAGGAGGACCTGGGGACAAGTTTTTCTGGGGCCTGCCCCTAGGGTGTTGGGGCTGAAGGTGGGGAAAGAGGCAGGTGTCCTCGCTGAACGGAGAATGACTACGTTTCCTAGGTCCTGGGATTACCTTGTTGCCGTGTCTACCCCTCCCATCCCATCCCCAAAACACGCTGGTTGGTGGTGATTAAACCATCTTCCAATGGTAGTAATCAGCCAAAATTCCCCTGCTCCTTAATTACTATCCTTTTCCAGGAAGGAAAGAGTCCTACAATTCATATTTTTTTGTAAACGATTTGTAAAGGTAGGTTCTGAAAACAAACAGAAACTTAGTGACTCACGCCTGCAATCCTAGCACTCTGGGAGGCCGAGGCAAGAGGATCGCTTGAGCTCAGAGTTCGAGACCAGCCTGAGCAAGAGCGAGACCCCATCTCTACTAAAATTATATGGACAACTGAAATATATATAGAAAAAATTAGCTAGGCATGGTGGCACATGCCTGTAGTCCCAGCTACTCGGGAGGCTGAGGCAGAAGGATCGCTTGAGCCCAGGAGTTTGAGGTTGCTATGAGCCAGGCTGATGCCACGGCACTCTAGCCCGGGCAACAGAGTGAGACTCTGTCTCAGGAAAAAAAAAAACATAAAAAAGAAAAGAAAAGAAACTAAGTGCCTTTTAATGACAAATACTATTTCTTTCATTGATTCATTTGGTAAATACTTGAGTGGTTACCACATGCCAGGAACTATTAATCTCTGGCTCATATGATATATTGAGTGGAAGAACAGGATTCCGTTTATACAAATTCATTTTACATGTCTTTACAGCAACACAGCTATAGTGTGAAGTTCATGCCCAAGCGACTGGTTGCTGTGACAGATAAAACCATTTTGATGAGTAACTTTCCTGGAAGAGCCCGGTCCTGCCCCATGGCGTGTGCAGGACAGCAGGCTAACTGTGCCCATTTCCCCTCGGTGGGCCCAGGGTGTGTGCAGCAGCCCCTGTTTAGTCTGGAGGTGAAGAGGATGGTGGTTTCGCTGTGGATGCGTGCGTTTTTTCCTTCTCGGCAAGAAAGCCGAAGCAGCTGTAATGGTGTTTACCAGCTTTTCCCACTGTTTTTCTCCAGCCCCAGTTCCCTCCTCCCTCAGTTATAAAGATTCCCATGGAAAGTGTCCAATCAGATCCCCAAAACGGTATCTACTGCATTGCCAGTAAGTAAAACACATGACGTCTCTGCCTTCCTACTTACTACTAATCCTCCATCTCTTCCCCCAAGGGACTTCCATCTGTCACTCAAGGGCATCTAATTGTTTGGGATGTTAGAAGGCTCCTGTGCTAGGCAGAGATCAGAGAACTGGCCCTCGGGGACTGGGACTCCAACCAGATGGAAATCCCAGAGCAAACCCTGCAGACTCACTTTAGTTGAGGCAAAACCTCTCCTTCCTTCCTTTCCTCGGGTGCCCCCAGATGCCTGTGGCACCACCTGGCCCTCTTCTGTGTAGTTTCAGGCCACCTCAGTCCAAACATGGCCCACGGAGCCTCCCACGCCTTCCAGTGGTTGTTGAAGTGATAGCTCAAACCAGCACTGAGCCTTCTCCTTAGGGACAGCTAGCACAGCGTTTGGATCACAAGTCCGGCAGAACTGGAGGTCCCAGTGGTCGGGCTGCGATTCTGTGTGAATCACAAGCATCTTCCTTTGGCAGAAAAGGAGGCTCCTGGGAGGGCTCAGGCATTGCTTGTGAAGATCCCAGGAGATTCTATGGCTGCCTCCCAGCCTCAGCTCCCTATTGGAGGACAGTCCTGTCATCGAAACAGCACAGCCCGCCCCAGGAGTCTTCTGAAAGATCCTTACTGGGTCCGGACCCTGGTGCTATATGGGGCTTGCCACTTTCCCCAAAAGCAGAGATTAGGGTGGGCAGCCAGGGATCCTTCCTATCACCACTCTCCATCATCAGTACCTCACTCCCCCCCACATTTGTAGATGTTCCTCATCCTTTCTCACTCTACCCTGGCCCTCCTGCGCCTCGTCCCCTCCTAACCCAGCCAGGAGCCCTCTAGGTGAGGAAATAATTGAGCCAGAAGCCACCATCTCTGAGGCCCTAACATTCCTCCCTCTTGTGCAGTGTTGGCTGTGGGGTTGGAGAACAGAAAAGAGAGGAGACGGTGGGGGAAGCCCTGGAGTAATAAGACGTTCTCCAGTGTCATGCTCCAACCTGCCCCGTGCCTGACATTTTAATTTTCCTGCCAGGAAAAAGATCTTCCAGTTGGAGTTACTCACTCTGATTCTTCCTTCAGTGACTCAGAACTCGATCGCAGGTAAACACCACTAGGCAGACCACTTGGGTGTTAGGTAAGGGTCTAAGTGACGGCCTCTGCTGGCCCCCCACTGGGAGACAAAAGTGGACAGACCTGAGTATTTGGGGTCAGGTAACAAATGTGTCTTCTTACTGACAACAATGTGGTTACAACGCACAAAGGTATTCAACTTTAGAAAAGGAAATTACTACAAGATTAGGTAGAACAAAAGTTGAAAGTAAGTATTTTAAACAAGAAAACACAGAGGAGTATATAGCATTGAAAGTCAGGATAAATGAGTGCTAAGGATCAAAACACCAGGTACGCTAAATACCCTGTAGAATAAAACAACAGCAGGGTCAATTAGCAAAGGTCAGAAAGGATTTCAAGGAAAGCTAACTCAATATCAAAGATTAAGTGGAGGCCCAGGTGCCAGGAGCCCCCATGCCAACGTGATCCTCTGATATTCTTCCTGAGAAGCCACCAGGCAAAGAGTGGACTACCCGATGACCACACACAAGGAGGGCTCAGAAGGGAAAAGAGGAATCCAGAGGCAAGAAAGTCTTTGCCTGGGCTGTTACTAGGAAATGTGGTAGGGGCAGTCCCACTCCTACCTTGTGCACTAGAATGGACCGGAATCATTCCATACTAGATCAAACAGCAAGAGCACGGGCTACCCCAAGTCTAGAGGCAGATCAATCTCTAGACTAGAGGGCACTCAACCATGGGATCTTCTTCATTATGAGGCAAAGCTGTCATCACAATGCCAGGGTGAGGAGACAGACTCGTCAGCAGTTCCACCTTCCCTAAGCGGCAGGCCCAGGGATGCTCCAGCCCATAGATGGGCTGGAGACATACATGTCCCAATTCCATCTCTGCCTGTCTTCCCATCTCACCTCCCCAGTCAGGGCTCCTATATCCATGTCTCTGATCTTTATACGGTATACATGTATTAGGAGAAAAACAGTCTGTCTATTCTGATTTATTTTCATTTACAAAATAGCCTAAATCACAATTCTAATTGTCCCATTTTCAGGCAGTAGAGAGATAATTTGGACCAGGTTTCCAAAAACCTGTTATATTAAGCAGTCGTGAGACAAAGTCAGAAGTGCAGAAAATTTGGTAACTGGAGATGATACCTCCCAATACACTGGTGTTTTACTGAATTTATGAAAATGGATGGAGGCAAAGACCTCTAAATAGTGGGATTCCATTTCAGTGAAGAAAAGGTTCAGCAACATGATCTAGTGTAACAAAGATTATGCATCAATGACCTACCTGGTGTGATGCTTCATCCCTGGGGATACAGAAACAGAGCACCATACAGGAGAATAGGGGAGCACACTTAAGAGAAAGGATGGGCGGGCACGGTGGCTCACGCCTATAATCCTAGCACTCTGGGAGGCTGAGGCGGGAGGATCGCTTGAAGTCAGGAGTTCGAGACCAGCATGAGCAAGAGCAAGACCCTGTCTCTACTAAAAAAATAGAAAGAAATTATCTGGACAACTAAAAATATATAGAAAAAATTAGCCGGGCATGGTGGCGCATGCCTGTAGTCCCAGCTACTCGGGAGGCTGAGGCAGAAGGATTGCTTAAGCCCAGGAGTTTGAGGTTGCTGTGAGCTAGGCAGACGCCATGGCACTCACTCTAGCCCAGGCAACAGGGCAAGACTCTGTCTCCAAAAAAAAAAAAAAAAAAAGAGAGAGAGAGAGAAAGGATGGTGGTCTAAGGGAGGAACTAGCCTTACCTGGAGACTCTAGGAAAGATAAACGGGAATCTGCCAGATGTACAGAGTGGGGCAGAGCAAAGGGGAAAAGTGCTTTCCAGGCAGCAGGCACAGGCCTGAAGGATCATTTGAAAACACCACACACACACACACACACACACACACACATCCCATTTGAAAACACAACACACACACACACACACACACACACACACGGCAAAGAGTACAGAATACCGGGTGGACGGGTAGTCAAACTAGGTGAGCAGGCAGCAGTGCAAACACAAAAGACCCTGTCTTGCCATGCTAAGGAGCTTAGATTCTATCTTTTGAACAATGGGATCCATCCACAGCCAGATTTGTGACTAAGAAAGCTCTCTTTGGCGGTAATGTGAAGATAGGTTGAAAGAGGGCGAGACCAGTTACATGACTCTGGCTAAAGGCCAAGCAGACAGGAACCTGCTCAGTCCAGGGACACCAAGAGTTCAGAAGCAAAGACTACGTGCATTAGAGCCCTGCTCTGGGCGGAGTTAGGGGGTGGGGTGGTGTTCAAAACACTGAGAACTAGATAATTCCTTCTTCTTCTTTCCTACTTCTTGTGCAGCATCACCTTGCACTTCCAAATCTCCTGTCCAGCTTCACCTGCTTTCAACTACTCGCGGAGCCCAGTGTTTATGGTGCCACAGGTGAAGATAGAGATGGAGTCAGACTATGACTTCACAGACATGGACAGATATCGAAGAGAAGCTGACAGCGAGACCACCCTCTGAGATGAAGCTGCTTCTCCCCGAAGCTACTCCCCAGTCTGGGATAGAGGGCCTGGTTCAGTCTTAATTGGGAGAGTCTTGACTTCTCTGTGCCTGTTTCCTTCTTTACCAAATAGAGGGAGTCCTTTTGCCTGACAGAAAACTGGAGATCTGTCAATGTGCTACACAGGTGCAAACTCTCCTCTCCCCTTCCCTTTGTAGTTATTAAAACACCTAAAGCTAAACGTTATACCTTATTTTAAAATGCAGTCCAGCATAGAAATTATAACATTTCTTTTGAAATGAAAAATATGTTTGTTTCCCAAAACCATAGCTAAATGGGCAATAGTCAATTTATATTTAAAACAAATAACACTTTGAAAATTTTTTAAAGGTTAGATTTAAATCTAGATGGTCTTAAAATATCCTTACATCAATAGACCATGGTTGGAATTTTTGTTCTGCAGTTTTGCATATTAAGAAATGCTGAAAGGTCGAATCTTTTCTGTCCATTGCATTCAGTTTTCTAAGGGTTGTACAAAAAGTTTGAACCATGTGCATTATGGTTCAAACTATAATGGTTCAGACTTCATCTGCTCCAGAAGTGTGACTGGGGCTTTCCCAGATTGAAAAGTCAGTTCCAAAACTCTGTTAATGAAAGAACCAATGCATCTGAGTGGATAAATGTTTTTAAAATAAAATAGTTCTTTGTTAAAGTGAAATTTCAAACCACTTGTGAAATCAACAAAATGATCCTTTAAATTAATATCACTGGTTTTTCATAGCTGGAATCACATTTCTTTATACATTTGGGTAGGTCCTTCCTGCAAATTTTCAATGCTGATTCCCAAAGTCAGACTCCCATTCTCACCAACATTACATGGTAAGCAGAGCTAACATCACATTTTGGAAGATTGTAACTTTGTCATATTAATCAAACTAGTACTTTAAAGGAATGATTGGAAGCAATTTGGGTAGATTAAAAATCAGTTATTAATGAAGCAAACCTTTTCCCCATGAAACTGAAGATCATTTTATCTTCAATCCACATTTAACAAACACCAACCATGTGTATTTAACACCTACTATGTGCCTAATAGCCACAATGCATCTGACATTTACCTTCTCCAAAACAACTACGGATTTGAATCTTGAGTAAATCACTTTGGTTATAGTTACTACATTTACTCAAGATGACAAATGCAGGTGCTTGCTTTTTTAAAGAAAAATGACACTAGATCATTAACACCTTTAGCACCAGGACTGTAATTGCCTCTGTAATCCCCAGAGCCTAGTATAGTGAGTGCCTGGTCCATACAAAGCTCTCAATAAGTATTTATTAAATTTAATTTCACAGCTTCCTTCCAAGGGATACTGCCAAGAAGTAAAGCGCTAAACCTCTACCACTCCTATGATAGCAGAATTACTTAGCTGGTCACTAACCCAGATCCATCTCCTGAGCTTAAGTATAAATTCTTTATCTTCATCTGCACCAATCCTGGGAGAGCTAACAATCTACCCTTAACATTTCAGTTCTAAAAGCTGGCTGATTTGGAAAAGCACTTTGTCCAAATCAAATTGTAGAAATATTATGGATTCAGGAATAAACCTGCTTGATTAATCAAACAAGCTAGAAAACTACCATGTTAATTTTTGTTGTTGTTGTAATCACTGTAATTTTTACATGTCATTTATATTTTGTATATACATGAACATTTTAAATTCCATAGCTTTTAACAGGTTCACATATTATTACTTCTCCATGCAATAAGTCAGTAATTTTTCCACTTGTAACTATAATTTAATAAAATGTAATCCTGTCTGCTCATCTTGCTGCATGTTTAATAATTTAAGTAAGTCAGCAGGCATGGCTTACAGACATGAGCTATACTTCACTTACAAAAACATCTCCGGCTAACTATCATCTTCTTTCATCTGAGGAAACTATCAAAAGAATAAAGCCAGCTGGCAGAGGAACAAGATGGGAGAGAGGTCAACTCCCCAATTGTTCTGCTTTCTCTTTCTGCTTCAAGCTGCCTAGAGCAGGAGCTCCTTCTGCCTGCATGAAACCAAAGCACACGAAGGCCCATCCTGGACTCAACATATGCACAGCAAACATCTTTCAATCTGTCCAAACTAATGCTTTAAACACACACATGCATGCATACACACACACACACACACACACACACACAGAGAGGAAAAAAAAAAAAAAAGACTAACCCCTTAAATGAATCTTACAGATAAGCTCCTGGCTTGGCACAACCTGTTGTGATATAAAATACTGAAAAGACTAGGCCGGTTCCTCCACAGCTCTTTAAATCTATCTGTTTAAGGCCATAGGATTGAGTGTTACCAACTATAGGAATATCTACCGATTGACTACATCCAGTGAGAAAAAACTATGGTTAGGTAACAACTAAGACAGTAGCAGGAAGACAGCATTTCAGAAACTCATTCCACACAGATGTGTTTTATTAAAAAAGGAAAAAAAAAACCTTTAATCAGAAAGTCTGATTAAGTTCAATATTAACTCAAGCTCTTAAAAATCTTTTGGGAAAGCCAACAGGGTACATCACAGAAAAGCAGGCAGCTGCTGACAATTCTTTGGTGGAAAAGTAAGTTGCATACTTATATGAGCTGCCCAAATGATTATCAAGCCCAAGTTTTGTTTTTCAAAAATAGGTTTCAAGATATCCCAAAGAAACCATAGATACCCTCTAACAATACAAAAATTTAACAATGAAATTTATGTAGCAAAAGTCAAATATGATAATACACATGAATAATTTATAAAATAAGCCTTTCAGTCATAGAAAACTAAAATGGGGAGACCTCATTGATGGATAACATATATAAAATGAAGGCTAATAGCAAATGGAACTTAAACATTTTCCCAATGACTGACTAAGCCACAGAAAAACAGCTTAGGAAAACTACTAAAAGGTAGGTTTTCTTTTTTCCTAGCCAATTCAGTTCTACTTGGATAAATCTGGTTATCCATCAATACATATACAAATTAGAGTAATTTTTTCTACTCAATTACCACCATTTTTTCCCTTTCACTTTTCCCCTAATTTTCTCTAGCAATGTTTTTCCTTTGGTTTGACCAGTTGACCTCAGAAGGTTTAGAACCTAAAATGAGTATCAACTCTTATTGGAATAGCACTTGGGAAATGCAATCCTAGAAAAGGCAAAATTTTAACGGAGGTGGCTTGACAAAGTGAAGCATCCATTCTCAATGTGATGGTGTCTCCCGTGTTAGTCCCTAGGTTAATGGCTGCTCTTGGCTAGATCCCATGACCCAGCATGATACTGGAATGCTCCTTGGTGAGGTACTGCAGAGCCGTGTGCACAAACACCCACCCATTTAAGCTTTCAATAAATACAAAGCATCATTTTAAACCATTTCAGTAGAATAAATAAAAAATATTGCATTTCTAGTGGCCTGCTTTGCTTCTTAAGCTGGCTTGGAATGCTCTTCATGACAAAGAAGACACAACAGTTAATTAGTGGCTACTCCAAGCTCTTTAGATTTCAGCACTTCCCGCTCTTCAAGCCTCAGCAATTTTTTTGCAGCAATAATGGTATTCTTCATTAGCATCGCCACTGTCATGGGACCAACACCCCCAGGAACAGGAGTGATGTAACCAGCTTTTTTTCTGACTCCTACATAGAAACAAGACAAGGCAGGCTGCTTCAGTTATGACAAAGGACACGTATGTACTTTAACATATTATGAAAGAAGCATGCAAGAAAAAGCAATATATAAAAGCACCTTTATAAGCCTCAAACTTATTTAAAAATCACATCTACATTACTCAAGAGCAAAGGTTTTTGAACACACTAATGAAATAACATGCACATAATAAATAGTTGTTCAATGAACTTTTGTATGTCTAAATTATCTACAATTTACCAGCCACACTTTTCCTCCATATTAAACAAATTTAAAAAGAAACATTTCAGTAGGTTAACTGTATGGGAGTCACCACTATAATAATAAGCATTACCTCAATGCCTGCCTACAATATTTTCTTAATTTAAATATAATTTGCCAAAGCACCAAAGTAAATTTCTGTAAAGATTTTTTTAACCCAATTTTAAAGGGAAAATCCTTAGATATCTAGCCATGGTTTTGATTGCTTTAATAAAAACAGAAAGCTAGGAATAGGATTATCAGCATAAAATTCAGATAAACACGATACCTTAAGAACTGAAAGATAACCACTTTTAGAGAAACTTTTGGTGAGAAAGGGAGGAAGAACTAGCATATTCCAGTATTTCCAGAATATGGCTTTTTCCTGGACCATTTTACCTTTCCAGGTCCGTGATCTCTCAGTGAGAAATTGAACAATCTGTACTTGGATGAGAGAAATTGAACCTATAACACTTTTTAAGAAACTCAATGGTTTAGGAAAATCTCTTCATTAAAATTTCAGACTAGTTAAAAGTCTTGAAGTTGTTTCCAGTATGAAATAAGTCTAAGGAAAAAAAACAACTCTCTGAAAATTATGTTCTCCATAATTTTATGATATAAACACCTAAAATAATTCTAGAATGGCTCTAATTTTTAAAAGCTTTCTCTTAATTCTCGTCAAAAGCATTTTAAACATTATTACTAAGGTAACATGGGTTTAAAGTTAAATTAAAAGTAAATGATCTGTTCTAAATGTCCATTAAAAGATAGCATTAATTTTTTTTTTATTTATTTTATTTTTTTTGAGACAGAGTCTCACTCTGTTACCCAGGCTATAATGCCATAGCATCAGCCTAGCTCACAGCAACCTCAAACTCCTGGGCTCAAGCAATCCTCCTGCCTCAGCCTCCTGAGTAGCTGGGACTATAACCATGTGCCACCATGCCCGGCTAGTTTTTTCTATATATATTTTTAGTTGTCCAGCTAATTTCTTTCTATTTTTAGTAGAGACGAGGTCTCACTCTTGCTCAGGCTGGTCTTGAACTCCTGACCTCAAGCCATCCCCGCCTCAGCCTCCCAGAGTGCTAGGATTACAGGCGTGAGCCACCATGCCTGGCCTGATTTTTTTTTTTTAACTATACCATTTACCTTCAAAATCCACATCTCCAACCAACTTGGTTTTAGCAGTTATGGGATCCTGAACTCTATTTATTCCCACATCAATCACTGTTGCTCCCTCCTTGATCATGTCTGCTGTGATCAGATTTGGAATACCTGGAAAGGCAGATAGGAATAATTAACTTAGAAATGAAAAGAAAATTCTACCTGTCAGATTCTTGTCTAATTTCAATTTCAAGAGTCCTGGAAGAACAGATTAACATGTTTTATAAAAACCTATTAAAAATATTAAGGAACAATTTAAATTCCATATAGTAAATAGAAATATTTTGAGGCTTCATTCACCCATCCAGTCTGTAACGGAATGCTAGAAACCAATATTCCAACCACAACTCTATCCTCATCTTTGTAGGCAGCTCAAAGTATCATTACTTAGGGGAATGATGAATGGCATGGCAGTTAGGCAGGCAAATTCTAAGAGGTATAACCTCCTACTTCTGAGGTGAAGTCCTTCCTTCCCTTGTGTTCTTACCTGCAGCAGATACTACAATATCTGCAAGAATTGTATGTTTCTTCAGCTGCTCTTTGGGAGTATATCGGTGACATATTGTAACAGTGGCATCACCTACGAAGGAAAAAAAGAGATACCCTGATTTCTGAATCAAAGCTGGGATTGGATTAGGTCTCAACTAGTCAAGTCATGGTAGAAAGTCAACATCTCTGAAAAATAATTGACTTAATACTTGTATCATATTTTCTGGACAGCTAATTGTCATTTACATTTTAAAATTCATATGCAGGCCGGGCGCGGTGGCTCACGCCTGTAATCCTAGCACTCTGGGAGGCCGAGGTGGGCGGATCGTTTGAGCTCAGGAGTTCGAGACCAGCCTGAGCAAGAGCGAGACCCCATCTCTACTAAAAATAGAAAGAAATTATATGGACAGCTAAAAATATATATAGAAAAAAAATTAGCCGGGCATGGTGGCGCATGCCTGTAGTCCCAGCTACTCGGGAGGCTGAGACAGGAGGATCCCTTGAGCTCAGGAGTTTGAGGTTGCTGTGAGCTAGGCTGACGCCACGGCACTCACTCTAGCCTGGGCAACAGAGTGAGACTCTGTCTCAAAAAAAAAAAAAAAAAAAAAAAAATTCATATGCAATTTCTTGTAGCTTTGCCATTGGTTCTAGCTCTACTATTGGAGCCATATATAATTAAGTTTATTCCTTATCCAATTTAACAGTCTTTCAAGAACTTTACCTTTTCTAAGCAAAATGTCACTAAAATTACTCAAGGTTTGTCTTTTTTCCCCCAAAGTATATTGAAAAATATCTGAAAATATAGTTCTGCCATTATTTCTGATATAATTATATAAGGCATTATTATAATAATCAACATAACTGATTTATAAGGCCTTTTCTCAGACAGATTAACAGAACTTGATATATTATAGTCATATCAATTTAATCTTTTACAATGGTCTCAGAATTTTTCCACCAAATGACACAGAACAGGACACTAACTTTGAATAAGAACTGCTACTTAGCTCCAACTATCAAAGCTATTACTGGAAATTTCTAATTGCCATGCTTATATTCAAAACTTAAATTTACTTCTGCGGCTAGTTCCATAATAAATGAGTAATAAACAAATCCTGGTGACACTGAGTATAGCTTCTCTACAAAAGTTACTCCCTAAATACCTGTTAACAAAATTACAACAAATACAAATACAAAGTATAACAAAGTTAATACTGCCAAACATCCATGGGATGGCCTCTGAAGGTTCTCACCTAAAGAAGAGGACACTGTTCTGAGAGCAATTCCTTACCTCCAGGACGTTCATGTGCCCCATCTGTGTGCAGTAACATTGCAATGGGCATTCCAACATTTTTTGACCTTCCAGCCACAACCACATTCTTCCCTAGGGTTGGAATACCTATAAAAATGTGTAAATTTGCATTAAAAGTAGTGCCAATCTGTCTTAGAATGAGCACGGAAAGAAAAGGAAGTCAGATGGCCTAGAACATGAATCCAATTTTGATAGTGAGCTCACTAAGCTGTTTCATCAGTCAACTGGAGCTATCGCTTGCTACACATAGTGAGGGCTAAAAGAAAACAGAGAAAGCACTCTCTAAGCTACAAAATGTTATACAAATGTGCACTGTGACCACTATTAAATCTTAAGTTTCCTTCACTGAGGCTTCTGGATTAAAGAG
Organism: Eulemur rufifrons; assembly: GCF_041146395.1. Classification (NCBI taxonomy): domain Eukaryota; kingdom Metazoa; phylum Chordata; class Mammalia; order Primates; family Lemuridae; genus Eulemur; species Eulemur rufifrons. The sequence goes on from NC_091001.1 coordinate 57,394,688, forward strand.
GAAAAACTGCCATAGGCAACTGTTAAGAGAGGTAATCTCTGGGGAGTGAGACTGTTTGAACTTTTACATTGTAAGTACTACTATTATGATACTAACACAGATATACAACTCTGGAATATACCTACCAGTTCGCTTAATTATTTCCCACACACCCCATGGGGTAGCTGGTAACATGGAATACTGGTCCAGACACATTCGCCCTACGTTAATTACATGAAAGCCATCAACATCCTTGTCTGGAGAAACAGCGTTGCAGATCTTTCTCTCATCAATGTGCTCTGAAAAAGAAATCAGTGTGGTTGTCGTAAATCACTGTTAGTAGAGCTGCTTGACTGGATTTTCTGGTTTGTCATGCAAATCCATTCCCTTTCTATGATTTACTTCACATGCACAGAAAGAACTCACATCAAGCAAAGCCAAGTGTCAATATCAAAGCCAATATCCTCTTTGACAACTACTTTCCCCCATTGTCCCTTGTATCAAGATCTCAATGCTAAATCAGGGGGTAATTGGTATTCTGAGTGGCTATGTTCCATTTCTAATTAAATATTCACTCTTTTGAGTTTACCTTGCCTTGAAATCAAATTCCCATGAAGGGCCGGGTGTGACAAGGTCTCCACTCAGAAATCCTTTTAAATGGCAGAGTCCAAAACTCACCTGGAAGAGGCAGCTGAACAAGGAGGCCATCCACATTATCATCATTGTTCAATTTATTGATTAAATTCAACAATTCTTCCTCTGAAATTGAAGCTGGTTTCACAATTGTCTCACTGTTGATTCCTATTATAAGAAAATGTTGAGGTTAAAAAAAATATTGAGGCGGGGCGCGGTGGCTCACACCTGTAATCCTAGCACTTGGGAGGCCGAGGTGGGGGGATCGTTTGAGCTCAGGAGTTCGACTCTGTCTCAAAAAAATTAAAAAATAAATAAATAAATAAAAATATTGAGGCATTTGATGAGCACTGCTATGTTGCCTGCCATGCTCTGCCACCACACAAGTTTTTTATCGTCACACCCACCCCACTAGCTGAAAAACTGAATCAGCTCACAAGGAACCCAAAAAGTAACTTCACAAACATATATACTAGGGAATACTCGCTAAATACTTCCTGGACGTTATTCTATGCAGTTCTCATCAACCCAGAGAAATTAAAAAACAAGCCAGCTAGTGAGGTAGCCAATCTTTCTGGTTTCAAAGTCGTTCTTTCCACTGTACTGTGCTACCTACCAATGTCTGAAAATATCATGGCATGCTGTTTTCTAGGTGTTTCTAAAGGTTTTCAATTAAAAGGACAGGAGGCTTCAATCCTCAGTGATAAAGAATAGAGTACACCAAGGGCTCATGGGCCAGTGGCTCCGCCCAGACACGACACTGGTTTCACAGCCGTCAGAAGGAAAGGGAACCTGGCGCCCAGACCACTGACCCACATATGAGCAGGCACAGGCATATCTGAGCCCACCCTCCTCTTGTCTACAGCCACACAGTAATGTGTGCCACCACGAGACCTAGAACACAAACCTTTCATCACCCAGACCCTAGCTGCTTCTAAACTGCATGATTGCCTTTGGAATCAATCGGTGAAGAACTTGAAAGCCATTTCTCAGAAGTCAGAGTCATTTCCTTCAAATATATGACTGTGTTCTTAACCACATCACTGAGGTCTCCTAATACCGTATTACTCAATTGCTCCCCTACTGCTTTAAACTGCCAACACCCCACCTCAGTCCGACTCATTATTGCTCAAGGAAAGCAAATGTAAAATGTGTTCAAGGTCACCTGTCAAATGTTAAGACTAAGAACAGAATTTAGCTTATATTCTAGAAGACACCAAGAATAGCAACCATATTCCTGCTGTCCTAGTCTATAAACCTCCCCAATAGACACAGCCTGATTTCCTTATGACAAAGTTTTGGATACAGTTCAATCATATTAGCCCCCTCTGCTTGGGTTTTCTCATCAGAAAAAGGGATCATACGGAGGTCCCCGTCCTCTCCACCGCCCTCCCTCTCCCGAGAGGGGGCAGCACTGGGGGGGCAGGCCCAGCCCCCATAAAAAAAAAGAAAAGAAAAGAAAAAGGAATCATAAATCACAATAGAGTTTACCTTGCATAAACCTCAATTTAACAGTGGTTGGGGTTTGAGACTGACACATACCCACATCTCCAGCGGCTCTGGTTTTGTTGAGGACATAGGAGTGACTTGCAGGATTCTCTCCAACCAGAATCACGCTTAGGTAGGGTAGTTTATTGCCAGAGGCCACCCACTCTTCCACCTCCTGCCGCACTTCCTGCTTGATCTGCTGGGCCAGTTTCCTTCCAGAAATGACAACAGCTTCATTTCTGTAGAAAGCAACAGAGTCACAAAACCAAATAACTTGAATTTTTGTAAAAAGTAAAGCTCAGACTACAAAAAGTTATTACTAAAAACCAAAAACTTAAAACTTAGGTTAAAACACATGGTGCCGCCGGGGGCGGTGGCTCACGCCTGTAATCCTAACACTCTGGGAGGCCGAGGCAGGTGGATCGCTCGAGGTCAGGAGTTCTAGACCAGCCTGAGCAAGAGCAAGATCCTGTCTCTACTAAAAATAGAAAGAAATTATCTCGAAAACTAAAAATATATATAGAAAAAATTAGCCAGGCATGGTAGCGCATGCCTGTAGTCCCAGCTACTCGGGAGGCTGAGGCAGAAGGATTGCTCAAGCCCAGGAGTTTGAGGTTGCTGTGAACTAGGCTGATGCCACAGCACTCATTCTAGCCCAGGCAACAGAGCGAGACTCTGTCTAAAAAAAAAGGCTTAGGACAGTCATTTATATTGAATGAAATAACATATATAAAGCACCAGGCATATATGTTCAATAAAAGTAATTTCATACTCTCTTCTCTTGACTTTATATGTATTTATACATATATGCACACACATACATATATACCCTTAATATATAACAGATTTATGTATACATACTCATAAGGAGACATATGTTTAAATCCTATATATATAAATACTCAAAGAGGACTTTGCACTTCATAAAAAGTTTCTTTTGAAAGCAATAAACTTAGATAAAATGGTAGCAGCACATTCAGATAAAATTGATATATTAAAGCTAAAGACACAGGGTTCTGGGAGAAGCCAGTGTTCCAAGTCCCAATCTTTTCTTCCAAAGGCAGGTTCTGGATGTTATGCCAATTTGCTTTTAAAAAAAAAAGTCAAAGACTAATACAAACCAAAAACAAGGCCACAATGCAATATAACTGTGTTTTAGACCTTCCCACAACTCTGCAAACATGGAACACAGCCTTAGGAGTGAGTTATTAACAAACTTCCCATCAGTTTGCCAACGGGCAGATAAAGTAACTACTACCCTAAAATAAACAGGGCAATGGAAACTCAGGTCAGTCCCACAGGGAATCATTAAATTACAATTTTTTTTTTTTTTTTTGAGGCAGAGTTTTGCTCTGTTGCCCTAGCTAGAGTGCCATGGCATCAGCCTAGCTCACAGCAACCTCAAACTCCTGAGCTCAAGCAATCCTTCTGCCTCAGCCTCCCGAGTAGCTGGGACTATAGGCATGTGCCACCATGCCCGGCTAATTTTTTCTATATATATTTTTAGTTGTCCAGATAATTTCTTTCTATTTTTAATAGAGACGAGGTCTCGCTCTTGCTCAGGCTGGTCTAGAACTTCTGACCTTGAGCGATCCACCCGCCTCGGCCTCCCAGAGTGCTAGGATTACAGGCGTGAGGCACCTCGCCCAGCAGAAATTACAATCATATTAGCTAATATTTATCTAGGAATTAAATGCTTTCACAGATGTATTTAGAAAAATTTCCATTAACATAATGAATCAACAGACTAGAAAACCAAGAGGACTATTTAAATAAAATTCAAAACTAAAACCCATGTCAGTAGCAAATTCACTTTCCTCCTTAATTCAATAGCTCATGATACTGTAATTTTCCATGAAAAATTAATATTGGGTCAGCTTACAATTCGTAATCAAGTTATTTGGGGAAGAGTTCTACTATCCACTAATTAATGGGACCAGTAATGAGTAAGAAAGACACAAAAGGGAATGGGACCAACATCTATCAAACACTAGGTATTTTGCTAAGACTTTGATATACAATTACAGTTACCTTGAGGCTATTAGTAATAACCCTGCTATACAGAATAGGAAACTGAGAATAGTAGAAACAAGATTCAAGTGCAAACTGCTGCCTCCAAAGTCCATTTACCCCATACATGACTGTCTCCTAGGCCACAGTACTCTCCCTCCAACCATGAGGTTTACCTTCCTAAGACCTTTAAACTGAACAAAAATAAAAGGAATACATGGAGATTTATATATTTAAGAAGATATAATTGTTTTACATTTACCCAGCCAGCAGTAAGCAAAGTAATACATGGAAACCATAAATACCGAATGTGCAGTAAAGATACTATGGATTGCCTTCAGAAATGTGGAGCCTACTTGTGCATTCAGGAAGGCAGGTAAAAAGAGCATTTATTATTGGAGTGTAAGCAAACTGATCTAGTTCTTTAGGGAATGAATTAGAGGATCTTTATAAATCTCTTTTCAATCACAAAAGCCTAGAACAAGGTCTTGCCCCCAGGCACATGCAGCCAGCACTCAGGAGGGGGAAGGGGAGAGAGAACAGACAGTAATGAAAGATGAGGTTAGAAAGACAGGTCAGTGTCTAACCAAAGAATGTCCCCTTCCAAGTCTTCCTTCAAGAATTCATTAATACACACTCTGTGTTCCAACAAGCAGCGCTTTGGAAATGTCTCTAACAGCATTTTTACCCTGAGTGGAAATTGCATTTGCCAGGAACGTGAGTCCCACTAAGGAAAGAAGAGTTTTTATCATCTCTAACTTTGCACAGCCTAGAACAGTGTCTGGCACAGCGAACGTTTGCTGGAAAAAAGAAGGGGCTACCGTTATAAGGCGCAGGGCTCTAGCAACGCAAGTGCTCTAAAGATTGACAGGAAAGAGGGTGCACAGATTTAGGGAGAGAAATCACAGCCCCCCAAAAGACCCTTCAACCTAGGTTTAGAAATGGGAGTTTGAAGTCCAGAAAGATCAGGAAAAATCAACCTCTCTAAAGAAATACAAATAGAGCTTTTCCTTTCCTCCTTCTGGGTATTTTTTTTTCCTATTTTTTTCTTATTTAGGCAAAATACACGTTAACATAAAATTTACCATCTTAACCATTTTTAAGCGTACAGTTCAGTGGTATTAAGCACATTTATACTGTGCAACCATCACCACTAACCACCTCCAGAACTATTCATCTTGTAAAACTGAAACTGTATATGTAGTCATGAAACAATAACTCTCCGTTCCCCCTTCCTCCCAACCCCTGGCAACCTCCTGGGTATTTACCATCTCAAGTTACCCGGCCTGGCACTAACCGGCTCAAAGTGGGCGGCAGTCAAAGCCTTGGTGACCACAGCGCACTCATTCTTGGCGAGCAAGGGGCAGCTTGAGCAGCAACGCGAGCCACACCCACCCCCGGAGGCGGGGCAGCACGGGTACCCCGCGGGCAAGCCGTCTCGCGGATTTCATCAGACTGCACCGACGTCCTCCGCCGCTAGGGTCCCGGGAAGGGACGGCTCGCTCAAGGCTGCTCTCTCTGAACCTCCCCGGCGCTCGCCAGAGGGTCTCCCTGTTGTCCCCAGGACAACTCTCGGCATCACAGCCAGGGGCGGCCGGCAGGTTCTGGCCGGTAACCCTTGCATGCCCCTACGTAAACTGGGACGCCCAGGGCGCGCCTGCACTCTCGCTCCGCACTGTCAGCCCCGTCCCGCCGGCAGACTGGCCCCGAGAAGACCTGGCGATGCCCGGGGCACGCGCCAGACTGGCTCTCGGTGCCACATCGCCCCGCCACATCCCTCTCTGCGGCCCCCACCGCCAGGGCACAGATGCTCAGGGAGGACGTTCCTTGGCGTCCCTCGGGAGCCCGGGCGGCCCCCACCTTCCCTTCCCCTCGGCTTTCCGTGCTGACCCAGCTCCCAGACCCACTTACCGAACTGCAGCGAGGTGGAAGGGGCGATGGCGGAGACAACAGCTCTGCGCGGGGCGGAACAGCCGAGCGGCCAACACGGACATAAGGGAAGTTGCAGCCATAGCCCCTACCGGTACCCGCGCCGGGAGGGAAGCGCGCGCGCGCGCGCGCCCGGGCAGCGCGGTTATACCGCGGCCGCGTGGCAGGCCCCACCTCCCACCGGCCCCCATTGGTCTCTGCCCCACGCCACTGGCTGTCTATTGGGCCCGCTGGAGCTGAGGGAGCCAATCGGTTGTCCTCATTAAACGTAAGCAAAGCCTAGAAGAGCCCTGCTTTTGATTGGAACGAGAAGAGCCTAGAGCGAGGCCCTGGAAGGCTCGGGAGCCTCGGTAACATGCTGTGATTGGCTGAGGAAGTCAAGCCCCTGCCTGACTCAGCTCCTGTCACCGAAACCCTGCCACCACGAGCGAAAGTTCATTCATTCATTCGTCGAACAGATATATCTGGGTGCCTACTGTGTGCCAGACACTGTAAACGGAGGATGAAAAGACAGGCAGCTAGAATACCAACAAATGAATGTAGAAGGATTGACGAGGTTATAAAAATCACCGTTTGGCAAAGTCATAGTAAAATCTGATTCAGAGTCCTCAATGGATGTCAAAACAACTGGGTGAAAGTTAGAAGTGGAGCAAGATGTTTACATATAGGGTTGTCAGATCTAGCAAATGAAAACACAAGACACCCAATTAAGTTAGAATTTTAGATAAACAATTTTTAGAGATCATAGTTATACTTTACAAAGTATTTGTTTGTCTGTAACTGAAATTCAACTGGGTTTCCTGTATTTTCTCGGGCAGCCCTTTTGCATAGTCTCAAAGTATCTCTCCCCCCGCCTCCCAAAAAATATTAATAACAAAAAACAAAAATGGTAAATTTACAGTGGAGAAACCTGACAGAGTTAGCTATCACCTCACCCAAGTGATAAAAGTTAACACCACCCAATGATGGAACAAACACACATGATGTGCCTTCTGATATGATGCATCGAGGACACAACACTTAATAGCTTTTAATGAGTCAGAAAATTTTGATGAAATTATTTTCCTAAACCAATGAGTTTCCTAAAAACTGTGATAAATTTCTCATTTTCACATTGAGAAGAGAGATCACAGACCTAGAATGCTAAAACTATCCAGGAAAAAAACACAGCCCTGAAGTTTTGGAATATGCTAGTAGATCTTAATCTAATCATGAGGAAATATGAGACAAGTCCACAATGAGAGATATTCTACAAGATAAATCAGATAAATCACCTGTGCTCTTTGAAAATGTCAAGGCCATGAAAGACAAACAATGAGGAATTGTTCTAGATGGGACAACTAAATGCTGTGTGATTCTGGATTGGATTATGGACCAAAACTTTTTTTCTTTCCTTTTTTCTTTTGCCATAAATGACATTGTAGGACAATTGGAAAAACATGAAAAAAGTCTATAATTAGGTAATAGCATAGTATCAGTGTTAATTTCCTGATTTAGCTAATCATATTGTGGTAATGTAAGAGAATGTACTGTACTTGGTTTTAAAGATAAAGAAACATCATGTCTACAACTTACTTTCAAATGGATCAGAAAAAAATAATGTTATGTGTTAGTTTGCTAGGGCTACCATAAAATACCAGAGACTGAGTGTCTTAAAACAACAGAAATTTATTTTCTTACAGTTCTGGAGGCTAGAAGTACAATATCAAAGTGTTGACAGGGTCGGTTCCTCCCGAGGCCTCCACCCTTGGCTTGCAGATGGCTGTATGCTTGCTGTGTCATGGCCATTGCTCTGTGCACATGCATCCCTAGTGTTTCTCCCTGTATGTCTTAACCTCATCTTATAAGCGCACCAGTCAGATCGGGATCAGGGCTCACCCTAACAGCCTCATTTTAACTTAATTATCACATTAAAAGTCCTATCTTGAAATACAGTCCCATTCTAAGGTTAGGGTTTCAACACTGAATTTCAGAGGGGACACAATTCAGCCCATAATGATGTATATACACAAAGAGAAACTGATAAAAAGTGAATAGCAAATGTAAGATATTAACAACCAGGAATGGCCGGGCATGGAGGCTCAAGCCTGTAATCCTAGTACTCTGGGAGGCCGAGGCAGGAGGATCCTCTGAGCTCAGGAGTTCGAGACCAGCCTGTGCAAGAGCAAGAACCCCGTCTCTACTAAAAATAGAAAGAAATTAGCTGGACAACTAAAAATATATAGAAAAAATTAGCCAGGCATTGTGGCACATGCCTGTGGTCCCAGCTACTTGGGAGGCTGAGGCAGAAGGATTTCTTGAGCCCAGGAGTTTGAGGTTGCTGTGAGCTAGGCTGACGCCACAGCACTCTAGCCTAGGCAACAGAGTAAGACTTTGTCTCAAAAAAAAAAAAAAAAAAAAAAAAACTGGGAATGTGGGTGAAGAATATACAAGAATTTTTTGAACTTGTCCTGCAACCTTTCTATATGTCTAAAATGATTTTAAAAAAAAAAGACCAATAATATTTCTGCCCTCATGGGGTGTGGGGTAAAGCAGACATATGGTGAACGGGTGAACGAGAGAAGAGACTAAGGAAAAGAATGCCATCCTGCCCTCAAGGCAGCAGATATGAAAGGTTGTATGAAAGGTCAGGGTGTGGCCTACAGGTTATATGACTGGGCATGAATGATTTGCAGAACCTGTCCCCAGCAAGCTGTGGTGACGAGGCACCTTACAATTACTTGGACCTTGTAACAGTGACCGGGAAGAGGGAAAGGAGACTGACATGTCTCCTTTCAAGAAACCTAACCCTTCACTCACCCTGCAAAATTTTGGAAATTCTCTTTTACCAAATGGGAACTCTCAAGAGTGAAACCCTGTGTGAACATTATCATATAGTTTTAATATGCTCAATGAAAGGACCTGCTTCTATGATCCCATAGTATTCTGCTGTATTAAAATGTCATTTGTTTAACAAAAATATTTTATGCCCCAATTTTTAGTCCAAATTCTTTGGGGTGGAGGTGCTCGGTCCCTTCGGTACCCCAGCCCCAACTAGTTTTCCTGCGGGGCCTTTCCTGGCCCTGACCTCCACTGAACACACCCTGCACTTCTACACGGTGTTAGCTTGCACTCCTCTCGCTCTGCTCCCTGCACCCACAGAGTGCCCGACTTAAAAGCCTGGTCCCTAGGCCTCTATTTTAAGTGGGCCCAAATGTTTCATAGACACAAAAGGAGGAATCAGGGCCACATGCAGGCAGAATAACATTTTTACTCCAACACCACATGGGTAGACAGAATGAATGGCCCTCTTCTCTGGGCTAGTATAGCATGTAGGAATACTCCTATTTCAGCCCTCAGAACAGTATCTTGAGGTTGTTTGTGCACGCATCTATCTCCACCAATAGGATGTGAGCTTATTTAACCAACACCGTTTATATCTCATGACTCATCTAATTCATCTTCACCATGCAAGGTCAAAGCACATAAATGACCGAACATCTATCAATAATCATTCTAGTAATAGCTGATCTTTATTGAACATTTATAATGTGTCAGGCACTATTTTAAGCCTATGGTATAATACAATATGAAATATATTTGGTCTTTGTTCCTGGCTCCTGTCACAGAGCACCTAAAACTGAGTGACAGGAGTGTCTTTAGTTATTTATAATGGCCCCTTTCAGATCACATGAGCTGATGCTAATGAAGTGACTTAGAGTGGACCCTGCCAGACAGCCTGAGGATGGGGCCAGTCACCGGAAAGACCTAGTGATTAGAGGATTAGAGGATTGGCGTTTCACCCCAAAAGGAAGAGGCTGAGGCACAAAATATAATTTATAGAGTTTACTTGAGCCAAAGTGAATACAGCTGCCCAGAAGATTCAAACCCAGGTAATCTTGGATATGAGCTCCCTCCACCCTTTGTTGCAAGCAGGCTTTGAAAGACAAAAAAGGGAGACAGGGAATGGGCTGATACAAAGTTGTTTGTCAGGAATTCTCTTTGGCTTACAGAAATAACATTGATTAGTGGTTGGCTATACATTGTTAAGCTATAGAGTGTGGGTTATTGGGTCCAATGTGGCATTATTAGGTTAATTTATAGCTATCTGTAGCAATAGCAAACAGTTTCAAGAGATGAATACATAGCTCAAAGGGGGGAATAGGATCTCCTGGCTGTCTCACTTTAATGTCTCTCTGCTCCTGATAATTTAAAAGGCTTCAGATAAAAGTTCTTTTTTTTCCTCAAGAATTTTCAGCCCCACCCACTGACCTCCAGGAAGGTGGGATTTGGGACTGGAGATCAAGCTCTACAAAAACATTTCTTTTCTTTAGATACAGGGTCTCGCTTTGCGACCCAGGCTGGGGTGCAGTGGCAACAGTCTTAGCTCAGGGCAGCCTCTAACTCATGGGCTCAAGCGATCCACTTCCCAAGTACCTAGGACTACAGGCACATGCCACTACACCTGGCTAATTTTTCTTTTTCCTTTTTTTCTTTTATTTATTTATTTATTTATTTGTTGCTGCCCACCTGGCTAATTTTTTAACTTTTTGTAGAGACAAGTTCTCCCTCTGTTGCCCAGGCTGATCTTGAATTCCTGGCCTCAAGGTATCCTCCCTCCCTGGCCTACCAAAATGCTGGGATTATGGGTGTGAGCCACCATGCCCAGCCTATAAAAACTCTTGAACAGGATGTGATGAGCTTCTGGGCTGCTGAACATTCAAGGAAGCTCTGTGCCCGCCCACTTCACCCTATGCATCTCTTCAACTGGCTGCTCAATCGTATCCTTTGTAATACCCTTTATAATAAGCCAATAAATGTGTTTCCCTGAGATCTGTGAGCCATGCCAGCAAATTAATTAAACCCAAAAAGGGGATAACAGGAGCCCCCATTTATAGCTGGTCAGTCAGAAGTATAGGTGACAACCTTGTAATTGGCATCTGAAGTGGGGAGCAGTCTTATGGGACTGAGCCCTTAATCTGTGGGATCTGATGCTACCTCCAGGTTAGAACTGAATTGAATTATAGGACACCCAGAAACCCTCCCATATCTGATCACAGAAGGGGGTCTGTGTTGAGTGTGTAAGTAGAGAGAAAAAAGTTTCTTTTCCTTTTATAAGTACTTTATGTACATTATCCTATTTAATTATCACAACAGCCCCGTGAAGTCAGTGTTTTTATGATCTCATATTACAGACAGGAAAAATGAGGCACAGGAGGTTTAAACAATAGGTCCAAGGTCATATAGCTAGTAAGTGGAGAGGCAGGGATTGAACCCAGTCTGGCTCTAGTCTGGCTAATACAGGCCCTCCATATCCACGGTTCGATCAAAAATATTCAGGAAAAAAAAACAATTTAAAAAAAAACAATAAATAATAACACAAAATTTAAAATACAGTATAACAACTATTTATGTAGCCTTTGCATTGTATTAGGTATTTTAAATAATCTAGAGATGATTTAAAGTATATAGGGGGGCTGGGTGTGGTGGCTCACACCTATAATCCCAACACTTTGGAAGGTCCAGGAGGAAGGATTGCTTGAGGCCAGAAGTTCGAGACCAGCCTAGGCAACATAGGGAGAGATGCCATCTCTACAAAAAAATTAAAAAATTAGCTGGGCAAGTTCCAGAAGAACTTTGGAGGAGAAAAAAATGAAAATAAAAATAAATTAGCTGGGCAAGGTGGCACGCACCTGTAATCTCAGCTACTTGGGAGGCTGAGTCAGGAGGAACACTTGAGCCCCAGAATTCGAGGTTACAATGAGCTATGATCAGGGCCACTGCACTCCAGCTGGGCTGACAGAGCAAGACCCTGTCTCAAAAAAAAAAAAAAAAAAAAAATTATATGGGAGGATGTGCATAGGTTATATGCAAATACTATACCATTTTATATCCACAACCTAGCTACCATTCATCAAGTACTTATTCTATGCCACGCTCTGGGCTCTGCACCATCTTCTTTAATCCCTACAGTACTGGGAGGTAGGAATTATGTTCACCAGTTGAGATGAATGAATTGAGACTCAGATTTCCCCACTTGCCTAAAGTCACTCACCCAGCAAGATGAAGCAGATCCACCCCCAGACGGGCCTGACTTGAAAGCCTGGCCTCCAGGCTTCCATTTCCAGTGGGCCTGAATGTTTCGTAGAGACATAGGAGCAACTGGGACCACATCCAGGCAAAATAACTTAAATTTAAAAATGGGTAAGAGACAACAGTGAGGCAAAAGAGGCCATGGTGGTTGAACCCACAGAGTTGACCGCTAAGCCACCACAATGTTCCAAGTTTGGAAGGGACTACAGAGCTCATGAACTCCAACCCATTACACCACTGGTCAAAATTCCACTGTTGACTCACCTGAAGAAGTCAAGGACCCTCTGTCATCTCACAGTACTTTCTAAGTAAGAATTGTGCTGGGCACTGAAGTTTTACCTCTTGTGACCTAGAGACTATAATCAGTCTACATGCAACAGTATAGCCATTATAGTTATGAAAATATTGAAATATTTATGTGTCAAGTAGCAAAGTCTGCTCTCCCAAATCCCATGACTGCCTACCACACCCTAAGACCTTTCCCTAGGAAAACTGGTATCGACACCTGGATGATTAAGGGGTTCAATGATCCTGCTTCCACAAGAAGCCAGCTTGGGCCATACCCTACCATTCCATATTCCCTGAATTTCTTCATCCCAGAACATATTAATTCTTGGTCAAACCACCTTCTATTTCAATACCATTGAAATAAACAGCAATAACATAGAGCACCCAGTCTCTGAAATAGCCAGCCAGAGAGGGCTATCACTTCTTACTTACTATAAAAGCAATTCATGTTTTTTGTTTAAAATATACACACACATACATACATTGGAAACTACAAAAAAAAAAAAAAAAGGACTAAGTAGAGGCAAAACAACATTCACTGCGTCACCATTCAGAGATACCCAGGATTAGATAAGTGGTATTGTGCTTGGAAATAAAGATATGAAGACGTCAAATGGGATGCAAACTCATCCTACAGGTTTCTAGCCCAGTGGGATGGAAGACAATTCATATTAACAGTCTGTCGGATAAGTGACAGATGTGTGCCCAGGGAGGTCTGGGAGCACAGTGGAGGGTCCTCTGATTCAGCAAAATCCACTGAAATCACCTTTATGGTCACAGTGAAAGTGTAGGCTGAGGGAAAGACGCTGATGAACATATTTAAGCTTTTTGGTAGGTCCTTAACACAAATAGGAAAAAGAAGACCTTGAAGTTTAGCTTATTAAAAGCTAGGAACTTCACACAGAGATTGCAGCCAAAGCCTTTAGTCATTGACAGAGCCCCTCTGGGTATCATGAACCAACTGGGATGAAAGACAGCTGGTTAAGGGTCTCATGTGCGGAAAACCCTGAGAATTAGGACTTAGGTGCTTCTTCAACTCTTCTTTCTTGCCTTTTGAACTCCAGGTGACCTCTATTTAAGGGGCTCTTTTGGATCTGGAGGGAGTCAGTGTGACACCCTGAGTGTATACAATTAGATTTTCTTCTAATCTCAATGGAAAGTAAGGGAATCTCACTTATTTAACAGGATAAAAGGCCAGGCGCAGTGGCTCACGCCTGTAATCCCATTACTCTGGGAGGCTGAGGTGGGAGGATCGCTTGAGCTCAGGAATTCAAGACCAGCCTGAGCAAGACTGAGATCCTTCTCTACAAAAAATAGGAAAGTTAGCCAGGTGTAGTGGCACATGCCTGTAGTCCCAGCTACTCTGGAGGCTGAGGTAGGAGGATCACTTGAGGAGTCTGAAGTTGCAGTGAGCTATGAAGATGCCACTGCACTCTAGCTGGGGTGAAAGACTGAGACTCTGTCTCAAAAAAAAAAAAAAAAAAAAAAAAGAGGTGTAGATCAGTCTCTACTTGCCCTGAGTGATTTACATAGAAACAGCATTTTTTGGCAATAGCCACACAAGCTCCTCCATGTTGGGCTGTCAGGGCATCCAGGACACAGCGATTTTGAAACACAACAGCAGCTAGGCTGTTGACTTCTGACTGGAGTACTCCCAATGCTTGCATAGTGATATTGAACTCTTGTTCTACTACCATGGAGAGATTTAAAATTGCCTTTTCAATCTCATGAGCTCCAAATGCTGGGAAAAGAATCCTGAGCACCAAAAAAACCTTACAATTGTGATATACAAATGGGCTTTTATAATACCGTTATCTAGTACATTTGTATGGTATCAGGTACCACTTTATGAACCAAAGAGCCAAGTTTGTAGATTGGCTGTCATGTAAAGTGAAGTACTTGGTAACAGAGGGTGTCAGATAACCATGTCCACAGCATCCTGACCACCTAGGTGGAAACCTCTTGTATACTTTATTGCCACACGAGATCAAAAGACCAGTGTAATTTGCAGATTGGGTCAGGTTGGAACCTGTGACCTCCCAGTCTGAAGTTTCCTGCCTCTTCTTCCTCATTGGTACTTCCAGATCTCCAGTTTCCAGGTGTCCCTGCCAGTCTGTGGGAACAGAACAGGTTGCAAAATATTTGATACAAATAGCCTTTGGTCTGGTTCTGGCAGTTACAGGGCTTGGTTTTTATCACCTAACCAAGTCAGTCCAGACTTTTAATGTGTCCATATGTAATCTTTAGTATCTGGCACTTTAGCAAGGGGAGCCAGGGAGCTACCCCAGGTTGCAGAGGCCTGGCTTGATATCATGAGGGTTAGTGTCAGCGTTATCTGAGAAGTGCAAGAATGTCATCTGTGGAGTCAAACCATAGGGTTTGACCGCAATATTGCCGTAGTACGTCACCCAGAAAAGATCCAGCATTATCCCTGTTTTCAATGCCGAGGGGAAATTTTGCAGTCCTCAAAGGGGGAGGATTAAAACAAGTGTTTAAAAAGGACCAATTGTGGAGGAGGTAAAAAGGGAAAAAGGAGTATTTAGATGAAAAATGGTGTTTCTCGATCCATGATCTTGGGAAAAAGCTGTCTACATCATGAAGACGTCTACTTCAGGGGCCTGGGAACTGGCCCTGGAAATCTTTACTTTCAGGTCGCCTGTAGGGGTCGTCCTCCAATTGTCTAGGTGTAGTTTGGGGTGTCTCGGATGAATCCAGGAGGATTTGTCTTTTATTTTTATGGCAGTGTAGGTGGTTAACAGTACTTCATAAGAGCCCTACCAGCAAGGTGACAGCGCATGTCTCCTTCTAAAAACTTTGATGTACACACGATCTCTTGGTCAAAAAAGGGTGTCAAGGCTTGTCAGATGGCAGAGGCCATGCATGCTCTTTTCACCTCTCGATATGCTCCAAGCATATTAGTTAATGCCTGTACATAGCTAGTCATGGTACCAAATTGTTCACTTAAATCCCTAGAGTGTTCAGTCAGCCCGGGAATAGAAAGTTTAGAGGTACCAGTAGGCATGGGGTGACCAAACACTATTTTAAAAGGGGTTAATCCATGTCTCCTAATTGGAGCATTCTGGATTTTTATAAGGGGCAGAGGTAATGTTTCTGGACATTTGACGTACTTTTTCTCAAAGTCCTTTTTTATTTCTAGATTTTTACATTTCACTTGCCCTGAGGATTGGAAATAATATGGGGTATGAAATTTTAATGAGTACCCCAGAGCCTTTGCAAGCAAGTGGTTTATTTCTGCTGTAAAATGGCTTCCTTGCTCTGACTCAATTCATAAAGGAATACCAGAACCAGGAATAATCTTAGTTACTAATTTCTTTGGCACTGTTAGAGCGGCAGCACGCCTAGTAGGGTAGCATTTAGTCTACCTGCTAATCATGTAAACAATAACCAGACAGTGAGAAAAGCCTAAAGCTGGAGGTAAATATATAAAATCAATTTGGAGTGCCACAAGGGGCAATGTGGGTCTTTGGGGGCTTCCTAGAGAGTGTTGGTTTCCTCCAGAGATTTGGTGAGATTTACAAATAGAGCACTGGGAAATACTTTGGCCAGAGATGTTGTACATCCCAGGGCAGTACCAACTATATATGTTTATTTTTCTTAATTATCCCCCATTTGGACATATGTGCCATCTAATGGGAGATAAGTGTAAGCCAAAACGTTAAAAGAAAGGGGGCCACAGGAAGCCTGTCTGGCCTAATATACAATGTATCTAATAATTATTTAACACCATTTTATATCCACCCAATCTCTTCCGATTGTGGAGCATTAGCCTGATGATCAATAGTATCAGACAAAGATAAGGACAGGGTAATGAATTGAGTGAAAAAAGATAGGGAGGGCCAATTTTTTGACACCATATATAGCAGCCCTGTCTATTCTATCATTTCTTAGGGATATAGGATCCATTTCCTTAGTGTGGGCTGGGCAATGAACAATAGCAATCTTAGAAGGAAGGTGAATAGCTTATGATAGGGCAACAATTATAGGCCCTACTCATTGGCAATGAGTATCAGAGAAGTTAAGAAACTACAAGATTTCTAAATTATGTCAATAGCACGGCAGACTCCAAAGGCATTTTTAGAGTCTGTGCAAATAGTGGCAGCTTTTCCTTTCATCAATGCGCAAGTTCTAGTGAGAGTTATGACAAAATTGACTCAAGGCATTTTGGAGTCAGCTTTTGAGTGCCTTGAGATATTTTATATCCTAAGTAACAGTTGGCTGCATCCACTGGAGTTCAGACCTAGAGGCTTTATGACCTCAGCCAGTGAGAGTCTTTAAAAGAATGAGTCTGAGAGCACCCTGTTTACCGAGCAAAAGATCATCAGTGTACTGAACAAGTCCTGGACAAGAGTGGATCTCTGGGTAAAATTTATAGAGTCGAAATCAGCTTAGAGAATTTGAGAGAATGTTGAAGGAGACACACTATATCTCTGAGGTATTCGAGTACGTGTTGTCTTCCTCTGAAGGTGAATGTAAAAGAGAGATCGTGAATCAGGGTGTAACAAAATTGAAAAGAAATTTGAGCAGAGGTTAATTATTGTATTATCAAAGTCACCTGAACTAAAAGGCATTTGAATTAGTTTCTATCTTCTTGATAAAATATTTGATCTAAGTGCTTATATTCTTAGGCTAATTAATTAGAGCTCTTATATATTTTGGTAGTGAAATATCACATACACATGACATATATAGATACATAAACATATAGACATGCAGACAGAAGCAAATCTAATAGCTCTTATAAAGAATTTTTTGCCAGCTGTTAAATGTTATTGTTTTCTTTTATTCATACTATTAATCTTTTAATTACCTACTTTATTGTTTTAAGCAATTTTTAGGTAGGCAATAATTTTGCCATTTCTGTAAGCATTTCCTGCTTCCAGGGCCTAATATTTACACATGTATACATAGGCATTGCCAGAAATTATAGTCCTCAGTTCTTTAGAAATTAAGGAACCTATTTTCACTTTAAATCTTGGCTTTGGCTCTCAGATCTCCACAATCAACTCAGACAATGAGTTTTCCTTACCCAGTGCAAAAGGAAAAGGAACAAAGGGGTAGAACGCAAAAATCTCTGCAAATTCCTTAAAGCTGGAGTTCGCACCCCCTGTAGTATTGCCATTTACTGTTAGTTTCTGCCTGACTCAGTCAGATATTTGAGGCCTCCAACTGGATCTAAGCTAATTAATTATCAGTCTAATCTGATCCCAGATCTAGTTTAGTTTCTGTCATGACTTCTGAACCCAGTTAGGATCAAAAGTTTCTTCAAACAAACTCGGAGAGTTCAAAACACAAATCTGTAGCACTTTGGAATCAGAGGGAGAACTTAGCCACAAGGCCCAGTTGCAGTGAGAGAGCAAAGGACACAACAGGTCCAGCAGGTACCTGGCTTGGACTCTCGGTGCTCCTGAGGATCTCTGGGAGCTCTATTTCAGAACCTACTTCTGGCAAATTAAATTTAACAGAGTTTAATTGAGCAAAGAGTGAATTACAAATTGGGCAGCTAAACCAGAACAGTTTCCGAGAGATTCCAACATTGCAAGGTGGTTGAAGAAGATCCATGAACAGAAAAGAGAAAGTGACATACAGAAAAGAGAAGTGAGGTATAGAAACAGTTGGATTGGTTACACCTCAGGACTTGCCTTACTTAAATATAATTTGAACAACTGGCCGCCTTTGATTGGCCAAAATTCCATGGTTGGCAAAGAGGAAGGAGTAGGGAGGAGTTAAGATGAATGCAGGCCGGGTGCGGTGGCTCACGCCTGTAATCCTAGCACTCTGGGAGGCCGAGGCGGGAGGATTGCTTGAGATCAGGAGTTCGAGACCAGCCTGAGCAAAAGCGAGACCCTGTCTCTACTAAAAATAGAAAGAAATTAGCCAAACAACTAAAAATAGAAAAAATTAGCTGGGCATGGTGGTGCGTGCCTGTAGTCCCAGCTACTTGGGAGGCTGAGGCAGAAGGATTGCTTGAGCCCAGGAGTTTGAGGTTGCTGTGAGCTAGGCTGATGCCACGGCACTCTAGCCCAGGCAACAGAGTGAGACTCTGTCTAAAAAAAAAAAAAAAGATGAATGCAGCAGACTTTAGCTGAGACAAGCAGCTAACATTTTTGCTTTTGAACTTTTTTTTAACTAAAGTATCCTTTTAAGTGAAACCAATAAGCCTTAACCAAGGTTATAACTTAATCAAAGAAGCAAGAGGTGTTGTCAAAGAGATGGAGTACAGTTTTTAAGAGATCCAGAAAAGCCACAAAAACAACTCAAATAAGAAAAGTCTCAGTAGTCATAAACAAGGTGTAACCCATATATTTTTGTCCAGCCATATTTTCTAGGATCCCAGCTTTTGAGCTGACCATATATAGATATCTAAAAGCCCTGAATGGCTGGGTGCCGTAGGTAGCTCATGCCTGTAATCCTAGCACTCTGGGAGGCTGAGGAGGGAGGATCTCTTGAGCTCAGGAGTTTGAGACCAGCCTGAGCAAGAGTGAGATCCCATAAATAGAAAAAATTAGCTGGGCCTGGTGGCATGCACCAGTAGTCCCAGCTACTCGGGAGGCTGAGGCAGGAGGATGGCTTCAGCCCAGGAGTTTGAGGTTGCAGTGAGCTCTGATGATGCCACTGTACTCTAGCCCAAGGAACAAAGTGAGACCCTGTCTAAAAAAAAAAAAAAAAAGAAAAGATAAGAAAAAGAAAGAAAGAAAAGAAAAGCCCTGAATGCCTCTATAAAATACAGGAAAGCAACAGCTGTGCACAGAAGGGAAGATAACCAATGAATGGTGAAAGTTACACAGTATCAAATCAGAACAGGCTCATTTCCTGCATTGAAATCACCCCTCTGCTCCGGAGGTGAAAGCACAGAACTTTAACCATTAGGATACCAGGTAAATTGGCCTGTGCCATTATTTCCACAGGGGCAGTATTCAAAGGATTTTTATCTTTGTTTTAGATCAGATATCCACTCTTTAATTTTGTCAAGAGAATTTTTAAGGCTAGCCACAACATTATGTGTCTTTCTTAGTCTAATTTCTCTATTATTACAAAAAAAGCAATTGTTTAGAATAAGAGATCTCTAAAATATATATTTTTTTGATTTAGCAGTCTTTTTTTTTTTTTTTTTTTGTTGAGACAGAGTCTTGCTTTGTTGCCTGGGCTAGAGTGAGTGCCATGGCGTCAGCCTAGCTCACAGCAACCTCAAACTCCTGGGCTTAAGCGATCCTACTGCCTCAGCCTCCGAGTAGCTGGAAGTACAGGCATGCGCCACCATGCCTGGCTAATTTTTTTTCTATATATATTTTAGTTGGCCAGATAATTTCTTTCTATTTTTAGTAGAGACGGGGTCTCGCTCTTGCTCAGGCTGGTCTCGAACTCCTGACCTCGAGCGATCCACCCACCTGGGCCTCCCAGAGTGCTAGGATTACAGGTGTGAGCCACCGCGCCCGGCCAATTTAGCAGTCTTTTAATTTAAAGGATCCATCTTTTGGCCATTAGTCTCAATGGTATATTAGCCCCGGTGGTAACTTTTCAGGTTTAGCCTGGAGAGGGCACAGAGAAGGCAGTTTCTAAGATTCCCCAAAACTCACTCTCAGAAGTAGACAAGACAGACAAAGAACATAAGACCTTTTAAGACAAAGACTCCCCTAGAGCTTGACAGGCTTGGTACAGAGTGTGCTGCTTACGTGTCTCGGCCCCCCAGTCTTTTTCATGTTGGCTGCCTGACTTGTTCCAGAAAAAGCATCCCCCCCCCCCACCCCCCATGGCAAGGCTGAGGAGAAAACTCCTACTCAGTGACAAGACAAGCCCTGGGATATGGAACAGGACCAGAGGGGAACCTCATACAGGTTTTGTTGTTTTGTTTTTTCAGAGACCTGCAGCAAAATTTGTCTTAACAGACGCCGGTCTAGTCAGAAGCGTGTAACTGGTACCCTGCAGGGCAGGCTTGAACATCGAACATCGGGCTCACAGGGGTGCTAGGCCTGTGCTCTACCCTATGGTAACCCTCTTTTTGACAAAAGGACACAGAAAGACTATGACAAAAGAAATCAACAACAACAACAAAAGGCTATTTCTGAGAGGAGAATCAGACAATATGAATATTCATATGACAATGTACCAAAAAATATACCAATACCAGAGTCGCTTTACAAAGATCAGTCACTCACAAAAACCTTTCCTCTCATTAATCTTAAATTTGGAAAGGACAATGATCTTTACCGTCTGCTCAACTAGAGCGCACAGACAGGAAACTGGGAGTCTGACGGGTAAGTGACCGTATGTCACCGTGCTGCTGGCCGGTGGGAGTTCCAATTCTCCTTACTTTGGCTTTCAGAAGAGCAGAGCAGCTTTGAGATCCCGCTGGCTACACCAAAGTGTTGGGGGTGTGGAGGAACTTCCCCTTTCCCCTGAAAGTTTGCTGAAAGATCAACTCACAAATAAGGCAGATTAATAAGAGGAAGAGGTTTATTTGCCATGCCTCAGGGAGAATCACAGAGTGATTACCCAATATTGCAGTAGGATCCAGGTATTTTTATACCTGCATTTTAGAGGGGCAGGGGGATGAGGAGTACCGGTAATTCTGTTTAGGGGACAATAATGGTTGCTAGGGAGGATGAATGGATACTTGGGAGAGTGAATGGATGGGAGAAACAGATTGACTTATAAATTATCCTGAGAGGCAGGTATTATGTTTTAAATGATTTGGGCCGGGTCTGGTTGCATTCTTGATTTTCTTTCCTGCAATATGGTGAAATTACAGGGAAGGGAAGGGAAGTCCATTATTCATCTGATTGGTCCCTTGGGTTATGCAGATAGAGGGAAAGCCCCTTCCAAGGGCCTGTTGATCTCTAAAGACTTTAATTCAAAATACTCTTTATACCAAGGAGTCATATTTTGGGGTGAAATTTCCTGAGCTCCTTCAGTAGCCACCTTGCTCTGAGTAAGACCCAAGATTCTCGGTGGCTGGTTTTATCTCCCTTCACTTTTTCCCTGGTCTATCACATTCTCACCAAACTGGCTTCTTTCAGTTCCTTGATCATAGCAAACTCTTACTTGCTTCAAAGCCCCTGCACACTCTGTTGACTCTGGGCA
This sequence comes from Eulemur rufifrons, assembly GCF_041146395.1. Lineage (NCBI taxonomy): Eukaryota > Metazoa > Chordata > Mammalia > Primates > Lemuridae > Eulemur > Eulemur rufifrons. The sequence goes on from NC_091001.1 coordinate 57,416,186, forward strand.
GACCTCTCTCTCTCTCCCTTCATTTGGCTAACTCAGTCTTCTGGGGACTTGGCTTAAATGGCATCTCCTAAGACTCCCCAGGCTCCTCCCCTCCCCTCCCCTCCCCTCCCGTGCTCTCCCCTGCTCTCCCCTCCTCTCCCCTCCTCTCCTCTCCTCTCCTCTCCCCTCTTCTCTTCCAGGTCTCTACTGTCACACTCTCATAATGCTTTTTGTTGTTGTTTTAAGAGACAGGATCTCCCCATATGTAGCTTAGGCTGGCTTTGAACTCCTCAAGCAATCTTCCCACCTCAGCTGGGACTACCAGTGTACATACACTACCACGCCTGGCTCCTTAATGCTCTTAATACATTCTGTGCTTTTCCTCATCACAGTTACCACAATTTGGTCGACTAAAATAAAATCTTAAGCCCCCCCCACCAGCTGACTTAATGGCCAAGGGATACCTTAAAACTGAGTTGCCAGCCATGAGAAGGGAGGTCAGACATGCTTCATCATGCCTCCCTTCCTTCTTGAAGACATCCTTTGTAACTCATTAACAGGCCTGAGGCTACGCAAGACAACGCTTGAACCACACCTGCAGGTCCTCAATTTACTTGACAGATCACTTGAGTCTGGCTTGACTCTGATTAACAGACTTCCTTAACTTAAAACATTGCAAATCTTTAGACAAAACTTCATTTCTTTAACCAATTACTGTTATGGTCTGAGACACGAGAAATGGCCACCTAAAGACCGAATTGAGCCAAATTGGGAGTCTTTATTAGCTGGCCAGCGACTACCCTCTGCACCGCCAAAGGTGGCAGCACAGAGAGCAGCCCCGAGCTGAAAAAGCAAGGAGGTTTTATGCTAATTTGAGTTAGGGCTATGTGACTTTTAACACAAGGGTTGGGATAGCATTACATCATATTTTCCATTGTTGCGGGGGCCCGGGACCAGCCTCGGACCACCTGTTTTAATAACAATCTTTAAGCAAGCAAGTTTACAGAAGCAGAAAGCATTAGTCTTAGTCAAAGTACATTCTTTTGTACATTGTGCAACCTAAATGGTCCTAGTAAATAACTACATCTACACAATTTGGTTATACAGATTGAAGCAATTAAAACAATCAGTTAAAGGTTACCCAAGAATTTTCTATTGTCTCAAGGAACAAATCTGTTCTCACAGGTGAAGGGCAGGCTGAATGTTAAAGTTTTTCTCTGGGGGTCCTTTACAATTACAAATCAAAGAATCTTTAAACCCACCTATAAGGCCAGACGCGGAGGCTCATGCCTGTAATCCTAACACTCTGGGAGGCCAAGGCGGGAGGGTTGCTTGAGATCAGGAGTTCAAGATCAGCCTGAGCAAGAGCAAGACCCCGTTTCTACTAAAATTAGAAAACAGTTATATGGACAGCTAAAAATGTATATAGAAAAAATTTGCTGGGCATGGTGGTGCATGCCTGTAGTCCCAGCTACTCAGGAGGCTGAGGCAGGAGAATTGCTTGAGCCCAGGAGTTTGAGGTTGCTGTGAGCTAGGCTGATGCCACAGCACTCTAGCCTGGGCAACAGAGTGAGACTCTGTCTCACAAAAAAAAAAAAACCACCTATAACCTGTAAGCCCCTGCTTTGAGATGGCCACCTTTTTGGGCCAAACCAATGTATACTTTCCATGTATTGATTTATGAATTTACATGTAATTCCTGTCTCCCTGAAATGTATAAAACCAAACTGTAACCCAACCACTGTGAGTCCACTTGCTGAAGGCTTCTTGGATGTGGCTCTGGGCCATGATCCTCAAACTTGGCTCAGAATAACCCTCTTTAAATTATTTTACAGAGTTTGGGTTATTTTTCATTGACAATTTGTAATATTACATCATCCATTGGCATAATTATTTGATTAATACCTATCTTCTCCAAGTGAATGTAAGCTCCAGGAAGGCAGAGGTCATGTATTTTATTCACCAATGTATATATATGGCCGACACAGAGGTCTGTCCTTGGACTTAAGACATTCTCAGAGTGGACACTTTCTTATGGTTTCTTTTGTGAGTGACTTTTTGGTGTCTGATAAACTGGGATTCCTTTTTCACAGTCTGTAAGCCAGAGTCCTGACGTCATGGGCAGGGATGGCTTAGGGACTTTATTGTGTGTTTGTCTTTTTTCACCCTTTTGTGACAGAGGCTAAAACTTGAGCCCCTAAGAGCACCAACTGGCTGCAGGAGCAGGAACTTTACTGTCACCAAAGTGGAAAGAGACCTTGCTTGGGTGATGCTGTTAGGGTAAAACTGGAGTTTTGCAAATAATTGGACAGGCACTTACACAGAACGAAAATGCAGAGTTGCAAATCCTGCCCGAGGCAGCTCTAAAGGGGAACTATGTTGTGTGATGAATGGTGGGGGTGGGGAGAGGTTCAGAAGAGGCAGTACTGGTGGCTTTATAATTTGCTGCCTAGCTTCTGCTTTCAGCATCTGCTGTGACCAGATGGTGTGCAGCTATCTCTCTGGCCAGCTGAGCCAATAAAGGAATGAAACTTCTCCAGCCTTTGTATAGACCATGTCTGATGGGGAACAGATTGTCCTATAACAATTAGCAATTTCTCTCTCTCTCTCTCTCTCTCTCTCTCACCAGGAAATCTTATCTTTCATCCCTAAACAGATTATGTTGATATCCTTTTCAAATATTGACTGAGGATTTTCCTCTAATTCCTCCTGACTTCTGCAAAATCTAGCCATCCTGAAAGTTTTTCCTAACAAATAACTGGCTTTCATATCCTCAGTGATTCTCCAATTTGAAGAACAATCCAATTAAAAGACGGAAAATCTTTGATGAATTTTTTTCCCATGTTTGGAAACATTGTTTTGTTTTTGGTTTTGTTTTCAGAGTAAGGACCTCTGAAAGGAAACATTTTTAGGATAACTATATTATTTAAATAATATAAATTATTATACGAGTATAAGTGTGTTATATACAGGTTCTTATGTTTATAGCTTCTATACAGCTATATCAAATCACACATTTATAAATATCAACAAAGCTGCAAAAGTTAACAAAACAAAAGTTAACATCATTAACTTAATGTGGCAGGTGATATTTGATATTTGAATAAAATAAAATGACTAGAAACATAAATATTTTAGTGTCAGATACAGGGCAAGCTCTTTTATATTGGGCATCCTGCACCATCATTCCCTGAGCTATGACTCAAGTCTCCCACAATTTCCTTTTGTTTTCTTCATTCCACCATAGTGTCATTTGGCTGTCACTCAGCATTAATGCATCATTCGCCCACGCAAAAACCTGTACGTGAAGGTTCATAGCAGCATTATTAACAATTGACAAAAAGTGGAAACAACCCAAATATGTATCAACAGATGAATGGATAAACAAATGTAGTATATTCATACAATGGAATATTATTCATCCATAGAAAGGAATAAAGTGTTGATACATGCTACAACATGGGTGAAACTTAAAGCATTATGCTAAGTGAAAGAAGCCCGCCACAAAAGACCATATAATGTATGATTCCATTTACCGTGTATATGAAATGTCCAGATTAGGAAAATCCATAGAAAGTAGGCTAGCAGTTGCTAGGATTTAGGAGGAGGGTGGGAAATAGAGAGTGACTGCTAATGGGTCTGGGATTTTTTTAGGGGTGGTGAAAATATTCTAGAATTAGTGATGATGGTTGCACAAATCTGTGAAACGCATACGAAAAACCACTGGAGCGTACATTTTAAAAGAGTAATTTTATGCTATGTTAATATACCTCAATTAAAAATTAAATGAAAATTTTAAAAAATTGCAGGGGTGGACAACGCTCATAGAGACCCCTCCGCCACGTAAGTTGCAGGGACGAAACCCAGCAGCACCAAGCTGAACCCAGCACAGGGCCAGCCAGTCTCCCTTCCCCAGCCGCGGTCCTTGCCACGCCTCCAGGAGGCTGATTGGCTGAGCTCCGGGAGGGGGCGGAGCGAAGACGGGTGCGCCAAGACCCTCTCGGCTAGGCGGGGCGAAACCTTAGCTCGCGAGATTTTGCTGGTTCCGCATTTCGGGTCTGTGAGGTGGGGGAGGCGGGCACAGCGGACACCGCGGAGTGCACGGCCTGGTAGCGGCTCAAGCTCCAGCTCGGAACGGCGGCGGCCCAGCTTCCGCTGTCAGCGAGCTGAGGACCGTCCGCTCCCTCTCGCCGGCTCCGAATCCTGCCGGGGTGGGGGCCAGCGGCCCCTCCCCTTCCCTGTGAGGACCTAAGATGAGCTTCCTCTTGTGAGTGGGGCCGGGCCGAGGGCTCCGGGGCTGAGGGCGGAGATGGGGAGGGGGCCAGCGGGGCCTGAGGCAAGGGCCGGGCCTAGGGTTGGGGTCAGAGTGCCTGGCGTTTGCTTTGCCTCTGCTCGGGTCCACGGGATGACCAGGAAGTTGGGCGAGGATGACGGAGATGAAGGTAGAGGCAAAGGAAGCGGAGCGAGACGGCTGGGGAGTAGAAAGGCCCCAAGGTCGGCCGCGCCTCCAAACTTTTCCGCCCGAGCGCCCCCGAGGGCGGAGAGACGAACTGGGGGCGGAGCCCTGGGCTCCCCATTTCAGTAAGTCTCAAGCCTCTAGTACCGGTTCGTGCGGACTTAGTCTTTTACTCCATCACATGTCCGGTTTTATTATTGTCCATATTAAATGCCGTTCCAGGAGAATGTGGAGTGCTGCAGTTTGAGAACCTTGAAGTTAAGATGCGGGCCTCGCAACCAGACCATTCTGTCCGGGTCTGATTCTGTCCTCTTACTGGTTTTGTGAATTTGTATAAGTTAGCTAACTTCTCTTGTCCTCGGTAGAATTTCATTTTAGAGATAACGCTTGGGCCCAAACGAGGCCAAAGTTTTTAAATTCTTTGATTTTGTTATTCTCAGGTGGCTTGTATATTGCTTAAATGTGTGTTATGTGATTGAATAATGATTCACTTTTAGTTATGTACATAGTCCACATGCTTGACATTTTTAAATTACACAGTGTTTCATAACCAGAGTTTACTCACTTCTTATTATGAGACATTTGGATTCTTTCTAGTATTTTACTATTATAAAATAGCACTACTGAGTGTATCTTTATCCAAATCTCATTTTCCTTCCTTTGGGTTATTTTCTTAAGGGTACAGTCTCCGAAAGATTACCATGTCAAAAAGTCTGTATGATTTAATTACAAATTTTAATACTAATAGAAGTATTCCTCCCCTGCCCCCCAGTCTTTCTCATGAGTTGTTGTTTAGGTAGTACTTTATTTGTGGATAAACAGTTGGCTTTTTGGACCTAAATGTGAGACTTCCTTTCTTTTATTAAACTTTGTCTTGTTGACGAATGCTTGAGTTGTTTTCACTTTTTGGCCATTAGAAATAATGCTGCTATGAACGTGTGTACAGGTTTTTTGTGTGGATGTTATGTGTTCATATCTCTTGGACATATACCTAGGAGTGGAATTGCTGGTTTGTATGGTAACTGTGTTTAACCTTTTGAGGAACTGCCAAACTTTGAAAGCACTGAACCATTGTACGTGTTGTCCAGCACTGTATGAGAGTTCCAAATTCCCCACATCCTTGATAGCACTTACTAATTGTCTGTGGGGTTTTTTTTTTTTTTTTTTTTTTGAGACACGGTCTCATTCTCTTGTTCAGGCTGGAGTGGAGTGGCAAGATCATAGCTCACTGTAACCTTGAACTCCTAGGCTCAAGCAATCCTGCTGCCTCAGCCTCTGGAGTAGCTAGGACTATAGGCACATGCTCCCATGCCAGGCTAATTTTTAAAAAGAATTTTCTGTAGAAATGGAGGTCTCACTATGTTGCTCAAATTGGTCTTGAACTCCTGGCCTCAAGGGATTCTCCCACCGTGGCCTCCCAAAATGCTGGGATTACAAGCATGAAGGCCCCCAATCTGTCTTTTTTATGATAGTCTTCCAAAATGGATGTGAAGTGGTATCTCTTGATTTTGATTTGCATTTCCCTGATGACCAATGGATGTTGAGCATCTTTTCATGTGCATATTGGCCATTTGAACTTTGGACTCCAGTCTGTTCATATCCTTTGCCCATTTTTAAATTGGGTTGTCTTTTTGTTTTTGAGTTGCAAGAGTTCTTTATAAATTCTGTATACAAGTCCCTTACCACATCTGTGATTTACAAATATTTTCTTACATTCTATGGATTGTTTTCACTGTCATGGTATTACTTGAAGTACAAAAGTCTTAATTTAGATGAAGATCATATTGAATCTAGAGAAATCATTTCATATTTTCCATATTTAGCTTGTTTTCATTTACAGCTTCTTATTTATATTTGTATAAGGCCATTCCTTCTAATTCAGTACTTCCCTGTTAAATGTAGTTTTTTGTCATGTTAAAAACTTTCCATATTTGATTTTTAGTGTTTTCATAATTCTTTTTTACTTCCTAATCAGCTTTATTTAAAACTTAAATTACTGCGGTAAAGTAAAAGTCCACAGTTGTATTCCCTTCCCCTTCCTAAAAGTAATCCCCAGTTTTGATGTGTTTAGTTTCTGATACTTTGTATGCATTTACAAAACTTAACCATGTATTGAGATCTTTCCATGTAAATACATGTACTCTTATCTTGATTTTCTTAACTCCTACACAATATTCCATACTGTGGATGTCCCATAGTTTATTCATTCCTCTGCTGACTAACTTTAGAATTGTTTCCAGGCTTTTCACTATTAAAAACAATTTTGGAAAACAAATCCTTATCCATATCTAGAGGAGAAACCTAGAAGTGGAATAGATGGCTTGAGGAACTTTTCAGTGTTAATAGATGCTATCATATTGCCCTACCAAAACATAATACACTGTATACTTTCACCGGTAATTTTTTTTTTTTTTTTTTTTTTTTTGAGACAGAGTCTCACTCTGTTGCCCAGGCTAGAGTGCCCTGGCTGTCAGCCTAGCTCACAGCAACCTCAAACTCTTGGGCTCAAGCGATCCTCCTGCCTCAGCCTCCCGAGTAGCTGGGACTACAGGCATGTGCCACCATGCCTGGCTAATTTTTTCTGTATTTTTCTATATTTGTAGTTGCCCATATAATTTCTTTCTATTTTTAGTAGAGACAGGGTCTCGCTCTTGCTCAGGCTAGTCTCGAACTCCTGAGCTCAAATGATCCCCCCCTCCGCCCCCAGCCTCAGCCTCAGCCTCCCAGAGTGCTAGGATTACAGGCGTGAGCCACCGCACCCGGCCCACCAGTAATTTATTAAAGTACTAATTTCTCTGCACCCTTGTCTACTCTTAAAATGTAATCATCTTAACTTTTGACAATCAAATTAGGGAAAAATAAATCTTACTCTAATTGAACAGGTTTTCACTTGCTTAGTAGTCATTGTATTTCTTCCGAATTGCCTTTTCATCTCCTTAGCCTGTTTTTCTAAAGGGTTCCTTATATTCTTAACAAATTAATAGAAGCCCTTTATTATCCAATTAATCCTTTGTAATATATGTTGCAAGTACTTTTTTGTTGTTTCTTTTTGCTCTGTTTTGAAAGTTTTTAATTGTTATGATTTGAAATGAGTCCATTTTCTCTTTAAGGTTTCTGGATCTTGTGTCATGTTAGAAAGACTACCTTATGGGTAATATGAGACAGGAATAAAAACTAACTTTTTTTCAGGCAGTCACAGAGTTAGCTTCATATCAAGGACTAAAATCCAGGTTTTTTTCTTTACAGTACTCTCTGCACCAGACTTCTTCATGGGACATAGTAAAATTGCCTTATTTGTGAAATTGTGCTGCTAATCCTGTTTTTAGGTACAGGAAAAAATATAAAACATTCTTTTATTGTGATCATCATCACCCCCTGCCATCCTGGCATTTTTCAGGGAGTATTTTTTATTTTATTTTACAGAGTAATTTATATGCCTAACATTATGCCATTCTACTTCCAGTCCTAAAAATTCATATACTTTTTACCCTAACAGCAGCAGCCGCTCTTCTAAAACATTCAAACCAAAGAAGAATATCCCTGAAGGATCTCATCAGTATGAACTCTTAAAACATGCAGAAGCAACTCTAGGGAGTGGGAATCTGAGACAAGCTGTTATGTTGCCAGAAGGAGAGGACCTCAATGAATGGATTGCTGTTAACAGTAAGTTTTGGGGTTTTTTTTATATAATAATTTTCTTCTTTTTTTTTTTTTTTTTTTTGTTGAGACAGAGTCTCACTTTGTTGCCCAGGCTAGAGTGAGTGCCGTGGCGTCAGCTTAGCTCACAGCAACCTCAAACTCCTGGGCTTAAGCGATCCTACTGCCTCAGCCTCCCGAGTAGCTGGGACTACAGGCATGCGCCACTATGCCCGGCTAATTTTTTCTATATAGATTTTTAGGTGTCCATATAATGTCTTTCTATTTTTAGTAGAGACGGGGTCTCGCTCAGGCTGGTCTCGAACTCCTGACCTTGAGCAATCCACCCGCCTCGGCCTCCCAGAGTGCTAGGATTACAGGCGTGAGCCACCGCGCCCGGCCAATTTTCTTCTTTTACTTTTTTTTTTTATTTTTCTTTTGTATTTTACTTTTATCCCACCTTGGCCTCTGCATGTAGCAGTAAGTTTTTAATAACATTCAACTTTGCTGGTTTATAGAAAGATTTTTCTAAAATCTTTTTGTTAACGAATTTTCTTTCACAGAAATAACTGTTGCAATATGACAGATTATTGGTAAAGAAACACGTAAGTACAAATACATCCCAAACTGTATTCTCTTCAGCGTTCTTGGTGGTAACTGTGTGGCTGAATACAGAGACTTAAAAGAGCAGTGATGGGTTCTTTTGGGTGATTTCTTAGCAGAACAGTAGGAAGAGCTGAGTTAAGGTCAAATAAAAAATTGATAAATACAAAGATTTTTACCTGTGGTGGGCCATGACATTGTAGGGAATCATCTGCACACTTTTGCTCCTACCCCCAGCAGTACTCATCAGCCGACATATACAGAAAAGTCAGTTGCAGTTCATATGGCGAGTCAGTTGATTGTTGTAACTTAGGAGCAGTCAGAAGGAAATTGAGAGAGTAGGAGAAAATGGAGGGATCTATGAGCTACAAGTTACTCTAAGTTCAAGAGAATGAGGGGGCCGGGCGAGGTGGCTCATGCCTGTAATCCTAGCACTCTGGGAGGCCGAGCCGGGAGGATTGCTTGAGCTCAGGGAGTTCGAGACCAGACTGAGCAAGAGTGAGAGCCCGTCTCTACTAAAAAACTAGAAAGAAATTATCTGGACAACTAAAAATATATAAAGAAAAAAATTAGCCGGGCATGGTGGCACATCCTGTAGTCCCAGCTACTTGGGAGGCTGACGCAGGAAGATTGCTTGAGCCCAGGAGTTTGAGGTTGCTGTGAGCTAGGCTGACGCCATGGCACTCTAGCCTGGGCAACAGAGTGAAACTGTCTCAAAAAAAAAAAAAAAAAAAAGAGAGAGAGAATGAGGGCATGACATGGAATGATATGCTAAGGCTAGAGATTTGAACGTGAGAGTCTCTCATTTCTGAGGTGAGTTCAGTGCTGGGTGATAAAATTAGGAATTTCAGATGTTCCAAGAATTTTTAAAACTTTTTAATGGAAAATTTCAAACATATAAATGCAGAGAAACTAGTACAGTGAATTCCCAGATATCCATTATCCAGCTTCAACATATAATCAATTTGTGGCCAAGTGTGCTGCTTATATATTCCACCCTGATTATTTTGAAGCAAATCCCAGACATGTTATTTCATCTATAAATATTTCAATAAGTATCTCTTAGAGTTAAGAACTATTTTTAAAGTTAAGAACAATACCACCATCCTTTAATCTTACCACGTATCTATTCCGTGTTCACATTTTCCCTGACTATCCTATAAGTGTTTCTTTCTTTCTTTCTTTTTTCTTTTTAGTTTTTTTAGGTTTTTTTTTTTTTTTTATTTCAGCATATTATGGGGGTACAAAAGTTTAGGTTATGTATATTGCCCATGCCCCCCCCACCCTTTTTTTTCAATTTATACTTGTTTTAAATCAGGATCCAGCAAGGCTTGAGTGTATGTTTCTTGAATTTCTTAATCCAAAGGTTTCTCTCATTGCAGTCTTTTTTCCTTGGAATTTTGTTTTTGAAGAAACCAGGTTGTTTTCCACAGTATGAATTTTGGTGATTGTATCTCCAAGGTGTCCATTATCATATTCTGTTCTTCCTTTTATTTCCTATGAACATTAGGTCTAGAGTAGCACTGTCCAATAGAATTTTCTGCAATCATGAAAGTGTTCTGTACCTTCACTGTGGTCATGTAGTGCTCGAAATGTGGCAGGTGTGACTGAGGAGCTGAATTTCAAATAAATTTTAAGTAGCCATACTTGGCTAGTGGCTACCATGTTAGTGCAGAGCCTTGATTAAATTCAGGTTTGAGGCCAGGTGTGGTGGCTCACGCCTGTAATCCCAGCACTTGGGAATCCGAGATGGGAGAATCATTTGAGCCCAGGAGTTGGAGACCAGCCTGAGCAACCTAGCAAGACCCTGTCTCTACAAAAAAAAAAAAAAAAAAACAATTAGCTGGGCATGGTGACGCAAGCCTGTAGTTCCAGGCACTCGGAAGGCTAAGGCAGGAGGATTGCTTGAGCCCAGGAGTTTGAGGTTGCAGTGAGCTATGACGACACCACTACCCTCCAGCCCCAGCAACAGAGCAAGACCTTATCTCAAAAAAATAACCAACAACCAAAAAGTAAATTAAGGTTTGATTTTGTTTGTTAGACTATTCCATAGGTGAGTATATATGTCCAGTGTCTAGTTGTCTTTTCTTTTTTTTTGAATCACTCAAAGTCCAAAGTTTACATTAGGGTTTACTCTTAGTGTTATACATTCTATGGGTTTGGACAGATTTATATAATGACATATATTCACCATTACAATACCATCATAAAGTAGTTTCACTGCCCTAAAATTCCTCTGTGCTCTGCCTGTTCATTCCTTTTTTCTCTTTTACCTCTGGCAACAACCCATCTTTTTAACTGTCTCTATAGTTTTGCCTTTTCTAGAATGTCATATAGTTGGAATCATATAGTATATAAGCTTTTCAGACTGGTTTCTTTTATATATTATACAGTAATTATTATACATTATGGGTAATAAACATTTAAGTTTCCTCCATAACTTTTTATGGCTTGATAGTTCATTTTATTTTAGCCCTGAATATTCCATTTTCTGAATGTATCACAGTTCATTCATTTACCTACTAAAGGACATCTTTGGTTGCTTCCAAATTTTGGCAATTATGAACCAAACTGCTGTAAACAACATACATGTGCAGGTTTTGTGTAGACATACATTTTCAACTCCTTTGGGGTGAATTCCAAGGAGCACAATTGCCAGATTATATGGTAAGAGTGTATTTAGTTTTGTAAGAAACCACCAACCCATCTTCCGGAGTGACTGTACCATTTAGCATTCCTACTAGCAATGAATAATGATAATTCTTATTGCTCCACATTCTCACCAGTGTTTGGTGTTGTCAGTGTTCTGGATTTTGACCATTCTAATAAGTATGTGGTGGTATTATATTGTTTTAATTTGCATTTCCCTGATGATATATGATGTGGAGCATATTTTCATATATTTATATGCCATCTGCATTTTTTGGTGGGGTATCTATACCCATTTTTGTGTGTGTGTGTGTGTGTGTGTATGTATGTGTGTGTGTGCACCCCCATTTTTAATTGAGTTTTTTTTTGTCCCTTGCCACAATGCCTGGATAAGTTTTTTTATATTTTTTTCAGAGACAGGGTCTTGTTATGTTGCCCAGATTGGTCTCAAACTCCTAGCCTCAAGCAGTCCTTCTGCCTCAGTCTCCCAGAATGCTGGGATTATAGGTGTGAGCCACTGCACTTGGCCCTTTTGTAAAATTTATTTAGAAGTAACAATAATAAACCCATTACATGTTAACATAAATATGTTTTTATGAAAAATGGCTATTTTCTGAAACAAATTTTAGGGAGAAGTATGGCATGGTTTTATATTTTGTGAATCTTATTTAATGGCTAGCTTAATAGACAGCTGGTTTCTCATATTTTCTTCTACATTGAATCTGTTGTGACATCATGGAGCCTCTGGAAAACTACACTGTACCCTCTTAAGAGAATGAGAGTGGAAAAAGCAATTAAAATAGTTTTGACAGATCTCCCTGAAACAGGGGATTCTTGGACTGCATTTTGAGAACAGCTACTTTAGACCAAATCAGCTATCATCTGGGCACTCTTTTTTTTTTTTTTTTGAGCCAGAGTCTCACTCTGTTGCCCAGGCTAGAATGAGTGCAGTGGTGTCAGCCTAGCTCACAGCAACCTCAAACTCCTGGGCTCAAGCAATTCTTCTGCCTCAGCCTCCCAACTAGCTGGGACTACAGGCATGCGATACGCTACCATACTCGGCTAATTTTTTCGATATATTTTTAGTTGTCCAGCTAGTTTCTTTCTATTTTTAGTAGAGATGGGGTCTTGCTCTTGCTCAGGCTGGTCTCGAACTCCTGAGCTCAAACAATCCGCCTACCTCAGCCTCCCGGAGTGCTAGGATTACAGGCATGAGCCACCGTGCCCGGCCTGGGCACACTTGTTTTAAGTGAATATTGAATGCCTAAGTGTTATTTTCATAGAAACATGACTTATTAAGAGGAAGGATTGTAAGTGAGGGAGTTTTGTATAAAATTCCTTTTGACAAGATGGAATTTTTTACAAATTTATTTGTTTTTTTATGAAACTTGGAAAAGCCCTTGATTTTTAGATACTCCTATAGACAGGAACTAAAATATTTTTTAAAACTTTCCAAGGCTCATATGGTTCTCTTTGCCATATACTTCACACAGTCAATTTTATTCCTCACCCCCTTCCTCTTTCATTTTCTTCCAGATCTAGCTGAAGCTTGTTCAGGAATTACTCTCTGTCTTCTTCAACTCTTTGTGACTTTGCCTTTTCTCTGAACTCTCCAGCACTTATTGTTGGCCTTTGAATCGTATCTTATATCTTGTATTATTCCTCTTTTTTTTTTTTTGAGAGAGAGTCTCACTCTGTTGCCCAGGCTAGAGTGCCGTGGTGTCAGCCTATCTCACAGCAACCTCAAACTCCTGGGCTCAAGGGATCCTCCTGCCTCAACCTCCCAAGTAGCTGGGACTACAGGCATGCACCACCATGCCTGGCTAATTTTTTTCTATATATTTTTAGTTGTCCAGCTAATTTCTTTCTATTTTTTTTAGTAGAGACTGGGGTCTCGCTCTTGCTCCGGCAGGTCTCAAACTCCTGAGCTCAAACGACCCACCAGCCTCAGCTTCCCAGAGTGCTAGGATTATAGGCGTGAGCCACCACGCCCGGCGTATTCCTCTCTTTTAATTTTGTCCCTTCCATTAGCTGGAGACTCCAGGGCAAGGGACTTTAATCTGAAGTCCCTTTTTTATGTCCTCCATATGCCATAGGCCTCAGATGTTTATGATGAATTAGATATTTTAAATGCCTGTTGATACAGCTGGATACATCTCCCTCAGTATATTCCAAAACACTTCTTTTCTCTTTCTTAACACACATGGTATTGTCTGGTCCAGATTGGTAAGAAGCTATGGATTTTTCATTTCATTGGATATAATTATATTGTATATCTAATGATGTCATAGTAATCATTAAGTTGGAATTATCTCCAGTATTTTATTTTCCTGCTGTTATATGCTGATTAAAAGCTTAGTATTTTAAAAGTTAACCTTTTTTAGGTGTGAAAATTTAGAATTTACAGTATCATTAGATTATTGAATCTCCCTAGGGTTCAGCCAAGAACTTAAGTGTATCATCCATTTTTCCTTCAACTGAGAGGTCTCTCACATTTTGTGTTTACACAGACATTTTAATACAATTCTGTTATCTCTGCAGCTGTGGATTTCTTCAACCAGATCAACATGTTATATGGAACTATTACTGAATTCTGCACTGAAGCAAGCTGTCCAGTCATGTCTGCAGGTCCAAGGTACATATGCTGCTTATTATAATATATAGGTGTTTGGATTACTTTTGCTTTATTGCTAATTGATATAAATCAAATAATAAAGACTTTATTTTTATTATCTGTTTGCTTGTATAAAGGCAAATCAATTTTACTAGTTCTTGAATGCTCACTTACAGGCTTTTAGTTATTAAATACTTTGGTATGTGGGTGCTCAGTGTTTTAATTTTTATATTGTACCATAGTAAGTCTGAATGTTCTATTATAGGAGTAAAAGTATAGAAATTTGAGTTATGTTTATCTTGCATCACAAAAGTTCTGTTTTTTTCAATTTTATTAACATTTATGGTTCCTGTTTCTAGCTTTTAAATGAATTTTTTGGAAGAGTCTTCAGTTGGCTTTTTAATATTTGATTATTTTTTACTCATGCTTATTGTTAATTTAGAAGTAATTATCTGGCTTAAAGATTAAAAATATTTTGACTGTAATAAATTTCAAGAAATATTGAAAAAGAAATGGAACTCTTTCCAAGATTGAGGCCCAAAAAACAAAAAAAGGAAAAAAAAAAAAAAAAAAAGAAATGGATTTATCACTCATGTTAAGATATAATAGGATTAATTTTTGGTGTGTTTCCTTCCAGTCTTTTATAATAAATTGGCTGATTTTATGTGATGATAGATGGTATCAAGATGTTTGCCTCTTAGAAAAGATTTACCTTTCTGACTTTGCTATAGGTATAGAGGAAAAAAGATCCCTAATGAGTTTACAGTCCTATTTTTATTATAATATTTTAGGAGGAATTTTTTTATTTTATGTTGTATTAAGTTTTATTCCTCAAACTTTAAAAGAAATTAAAATAAATAGGAAAATTAAACTTATCTATGGCTTAAATGCTTTACACAGTGAAGTTTTGCATAAGTCTTGTTAATTTGTGTAGCTCAGCAAGGTCAGGGGGATGCATGTCTAAGGGCATTTCTCTAACACCCTACTCATGAAACAGTGTTTTATAATCTTGGTTCCATTGATGATAATAACTTGATGGCCAATGATCTCAGAATATGATGAATCTATCAGCTCCTTATGCAGTGCTCACCACTCTTCTGCCTTACAGACAAGAATGCAATTCCTTTCTTTCCCAGGGCTATGTTGTTTATAAAACATCTGTTCTGGCACTACTAGCTGCCACATTATCTCCCTTTTCTCTTCCAGTTATAACCATCACATTTCAGAATAATTCTGTAAGGAACTCAAGTAATCTTTACTATAACTTTAGGTAACTTATTAAAGTTACCTATAACTTCTATTGACAAAATGTGAACCTGCTTTGATTACAAGTTGTACATTTGTTAATGTTTTTGAAAACTTTATCAGTATCATTTTTCTCTTCCAGATATGAATATCATTGGGCAGATGGCACTAATATTAAAAAGCCAATCAAATGTTCTGCTCCAAAATACATTGACTATTTGATGACTTGGGTTCAGGATCAGCTTGATGATGAAACTCTTTTTCCTTCTAAGATTGGTGAGTTAATGTTGTAGAAGTATTTTTCATTTTGAATGATAAATGTGTTGTTTTTAACACTGTTAACTTTTAAAAAATGAAATAGACTGCCAGATTCTCCTCCAAAAAGTTTGTACCAGTGTAAACTCTGTCCAGCCATGTGTGTGTCTGCTTGTATCTCTTCACCAACAGTGGTTATTCATTTTTTAATCTTTTCTAATTTGGTTAAATATAAATTTCTGTGTTTTTGTTACTTTTTTTCTGAGACAGAGTCTTGCTCTGTTGCCTGGGCTAGAGTGCCATGGTGCCAGCCTAGCTTACAGCAACCTCAAACTCCTGGGCTCAAGCGATCCTCCTGCCTCAGCCTCCCGAGTAGCTGAGACCACAGGCATGCCTGGCGAATTTTTTCTTTTGTATTTTTTAGTTGCCTGGCTAATTTGTTTCTAAATTTCTGTTTTAATGTACATCTTAAAAATATTGATGAGATTGAGCATTTTTTTGTTTATTGATTATCATTGTATGTTTTCTGTTTATATCCTTTGTCCATTTCTATGTTAAGAATGTTAGTTCTTTGTCATACATGTTGTATGTATTTTTGTCTAGGTTGCCTTTTGTCTTATTTTGTTCATGGGGTAAGTTTGCTATGTATAACCTTATTATTTTGTCCCATTAATCATTTCCTTTATGACCAGAATTTAATACAGTGATTAGAAAGGCTTTCCGTACTTTGAGGTTATAAAAGCATTTATTCATGTTTTCATTTAGTACTTTTGTGGTTTTGTTTTTACATTTAAATCTTTGGCTGTTGAGTAGTTTTTTTGTTGTTGCTGTTTTTCTTTTTTTAGAGAGAGGGTCTGGCTCTGTCACCTAGGCTGGAGTACAGTGGCGAAATCATGGCTTGCTGCAGCCTCCAACTCCTAGGCTCAAATCGATCCTCCCACCTCAGCCTCCCGAGTAGCTAGGACTACAAGTGTGCGCCACTATGCCTGGCTAAGTTTTTTTAAATTATTTTGGTAGAGACCGGATCTCGCTGTGTTGCCCAGTCTTGAACTCCTGGCCTCCAGTGATCCTCCTGCCTCGGCCTCCCAAAGTGCTGGGATTACACCACGCCTGGCTGTTTTTTTCTGAATGCTACTTTAAGTTTTTTTTCCAAATACAAATGCTACCAGTTTGTCCCAATACTATTTATTAAACACATTTGCCTTTTCTCCCCTGATTATCTTATGTGCACAACAAATTGCCATATATTTGGGGTGTTTTAATCTCTTTATATGTCCTATGGAAATTCCATACTGTTTTAGTTACTGTGGCTATCTTTTAATATCTTGCAGGGCTAGCCTCCCTTCCTTGCTCTTCTTTTTCAGAACAATCACAGCTATTCTGGGATACTTGTTCTTTCTAATAACTTAAAATCATTGTGTTAAGGTAAAATAAAATTTAGATTTTAGTTGTGATTTCATTGAATTTTTGTAGATTAATATAGGAATTCTTATTTTCTTTATAACACTGAGTCTTCCTAGCTAAGAACAAGATGTCATTCATTCATTTTTTTAGAGACAGGTCTCTCTATGTTGTCTAGGCTGATCTTAAACTCTTGGCCTCAAGCTATCCTCCTGCCTAGCTGGGAATACAGGCAGGAGCCACTGTGCCTAGCTGAGATACTGTTCATTTATTCATATCTTTTATTTAAGTCTTATTCCTCTTGTAAAATTTTGTGGTTTATGTTAATCCTTTAATTTTATTCTAGGCATTTTATGTTTTTGATTGATAATCTGGTTTCCAACTGGTTATTATTTGCTATATGGGAAAGCTATTGATTTTCATATAAATTTTATACTTAACCATCAGAGTCTGTTTCTGTTAGTTTTTGGTTGGTTCTTTGAGTTTAAGTGTACAACCCCACCCTGTTAAGATAATATTGACTCTTTCTTTCTGGTATGTGTTCTTTTTGTTTTACACTTATCTAATTGCACTGATTAGTGTTTCCAGAGCAGTATTGGGCAATGGTTATAATAGCAGACATCCTTTTCTTGCTTCCTTACTGTTATGCAAGTACTTCTAATATTTCTGCATTAAGCAGCAATCTTGCTTTTGGTTAGAGGTGTATGGATTTTTAAAATACCGTATTAATGCAATGGCCATCCATGTCTATTAGACAATTTTTTTTAATTAAGAATGGTTGTTGAATTTTATGAGATACTTCTCTAGTATCTGTTGTTGAAGACCATAAAGTTTTCTTCATTTCTTTTAAAAAATTCCCTGCTGGAAGAGTATTTCTTATTTGTTAATATTTTGATTATGAGTTTGGCATCAGTATGCATGGAGGAGATCAGTCCAGGTCATTTTCAATTTAAGGATGTCTTATGAGCAACGTATGCCTTCTTGCAGTCCAATTAGAGGCTCTTTCAAGAGAAAAATTTATATCAAGTTGTTACACTTGATCTATTTGCTGTTGGTCAGTTTTTCCATTCTGTTATTAAACCTTTTATTTCCTTTCTCACAGATCCTTTATTGTATATTGACTGTGCTTGAATATATCTGTTAATTCAGCTTGGAAGGTACTTCAGTTAAAATAAATTACTTATTTCTATACTCATTAAAGTCTCCTTATGGAAGATAAAGAATTCTTTTGCCCTTATCCTCTTTTCTTAGCTTCCCATTCTTTAATAATTCATTCTGATGTTCTGGAATCCTCCCCACCTCGCTCCCATTAGGCTATTATCTACATCTTACTTTTGCCAGTTATTTATTCTTACTGGACATAACTGTTTATTAATGTTTTTACTAATATATCCACGTTATTAATGTTCCTTTTATTAACAAGATGCCCATTTGTTCATTCTGAGAGAGAAAGGGTTTGATTTTAAAATCTACCTTTTCAAAAGAAGGCTTATCAGTGGAAGGTAGATACAAGATTCTGCCAAGAAAAACATGCCCATAAGTTCCAGGATAGTGTTTGAAAAGTCAAGTTAGCCAAGGGTTGGGGGCATGGGTAGGGGTGGATAACCACAAAAATCAGCAAAATATACTAAACTTCAGGCTATTAAGGACTAGCTGGGGAAAAAGGGAAAAGATGCAGGGAAAGAATGTTTTAAGCCCTTGTTTTCTGAAAGATTGAAAAAAGAATGTATTTTAAGAGTAGCATTGTGGGGCCAGCTGCAGTGGCTCATGCCTGTAATCCTAGCACTCTGGGAGGCCAAGGCGGGAGGATCGCTCAAGGTCAGGAGTTCGAGACCAGCCTGAGCAAGAGCGAGACCCTGTCTCTACTAAAAATAGAAATTATATGGACAGCTAAAAATATATATAGAAAAATTAGCCGGGCATGGTGGCGCATCCTGTAGTCCCAGCTACTTGGGAGGCTGAGGCAGGAGGATCGCTTGAGCCCAGGAGTTTGAGGTTGCTGTGAGCTAGGCAGATGCCACAGCACTCTAGCCAGGGCAACAGAGCGAGACTCTGTCTCAAAAAAGAAAAAAAGGAGTAGCATTGTGGTAACTCATGCTTATAATCCCAGCTACTAAAGAGGGTGAGGCAAGAGGATTACTTGAACTCAGGAGTTTGAGGCTCTGGTGAGCTATGATCTTGCCTGTGAATAGCCACTACCCTCCAGCCTGGGTGACAGAGTGAGACCCCATCTCTAAAAAAAGGGAAAAAGGAGTAGTCTTTTGGAACAGGCCTTTAAGGCCAATTAATCTAGGTTATTTTGGAAGCAGATGCCTTCTTACATATTTACTATAGTCAGTGCCAATTGTATTTTCTTTCTTCCGTCCCTCTTTTTTAAGAGACTTCGAAGTTGTCAACAAAAATTTTCAGGAATGTAACCAGTTGCATCCCCATCTCCACGGCTTGGAGAGGGTCCCAAACCCTCCGCCAATTCTTTTTTGTAAAGGTGTTTTTCTTTGAAACAGGAGGAGGTTCCCCCCTTCTCCCTGCAGGAAGCATACCCCCTTTTTAGGCTATAGGAAAATGAAAATAGCACTTTAATAAAATAAAAAGCTGGGACTACCAGTTAGAGAAAGAAATTTTGGCTTTCCAGAGTAGTCAGAAGATAAATACACTTTTTGTGTGTGTAGATTATAATTACTCAAAGTATGTCTGTCTTTTCCTTAGCAAAATGTCTAGTCCTCAATGAGAGAATATGTGCATAATTTTTTAAAATAGTTACAAATTAAAAAAAGTAAAAATAATGTATTTGTAATCAAAATACTTTTACATTTAATTTTAGGAAGAAACTCTCTAATAGTAAACAACTAAAATTATTTTTATTTGAACATTCATTCAACAGCATCTCATATAATTTGATGTCTTTGCCTACCATTCTAAGGCAATCGGAAAAAGTATGGTATGTGAGGATATACTTCGGTTTGGGGTTTTTTCCCTTGCCTTTTTTTTTTTTTTTTAGAGATGGGGTCTTGCTTTGTGGCCCAGGCTGGAGTGCCCAGCTACAGCAAATTTTTTAATTTTTTTTATAGACACAGGGTCCTGCTCTGTTGGCCAGGCTGGTCTCAAACTCCTGGCCTCAAGTGATCCTCTCTTGGCCTCCCAAAGTGCTGGGATTACAGGCGTGAACCACCCTACCTGGCCTCCCTTTCCTTTTAAAAAATATGCAGAAGTAGGGTTGTGCGTCTTTGTGAATGTGTGTGTTTATGTGTTGCAGTTGCTCATCGCTGTGTCTAAACTTCGTGCTGTTCAGTCAGATAAAAGGCTAATCGATACATTACTTTATGTATATTTCATTACAGGCGTCCCATTTCCCAGAAACTTTATGTCTGTGGCAAAGACCATTCTAAAGCGTCTGTTCAGGGTTTATGCCCATATTTATCATCAGCACTTTGATTCTGTGATGCAGCTGCAAGAGGAGGCTCACCTCAACACCTCCTTTAAGCACTTTATTTTCTTTGTTCAGGTAAGTTGAACCACTATTTCTTTGTCATTTAACAGACTTAATCTGGATTTGCAACTTTAATAGAGAGGGGTATGTCTTATTTATAGATGTATAGCTAAGTACAAGCAAGCATTTCTCTTCTGTTTTGTTCTTTTTTTTCCCCATTGTTACTTCATTGATGTGTGCAGCAGTGTACAAGGCATCACCCCCATTTAGGCCTTCCTCCTCTGGCTTCCCCAGGTCTCTGGTTAGGATACTTATCCAGGGACATGGCCTGTCGCCTTATGGGCACTTAGATAAAATTGGAACTTTTTAAAATCAAAATAATTCACATTGTTTGAAAAAGATATCAAAGAATTGGGACTTCTTCAGCCTAACTTTAGAGATACATAATTCAATATGCAAAATATATCTGTCTAGATACTGTTTTAGGGTAGAAAAAACTGGTAGCTTTATAATATGTATTGTGTATTATAGTTCTGTGTACCACACAAAGGAGAATGTGCTGTGCTCTTCATGATCTTCCAAGATCGCTGCATAGCTTACACACACACAAACACACACATGCACACACACATATATGTAAGTGCAAGTGTGTATAAAAAGGTCCACTGCCCTAGAGGTGGCCGCTATCAAAGGTTCAGTTTATAGTTTTCAAGTAATTTCTATGTAAATTCAAATATATATATGGGGTTTTGTTCGTTTTTTGTTTTTTTTTTTCCTGAGACAGGGTTTCTGCTAGGTCGCCTGGGCTAGAGTGCAGTGGTGTCATAGCTCACTGCAACCTCAAACTCCTGGGCTCAAGCGATCCTCTGTCAGCCTCCTGAGTACCTGGGACTTTAGGTGCACCACTACACTCGGCTAATTTTTCCATTTTTTTGTAGAGATGGGGTCTTGCTGGTCTCGAACTCCTGGCCTCAAGCAATCTTCCCACCTCAGCCTCCCAAAGTTCTAGGATTACAAGCATAAGGCACCATGCCCAGCCTATATATAGTTTTGATTTTAATGTTTAACACAGTAAAGATCATACTTATACCTAGAGTTGCTTATGTAATAAGTCCTCTATTATAAGGATATAGGAAAAAACGAACTCAGTTTCTCCTGCTATACTCTCAAAACACAGAATGCTTCTGTGACCGTATGTGTGGGGATTTTCACACACACCAAGCAAGCAGTCAGTTCTACATTGGACATCAGATGGCTAATTCAGTTCAATTCTCATACTGTCTACCTAGAGGTAGTGTTAGATCCCACAGGTTGAGAGCTCAGTCACCCTAGCCTGCCCCCTACTTCAGACACCAGTCAAAAATAATAGGTTGTCTCCTATCCTTCTGACTGATCGGCTGTAAATCAGGGTTCCCACAATCCCCTCCTTGGGTATAATTGATTTGCTAGAGTGGCTCATAGAACTCAGGGAAACATTTACTTACATTTACTGGTTTATTATGAAGGATATTACAAATGATACAGATGAACAGCCAGGTGGAAGAGATGCATAGGCCTAGATATGAGACAAGGGGTGCAGAGCTTTATGCCTTCTCCAGGCTCATCACCCTTCAGGAACCTCTACCTGTTCAGCTATCTGAAAGCTCTCTGAACCCTGTTTTTTGGGTTTTTGTGGAAGCTTCATTACTTGGCCATGATTGATTCTATCATTGGCCATTGGTGATCAACTCATCATGTAGCCTCTCTCCCTTTCCCAGAGGTGGGGTGGTGAGGCTGAATGTCCCAACCCTCTAATCAAGCTTTGGTCTTTCCAGTGACCAGCCCCCATCCTGAAGCTCTCTAGGGGTCCCCAGCTACCAGTCATCTCATTAGCATACAAAAGACACTGGAGATTCCAAGGATTTTAGGAACTGTATGTTAGGAACCCTGGACAACCAAATATATACATCACAATATCACACCAATATTTTTAAAAAGAAAGTAAAAACAATCCTATTTTTAAATTTTCACAGAAATTATTTCATCATTCTTTTGGGTTTCAGAAAACTAGACTGGGAATTTCATCTCTAAAAGACATTTAAAGAGTTTTAATTTTTTAGATCAAGTTTTAAATTTTATTTTTCTTCTCTTTTTAGGAATTTAATCTGATTGATAGGCGTGAGTTGGCACCTCTTCAGGAATTAATTGAGAAACTTGGATCCAAAGACAGATAAATGTTTCTTCCAGAATACAGTTACCCTCTTGCTTCATCTCCTGCTAGAGCTATTTCATTGCTATCTGTTATAGAATAATGATACAAACTTTAAGAAAACAGGATAAAAAGATACATTGTCTACTGATAAAATTGTCGCAAAGGTAGGTTGGCCTAATAGCTTCAGAGTGAGACCTTTAAGGACACATCCAAATCTGAGGTGTACTGTGTGACCACTCCTGTTATCGTCAGACTCATACTTGGTTGTAGTATGTGATGACTAGCCTGTAGTTTATGTTTACTTGTGATTCTTTTACTCAAGAAAATTATTTGAGTCTGTTTCAGGTGATGGCATAATGGACATTAAGAATTTCCACCAATAATTTATTAGTAAGTTTCCAGAACAAATTTCCTAATAACACAATCAGATCAATTTTATTTTATTTTGGAGATAGAAAAGGTATTTTCAAGACTCCTTAAGATTTAGAATGTTTGTGTCACTTTGGATAACCTTTTAGTTTGAAGTTTGTATGCTAGTGTTTTTATGGATAAGATATACGTATATTTTTTCAAAACCCATGATTGCAGTTTAAATCATTATATGGCATATGTGGAATGAGAGTAACCAAAGTTATTTTTAAAATGACTTTATTTTTTAATCTTTATTTGGAATTTTATTCACATATAAATTATTAGGAGTGTATGTATCAGAAATAATTTTTTTATGGCTTCTAAAAATCTTACAGGTTTTTATTTTGAAAGGCTTCATTCAAGTTAACTTAATATGTAGCTTTTGGCTGTGAAAAAGAAAACTTCCCCCAAAATATGACAAACTTAGGCCTCAAAGCCACTATTTTCATTTTTTTTCCCCAGAGGCCTTGAAATTCTGGATAAGAGAATGGAACAAAGTACTGAGAGTACTTGATTATTTTGTTTTATTAAAAAATTATTTCTATGTTTTTATTGTGACTTGAGCCTTAGTTAAAACTAGTGGAGAAATGTACAAACTTTAGCCCAATAAGGATAAGACTTAAGGAAAACCACAATAAGAAACCTTGAAGGTGTACACATTTTGTAACACAGCTAAAGTTTGGGTGTGCTATGTATTTTTTAGAGAGAGAGAGAGAGAGAGTGTTTATAGGAGACAAAATGGGAGGAATAAGTAAAAAAAAAAAATCTTCATTCTGTTAATATTCAAAAGATGGGTTGAGCTCCCTCCCATAAGGGCTTTATCCTAATTGTTTTTGTATCAAAACTTGAAATTGTTCTATTTCTATTGGGATAAAATAATTTTCCCCTTTAGTGAAGAAAACATCTATTTTTCATTTGGTTCCTTAGATTTAGTAAACGCTTGCTGGCTATTTAAATGTACTGAGGCACAGTAAGTGTACTGGAAGACTTGCCAGACTGGCAAAGCTTTAAGTTCACAAACATTCTGTGTTTCAGAGCTGTGGTTTTTGCAAAGTACTCAACAGTCTCCTTGATGGCTTTGATAAAGGTTAAGTTTGATAAGATTTTTGTTTCATTTTGTTTTATTCCACTAGACTATAAAGAAAAGAATTAGTTAGAAACTCCATTTTTAATTGAATTAGTTTCAGCAAATTCTGAAATATATACAGAACTTTAAGAGAAATAAAACATTTAATCCAATTTAGGCTGAACCCCATACATCACTGAGGAATTATAAAGAGTGAGATAGTCACTTACGAAAAAAGAGAAAAGCCCTCTATGAAATATTCCAAAATCCATGTTTTTAAACTTATCCGCAGGTCCAGAATTCAGCCATTTCTCTATGTTGATGATTTGCGAACAAGAAAGCAGATTTCTAGATGCCACCTACACTGTAACTGCCTCTCAGCTTCACGCTGTTGGCTTTACTTCTTTTTTTTTTTTTAAGTCTACAAGGAATGAAATTATTTTTCTCAACTAGGGTTGTACTTTCATCATCATTTCTAATATTTCAAATAGCCTCAAACAAAAGAGTTCTCACTTTTCTCCATTTAGTTTCAGTGATGGAAACCCTCCCTTTCTTCATGACTGAGTTCCAAAACAACCAAAGATGATCATATGCTAGGACAGTAGTAAAGGCAGCTTATAAATGGGACATAAATCAAAAACTTGTTGCTATTTTGAGACTCAGAATGTCGTTTTTAAAAAAATAAAAACATTATCAAGTTCCCACACCAATCTGATTTAAGCAACAGTGCACCGAAACATTAGTGTTAATATTATTTGTTTACTTCTAAGGCCAGGGAGTAGAGGGCAGGAAGAGAATTGGAGGAAGGGGAGAGAATAGAAAGAGGATGGTGCCTTTCTGACTTGGCTAGAGGGCCAACCTTCGATAAGAGTTTGAAGAAATCAATCTCTTTGACTACTCACCTATGATTTCTCTCTCCCCATGGCCAGGATCTGCTGTTCCACAGCACTCGCCCCTCTTGCCCTCCTAATCAGAAGTCAGCTCCTCTCAGTGTCTGCTCTCTGCTCGTCATACATGATTACGATCACGGGGTGGAGAGTGCCTGCTAAATTAAGTAGTTGATCCTATGGTGCTTTAATTTTCAGGCATTTTAAAAAACTTGGGCAATGATGTACAGATTTTTGTTTAAATATTCAAACCTTCCTAAACTACAGTTTTTGTACTGGCAGCCAAATGTATCCTTTATTTTTCAGATTGTGAATAAAGTGATATTATAGGGCTGCCACCTAACAAAGTATTTCCTTTCATCTTAGTTTTGTAGAGCCCTAACTCATGTAGTTGCTTACTTGAGAAATGCAAATCTGTATTCACCATGATTTTGATGACAAAGATAAAGTGTTTCTAGTAGTTCAGAGGCAAGAGAAACAATCCTGGTGGTGATACTAACTTTTGCAAATGTTGTAGTTTTCTGATGATACTGTTGGCTTTCTCTCTGAGTAATGAGATTATACTAGAAGTAGAGCTTCTCAAACATGACATCATTACCTCATAAGCATCAACAAATTGGGCCCAAAGAATATGAGTCCTAGAAAGTTTCTAAGCAGCCCCAGTGATGGTGCTGGTGCTACTGCTGCCTTGTCATAGGAGGCTGTCTCCTGTTAGCATGAAACCCTGGCCTGAATAATGCCAGCCTCGACACCAAACGTTGAGCACCTTCAACAGGCAAATTATTTCCTCCTGAGATCAATCAGTTCAGTAAGTGGATTCAGTCTCTACTATTGTAGAATTCTGGCAAAGAGGGAAAATAGTCCTTTGGTCATTCTATTTTGCATTCAGTTTTGATTCAGTACTGTAAAAGGCTCTGGGGGACTATACTAAGTGTGGTAAAGTAATTTTACTGATGCAGCTGCATTGAAATTCACTTCAGATTTCTCTCATTATCAGATTATATTCCAAACAAGTATTCTGTAAATCCAGACGGATTACCAGTTTGCTATGGACTTATTATAGAACAACATTCTGTTTGGTCTACATCAAAAATAGTTTGCGTAAGTTAGTCTTGGTTACCATCTAAAATATTTTTAAATATTCTTTACATAAAAAATTTATGTTGTATTTTTAAACCTTTAGGGGCTTTATCTATTTTTCTAAGTCAGTTAACTGTACTTTTTTAAAAAAGTATTTTGTATCTACTTTTGTAACTTCATCAGAATAAAATATATTGAAAGCAAAAAATGACTAACGTTTGTGTCTCAACACTTATTTCTATTTAAATGTGGAAAGGAGATTTTCGTAGGTTCTATGGATTTTTGAGTACAGCTTAAATTTGGAAAGTTACCTTTGCATATCATTTAGTAGCTAAAATGTTTTCTTAGCCCTTAAAAAAGGGAAGTTCCTAAATGAACTAAGTATGTTGTGTACCACCAGGACCCACCCTAAGAAACAAATGATGTCTCTGATGACAGTGGCTGAAACCTATGCCATACAAAAGTAAGTAGTCTCCTTCCTACCATGCCAACCAAATTCTGGATCTGTTTCTACATTCCTGGTCGTGAGGTTGAGAAAAGGGAAGAGGGACTGGACTTAATAATTTTCTAATCTTAAAATTGAGTACTCAGTACATATCCTTAAAACATCCCCATACAGCCATTTTTCACTATTATAGGAGAAATACAGTTAGTTTTGGAGGTCCAAATTACAGATGCATTTTAGGTCTGTTTAAAATAGTAATGCTAGAATTTTTTGCCATTTTTTGAGTTCAATTTTAAAATTTAATGAATGTGGCTAAGTAGAATAGGTTAACACTTCTTATTTTGTACAAGATGAGTAAGCTAGCGACCGGTTTTGGATTTCTTTAGACATTTTCAGTAGGCTTAATTTAAAATTGATAGCAAAAATAGTAAAAGTTTGTAAGGGCATCTAATGGCTAAGCCTTTGAAAGCTATTTCAAACTTTATAAAAGAGTAGTAGAATAACCCAGATAATCTTTGGGAGGGCCAGAGTCAGGCTTCTAACCTGCACAGCCAGAAACAATGTCCAAACCATGCCTTGGACCTTCTCTAGTAAACACCCCATTGATGTCCCCACTAGGTATGGACACTACAGCCAGTGGTTATCACTGGCCACTAGATGTCAGTCTCTGCCATGTCTGACAAAAGCTAGATGCCTGTAGTCTTTTAGGGGAATCCTTTAGTAGGTTATCTCATTTAATCTGTACCTAGGGAAGTGATGGCAATTGAGAGGTACACTAGAAATTTTCCAGTGTTATTCCAACCATGTCACAAAAGCTTGGACAAGTTCAAATAGCTAGCACATAGTAAGTCAGGCCTCTGTTTCTCTGGATTGCATTTGCAGAAATACTGCATGCTCGAGGGTACTAGAAGGCACTGTAAAATAAAATGACTATGCAATTAAAAGTCATCCCAATGAGGTAAAAAAAGAGATGTATCCAAGAGATACTGCCTAAGGAGTTATCTGCAGTTAGCATAGATGTAAATATTGTATGTATGACAGCTGGGAGTGATCAAGGACTGATACAAGTGAGGATAAGAGAATCTCAAGTTCACAGCAAAAAAAAAAAAGGTGCAGAAAGGACTGACCTATTTCCTGAGACTAAAGGCATTTCACTTTAATCATAACAAAGTAAAACACACCTTTTACTTGCTTTTGTTGTAAAAAATTATACCAGAAGTTATGTTGGAACTAATTTGGAAGTCCAAGATTGGTGAGATTGTCCTGTAAATCCTTTTTTGAAAAGGTTCAAATTCAAACTTGAACTCAAATTGCTAAACCTGTCAGTTCTGTTGAGTAATCCCAGTGCATGCACTTTTTGTCCCATGCTGGACTGTTGACATAGATTACTCAAGCAAGGCCTTGTCCTTGTGGAGTTTATAGACCAGTGGGAACAGACACATATAATACATAATTGATAGTTGTAAAGGGCCATAAGTGCAACAGAGGATGTAAGTTGCAAGCACTAAGCTTACTGTGGGGTGGTCAGAGGTAGCCCTCTGGAGAAGACAAGGCTTAAACTGGCTTAAAAGATAGGCCATTGCATAACCAAACTTAGCATAGTTTGTGCATACAGGTACAAGTAGTTCAATATTACTGAAGGGTAGATTTCAGTTGGACAGGCAGATACGGGTTAAATCATATGAAAGAACTTAAGTTTTTGCCCGCAGGTGATGGGGAATCTGAAGAATTTTAGGTAGTAAATGTTTCCATTTCAGATGGCTCTGGCAGCCTGTGGAAACAGTAAGGGGAAGAGGGTGGGGCAGAGAGACAATGATTCAGAGTAACAGATAATATGGGCAATTTTTAAATTACAGAGAAAAGAAAGGTTGGAGATAAGCAAAAGTACCATTTTCAATAAAGGAAAGGAGTAATTCTGCAAATACCAATCAGCATAACATATGACAAAGCCAATTAAACTGGCTTTAGTGCTCATTTCCAGCACTGCTGGTTTCCAGTTGCACAAGCAAAGTCTAACGTTTTTCTCCTCTTAGCTCTTTCTTGTCTGCTTCATTTCCAAAGTAGCTCTGTCCACATGGTTGCAAAGATGGTTGCCTGCAGCTCCAGGCTTTCTACCAGCTTAGCAACACAGTTGAAAAACATCATTTCTTTTCTTTAGTTCCAAAATAGTCTCTGTACCAACTCTCATTGGTCTGGCTTAGGTCATGGGTCAACCCTAACCCAATCCCTGTATGATTGGCCAGACCTAGGTTATGTTTCCACTCCTAGAACTGGGGATGGGTCTCCCTCCTCTGAACCATGTGGTTTGAATAGCAAAGGGGTGGTTCCCCCCTACTACACCACTGGAAAAAATACTTTTGACAGCTTTAACTGTATCATTGATGCCAATGAAGAAAAAAGCAAATTATCCCTAACCACACCAACGTAACTTTTAAGGAATCCCAAACAGAAAATGTGGGAGAGGCTATTAACAATTATTCAAAGGAGAAATTATGAAGGCCAGAACATAGGAGTCAATTAATATTAGAATAAATTAGCGTATTTTTAGTCAATCACTGTAAAGAACTGAAGGTGCAATCCATCCAAATGCAAGGCTGAAGGTATTGATTGCATAGCCCAGAATGCAATAGCAAAAAGCTAGTGTCCTGCAGGGTACCACCAGACCACATGCTGCAAAGAAATACAGCTATGGAGACAAAAGGTTTGTTTGGATTTTGGCCTTGATTTGTCTGGCAGTACTAGTACTCCAGAGGCTGGGTGGGTTTGCTGGCAGTCTGACCCATCCCTCTTGGCATCAACTTCCTGCTGCATTCTCATAACTCTACAGCCTGTGGCCTCTGCTAGGCCAGTGTCCTGTGACACCTTAAACTCAGGCAAATGCAAAACTGAATTTGTCAGCTCCTCAGCCCCCACCCCACTCTCCTACATCCATGTCATTGTTCAAGCCAAAAACTTGGCCGTCATCCCAGATATCTTTCCCACCCTGATCCCCCATATCCAGTCACTCTCTTCATTCACCTCCTAAGTGTCTCGGCCCACTCTTCCCACCCCTTCTGTCACTGGATTAGTTCAGGCCCCTCAATTCCCACTGGGACCATTGCAATAGCCTTGGAACTGTTAGGTGGATAGCTAGGATCTCTGGCTCTTCTAGGGACAAGGGTGCCCTGCTTTGGTGCTGCCTCCAGCAATTGCCCCACCTGGGAAGGAGGATAAGGGCAGGCATTCGGTTTTGGTGGCGCCCCACCCTTAATCCTATCCCAAGCAACTGCTACACCTGGGGAAGGAGGGAACGCTTTAAGATAAAAAGCTACTCAGGTGAAACTGCTTCCTGCTGTGGCCACTCCGTCCCCCCCACCCCAAGCAAGGATCTAAAGAACGAGGATAACAGTTGGCCAAGAGGCTGGACCTGACACTGTGATGTGTCTGGTCATTCTTCAGCCCAGAGCACACCAAGAACCGAGAGCAGACTGCCACCCTGACAGAACTTCTGTCCTCGTCTCCGATTTCAGCCCCTACGGTCACTCCTCCTCACAGGAGGAGCTGGAGTGATTTTTCTAAAGCGCAAATCTGACAACGACTGCCCTCCTTGAAATCCTTCCACGAGTCCCCTTACCTGGAGAGAAACCCAGGCTCCTCAGTTTAGAAGCCAGGTTGCCGGGGTGGGGCGTGGGAATGGAGAAGTTCCTTCAAGGGCAAGGAGGGTATTCGAATGCGGGACAGTCAGTATTGAGCGCCGAGAACTCTGGAGCGCGTCTAAGCTGGGGAGGAAGGAGATTTCACCCTGCCGTGGAACCGGGCCCCGGGAGGGAGCAGGAGCCGTGGCGGGCGAGGGCGGAGCGCAGGGCCGGAGGCGGCCGACGCCGCAGGTTCCGGGCAGGCGCGTCCCCGGGGCCCGGACCGGCCGGCGGCCTCCGGGCGGCAGGGGGCGGCCTCGCGCACGGCGGCGGCTCCAGGTCCCTGGCTCCGCGCCTTGCGGGAGACACGGCGACCTCGGGCGGCGGGTCGCGTAGGTCGGGCATGGCGGCGTGGCTCCCGGCCGCCGCAGCGCCTGTGCTCCGCGGGATCCACGGGGTGAGCGCGGGCGGGGGCCGGGGCTGCTGTCCCCGGGGCGGGAGCTGCGGAGGGACCGCGGAGCCGGCCGCTATCGGGGCTCAAAGACTGGCTCCGGGGGGCGCGGCGCAGGGCCCGAGGGGCCTCCCCTTCCTTTCTCTCTTCGTTCATTCATTCACTCCATGACGACGACTTTCGGAGAAGTATCAGGCCCCGGCGAGCTCTGGGGGAGCTCCCGAGCCGGGAGGAGGTTAGGGGTCAAGGGGACAGACACATGAACGAACAGTCATAATACCGCGGGCACAGGAACAAGAAATGCTGATTTACAAAGCCGAGGGCAGGAATCATAGTCCGAGGTCAAGGGGTGGGTTCAGAGGGGTCTGGGCCTTGGGGACGTCAGCTGGGCCTCTGACCTCGATCCTCCGCAAGCCCCACTCCTTCTACCCGGAGTAGAAGCCCAGCAGAAGGCACTTCCCACTCTCTCCTAATCTCTCCCGCTTTCTGGTTCATCCTTTGCCTCACCTCGTTCACTTCTCTCTCTTTCCTCTCATTTTCCTTCTCTCCTGATCTTGAGCCTGCCTCCCCCATACATGAAGAGGAGTTCTTCCGCGCTGGTGACTTTCAGCGTGAACAGTGGTCATCTGGGGATGTTGTCAGTAGGATTGTTCCGTTAGAGACCGCCGCCCTCAGATCTGCCAAGACGAAAGAAAGGCTTCTCCCGAGGGCTCTGCAGTGCTAACCACCCTCATCCCTTAGTGATTGCCGATTCTGCCTGCCATCTGCTTACCCTCTGCCTGTGCACGCCGAGGTTCTGCCCCCAGAAGCAGCTCCACCCCCTCAGCAAGCCTACCCAGGTCACAACATGAAGCTTCTGCCCCTCCATACAGCACGCAGTCTAACTCGGGACCTTTCTCCTGACCTGCATTTGGACTGCCTGTGGGACTCCTTTGCTGGTGCCCAGCGGGCATGCACCTAATGCACTAGTTCCTCCCCTGCTCATTCATTCATCCACCCGTTACCAAGTGCTTCTGAGGCCCTGCTCTGGGGTCAGCCCTGGGATGCTGCCGGAACAGGACAGACTCAGTCCTAGCTTTTAAGACCAGTGGTGAGAAAGCCAGTTCACAGCTCATTTTAAAGAAGGTGCTCTGAGATTCTGTGACACAGGACCCTGCTATGGACCATCAGGAAAGGCCTGAGGATGGGCAGGACTGAGGGGTGAAGGGGTGGAGCCTTCAACACCAGTCCCCACGGAACAGCCCTTGTGTCCTCCCACCTGCCATCTACGTCCTGTCAGGGACCAGCACCTGGTGCTTCTTCCTTTGTAATGCTTCTTACTCAGGTGTCTTTCCTGACTAGCTCCAGAAGGCACTGTTTCCTGCAGGTTACCAAGAGCCCAGGTCACATTACCTGGAGTCACATCACTGGATCTAACACATTCCTAAATGTTTAGTCTGGCATTCAAGGCCTGCCACACTTGACTCCTGGTCTCCCATTCTAGCATGTGGTCGGCCGAGCCGCGTGGCTACCGACCTGGTTTTCTGCTCCTTCACGGCTAAGTGTTGAGACATACTCTACCAGAAGCACTGGCTCCCTATAGTAGCCATGGAGGCGGGGGGAAGTAGCCAAAGGTAAATAATCCAAAAATGTTCATTCTTAAGGTCATTTAATAGAATTCTGACTCTTCTCCCCAGTGAGAGTTGGTGCATGGTGCAAGCTCAGCTATGGGTCGTGAGGTCACGACCTACTGGGGAGGGTGTGGCATGTTAATCAGGCGCAAGTGTGGGTGGAGTGTGGCCCCACCATGCAAGGCAGTGGGCAGCCAATGGCACAGCAGCCTAACTGGGCCTCTCTCCTGGCTCTACATTTTACTAATGGATCCAACCTTGGGCATTACTCAATGCCTCAGTTTCCTCGCCTATAAAACTGTCATCGTAATAGTGTCTCTCTCATGGCATTATCATGAAGAATTAAACATCTATTGAATCAGGTTTGGGGCCTGGTCTCTAGAGTCAAACTGAGTTATTAACAATCATCTTCCACCTCAAAACAAGTTTATTCCGTACCCTGGGGAGCTTATACGGACACCTGACCGCATAGCCCCTGTGGTGAGCCCTTGGCTGCACTGTCGAGGGCCAGGGCCTGTCCTGCAGGGAAGTGGCAGGTGCGGCCTGCACAGTGGCCCGGCCTGGGGGCAGTGCCATCTTGCTCTGGCCTGACCCTCTTGTCTCTCTTCTATGGCAGCTGCCTCTTCTCCACTCTGCCCATCGGATGTTTGCCTCCCAGACTGAGGGGGAGCGCAAAGTGACCCAAATTCTCAGAGAAAAGTTTCCTCGAGCAACAGCTATCCAAGTCACCGACATTTCAGGTAAGGTTTTCCCGTCTTTCCCACAGAGCTTTGGTAAGATTCTGCCCTGCGGAGGAGGAGCAGAGGGCAAGGGGCTTGCAGGAGGGAACTTGCCGCCCGTCAGTAGCTTCTCAATGTGTGTTGCTTTTGGACAGATGGAACTCGGCTGCTCCCACCTGATGGGGTGGAGGTGAGGCTTCAGAAACCTCACGGGGAAACTGTGGGGACAAGGCCCAGTGGGGAGGACTCGGACGAGGTCCCTCTCAGTGACCCTGGAGCTCAGGACCACAGTCTTTCATTTGACAGCGAGATGGGCCTTCCTCTAATTTCCTCACTTTCTTCGGAAACCCTAGAATGCCGGAGCTGGAGCAGACCCCAGTCGTCCAACTGCCTTCCTTTCCCCAGGAGGCAACAAGCCCAGAGAGGCCAAAGGACCTGCTCAGCCCCTCACGGGGAGGAGAGGACAACTGGAACCAGAACCAGGACCCAGGACAGACTCTGTCCCAAGCCCAGTCACCAGCCACAGCCAGGCCCTGCCTTTTTTTAAATTATTTTATTAAAAAATATAAATTTATTACATTTTTTTAAATATTTTAATTTTTTTAAAAAATTGAGACAGGGTCTCACTGTGCTCAGGCTAGTGTCAAATCCCTGAGCTGCAACTACCCTCCCGCCTCGGCCTCCCAGAAAGCTAGGATTACAGGCGTGAGCCACCTCGCCCAGCCAAGGCCCTGTCTTTCTCAGGCAGCCACAGGCACCTCAGAAGTTCAGGCTGGCTGTATCAGGAGCAGGCTGGGGAACCAGCTTCTGCACCCACAGGAAGGAGAAGATAGGCCCTTCAGCCAGACACACACGCAGAACAGCTAGACGGGCATCAGCCTGAATCTCTCCACACCCACAGGCGCGGTTTTTGCCACTCTGCATTGCCACAAGGGCTCACTGACTTCACTGAGAATACAGCATTTACAAGGATTTGGGAGAAAGTTTAGCAAGAGTTTATTCTGGAAACTATAGGAAATTAATCAATCTATTGGAATGGTACATCAAGTGAGGGCTCCACAGGGGTTCCAGGGCAATGCTGGGGCCTTGATGTCACCAGTCCTGCACCTGCCCAGGGCCAGGGCTAGGGTTGGACTTGCCCCCTTAGTCTGGCTCTGCCCAGCCCTGGACGGAGTGCAGAAAGGGAATCAAGGCTGGGAACTTGGGTTCAACCAAAACTCTGGCTCCTAGAGCACATTATAAGAGAAGCAAAACAAAGCCTGTTGAGCAAAGTGCACTTCTCCTACAGTGTCCTGGCGTTAACAGTGCAGGGGACGTTGTCATGCTACAGCAGTCATCACATCAGCGCTAGCTCTCCAGCCACATGGGGGCAGAGCTCGGGCAGGGGTGGGTGGGGCCACCAAGCTTTGCCTTGAGGGCTTCACCAAAAATCTTCCCCTAAAGCCCAGGATAAAATCCTGGGTGCTGCACTGTAGCCCCGGGGGTGCCACAGACAGCCCTGAGCAGCTCCGGGCTCAGCACGTTTGCTGTGTCCCTGACGTAGATAGCATCACACACACTTTTCATATTAATTTTTAGTGTATTTTTGCACTTTAAAAATTACCAATTGCCGGTCCTTTGGAAGGTGGAACCCTGAAATTCAGTCCTT
Organism: Eulemur rufifrons; assembly: GCF_041146395.1. Classification (NCBI taxonomy): domain Eukaryota; kingdom Metazoa; phylum Chordata; class Mammalia; order Primates; family Lemuridae; genus Eulemur; species Eulemur rufifrons. The sequence goes on from NC_091001.1 coordinate 57,450,573, forward strand.
CCCACCTTCTTCGATGGCATTTTTTGGCCAGTAAAAGGGAATATTCTACATTCCCTAGGTTGTCCATGCTTTGCGCCTTAGCTTTCCTCCCATAAGTAATAATCCTGAGCAGTGCAGCTGCCTTGCAAAAGGAAGAGCACGTTTGGGGTTGAGGCCACCCGTCAGGAGGAACATGTGGTCAGATGGGAAGCTGTGATCTTTCCCTAACAGTTGGGGCAGCTTTCCTTCACGATGAATAATAACATTGAGACCTTCTTTGGATTCAGACCTTCAAGGACATATGGGATTGTAGCTGCCATAACCTAAGAATTGAAATGCTTTTCAATTGTGTTTATGTTAGGAGGCTGTGGGGCGATGTATGAAATTAAAATCGAATCAGAAGAGTTTAAGGAGAAGAGAACCGTCCAGCAGCACCAGATGGTTAATCAGGTCAGTAGAGGCCACAGCATTTCTGTGCCACTGGCCTTCGGCATCTGAAAGGGCCTGCCAAGCCGGGCTGGTGGCTTTTACCATCAGGCCTAGGAAGGAAAAATGCAATACTACAATCACGCAAACAGGACTTGAGACCTGACAAAAATATAATCTGGAACTATCTGGAATCAGACTGTCGGCAAATATGAATTTTATTCAAAATTGAAAACAAGCCACCCAATAGTTATTTTGCATTTCCTTGTACAATGCTACCAGTGTTTACTGTTACTGTCACATATTGAATAGTATTTCTAAACATAGTGCTTAAAAATACATGCTTTTGTAGATTTGAAGATTTTTTTTTTTTTTAGCCTCTCTTTGAGACTGTTTTACAGATGGGTACATTGATGCACAGGCTGCTTCAGAATGGCTGAAGTGGCCCAGACCTAGTGACAGAGCATTTGGGGCCTGGGACAGCGTGTTCAACCAGACTAAGGCCCAGTTTATATATTATCCATGCTGATTTTATTTTATTTATTCAGAGACAGAATCTTGCTCTTTTGCTCCAGCTAGAGTGCAATGGTGTCATCATAGCTCACAGCAACCTCAAACTCCTGGGCTCAAGCCATCCTCCTGCCTCTGCCTCCCAAGTAGTTGGGATTACAGGTGTGAGCCACTGTGCTGGCCTCCCAGGGGAGATTCTGATTGGCCCAGCTGGGATCATGTGCCATCCCTGAGCCAATCATAGGCCGGGCCAGTGGCACATGACCACGTCAGTATCAGGCCAATTGGTAGTCCCACCAGAAATGTATAATTAAAGTGGAAAAGGACCTATTCTCCAAGAGAAGGGAAATTGCTTTACTGACTAGGAAAAAAAATGCCTATCCCACTATGATTATCAGATTTTGGTCTGGTATAAAAGAACTTTGTCTCTTCCTCTGCACTGATTATATTTTTTTTTGTTTGTTTGTTTTTTTCTATTGCGCTGGTAACATCGATGTGCTAAGTTTGTGAAAAGTAGTTGAGTCAACGTTTTTGCTCTGTGCAGATTTCTGTGTGTGTGTTGTATTGCAAGAGAAAGGTGGGTTTGTTTTTTTAAAAGATAATGTTAAAATACACAGTAACAATAGCGTGTAATTTAGGAGTGGAAGCTAAGTGTGTTCTAAGGACCTTTTATTGTTCAAGAGGAGGGTAAAGATATTGAATACATTAGATTTTGGTAAGTTCAAGATGATCTTTTAATTTCCAAAGAAACCACTAAGAATATAAAAACAGAATGCATGTCTTTCAAACTAGTAGAGGGGAAAAGTGAATGACACCAAATGAAGGAGAGAAAAGAGAAAAAGAAATAAAACAGTCCCCTCCCCTCCGAGGGAGACGCCCGCAGGCCGAGCCTGCTCCTGCACTACCCTCCCCTCTGATTATAAATTTAAGAGGTCCAAGCCTCCCTCTGGTCCCGTAACCTCTCTGTCTGCTAGTACTGCAGAGGCTAATCTATTTGACTGTGGTGGCTTGTTCAGATTTGGGCCCTCAGACCATCTGTAGCCTTAAACAAGTCTCAGGACTACTTTGTGGTGTTATTTCCTGCTCTGAAGCAAAATTGGAGAATTTGTGTTAATTGGTGTGGTTTTAAAGAACAGCTCATTTTAAAGAACGCTCTTTGCTCAAAATAGCAAAATACAGAAAGCAGCCTAAAAGTTCATCATCAGGGGACAGATCGAAAGGTATATTATACCCATCTAATCGACTGCTGTGCTAATGCAGACAAGAACGGCCTGATATAGACAGTTCTCCAAGGTAGACGGTTAGGGGGAAAAGAAAAGTGTAGAGCAATGTGTTTGGAATGTTCACCATTTGTGTTTTTAAAAAGTCGTGGGGTGGGATATATTAATATATTGATATTAGCTTAAATGTGCATTTTTAAATCCCTGCAAAGATACACAAGAAACTAACAGCAACAATTCTCTATTTGGAAATGGGGGCTGGGGGACAGGTGGGGGAAGGAGACTTTCACTGGATACCTTTTTACACCTTTTGATTTTTAAGCCAGGTTAGATATTATTGATTGAAAAAAATTAAAAATTGTTTTTCTGCTGGGCACGGTGGCTCACACCTATAATCCTAGCACTCTGGGAGGCCAAGGTGGGTGGATCCTTTGAGCTCAGGAGTTTGAGACCAGCCTGAGCAAGAGCGAGACCCCGTCTCTACTAAAAATAGAAAGAAATTATATGGACAACTAAAATATATATAGAAAAAATTAGCCAGGCATGGTGGCACATGCCTGTAGTCCCAGCTACTCGAGAGGTTGAGGCAGGATTGGTTGAACCCAGGAGTTTGAGGTTGCTGTGAGCTAGGCTGACACCACAGCACTCTAGTCTGGGCAACAGAATGAGACTCTGTCTCAAAAAAAATAAATAAATAAAAAATAAGTTTTTCAAAAAAAAAAGGAAAAGTTGCTTAAACAAAGTATGTACAAAGTCTTCTTCAGATATAGAGCTATACAAGGTTACTCTGAGAGAATTACTGTAATCACTGTAAAATGCACAAAAACTGACACACTCTTTTACTTCCTTAGGCACTAAAAGAAGAAATCAAAGGTATGCACGGATTGCGGGTATTTACCTCCGTCCCCAAACACTGACCACACCCTGGCTGTGTAGCTGCTGCTGCTTGAAACCTTGGATGAACTTGATGGACACCATTCTTCCCTAGGCATTTGCCAAGAAATTTATCTATTTTGTTCATAGACATTTCCATATTATAATTATAGAAGATATGTTATCTATTTAGATGTTAATTAAAGGTACCGGACAACTGAAGCTTTTGAAGGCTCATTAGTAATGATTCAAGTGCCTCTATTATGGAAGCAGTGTCCTTTTGTGCAAAGGGGTCTCATCGTTGGACAGTTCTGTTCTGCTACAGAGACAGAATGCAGTGCCAGCTTTTTGTCCTGTTGAGAGGTTGTCTTGTTTTTTCCCCCTGTGAAACTGCTCAGGCCCCTTAATGTTACCAAAAGAAAGAAGAGCGCCTCGGTTTCATCACTCTTTCCTTCTCTAAACTTCTTGCATGAATGATCTTAGACCCTCAATTTCTTTTCTTTTTCTTTTTTTTTTTTTGAGACAGAGTCTCACTTTGTCACCCCAGCTAGAGTGCTCTGTTGTCTAGGCTGGTTGTCAAACTCTTGGCCTCAAGCGATCCTTCCCTTCCATCTTGGCCTACCAAGTAACTGGGATTACAGGCACGAGCCACTGTGCCCAGCAATCTTTATATCTTAATGTCCAGGCTGCAAGAAGGGCAGACTTTCCTTCCAAGTTCCAGGGAAGGCCTCTGGCTTGAGTCGGGAGCCACTCTGTATTAATCAGCTAGAGTCCGGGAGTGTGTAAAACTGCAGGCTCTCACTGGACTCCGGTTTGGACTGGAGGGAGTAGGCGTTCCCCAAAGAAGTAGGAGGTTCTGTCCTCCAAAGAGGAGGCTAGGACACAGAACAACAGATGTTCTTAACTGGAAGAAAAGTGTGGCTTGGTGGGCCAGGCCTCCCAGGAGTCCCTGGGCACCAGAGCATAGCAGACTCCTCCCTCTGCTTCACCGCCCCCAGCCCGGGGACTCTCTGGGCCGTGAAATGTGCACTCCTACCACTTTCCAATGTCTGCTCCTATTCTCGCAACAAGTGGCACCCCCACCCCAGTTGTTCTTCTAAAATTAAAAATTGGGAGCGGAATCACAGGGTTTCTTCTTGATTAGAAAAGAAGAAATTGTTTAATCCCAGTGGCCAGAATATAACATTGCATCTGATACAGCCAACTCCTAGCTTTTTGACTAAGTGCTACTTGTGGAAACTGCTGAGTCAAGATGAGATATTTTCTGAGCCAATTGTCCTTCTAAAAACAGTGTACAGTTTTCCAGTGGAAAACCCGAAGTGCCCTGAGGTAGGTGCTTGCTGACTGGGCAAGTCAGTCTAGGGGAAACTGCCTGGCCCACAGCCCTCCCCCACGCACGTTTTGTCCCTGGGTTCCTGAAGTGCCCCCTCAGCCCTGATTAGAGCACACACGTGAGCAGCGTATGGGACGGGCTGGCCAGCAACCTGGGAATGGACCTGGGGCCACAAAGCCCCACCCAGACACAGACAGTGGTAAGGAGCCAGTGGTTCCCATTCCCTTTCCTGGGATTCCAAAGACAGAAGGGTGAGTAACCCGAGGACAGCCGGTCCACAGGCTGGCTGGTGGCTACTGGAACAAATCCGGGAATCCAAACCGGGAAACACAGGGAGAATTGATTGGGTACAAAGAAGCTGAAGTTGGAAAACTGGACTGAGAGACGTCACGAATGGCAAGGAGTTAACAGGAAGCAGATACTATGAAGTGAAGGCGATACAGTGATTCTCAGTCTGGCTGCAAGTTAGAACCACCTGCAGTGCTTACAAAGGCCCTTACCTGGGTCCCTGCCAGGTCTGAGATCAGTGAGGGGAGGGGAGAGTGGCCACAGAGAGCAGGCAAGTCACATTATGGGTCGTCATGTTACAGGCTCAGACTCCGTAGAGCCGGGTCCCCTACGCCACCTCCCTCGGGCCTGCCCTGCCTGCTGCAGCCCTCCCCTCAGGCCACCCCCTTTTCCCTCCCTGGAGCTACTGCACATCCATTAACTTACCTGCTGGTCTCCATTCCCCCAATTCCACAAGGTAGACAGCAGGAGAGCTCCCAGGTGGCCAGAGCTGGGGTAGGCCCGACTACCCCGCACGCAGGTAAAGCCTCAACGCCTGCCCTGGGACATGGTTGCCAGCAGTGGTCATTTAGTCCTCTGATCAGAAAGCAGCCCAATGAGCCTACGGTCCCAAAGGCCAGATTCCAACCACAGGTTGCTACCTGAGCACAGAGAGGTCAAGGTGGAGGGACAGGATTGGGGTTCCAGCCACTGCTGGGGAACAGCAAGCACGTTCCACCCTGTGCTTCCCCATGACGACTGTGTAAGAAACTTAATCATGGCTTAGCAGAAGACGGCTTGTCAGCTAGAGTTGCCTTTCTTCCACCTAATATAACCCCAACCCACACCACGTGCATTCTCACAACCGCCTCCTCTGCTGGGGCCAGCTGGAGCTCCACTGGGGAATGACCCCATTTGCATTAACGCTGAAAAAGCTGGTAGGATTCAGCTGGGGGTCGATGCTATCATTAGGCACCTCATTCCAGGGAGCTGATCTCATTTCTTAGCTTGTGGTAAGTTACCTGTGAGTGAATTTAAAAGAGCATTTACATAATTTGATTTTTTTTTTTTTTTAGGAAAAGATGTTTATTAGAGAAGGAGATGACAGGGTGCAACTAAAAGATGCTGGACCGATTCTCTCTTTTACAATAGGATTAGAAAGAAGCAATCATAGTGACCATAGTGAAAACTTAGAGAGAACCCCATTGTCTATACAGTCGAGCAGCCAGCAGGGAATTTTAGCTGTAACAGCCTTGCGCCTCCCCTGAAGCTACAAAAACAGAAAGGTCATTGGGGAGCAGATAAAACAATTAGAAAAACATAAAAGAGTAAAGAGCTAAAAGAAGTAATGCCTTTAGTTTTTATTTTTAAATAACAGCCTTTAGTGTTTTGTTTTGTTTTTTTTTTTTTTGAGACAGAGTCTCACTCTGTTGCCCGGGCTAGAGTGAGTGCCATGGCATCAGCCTAGCTCACAGCAACCTCAAACTCCTGGGCTTAAGTGATCCTACTGCCTCAGCCTCCCGAGTAGCTGGGACTACAGGCATGCGCCACCATGCCCGGCTAATTTTTTGTATATATATATTTTAGTTGTCCATATAATTTCTGTCTATTTTTAGTAGAGACGGGGTCTCGCTCTTGCTCAGGCTGGTCTCGAACTCATGACCTCCAGCGATCCACCCGCCTCGGCCTCCCAGAGTGCTAGGATTACAGGCGTGAGCCACCGCGCCCAGCCTCAGTGTTTTAGAAGTGTTAGATTTACAGAAGCATTTTGAAGATAGTAGAGTTCCCACACACCCCACATCCAGTTTCCCTGATTATTAACATTTTACATTGGCATGCTCATTTGTTATCATTAAGCAATCAATATTAATGAAAGCCCATTGTTCATTCAGATTTCCTTAGGCTTTCCCTAATTTTTTTTTTTTTTTGAGACAGGGTCTCGCTCTGTTGCCCAGGCTAGAGTGCCATGGTGTCCTCATAGTTCACTGCAGCCTCAAACTCCTGGGCTCAAGTGATCCTCCTGCCTCAGCCTCCCGAGTAGCTGGAATTACGGGTGTGTGCCACCATGCCTGGCTAATTATTCTACTTTTGTAGAGACCGGGTCTCACTCTTGCTCAGACTGATTTTGAACGCATGACCTGAAGTGATCCTCCCACCTCAGCTTCCCAAAGTGCTAGAATTACAGGTGTGAGCCACCTTGCCTGGCCCCCAGTGTCTTTTTCTAGGTGTCCTCTTCACGACACCACATTGCATTTAGCCATCATATCACCTTGGCTCCTGCTGGGTGTGGCAGTTTCTGAGACTTTCCTTGTTTTTGGCAAGCCTTTAGTGTTTACATAGCAGTCCATACAAATATATTCTGTGGGGCAACTATGGATGTATTTGACAGAAAGCAAGTTTAAAAACAAAACCAAAAACACAAAAGGAGAAAGTCACAATTAGTTGACCTGTTGAAACTTGCTCTATTCCAAACATTCTGGCAAACATTAATCACATTTTAGACACCACACCAGAAAAGGGCACTGGCATTATTAAAAATGAAACAACTGCCTTGAGTTATGGACATCAGGAAGCAGTAGCAAATCCCAAAGAGGATGGGTTTAAAGAGGATATTGTCTGAAGTGAGGTTTAGTAGATTTATAAACATGATTAGGGAGAAAAGTCGTCTACACATGCATTATTAACCTGTAAGCGTAACTCTAAAATAAAGGAAGAAAGCAGTGATTTTTCCTTCTTTTATTTAACAGAGAGCTGTTGGAAGAAAATAAAAAATACATTGGGTAGAAACGGAAATTCCTGATGCTTTGGGAATTGTTTCAGTACTTTTTTTTTAAATACTTTAGGCACTGACTAGAGGAACCGAGACTAGAAAATACCTTTACTTGTTTAGTCAGCATCACATACCTTCAATCTGTCCTCAGAGCTGAGGCATACGACTTAAAATAATCACCATAAATTCATGCACACAACCCCTCTCCCATGCTCTACACCAACTGAGCTATTTTCTGAATCAAATTTGCACAACTGTAAAGAAAAAAAACTTCACAGAGTAACAGAAGCTAACGGCGATTTGCCATTTTAGGCTTTTCCAGTGTTTAGTTTGCTTTCTTGGGTAGTTAGTCTGGAAATGAGTCCATCATCTGATAGGATGGTCAGATCTCATTATCTTCAGTCTCCCACTGGCTTCGTTGAATGCCTCAGGCTGGTAATCTGCTAGTGCTGAAGGAAAGGGAAGCATCTATGGTTCACTAGAACCAATCCCCATGGCTTCCCGGCCAGCTGATTTTCTTGCTACAATACTTAAAAAGAAGACTAGTAGCTTTATCAGCATCACGTCAGTAAAGGCATTAATGATTCAAAAGGCATGTTAATTATGAACTTTTACAAATTATATAGTTGCAAATCAACCTGTTACTAAAGGCCTTGTAAAAGGTAATTCATTGCTGGAACCTTGAAACGGGCGCCATCCAGAGCAACAGGCACGAGTCCCTCTGCCACTCCTGATCCCCTGGTTTGAGTTTATGAAATGAGCCCATAGTGTACAGGCAAGAAGCTGACTTTCCTATCTAAAACTAAGTCTCAACATGACACTTCCCTTCTGACCCATTTATAGCTGGTTCTCTGTGCTCTCTGCTTAGGGGGGGTGGGGAACGTGTGGCCTCAAGGCCACATATGGCCCTCCAAATCCCCAAGTGCAGCCCCTCGACCAAATCCAAACTTCACAGAACAAATCCCTTTATGTAAAGGATTTGTTCTGTAAAATCTGGATTCAGTCAAAAGGCTGCACTCAAGGATCCAGAAGGCCACATGTGGCCCCAAGGCTGCAGGTTCAGGCCATGGTAGCTAAGCATGTGACCAACTTCACTATCCATCCACTTGCTTCAGTGCCAATTTAAGAATGCAAATTTCTACGTGGCCAGGTTTCTTTAAAGATGGTAAGGAATTTTTATCTTATTCTGGCTAAAGTTAATCATTATTTTCTAAAGTGAGCCTTTACATTCACCGCTTCTAAAAAATTCCAGCAAACTCAAAATTTAGTTGTGGGTTTTTTTTTGAGACAGAGTCTCACTCTGTTGCCCACGCTAGAGTGCCATGGCGTCAGCCTAGCTCTCAGCAGCCTCAAACTCCTGGACTCAAGCAATCCTTCTGCCTCAGCCTCCTCAGTAGCTGGGACTACAGGGATGCGCTACCATGCCTGGCTAATTTTTTCTAAATATATTTTTAGTTGTCCAGATAATTTCTTTCTATTTTTAGTAGAGATGGGGGCGGGGGGGGGGTCTCACTCTTGCTCAGGTTGGTCTCGAACTCTTGGACCTCGATCCTCCTGCCTCGGTTTCCCAGAGTGCTAGGATTACAGGCGTGAGCCACAGCACCTGGCCCAAAATTTAGGTCTTAAAAATGCCTGGTTTAAAAATCTACACAGATCTAAGACCGGCGTCTATGTGTGCATGTAGCTATTGCCACACTGCATTCTAGTTGTAGCCCGGCCTAGGGAAATGTGAGCTGAACAGTTCTGCTTGCCACAAAACCTCCAGCTGAAACAGAACCAAGAAACTGAGAAGTAGACAAGCACTGTTTTTATACAAGCTTCTCTTTACAGCATTAAAACAGCTGATCTGTGACAATCTGGTGGAGGGAAGATCAGTTGGTGACAAATGTAAAAATCAACAGGTTAATTGACTAAATCTTCCCAGATTTCAGTTGGCTCTTTGGGATCAAATAGACTTGATGGGACAATCATGATGAAAACGATGATCTTAACCACATTTAAGGAAAAATATAAACTTTTAGTACCAGTATAAATATTTATTTACTTCTGTACTCAAAAAGGGTGAGATTTTTGTTTGCGATTTCCTCTAAGTGAATAATAGTAAAATTTAACTTCAATTTATGGTAGACACTGTATATAAGAGAGCTGAATCTAACTCTAGAATTGAAAGAAAAGAGAGCCGAAGTCTTCTGCACCCCCACAATACCATACTTTTGATTCAGAAAAAAATGGTTAGAAGCTAGAATCCAACTTTTTTGTTATTTAAAGCTGCTGCCAAAAGAGGGAATGTTCATCCGATTTCAAATGACACAGGAGTAAATTAACAGTTGGCAGCTTTCCAAGTAAAACTTCATCTCACGTGGGTGCAGTGGCTCATGCCTGTAATCTGAGCACTCTGGGAGGCCCAACCAGGATCACTTGAGCTCAGGAGTTTGAGACCAACCTGAAGAAGAGCAAGACCCTGTCTCTACTAAAAATAGAAAAATTAGCCAGGCCTCATGGCATGCGCTAGTCCCAGCTACTCTGGAGACTGAGGCAGGAGGATTGCTTAAGCCCAGGAGTTTGAGGTTGCTGTGAGCTATGATGACACCACTGCACTCTAGCCTGGGCGGCAGAGCTAGACTCTGTCTCAAAAAAAAAAAAAAAGAAAAAATCCTTCATCTCAGCACGAGAAACCTGACTAAAAACTAGCCAAGGAAAATTCAGGTGTATGATGCCTATAAGTCCACCATTTGGCTGTCTGAAACCTTGTATTACACCATGATGCTATCCACCCATCCAGTCTTTTAAAGAAGTGCCTGTAACAGTCACTGTTGTCAGGAGAAATAACTCCACAATTTAAAAAAAAAGTGATATTACATATATATCTTAATGCCTTTGGCAGCTTTGTCCAAATCAATTTGGACAAATAAAGTAGGGACTTAAACATTTTCATCTTCATTTATCCAAATGCAGATTCACCCATCACCTTGGTTGTCCTCTGTAACATACAATGTCTCTGCCTCAACTACAGAAATGATTCCTTCATTCTGACCTTCAAATACGTAGAGGGCTTTCCAAGTCCCCATGGTAGGAAGGGGTTCCTTGTCATCAAATTCATTACCAAAATTCATGGCCAGAACTCCTAACCTCACCCTCCCGATTGTCTGCTCTGTGTACTTGCCACCTGAGCCCTCCCAGTCTTGTGCAAAGTCCTTTGGGGGCTTTGGGTTTTGTACATTTCACTCCTTGTCAGGCCTGTTCACTTGGTGGTGGGAGCTGCTTCAACCTCAGCCAACCAGACTTCAAATTTCTGGGCCTCTAATCATGTTTTTTTTTTTGTATTTTTGTCCAGATTTTGTTAATTTGTGACCCAAGCTGGTTGGGTCTCCCACTTGAGGATTCTTTAGGTTAATGTTATTCATTTTTGTTCTGCCATCTCTTTGGTCCCTCTCCTTTTGAATTTATTTAACTCACTGGCTCTTATAGCTTTTTCCTTCTCTGTTGAGGTGGCAGATTGCAGAAGTCCTCTGGTGTCACACCCTACACTTCAGACTTTTTTTTTTTTTTTTTTTTTTGAGACAGAGTCTCACTCTGTTGCCCAGACTAGAGTGAGTGCCGTGGCGTCAGCCTAGCTCACAGCAACCTCAAACTCCTGAGCTCAAGCGATCCTCCTGTCTCAGCCTCCCGGGTAGCTGGGACTACAGGCATGCACCACCATGCCCGGCTGATTTTTTCTCTATATATTTTTAGCTGTCCATATAATTTCTTTCTATTTTTAGTAGAGGTGGGGTCTCGCTCTTGCTCAGGCTGGTCTCCAACTCCTGAGCTCAAACGATCCGCCCACCTCGGCCTCCCAGAGTGCTAGGATTACAGGCGTGAGCCACCGCGCCCGGCCCACTTCAGACTTTTAAAGCAGCCGATGTGGGGTTTGGGAATCATGAGCTCATTGAAGCAATCAGTTCCTTTGGCTGCTTGGGAGACTTATTTATTTTTATGAACAGCCACAACTTTCCTTTGGATTTGTCACAATTACCCCTGGTTTGCCGTCTCCATAGAAATGTGAAAGACTATTTGCGTGCACTTCATTAGCCGAGTGCAACCCTCAGATGCTTCCAGGAGGCTCAAACCCTGCCTCGAAAGTTGCTACTTTAACGATGTGCGGGACCGCCAAAGGAGACTCCCAATATCTTTCAGAAAATACAAGAGATGGAGGAAGGAGGACAGTGAAAACGGAGGAATATAGAGATTGGTCAACAGGTGAGAGCGATCAGTGGGAAATGCTGGCCAAGAACAATAAAGGCGGTAGAATCAATGATCAGAAAAAAGAAAATTGAAGTGAAAGTGCGATTTCCTCTCCTGCTTCAGGTCTTGAACACGGCCTGTAATTCCACAGTGATCTAGAAGTTCAGGTTCTCAAAAGAAGGTAACCTCGTGCTGCCCAGCGTGACCGCCCATTTCGTTCACAGGGAGGGAAGGGAAGGTTTACATCCTGTGTACCTGGCGTTCTTCCTCCTCCGAGTTCTTTTCAGGTTGGTATTTCTTCAGGGATGCCTGCCTTGCTTTGCATAGCTGAGGTCAATCTCGGTGCTTTTCTTGACAAATGTGACGAAGGTCTCAAGAATACCAATTCCCCGCTGTTTTTCTACGTTGTCCAGCTGATCCCGGAACTCAGTGCCCAGCTCCGGGTGCAGGGACGGGCGGAAAGGGACGCGGGTCCCCACCGGGCCACGCCCTGGCCTCCCGGGCTCGCCGCTCCGCCCCTTGGTCTCTTCTGCGGCTCCTCCTCCCGCAGTGGCCTGAGGACCCCGCACGGCGGCCGCAGCGCCGCCCAGCCCGCGCCTGCGCGCTTTACGCGCGGACACCCGGACGCCCGCAAGCCCCGCCGCGCACACACGCGTCCCTCCGTGGCAGGGGCGCACAGCGCGGGCCGCCCGGGACCGCGAAGACGCAGGGGCTCGACGCCGCCCGCCGACGCCGCGGAAGCTCGAGGCCCCGGCCGGGACCCCGGCGGAGAGCCGCGCGGAGAGGGCGCCCCCTGCCGACGCGGAGGCCGTCGGCCAGGCCCAGGGACCGGCGACCGGAGGAGCCCGAACCCCGGCCGGGGGAAGAACATGCTGTCAGCTCTGCCAGCTCGCAAGAGAAGGTCCCAGATGATAACAGGGCCCCGGGGCCTCTGGTCGGCCTTCGCTGCTGACACCTCAGGCCTGACTTCCTTCTGCCTCCTTGCTCCCTCTCGGCCACCCATGAACCAGACTGTACCCTCCCAACCTCCTCACCGTCTTCCTGGTAAAAGTCGGCCAAACACATTCAAGGCATATCACAAAATAAATGTGAAGTCAAGGTAGAGCGTGAATTGGAATACCATGATCAGGGAATAGCTTCAAGGATACAATAGTATGAAATTGTATACTTAAATTTTTAACCAAAATGTTAAAGTTAGAAAGTGGTGTGCAATATCTTGTGTCAGATGTAGATGGCTCCTGTGGTGTTTTTATTGGGGGTGTTGGGGTGGGGGAGGGGGAGATGGGCTCTCATTATGTTGCCCAGGCTGGCCTTGAACTCCTGGGCCTAAGTGAGCCTCCCTCCTCACCCTCCAGAGTAGCTGGGACTACAGGCAGGAGCCACCCCACCCAGCTCCTGTGGTCTTTATGCTACACGTTTGCCATGTGAAACAAATGCTCATTTAGAAAGTATATTTAATGATGTCACTAACCTCAATTAAGGAAGGATATTTTTCAGTAAAACTTTCTAGAAGGAACTTTGTTGTAATGATTCATAGCTTGAATGGAAGTACAAAAAAACCCTTTATTATTATTCAAAAATAGTTGGCAGGCTGTAGCTATCTTTTGTTTGTTTAAAATGTTAGCTTCCTCGAAAAGCTAGAACAAGGTTAACAAAAAAAAAGCATGAAGAAGGAAATAATAAGCATAAAAGTACAAATTAATGAGGTAGAAAGTGAAAGTAGAAATAATAAATCAAAATGCTGGTTCTTTGAGAAAAATTAACAAAACAAAACAATAGCTAAACTAAGAAAGAAAAGGAAGCACAAAAATACAAAATAAGAAGTGGCAAAGTGCAATAACCATTGGAACAGAGGAAAATTTTAAAACATATGCAACTACATTGTTGAACTTTATGAAATAAATTTGAAAACATAAAATGAATAATTTTAGAGGAAAATACAATTTGCAAAAATTCTATCTGTGAAGATAGAAAGCATTAACAGACTGATCTCCATAAAATACTACAGAAATTCATCAAATAAATGTACTATATAAAGGGGAATTTTATCAAACCTTTACATACCAAATAATCCCCATACACGTTTGAGAGGGTGGAAAAAATTCAAACCCGAAGTGTGTTTCTGTTCTCTCACTCAACAACAATCAATACAGAAGACTTCTGTGACCAAATGTGTGGGGGTTTCTTCCCACCCCCAGGCAAGCAATCAGTTCTGCAGCTGAGTTTCTTCTAATTCAATTCTGACAGTGTCTATCTGGAGTTAGTGTCAGATCCCTCAGGTTGAGGACTTAGTCCCCAAGACTCCCCCCACATGTCTGGAAGCAATTGAAAGTCCCGGGTTCGTTTACCTGTGCTTCTGACAGATTGACTATAAATTGGGGATCCCATGACTCCCTCTTTGGGTTGGATTAATTTGCTAGAGCAGCTCACAGAACTCAGGGAAACACTTACTTACAATTACTGTTTTATTACAAAGGGTATTTTAAAGATTACAAAGAAACAACCAGATGTAGAGATACATAGGGTGAGGTCTGGAAGGAGTCCTAAGCACAGGAGCTTCTGTCCCCCTCAGAGTTGGGGGTGCAGTGGCCTCCTGGCCAATGGATGAGTTATTGTTCACCTTCCTGTAAGCTATCCAGATGTTCTCTTAACGCTGTCCTCTTAGGCCTTTTATGGAGACTTCATTGGATAGACATGACTGAAGCACGGATAACCACGTAGAAATGTGATTGGACAAAAAAAGTGTGATCTACTAGACTGAATGGGGAAACCCAACAAGGCCTTTCTGTTCAGATTCTTTTTGGCCCCTGTGCATTCCTTCCTCCTGGGTATGGAGCAGAACCCTTCGTTTTTTGTTTTTTTTTTTTGAGACAGAGTATCGCTCTGTCACCTGGGCTAGAGTGCTGTGGCGTCAGCCTAGCTCACAGCAACCTCAAACTCCTGGGCTCAAGCAATCCTCCTGCCTCAGCCTCCCAAGAAGCTGGGCCTATAGGTGCACACCACCACGCCCAGCTGATTTTTCTATTTTTAGTAGAGATAGGGTCTCGCTCTTGTTCAGGCTGGTCTCAAATCCCTGACCTACAGCGATCCTCCCACCCTGGCTTCCTAATGTGCTAGGATTACAGGCATGAGCCACTGAGCCTGGCCTCAGAACCCTTCCAAAATGAGTGTCTTGTGACCCACAATCAGAAAGACAAGGGACAGTTAATGTTCTGCCTTGGGCCGGTGAAAGGAGTGCTGGAGAAGGTCAGAGAGAGATTCTGTTTTCTGAAGCCTGCTTCTGAGGCCTAAAACACCCCAGCATTATAACAAAAGACTGTAACAAGGGCTATGGGAGTTATGAGCCAGGAACTATGGATGAAAACCTATATATGTGTGTGCATATATATAATATCACAATGTATGACATAAATTTTTTCAGAGACTAGAAAATGAAAAAAACCTGCCAAGTCCTTTTGTAAAGCAAATACAAAATTATTATCTAAATCTGATGCAGCTAACACAAAAATGAAAACTATAAATCAATCTCACTGAAGAATTAAACAAAATACTGCACACTTAATTCAACAGTCCCTTAAGAAGATGAATCATCATGATTAAGTGGGTTGTGCAAAGCAAAAAAGAGCAGAGATAGTTCATATTTGGAAATCCATGAGTATAATTCACCGTATTTCCTCCATGTATGCTGAAAAGGCCTTTCCACAAAATTTAACACCCATTCTTGATTAAAAAACACTCTGTGGTGGCTCAAGCCTGTAATCCCAGCACTTTGGGAGGCTAGGACGGGAGGAACACTTGAAGCCAGGAGTTCAAGACCAGCCTGAGCAATATCAAGATACTATCTCTACAAAAAAAAAAAAAACTTAAAAATTAGCCCAGTGTGGTGGTGCACACCTGTAGCCCCAAATACTCAGGAGGCTGAAGTCGAGGACCTCCAGAGCCCAAGAGTTCGAGGCTGCAGTGAGCTATGATGAGGCCACTGCACTTCAGCCTGGGAGACAGAACAAGACACTGTCTCAGAACAAAACAAAACTAGTAATTGCTGGATATTTGCTAACATGATAATATGTATATATACATTCTGGAGCCAGCATCTTATTAATAGTTAATGAGGATCAGGAACAAGGCAGGAATGCCCATTACCTCCACTACTATTTAGCACTGTACTGGAATTATTAGCCAATGCAATTAGATGAGAAAATAATTAGAGCATAAGAATTGAAAAAGAAGAGGTAGAACTATCTCTCTTTGCAACTGTCATAGTATATCTCAAGAGTCTATTTTAAAGCTAACTCAAACAATAAAAGAATTCAGTAAAGTAGTAATATATAAAATTAACATAAAAATCAATGGCCTTCATATATAAAATTAAAACCAGTTAGAAGAAATAAGAAAGCAAAAAACCCATTTACAATGCAAACTAAAGAGATAAATACTTAATTGGATGTTCAGTGCTGCTTTTAAAAAAGTTAAATACTTAAGAATAAATTTAACAGGAAATGTGCAAATCCCATATGGGGAAAACTTTAACACATCCTAAAATATACACAAGTAGACTTGAGAAAATGGAAAATGTAATCTTATCCTT
The DNA here is from genome assembly GCF_041146395.1 of Eulemur rufifrons. NCBI lineage: Eukaryota > Metazoa > Chordata > Mammalia > Primates > Lemuridae > Eulemur > Eulemur rufifrons. The sequence goes on from NC_091001.1 coordinate 57,466,763, forward strand.
GGATAGAATGACTCAACAGCATAAAAATGTCAGTTCTACCTAATTTATAAATTTAATGTGATTCAAATAAAACTATCAGCAGTGTTTTCTTTTTTCATGGCACTATACAAGTTCATTCTAAAAGTTAATATAGAAATATAAACATGCAAGAATAGCTAGGAAACTCCTGAAAAAGAAGAGCAACAAGTAGGCATTAGCCCTACTAGATGTGAAAATATACTATTAATATTAAATATAATCAATATGCAATATAAATATTAATATTAAGGTATACTGTAGTCTGAGGTTGCTGTGAGCTAGGCTGACGCCACGGCACTCACTCTAGTCTGGGCAACAGAGTGAGACTCTGTCTGAAATAATAATAATAATAATAGTTCCACATACAATGGCATAAAAAGAATATAATACTTAGGAATAAATTTAATGAAAGAAGTGCAAGACTTGTACCTTGAAAACTACAAAATGTTGTTGAAAGAAATTGAAGAAGACCTAAATAAATGAAAGACATTTCATGTTCATGGATTAGAATATTAGCAAGATGGTATTACTCCCCAAATTGACCTAAAGATGCAACACAATCTCTATCAGAATTCCATCTGCCCTTTTTGCACAAATTGACAAGCTGATCCTAAAATTCATATAGAAACGTGAGGGACCCAGACTAGCCAAAATAATCTTGAAAAAGAAGAAAGTTGGAGGATTCACATTTCTCAATTTCAAAAATTGAGGAAGCTACAGTAATCAAGACAGTGTGGTAATGGTATAAGGATAGAAATATAGACCAATGTAATAGACTTGAAAGTCAGAAATAAACCCTTACATTTATGGTTAATTGGTTTTCAACAAGGGTGCCAAGACAATTCAACGGAGAAAAAATAGTCTTTTCAACAAATGGTGCTGGGACAATTGGATAACCACACACACAAAAATAAAGTTGGACCCCTTCCTCACCCTATATACAAAAATTAACTCGAAGTATATCATAGACTTAAATATAAGAGCTAAAAATATAAAATTCTTAAAAGAAAATATAGGAGTAAATTTTCATGACTTTGGCTTAGACAAAGCCTTCTTAGATATGTCACCAAAAGCATAAGTGACAAAAAAAAATTGGATTTCATCAAAATGAATAACGTCTGTGCTTCAAAGGACATCATCAAGAAAAGTGAAAAAGACAACCCAGAGAATGGGAGAAAACATTTGCATCTCATGTATCTGATAAGGGACTTGGATCCATTTGTCACATCATATACAAGAAAATATGCAAATGATCAGAGATCTAAATGTTAAAAATGTAATTGCAGAAGTACTAGACGAAAGCATATATAAAGAATTTATACAACTCAACAATAAAAAGACAACCGAATTTAAAAATGGGGAAAAGATTTGAACACATATTTCTCAAAGATATACAAATAACCAAAAAATCCAAGAAAAATATCTCAACAAGATTAGCTATTAGGGAAAGGAATATCAAAACTATAATAAGATAGAACTTTATACCCATTAGGATGGGATGGTTATTATTAAAAAAAACAAGGACAGGCCGGGCGCGGTGGCTCACGCCTGTAATCCTAGCACTCTGGGAGGCCGAGGTGGGCGGATCGTTTGAGCTCAGGAGTTCGAGACCAGCCTGAGCAAGAGCGAGACCCCATCTCTACTAAAAATAGAAAGAAATTATATGGACAGCTAAAAATATATATAGAAAAAATTAGCCGGGCATGGTGGCTCATGCCTGTAGTCCCAGCTACTCGGGAGGCTGAGACAGGAGGATCCCTTGAGCTCAGGAGTTTGAGGTTGCTGTGAGCTAGGCTGACGCCACGGCACTCACTCTAGCCTGGGCAACAGAGTGAGACTCTGTCTCAAAAAAAAAAAAAAAAAAAAAACAAGGACAATTGGTAAAGATGTAGAGAAATCAGAACCCTTTGTACATTGCTGGTGGAAATGTAAAATGGTGCAGCTTCTTTGGAAAACAACCTGGCACATTCTCAAGTGGTGAAACATAGAGTCACCATATGATCCAGCTACTCCACTCTGAGATATTTAGCCAAGAGAAGTGAAAACGTCTATGCAAAAAATTGTACATGAATGCTCATATAAGCTTTGTTTATAATCACCAAAAAGTGGAAACAATCCAAATGTTCATAAAATGATGAATGGGTAAACAAAGTGTGGTATATCCATATAATGGAACATTATCAGGCTACAAAAAGGAATAAAGTACTGATACATGCTATGATGTGGATGAATCTTGAAAATATAATATTATGCTAGAGAAAGAAGCCAGATATAAATGGCTTCATACTATATGATTCCATTTATATGAAACATCCAGAAAAGGAAAAGCTATAGAAATAGAAAGTGACTGATAGGTATAGGGATAGGAAGTGACTGCTAATTGGTAGGGGGTTTCTTTGTGGGGGGTGAGGAAAATATTCTGGAATTAGTGGTGATCCATGCACAACTGTGTGAATATGCTAAAAGCCACTGAATTGTATACTTTAAAAGGGTGAACTTTAAGGTATGTGAATTATATCTCAGAAAAGCTATTTTTAAAAATCTATAAAAGGGGAGGGGAAGAGAGTAAAAAAGGACTCTATAAATTGATAACGAACTATTTCCAGGCTATATCATTAAGTTAAAAATGCAAAGTCAATCAACAGGAAGCAGCCCAAATGCCCGTGAACTGGCAGAGGGGCTAGCAAATGGCCATCAAGCTATACAATGGGCCAGAACTCAGCAAAAAAGAGAAATACATTTAACAACAATGGCTGAATCTCAAAAGTGGTATGCTAAGTATAAGAACAGGAATGACACAAAAGGCTAGATACTGTATGATTCCACTTCATTTTATTTATTTATTTATTTATTTTGAGGCATAGTCTCACTCTGTTGCCTGGGCAAGAGTGCCGTGGCGGCAGCCTGGCTCATAGCTACCTCCAACTCCTGGGCTCAAGCGATCCTCCTGCCTCAGCCTCCCGAGTAGCTGGGACTACAGGCATGCATCACCATGCCTGGCTAATTTTTCTAAATATATTTTTAGCTGTCCATATAATTTCTTTCTATTTTTAGTAGAGACAGGGTCTGGCTCTTGTTCAGGCTGGTCTTGAATTCCTGAGGTCAAACAATCCTCCCACCTCGGCCTCCCAGAGTGCTTAGGATTACAGGCATGAGCCTGTTTGTAAATTCTTAATAATTGTTTTTGTACAATTCAGAACTTTTATAATCATCAGTTACTGAGGCATATTACTCATGTTAACAAATATAAGTTATTTCAACCAACTGCTATAATTTCAACATATATAACATAGAGAGAGAGCTCTGCTATATTTGAAAGTGAATATAAAAAATCAAAATTACAGTACCAAAAAAAAAGGATTAATACTTTTTAATTACCTTAACATATATCTTTTTAAAAGGGTGGAGAAATCTGTACCTACATGTTGGTCTGCCATAGTAATAAATAATAGAATACAATTTCTTTTTTCAAGACTTACTTTCTGCAATTCATCAATGATTGTCAAAACTGATTTTCTTTGCACATTCATATTTGATGGACTGCACAGGCAGGTGTGTCTATCTGCAGCAAACCTATCTTCATTCATAGCTTATTGAAGAAGAAATATATAAATGGGAAGAGTGGCAAACAAAGGGACCACTTGTGCTACCATTGTTATTTCCAATGTATTGTTCAAAGCAGGAGGGACAGCACGGCTGCTGCTGGAGACCTGAACAGCACGTTATGCTGTGTGAAGTAAGCGAGTCACAAAAAGGCAAACACTGCATGATTCCACTTACATATGGTACCCAGAGTAGTCAGATTCATAGAGACAGACAATAGAACGGTGGTTGCCAGGGGCCGGGGAAGAGGAATGGGGAATTGTTGTCTAATGGGTACAGAGTTTCAGTTTGGAATGGAGAACAAGTTCTGGAGATGGTGGCGGCGATAACTGCACAACAGTGTGAATATAACTAATGCCACTGAATTGAACATTTAACTTGAATATGGCTAAAATGGTAAATTTTGTTGTGTATATTTTGCCACAATAAAAAATAAATTTAAAAACCAGTGACATGAACAAAGCTAAAGGCAAAATCCATTTTAAGCCAAATAACTTTTAAAGCATGCAGCTGGGTCTATGTGTGACAGAGGGTGAGTCCGGATTAATTTGGCTGTGGAATTTAACGTTTTTGAAAGGGTAAGTAATAAAAAGGTGTGCGAATTTAAAGGTTAGATATTGTTAAAACTAAACAGTAACCACGGCAATTGTCAGCTTGTCCTGGAGGTGGCCTCTGAGCACCCTGCTGAAAGCCGACACCCGCTTCAGGAGCCCAGACATTTTCCGACTGGACTTAACGTTTCAGGGCTAAAATGACGCTGTTAAAATACAAATCCCATCAGGGCATTCCTCTACCGACCGCACTCCCTCCTCTTCTCCTCGCCTTCCCGGCCCCATCTTCACCCAGTGCCCCGCTCCTGTCCCCGTGTCCCCTGGGGCTCACCTGGGCGGCTCAGGCTTTGCGCTTTGGTCCACACCAAACACTCTTCCCTAGACACCCACGGAAACCCTCTCTTGCTTCCCTTTTTCAAAACATACTTTAATGCAATTAGAAAGTGTTGATCCCAGTGATAAAAAGAAATGAACCATCCAACTATGACGGACACGGGGGAACCTTAGATGCACATTGATAAGTGAAAGAAGCCACTCTGAAGAGGCTACACGCTGTATGATTCCAACTACACGACACTCTGGAAAAGGCAAGACTATGGAGACAGTAAAAAAGGCCAGTGGTGGCGAGGGGCTGGGGACTGGGTTGCAGCCTTCATAGGTGGAGCACGGGGGATCTTAAGAGAAGTAAAACTGTTCTGCGTGACACGGTCACGGTGAAATGGAGGTCATTGACACATGTATCAGAGCCCATAAAATGTACGACACCAAGTGAACCCGAATGTAAATGATGGGCTGTGACTAATAATTTATCGATATTGGCTCATCAATCGTAACAGATATACACACTAACGCGAGATGTTAAACATGAGGGGACACTAGGGTGGGGGAGAGATGGTGTGTGGAAACTCTGTACTTCCTGCTCAATTTTTCTATAACCTAAAACTGCTCTAAAACTAAAGTCTATTGATTTAAAAACCAAAAAGGCGTTAATTCATTTTCCGTTTTGTTGTGCCATGGTATTTATTTATTTATTGCTGTGGCAGTGGCATTGTTGAGAATGGCCAGCGCAGGGGGAGGTCGAAAGCAGCCCGACCTCCGTCTCCGCTGCGGTGCCGCGCTCGGAACCGCCAGGTGGCCGGTCCGCGCCCAGACGCGCCCGCACGCTCAGCCCCGGCCGCTCCCCTCCCACCCTTGCCTTTCCCATAGTTTATTCTCGGTTAATGGTGAGCCTTTTCTTCCAGTTGTTCAGACCAAGATCTTGGCGTCATCCTTGATTCTTCCTTTTCTCTTGCGACCCACATTCGATTCAAAAACAAGTCCCGATTTATCTGCCTACCTTCAAAATGCACGCACAATCTGACCACTAAACCACCGCTACTGCTCCCAACCGCAGAGTACCCGCCTGTCCCGGCCCCGCGGAGGTGTTGCCTGCCCGTTCCCTGGCTGCTCACCTCCCTCCTGGCTTCTCCTCCCCATGGCCCCTCAGAGTCTGAGCTCCAGAGAGCCCCTCGCCAGCCCCCTTCTCCCTCCCTGGAGCACCCCGCGCACAGCGCACAGCCTGGGCTTTGATCGCCACCGACTGTCCCTGTGCCGGTCCTGGGCCCCAGACCTGGAATCTGTCTCCTGCTAGGTGCTTTATATTCCGAATGAAGGGATCCTCACAAGGTCTTCCCCTCCTCCCATGCTTCCCGGATTAAAGAATGATGCCACCATCCGCCATCCTGGTGCCCAACTCAGAAACCCGGGAGTCACCCTAACTCCTCCCTCTGTGCCCTCCATATCCAATCACTAAGTCCTGTCCCTTCCACCTCCATGTGATCTCTCCAGTCACTCTCCCACCCACCCTGCCACCTCCACCCAGGTGTCTGTCTCAGCCCTGTGGCCTCCAGCCTGGCCCCACCAATCCACCCTTCTCACTTGCCAAAGCTAACTCGGCTCTCCCTTGTGCACACCTGCTCGGGGGTTCCTGCTGCCGTATTCTCAGTATGGTTCACAAGCCCCTTCTCTGCCCGGCTCTGCCCACTCTCCTGTCTTTTCTTGCCTGGCGTCCTCTTCTCCAGCACCGAGCTTTTCTTGCATGGTCTGTACTGTCTCTTCTGGGCTTTTGCACATGCTACCCATTCTGCCCGGGGTGACCTCCTCTCGCTTCTGCTGGCTGTCCTCTTCGGCCACCCATGGTAGTCAAGGGCAGCAGATGTGACACTTAACAATAGCTATCATATTGAGCCCTGCAAGTCAGACACTGTACCAGGTGCTTTATAAATGTCAGCTCATCGAATTTTTACAACAATCCTAACAGTTAGGTATAATTACTCCCATTTCACAAATGTGAAAACTGAGGCTAAGAGAAGCCAGATGAAATACATTGACAGAGGTCACACAGCTTGTGGGGCAGAGCTGGGACATGGCTCCAGGTAAGCTGAGCTCTCTCCCCTGAGTTAGGAGACCTCAGCCTCGGCCTCAGGTTGTCTCCCCCAGGAGATCTTTCTGATCTTGCCTGGGCCTGGACTCCTCCCTGGGATCCCACCGCCCCACCACCTGTGGACTCACCTCATGGACTTTACCTGTTCCCACTCTGTCCCCAAAGGCAGCACAGCACCCAGCACAGCACCTGCTGAGAGCAGGGTGCTTGGGGCCAGTTGTAGAGTGTGTGGGTCTCAGGCCTCTGGACCGAGGGGCTGCAGCTTCTGCTCAGGTTCCAAATGAGAACGTGGCTGGAGTCAAGATGCCTTTGCAGAAATGCTTCCTCAGCTGATTAGCTGCAAGAAGTTCATTTCTGGGACTCTCACTTATTGATGGAATGGGCTACAGCCTACAATGCTTGGCAGGCTTCAGTTCTCATCTGGTCTCATTCAGAATATTTTTCTTCCCATAGATCTTTGATTACTGATTCTGAAACATTTATTCTGTGTCCCTTACTGGAACTCCGATATTCTCAAGAGGCATTTCCGTGCTGTTTTCTCATGATCTTTAATGTCATCGTGCACCTCCCTATATTTTCTTTCATGTTCTATAGCTGTTTCCTCATCTTCTACTTTGCTTATGCTGTGCTTTCGGCCAGATAGATAGATAGATAGATACTATTTGGTCTGTTATCTAGTAATCTTGCTTTTGGTGAGTAGGTAAACTGTTCTTTTTCACCTTTTTGAAAGTAGACTGCAGTCATAGTCTAACCTCTTGTACTTCTTGCAAAGCACTCATTGCTAGTCTTTGAATTCTTAATGTTTATTGTTCTTTAGTAAAACTTTTCATTTGGTTTTAGATAACTTGGTTTCCTGTTTATTCATATTTCCTTGAGTAGGGTCTTTCTGATCTTTTTGTTCTTGACAATTTTCTTTATTTGGAGTAGTTTTATAGTTTATGAAAACATTTTAACGGGTTTTAAAAGGAGTGAGTTCATGGTGTTATTACTGGCACTACCATCAGCCTGAAGCCCTTCATATTTGAGAGGCCACTTGGGGAGGTGCACCAAGGAAATAATTAAACACATCATGTGGCCTGCGGTGGCACTAAAGATGCAACCTGGGGCCCTGGGACAAAGTCAAAATATTGTACCTTATCCTGAGAGCTGTGTCAAATGGGGAGTATTGAGGAGTATCAATAATATCATCCAGTTGGTTTTTTTTTTTTTTTTTTTTCCGAGACAGAGTCTCACTCTGTTGCCTGGGCTAGAGTGCCGTGGCATCAGCCTAGCTCACAGCAACCTCAAACTCCTGGGCTCAAACAATCCTCCTGCCTCAGCCTCCCGAGCAGCTGGGGCTACAGGCATGTGCCATCATGCCCAGCTAAATTTTTTTCTATATATATTTTTAGCTGTCCATATAATTTCTTTCTATTTTTAGTAGAGATGGGGTCTCGCTCTTGCTCAGGCTGGTCTCAAACTCCTGAGCTCAAACAATCCGCCCGCCTCGGCTTCCCAGAGTGCTAGGATTACAGGCATGAGCTACCGCGCCCAGCCTCATCCAGTTGGTTTTTAAGAAGATTATCTGGGTAAGGAGATTGGCTTTGGTCAGCCGGGCAGGGTGATCAAATAGGGGCCAGAATCCAAGCCTTTCAAATAAAGATACCTGTTGGAAATGCTCTAAAGAACACAAGTCTCCCCGCAGAGCCAGCTCGCTGCAACCTGTGTCCTTTGCTCCCATAGTCTTTCAGGCTAAGCTCTACCCTAAGCTCTGCTTGTGGGTAGATTCTCATCAGTGAGGACAATGTTTGTCCCTTAAGTACATGGGTTTTAATGTATGGAAGAAACGGGTATATTTGGAGAGGGCACAGACATTGGCATCAGATGCACTTCGGTTTGAATCTAGGTTCTGCCACTTCCTAGCTGATGGTCTTGAGCAAGCCATTTAATTTTTCTGAAGGGTCTTACTTTTAGATCAAGATATGAGAGGCCTCTGCCCTGGGCCCCTGGCTTAGAGGGCTCTGCTGTGGTCCTCCTCCAGCATGCCCTTGTTCATGGGGGGAGGAGTCTATGTCATTGATCAAGCTTCACATGGTAGTCTATATGAATGTTGCCCCCCAGTGTTGTGCAGTGCACAGCCTGCACAACTGTACAGTGTAGATTGCTAATAACAGTGGCAAAGAGAAGCAGGATTGAGGATGGTAAGGGGCTAGAATCCAGACTTGGCAGGTGTCAGGATGTGACAAGGAGAATAATAGGAAATTTTGTGGAGGGTTGAGAGGTCAGTGTTAGTTGTGTTAAGACTTTGGCCCTGCCAAATAGCCACCAAGAGCTACCCAGCAGCCCAAACTCATGAGAGAGGTCAGGGCTAGACATGGTTTTGGAAATCATTGGCATTTAGGGTCATAGTTGAGGCCTGGTGGCTCAACAAGGAGGCCTCTGAGGGAAAGCCTATAGGCTGTAGAGAAGGCTGGGTTTATTTTCTTGGGGGCATTTGTGTTTAAAGGACACAAGGGCACAAAGGGGCCCACGAAAGGGGGCAGAAGGCGTCAGGGTTCTGGAACAATGGAATGTTACTGGCTGTGCAGCCCAGGAGCAGAGGGTTTCCAAGGCTTTAGGGAGATCAGTGAGGACAAGGATTCTTGTCCTAGAAGACAGCTCCTTCTGGAGAAACAAGGGACAAGCGAGTAAGTGGTGTGGACGTTAAAGCCAGGAGGCTGTCCACACCTGCAGGAATGTCGTGGGGATGGGGAGTGGGAAAGCTGTGAGCACGAGGGAGAGCAGGCTCGGGCGAGGTGGACCCGAGAGCAGATGAGGGGGACCAGACGCAGAAAGGAGTGATGGGTGAAGCGTGTCCCACAGGAGAAGCACATCCAGAGTGAAGTCGGTGCGGGTGGGGAGTACAAAGAAGTAAAACTTAGTGTGCAGAGAAAAGGGTGAACATACAAGAAGATAGTTTGAAGTGCAGGGAGAGTAACTGGGCAAGCTCAACAGGACTGAGGCTGGGCTTCTCAGGCAGAGGAGGGAAGCCGGGCTCTGCCAAGACTTCTGGAGGTGGAAGTGGGGCCAGGGCTGGAGGTATCTAGATTTTGGCAAAGTTTTGTCTTTCAGGTCTCTGTGGCATCCTTGAGGCTCTGACAAGAACATGCACTGGATGATGTGTTGATATGTTTTCAGGGCTTCATTTCCTCCCACAGGATGGTGAGCGCCTATTATTTTCAGAGTATGATGGGGTATAAAAGGTGACTAACAGCTCTCCAAGCTCAACAAGCCTACAAGAGCATCAGTGGGAGAACGAGGAACAAGGTTGTGGACCAAGTTGTGTAGCTGGGTAGGGCAAACGGATACTTCAACAAAATTGAGATTCAGAATAGGCAGGGAGGATGGGTTAAACAGTCCAATTAAGATAGCTACATGTCAAGTGCTGTGTGAAGTATTAAAAAAAAAATGTATAAAGACTGGAGTTGGCGGACCTGATTTGGCAGTTCATATAAGACATCACCGTGTGGTCTAAGACTAGTCAGAGACTCTTTAGTGACCTGAAGTTTTGTCTGTGTCCAGAGTAATGATAGCTTTTATTACCCGCCATGTCCTGAATGCCTGACACTTTCACTTCTATAGTATTTTTTGATCCTCCCATCAATCTTACGTGGTATCATTAGCCTGTTCTATAGACAAAATGACATGAGGAGATGGCCCATCTTAATCACACAACTGGGAAGTGAGGGAACCATGTTCTTTTCAGGCCACACAGCCTCAGTAAAATTCAACTACTTGAAAAGCTAATAAACCTTGGTGTGCATTTATTAAAATGGCGTGTCCAGATCGTGGGGCTCCTGGGTGTCTCCGTGTTTGGCTTGTATCAGCCAGATCCCACCCAGAACAAGCTGTTTATTTCTAGAGATCCCAATATGGATAATGACGCTCTCGTTGTGAACAGAGGCATGGTGGGGGTGGGGGTGGGGGTCGGTAGGGGCTGAACCTGTCACAGGAAGGTTCAGGGAGTTAAGGGTGTAGTCATGTGCTGGAGGGGGATTTACTGGGATGTTTCTTAGACTAGAAAGAAATTCAGTGGGTGGGACTTACATGGAGGCAGATTTAGATTAGTTCAATTTGTAATTGGAAAAAGTTGGCATCTTAAAGAGTTTGATAAATGCTTGTGTAGCTACACAATTAAATTTGAGGCAACTATTTAAAAAGATGTAGGTCTGTATTACTGATAAAGATCTTTTAAGTGGAAAAAGATCACAACATATCATTGTATTCTGTTTTAAAAATGTATAGACACATATGGCCATGTTTACACCCTCAGAAAATGTTTGCAACCAGTGTGTGGTTCTCTCATGGTGCGATTTCAGATAATTTTTAAAAACTTGTCTTCTAATTTTTCTATATATAACATGGAATTTGTATCAGAGATGAAAGTGTATTTATAGCTAACCGCTAATGTAATCAGCGCTGGCTGAAACAGGAATGTCCCCAGCCCTCCCCTAAGGCCCTGCAGATGGGGTCAGCACGACAGAGGCTGGAGAAGGGACAGAACTAAAACACAGTGTGACCCCACGTTTGTGAAATGTGTAAACATGTCTGAGGATCCCTGGACGGCCAGAAGTGCCAAGGCATTTCCAGAGGGCCCCTTTGCAAGCAAAGCAAAATGGTGGTGAAAACCTCCAAGCCTGTCACCTGGCACGAGTTAAGGTCATGGAGTTTTCAGTCAGATGCGCTCAGAGATGAGCTTTCCTGTCTGGAGCGACCTAATGGGATGTTGGGATATTGCTAAATCTTTCTCTTCCAAAAACACTGCATCAATTTCAGTCAGACGTTTCAAGCAGGAGGAAGGAGGAAGACAGAGCGGACGGCTCCCCGCCCATTTGCCCTTCTCTCTCCTTCAATTCATATTCCCTTTTCAAGAACAGCCACCACCAGAATTGTCAATCTGAGTGAGAGAAGGTAGCTTGAGGCACAGGACCTTATGGGAAACCTTTCCCGCAGGACAGAAGAATCTAGGGTTCCGTATCTGCCCCTCCCTACTAGACTCAGTGTTTAAGCTATCAGAACTAAGCAGGATTCGGTGACCTTTTAGCAAACATCAGAAATTAATTTTAGGCTGGGCGCGGTGGCTCACGCCTGTGATCCTAGAACTCTGGGAGGCCGAGGCGGGTGGATCGCTCGAGGTCAGGAGTTCGAGACCAGCCTGAGCAAGAGCGAGACCCCGTCTCTACTAAAAATAGAAAGACATTATATGGACAACTAAAAATCTATATAGAAAAAATTAGCCGGGCATAGTGGCGCTTTAGAGATGGGGTCTCGCTCTTGCTCAGGCTGGTCTCGAACTCCTGAGCTCAAACGATCCGCCCACCTCAGCCTCCCAGAGTACTAGGATTACAGGCGTGAGCCACCGCACCCGGCCGAAAGAAATTAATTTTAATGGGAGGGGAGTATCTCCAAGTGGAATGAAAAAAGGGACAAAAAGATGAGAAAGAAAACAACTGGAGAAACACAGATGACAAAAAGGCCATCTCTATTTTCCCCCTTTATACCTAGTTTTACCAGCCAGTAGTCTTCGAACACTCTGTTATCCAGGAAGCAGAAGAGACAAGGGCAGGTTCTGCCACTGCCATCAGCGAGGGCTTCATTCCCCCATCTACACCGGAGGTGAGAGGTGAGATTACAGGGTACCTGATGTGACACGCTCCAGTCCTGGTTCAAGCGGGGGGAGGAAAAAAAAGGACCCACACTGAATTTGAGTGCAAAAAATAAATATAAAATTTATTAAAACACCCACAATATTTTAAAGATACCAGGAGTAATACAGTTCACAAACCCAGTTGTTTGTGTAAATTATAATAAGATACAAATCAAAAAAGGATACATACTTGCAATTTCTAGGCACCCTAAATTAAATTTACTGAAACACTGGGGGAGAAGGGATGGTAAAGAGGGGTAAGCTCAGGAGGCAAACCAATAAAGTGGAAGGAAAAAATATTAACAAAAAGGTAAAAATTATACAAAATAAAATTATCAGCATAAATTTACTGTACTAAGAATATCTACAGTTTAATAATACACATCCTATTGCCTTGAGACATTGCAAAAATCTACCATTCATCCATCAACCCCAGATAAAACTTCATTTCAAGTAGCCACAGTTTACAAAGTCAAGACGGAATATTCAAGTATGGTTGTTAAGTTCACCTCCATTGGAAGCCAAGTAACCAAACAGGAATTCAAAGAGATAAGAAATAAAACACATCAAAAAGCTACAAGGGTTCTAGATTAAGTCTAATGTATTAATATGCCACTATACGACCTGCCCTTGTTTCTCTAATTGGAATACATGAAAAAGAAATGACATCACTCCTGTTTTTCTCCCCCTTTTTCCCCCTCAAAGAAAAAAAGAAAATATTAGAACCAAGAAAATTTGGACTGTTCAAATGACCCAATTAGTATTTTAAGCTTAAATCCCCACGTGAAGAGTGATGAGTTACCCCTGAATGACAGGTAGTGAAAATGGGAAGAGGGAGCAAACAATACCACTACAAAAAGCATCCCTGATATCAGAATAGAAGCAAAAGAGGAAGTAGGCCAAATTGCTTGCGGATTCTTAGGCAAAAAGCAACTTTAGACCTTGCATTTCTGTGCTGCGGTCTCTGCTCAGGGGAGAAGCCTATTGCTCTGCTCTCGCCAGCAGCTCTGCAGGAGGAAGGGCTGGGGACCCCCGAGGAGGGCCCCCACGCTTGCGGGAAAGGCTCTCTATGCACGCGTGGCGTGGGGCTGTATAACCCATGCTGGGGGTACGCACCTCAAAATCGTTATTTTGGTCCAGGGTAGACTGAAGTTGGCCATGTCCTATAGCAGATGCAGCTGGCTAATGAAACTAGGTTCTGAGGGAGTCACTTTAAATGACAGCAACGATGACTGACAAAGCTCAACGAGATGGGCGTAGGAAATTCACATTTTATCCAAAAGCAAGACTTAAAAAAGAAAACGAGAGAGTCAACCACGCTCCTTCCTTTAGGCGTTCTGCCATTTTAACTGCTGAAGAATGAAAAACAAAACCACCCCAGATGCTTCAAGGTCAAGTACGTTCATCAAATGGACAACCTACAGGTCTCAGACCCTCATGGAATCTATTTTACTGAAGTTGTCACAATGTCCTGTTTTTGAGGTATTTAAAAAAAATTATTGTGACAGTGGATGACACAAAATGGAGCTTCCTGTTAAGTTTTTAAAATAACTTCTGTGGACCCAAGAACTTTAGATTAGCACCAACTAAAAAGCAGCCTCAGTGGCATCGAGTGCGCAAAGAAAGCACCTTCCTTGCGTCTGAACACCAGGGGTTACCAACGAGAGGCAGAAGCCACGCTGGGTCACGGGCTGTGAGGAGCAAAGAAATGAGGCCCCTGGCCACCGTGGTCCTGGCTGGTGCCAGGCGAGGAAGGACACCCCCCTGGTCTCCTCTGGCGCGTCCTTGGGACTCCCAGAGACGTCTGCTTAGCACCCTAGGCCTCGGGGGGAAAGTGTGTGTCCCTGGCTATGAGAATGCCTGCCATGCTAGAAGAGGCAGGAGCACCCAACTCTCCCTCCTCAAAACAAAAAAACGAAACCCTCAAATCCCTCCACCGTTTCTTTCTCATCAGGCCTGAGGAGACAGGTATGACGCCAAAGCACCACAGCAAGAGAGCGAGCTGCCTTCTCAACTTGCCTTGCTTTGCTTGGCCACCGAGGGAAGAACAGTAACACAGAACAAAAAAACTGCTCAGAGCAGATTATAGCACGGTCAACAGGTCTAAAAAGACAGCACCAAAGGGGAGGGGGAGGGGAAAGCCAAGAGAGACTGGAGCCCACCTTGTTTTTGGTTGGTTGTGGTTTCAGAACGTGGATAGCACCTCAGCGAGACAGGACCAGGGACAGTCATATTAAAACACCATAGCACCATTTTATTTAGACGATTTCAATTCATAAAAATGCTTCCTAGTCCATAAAACACACTTCAGTAACAAAAGGAAAGAGATACTGGTTGAGGCACGTCAGGGATAGCGTATAGTTTTCCACCAGCTTTGCCTTGGTTTGAGATCTCGCGGTGTTTACACTTCAAGGAAGTCTGGCTGGATTTCTCTCAACGAAATCAGGTTACCAGCTACTCATCAACCATCCTCTCACACCTACTGCTGTTTGATACAAAGCAATTAAGCTCTGCTACTTCTTTCCTTGCTTGAGCGCTTTAAAAATTCCTTGCTCTGCAAACTACTGTTTCCAAAAGAGGCTGGTGGAAGGACCAAGAAGGGGCAGGGTATAATCTCTTTCCACACACACCATTGTCATCTTGGTGAGAAGGCAAAGCAGTACCCATGAAGCCAAGGTGTGGGAAACTTAGGCCCTGCTAAAAACCAGACCCAACAACAAAAACACAAGAACCCCAAAATCCATGCAACACCTTTAGTCAAGACTTCTGATGGTTAGATAACGGTTTCTTGAGCTAGCACCAGTTATTTTGTGAGAACCTGCTGCAAAGTGATTTTTATTTTAAAAATCTCTTAGCACAGAGCTTTGCAAGTACATCCCTTGCATGAAACAGGCAGGGAAAACAAAAAGCAAAAGAGGAACCAAATGTTTGCACTGTGTGTGGATGGTGTCCGTGGACAGGGCACACTGGGGAGATGACTCTTAAAACTCCATCGTTTTCCGTTGCTATAATATTACTCCTAAAACTTGGTCATGCTGTTAGGTTCTTTAGTTGCAATGGCTTTATTTTTCTTCCATGATAAAAATGTCTGTTAATCATCTTTAGGACTTAAAAAATGATAGTGCCAGTAAAAAATAAAAATTTGATTTTTCTCTTTAAGAAACCTTCAGCAGCAAGGGGGAATAAAGAGCTGTGCATAGTTACTTTTTAAATATAAGTCTAAAGCATGCTAATTTTAACGACTGAGATTTGAGGTAGGTTATACATGTAGTGTGTAAAAATCAGCATGGGCTTGAGCATGGCAACAGCACCACCTAACTCTTGGAACGCCATTCTGAGGGGTGTGGGGACATCCAATGGAGACTGCCTCTTGACTCGCCTCTCGGCAGCCTGCTTGCTAATCTAGAAATTTATGAACCAAGGCTGCTTGGGCCGGGGGGACACACATCACATGCTTTTAGCTTGTATTGGTTTCTCCTTTCATCTAATGGCTTTGCTACCAAAGGGTGATGAGGGGAAGAGTATATTTAACATACATCAGGAAGATTCACACATGCCAAGTATCAGAATCACCTGGGTTACACTCGGGACCTTCCAAACCAACAGCCAACCTGGGGCTTCCACGGGTCATACAGCCGGTCACATTCTCCAAATGTTTTGTAAAATATTGTATTTCTTGCTTAAGATCATTTAAAATGAAGTTTTCAAGGCACCCCCGCATCTACCTAAGCACGGAATCAAATGAGACCTGCATAAAAGTACTGATGCGATAAGCAAAATAGCATTTAAAGGACCCAATTTTCCTCAAAACTAGAAAATTAGCATGCTCATTAAAGACTCTGCTTCCTTTAGCTTGTCAAACTGAAGGTCAGAGGTTTTCCTATAAATCTGAGTTCTGAATAATTCTAAATCCTGATAAGCTCTTGGGTATTTATTTCAAAAGCAATAATATTTCATTTTTGTCCTGTAAAATAAATGCAACTTTACAGAATATGGTAAAAGTGGAGGATAGACAAAGCACGTTAAATATTCAGCTACTATTTACAATTTCTCCCACAATTACATGTTAAAACATACTTTTTTTCAAGTTGCTGTTTAAATCTAGGCAAAAGTGCTTAAAAACATCTTTCACTATTTACAGTTAAAACCAGACCACATAAATGCTCAGGACATCTCACAGCGACTCCCCGCCAGCGCTTCCAAACAGTTACAGTAGACACCCCGCGGGCCGGTTCTCAGCTCATACAAGGCACCTGGAAGCTCAGGAGCTTGCCTTTAGCACTGCCATCTGATTGTTAGACTCGACTTACGAAGACCCACCTCTGGATAAGACTGCTCAACAATTATCTGATGGAATCTTAGGGCTTGGTGGTCCTTCACTGTGTGGCCACATTCCCCTGTGTCCTGACGAAGCCCCCCGTTCACCACACACGACCACTCGGGTAGCTTGGTATCATTTCTGCTAACACCACAGGAAAAACCAACACTCCAAGAAGCTGGATTTCTGTAGATGAGTGTTGCTTCCACCTGTCTGGCCCAACCTCTCTCAACAATGTCACAAAAATTAAGCACCACATTCTCATTTCAAAGAACTGAATGAATGCACCAGAATTTTAGAACGAGTATGTTAAAGTGGGTGGAGAAGGGAGGAAGGAAAAAAGAAAATGATCAAATGGAGAAATAGAGAAATGGCACCAATTAGGGAGGAAAATCATAGCAACCTGCTGAAAAAGTTTGACTCTTGCACTTTAAAATTGTTAAGTGTAGGCCCCCTGCCCTCACATGATAGCATGGAGGGGTGGGCTCAGGTGTGAGGCATGCACCATTGTCCAATGTGGAAATCCAGGAATAAGGACAGATGTGTTAACTGCTGTTACACTGGTCTGCTGAGCTCCTGCAGGACGCGACCTGCCCAAGAGTCAAGAAAGTCCCAGCACAACACTACAGCACCAGGCTCCGCACAGCGCCATGCACAGAGCACCCATGCACAGAGCACCACTGGCTTTTCACAGCTTGGGTTCAACTTCCTGTTTTTAAAGATACAGTAGCCCTTTTTCAGTATCAGCATAGACTTTGGGGCATTTTAAAAAAAAAACTGCCACTAAGACAAATTCCTTCAGCCCAGGTTTCATTGACTTGGCAACGTGGTGGATGCGGCTTCTAAGAGCCTGGCAACTCCAGCTCCATCATGAGGTGCTGCCTAGAGAACCGTAACATCATGTGACTTGGTAAATAACGGACAGAGAGGATTCAGTGTGGAGACTAGCAAGCTTGAAGCTGTCTACTTCCAACCTGGTTTCTTGGGAAATCTACACCAGCATCTCCGGGGCCTGGTCTGGGGTACATCTGCCCCCTGACTCCAAGCCGGTGACTGGGAGAGGGACCCCAGATTTTTTTTTTTATTTTTTATTTTTTTTACAGATTCTCCCATCCTACTGGAGAGGACAGAGGCCGTCCTGAGGGCTCCCCTCCCCGAAGGGAAGGCGTATCTGTCGGGAGGGTTGGACTGGGTGGCTACAGTCTGCACTTGGCTCGTGAGGGGCAGATGGCTAAGACGACCTCGTCAGCGCCCGAGGCTGGGCAGGGATGAGCACTGATGGCCTTTCCTGCCGCTCCTTTACCATTACTATTGTCGCTTTAAAAAAATCCAATAAATACACATTTTAAATGGAATTTAAAACTACTCCTTTGTGAAAGGACACTATAAACTTTCTTTCCATTATTGTGATATACAAGGATAGAGTTTTAAAAACAAAGAGAAAATAAAAGCCCCCCAAACAAGGGGGAAAAAAACAACTTGGAGATATAAATATTAAGATCACGGAAAAATCACCCGACAGCCGTAGTTTCTTCTTCAAAGTGCTGGGGAAGTGGGGGGGAAGGGAGGGGCGGGTCAGTTCTGAGGTTTAGACCATAAATACATATATATGATATGCGTATCTATATATGTATATATAGATAAAAAGACTTCTGCACCCCCAACCCGCCCCCAGGTGTGAGGGCAAAAGCACCACAGAGGCAGCTCGGGCCGGGCCCGACGCTGAGGTACGCTGGCTCCCTGGCACCTAGATCCAGCGGTTGTAGGGGCCAGTGACCTTCGTGTAGGCGTAGGAGGACACGGTGACCGCCGAGTCTGTGGGCACGGCCAGCACCTGCCGGGTGGGGACAAACCCCCTCTTCTCCTTCTGCTGGGGCTCGGGGACCACGGCGCCGCCCCACTTGCGCTTCTTCCCGTAGAGCTTGGTCTCCTGCTGGCCCAGGCCCAGCCGCGCGGCCGCCTCCTGCCGCACCCGCGCCTTCTCTTCCAGCTGCTTCACCTTGGCTTCCCAGAGGGCCAGCCCGTGATTGGGCTGGTTGAGGTTCTTGTGCTGGTAGAAGACCAGCGAGATGCGGGTGGGGTGGCAGCGGTTGGGTTTCTTGAGCGGCGTGGTGGCATGCAGCTCCCGCCGGGCACACTCGATGAGGATGGAGCCGTGAGCAGGGGCCACAGCCACGCCGCCGATGTTCTCGTCCAGGAAGTTGTGTTCACTGTCCGACCACAGCTCCTCCTCCTCTTCCTCAGCACCAGCCCCACCTCCCTTCTCCTCCTTCACTGCACCCTTGCTGGGGGGCTCCTCATTCAGGCCCTCCTCCAGGCCAAAGGGATCCCACAGCTTTTCCTCGGACTTCAGGGCCCCAAACAGCTTCTCGTTGGAGCCCAGGGGCATGCCGAAGGACTGCCAGGCTTTGTCCAGCTGGCTCGCCCCTGGGGTTGGAATCCTTCCCTCCTCTCCTTTCATGGGGTTCCACAGCTTGTCTTGGAACCCAGGGCTGCTTTTCAGAGCAGAGTTGAAATCCCCTGCCCCCAACCCCCACGGCTTCTCAGTCAGGCCGGGCCCAGCCAAGGCCGAGGTGTTGTTCCCGAACTTGCAGGGGCTCCACGGTTTGCCTCGCAGCCGTCCTCCAGGATGGGGAGATGACTGCTGCCCCTCACCAGGGAACAGCCCCCACTGGCCATCTGAGAAGTGGGAAGGGGTCAGGCAGCCGGCCCCAAAGGAACTGAGCTTGTCAGGGACGATGGCAGGGCTCTCCCCAGAAGGGAACACACCCCAGCTGCCACTCACACTGTTAGTCCTTTTGGGGGACAGGCTTGGGCCTCCTGTGTACTGTCCCCATAGGTGACCGGGCCCCCCATTCTGAGAAGCTTCGGGCAGAGGTGTTTTGCCCATCTTACCAGGGTCTCTGGACACAGATTCGGCCTGGGTCAGTGGGTCTACTGGCTCTTGCTTGATGGACCTGTTGTAGCAGTTGGAGCTCTGAGCGAAGGGAGAGGGGTCCCTGGACACTGGGTGGATCTGGGGGGCCTTGGGAAGCAGATACTCCTTGGGGCCTGGGTAAGCAGGCTGCTGGTGGTGAGGAGTCGGGTGGTGGGTGTCTGCGGGAACAGCCTGGCTGGGCAGCTCGGCAAACTCAGCACCACCGTAGGCCGGGCTCAGGCTGTTGTGCAGAGTGTGGAGGTCTGGCTTCTTCTCAAAACTGCCATTGCTGCCACTGTGCCCCCAGGCACCAGGACCTAGGAACTGAGAGGGGAAGACGGGGTTGCTGGAGGGGAAGCCGTAGTAGCCAAACGAAGGGAGAGCGTACTTGGAGTGGAACCCGTTGACGGGGGCCAGGCTGGGCTGTGCATAGTAGGAGTGGTACGAGTACACGCTGTTCATGCTGTAGGGGTCGGAGGGCCGGCAGTTGCCCAGCACCGAGTAGCTCTCCACCACCGTGTTGCTGCTGTACTTGAAGGAGCTGAAGTGGTTCTGTGGCTCCATCTTGAGGGAAGGCTTCAGGCTTTGCTGGGGCAATCCACCCTTCAGAGACAGGCCTGGGGAAAAGAGAAGGCAAGATGGAGAAGGAGCAGCGAACCCCACAGCCTGGAAAGGCCCTGGCAGAGGACTGGGCTCAGAACTTCCTCTTTTCCTGAGGTTTCCTCTTTCGGGATAGGCAGGACAGGTGCAGTGCTGAGGTGTGCCCAAGCCCTGGCCTGGACTCGCTCCCCGGGTGCCGACGGCACAGGCCCGGCCCCACTTACGGGGCCCACAGCTCTCCTCATCCCCACCTTCCCCTGTGCCAGAGGTTCTCAGGGAAGGACCCCCCACAGCCGCCCAACCTGCCTTGTGCCTGGTCAGGATCACTGCAGGGATGGGCCAGGGGAATGGAAAATCAGACGCCTGACACAGCCGTCCCCAGTACACACCCACGTGCCCTGAGGTGATGCTACCTGCCTCCAGACTCCCGGAGAGGAGCGAACTAAACGGAGACCCAGCTCAGCTCCTTGCAGATAACAAGCCCTCTTTGTACCTGCTTCCCCATGCACCTGCCACCAGGTGTGGTGTCCTGGGGCTGCTGCAGATACCTTTCTGACTGACACAGTTAAGCAGAGGCCCTAATTCCTGGCATGATGCGGGAAGGGCAG